>NW_028324148.1:225000-2625000 GCF_054372755.1 Phalangium opilio | reverse complement strand
CTCGCTTTCTACAGAAAATCTTATCGTGTAGAAACTATGACATACGCCAGGAACCCTTGCAAGAATGACTAATGAACATGGACCACCATATCTATATACTTCATTTGATTTGTTTCTCAATACAGTTGCTACAATTATCTTCGAAGTAGTTCGTGGAAATTAAAAGTGGTCATAGATTGTAGATGTATTTTAATTACTTATGGGCATATTTGATTTTAACATAAATAATATTCCGTAAACCTTTTCAAACTGATTAACAATAAATGTGAACAATTGGGAAATACGTTTAGGCTGGTGCCTGTGCCATACACTGTTACTGGACAATAAGGTTGAATAAAAACTTATAGGCAAGTGCAAAAATATCTCGCGTCAAATGAACATTCGATATCAGCGATAAGAAAATTACCGATGGAGGTTGAAATTTAACGACCATTTTAAAGGTTACGTCGGCGCCGTTTATTACCGATCTGGAACGCTAGATGGCGCCAGGAGAAGACAGTGTTGTATAGGATTTCCAAAAAAGTCCATACCCCACGATTGGCTGAATTATATGACGTCATACAAAGACCCTTTTCTGGACTGTCCAATACAATATCAATCATGGCTTGCTAGAACCCGCGCGTAGGGCGTCCGTTTAGGGTATATTGTCGCGTCTTTTTCTTTCAGGATTCGGTTTCATCCGGTTTTCGCAACGGTTTTCTAAGTTTGAAATTCATTCTAACTTTGCTGTCGTAGAGAGCTGTACTAGACTAGTTCGTTACGATTTGAATATAAAGTTGACACGAATTTGTTGCTGTTTCTATAATTTTTTGTTACATTTATTATAATTTTCATAACATAATTTAAGAATTAATTGTACTAGTAACTGAAATATTAGAAAATATTTTGTAGTTTAGGAAAATATCACAGTGAGTGAAACGTTTGTTTTGACCAAGGCTTAGGAAACTTTCAAATTTTGGCTTTGGAAATTCATTTATAAGTAAAGATACTATGGCGACTAAAGGTAAAAAATTTAACTAAACCAATTACTGTCTGACAAATTAGAAATCCATTATGTTTTGCAGAACATATCCATAGAATTAAGCTTAGTAAAGCAGTTTTTGAAAGATGGACAACGGAGAAGAATCGGTGGGGTATGGGAATAGGATCACAAAATGATAAATTTGTGACATTCCTGCTTGACAAACTGCAGTAAGTTTTTGAGGCCCCCAACCCTCTTTTTCACAGTAATTATTATGCTGTTGGCTAATATATATTTATATGTTTATTGAAAACAAGCCAGGGGGAAATGTGTCATAAATGGACCCAAAGTTTTTTTGATACCACTGAGAAAATTACTCAAACTGACCCCATTACCACATTTGAGATGATGACATCTCCAGGGTTTCCTCCTCAAAGACATTATCGGCGTGTGACACCAAAAGGTAGATATTAAATGCTTTATTCACCTAACTAAGCCCGGGAGTTTATTTTTTCTTTTATTTGCAGATAAACCAGAGACTTCTACCTATAAGAGGCTAGGTTTGGCTATGGAGTCACCATTGGCTAATACGCCTGTTAAAAGAACTCCAACAAAACGGGCAAAACGTACCTTATTTGAAGTGGAAATGGAAGAGGAGGAAGAGCTTGAAAAGTAAACATGCCCTTTTCATTTGTGTTAAACTTAAAACAATCCTACAGTCTTGGTTCTTTCTAATTTGGGCAACCTTAATTCAGGGAGGAAGATGGAGATGAAATGGAAAGAGACGCTGATGAAGTAGAGCAGGAGGCATTGGGAGACGAACTTGAAAATCTAGAGTAATATTTTTTGGAATATTGTTTAATTAATTTGTTAGAAATTTTCCTAAATCTCCGCAAACACTTATAGTAATGAAGGAGAATGTGATGATCTCAATTTTGAAAATGATTTTACGGAAGATGACGATAAAGATGCTGATTATGAAGAATTTTTAATTGAGTACAATGAAGTAAGTTCTCCCACTTTAATTCTTCAATCTTCTTATAATTTCAAATTAATACTTATATGTTACTCTTTTTAGCCTGTGCCGCAAAAACCTAAACATCTAACGGCTGAAGAAATAATAAGGGAACCTATGTGTTTTGTGTTTACTCCTTTTCTGACATCTCTTGTTCAAAAAGCTTTTGGAACAAAGTGCCAATATTGCAAATCAGCCATCACCTACAAAGTTCATAGGCGAGCTACCGCCTTCATTTATACGTGGAATTGTTGCGAAGGATCAGGTGGAAAACATGCTAAGGTAATTAGTAGATTTCCATTGTTTTCTTTCAACCACAAATGCCTAAGGTATATCTCAACACTTATAGGGCAAATGGGAAAGCCAACCCAATTTTCACGGTCTCTATGCTGGAAATTTATCACTTGCAAGTTCAATAGTTCTCTCTGGTAACCAGTATGGAAAAGTGGCGTTATTTATGCAACATTCCAATGTACATTTTTTTGGAAAGACACCTTTTTCAGGTAATTCACTCTTTTTCTTTATGGTGCTGGGCCCCATTCTGTAACGTCCATTCAGAGAAGCTACTCTGTTAGAGCCCTATCCTATTATAAGGAGAGAAATACTCCATAGAGTACTTTTCATCATGCCTACAAACATATCCCTAGTAAAGATTCTGCCCAAAAACTATTCTTCCCTTTTTTTAATATGATCTACATCCTGTCACAGCCCTACTCCTCTTTTGCTGTTTATAGTTTTGAAGAGAATTACAAAATAAGCGTCCTTCAAGATAGAAATTCAATTTCCTTTTATAGTTTTTTACAAATTTTTAAAAACAATGGCTTACCCCACACCTGCGTTTACGATTTTCTAGTGGTACCGCAGGGTTTGTACACGACCTGGAAAAGTCTAGGAAATTAGAAGAAGTAATGGATAGGCGGGTACACTAGCCATACAGTCTCTAGGTAACGTAGCTTTGCGCGTGCTGACAAGAGACAAAAACTTGAGGATCTTCGGGATTTAAAATAAGCGCGAGTTTTTTAGCACGAGTGCACGGACCTCTAGGCCTTAGTTTCAAATACGTGTAATAGGCTGTAGGCAATTTCACACTTATTTGAAACTAGGGCCTAGAGTGCACTGGAGCTAAAAAAACTGGCGGATATTTTAGATCCTGAAGTTTTTTTCTCTTGACAGCACGTACAAAGCTACGTCACATACAGACGTGGGTTTGCGCGTGCTGACAACCGATGTTGTAACAGAGTATATACAGAATAGGGTCTTTGCGCCTGACGTCAAGTTACCTTCCCCCTTTCCTCTCCCCTTGCCGGCTGCCCGCTCTGGCCACGTTAGGACGCCATGTTGACATCCCCTGAAAACCAGTTTTCGCCCCCTATTTCTTCTCCCTTTTTACTCTCGCGGAAACACCCTATAAGCTGCCGTCGAAGATAGGGAGTTGCCTATCCTGTAGAGTGAAAACAAATTTCCTCACGCGCATTCTTTATCCATGGTAATAGTTTCAAAAAGAGGGCTAAAAAAATTGGGAATTTAATTTTTGTTAAAAGGAGTCTTTTCATGAACTCCTACGGTGGAAAGGTAAGAACACCCTTCATCTCTACCCCCCCCCCCCGCAAAATATTCTCTTCGCGGGAGGGATGAACACCCTTCGGCCACGCTTTCCTCCCCCAGCAACATAGGGATTTTATTTAAAGGCCAATATCAAAAAGGGACCGGCAGACTAAGCCCCCCCCCCATCATTTTTTTGACAGCCACGCTTTTGATGGAATCTGATGGGGTAGAACTACAATATTTTTGGTCTCAGGCTCTAAATCCAGTGACACACTGAGACATTTCGTGAATTTCAAGTTCGTCCGCCAAACACCAATGTATCACTTGTGTGTAAAATGCATATGCTTTTTGGCTTGAAAGGCTAAATTTTCAGTCTGCAACTGGCTTTAGGAATTTAAAGCGTATATTTAGAATATATTAATTTATATTTATATGATTAAAAAAGCCTAATTGCAATTAAAATTATACTATACAAGGGTGTTCATCCCTCCCGCGAAGAGAATATTTTGCGGGGGGGGGGGTAGAGATGAAGGGTGTTCTTACCTTTCCACCGAAGGAGTTCATGAAAAGACTCCTTTTAACAAAAATTAAATTCCCAATTTTTTTAGCCCTCTTTTTGAAACTATTACCATGGATAAAGAATGCGCGTGAGGAAATTTGTTTTCACTCTACAGGATAGGCAACTCCCTATCTTTGACGGCAGCTTATAGGGTGTTTCCGGGAGAGTAAAAAGGGAGAAGAAATAGGGGGCGAAAACCGGTTTTCATGGGATGTCAACATGGCGTCCTAACGTGGCCAGAGCGGGCAGCCGGCAAGGGGAGAGGAAAGGGGGAAGGTAACTTGACGTCAGGCGCAAAGACCCTATTCTGTATATACTCTGTTACAACATCGGTTGTCAGCACGCGCAAACCCACGTCTGTATGTGACGTAGCTTTGTACGTGCTGTCAAGAGAAAAAAACTTCAGGATCTAAAATATCCGCCAGTTTTTTTAGCTCCAGTGCACTCTAGGCCCTAGTTTCAAATAAGTGTGAAATTGCCTACAGCCTACTACACGTATTTGAAACTAAGGCCTAGATGTCCGTGCACTCGTGCTAAAAAAACTGGCGGATATTTTAAATCCTGAAGATCCTCAAGTTTTTTGTCTATTGTCAGCACGCATAAATCTAGGTTGCATAGAGACCTAGCTTTACGCGTGCTGACAACCGATGTTGTAACAGAGTATATACAGAATAAGATGCCGTCCGAGATAGGGTGTTGCCTATCCTATAGCGTGAAAACAAATTTCCTCAAGCGCATGCTATTACTACCGTGAATTGATAGAAGGCCGGAGACCAAGGAGACTGTATAATAGGCGATTTAAAAAATGACGTTTCACATGGGGCGCGCGCAGAAACGCGGGAGGGAAAAATGCCATCCATCTCCGCTTTCCTCCCCCATTACATCGTTTGTACAGGGAACTTTTTAAAAAGGCCTAATATATATCCTCCTTGCTGAAAGCTCTCTCTCCCAATAAACATGTTTTTCCCCTACCAACCTCCCTCCCTCCCCCCTCCCCAAAGACCCTTCGCTCGGGAGAGAGGAAAGGGGAAGTAGTTTCTATCAATTCACTATGCCTCTGCATTCAAAAAGCCCGCGAAATTTAAACTACATTTCTTTCCTCTCTCTCTCCTCTCCGGGCGAGACGCCGGTTGAATACCGTAAGATCAACTCCCCCCTAGGTCAACTTACCACTAGGCCACCCTCCCGTATGGTCAACTTTACATAAGGCCAACCCATTATTTTGTGGTAGAAAAATCCTGTAATGGTGTTTTTTGGGCGGGGAAAATAGATTTTTAACGTAGGGAAGGTATTTTAACGTGGAAAAGGTATTTTAACCTGGAAAAGGTATTTTAACCTGGAAAATAGGTATTTTAACCTGGAAAATAGGTATTTTAACATGGAAAATAGGTATTTTAACATGGAAAAGGTATTTTAACGTGGGAAAGGTCTGCAAGATTACTTGTCCCTGGACACGAGTCAAAAGTATTTATTATACTGCACGGTGTTTCTAAGCACTATATTCATTTTTATTTATTTATCAGTACAGTACAGGTAAGCCACTAGAGCTTGGTTAGTACAGCCGAGAGAGATTAACGATGAAGTTATACATTAGTAAGAAAAAAGAAAAAAAAATATAAGTAACAAAGTTGTTTAATCTGTTTTATATCTCATATTTATCCGATGTTCGTACATAAGCCACTCCGTTGGCTTCACGAACAGTGTTCAAATAAATAAATAAATAAGGGTACTAAGCGTAAACTGTTAGAGTAGTAGTAGTATACGACCATATTACCTTCCTATAAGCTTTAATACAGTTAAACGCAGGGTACTGACATTATTGCATTAAAAGTGTAATGGCCGTCACTACTCACTAGTGCTTCGAGTGGAGTGAGCTCCCCCACGGACAACTAACTTCCGTTTCTTCCTTACCGAATCATGAAGCCCGCCAACTACGGCACTCTCTTGTGCTGCCACCTTCGGCACTCTCTTGTGCTGCCACCTTAAGTCAAAAAACAACAAATAGTAAACTAAAAATATGTAGATTCACAAGATGCAATAAGTGGAAGTTTCCTTTTTATTACAATATCTATAAACTTGCCAATAGTGAGGACAATGTTCAATAAATTAGTTAATTATACTTAGCCCAAAAAACATGAGCGGTTAAATGTGCGCCTGTTTTTGTTATTATCAAGGTTTATCAACTGAATAAACTTCCCCCTTTTCCAAAATATTACTGAATGGGGTATGTTTTTACCTCAAAATATTGGTATTTTTCCAATTTATTGCTAATTACCTTGTTTATTGTCATCTTTTTCCACAACATTGTTATTTTACGTCATTTTTACCCTAAAAAGCGGCGCACTTTTAGCCACTCGTAAAAAACCCGCGGGTTTTACCCATCATTAAGATCTTCAATTTTGATGAATTTGAATGCTAGAATAATTTCATTTTAAAGATATTTGTTGTTTCATCTTCAAAAGGACCATTTAATATTATTTTTTTTATGAAATATTTGGTCCTTTTTTTAATAAGCAGTTACTTTTGAATGAGAATTTCTACCATTCACCCAAGTACCAAATAAAACCCAGTGGGCTGGGCTTTTTTTATTTAAAAAAGCAGGGTTTTTTGAACCCAGATGTCAATGGACTAAGGATGTTTCTTTAATAATGATCAAGGATGTGTACAAAAATGAATATACATTTCTCCAAAATAATTTCCAATAAAGGAAATTTCATTAATGAATGAGCTAGAGAATATTCCCACTGGTCCAAGAACAAGCAGAAAGAGAGCAAATTTAGCCAAGTTAAACTCCTGAGAAATTTAATTGCGTGAGGATTTAGAAATGCTAATAGAAAACCAACTTACAGATTGAGACATTGGATATGTATTTTTTAACACTGCGAGATATAAAAATTAAATCTACGCATATTTTTCAAAAAAACGAAATATACATGAAATAATTTTCATTTCTTAAATGGATATTGACGAAAAAAGATTCAAGACTTCATCATAGTCATGAGAACTTTTTTAAGCTTTGAACTATATATATTATGAAAAGATATTCGCTCCTTTGATTCCCAGCAGGATGGTGTAAATTACATTCTTTTAACCATATCAATTCCAATAGGGGATAGACATTAAACGGAATGAAATGGTCTGGCAGTTTCTTTATTGACTTAAAGGGATAGACTATCAACTTTTCTCCGCATCTCGACATTAAATGGACTAAAATAAATGTTTAATAAAACCTTTTTGGCTAATTTTATGCAATTTTGGTGGCTAGAACGAAATTAATGGGGTGAATAGAATTAGACCAAACCATTTTTAATTCAGCGACAGTGCTATCATCTTCCGATAAATTAGGTCATTTTGGCGCACGGAGATGTTTCTATTTGTTGACAATTAAGAAACGGTTATAATAAATATTAATTTACATTTTTTGTCCCTCGTTTCGGTCTGTCGGGCGTGGAAATGAAAACATTCACTGCTACTGAAACAATGGGCGTTTGATTTCTTTTCTACCGCGTCGTAATGCTAGAACGAAATTAACCATCGCCCAATTTCTTCCTGATTTAGTTTGGGGGAGGGGGGTGAACCAGATAAATTTTTGTATTAAAACAGTCGCAACCAGAAGTACAAACTTTTTCTGCGAACAGGCTATGAAGCTTTGGATAAACCATGAACCTATTTCGCTCTTGGTTTTTTAAAACAATACAAGGACAAATGTCCAGAGTCAGGGCTGTGATTAAAGCATTAGTCCAGGCAAATGACTATTAAAATAAATGCCCTAAGAGGCTGAGACAAGAGTCTTAACCCGGCTATTCTGGTCCAACTAACTGACCAGCCAGTTTCCCCTTTCTTATATCATTTTATGAAGGGGAAAACAAACAAAGATTTCTTTAACAAAGTATTTCACCTGGTA
Source organism: Phalangium opilio (assembly GCF_054372755.1). Lineage (NCBI taxonomy): Eukaryota > Metazoa > Arthropoda > Arachnida > Opiliones > Phalangiidae > Phalangium > Phalangium opilio. Next base: position 2,617,016 of record NW_028324148.1, on the reverse strand, counting down.
GGTAACCCCCCCATTCTTGCACAGAGCTGTAAGGCTTACTTAAGATTTAATTTTCATGTGATAAGTACAGTTATTAATTGACCTAGTTTTCTGAATCCACGAGAGATAGCTTTGTTACGTCCAGTGATGATGATGGCAATTAAATCTGAATCTGAAAGTGTAAACTTATCTCTAGGAAGGTAATTATTAATTGACCTAGCTTTTTGAATCCATGAGAGATAGCTTTGTAACATGGCTTTGTAACGTCCAGCGATGATTTTAATTAAATCTGAATCTGAAAGTGTAGACTTATCTCTAGGAAAGTAATAATTAATTGACCTAGCTTTCTGAATCCATGAGAGATAGCTTTTTGAATCCATGAGAGATAGCTTTGTTACGTCCAGTGATAATGATGGCAATTAAATCTGAATCTGAAAGTTTAGACTTATCTCTAGGTAAGTAATCCACCTTATTCCTACCTTCGCCAATCACGAATGATAGTGTTTGCCCAACGTCCATTGAAAATTTGAATTTTAACTTGAAAGTATCCACTATCTTCAGTTAATTAGTAACCTGTCTTCGTGAACGCTGAATTAAATGATCCCAATGTCCAAACGTTATTTCTAGAAATGGTTACCCTGACCAACGCCCTGACCGTTGCTCTGACTTGCTCAAGCCAGAGCCAACCGACAACGACAAGGCGTGGAGAATCGTCCGTTGTGGTCTCGCGGATTTGAAATTTTGACCATACCGAATACTACCACTCTATTGGCTGTAAATTATACCTACAGTGCTGCTCGCGGTGGACGCTTCCTAAAGCGTCGCGAGAATTGAGGAGGAAAAAGATGGGGGTTAGGCGTTTTATTTTTTCCATGTTTGTTCCTTTCCCCCCCAACCAAATTCCAGCCGCCGTGATATATGTCAACCCTAGTAGTTAGTGAACATATGGGGGTTTATAATTCTTCCCTGCCTTTACTAAAACTGTCATAATAAATGTCAACTGAACTTTAGAGGCAAAGAAATGTCTTCTAGAAAGACGGTTTTTTTTTCTTTTCAAAGTTCTAGCAGTGGCAGTGTAGTAGACTCAGTGTGTAGACTCTATTGGAAAATAATATTAGGTGCCAATACTCGAAATTAGTATAATTCAAAACACATAAATAGTCGTTAAAAATAGTTTAATTAATTTTAAACGCGATTTTTTTGGTGGGATATTGTTAATTATATTGTAAAGTTTAGGATAAAGTTATAATTGTGATTTTTAGGCCGTTGGAACGGCTGATATGGTTTTTCACATTTAATAGCTTTAATTAGGCCCATATTAATTAACCCGATATTGATTTTGGGGTAGTTTTAGCCAAGGAATCGAATGGTGATATGAAAATTAGTAAATAATTAAGTAGCTGTAAAAAATATCACTGTACGGCTTTGAAATCCTTTTTTTCGAATTCCTGACTCCAAAATTAGTCAGGAAAAATCATTTTCAACTTAAATTACCATAATTACGAGTTGTAATTAACGAAAAACTTGAAAAAATATCCAGCGAAACTTAACTTTGCAAACGTATGAAGTATTAACGGGTGTAACACTAGGTTGAAAGCCGAAATCAGAGACAACTTTTAGAACATTTAGTTTTTCGGTTATTTTCCGTTTCTGATTGTAATTAGCTTAATTATTTAGAGAAACACGCGAAATCTGAATGTTTCGAACCTCCTGATTCCAATGGTGTTAATTTCAGGTCTCTACGACTAACCGTTAATTAATTATGCAATTAAACGCCCAAAAAGGCAGACGATATTTTTAATTTTTCGTCTTTGAAACATGTTTTTGGCATAAAATAGCAATTAATTCAAATTAAATTATGTGGTTCTGATGTAAAAAACTGTAAGGAATCGAATGAAAGTGATCGCAAGACCGTAGGCTTAGCAGTTGATTAGTTGTTGCACTAATTACGGTGAACCTCATTTAATAATTCAACCTAACTGGGAAGCGAGAGAAAAGGTTACAGTCTCTGGCCTCCCAGTGCATTTTTGGTATCAAGTGATGTTGATAATCTTTAATTAGAGCAAAAACCTTTATTATCTTAAGTTTTGACGGGAATTTTCTAATGCATATTGTTACGTGACCCAATACGAATGTCATATTGAAAAATTAGTATGATGTCTTTAGAAATAAGGCGAAATAGCTATTATTTTATTTCCTGATTTGAATTTGACTGATTTCGACAAAACTGATTTGAGTTCTACTTAAATTCACCCTGTTTGATCGATTTCTGATATTTTCTGATGCCCCAATTTTTTTCCCACCATTTAGGAGGACTTGAAAAATCTGATTCGCCTGATTCTGGTCCAACTACTGACTTTATCTAAACGCGGTGAATTGCATTGAATTCAGCGTTAAAAACTCTATAAATTGGCGTCAAGATGTTTTCTTATTTATTCATATAATTTGCATAATTAAATTTCCAGCTTTTGGCGTTTGGTGGTCTATAGTTCAGAAACTGCCAATCCTACGCTCTCGAAAGTAAAGATATCGGATTTACCATCCCTGAATTAATCTATTATAATGATCAATTTAATTTAATTAAAGGCGAAAAATTGCGATTAAAGTCTATAACAAAAATCAAAACACTGTAGACTTTAGTTTGTGGACTTCTACGAAGCCAGCTCTAGTTTGGCGCTGATTGGACAGTTTAGTGTCACCATGGGGTGATGTTGGAGGTAAGCAACGGGCGGCGTTGCCAGACATACCATAATTATAGTACAATTCGATAATTTTGAGAGTTTTTTCGAAGCGTAGGATAATTTTGAATTTAGCGGGAAATCAATCTAACCCGGGGTATAAAAGCCGAAATAGTATGTAATGATTCATAGTCATCCCATAGGCACGATGTGAGACTGAGAACCGCTTCGATATGTTATTTACCTATTTACTTCAGCACCCTCACATTCATTTCAGGCATATATTTTATTACTATATAAAGCGCTAACTAGCTAATTTAAACCCTTAATTACGTTGGCATTTCTATAACTTTACTTTGATTCAGGCCTGTTGCTCGAGATATAAAACAGGGTTCGTACACGACCTGCTAAAGTTTATAACCATGGATAAAGAATGCGCACGAGGAAATTTGTTTTCACGCTATAGGATAGGCAACTCCCTATCTCGGACGACCGCTTATTCTGTATATACTCTGTTCAGTGGCGTAACTACAGGGGAGCAGAGCCCGCAACTGCGGGCAGGCCCGTGGCGTTTGGGGGCCCTTTCGAAATTTTTCTTGTACAGTACAGTCCGAATTTTTTACTTGGGAGGCCCTAAACGAGCTTCAGTAACTAAAAATTCCAAAATAGGGCCAAAATGGGTAAGAGCCGTAGAAAAAAACTACACGTTCAAGCGTCGGCAAAAACGAAATAAACCCAATTTCAACTTTTCAAGTAGTAAATAGTGAAGACAAGCCCAAGCCCATTCCTCGCTGCAGATACCTTGTTCCTGCCACGTGACCAGTGAGTTAACACAGATTAATACTTACTTAGGCTGTCAGCTACAATGGGCGAATACGGTCTGCCTAATGCTTATGCTGCCCATAATTTACCATTAGACTGGCAAAACTGCCATTCTATGTAAATAGTGATGTCAATGGTTAGGGGAAGAATACATTGCCAGGGCCCCCAGAGGTCCTAATATTCCTATAATTTCACAAATCGTCTTATGTTTTTGGCATCTCGAAGTAATTTTTTATAATCCCAGCTGCATGACGTTTTAAGCGCAGAATTACTAATTAGTGAGGTCTCATTTGGTCAGATCAAAAAATCTCGGAGCTCTCTACTCTCGCTCAGGAATTTTTTATATACATTTATCACATAATTGAATTTATGGTTTTTATATGAAAAAGATAATAATTAATTGGCATTCTGAGCTGCGCTCCAAATTAACAAAATTGAATTCCGCCTTAGACCTTTCATTTAAATATTTAAACTCACAGATTGAGCTCAACAGACCATTAAAAATTTAAAATATGTTTGATTATAAAAAAGAATAACGAAAATCTGTCATATCTGAAAAATATATCTTCTTACCTGACCCTTTTAAATAGCTTGATTTGGTCATTTTCAGTCACTTTTATGTCCCTTTTTGCTTACATTTTGTTAATTATCTAAAAAAACTCGCGGATATTTTAAATACTGAAAATCCTGAAGTTTTTCTACACTTGTCAGCACACACAAAGCTAGGTTACATAGAGACCTAGCTTTGCGCGTGCTGACAACCGATTCTGTAACAGAGTATGTACAGAATAGGCTGTCGTCCTGTAGAGTGAAAGCAAATTTCCTCACGGGCATTCTTTAACCATGATATAGATCTAGATTTGCGCGTGCTGACAACCGAAGGTGAAATCATTGCCTACGTTAATCAAGGCCTGTGCGCAGCACCGATTTTTATTTTTGGTTTAGCAATTTGAGCTGCCAAATTCTCTCGCCTGAGGCACTATTAGCTGGACGGACTTAAATAATTTGAAATGTTAATTTTCTCGCGATCAGAATTTTAAATACTCATTTTCGCGCGCGTTTCGGTCCAGCTATCAATGAAATCTCGCGGTAAAATAGGGGGAAAATAAGAAGTCGCGTTTCTTAATAGTCGCCCCCTTCGAAACTACCACGCAAAGGCCTTGATTAACGTAGGCAACGGTGAAACAGAGTATTCGATTTAGCTGCCGTCGGAGTTGCCTATCCTCTATAGCGCTCCGAGATCGCTACATATATTTATGATACATCATCGCTTTTGCTCGGAGGATCTAGTTGCTCCCTATTTATTTATTGAATATATTGTTCACTAAGTCAACAATGTGACGTATATGTGAACATCGGAATTCGATACATTAGTCAATTTGCAGAAAGACAATATAGGAGTACAGTAATGCGAGAACAAAAATTGATAATAATGTATTATAAAAATAATAATAATGATAATAACAGTAAAAGCAATATCAGTTAACCTACTCAATAATGCAATTTTTTTTTAAATAATAATTTAGGATGAAGGTTGACAGAGGTTTACGGCTGACAAATTCATTCATTTGGTCTTTATTTACTTATTTTTGACCTTCTATAATGTACGTATAGGTATTAACAGAAGTAAAAAGCTATTTACTTCTGGTATTAATTTATTTGGTTTGTGGTGGCCGAGCACGTATTGAGAGTTTTAACTAAAATGACGAGAAGCTAGTGGAGCGCGTGGTACTCGCCCCCTTTAAAAATAGCGGCATTTTCGGAAGAATCGAGCATTCTCTGATTACTCCCATCTATCGAACGCCTTGCCATAATTATATTGTTCCGTACCCTTTATGTAATTAAAACTTAATGTTTCGACGTATTTCGTCTTTTGCACTTCCTACGATTATACTAATGAAATTTTAGTTTACATTCGATTAAAATTTAAAATGGATGTTTTTTCCAATTATTTAATTTTTCGATACCAGCTCCAAGTTCAAGCTGTTCAAGATTAAAAAATTTGCATTGTCGATTGATTTCCAAATATTCTAATCTATCTACATCATTTCGGTTGATATATTTTATTTTGAAGTTGTCCGTGACAAATGTTTTAGTTATGATCTAATTCGATTACTTAGGTCTTTATTTACGTTATATGATAATTCATTATTTACAAAATCGCAGTGAATGTTTTTATTTCCACGCCCGACAGGTCGATACGAGGGACAAATAAAAAACGCAAATTGATACTTAATGTAACTGTTTAATGTAATGTTAATTATCAACAAATAGAAACATCTCCGTGCGCCAAAATGACCTGATTTATCGGAAGATGATTGGACTGTCGCCGAATTAAAAAAAGGTTTTGTTTAATTCTATTCACCCCATTAATTTCGTGTTCTAGCACTACGACGCAGTAGAAAAGAAATCAAACGCCCATTGTTTCAGTATCAGAATGAAATGTTACAACAGTCCAAGACAGAGGAGAAATTCTTTTTAATTTGATAATTTGTGCGCAGAATGAGTATTTTGTTCTTTTCAGCGTTTGTTTAGATTAAGAACTAAGTTTGCATGTTCAATTCAGATTTCTGTTTTTATTTCTTCATGTAAGTGTAATGAAAGATGCATTAAAAAGGAAAGGTATTTATTAGACCTTACATATGAGTACTAAACAACCATAAGTTTAATATCCTCTTGTAAAGTTATGGTATAACTAATGATATTCCTGGGATAAAATTTTGACTACTTATTATTAATTGGTAAAGAAAAGTGTAACTGACTTATGGTATGGAAACAGCCTTGTAATACAAAAAGAAAGTTTCTTAATAGTCTAATAATAAAAAACTTCCGTTTATTTCATCTTGTATGCTTACTATGATACTAAGAAATATTTTAGTTTACTAATTCAATTCAATATTATAAAGTTGTTAAGTTTTGAATTACAGGTGGCAGCACAAGAGAGCGCCGTAGTTGGCGGGCTCCCCCCCCCCGGGTTCGGTAAGAACCGGAAAGGAGGCGTCCGTGGAGGGGTTCACTCGGATTTTCGGAAAGAGTAGTGTACGGCCATTACGCTTCCAAATGTAATAATGCCCGGCCCTGCCTTTGACTATATTAAATACTATAGGGACAAGTATTCTTGCACGCCGTTTCCACGTAAAAATACTTTATCCAGGTTAAAATACCTTTTCCAGCTTAAAATACCTTTTCCAGCTTAAAATACCTTTTCCAGCTTAAAATACTTTTTCCAGCTTAAAATACCCTTTTTCCAGGTTAAAATACCATTTTTCCACGTTAAAATACCTTTTCCACGCCCAAATCCTCCTCTCCACGACGATACCCTGTTTTCTCTAAGGAAAATTTCCTACTACCAGTCGTTTATGGGAGGGAACCCATTGGTTGGCCTTATGACAGGTTGATCTTACGGACAAAGATGGTTGGTCTGCCTTACGACAGGTTGACCTTATGGTAATTCACCGAGACGCCCGTCTCCCTCCTCCCCCTCTCACTATATACCAGGCACGGCAGGCAGGCAGCCAGGCAGTTCTCTCTCTACGTCGCGCTTTTAATTCGTTTCTCGGAGAGACCAAATTCTCCGTGAGCCCCCCTTTCAAAAACGTTACCAGTGCTAGTGGCTCTCTAAGAGCGTGGCGCACATGCGCAATCGGCGCAACCGAGAGAAAAAAAAGTCAGAGAAGTTTGTTTACATTATTACGCGGCCGAGGCTTGAGTTTTACGGTGTCGTGTCGGACTGTCACTGTCTGGGTGATACTCCGATACTCGAGCCGCTTCGCGAATCGTGCGTGCCTACAGTGCTTCGGCGACGGGTTTTTCTCCGAGCTTCTCTCTCTCCGTATCGTGTACGCGTCTGGTAAAATAAATCAGGGGTGGGGGGGAGGGGGTCTTGTGGCGTGGGCGTCGGGTTTTAAAAAATTCCGAAAAAATATAAAAGAAAATGAAATTTGTATTTGTAAGGACGCTTACTTTGTCATTCTCTTCAAAACTATAAAAACGGTACAACTTTATGAATTCCGAACTACCCAGCAGCGGTTCCCACGGATGGGCCATGCCATTACAAAAGCTGGGGGAGTAGAAAATGAAGTGATTTTTTATCGATTCTTCTACTAATTATAAGACCAGTCTGTATGGTGTAACATTCGGGAAATACTCCAGAGTGATTTTAAAGTTGAAATTAGGTTCAGATTTTAATAATAATTTTAATTAAGGACGTCCGACCAATCGCGCAACGCCCTGCCTTTTTGTTAACCAAATCCTCGTGTCACGCGCCATGTCTCGCGCCACGATTGTCACGTCGCGCACAAATTTTATCAAATCTCGTGATAAATTTCATTCGACACGGAACGTGTCACGAGAATTTTGTTAACAGAAAGGCAGGGCGTCCTTATTTAAAATTATCCTTAAAATCTGAACCTAATTTTAATTTTAAAATTTTTATGATGTATTTCCTAAATGTTTCACTATGCAGACTGGTCTTATAATTTGTTCAAGATTCAATAAAAAAATCACTTGATTTTCTACTTCACCCTCCCTTTTTAAGTGGCGTGCACTTGATAGCGCTAACATCCTTACATATAATACCTTTGAACACGAAATCTGATAGTGATTAGCCCTCGATATAATTATAGTGAGGCTTATCAGCTCCTCTTGTTGGTTGCCCCAAGTTTTTATTGTTGTGCTAAAAGCATTCACTTAGTTATTTTGTATACGAGAAGCTATGGGAAACCTTTTTCTTTTAGAAGGACAGGATGGTTGCAATTTAGGGGGGGGTTACAAAGTCAGGACCAATAAACTTATTGACTCAAGGGACAGACAAGGACATTGGTTAAAGAATTTTTAGCTTTCCGATGCTTTTGAAATGAAAGCAATGTCTTTTTACTGTTTTCCTACTACAAATTTGTCATAGCGTTGGTGTTGGGTAAAAAACTGAAGTACAGTCAAAACAAATTTGGAGACTTCAGTTACGGTTTTACTATCCATTAAAAGCACTCAAAACCTTTTAAAACCCATGATTATTAAAATTATATTAAAAATCTAATGATATTACTAACTTCGAAGACATAACACTGAAAAGAAAATCCTACAACGAAAGCTTACGATGAGAGAGAGAGGGAAAACGAAAGCGTGCGGGGGGGGGAGTGAGATCGCTAGCGTACGCGATGGCGATACGAAGAGAGAGGGAACTCCAGATCGGAGGGAAACGAAGCTCTGCTGCCTGCCTGGTATATTAGTGAGAGGGGGAAGGAGGAGAGGGGGAATCCCGCTCGGAGAGGAGAGAGAGAGGAAAGAAAGTTAGTTTCAATCTCGCGGGCTTTTTTGAGTGAAAGAAACAAGTTGATAATTTTCGTACACTACTGCACTTTGTGCGCGTGATACATCAGAGATTATGCTGGATGGTTAGGTTATGTTTCGTAAAATAGAGGGGACGGTTTACGGTCATAGTGATTTCTGGTTTAGGGGATCCAGGATTTTGTTTTAGATACATTATTTGATTCGTATGGTTTTTAAAAATTATTCTTTAGTGGGGTGCACAATTTAGTTTCATTAATATTATTTGAAATGTGACGTTATTAGAATTTAAGGGCATACACGATTGTGTTTCAGACATATTTTTAGTTGTACGATTTATTGGAGATCAACTATACGGGGGGTCACGTGAGGCGTGTAAAATTAGTATTAAGGCCCAGCCCTTGGGCCATCTTGTTGTATGCATATACATGTATAGAAAGCCTTCTCTCACTGAGGGGTGATTCGATACGGTGGGGTTCCTTTCTAAATTACATAGACATCAGGTTCACGTTCAATAGACCCGTAAGTTGATGGATTTATTTTTTTTGGAAAAGAAAAACTGAAATTGGTTACTGCGAGGGTTTATTTCTGATTGTGTTGATTTTATACGATTTACGTAAAGAGAAAAAATGTAAACTAAACTAGAAATGGCACCTTATAGTGTCGTGGTCACTGTATTTTGGTGTATTGAATTGGGCATGGATTTCTCAAGTTTATGTGGCACTTTTCGTAACTGTATAGTGTATGCGAGCCAATGTATAGAGTAGAGAGAGGATTAGACGGTGTATCCCTCCCTCTAAGCGCGCTTTTGTAAGAGGGGATACAGTACGTGCCTGGTAGGGGGGTGACACTGAGCTAAGAGATAGAAGGGTATGACGTTTGCATACGTAGAACTGACATTACTCTATGAGTAATGCCACTAAGTATGCAATCGTCACACCCTTTTATCTCTTAGCTCAGTGTAATCCCCCTACTGGGCGCGCAAAGTAGTCCCTGATACAAGAGCGCGACCAGAGGGAGGGATACACCGTCTACACCCCCTCTACCAGTAGTCCGTTACTAGTCTATAGCCTTAGATCGTTGTTGGGTGATGTACAACCTTAGCACATTGGAAGCACACGGACTAATGCAAAATGATTTTTGCCTTGTTTGAGAATAATAAAATAAAGGGGGCTAGATAAAATTCATCCCCTCTCACCTTTAGAGAAAACGATATGTAGACATGGAGACTGGGGAGTTCTCGCTAGCGAGCATATATCATTATTATTAAATTGGGCATGAAATTGTTTTTCACCATCAGCTATCAGCTTCATTTTTTGAAGCCAGCTGTTGATGTTTTCTGGGAGAGGACGCAAAAAGAAACTTTCGAAGAATTGTCGGGAAAAGAACTTGTAGTAGCTGGAGATGGAAGGATGGACAGTCCAGGGCATTCCGCCATGTTTTGCACTTACACTTTGGCAGATACTGAATAAAAGAAAATCTTAACTATATCCAACAAAGACGTTCGACACGCTGAAGGGAAAAGCCGGAACATGGAGCTCCTGGCTTTCAAAGGTGCTTCCAAAGAGGTTCTGGAGCTTGGCGCCCAACACAATGTCAAAGTGCTGGAAGTCGTCACAGATGCTCATTCTTCAATTTCAGCTGAGCTAAGTTAGTTTGAAGCACGACATTAACATTTGGCGATTTTAGAATGCATGGTATATTTATGAAAAAAAATTCGTAGGGAAGGAGGATTCTTGTTTGCCAGGTGTAAAACACTCGTGGGACACGTGGCATGGTGGCAAAATAATTTTAAAGAGATTGAACGAAGTAAATATGATTCCATTTTTAAATCTCTTGTCACACCCTTTATCAAGTGAATGAAACAGAACTTGTTTCATGTAGATTGGACTGAAATCTAAAGAACATAGAGATTTATGTCACTGGGCTCCTCTACTACGTAATCATTTCTGGTGGTGCTCCAAAAATTGTCAAGGACAGGTCTTCACTATGAAGGTATTGTGCTATGATTACCTTGAATGAATCTTGAAGAACAGGTGGTCAATTGAAATCCAAATATTTATAGAGTTTGTGGTTGACTTGTCTCCACCATGTTATCAACGAGCATGAGTGGCACTTGGAGATAGGCATGTTCAATCATTGCGACCATGAACCTTTAACTGTAGAGCAGCTGGAAAAACACCCCTGGTTACAAGCCAACTCTCCCACTTTCTTAAAATTAAGAAGCGAAGTTATGAGGAAGTACCTCTTGAAAAATATGGGATACTTCACAAACTTTAGGTATGCGTGAGTACCTAGAGATGAACTGTACCACCATTCACGCGCAAATCTTGTTTGTTACAGGCACACAGGCTTTCTCGAAAGTTACCACAGTCTAATTCTAATGTATGCCCCAAAAAGAATGGCTTTTGGGTATGTCTAACTTTGTTTCCATCGTTTACCATGTTGACATAGTAATTTTTGTCTGTGATGTAGCTACTGGGGCTACCAAATAAGGATTAAATTAGCCGCCATAGACCACAACAAGCACTGTGGAAGGCCTCGGGCTTGTAGACAAGATGGACAGCCAAAGTAAAATTTCATTAATATACTTATTATAGCCTATGTGTTTGTGAAATAAGCATAACGGTCATAAATGTGTGGATTCCAGAGATACACGTGCCTACAGTAAACGAACGAAGGCGTGGTATATTGTGCCAATATATGAGAAGAAAAAATATTCTTATATTCCGGAATTAATGCGGATCATTTTTGAACAGAGGGAAAACTTCAAGGTAAAAATAAAATCTGTTCTTTTTCAGCTATAAATTTATTATGATTTCTAGGGGTCATTGTAACAAAAAGTACCACTGGATGCTGATCACCCGTTAAGGATTGCCAAAACCAGAGGAATGGTAGAAGCCCCTTCAAAGGAGGAATTAAGAGAGAAACAGATATCTCGATTTTAAATAATAACTAAATTTCTTGGGAAATGACCGCAGAGCGACCCCCCACCACCCTAATCACTAGTAAGTCCTAGGAAGGGAAATTTGTGGTCATCGTGCACTGTCAGTCCTTGAAGGGAAATGAAATCACTTTTCTAATTTCAAAAATAAACTTCAGCAATCCACGAAATAATAGGTTTCGACAGTTGGAATGCTGAGGAATCGACGCTTATTTGGCTTGGGATCCTAGACATAAGAGACCCAACAAAGGCTTGGGATCCTAGACATAAGAGACCCAACAACGGCTTGGGATCCTAGACATAAGAGACCCAACAAAGGCTTGGGATCCTACACATAAGACACCTGACAAATCCATCACCACCCTCTTCTTTGGACCAACGATAGTCGTCCCCATCACCAACGGGTAGGTAAGATGGTGCCTACATGACAGAATCACTGCTATTTAGTATCAGCTCTGGCTTGATATTGATGGCCTGAAACTGACGAAACAGTTTGTTGATGGTCCTTGCAGGTCTTGAGCTAGGGACCTTGTAATGGATGCAGCGAGATGGCGTCATTTGGCATTGGTGACCTTTCATCCCGCATATACCCGCTTAGTCGGTAAACGTTAGGGGCGGCACGGTTTGGGCTGACTTGGCGGTATACCGGTGTCTCCTTGGTCACTTAGATGGACAACACATCCCCATACGATAAAGGACTTCAACCGTTGAAATAAAAGAGAACCAAAGCACGTAACGTATTATTACTTATTAGACTCTAAACTTGGCCTTAATACATCAGTTCATATTTCTTGTTTTATAACCCTCATACTTAATGACATCGGAGGAGAGGTTCCTCAGTATCACCACCATGAAGGGGCCGGATACCTTCCCGCAATTGGAAGCGCCAGAGGAGTTACCCACATCGGAGGCATCAGCGCGGAAGGACCTACATACCAATGTACCGTTACCATATCTAGATGAGGAATGTACCGAACGCCCTGGAAGCGGAGTCAACGAAGGAAACATGATGCGCCAGTGTCGAACGAGAAGCCTAAATTCCTGTGCCACAAGCAACCAAGAAAGAACCCGAGTCGTTTTGTATCTCAAGCGATACAGGCTCGAGAAGAGACGCTGTAAAGGAGTTTTCCTCCGCGGTCTAACCCGGTTTCTCCTTTCCATTAGTTAGTATGCTGTGGCATAGGGGCTAGCCACCACCCCTCTATGCAATGTAAAGGGACCCACCTGTAAACTAGCCACAGGCTTAGTGTAGAAATCCCTTCATAGACAAAGCCTAGTTATTATTATTAGTCCATCTATATCTATATAAATCAAAGTCCTGACTGACTGACAGACTGATAATCAACGCCCAGCCCAAACCGCTTGCCCTAGAAAGCTGAAACTTTGCAGGAACGTTACTTAAAAGTAGTAGGCGCGTACTAAGAAAGATTTTTCCAATTCGCCGCCATCTTAAAAAATGGCGCCAACAAATGTAAACTCTTCTCCATGCAACAAAGCGTTTCAACCGATTTCACAAATATTTAGTACACTGGCAACCTATAGACGGGCTGAATGGTCTTTCGGGTTCGATTTGTGGCCATCTTTTTAAATGGCGGCCAAAAACTTAAAAACCCTTCTTTATGGAATAATGACCGCGTGAATAGTAATAAAAAATGTCCCGACGGGCTAGCGGGCAACGCCGAGTGCCTTTCCTCCTACGGTGTTACAAAAATATTATTTATCTGTTAAATCTAACCATTCTTTGTATCATTTTGATGGAAGTTCTTATTACACGCGAGCGACGCCGCGGGTAACAGCTAGTCAGAACATATATATCAACCAATTTTTAAATTTAAATTAAATACAAAATTTTACTTCCTAATTTTTACCTACTACTATTTTGTTTAATAATTATATATTTGTTATGCCTAATAGGATTATCGATTGTAACATTTTATATTTCTGTATAATTATCATATTTGAATGTGTTTGGGGAACAAGTAACGGACGCCGCCACGAGGCGTCGTTTTCCGTTTGTGACCTTTGATCCCGAATATACGCGCTTAGTCACTTTTCATTTAGGTGCGGCATGGTTTGGGCTTGTTGGCGGTATACGGGTGTCTCTCACTTAGATGGAAAACTGTTGGAATAAAAGAACTAAATGACGTAACGTATTATTTATTTATTAATTAATGGACTCTATAGTAGTAAGATGTTTTCTCTGGCCCGCTAACTAGCTTTAATGTACGGATTGTACGATTTGGTCTGTTACAGCCTTACTCGGCTCAGCAGATGTGATATTAGGCTTAATAGACACCTGCATTAGATACTGATTCTTTCTCTCCTCTTTGGTGCAGCTACAGTGAGGGTGCACAATATGCATTTGGCATCAGTGGTGGGACGTGACTCCTCCCACAATAATAATGACTATAATTAAAGGGTTCCACATCCACAAGTCGCTTGGTACGGATGAAATGACACTACCTAGCTTAAACTGCACTAGGTGAAATTAGCGCCATTGTCGCGGAGCAAGATTTTTCCAGTGGAAAGTATATGAAAAGGAATTGCTGACCGACTTCAAAATATATTTCCATTGCATATTTTGAGTTTCTATTTTAGAATCAGATACCGCGGTGAACTTCTTGCAAGGTTTTACAATAATAATAATAATATTGGCTTTTTATTGGAACAATCATTAAGGTGGAGTCCTAATTTACAATGATGTCCAGAGTTAATTTAATAAATAAAAGTAATGGATAATAACTTAGATTAAAAGTATAGAGCCTGTTTACAGATAATCCCAGCCTCATTGCCTTAATTTCTGTGCCACGTGATTGCTCATGGCATCTTTAAAAAGCATTATTGATGTTATTATTTTGTGGTGATTTTCTAGTTCATTCCAATATTTTATGCCTTGAATTTTACATTCTTGTCTCTAACGCGCGAGTTACAACTTTCAGGGTAGAAGTTATATTTGTCTCCACGTGTTCTTATATTATTATTTCCCTTTGGGAACCAGTTTATTACATATTCTGGGAAGAGACCATTTCTCACTTTAAAAATGAAAATTAACAGGTCAAAGTAGTAGTTGTAGTCCGTGGTATTTATATTTGCGACTTCCGTCGCGGAGGAGTATTTTCGAGTATTGGATATAAATGTATGTATATTTTTGAAAGTAATTGGTTTATTTGTTCACTTTGTTTATATATTAAAAACAGTAAGTTGTCCCTATGATTACGTGTGGCAGAATTGGGCTCAAACATGTTTATTTGCTATTACAATTATGAAACTAAATTAGTCAAACGCAAAGGTGAATCTATTTCTTTTCAACGTCAATAAAGGATCAATGTATTGTATTTGTGGTTTATCATTATAATAAGCACACAGTAAGACCAAGTGTAAGTCACTGAACTAAATTAAATACTTACTAAAATAGGACGAATGCATTTCAATATCGTGGCTATGTAGGATCACATCCGCAAACCAAAATTTTGGAATAAAAAGAGTATAAAACAAGCGTTCAATATAAAACTATTTTATTTTTTTCCCGAGTGACCGAACATTCTCAAATATAATAAGTAAATCTTACACCTTCATTTCAGTTTAGACCATCTAAATAATCAAAAACAAACCACCCTTTCACAGCATGAAGTTTTTTTTTTTTTTTTTTTTTTTTTTATTAGGAGAGAAAGGCCAATAGGGAAGTATTCCGCGGGCCCGCCCAGTACACAGTGTTCATTTTTTTACAAATTTTTTTTTTTTTTTTTTTTTTTTTTTTTTTTTTTTTATACAACGTTATTATGTTCATAAGTTAGTTATTAATAATTTTCCTTTGTTTTTTTTTTTAAATTATACATTGTTTTTTTTTGTTAGGAATGGGTGACGCAATAATCCGTAGAAGTCGTTATTTGTAGAGCCCGGTATCGTGGTCCGAGGAGCCAAAGCCCCGGTCAGCCCGGTCTGTTGAGTCGAGGTGGGTAGTCTCTTCTGTGGGACCCCGAAATATAGGAGTAACAATCAGTTTCGCAATTTTGGATCCAGGCTGGAGCAGCAGAGGGGTGGAGGAGAGGTTGTATAGGATGACCTTCACATCGCCTCTATAATCCTCATCTATGATACCACCTCCGATATGGATGCCTCGTTCCAGGAAATGGTAGAGTCCTCTGATAGTGCCAACATGATTAGGCGGTAGTGCGAGTGCAATATTGGTGGGGACGGCGGCTTTATCGCCCGGTAACAGAGCGACAGGTGAGGCGCAGTAGAGGGGGTAGCACCCAGGTCTGGTGCCGCGAGGTGAACGGGCGGCCGAAGAGAGACGGGTGAAAAACATGGTAGAGGCGGATGTGTCCGGCGTGGGCGGGGGGGAAGATGACGGCCGGTCAGGGAAGGAGGAGTTACCATCGGCCATGATGAGTGGAATACTGTTTCCAGATAGTCAGGACCAGTCGGATTACTTCTAGATTGTGAAGGTTTATTTGTTGAAGGATGTTAGGAAATTGTAGTGGACGTTGTGGGATATGGGTGCGGAGTTGAGCATGGAGAGGAGCATATAAAGGACAAGCGGTGAAGATATGGTCTGGTGTGTCAGGGAGTTGACAGGGGGGACATAGATCGGAGGGGAGTTTGCCGTATCGATGCAAGAGGACCCCAGTGACCAGGCGGCGGCAGAGGAGGCGACTGAGAGTAACCTCTTCTGCACGGTGTAGGGCAGCGGGTGGTGCCGGACGTAGAAAAACTTGCGGGCGGTAGAGGGATTGCCGTAGGCCTTCCGCCGATGTTTGCCACGTGGTTTGATAATGAGACGCTAGGCATTGCTTGAAGACCCTTGTAAGAGTAAGTCGGGAGTAGGGGATCCAGAGATCAAGCTGCTGGGGTGCGATAGTTAGAGCGCGGCGGGCTGCTTGGTCGGCCAACTCGTTCCCCTGAATACCCGTATGTCCAGGGCACCACAGGAGGGAGATTTGTTGAGGAGAGGCCACAGTAATTTCTTTATAGGTCATGGAGACCAGAGGATCTTCGGAGGTACTTTTCAGCATACGTAAGCTCGATTGCGAGTCGGTACAAATAATCAATTGAGAGTGAGGGAAGGTTTGGCCAAGTCGTACGGCTTCCCAGATGGCAATTAGCTCACAGCGAGTGATATCATGATGGACGTTAATCGTTTTTGCGTAAGTCCAGCCAAAATTCTGGACATGGAGTCCAATGGCATTAACAGGAGCTGTAGGTATTTTTGAGGCGTCAGTATATATGATTAGGGGGTTATCGGGATCACAGAGCGTTGTTAGATGGCTGTAGAATTCCTGGCGGAGTTCTTCGGGGGTGAGATCTGCCTTTGGGTGGTTAATATAGTTGTCGATGATATTGACGGACGGATTATCCCACGGTGGGCGTGGGAGGTGTACTGGCGGGAGTATAGTAACACCCCCGCAGTCGAGGTGTAGGGCGCGAAGAGTAGTAGTAAGGTGATGTTGAAGTCTAACAGACAGTGAACGACGGGAGAGGGGAGGTAAGGTCCGATGAAGGAGGGGCGGCGCGGCGGCGAGGAAACCGTGGACCGAGAGGAGTTTGGCCAAGTGATTGAGCTCTAACGAAAGCCTGCGAAAGTCTAGTGGGTAAAGTTGGCTTTCGACCGTCATGGCCGCAATAGAAGTCGAACGGGGTAAACCAAGGATCGTTCGTAAGGCAGAGTTTTGAATTTTGTCCAGTTTGCGAAGATTGGTGTGGCAGGCGGTACCATAGAGGAAAGCTCCATAGTCCAGAACAGCACGGATAAAGTGGGTGTAAATTCGCAGACCGATAAGCCGCCGAGCGCCCCATTTAAGGCCCATAACGGCGCGAAGAACGTTAAGACGTTTCGAGCATTTGTTAGCGAGTTCATTGATGTGATTAGTCCACGTGAGCTTAGGGTCCAACCAGAGCCCTAAGTATTTGTAGGTATGAACTTCGTCCAGAAGATTCCCATCTATATGGAGGGAAATATCGTCATCCTTGCGGTGTTTACGAGTAAATACCATGTATTTGCATTTGTTATATTGTAAATGAAAGTCCCATTGTTCTATGAAAGCGGCAGCTAGGTTGAGACAGTCTTGTAGGATTTGTCGGGCAATGGCGAGGGTGGCTCCGGTGGCCCATATAACTACGTCATCAGCATGGAGGCCTCTGGCGCTCTGAGTGGGAAAGTCCTGACCGAAGTCATTTATGGCAATTAGGAATAGAGTGGGGCTCAGGGGGCTCCCCTGGGGGACGCCTGTGTTAATAGGGACGTAGTGAGAGACTTGGTTATTAATCTTGACACGTAAGCGACGTTGCAGTAGAAAATCAGTAAGCCAGGACATTATGTGGCCTGACAGGCCAAGTTCTGTTAGACGACGTAAGAGGTGGTCAGAGTGGACGCTACCAAAAGCGTCCTTAAGGTCTAAGAAGACTGCAACTACACAGGTCTGTGTGGTGAGAGCCGTGTGTACATCATCGACGAGGCGAATAGGGTGTTCCATAGTGGTGCGACCCTTACGGAATCCGCTTTGGTAGGGCTGTAAGAGATTGTGCATTTCCAAGAAGTACAGTAGCCGGCGGTTGACCAGTCTATCAAATAACTTTTTCAGGGTCAGGAGTAGTGCTATGGGGCGATAGCTTTCCGGTGATGTGGGGTCTTTGCCAGGTTTTAAGAGAGGGATGATGGTAGCATCATTCCAGTGGGCGGGGAAGTCATGGTGGGTCCAGTGATGATTTAGGGTTTGGAGAATTTTAGGGAGGAAGGTGTGCGGCAAGCGACAAAGCATTTTGTTTGAAATCTTGTCGGCCCCCGGGGCCGTTTTTTGTAGTTTCGGGAGTACATGATAAAGTTCACCTATGGTGAAAGGGTCATTTAGATCGAGGGGAGAATCCGATAGAGGAGGTGGTACGGCCTCCAAAGTAGATGTGAAGTAGATTTGATGGTAATGCTGTGCCAGGATTGTTGCTCTTTGGAGGTCGGCGGTGTTGTTTGGCGGTGGTGTATAGGTGACGCGAGGTCTCGTTGCCCATTTGAGTTTTTGCCATATGTCCCCACTAGGGGTAGATGGTTGTAGCGTATCGCAAAATTCCCGCCAGCATCGGGTTTTCTCCCGTTTTAGAGTAAGGCGAAACAAGGCACGGGTATGATGGTACAGTCTATAGTCAGTTTGGTTGTGTTGCTTAGAGTATCGATTACGGTGCCAATTGGCCTTTTCGTGAAGCTGGCGGAGTCTAAGGTTCCACCAGTAAGGAAGCCGCGGTTTATGGGGAAGCCGATCGTTACAACGAGGCGGGGTAGGGGGGTGGGCAAAGGATAGAATGAGGGACTGTAGTTCAGAGAATGTTAGTGGTGTGTCCGGATCGTGGTCTAGATAGGCATCAGCGGCAGTGCGAAAGGAAGTCCAGTTAATTGGTCGGCAGATTGTGGGGTGGGAAGGTATCGGGGGGTGGCCATGTCTTATGGGGGTGGGGAGAGTAATGAGGATGGGAAGATGGTCGCTACCTCCCTTTGGTAGAGGGACCCAGGTTAGTCTAGGAGCAAGGGATGAGCTGGCAAACGTGGTGTCAGGAGCCGTACTGCGCGCTTGAAGAGGACGCCGGGTATGTGTGCCATCATTGATACAGCATATGGAAGGGTTGATATTGAGCCAGCTTGTGATATGCATTCCCTGCGTATTACAAAGGGCAGTGTCCCAAGTTGGATGATGGCCGTTTAAATCCGCGCCGAGTATCATAGGATGCGGTATTTGACGAGACAACATATTGAGATCTTGGTCAGAGCTGGAGCCCGATGGATCATAGAGGGAGGACAATTGGAGAGGTTGGCCTCTCCAAGATATAGAAATCGTGATACCTTCAACTGTGGGCGGGGGTGTCACAGTAAGTTCGGTTGGTGAGAGGTGTTTCGCAGCAAAAATCGCTACGCCACCGCCACGGGGTGGGAGGAGAGTTGGGTCAGAGGGGCGATCTTTTCGAAAAATCGTATAGTAATCGGTGTAGGCGTTGAGGGTTGCATGTTTGGGTTGTAGCCAGGTTTCTTGTAGAAGGATGATATGTGGAGTATATGTTTGGATTAGGGCGACAAGGTCACCTTGATTGGCCAGAATGCTACGAGCGTTCCATTGAATGATAGTGAGATTGGGATATGGCGTATTATTGGGCAAAACAATTTCTGAGGGCGTGTTGTTTGTCTTCCGGAAGTTTTTTAAGGATATCTTGCCGGTTGATGGTAGTCTTCAGAGTGCGGTTGAGGAGGACAGTGAAAAGGGAAATTATTTCGTCAAAGGAGGGCGGAGTCGGTTTGGCTAGGGTAACTACGATGTCGCAAAGCACATTGAGGATATCTTCGGGCTGGCAGGAGGGAAGGATGGGGCCGGAGGGGGGGCGGGTAGGGGGGTGGAAGGGGAGACGATTGGTTGGGGGAAGGTGGACAGGGGGAAGGGGTGGGAAGTCTGTAGCCGAGAAGGTCGGAGTGGGGTTAAGTTTATTAAAGGCCTGTATAGCGGCATAGCGAGAGAGATTTTGTTGCTCTTGGAGTCTGATGATTTGAACTTCTTTTAGTCGTTGAGGGCATTTGATAGAAGACGCAATGTGATCGGAATTTCCACAGTTAGCACAGTGTTTCTGTCCTTGACAATCCTGGCCATCCGGGTGATTAGCTCCACATGTAACACAGCGGAAATTACTTTTACAGTGTTTTTGAGTATGTCCAAAGTGACGGCATCGTTTACATTGCATTGGTTGACGAACATAAGGAGCAACCTTATAAATTTGATAATACATTCGCACTTCTGTGGGAAGGTCTGCGGATCCGAAGTTGAGGAGATAGGTGGAGCTAGTGGCCCCTAGTCGGGTTATTTTTTTGCAGGGAAGGCCTTGCCGTTCCAAAGCATCCGCTATTAAAGGTTCCGTTAGATTTTCGGGGACTCGATAAATTACCCCTTTATTTCCTGGTTCCTGCGGGTGGCCGGGTGTAGTGATTGAAAATTTGATTTTGTCCATATGATCCCACTTCATTAATGTGGCATGTTGTTGGGAGGTTAATGGTGCAACCAGTAAGGCTCCACCACGTAGTACTCGCAAATCCTTAACTTCTCCTACAGTATGTTCGATATGGTGGCAAAGTTTTATAAAGTCCGTATCATGGAACGTTGGGCCTTGGCCCTGTTTGGTCTGTTCCGGCGTAATCTTTCCTTCTCGGGTGTCTTTTGGTTGAAAAATAAGCGGTTTAATTACTTCAGTAGTGGCATTTAGATCCATGTCCTCAGATTGTCGTGGGTGAGAGTTCGTGGTAGGTTGTTCGTCATCGTAATTGGGTGAGTTAGGAGGGTCGCTTGACTCTTTTTTCCGTTTTTTAGGGGAGTTCATAGCAGAACAGAAAGGGAGGGGGAAGGGGAGAAAGCAAGAGGGGAGGGAAAAGCTGATACACTGACACAGAAACCAGAGCACAAAGAACGTGACTGGCAAACGCACTGTCAAAAGTCAGAGTGACAGCATGAAGTTAGAATAATAAACAGCCCGCGCCTTCAAACCGTCGTCTGCTCTAAGTCTAAACTGTTAAATGGCAACTTATGTCCAGCACTGGTAGAAAAAAAAGGTCTGATCATAAACCAACCTTAAAAATTAAAGGTGGCAGCACATTCTTGGATTTTTTTGAAGCTGTGCGGATAAGTACAACTCTAGGGGCGAATCGTGAGCAGATTTCCGCTTTAATGAAGAATAGAAATGTGGTTGGAATAAGTATATTTGATTAATTTATGCTTTATTATTATTAAATCTTCTCTTTTTTGGATGAAAATTGAATGTCTGTTCAAGTAAACTTCACTCGTGTAAAATCTTATCTTCGATTTTTTAACGATCTTTGTTTTTCGAAGGAAAGTTTTCGCTTGTAATTAAAAGCAGTCTTTTTGGTGTATGGTCGCTTGTAGCGTGTATATGGCAGCTTGCGCGTAAAAAAACGGGCGGAACTAGCAAGCAATTCCATTTTCATGATCACTTGAAAAACACGCTTGCAGCGTGAACTTGTAAATCTCTTTTGTAAATAGCACCGCTTGCGTATCTAAACGAAACAGATATTTCAAGCACAAGCGACGCGTGCAAGCAGATCGTCGGCGTCACGTGACTTGCGAATAACCAATAGAATCACATTTTGGAGTTTAGGATTATGTTATTTAAAAATGGCGTTTATCAATAGTTTGTCAAATATTTCTGGACGCATGTATTCTTGTATAATTATGAAAATAACTATGATCATGTGCACGCATTGCAAGCTGAATTAAAACCGATATTAATTAGCCACAGTTTATATACCTATATATATAGTCAAATATGTATACATACCAAAATCTCCTTCAGTTTTACGTTTCAACCAAATTGGGTGAACCCACCAACGTTTGGTATTGTACTGCCTTTTATGCTTTTGTTTATTTTTTAATACTAATAACTTTAATAATAAAATCTTCTTCCGAATAAGAAGCTGTCGAAGCTCCCCGTCCGCCATCTTTAAAAGGTCTAAAATCCCGCGAAAGTTGGGATCGTCGACAGCACGCGGTTTTTAAACGCAACCATGAAAACGACTTTGCTTGAAACGTTTTTCACGCGCTCGTAAATTACACGCGCAAAACCTAAGCAAGCAACTTCGACACGATTGCAAGCGACCATGAAAACGATGCTTTAGAATCAATGTTGTCATTTTGTCTTGAAAAGCGTAACTCGAAAAATGCCCCATCTTTAATTATTTCTGCACAATTTAGTGTCGATTAGAAAGGTACTTGCGATCACACTATAGTGAAAAACATATTCAAATCACAAGTGCGCAATTACCATTATCTTTAAAAGAGAAGATTTGAAGTGAGTGCTCGGAATTTTCTATCCATTATCCACAAATTGGTGGATAATCGATAAACATGTTAGTTCTGTGGATAATTTTCGATTATGGATAAAGATAAAATAACGTGGATAATGGATAGATAATGCGGCAGAAAGAAACCTGCAGTCAGTACCGGACTAACACCCTCGGGGGCCCTTTGGCATGAGGCGTTTGGGGGTCCCTTCAGCCACTAGCCAGAAGCAGAACGACTGTGATTAGTTGAGCACTAAAGTTAATCTTAGAATTACAAATATTTACTTTCTAGGGATGTGCGGGTAGTGATTTCTTGATTTCTAATCGGGTTTGCGTAATGAAAAATTGCTTGTCGGGTATTTGGGGGTACCCAATTTTACCTCACCGAGTGATATATATATAATATGCAAAGGTTCTTTCGGACGGTGTCTGCCTGTCTGTTGTTACACGCCAGATAATCGTGGTCGCAGATTGACCAAACGTTTTCCCAATTTCTGAAACGCATTCACAATTCACAGAAATTTGGGAAATTGTACTTTTGCTACGGTAACTATTGCTTTCATCCGCCGGTACGCATTGGATTGTAATTAACTGACTACATAATAAATTGTTTTCCCGTCTGTTTCTCATGCACAGCAATCTGTCACAATGGATTCTACCACCAACATCTGCTGGTCTTAAGCCATTCCACATAGACACCCTTTCTGGCTTCTAACAATAGCACTATCTACTGGTCTGCTGTCTATTTCACTTAGACACCAATCTATAGCATTATAGTTAGGGTTAGTATTTACGCGGCGATAGACCCCAATGACGGAGTTTCACACAAATGCTGTGTGCTGTTCTACCCTTAGCTTGGAATTGAAACCCTTCGTATCCCTTGCGTAAAGCGAATAAACAGTCATTCGCTTCACTTCAAACGTCAGTTTTAGTCACGTCTCTCAAAAATGTTTATTTCAAAAACGAGAAATCACAGAAAATATATAGGACAGGTACAATCCTTTAATCAAATTGCCTTGAAAATAAATATTTTAACATGAAACTTGTTATTGAAATGAAAAGGGTGCGCATTAGGGTGCAGCATTATCTGGTAAAATTTTCAAATAATGACCTAGATGAATCTAACACCAAGAGCTTAGTTTAGGTGAAATAAATTCTACAGGGCCGGTAGGCCCTTGTAGATATGACTTGATACCGTTTTGTAACGTTAAAGCAAAATTCACATCCTTTTACCAATTTTCCTATGGAGATTAACATGGGGTTTTTGGTGATATTTAACCACCTCTAACTGAAAAACTAGAGCGAAGTTACTTTTCGGAATACTCTTAATTTAACAATTAAGTATTCAGAGTGTGCGATCGGCTAGTCTAATCAGAGACAATTAAGTCTAAGTATGTTAATTTTAGTTAATTACGGAAGTACGGCTCCAAATCTCACTTAAGACTTGTGATAGGTTGAAATTTTCGAGCAGACGACATTGATACGTGTCAAAATATACACCAAATTCAAAGTAGTAATTTTAGAACTCGGCAAACCGTTCAGCACCATGAATCGGTTAATTGACCGGTTTTTTTTGCTTTCTTTTTTCACCGGAACTTAGCAGACTACACTTCGTCGTTGCTAATGGCGGTAATGGGAGGTAATGGATTATATTGTTCTTGGTGTTGTTGACTTTAGAAAGAAAGACAACTAAATTATTGTTTTAAATACTGTTAGTTTACAAAATATAAGGGTTTGCGTTGTTATAATTTAAAAAATATGCCTTTGTTTTGTGGGAAAATAAAGTCGAACTCTGCCCGAAGTCGAAAAGGTTTACACCGAGGCTTATGACGAAGAAATTCCTCTGTAGACTGTAGTAAGTAGTAAAGAAAGATTTTATTGTTTATGTTATTGACTTATTGTTTGGTTCTGTAAGATAAGTTTCAAGCAACAGAGGCACGCTAGTAAATGATTGGAACATGAAATGAGGCACCATCCCATAGCGAAGGTATTTCGCCATTCATTGGCCATGACCAAGATAATTGTGTTTTGATACAAATATGATTGCCTAATCCTTATGGGTCATGAAAGCCTGATTCGTTATACTTATAATATATATTCCATGACTGTCACAGCCATCTTCCCTGACACTTGGCACCATGAACTGTACCTATTTTATAATCAAAGCACCAACAGCGAAAGAAATACTTCTACCTTTTATTAAGCAACTATTGCATTAATGTTCAACTGGTAAATAATGTTGCACACATGTCTAACAAAAAGAAATATTCATATGCTTTCTTTTATTATAGATTTGTGGTAATGACGTGTTTGACATGAACCCGAATGGGAACTACTTTTGACCTCTATAGTAGGAATTTCTCTTCATTTTCTTCTGTTACTAACAGGTTTATTTTAGCAAATTAAAGATAGCAATACAGGGACAATGTACTTTAATAACTTCATTCACTGTCAAAACACCACACAGCAGAGGAAAGATAACTGGATAAAACATCAGGGATCACAGATAGGTTAAATGATGTCAACGAGGAAGATTGTTGGTTGGAAGAGATCAAGACGATGTTGAGCATCTTGAAAGGCAATATATGAAAGAAGACTGCTTCGACAATGGAGAGCGGTAAAACGTCCATGAACTCCCTAAAATGTACCTTTATTCCCAGTTTTGAACTTGACATTTGTCAGTACGCCGTAAATTGTTAGCTATCTTATACTCGAATTCGGATATTCTCCAGCAATTTATGTAAATGTCCAACTTTTATGGAACTGTTGGACAAATAATAATGAAACACAAGAATATGTTGACCCTCTATTTCCTACCCATTAAAATGTTACAGTTTTATTGTCTTAATTCATTTTTGTGTGGCATCTTCCCTTAAATACATAGGGGTGCTCGAAACATTAAAGACGGATCACTGAGATAAAAATATAACCGTAGAATCACCAATAGGCTTACTAGTTCCTATAGTGGCACATTTTTTAATTGACTCTTCGTTAAATGATGCGGAGGACATAGCACATTTTACTACATTTAATTGTGATTTAACAATAAAGGGGTAGTAACGAATAAATCAATAAATAAAGTTTATATTGAAACACGTACGTTTTTAGAATAGAATATGCAAACTGAAGGTCATTTTAAATATTTTGTTTCAGTAATGCTTCGTGACTTGTTGAAATGTGTAATTGAAAACTACAAATATGGGAAATCTTCTTTTAATACTGCAACAAAGATGATCAATAAAAGCCTTTTTTCCATATATAGGATTTTAGGTTCGCTACATGATTTCCATTGGTCCTATATTAATACAATCTTATAATGATAATTCATAAACAACAATGCTCAAGAACATATGCACATGAATGCCAGTTCCTTCATCCTAATACCATTCCAACAGACGTATACATTTGCCTAAATCAGATAGTAATACCATTGATGTGCATTTAGTGTCCGTCTAATAAAATGGTCTTATAGATATTGAAAATAAGAAACTAATTTACATCGAGAATCCTATGTGATAAAGTCAAAATAAACTCAGTTTTATTTAAATAATGTTGCTAAACTGTTTAAGTAGCAGCTCATCACTCTGTCTCGAAATTGGCTCCTCTCCGTTACTTATTTTCCTATAATCGATTCTTTATTACCATAATAATAATTAGTTGAAGTTTGATTTGTTTATCTTATAGAAACCTTTAAAGAGCTCACCTCATATTTGTATAGGCGCAAATCACACACTCGTTGGTAGTTTATACTTGCAACAACTATGCCAGCCTTTTCTTTAAAGGAATACCTTAGAGTAAAGCATGCTCAACTAATTAAGTGTAAATACCTTAATATGCAAGTTGATTACAACACTTCAATGTTGGCAGATATCCTTAGAGGAATTACCCACCCTAGATAATTCTCCATTGCCATTGCCAGTGTCAATGATAGAAATGTCATTACCACAAATCTATAATAAAAGAACAGCATATGAATATTTCTATTTGTTAGACATGTCTGCAACATTATTTACTAGTTGAACATTAATGCAATAGTTGCTTTATAAAAGGTAGAAGAATTGCTTTCGCTGTTGGTGATTTGATTATAAAATAGGTACTGTTGATGGTGCCAAGTGCCAGGGAAGATGGCTGTGACAGTCATGGAATATATATTATAAGTATAACGAATCAGGCTTTCATGACCCTTAAGGATTAGGCAATCATATTTGTATAAAAACACAATTATCTTGGTCATGGCCAATGAATGACGAAATACCTTCGCTATGGGATGGTGCCTCATTTCATGTTCCAAATCTTCCAATCATTTGCCTCTGTTGCTTGAAACTTATCTTACAGAACCAAACAATAAGTAAATAACAGAAACAATAAAATCTTTCTTTACTACTTACTCTACAGAGCACTTTCTTCGTCATAATTAAGCCTCGGTGTAAATCCTTTTCGACTTCAGGCAGAGTTCGACTTCATTTTCCCACAAAACAAAGGCATATTTTTTAAATTATAACAACACAAACCCTTATATTTGTAAACTAACAGTATTTAAAACAATAATTTAGTTGTCTTTCTTTCTAAAGTCAACAACACCAAGAACAATATAGTCCATTACCTGTCATTACCGCCATTAGCAACGACGAAGTGTAGTCTGCTAAGTTCCGGTGTAAAAAGAAAGCAAAAAAAAACCGGTCAATTAACCGATTCATGATACTGAACGGTTAACCGAGTTCTAAAATTACTACTTTGAAATTGGTGTATATTTTGACACGTGTCAATGTCGTCTGCTCGAAAATTTCAACCTATCACAAGTCTTAAGTGAGTTTTGCCCCAAAACCGCCACCGCCAATGAAAAGCCCTAAGTTCAATCCTGACCGACCAATCAGCGAGCTTAAGTCTGAAGGAGGAGCATACTTTTTCTGCAGAATACGGCCCCTGCCCCAAAACCGCCACCGCCAATGAAAAGCCCTAAGTTCGATCCTGACCGACCATCAGCGAGCTTAAGTCCGGGGGAGGAGCATACTTTTTCTGCAGAACACGGCCAGCCATGGAAATAAGGTTTTTTTTCAACTAGTCCTCGGGACCAGTGACCCTGACATCAACAATATTCAAACTGGTCCCTAAGACCAGTTACCCCTGTGCGATTTATTTTACTACTGGTCCCACTTTAAAATTATTTATAAATATAAAATTACAAGGTCCCAAATCATTTTTAACAAATTCATTTAGCCATCTTTGACTACATTATCATACCATAGCCGCCTTTATTATTAAAGCCCGTGCTTGGTCGGATTTTTTTTAAAAAAACTGGCAATTTAAGGACGCGAATATTGACCGTTTGGTGGCGTGTTTTGGACTAGGGGTGGTGACGTATGTGCGTTGGAGGCGTCTGCTACGAGGCTTACAGTCTCCTAAATTATTTATTTACAATGAACATTTCATTTAACAGGTAAGAACTGATTTCAAATGAAAAATAATTTTTAGCTTATTGTTTCGTAACTAGGTATTGTTATTGTTTTGTAACTAGTTTCAAGTACATGTACACTGTGCACCATACTTTATTTAGGGTGTTCTATTTTGAACTACATATTGATGTTGTATAATTAAGACTTAGCTTAGGCTTTTTGGTGTTTTTTCCTTAAACTATTTTTATTTTTTCAGTTAAATTGGTATTTTCATGGTTCATGAAACTCTAAAATTATTAAAATGGTCTACTGTATGGTTCCAAGATGCAAAAATAATGATTGGCACAAGAAAGGGGTTGATAAACGAAGTTTTCACAGGATTCCAAATAAAGAAAATAGAACTAAATGGCTTTGTGCAATATTCGGGGAGAAGTACGAAGATCAAAGGGAATACATGGATAATATTAAAAATCCTGGCGCAAGAGTTTGTAGTGATCACTTTAATCAAGCTGATTACAGCATTTCAAGTTCCAGAAAGTCATTATTGGCATTCGCTATTCCTTCAATATTTGCTGAAGACAAATTAAACAAGGCTTTAGTTGATAAAGGTAGTCACGTAAGCCGAGGAGATTATGCAACAAAAAGAACGCCTTTGTCTAGTACAATGCTCAATGGAACTTCTAATGATACAAGGAATCCTTATTCATCTCCTCCCAGGAAAAAAAGGTTACCTCAAAAAGTACAAAATGTAAATGAAGCTTGTCAAGAAACCTCAAACTTAGTAGCGATGGTTGATGTAAATGAAGCTAGTCAAGAAACCTCAAACTTAGTAGCGACGGTTGATGTAAATGAAGATAGTCATGAAATCTCATATTTATCAGCTTTAATAGATGCAAGTTTAGTGAACAAAAAGACCAACTGTGCTATCAGTAATCAGTATTTTACTCCTAGAAAAGAAACGATAACACAAGCGCCAATCCTTAATAGAAGAAAACAAGCTTCCAGGCTTAGAAGATTATTATTTGAAAATACAAGCACTGAGGCTGAAACTCAATTTATCACGAGCAATTCTATAGGCCCTAAATGTATGGTAGATGAGGCTATACAAGTGTCTGTTCCAATTACGAGTAGGAGACGCAGCAGAACAACAACTAGAAAACAGTCCAGGGTTATTTCCAATTTGAAAAATAAAATTGATAAGCTGAATAAGAAGGTTTCACGACTTGTAAAAGAGAATAAAGAAATGAAAAATGAGAAGAAAGAAGGTGTAAATGTCCAGTTTCGTAAAGTTGTTGAAGGTAGTACATCTGATTTACAAGCTGCATTTCTGTTGGAGCAAATATTATCATATCAGAAAAAGAAAATGCCATACCATGAATCGACTCTCAAAATCTGCTGTATATTATTCAGAAAATCCTCAAGCGCTTACAATTTCATAAGGGAGTTAGGAATTCTGAGACTACCTCACAGAATTACGTTAGCCAGATACGTTGGGCATTCTTCTGGTGAAGAAGGTATTAATAAACTTGTAAAACTAAGATTGAAAGAAGAGTTTGATAAAGTAAAAAATGACCATGAAAAATTAGGCTCACTTGTAATGGATGAAATGTCCATTAAGCCATAGCTTTTGTATGATCGCAACATGGACACATTTTTTGGTCAAACCAGTTCTGCTTCCTTAAGTGGAATAAATGATACTCTAGCCACACATCTCTTGTGTTTTGTCTTTCATGGAATAGGAGCGAATATCCGCATACCAGTTGCATTGTATTTTACAAGAAATACTGATGGTATAACATTGCACAAATATTGCATGGAGGTATTGAAGATTGTAGAAGAAAGTGGCTTTGTCGTTGTACGGTTTGTGTCCGATAATGCAAAAGTCAACACCATGGCTTACAAAATATTTGGAAATGGAATTTTAACTCACGTCATCCCACATCCATTGGACCCAAAACGGAAATTATTTTTTGCATTTGACCAGAGTCATCTAATCAAAAATCTGAGGTCGCTGTTCCTGTCACGAGACATGGTACTTATTGGATTAAACATCTCGGCAGACTTCATAAAGAAGCTTTACAATATGCAAAAGGAAAATTTGGTTAAAGCTGTTCGTTTCCTTACAAGGAAAGTGGTATTTCCAAACAACCTAGAAAAAATGAACGTGTTACGGGCTGTGCAATTATTCTCGAAACCCCTAACTTCGGCTCTAAAAACACTTTTACACCTGGGTCTCGTGGATGAACGTGAGAGAGAGAGAACTTGGAAGCAACGATTTTCTTTATGGAAACTATAAGAAAATGGTACGAGATCCATGACATAGCAAATAAAACCCACGCCATTCATTCTCGCAATGAAAATAAAATACCATTCTCAGAATTGGATGACGAGCGACTCGAGTGGCTTCAGGAAGAATTTCTACCGTTTTTAGCGATAATTCAAGATAATGCTACTCATAAAATGGAACGTTTGTCAGACGAAACTTACGAAGCAATACAAATAACAACAAAATCTACAGTTGCCTTAATCAAATATCTTCTCGAAGGAGGATTTCACTATGTACTAACTCGAAAGCTATCAAGTGATATAGTAGAAATGACATTTAGCCATATCCGTCAATCAGGAGGCCGAAATGATCAAATGGACGTAAGGGCTGCTACATTATCCATTGAGAGAACTCTCAAAATTGGAATTATAAAGTCATCCGGACACTCCAATGTAGGACAGAACAAATGCCTGAAAGAAACACTGCAATCCCGTAAGCATACTTCAAACCACTTTCACCAGAAATTGATTCGTAGTATTAAATCATATTTATCAAACTTTCAGAAATATTGTGCAGCAACACAAAATCTTTCCGAAATCGTTTGGAAACATCTAATATCACTAATCCTAATAACGCAACAACTTCCAGTTCGCAACCAGTTTTATCATGGGGTTTGCAAAATTTACTCAATCAAATGGATCTTGTAACTCCAAACGGTAATATTTTGATAAAACTTAGAAGAGATAACTGATCGTAATGTTAAGTTCATTTCTTATTGTTTAGATCACTGCATGATTTCTATCAGAAGTTGTTCAGTTGCTTTAATAGGCGGTTATATAGTTCGTGTGGCGGAAGAAAATACAAATTGCCCTGGATGCTTAGAAAAACTTATCCAGCCACAGTCCGGAACTCCACTACTTTATTTAATTAAAGCTAATGATAATGGCGGTCTTAAATATCCAAGTCGGTTACTAATACGTTTACTTGTAATTGTGTTAGATTTTGTCCAATCGTCAATCACATTTTTCCCTCGACAGAATGTTTTAGCTAAATATGTTGAAATCATATTGCCCCATTTCCAAAAGCCGTTAAAATGTGATAGAAATTGCGTGAATTTAGATCTTCCTAAATTACTTTTAGAGAAATATTTAAGACCATTGCTAAATAATTACGCTAAAGATGTTTCTGATCGGATGGAGAAAGTTAGGAAATATAAGGCCAAGCCATTGTCTAGAAAAATTTTAAAGGTTTAGTTCCTAAAATTTCGTGATATTCAATTTGAATACTGTTCCTATTTAAAGTGCCTTTAAGTATTGTTACTATTTTACGTAAAAGTTTACGTAAAAGAATAAAACTAATTTTATAATAAAGATTTGATTTAAAAACGTTCGTTGCCGCCTCTAATCTTATTATATCCTATTTTAAATTAAATAAGATATTATAAAGAAGTTATAAATAACTAAATAATAATATGTATTTTATTTTGTTTTGATATTTGAAAAACTTGCATTTCGAACTTTATGGAGACCTCCCTACTTGAACCTTTATTAAGCACCCCCTCGAGTTGTAGTCCATAAAACGCCATCCAACGGCGTACGAAAGAACTAAAGTTCGGCTAGGAGTAAGTAAAATATCCCCCTCTCTCTGGGGACCAAGCACGGGCTTTAATAATAAAGGCGGCTATGATCATACGAAAGCCAAAAGATTATCGATTTTCAACCAAAATTATCGTACGCTCTGAGCGCCTTCAAAATAGCGGTGTTCTGATTGACCTTGTATTTATACTAAAATCGGTACAAATTACAAGGGTCCTGAAGGAGATGGACAAATAACGTCTCCAAACGTTTCTCTCATCCTGCCTTTGGACTTAAAACATGAATAATTCCATCCTATTTTACCTTTTTCTTCCTCTAGCGAGCCTTTTGTGCCCAGATTAGTTAGATTTCCCGCTAAATTATCGTACAATTATCGTACGCCGAAGCCTAATTATCGAATTTAGCGTACTAGTACAGCGTCATAACTATCGTACGCTTCGAAAAAACTCTTAAAATTATCGCATTGTACTATAATTATCGTACGTCTGGCAACGCTGTACTGATTACTTCTAATCTGAAACTACGACTAGGAGTAGAGATAATTTGGAAATAAGATTAAGACTCCTTGCAATGTGGAAGGAGTCGAAATTTGACGAAAACCTTGAATTAATAAACTGGTCCCCTTTCAATATTTATCAAAAATTAGAATTAATAAACAAGTCCCTAGGACTCGTGACCCTCGGTTTTTGAATAAAAAAACTAGTCTGAGTAATTAATAAAGTGGTTTTGGACCTGTAAACCTGTGTTATTTCCATGGCTGAACACGGCCCCAGGTTAACCAGTTAGCGCACTGATACCCATTTCTTCAATTTTCAAACAGATAGAGAACAAGGGAGGGCCTAACTTTGTGCCTGATAACAAGTTAAGTTGAACCATAGAGCATAGCCCACTCGATCCGCACTCCCAGACGCTGCGCTGCTCGTGTATAGCTATAGCGCGAGCAGCTTGCGTCGTGACGCGCGTGATCCAGTTGGCTATGCATAGAGCCTGTATCTTATGAAGATACAGCCTCCATGGTTGAACTTGTTTTTGAACAGTCGACGCTTGTTTAGTATTTTACCGCCTTAAAATGTTTATTTCATTTTATAAATTTTCTGCAACACCCTTGCTAAGAAACACTTTGCTATTAGGTCGAAATTTTGTTGAAAAAAGCAATCCAGTTATAAAACTAAAGGTAATTGATTTCATTATATTATTTGACATTGGTTTTTGGAAGACCAAGGCTTAGATTTCGTACGTAGTTTTTCTGAATGTAGGACATAATCCCCCCTGGACATAATCCCCCGGACATAATCCCCCCATTTGAGAAGAAATGGACATAATCCCCCCATTTGAGAAGAAATGGACATAATCCCCCCATTTGAGAAGAAATGGACATAATCCCCTCAGGTAGGAGACAAAATCCCCCGGACAATTTCCCCCCGACTGGATGCCGAAGACAAATTCCCCCCAGCCCCAGGACAAATTCCCCCCAGCCCCAGGACAAATTCCCCCCAAACTGTGTTTACGACAAAATACCCTAGAGCACGATTTCAATTTATATGAAGATTTATAAGGAAAAAAAACACCAATTCATGCGTTTCATAATTATATTCTTTAATATTGAAAGTAGATTTTCTTAATTCCAAGCCAAATTATTTCCGATACAGTTCAGGAACTGTTGCATGTCAATTTCTTGAGAAATATATTTCAGACATAAATTTTTCAACCTCAACTGCTTGTCTTTCGATTTTTTAAGTTCCCTAACTTTAACAACTACTCCGTGTTTTTCATTTACAATGGCATTTTCCACTAACCCAAGACTTAGCCTTAACCCCTCAATTAAACTCCAAATTGTTAGTTTTCCTCCTTTTACTAAAAAAGCAAATTTATTATTCCATCCCTCTGAAATATTATTGGTTCTATTACCATCTCGTAACGTTATTTCATGAACATTCCACGTTTCTGGATTAAATAGAGGGCGAGAACGTTACAACTTTAAACCACACGATGTAATCTTTTTTTTATAAGGCCCTCTAACGTAAACCGAATCAAAGTAACTTAACAATTCTGCCCCGTCATCATCAGCAATATCATAAATATCATAAATATATTGCAAACCTTCAGAAACATCATCAAGGGGCAAAAATGCTAAAGCGCCGAAAAGGCTAACAAATCGTTTAAAATTTTTATCTTCCCTATATCTTACAATTAACCCTAATTCGCGAACCTTTCTCAATATACTTTGTAATAGATGGAAAAAACAATATTTAACTTCCACCTGCAAACCAAATACTTCTTTTATGGCACAAAATACCGAGCGTTCAAAATCAATTACAACCATTTTAGGTACCAGTTCAAGTGAACGTTCCTTGCACAAATTTTTAAGAGCAGTAAAAAATTCCACATACGTTTTCAACGACTTTTCCTCAAGGACTCCATACACCACTGCGATGGAACACCCATTATTTAGTTGTACGTGAACCACGTAGACCTGCGTGAATCCTTTAGGAGCTTTTTTGAAGTTGCCATCCATAAACCATTGTGAACTCTGACTCAGTATCTCCAAGCATTCCGAAACAGCAAATATGAGAATCCTAGCACTTCCGTTCTTAGACTCGTTGTCATAAACGAGAAAGGGCTTCGGATCTGCTTCGGGATGCCCTTTGTAGGTCCTGCAATCACCTTCAATTTTCAGATCAGAAATATTTTTTGGTACTGCAGGGTATTTTGATGTTCTGGTTCGCCGGATGGTTTTTTTCGTTGTCTCCTCTGATGGCAGAAAAGGCTTTACTGTTTCTGGTACTTTAGACACAGCTGAAGCGTACACCATCAATGTTGACTGTGATGAATCAGCGCAATTCATTTTCAAAGCGTGTCGATATTTCAAAACCGCGCAACCGTTTATATTTGCTTCATGGCAATGAGATGTCGAGCTAACAATTGATTTAATTTCACTATGGGTCGTTAAACTACCACGACAGCCCACTTTCCTACTGGTACATTCCCATTTTATAAACTCACAACTAAGAATTTTCTGCTTAACATACGAAAATCCGTCTTTAAGGATTTTTTTCCCGCCTTTGTTGGTCGCTATAATCTCCATGGTTTAATGAGCAAGTGCTAGAATATGCATTGCCTTTTATAGAAATCTTAAAAAATATTAAACCTATAACTATAGGCCAGTCTCTTTAGTTAGGGAGGGAAATATCAATATTTTAAAAAGTAATGCTACTTCGGAAGAAAATAAATGTAAAAAGTAATAAGCCTATAACTATAGGCCAGTCTCTAAAGGGAGGGAAATATCAATATTTTAAAAAGGAATGCTACTTCGGAAGAAAATAAATGTAAAAAATAATATTTTGGAAAAGGCGTACCATTGTTACAATATTTCCAAAATATTACTAACCGAACCGACCCGACCCGACCTCACCTCACCTCACCTCGCCTCGCCTCGCCTCGCCTCGCCTCGCCTCGCCTCGCCTCACCTAACCTAACCTAACCTAACCTAACCTAACCGGGGATTATGACCGGGGAATTTTGTCTAGAGCGTAGGGGGATTTTGACTAGAGAGTAGGGGGATTTTGTCTACAGAGTGGGGGGATTTTTACTTGATAATGGGGGATTTTGTCTTGATAGTGGGGGGATTTTGTACTCTTAACTTGGATGGGGGGAAAATGACCGGGGGATTTTGTCTTGAGAGAGGGGGGAATCTGTACGTTTTTAAAAATGGGGGGATTATGACCGGGGGTCTTTTGTCTTGGGGGTATTTAGTCCGTATACCAGTTTTTCTCGACTCTCCGACTCTCGTAGTCGTTAGACGGCGGGAAGTTGGGAACCCCCAGCTTCAGAGCCTCCAGCGTCTAGTTTGGCTTAGGCTCTCATTTCTTGAACTGAAGGTTCACAGTTTAGGTTAATGTTAAAAATAGTGATGCTTGTTGATCTTTAGGATAGCGAAGCGAAGGTATGTTTTAGAAAAAGAACTGCTACTTGAAGAACTTATCTTTAATTTATTTGAAAATATTTCAAAATTTCAGAAGCTCCGCAGCCGTTGCTATAACTGTTTTATAATGGTATTCAGGATAGTGTTGCTATGTGTGCGAGTGATAAAAAGTAAAGCCTTCCTAAAGAATAGAGATGCGCCGATACCTTTACTTGACTAAACTGATATATTATTGGAATTGGTTTAAACTGGTATTGGCCCATCGCTACCGATATTTGGCTAAACCAATATATTGGTATTGGTTTAAATTTAACTAACAGATTAAAGTTGAAACTACACTTATCTTTCACCCAGACTCCGTTTTCCTATTTAATACTTACAATTATTTAAATTATCACTAGAAAGCATTTTTCCCAATATTCAAAAGGCGCAAAATTTAAAAGTTTGCGGTAATGAATGTTCCGCTAGGATCAAACGCTCTATTAAGCTTTGCGTTTAAGGATAATTTCTTGTTCAACTTATGTAATAAACTAAATTAACTCTAGTAAGAGAGCTTAATAAATATAATTAACGTGAAATTAATCCAAAATAATAGTTTTTTTGGTGACCTGTGACAACAATGACGGAAAAATCATCATGAAAAAACACCCGCTAAAACATTTTCAAATCTCATGCCAGGATACAATTCAATTTAATATTTTATTGCAACTCGTATTAAAGTAAATCAACACTACATAAACCGTTAAATTAAACTTTACGAAGTATAGTTAGGGTAAAATTAACTTTGGAAAAGGTGTAATATTATATCGGAACTAAATAAATGTAAACATCAATATTTTTGAAAAAGGTTTTAATATTATTTCGGGAGTATATAAAGATAAAAGACTTCATTTTCCTACTTCATCCGTACAATTATTTAAATTATCACTAGAAAGCATTTTCCCCAATATTCAAAAGGCGCAAAATTTAAGTTTGTGGTAATGAATGTTCCGCTAGGATCACGTACTGTCAAACTGAAAGGCAATAGCGAATGTCAGCGGCAACACCAATTAACAATTCCAAATCAAAAATGGTTACATATTAGCAACTTTCTACGTTATTTTCACTCACAACTCAAGCTATTTGTAACCCTGCAATGAATGAAAGTCAAGGACTATCATTCGCTCTGCTGATTAGGATGCCTCTAGTTTTTTTTAGATTATTTTGATATTGTATTTTTACCTTCTTATTTTCACTATGATGGGAGATTATGACAGGGCAGTAGGTGGATTTTGTAT
This sequence comes from Phalangium opilio, assembly GCF_054372755.1. Lineage (NCBI taxonomy): Eukaryota > Metazoa > Arthropoda > Arachnida > Opiliones > Phalangiidae > Phalangium > Phalangium opilio. Next base: position 2,580,041 of record NW_028324148.1, on the reverse strand, counting down.
AATCTAGGAAACTTTTACCTTTGGTGATAGGTTTTACTTAGCTTTCTTTACCTATTGCTTACTATATCAGAATTAGAAGCAGACGAGCGAGCGCTCGCGCTTGTGTTGGTCTAATAATTATATGAAAAGGAAAATTGTTGAGAAATGATAATTTCCCTTCTACAAAATTTAAATTTACTTGCAATTCAGTTAATTACATCAGAAGGAAAAATTTACTTCAAATAATTACACTATCCATTAATCAGCAGAAATCTAGTTTAGTTTTGTTTGTTCTGTGAAAGATATATGTTTATCAATTTTTACCGTGAGAAGTCGCTTAAAACCGGAAAAACTTGTTAAACCGCCAGTTTTAAAATCATTATGTGGTTTCTTCTAAATTCTAATTCAAGAAAAGCAATAAAAATATATCGGTTCCCAATTTTTTCCATTATATGTTGTTTCAAACATTAAACTCTACTTTTATTAGGGAATAAACAATCTCTGCAGCATCTAACGCTTTCTCGCGGTTTTTTTTGGAAAACGTTCAGCTAGACCTATCAAAATAAACTGGTTAAATGGCAGGTTAGAGAGAATAATAATGCCGTAGTAAACCAGTGCATTGCTGATGCTTGCTGAACGCAGTCATTTCTTTTTTGGACGCGAAAAAAAAGTAAGTGGTTTTAATGCGGAGCTTCTAATTTTATTTTCTTATTATTTCTAATTTAAAATTTAGTAACAAATTTTATAATTTTATGCAGAGAATATCTTATTTTACACTCTGCACGCGATACATAGTTTATATATCTACTTTCAAATCCTTGAAAACGTTTTCTTGACCATATAGATAGATATTAAGCCTTGGCTAGTGCACGTTGCTTACTTTGTCCGTTGCAGCTATCTGAACTTTCTGAAGAGAGCATGAATCATGCCGCGTCATGCCCTCGTGGCATGAAGTGTTAAAACCTTGTGTAACAAATCAAAGATATTTTCATAAACTGTGGTTTTTCTTTCACAGGAAAAAAATTTCAATGTAATTTAACCACAGTTTATGAAAAAAATTTGGTTTTTTATACTTTTTTTTAATCCTTGTCTGAATAGGACATAAAAACCTTGCTTAAAGCATATAGCGCGGCTCCAGAGGATTCCCTAACAAGGGAAATTTCCTCCTAAACTCCGGGTTTGGCTTGGTAAAGGCTAGTGCATGCAAGACAAAACTGGAGTTCATGAGGAACGCCAACCTAAGTTTTTTATAAACTGTATTAAGTGTTTCACATGGAAAAGGTTTTAAGTCATTTGGCACTACCCATAGTTCATAAAACCAAATTTGATTAATTATACCAGGTTTTTAAACTCGTCTAATACCCTCTTCAGACGAGGTGTACGGACAAATTACATTGAATCCTTTTCGTGTGTAACTTTATTCACTGTTAATAAAATAACTTTGGTTAATTAATCGAAGTTTTTACATCTCATATTTGGTTAATTAATCGAGGTTTTTACATCTCGTCTGAAGAGGGTATAAATACCCTTTTCACAAGAGGTGTATAAACCTCATTTAATAAACCTATATTCTGACGGGGAGCAAAAACCTAGTTTAATCTTGAATAAATTAATTATAACATATAATTTTTCGCAAAAAAAGAATGTTCCTTCCACACCAGAGTTGGCACGAAATCTCATTTCAAAGGCCTTTATTTATTTCGATATTTAGTTTTCAATAAAGCGATATTTTACCGTCACCGGTGCACATTCCACTGTAAATGTAAATTTCAATGGGGAACTCCCCGCCCTGGAAATGGGGCGAGGAAGGGGGCTTGGGCCCAGAAGAGGGCGTGGGCCCGGAAGGGGCCGCGAGGCCGCAAGGGGCCGTGAGGCCGTGGATTTAGGGCAGTCGGGCGTGGCGAAAATCGTGGCCGTAGCGGCGGCATCGGCAAGAAACGCCGATGCAACCATTGCCAACGCTACGGCCACCTGGCCCGCAATTGCTGGGGTCGACAAGGTATAGTACTTTATTCATTACTAAACGATGTAAATTTTAAAATGCTATACGTACTCTTTAATTTTATTATTTATAAACAGGCCCACGAAGACAAAGAGGGGTGGGGCCGGCGGGCCCGCAAGTTGCGGTGGATGGGCCACCAGACACAGAGTTGCCAACGGGCTCCCCGATTCCCGTAGCCATTGAGGCGCAGGTGGTGGCGGAGTCCCAGGTGAGGATGGAGGTCGAGGGGGCGGAGGAGTCGGTGGGGGCAGCGGGGGCGGCGGGGTCCGCAGTAGTGGATGACAAGTTGGAGGAGGAGATGGATTCGTAAGTTCTACAGAGGGATTCTAACAAACTTATATGACTAGTATTACCTGGGGCATTAAAAATTATTATATTAAACTAAAAAAGTCGTTAAAATTAGTGTTGACTACAAAAATATAAGGTCGGAGATAGGTGACCAATAGACCGTTCCTAAAATGCAATAGGAAAAGTAAACAGCACAGTGGAGGGGCCACCATATTACCTTACTACGCAAAGGGTAGTGTGAGTCTTCTACACTCCCACGCGTAGCGAACACGACCACCATCTAGCGTTGCCTCTTGGCGCTAGGGAACTCTCCTAATATGGCGGCCCGTCCCCTCTGAGTTGCTTTCTCGGCAAGTATTTAAGGGAATGGTCTACATGGAAATTTTACCAAAAAAAAATTTCGTGCTTATTTTACCAATACTTTTTCTGCTGTATCTGATTTTAAAAGACGAAAGCTTTCCGCTAGTAGACAAAATAATGATTTTATATCTTTAAAAGGGAGAATAAAATGGTCAGACAACCAAAAATAACTTCTGAATCATCGATAAAACTTATCCCAATTAATTTTATATAATTTTTCAAAGTTGCAAAAGTTTGCTCTCTAAGCATAACTCAAATTTTCGAGAAAGGTTGACTGTGTTTTTTTAAAGGGGGTGCTTTTAGTTTGCCTTTGCTTAGAAACAGCGTGCATTTTTAATTGCCTAAAACAGGTTTTTATAAAAATACAGTCGTCTTTCCTCAAAAATTAGAGATATTCTAATTTTGCGCGGCACTTAACCGTAAATAATTATTATGGAATTTATTTTGACCATTCTTAGGCTTTGACAATCGACTTTTGAAACTGAAAAATAATATAAAATAAATTGACAGTAGAATTTGGTGCAAATTTTATGCATGATTTTGATTTGATTTATATTTAACAAATATAAATTTAACAAAACAATGGTTTCATGATCAGTTCATTCTCCCTTTAACAACCTTTAAACAGTTAGTCTTTTAATTTTGAAACGTGTGCATAATTGTTTGATAACTTTGCCTTAGACTATGCAAATTTTTAATAATATATTAATTTTACTACAGGGTCGCAATCAAAAAAGAATAATTTTTTAATGATAAAAATTTTTTAATTTTCATAATTTTGTAAAACAAATATTTTATTTTACATTATTAGAGTTTTTTCCACTATTAAAATTTTTTCCAATTGTTTTTTTCTTTTCATTAAAAAATATTTAATTTTTATTTTTAATTATTATAAAGTTTTTTTCCCAATAAAAGAACTATTGGAAAACAAAGGAATAATTTATTTAAGTCATGAGGGCTAGGGTTGTGAAGTCACAGGGGCCTTTTATAAAATTTCCCTCCAAGATGCATCTTTGAAGCATTTGGGAAAAAGTGCAATTAAAATAAATAATGTGTTATTTTCAGGGCCGGATTAAGGGGGGGCAGAGGGGGCTCCTGCCCCCGGGCGCCAGCAAAATAGGGGCGCCCAAGATGTCTGGTGATACCCAAATCTGAGCAATTGTTTTATTAAATTTTCGAAAAACTTAAAAACATGACGTTAGTTTTGAATGATTACGGGACTGTTTTTCGTTTTTAAATAGGTATATTAGCTATCGAGACCAATTTATTACACCAAATTAGTTCGGAGGAGACGATAAATAAATTTTCCGAGTCTAAATCTAGAAAAGCCTATTCAAAGACATAGGCAGGGCTGATACTAAGTCAAAATTCAAATTCGGTTACTAAAAGTCACTGTTCCAAAAATTAGTTCCTATTTGTCACTTTTTTTGGATTTTTGAGTCTTTCGGTGTTATTTATCTTCTCGACCACAAGGTTAAACGTAATATATTTGACTGTATGACGGTTTAAACGCAAAAACAGCGAGATTACAGTTGATCAAACCCAAAAAATTGTGGAGCTCGCTTCGCTCGCTCATCAAATATATAACTTAATATTTATAATCAATCCAATTCAAATGAATGTTTTAGTTTTGTTTTAAAACGACATCAATTACTTTGCATTCTGAGCTGTGCTCCAAAATGGTTTAATTCAATTTCGCCGTAGAAATTTTATGATTGGAAATATCTAAGCCCATAGATTGGGCTTAATTACGGCACCGAACTACTGAAAATAATTATGAAAATCGATCATGTCTGAAAACATTTCATTTAAAGTGCCCTTATTTTATAGCTTAATTTGCCCTTATTTAGTCACTTTTTGTTTACTATTTTTAAATTTATTAGTCACTTATTCAACTAAAATTGAGCGTATGAGTGAGTATCAGTCATGCATAGGGATACTTTTCACTTAACAAAATTACAATAGGGAGCTAACAGCTGGCTAGGGGGAAGAGATAGTCTGACGTCACGCAGCCGCCCTCTGGTTTGCATTTTTGCGCTTAGAATACTGTTTCCAACCGTTAGGGGGGATGAAACTCCAGTAAGAGATAGAAGGGTGTGACGTTTCAGGGTCAGAACTGTTAGCTCCCTATATTTCTAATAAAAACAAAATTGTTAAAATTTCTAGCTGGTTTTTATAAATTATGGGGCCAAGGGAGGGGCGCCCATCGAGCCACTGCCCCCGGGCGAAAATCTTCTTAATCCGGCTCTGGTTATTTATGTAACTATAACAAAGAAATGCATTCATATAATAACTACATGTAACCGAGGGCGGTTAAACTTTATGCCATACTTTACTTTTTATTCACGTCATTAATCAATAGCAATTAACTACATGTAACCGAGGGCGGTTAAACCTTATGCCATACTATACTTTTTATTCACGTCATTAATCAAGAGCAATTTACATCATAGTTTTCATTTATGTGATAATTTTTATTTATGTGCAATTATTTCGGGAATATTTGTTTAGAAAATACGGAATGGATTAAATTTACGGTTTTTTTCTATCAGAACGATAAGCCAGGAAGGTGCTCTGACATTGCACCCTATTGTGTGTTTCATGTATTATGTTTGACGTATATTCACTTCGTAAACTTCCATCTAATTTGGCTGTATGAAATTCTTAAAATAAAATCATATGATGCAAATCCTACATCTATTCAATATTTAAGTTTAGTTCTATTCTTACAATTAAAATTAATTCCAATTTGCACCTTGTCATAGTTCAAATCAATTGAACACAAGTATAGACGCGGTAACAAGCGTCACTTGCCACTATCATAGTATTGATCTAAATCAAGTGAAACAAGCATTTTAAAATGAAATGTCCAGTAAATATAAAAATAATTTCTTGACTGTACAGTTGATGAAGGAAAGTTTGATGAGGTCTTCCGAATTGAATTTGGTAAATAATTAATTATCAACCCTATTGCTGTTAACGTTGCAAAAGTCCAGCATTAACTTAAACATGATCTGGAAAATATGTTAACGAATGATCTTGTCACCCACTATGGCTAGAATTTCAATAATTAAATGGAATACTGACAATATTCACAACAATTTAGGAGGATAAGCAGACGCCAACGTGAATATAGCAAAACAGTAGCACTGTTTATCACAATTCACAAAGCGGTTTAACGTTGTAAATTCTGCGCAAATGTAACAATAATCGTTGGCAAACTTACTGCCAACCACAGAGGCATAAGACCCTATTTAAGTTGGTTACTGCCACTATCCTTGAGCGTCACATGAAACATACTATACGGAGCAGAATATTGACCGAAGATGGTTAGTATAATTATGCCGTTTTAAATCTCCCACCATGGAACGACCTTCCATAGAGTATAAACACAAGCTTGGAGAAGATCGGTAGCAACTTGACCAGCTGAAATTTTCCATCGAGTAAGGAGGATGATGGGCCTGGATTACTGGAGGGGAAAACGTGCACAGGTGGTTGCGTGATCGAGTTGGCTATGGCTGAGTAGGCCCCAGCGAGTGCGACTGCTACAAATAAATTTTTTCAGTCTCAATGTTTTGGTCTACATTTGAGCTGAACTGAACTGGATGTTAAGTTCGTCCGATCACGGCACGCGTGCTTCTAATTCAGACAAAGACATTCACTTCACTCGTGAAAGCTTATAGGTAAGCCTAATTACTTTTTTATGAGTTTTGGGTTTTCTTATTTTCAGCTGTGAAGTTTGCTGAGCATTGTTTCAGTTGGCTTGGGTTTGACGCTTTTCTAAAAGCGGACTAAGCTGTACATTGCAATTTCTTAGTGTATTTTTAAAGGTAAGAAAATTTTTCTTGCTTCATTGTTTGTATTTGTGTTTGTGTTAATGTGTGAGAGACCTTTTTTCGTGGTCCAACAGAGAGACCATTTTTCGTGGTACAAGAGACCTTTTTTCGTGGTACAACAGACCTTTTTTCGTGGTCCAACAGAGAAACCTTTTTTCGTGGTTCAACAGAGAAACCTTTTTTCGTGGTTCGACGGAGAAACCTTTTTTCGTGGTTCAACGGAGAGACCTTTTTTCGTGGTTAAACGGAGAGACCTTTTTTCGTGGTTCAACGGAGAGACCTTTTTTCGTGGTTCAACCGAGAGAACTTTTTTCGTGGTCCAACTAGTGTTCGTACGGGGACCCCGACCCCGACCCCGAAAACCGGGGATCCCCGACTTTTTCCCCCGACCCCGACCCCGGTACCTAACATGTAAAATGTAGTCGGGGTTTTTTTCGGGGTTAGATTTTGGTTATTTTATTTTTATCAAATTATTTTTTGTCCTGCGCAAAAAACAATCATCTCATTCGTCTCAAATAAGTGCTCCGCATCTCCTTTATGAAAAAAAGGGCTAGGGGTAACTAACAACAAACAAAAAACAGTAAAAACAGTCACCAAAATTCCAAAGTTCACCATCCTCCCTCTCGTAGATCGGCGGCCCTCCCGCGTCTTTTGTAATGGCAGTGGTCTTTCGTGGGATTCGTAGCTGCGTAGCTCGGAAAGTCGGAATTTATTGGGCTTTTTTACAGTTCGAATTTGTATATTAAAAAAGCTTCTTTCCAAACACCCAGAAATTTAACGATTTTTTTCATCATTTTTCCAAAATTTTTCAGCATGCGATGTCTTACCCCGACCCCGACCCCGACTTGTTTTTTTCGGGGATAACCTGCCCCCGACCCCGACCCCGACCCCGATTAAATTTTTACCCCGTACGAACACTAGGTCCAACAGAGAGGGAGTCCTTTCTTGCTTTAAAAGAAGACTTTCTGGCTCTGAAAAAGAACTAAAATGGTTTGGCAACGTGCTAAGAAACAAAAAAATCGCTTAAAATATTTAAAGCGAATTGCGTTGAAAGACCAAGCTCAGGCTAGGGTGAATAAGATTTTGGAAAACTCTGTATCAAACCGAGTTAGGTGTAAAAGGTACTATATAAAAAAACAGCTCTCTCAGAGTAAAAATCTAGTGATGGACGTAATAGTACGTCTTTATTGACAAGTTCAACAAAAATTGAAAAGGTTTTGCAGGCCCCTAAAATAGGTGGCACTTCGCGACAAAGAAAAGGTGCTGCGAATCCTGCCAATTATTATGTTAAAAAATCTGCTTCAACAAAGGAATTTTTAAAACAAAAAATAAAGAGATGATTGCCGAAAGTTTCAAGCGGTTTTTGATCACGCGACTTACGTAAAGTTTGCTGTCAACAAAAACTTGTGCTAATTCATGTAAAATGCAAAATTCCAAATTTACATCCCACAAACTCCAATGTCAGTTGCTATCTGGAAAAACATTTCACTTAAAAAGACAAATATATTCGGCCTTCCAGGCAAGGCGTTTATTACTTATTGAAGATTTCAAAAGTTTTGCCAAGAAAGTGCAAGAAATTGGATTGGTAGATAGTGGCAATTTTATCAAAGTCATTGGAGGAAAAAGGCTTCACAATAGTCTCGAAGAAGCTTTTTATCACGAGACAACATATTTTACTTTGGGGGATGATGGCAGAATTTTAAAAAACGTGGACCACGAAACACGTTTTGAAAAGATTTTGCAGTTCGACGAAAATGGTCTTCTAATAAAGGTGCTACGAGAAAGCTCTCGTAGCGGCGAAAATGTTAATGAATTATGGGTTGATGAAACTGGTAATTTTATTGACCAGAAAAGACTGAACAGAGGCATTGAACGCTGCCTGCAAGTTAATGATTTCGGTGTTGTCACGAATCTATTCAATGCTGTAGAAAACGTTTCAAAGGACAAAAATCCCAAAGCGAATATCGTAGTTAACGAATCTGGGTTTATTGAAACCAAAGAAAAAGCTTCGTATTGGGAATGCAGTGACATTTGCAACGTTAGAGAGCGGACTATTTTTAAAGTCATAGCCTTCATTAACCAGGCGGCAAAGGCCAGTGATAGCGTCTTAAATGAACTTATTAGTTCTAATTTTGACGTTTGCTCCTACAAAAATAAGTTTTGCCAAAAATCCATTGTCAAATTGCCATTGGACGATTCAGATTTTGAAGTGAAAGTTCAGCCGTATCTTGGTCATTTTTCCTATTGCTCTCAAAGCGAGGAATGCCAAAGTTACTTGAGAGCCTTCAGAGAATTGGCTCCGCATTACTCCGGGATCAGAACTATTTTAAGTAAAATCTACTCTGTTCGAGCGTTGCTTAACGCTTTATCAACATTGACTGATGAGATTGATCATGGTGATTACGCATCTCTTCAAAATGTTATACCCAAAATGAAAAAAATTGTTGAGGCGCGAGGCTTGAAAATGTCCAATGAGGAAAACGACGCGACAAAAGGCAATGACAACGATATAAGGCCTTCTCTCAATGAAAGTGAAATCTTGGATTTCTACAATAAACAATTTGCTAGAGCTGAGCGTGATACGAATGAATTTCACGACACATCTTGCGATTGTTGCACTAGATTATTAAAAAATTCTGATTTGAGGACCGTGGAAAAACTGGCATGCACTTCAGTTTTTGACAACCACGCTTTTCTTATTTTAAGGGCTGGTTTGCTATTGAAAAATCCCGACTTTAGAGAAATGGACATGTTTTTATGCCCTTATTGTTCTAAAGAGTTGCGAAAGGGAAAAATTCCAATTAGATGTTTCCTTAACGGCTTGGGAGTTGACGTCCCTCCAACAGAAGTCACGAGTTTGAACATGTTTGAAAAGGCCTTAATTTATCTTGTGAAGGCATTTCACACTGTGGTCCGGTTAGGTACTAAAACTAATTCCAACATGCAGTTTGGCGCGGTGAAAGCTTTGAAAGGTAGAATCATATACTTGCCAATTCCAGTCGAAAAAAAATTGGATATGATACCAGCAGCACTACCTAAAGACCACGAATTGCACGTCTTGGTTAATGGTCTACCCACTAGTGACAAAAAGATTTGGCAAAAAATTGTTCGCCTTGATGCTTTGAAAAAGGTCGTCGCTGAGCTGAAAAAAAATAATCCGTTGTACAACGACATTGATATTACTCAGATCAATGAGGATTATATTTATGGTACCGAAGAGATTAACGGAACTATTGAACACGAAAATTCATTAACTCCCGATGAATTATTGGCGAAAACGGATCCACTGGCGCTATTAAACAACTGCAATGGGGTCAATGCAAAGGGCCTCTCTACAGCCGTAACAAATCCGCAAGCGGAATCGCACCAGATCGATCTCAATTATCGTGAGATCAAATCAAATGTTTCCCCAGACGACCGCTATAAAATTTTAACTCAACCTGAGGCACTGTTGCGAAAACTCTCAAAAGATGAAATGAATGAGCTGTACGATCACTATACAATTCACCTGGTGAATGTTCAGCCGTCAAAAGATTTGTTTTCCACATGAAGCGTGTCGAAGCCGAGCCTATCAGTAATATGGACAAAAATCTAGAATACATGTCATTTGTGCTCTTGTTCCCAATGGCTCGCTATGGCAAGCACGACGAAAGACCGTTTGGGAAAATGACGGAAACTGAATACCGACTTTCTCGACTATTGAACGCGAATCCAATGTTTAGACGAGATTATGCGTTCATGTTCCATTTGTACCAAGAGGCCGAAATGAAATCCATTAACAGTAGTTTGAATTACGTTCTACGCGTGAAAAAACCCATGAACGTATCGGTCAATAATTTCGTGAGTCAAGTTGATTCTCGAGATTCGGAGCTCGAGAGTAATTTAGCGACTTTCATGGGCCACATTCGAGGTACCAAGGATTATTGGTATAGAGTTCTCAAATGTGTTTTGGCCATGATTAGGGAGTATGGCCCCCCTACTTGGCTTTTAATCCGTCCGAATACGATGACATTGAACTTCACGACCACCTACGACGAGTGAATGCTGACGTGCCAGGGATCGAATCTATGTCGGTGGCTGAACTATTAAATTTAGATCCTCTTAGCGTCAGTTTACATTTTCACAACAAAGTGAAGTCGCTCCTAAACAACTTTGTTCTATGTAAAGAAAATCCGGTTCTTGGTCCGATAGCGCATAATTTTGTACGCGTCGAGTACCAATCTCGCGGCTTAGCCCATTATCATTGCTTGTTGTGGGCTGAGGAAGCTCCCGTGATTGGTTCGTGTTCGGCAATAGCTATTTTGGAGTTCGTTCAAAAGTATGTTACTTGTTCAATCCCAAGTCCAGAACTTTACCGGCTAGTAAAAAAGTTTCAAACACATAAATGTTGCAGCAGTTGCTACCGTAAGGTTAAGAGAGGAAATAAGGAGCTGAAAGTGTGTCGTTACGGTTTTCCTCGAAACGTAACAAACGTTGCGACATTGAACTCTGTTGAATCAGTTACGCGTCATCGTAAAATGAAACGAAGCCAAAAAGGTCTGTACGATTTGCTCAGAAATGAAAACGAAGTTTTCATCAATGACTACAATCCGGCATTACTTTTGACATTGAAAGGCAATATGGATTTGTAGTTTGTCGCCAATTCCTCGGAACAAGTGGCGATATACGTCACGTTGTACGTGACAAAGGGAGATCGGGCTGAAATGGATCAGTGTTTCACTGAGTTTGCACACGAAAGCTTGTCAAAAAGATTGTTTGCTTATGGACTGAAATCTTTCACAAATAAGTCGGTCGGAATTTACGAAGCTTTGGACATGATGTTGGGTCAGAAATTGTTTCAAAATTCTGACAGCACCAAGTTTATTAACACTAACGTGAAAGAAAACCGATCCAAAGTTTTGAAATGTTACAAGGATCTTGCACGCTTGAGGGAAATTGATCATGAAAGCGAAGACATTTGCCAAAAAGGCTTTGTGGACGACAAGTATCCCAACAGACCCGATAGCTTGGAAGATTTAAGCTTGCGAGAGTTCGGCCAGTTTTACGATTACGTCAAGTACTCGGAGGCAGCGAAAAAAAGTGAAAATGTAATCGAGTTGAAAAATAACCTCGGTTTAATGAGAAAGAGGATTAAGCCATACATTATAGAACATTACGTTCACGATCCAATAGAGGAACCAGAAAAGTACTGCCACGCTCTACTAATACTGTTCAAACCATGGCGAAACGAGACTGAGTTATTGGGCGAGTTTGCAACCTTCGCTGAAGCTTTCGAAAGCTCATTATCAACGCTAAAACCTATGAGAGAATACCACGAGAAATTGTCGGTATCCAAAGAAGTTCTAAAGAAGCGCAAAGCCTCCGAAAAAGCTAAAGAGATTGCCGCGATTTCGGATGCAGAAAGCTATGACGATGAAAATGCCCTTCAAGGGAAAGAAATCGTCGTTGAAACAGAAAATGCCATGCATGATGTCGAAGCCGCTATGGAAATTGATTTCGAGGGCACGGCACTAAACCAAGTTGCGTTACTCAACAATGATCAAGAAAGGGTTTATGACAAAGTCATGGATCACTTCACTCAAGAGGGAGGAAAAATTGAGAATTTCTGCCACTTTGTATCTGGGTGGCACTGGAAAGTCCTTTCTTATTGCTACTATCGCCAACGCCGTTAGACGTCACTTTAAAAATGCCGGTAGCGTCGCCATAGCCGCTCCCACGGGCTTGGTAGCCCTTAATGTCAACGGCGTAACGTTGCACAGATTACTTATGTTGCCAGTAGAACATGGGCGTACCGTGGAATACCATTCCCTCAATTCCGAAAACATTTCCATTATGAAACAAACTCTTGGAAATTTGAAACTCTTGATTGTCGATGAGATTTCTATGGTGTCTTCGGTACTACTAACTTACGTTCATTTGAGGCTAAATGAATTTTGGGAAATGAACAAGCCATTCGGCGGTGTGGTTTGCGTTCTTGTTTTTGGAGATTTCTTCCAATTGCCGCCTGTACAGGGTAATCCTGCGTTTTTAAAAGTCACTTCCCAGGAAGCTAGACTAAGATTTAATAGCATTGGAGGAACTGATCTTTGGAGGTATTTCCGATACTATGAACTAACGCAAAACGTTCGTCAGGCGGACGACCGAGTTTATGGCGACCTTCTTAACCGAATTAGAGTCGTAACTGTTACAAAAGATGACATTTAAACCTTAGAAAGTAGACTAGTTACGGGAGGGAACAAAATTGAGGTGGCTATGAATCTTAACCTTAAGCTGGTTAAAGAAGGATTTCATCCCATCTGTTTGATGCCGAAATTGGCCATGTGCGATGAATTCAACATAAAAATGCTAGAGGAAAGTCGACAGAAAGATGAATGCGTTCAATGCGAAGACAAGCTCGTTGATTACGACAAAAAATTACCAAAAACATTGTCAGGAGACTCAAAATGTTAGACAATGAGCCGTCAAAAACTGGAGGTTTAGAGAGCAAGCTGTATCTCTGCGTTGGATCTCGAGTAATGGTTAGGAGAAACATCAATTTTGAAGAAGGTGTTATTAACGGCACCATGGCCATTATAACGGGATTCCAAAAGAACGACAGTGGGAACATCATTGGTATCCGTATCAGAGTAGATCGGGAACCAAGCGACGAGACCAATAAGCCCGACTTTTTAGTCGAGAAAATCAGCGTCAAGTTCTTGCTAATGACCAATTTATACGTCAAACGAACACAATTTCCGGTAATCTTAGCATACGCCATTACTATACACAAAAGCCAGGGAATGAGTTTAAATTGCGCAATTATGGGATCAAATTTATTTGGAACAGGCATGTCATACGTCGCTTTATCGCGAGTGACTTCCTTGGCCGGTCTCCATCTCTTGCAATTAGACCCGAATAAAATTATGGCAGATGGACGAGCCATTGCGGAGTATAACAGGCTGCGTCAAAAACACAGACCTGATCTTCCACTTATAGAAATAGTCGGGTCGGAAGGAAAGAGAGGTACAAAAAAGGCCGACGTCGAGGAGTATATTAGAAGTTGAAGGAGAGAGATCTGATGAAACGGCAAAAGAAAGACCAAATAAAAAGATCAGACTAGGTCTTCAGAGTATAGACATTTTTCCCTTGAAGGGATTTGAAAATGGAGATGGAGTAACGTGCTACGCAAATAGCGTTTTGCAATTGTTGTTACTGATTCCGGAATTAAGGAACATTATTAAAGATCACAAAGGATCATTGAGCGATAAGCCCATTTTGACTTGCCTTCGTAACACTATTGAGCATGTTAAAAATTCCAAAGAGAGTTTCAGCGACGATGGTTTCAATTTGCGAACGGCTGTTGGGTTGCCTTTTACCCACAACGAACAGCAAGATGCTAGTGAATTCTTATGGGTTCTCTTGCCAAGACTTTGCGAAGAAATGGAAACTCCTGACTCTAACGCTCTGCGGGAACTATTATGGACAAAGTCGCAAAACGTTACCAAATGCCCCAGCTGTCACCTGGAAAAAAGTTCTGGAAACATTATCCAAAGCTGCATCTTCACTCTTCCTTTGCCAAACCTCGGTAAAATTGATTGGAAACTATTAGTCCAAAGGATGAGACCAACAATGATGCCATGCGAAACTTGTAAACGCAGAGAAATTGATGAACGTGATGTATTGATTTCTGCCGGTAAGTACGTATTTCTGTGGTTTTCAAGAGATACTGTAGTAAATGGTCACCCAATTAAGATTTTAACCAAAATATCGGGATTTGAAAATCAGAAAGTGGTTTTAAACCACAGCGTTTACAAAACTAGGGGCGTGATCATTCATAAAGGTTCTTCTTTAAACCAAGGTCACTATCTAAACTTTATTCGAAAAGATAACAGCTGGTACGAGGTTAGTGACACAACAATCACCAAGCGAGACAGATTCGTCAGTAACTTGACTGACGTCTAAATCATCCTTCTAGAGAAAGTCTCTCTTTTTTAAAGAGAACCCAGCAAAACTGGCGTTGTTCAGAGTGATCAATAATAGTGATCGGTAATAGTTAGTATAGGGCGCTGTCGGTTAGCTGTGGCATAGGGGCTAGCCACCACCCCTCTATGCATTGTAAAGGCGTTAGATAAGTGGCAATAAGTCTCAAGATGACTTGGTCCAATTAGCTAGCTGAACTTATATTTAAAAGTGGTAAATTAAGGAAACATAGGAAATTTGCCCTTGAAATATACGCAGATATTGGTGTAAAATGTAACCGACAAAATAATGAAATTGCAGGGGAAAAACTTAGAAGAAATTGTGGAAAAAAACTAGGAAGAAATTGTAGGGAAAAGAATAGAAAGTAATTGTTGAAAAATAACGGAGATACAAAGGAAAATATAAATTATCTAGCAAATACTTCATTCAAATATTAAGTAGGAACTTTATTATAATTTGATGGTTCGAGAGTTCTACAAAACTAATCAAAATAAAATGTTGCGAGTTAAATTCCAGCAATTTTGAAATTCATCCAATAAATAGTTATAGTTATTTAGAAATTATCCACAAACCCCAAAGAAACTAATTCCCTGCAGTCTATTGCTATTGCTAAATATTCCCTCAAAACGAAAAATGTAACTTTTCCATTTTCATTTCAATATATCATTAACATAGTTCGCAAAATCACCAACGCCAATTAAATCTAGCAACATTAAATTATATAATAACAAAACAAGGGGATCTAGCTCATAATTAAGCCATATCACTTGTGATCTCTCGCTATCCCTGATTCAATCGATTTTCTCTTACTGAAATATCCTCTAGTATACTACACGGGTGAAAGTGAGGGGGGGGGATATTTTTCCTTTTCCAGCAATGCAATGAGGGTCACACGTTTAAAAGGCCATACTTCCTCATATCCGTTAAAAAGATACTATGGCCATAATCTTCCAAGCAAGCGCCTAGACAAAACTCTTTCCCTCTGACCGTTTCAATCTCCCTTTCCTCTCTCTTGAAGCTGATTTACCACCGTTAAAAGTATATAGACATCTTATTCTAGCTCTTCTACTCATGATGCATTTCCTCAAAAATTCTTAATGATATATGTATAGAGTGTACACAACAAATAAAAAGTTTTATTCTGCATTTCAAATACTGTAATTTTTGAACTAACTTCATAAATAAAGTACAACATTATATGCTTAACGAAATCAATGTTATTGGATATTATAAGTTAAATGTAATTAACGATAATTAAGTACTTCTTTAAGCTATTAGAAATAGATCAACCCCAAGTGTATGTCGGTACAAAAAACATAAAATTATTCAAATTTTAATTACATTAAGACTGAAGGGATAGATATTATAAAAAAACGTCTTGGTTTGGACCAAGGCCGAAAAAACTAACGATATGTCTGAGGTTTATCAATTGTCTGAAGTTTCAGATATTGCAATTTCTTTTTAAATTATTTTTATTCCTTTAATCCTTAATCAATATTTAATTCAATCAACTGATTTTTACTGTTAATCGATCTGTTCCCTCTAAATTAATTTAAAAAATTACATATCTACGCTTTTTCAAGAATAATTCCATTTTCCGAAAATATTTTATCATGAAATTAATTATTTTGAAGGGATTTCGTGTCGATGCTGACTAACTTCTAAGCACCTTGACGGACACAGTTTTAATTCTTGCTGGCTTGACAATTTTTCAAGTTTGCACCAAAAAAGTTTAAATCTGTTGTAAGTTGCTGAGAAGACTGATGTTCAAGAAATTATGATAAAGAATTTATTTTGCTCAAACTAATTTATAAACTAATGTCGTCTACTTAAGACAAAGCAACAACCTTGGTCCTGTGTGGTTTCTGTAAATAGGTAGCTCTCCTTTTATGCACTCCAAAAATATGATATCGGTATAAATATAACCAACGGAAAGGGTAAAGATTACATAAAAAGAAATACTTCTCAGCAGAAATAAAATGATAGAACACATCATACCTTACCACTTGTGCCAAGGACCGATCATACAGAAATTACATAAGAAGAAACTAAAACACAGGGGCGATGCCGCCATTGGGGTCTTCTCCCTCTCGCCTAGAAGCACCGCTATAGGCACTGCGAGTTGACTAGCCTCCCGCCTGTACACTGTTAGAAAAAAAGGTGTTTCATGGGTGTTCGGAAATACCTCGAGGTGTTTATATACTCTTTTTAGAGTGTTTTTTAACTGAGATGGTGTTTTATCCGTAAAAAGGAGCTAGTTGACTCTTTTAAGGTATTTTTTAAGGAAATGGTGATTCACTGGTACGTATAAACACCTTTTAGATGTTAATTGACCCTTATCAATTTTTTAAAAACGGAAATAGTGTTTTTAATATAAATCTGTTTGAATGGTGCGAATAAACACCTTTGGGCTTGACTTAACACTTTTTAGCTGATATGGTGTTTTTTTTTAAGTGAAAGGTTTTTGATATGACCTTAGAGGGAAATCACATATAAATTCTACCTGCATAGTGAAGCATTCTAAAAATATCCCAAAGATTTTAAAAATTGCTTTGGACTACCTTATACCAAATATTTGAAGTAATTCATACTTATTATGATTTTTCAATCATTGGAAAATAATTCTCGAAGAGTTCAATATTCTGGAATTTCTTGGAATTAGAGTAATTCAGAAAAAATACTTTAATTTCCCCTTGACACAGGTTTTTATCTCTCCGAGTGACGATGACGTCACGGAGAGGTATTACACTGGACGTATCTGTGTGTCTGAGATGAAACAGAACTTTATAGCTACACAACTGCTAAAAGAATCGTAATGCCGAAAAATATTTAAAATATTTCCATTTAATATTCTGCAAAAAGAAAATGTCATCGTTTTGTAAGAGATCTTTTCATCCTGCTCGCTTTATATTAACTTTGATATGCGTGTAGCGTTTCGATTCAGATGCAATCTTCATTACTCGTTCTATATAAACTCTCACTTTTGTCATTCCAAAGAAAGAAGTTGATCTTAAACAATTAAATAAATATAAGTGATATTAATTATTTTAATAGTCAGTATTTTACGTTAATTATAGTTAAGTCGGTTTAAGAAACTTAATTCCTAAAATAATTTTAAACATAGCTATCTTTAACGTTATACTTCTAGGGAACACCTATATCAGAACTTTTGTAAATTAAGGGTATAAAAGGTGATTGATTCACACTAAGAGGCAAGAAAGTGCGCAATTGCGTGAGCCTATGTTGGAAGCTCTGCCATTGGGAGGCTAGACGTTTCTCGTTAACCCTAGCCGCGTGTGGCGTATGTGGTGTACACGAAAGACTATTGCATGGTATTGATGTTAGAAGCCATTTAATACCGTTTGGGATTGGGTGAAACAATTGGTGGTTAGACAGTAGATGAAGGTGTAACGGATAGTTAATTATTGACGTTAAATAATTTGGATATAGCAACGAAGTAACATTTTTCGAACTTCTGTATACTGCGAACGCGGTCCGGAAATTGCGAACACGTTTGCTTTGATTTGCCAACTGCGAACACGGTGCCAGACAAGCACACAGACACGTCCAGTGCAATACCTCTCCGTGACGTCATCGTCACTCGGAGAGGTAAAATTCTACTTCATTACGCAATCTCCACACTTGTTTTTCTAATGGTATATACGAAATACACGTTTATCTGTACTTATTGGCTTCTGACAACACCATCTGTGTATACCACATACACGCCAATCTGAAACATTAGCTTCTACTCCATTATCATCGTTGGGATTAAGATGTACGCGCGAACGGCTTAAGTTACGAGAAACGACTAGCCTCCCAATGGCAGGGCTTCGACCAAAGGTTCACGCAATAGCGCTTATTCCTACCATTTGTCAATCAATCACCTTATATACCCTAAATTTCCAAAATTTGTGAAAACGGTTTACGCTAGAAATCAAACGTCAACAATAGCTATATTTAAAATTATTTTAAGAATAACGCTTCTTTAAACCACTTAACTAGAATTAAGGTAAAATACCGACGATTAAAAAAATTAATATCATTTATATTTATTTAATTATTTAAGATAATCTTCTTTCTTCGGAACGACACAAGTGAAAGTTTATACAGAACGAGTAATGAAGATTGCATCTGAATCGAAACACTATACGCATATCAAAGTTAATATAAAGCGAGTAAAATAAAATTATCTCTTACAAAACCATAACATTTTCTTATTGTAGAATATTAAATGAAAATATTTAGTATGTTTCGGCATTACGATTCTTTTTGTAGTTTTGTAGCTAAAAAGCTCTGTTTCATTTCAATATTCCAAGAACATCTTTTATATTAATATTTCAAATTCGGTGTTTACTTTTTAATTCAGCTTTACTACATTTATATACAGTGTAAACGTGAAATTAAACTTACTAGTTACACTGAATGCTACTTCTAAAGATTTTGGTAAGCGTTGTTCGGTTTGGTTCCATGAATTCGTGTCTTTGAGGAGGTCTTGACGGTTCACAGTGAGCCGAAAATTAAATACACTTTTGAATGATATAAATCAGGTCCTTCAATAGAACTATTGAGGATATACAGTAAAGGTTAAACGTAACCATTTCGCACGCGTATCAATTCTTACACGGTTGAATAAGTCTTACAGCAGAAAAAACGTTTACCCCTAATCCACTGGATTTGAGCAGCTATTTTGAAAGACTAATCTATGGTAACTCATGTGTTTTGAAAAACAATTACTTCAAAAAACACCTTTTAAGAAATTAAGAGTCTATAGACACCTTTCTGGTATAATTATAAACCTCTATTAAGGGTGATGTTTTAAACCTAACAGGAATTAAAAAGCACGAACGTCAATGGAATTTAAAAACACCAAATTTGTCTCAAAAAGACCTTATTTTAAAGGGTTTATTAACACCATTTCTGGTATTAAAAAGCACCAACGTCAATGGAATTTAAAAACACCAAATTTGTCTCAAAAAGACCTTATTTTAAAGGGTTTATTAACACCTTTTCTGGTATTAATATACACCTCTATTCTAAGTAATTAAAACACCTAACAGGATTTAAAAAGGACCTTCAAAGAAGGTATTATTTCGCACCGTTTTGAAAATTGCGTATTGACATCCTCTCGAATGGTGCTTTTATACACCAATAGAGGTGCTACTGGGGATGCATTAGGAAACACCTCTAAAGGTGTCAAACAGTTCCATTTTTTTAACAGTGTACTGAACTTTGGCATCGTCTGGCGATGGCCCTTGGTGCAAGGAAGAATACCCCAATGGTCGCCTCGCCCCTGTGAGTTTTCCTAAATGGTCTCTACGCCTGATAAAATGATTAGGCGTAATACGTAACCGGTTTACAAGTAGCACCAACAATGTAGTTTGCCGTGATGACGTTCCAAATCTAGATCAGTGCAACCTTTCCTTCATAGTCGCGACCAAAAAAATGTTAAATTTCGATATTCGAAGGTAAATGTATAAATGCATCCACTATTAAATATTTACATTTTCCTTTCGAGCTATATCAAATATCGCTTGCTCTTTTTAGACACTTAGTATAATATGTCAAATATTCAATATTCAGCCCCCAACACGTACTACCTTCAAAATAATTAATTTCATGATAAAATGTTTTCGGAAAATTTTATTTTGAGAATCATTAGAGCAGAAAATGTAATTTTTTTTTAAATATTGTAGAGTAGATTAGGTCAAACGCGTTTCTGGTGCTCGAAAAATTCTTAGTGAAAAGAGATTATTAAATTTAAAGAGTACGTCTATGTCTACTGCTTGGATATTATGACCCCCAAAACCAACTTAATACCCAATGAATTTATACTAATTTAAATCTTTCTGCCTTTTTCAGAGGCTATTAAGTCGGTAAAACTTACCAACTTTTTATGCAGTGTCATGCTCGAAGTAAAATGCAACAAGTGGCCAACTTTTATGCAGTTTCACACTGCATGCGAGAACTAGCATTCAGGCCCGGATTAAGCAATTTCACACCGGGGGCCGCCCCCTTAAGTCAGAAAAAACGGAACAGCAAATGTCCCTAAGGGGGAATAGTTTAACTCAATGCGCCACCAAAAAGCCTTGCGCCCGGGGGCCAGTGCCCCCTCGGTCCCCCCCTTAATCCGGCCCTGCTAGCATTGCTTAAAGGGGTATAGTTCTGCATGTAAGAACTTTCCTCTTAGTTTAACTCAAAGTGGAACCTTGCTTTGAATATAGCACTGTTTGCTAATAAATCACCCACTCTTTAAGGTGTTATGAGACACTCAAAAAGGTGATATGCGACACTCTGAAAGGTGTTCTGAGACACTCTGAAAGGTGTTATGAGACACTGAATGGTGTTATGAGACACTCTGAAAGGTGTTATGAGACACTCTGAAAGGTGTTATGAGACACTCTGAAAGGTGTTATGAGACACTCTGAATGGTGTTATGAGACGCTCTGAAAGGTGTTATGAGACACTCTGAATGGTGTTATGAGACACTGAATGGTGTTATGAGACACTCTGAAAGGTGTTACGAGACACTCTGAAAGGTGTTACGAGACACTCTGAAAGGTGTTATGAGACACTCTGAAAGGTGTTATGAGACACTCGGAAAGGTGTTATGAGACACTCTGAAAGGTGTTATGAGACACTCTGAAAGGTGTTATGAGACACTCTGAATGGTGTTATGAGACACTATGAATGGTGTTATGCGACACTCTGAAAGGTGCTACGCCGCACCCTTTAAGGAATTGCACAACACTCATGTGAGAGTAAAAATTAAGTTTTAGTTCGATATAAGAGTTAAAAAGGTGTTAAACTGCACCTCTGTTGCACTAATTGCCAAAAAGTGTTATTAAACCCTTTCAGGGGTGTAAATGAACACCTGTAATGGTGTCAAATTTGGACCCATATAAACTACTTTTAAATGTGTTAAAGCACACCCCATTTTCATAGAGTGTATGCTTAACACGTAAAAGACGTTGAAAATCGAAACAAAAATCGTCTTGAACACATTAGAAAGTGAACATATTTTCATTTGAACATGTGCTCATTTTTGAACATGTATAGGAGAGAGTCGCATGAAGGTGTTCTGAGATTGTGTTAAATTTCCAAACACATTTTTTTCTCTGAAGGTAAACTGCGCTAACAACAGCGGGACTAGATGGGAAGGGCCAAAACATCAAAAATATAGTCTTATTTCTCCGAATTTGTGAGATGGTAGTCATTCGTTTGGATTGAGATGTGTAATACAGGGTCTGTTTTCACATGTTTTCGCTATCCTTTCAACGGAAAATAGTAAAATTGAACTGTTGAAGTTCTACTGCCCAACGTGTGAGCTTTTGACGTTAAATTTCGCACCTTAGCTAACCATTGCAGAGCGCTGTTATCCGTAACTAGAGTAAAGTTTACGCAATCTAAATAATGTCTATATTTGTTTTAAACATAAACAACAGAGAGGTTCTCACAGTCTGTAGCGTGATATCACGTTTCCAAATAAATCTCTTTTTTCTGTTTATTCAGGGTCAACTGATATAAGACACACTCATGACCGGTCAAGCTAGTGTCGGTTCCTAAAACAAAGGGCAAAGAATAATTTGGAAGGCAAGTATTGGTGGTTTCAATATACATGTCTTAATGGGATCGAAGCTTGCTTCGGGAGACGACTTAATTCTTGCGTTCTTGGTAGTTATGGATAGGTTTTCATAATGATGGATGTACCATGTAAGAGCAACCGCGGTTCCAAAAAACAGAGCTGTGCTAATTAGCTGACTACTAATTGAATTAGAATTAGAAATTAGGTAAATATTTATGAACTAATTAATTAGCCAATTAGCAGTTAGACATAGAAACGAATTAAATTCGATTAGAAATTATCCATTAATTTATCAAACTAAGTAATTAGAATTACTAATTTCTAATTAATTACTTGTCTACTTAAGGAAAAAAAAAACTATAAGTAAACATAAAAGTTTAAAAGCGCCCATGGATTTAGTACTTTGGTAATGCAAAGTTTAATGTTTTAATGCCATTGAAAAACGGGTACGGAAGCCGTGAATTATATGTATACAGAAACTTTATTTCTCAAAATTGCTACCAAGATAGGTATTAGAAACAGCTTCACTGATAATTTCTACTCTAGATAGCCATATGAACCAATAATGCTCAACGAAAATAAACTTTTTTAGGCTTCGCTTCACGTAAAGTCGTAAACAGTTCCTGGAAGAGCTGCTTTAGAATTAGAGGCTGCTGTTTTTGGGAGAGAAATTTATCTGTATTTTTAAAAATTTGTCACACTTACAAAGTACAGCCTAGCCTATTAAGAACAAATGCTGCATCAATACCATAACTAACCTTACCTGATCCAATAATATTAGGGTTAAAATAATAAAACCTAACCTTACCTGACCTAATGCTTCTGGACTTCAAATAACCATGAACTAACCAAACCACACCTTACCTGACCTAATTGGGGCTCAAATAAAAAAAATATAATTGGGTTTGAAGTCATCCAACATAACCTGACCCGACAATATTAGGATTCAAAGACATATTTGTAGTTCAGATAACACCAAATAACCGGTCCAATGGAGGGAAACTAGAAAGGGAGGTAAAGAGGGTCCTCATTGCCTAACTATTAGATAGTCCCGCTCAGAAATGGGAGAGTATCCTGGTAAAAATTCGAGGGTGCTGCAAGGTTCGTTTTTCAGCAAAACTACATTTTACCAGGCTGCGAACAAAGCATTAAAAACTAAAAAAATTCACCCGCTGTGGGGGAGAGGTTTCGGAATCTAATGCCAGCTACAACTTCTCAGTTCTATTTTCTTCTATACTTTACCTGATGTAATAATACGGGGGCTCAATTTTCGGCCATATCTCCAAAAGACATTCGACCTGACATCTTCGCATTACGATGTGTTGCATTTAGTAAGTATATAGTAAAGCTAAATTGATAAACAATGTACCTCTACTGGGTATTTTTTTACACCCGCGCTTACGGAAATCGCTATTTAGAAAACTGTCGTAACATGTAAACTGCGTTTTCGGGAACCGTACTAATTCTAAAACAGTGATCCCTATTTTTGAAACGGCAGTTATTACCTCTCCGAGTGACGTATGTCACGGAGAGGTTCTGTAACGATCGTGTGTCTGTTGTTACACCCACGTGACCGCGTTCGCAGTTTCCAAATCGGAGCAAACGTGTTCGCCATTTTCGAACTGCATTCACAGTCACGGAAATGGCTCCTCTACTTGAGTTCTCACACCACCATCTTCTGGTCTTTGTCCATTCCACAGTGACACCAAACTGTACATACTGGCTTCTAATCACCATCATCTTCTGGTCTTCGTCCATTCCACTTGGACACCAGTCTGTACATACTGGCTTCTAAACACCACCATCTACTGGTCTTTGTCCATCCCACTTGGACACCAGTCTGTACATACTGGCTTCTAATCACCACCATCTTCTGGTCTTTGTCCATCCCACTTGGACACCAGTCTGTACATACTGGCTTCTAAACACCACCATCTACTGGGGTTCCGTCTATTCCACATAGACACCAATCTGTCTCATTGGCTTCTAATTCCATCGTCATAGTTTGGTTTATGACATTCGCGGCGATCAGCTAGGGTTACGGGAAACGTCTAGCCTCCCTAGAGTGGGTTTTCCACAATTGGTTTTCGCAATTGCGGTTGTTCTTGCTTTTAGCTGTAGTTCGACACCATTATATACTACCTATTTGAGTAAGGCGAAGCAACCGGCGTATGCTTCAATTCAAACGCCAATATTCGTCAAGTCTCTCAAGAATGTTTAATTGTTCTTTATCAAAACGATGTAACGCTCAATAAGGCGAACAACTAACGAAGAAAATATTTAATATTAATTATATTTTTTTTAATATTTAAGATAATCTTGTTTCTCACCTCAAAATTACTACGGAAAGAGTTAAAAAGCAGTCTATGTTTTTGTCTGTGTGAGTCCGTCAATTGTTACACTAGTGCGTCGCGTTAGCAGTTAGCCTTTTGTTGATGTGTTAAGAAATCATACAGAACCTTAATATTCCCCATTTCCATAATATAAAGTGAATATGTGGAAGTGTTGGCAAACAAAGAATATTGTTTAGGTGAGACGAGACGATAGTGTTTACACTACAAACCAGTTGTGAATGTAGCTATCAGAATTTATGGTAAACAGCTGAAACGTAAACTTCATTTCCTGTTCTTTTCCCCATTGACTGATTTCCATATGTCCAAGATTTATCCTTGTTTGATGTAAAATGTCATCTGCTTTACTGTATATTCGCTATACTTGGAATACTGCTTCAATATTTTGTAAATTTTTACTTCAAAAAAGAGAAATAATTCCATATCTAGGTTAATAAGCTTGTAGTAGTAGACCTCTTGACTCGGAGAGGTAATATTTTGGTTTTCCCAACTTGTTTTACTTTACTTTGGTTTTTTGTCAGAGCTGTGCTAATTAATTAGTGAGCTAATTGAATTTCTAATTAATTAGCAACATTTACTAATTGAAAATGTTAATTGAATTTTAATTACCTTAGTGCTAATTGAGAAGTAATTCTAATTATTTAGTATGAATAGGAAAGGTAATTATCTAATTAAAATTTAATTAGATTTAGGATTAACTAATTAGCCAATTGGAATTTCAATTAATCTTTTAATTTAGTAAAAACTAAAAATTGAGGAATTAACTCTTGAATCATCTATTTGAATATGAAAACGGCCTTATTATATCGATGAGGAAACCTTAGTGTTACTCTAAATATTTCAGCTCCTCAAAACATGAGAGAATACTAGTACTAGTAGAAAATTTCATAAATCGTAACTGTCCCATTTCGAAATTTCGACTGTTTTTCTTACTCGAATTTATAGCAGTGCCCATGGATTTACTACTCAGAGTCCATTATAGGAACTGTGGCAAGAAAATGAAGAAATGAGACTAATTTTAACACGACGGAAGGCTCGAGGCTTGTCTCATTTTTCAAGAATAATTCACGGCTTCCGTACCCGTTTTTCAATGGCATTAAAACATTAAACTTTGCATTACCAAAGTACTAAATCCATGGGCGCTTTTAAACTTTTATGTTTACTTATGGTTTCTTTTTTTTACTAAATTAGACAAGTAATTAATTAGAAATTAGTAATTCTAATTAATTAGTTTGATAAATAAATGGATAATTTCTAATTGAATTTAATTCGTTTCTATGTCTAATTGCTAATTGGCTAATTAATTAGTTCATAAATATTTACCTAATTTCTAATTCAATTAGTAGTCAGCTAATTAGCACAGCTCTGTTTTTTGGAACCGCGGTTGCTCTTACATGGTACATCCATTATTATGAAAACCTATCCATAACTACCAAGAACGCAAGAATTAAGTCGTCGCCCCAAAGAGAATATACCAAGAGGAGCAGAAACTTTGTAAATAGGGACCGGCTCTGAATTTGTTCACGTGACCTTGTCGTCTAGTTAAAAATTACGTTTTGTACGTCAACGGTCAACCCAGAGATCAACCCTTTGCCACCACCAAAAATAATTTAACCAATAAAAGGCGTCGCTGCATAACCAATCAACAAAAACCGGATCTAGTTACTCCAAAACCGTGGCCGGGCTTTTCAAAAGCCTTGTGAGAGGCTAGACTTTCTGCTCCTCTTGGTATATTCTCTTTGGTCTCCCGAAGCAAGCTTCGATCCCATTAAGACATGTATATTGAAACCACCAATACTTGCCTTCCAAATTATTCTTTGCCCTTTGTTTTAGGAACCGACACTAGCTTGACCGGTCATGAGTGTGTCTTATATCAGTTGACCCTGAATAAACAGAAAAAAGAGATTTATTTGGAAACGTGATATCACGCTACAGACTGTGAGAACCTCTCTGTTGTTTATGTTTGTAACAAATATAGACATTATTTAGATTGCGTAAACTTTACTCTAGTTACGGATAACAGCGCTCTGCAATGGTTAGCTAAGGTGCGAAATTTAACGTCAAAAGCTCACACGTTGGGCAGTAGAACTTCAACAGTTCAATTTTACTATTTTCCCTTGAAAGGATAGCGAAAACATGTGAAAACAGACCCTATATTACACATCTCAATCCAAACGAATGACTACCATCTCAAAAATTCGGAGAGATTAGACTATATTTTTGATGTTTTGGCCCTTCCCATCTAGTCCCGCTGTTGTTAGCGCAGTTTACCTTCACAGAAAAAAATGTGTTAGGAAGTTGAACACAATCTCAGAACACCTTCATGCGACTCTCTCCTATACATGTTCAAAAATGAGCACATGTTCAAATGAAAATATGTTCACTTTCTAATGTGTTCAAGACGATTTTTGTTTCGATTTTGAACGTCTTTTACGTGTTAAGCATACACTCTATGAAAATGGGGTGTGCTTTAACACATTTAAAAGTAGTTTATATGGGTCCAAATTTGACACCATTACAGGTGTTCATTTACACCCCTGAAAGGGTTTAATAACACTTTTTGAGCAATTGGTGCAACAGAGGTGCAGTTTAACACCTTTTTAACTCTTATATTGAACTAAAACTTAATTTTTACTCTCACATGAGGGTTGTGCAATTCCTTAAAGGGTGCGGCATAGCACCTTTCAGAGTGTCGCATAACACCATTCATAGTGTCTCATAACACCATTCAGAGTGTCTCATAACACCTTTCAGAGCGTCTCATAACACCATTCAGAGTGTCTCATAACACCTTTTAGAGTGTCTCATAACACCTTTCAGAGTGTCTCATAACACCTTTCAGAGTGTGTCATAACACCATTCAGTGTCTCATAACACCATTCAGTGTCTCATAACACCATTCAGAGTGTCTCATAACACCTTTCAGAGCGTCTCATAACACCATTCAGAGTGTCTCATAACACCTTTCAGAGTGTCTCATAACACCTTTCAGAGTGTCTCATAACACCATTCAGTGTCTCATAACACCTTTCAGAGTGTCTCAGAACACCTTGCAGAGTGTCTCAGAACACCTTGCAGAGTGTCGCATATCACCTTTTTGAGTGTCTCATAACACCTTAAAGAGTGGGTGATTTATTAGCAAATAGTGCTATATTCACAGCAAGGTTCCACTTTGAGTTAAACTAAGAGGAAAGTTCTTACATGCAGAACTATACCCCTTTAAGCAATGCTAGCAGGGCCGGATTAAGGGGGGACCGAGGGGGCACTGGCCCCCGGGCGCAAGGCTTTTTGGTGGCGCATTGAGTTAAACTATTCCCCCTTAGGGACATTTGCTGTTCCGTTTTTTCTGACTTAAGGGGGCGGCCCCCGGTGTGAAATTGCTTAATCCGGGCCTGAATGCTAGTTCTCGCATGCATAAAAGTTGGCCACTTGTTGCATTTTACTTCGAGCATGAAACTGCATGAAAAGTTGGTAAGTTTTACCGACTTAATAGCCTCTGAAAAAAGCAGAAAGTTTTAAATTAGTATAAGTTCATTGGGTATTAAGTTGGTTTTGGGGGTCATAACATCCAAGCAGTAGACATAGACGTACTCCATAAATTTAATAATCTCTTTTCACTAAGAATTTTTCGAGCACCAGAAACGCGTTTGACCTAATCTACTCTACAATATTTAAAAAAAATTACATTTTCTACTCTAATGATTCTCAAAATAAAATTTTCCGAAAACATTTTACCATGAAATTAATTATTTTGAAGGGAGTACGTGTTGGGGGCTGAATATTGAATATTTGAAATATTATACTAAGTGTCTAAAAAGAGCAAGCGATATTTGATATAGCTCGAAAGGAAAATTTAAATATTTAATAGTGGATGCGTTTATACATTTACCTTCGAATATCGAAATTTAACATTTTGTTGGTCGCGACTATGAAGGAAAGGTTGCACTGATCTAGATTTGGGACGTCATCACGGCAAACTACATTGTTGGCGCTACTTGTAAACCGGTTACGTATTACGCGTAATCATTTCATCAGGCGTAGAGACCATTTAGGAAAACACACAGGGGCGAGGCGACCATTGGAGTATTCTTCCTTGCACCAAGGGCCATCACCAGACGATGCCAAAGTTCAGTACAGGCGGGAGGCTAGTCAACTCGCACTGCATATAGCGGTGCTTCTAGGCGAGAGGGAGAAGACCCCAATGGCGGCATCGCCCCTGTGTTTTAGTTTCTTCTTATGTAATTTCTGTATAATCGGTCCTTGGCACAAGCGGTAAGGTATGATGTGTTCTACCATTTTATTCCTGCTGAGAAGTATTTCTTTTTATGTAATCTTTATCCTTTCCTTTGGTTATATTTATACCGATATCATATTTTTGGAGTGCATAAAAGGAGAGCTACCTATTAACAGAAACCACACAGGACCAAGGTTGTTAGTTTGTCTTAAGTAGACGACATTAGTTTATAAATTAGTTTGAGCAAAATAAATTCTTTATCATAATTTCTTGAACATCAGTCTTCTCAGCAACTTACAACAGATTTGAACTTTTTTGGTGCAAACTTGAAAAATTGTTAAGCCAGCAAGAATTAAAACTGTGTCCGTCAAGGTGCTTAGAAGTTAGTCAGCATCGACACGAAATCCCTTCAAAATAACTACCACGTGATAACCACTACACCATAGATACGCAGTAATGCTGAAATTTCCAAGAGACTTAGCTTTTTTATGCTTAATCATGATGGTAAAAACATGTAACTACCAGGGGTCGAACCTGGGACCTTCCGCGTGTTAAGCGGACGTGATAACCACTACACCATAGATACGTAGTAATGCTGAAATTTCCAAGAGACCTAGCTTTTTTATGCCCAATCACTATGGACAAAACATGTATCTACCAGGGCTCGAACCTGGGACCTTCCGCATGTGAAGCGGACGTGATAACCACTACACCATAGATTTGTAGTAATTCTGAGTTTTCCAAAAGCCCTAGCTTATTTTTATGCCCAATCACGATGGACAAAACATGTATCTACCAGGGCTCGAACCTGGGACCTTCCGCGTGTGAAGCGAACGTGATAACCACTACACTATAGATACGTAGTAATACTGAGTTTTCCAAGAGATCTAGGTAACTAGTATATCCAATCACGGTGGTCAAAACATGTATCTAAAGGGGCTCGAACCTGGGACCTTCCGAGTGTCAAGCGGACGTGATAACCACTACACCATAGTTAGGTAGTTATAGTGAGTTTTCCAAGAGACCTAGCTTATTGTTATGCCCAATCACGATGGTCAAAATATGTATCTACCTGAGCTCGAAACTGGGACCTTCCTCAAATCACGATGGACAAAATATGTATCTACCAGGGCTCGAACCTGGGACATTCCGCGTGTAAAGCGGACGTGATAACCACTACACTATAGATACGTAGTAAAGCTGAGTTTTCCAAGAGAACTAGCTTATTTTTATGCCTAATCACGATGCTCAAAACATGTATCTTATGGGCCTCGAACCTGGGACCTTCCGCGTGTGAAGCGAACGTGATAACCACTACACCATAGATTCGTAGTAACTCTGAGTTTTCTAAGAGACCTAGCTTATTTTTATGCCCAATCACGATGGACAAAACATGTACCTACCAGGGTTCGAACCTAGGACCTTCCGCGTGTTAAGCGGACGTGATAACCACTACACTATAGATACATAGTAATACTGAGTTTTCCAAGAGATCTAGGTAACTAGTATATCCAATCACGGTGGACAAAACATGAATCTAAAGGGGCTCGAACCTGGGACCTTCCGCATGTCAAGCGGACGTGATAACCACTACACCATAGTTAGGTAGTTATAATGAGTTTTCCAAGAGACCTAGCTTATTGTTATGCCCAATCACAATGGTCAAAATATGTATCTACCAGGGCTCGAAACTGGGACCTTCCTCAAATCACGATGGACAAAATATGTATCTACCAGGGCTCGAACCTGGGACATTCCGCGTGTAAAGCGGACGTGATAACCACTACACTATAGCTACGTAGTAAAGCTGAGTTTTCCAAGAGAACTAGCTTATTTTTATGCCTAATCACGATGGTCAAAACATGTATCTTATGGGCCTCGAACCTGGGAGCTTCCGCGTGTTAGCCGGACGTGATAACCACTACACTATAGATACGTAGTAAAGCTGAGTTTTCCAAGAGAACTATCAAATTTTTATGCCTAATCACGATGGTCAAAACATGTATCTTCTGGGCCTCGAACCTGGGACCTTCCGCGTGTGAAGCGAACGTGATAACCACTACACCATAGATTCGTAGTAACTCTGAGTTTTCCAAGAGACCTAGCTTATTTTTATGCCCATACACGATGGTCAAAATATGTATCTACCAGGGCTCGAAACTGGGACCTTCCTCAAATCACGATGGACAAAATATGTATCTACCAGGGCTCGAACCTGGGACATTCCGCGTGTAAAGCGGACGTGATAACCACTACACTATAGATACGTAGTAAAGCTGAGTTTTCCAAGAGAACTAGCTTATTTTTATGCCTAATCACGATGGTCAAAACATGTAACTTATGGGCCTCGAACATGGGACCTTCCGCGTGTGAAGCGAACGTGATAACCACTACACCATAGATTCGTAGTAACTCTGAGTTTTCCAAGAGACCTAGCTTATTTTTATGCCCAATCACGATGGACAAAACATGTATCTACCAGGGTTCGAACCTAGGACCTTCCGCGTGTTAAGCGGACGTGATAACCACTACACTATAGATACGTAGTAATACTGAGTTTTCCAAGAGATGTAGGTAACTAGTATATCCAATCACGATGGTCAAAACATATATCTAAAGGGGCTCGAACCTGGGACCTTCCGCGTGTCAAGCGGACGTGATAACCACTACACCACAGTTAGGTGCTTATGATGAGTTTTCCAAGAGACCTAGCTTATTGTTATGCCCAATCACGATGGTCAAAATATGTATCTACCAGGGCTCGAAACTGGGACCTTCCTCAAATCACGATGGACAAAATATGTATCTACCAGGGCTCGAACCTGGGACATTCCGCGTGTAAAGCGGACGTGATAACCACTACACTATAGCTACGTAGTAAAGCTGAGTTTTCCAAGAGAACTAGCTTATTTTTATGCCTAATCACGATGGTCAAAACATGTATCTTATGGGCCTCGAACCTGGGAGCTTCCGCGTGTTAGCCGGACGTGATAACCACTACACTATATATACGTAGTAAAGCTGAGTTTTCCAAGAGAACTATCAAATTTTTATGCCTAATCACGATGGTCAAAACATGTTTCTTATGGGCCTCGAACCTGGGACCTTCCGCGTGTGAAGCGAACGTGATAACCACTACACCATAGCAGGGTTGGCAAGTTTTAAACAAATTGTTTTAAACTTTGATTTAAAACTTGTTTTAAACAGGCATGAAAAAAACTTTAATTTGTTTAAAAACGTTTTAAACAAAAAGTTTAAAACATGTTTTTTATGGAGAAAAATTTCGAATATTTTTAACTATTTTTCTATTTGAAAATGAGCGAAAAGATTAAATAATAGAAATAATAAGCTCCAGTCAAAACCTTCCAATTATTCGACTGTTTCAAATGTGTGTTTAATTGTTTGGAGACCCTACCAGATGTTTTATCCATTACCAATCTGTATTGAAGACTGATATTCAAAAATATGATTAAGGATAACTTATTTTGTCATCTACTTAAAGCAAAGCAATAACATTTTTCCTATGTGGTTTCTCTACACTGTTGGTACATTTTACTGTTCTAAAAAGATTACGCGTAATCTATAAAGCCAGGCCTTTGACAGTGCTAAAATTAATACGCCTAATCCGAAAACGGAAAACATGAGCGCCTACAAATAAGTAAGGGGTGGTGAAGTTTCAAATCTTTGATGAGTTCTGACCAAGAAACTCGGAAGTACGGAAGCGGAAATGCCTGAATAGTGGCCACAAAAGAAATCAGGCATTTTGGCATTAGGGGTTAAATGTACAAATTTACGCATCACACTCATTTTGTATCCGCTATTAAAAAAATTATATTTTCCTTTTGAAAAGATCGTTTGCTCTTTTTTAAACAGTCAGTAGAATTTTTCAAATATAAAATATTGTACCCTCAACACGTACTCCCTTTTAAATAATTAATTTCACGATAAAATGTTTTCCGAAAATCTAACTTTAAATCGTGTTATAAACAATAAAAACACAAATTTTTTTAACTAAGTTTTTGCCAACCCTGACAAGGACCATTTCTTACACCTTCAAATTCTAAATTTTAGGAGCTCTTCATTTTCCTGTACATGTTCGTTGTACGTTGGTCTAGGGGTATGATACTCACGCTGGTTTCGAGTGGTACCAGGTTAAATCCCGGAAGGTCGCGTCTTAGAGCTTCATATTATAAATTTAGGAGTATTTTTATTTTCGTGTTTTACTTCTCAATAAGTTTCGTGGTCCGTTGGTCCATGTGTATAATACTTGCTTTGGGTTCAAGTGGTCCCTGGTTCCAATTCCACACGGACAATTTCTTACACCTTGAAATTCTGAATTTATTCAATATTGAACGCTCAAAATAATTAATATCGTAAAATAATTTCGGAAAATCTAATTTGTTCTTGAAAATGCGTAAATTTGTAGTTTTTTCAATCAATTTGGAGGGAATAAATCGACTAACTGTTAAATCAGTTGATTGAATTAAATATTGATTAAGGATTAAATTAATATAAATAAAGAAAAATTGCAATATCGGGACTTCAGTCAATTGATAAACGTCACTCTTATCGTTTGTTTTTTCTGTCTTGGTCCAAACCAAGACCTTTTTTTTAATCAAGTAGGCTGTGAAAATAAGCGCCTTGCGCTAGCGGGAGTAGTGGCTTAAATGGAGAGCCGCGATATAGACTATTAGATCTGGAAGAGTGATTTAAACATGTTTAAAACTAGTTTTTTTGTGTTTTTTTACTGTTTTTTTCTACTTGTTTAAAAAACAGTTTAAAACAAAAAATCGTGTTTTAAACAATAAAAAACACAACTTTTGTTTTTTTTAAAAAAAAACATAATTTTTGCCAACCCTGCACCATAGATTCGTAGTAACTCTGAGTTTTCCAAGAGACCTAGCTTATTTTTATGCCTAATCACGATGGACAAAACATGTACCTACCAGGGTTCGAACCTAGGACCTTCCGCGTGTTAAGCGGACGTGATAACCACTACACTACAGATACGTAGTAATTTTGAGTTTTCCAAGAGATCTAGGTAACTAGTATATCCAATCACGATGGTCAAAACATGAATCTAAAGGGGCTCGAACCTGGGACCTTCCGCATGTCAAGCGGACGTGATAACCACTACACCATAGTTAGGTAGTTATAATGAGTTTTCCAAGAGACCTAGCTTATTGTTATGCCCAATCACAATGGTCAAAATATGTATCTACCAGGGCTCGAAACTGGGACCTTCCTCAAATCACGATGGACAAAATATGTATCTACCAGGGCTCGAACCTGGGACATTCCGCGTGTAAAGCGGACGTGATAACCACTACACTATAGATACGTAGTAAAGCTGAGTTTTCCAAGAGAACTAGCTTATTTTTATGCCTAATCACGATGGTCAAAACATGTAACTTATGGGCCTCGAACATGGGACCTTCCGCGTGTGAAGCGAACGTGATAACCACTACACCATAGATTCGTAGTAACTCTGAGTTTTCCAAGAGACCTAGCTTATTTTTATGCCCAATCACGATGGACAAAACATGTATCTACCAGGGTTCGAACCTAGGACCTTCCGCGTGTTAAGCGGACGTGATAACCACTACACTATAGATACGTAGTAATACTGAGTTTTCCAAGAGATGTAGGTAAGTAGTATATCCAATCACGATGGTCAAAACATATATCTAAAGGGGCTCGAACCTGGGACCTTCCGCGTGTCAAGCGGACGTGATAACCACTACACCACAGTTAGGTGCTTATAATGAGTTTTCCAAGAGACCTAGCTTATTGTTATGCCCAATCACGATGGTCAAAATATGTATCTACCAGGGCTCGAAACTGGGACCTTCCTCAAATCACGATGGACAAAATATGTATCTACCAGGGCTCGAACCTGGGACATTCCGCGTGTAAAGCGGACGTGATAACCACTACACTAAAGATACGTAGTAAAGCTGAGTTTTCCAAGAGAACTAGCTTATTTTTATGCCTAATCACGATGGTCAAAACATGTATCTTATGGGCCTCGAACCTGGGAGCTTCCGCGTGTTAGCCGGACGTGATAACCACTACACTATAGATACGTAGTAAAGCTGAGTTTTCCAAGAGAACTATCAAATTTTTATGCCTAATCACGATGGTCAAAACATGTATCTTATGGGCCTCGAACCTGGGACCTTCCGCGTGTGAAGCGAACGTGATAACCACTACACCACAGATTCGTAGTAACTCTGAGTTTTCCAAGAGACCTAGCTTATTTTTATGCCTAATCACGATGGACAAAACATGTACCTACCAGGGTTCGAACCTAGGACCTTCCGCGTGTTAAGCGGACGTGATAACCACTACACTACAGATACGTAGTAATTTTGAGTTTTCCAAGAGATCTAGGTAACTAGTATATCCAATCACGATGGTCAAAACATGAATCTAAAGGGGCTCGAACCTGGGACCTTCCGCATGTCAAGCGGACGTGATAACCACTACACCATAGTTAGGTAGTTATAATGAGTTTTCCAAGAGACCTAGCTTATTGTTATGCCCAATCACAATGGTCAAAATATGTATCTACCAGGGCTCGAAACTGGGACCTTCCTCAAATCACGATGGACAAAATATGTATCTACCAGGGCTCGAACCTGGGACATTCCGCGTGTAAAGCGGACGTGATAACCACTACACTATAGATACGTAGTAAAGCTGAGTTTTCCAAGAGAACTAGCTTATTTTTATGCCTAATCACGATGGTCAAAACATGTATCTTATGGGCCTCGAACCTGGGAGCTTCCGCGTGTTAGCCGGACGTGATAACCACTACACTATAGATACGTAGTAAAGCTGAGTTTTCCAAGAGAACTATCAAATTTTTATGCCTAATCACGATGGTCAAAACATGTTTCTTATGGGCCTCGAACCTGGGACCTTCCGCGTGTGAAGCGAACGTGATAACCACTACACCATAGCAGGGTTGGCAAGTTTTAAACAAATTGTTTTAAACTTTGATTTAAAACTTGTTTTAAACAGGCATGAAAAAAACTTTAATTTGTTTAAAAACGTTTTAAACAAAAAGTTTAAAACATGTTTTTTATGGAGAAAAATTTCGAATATTTTTAACTATTTTTCTATTTGAAAATGAGCGAAAAGATTAAATAATAGAAATAATAAGCTCCAGTCAAAACCTTCCAATTATTCGACTGTTTCAAATGTGTGTTTAATTGTTTGGAGACCCTACCAGATGTTTTATCCATTACCAATCTGTATTGAAGACTGATATTCAAAAATATGATTAAGGATAACTTATTTTGTCATCTACTTAAAGCAAAGCAATAACATTTTTCCTATGTGGTTTCTCTACACTGTTGGTACATTTTACTGTTCTAAAAAGATTACGCGTAATCTATAAAGCCAGGCCTTTGACAGTGCTAAAATTAATACGCCTAATCCGAAAACGGAAAACATGAGCGCCTACAAATAAGTAAGGGGTGGTGAAGTTTCAAATCTTTGATGAGTTCTGACCAAGAAACTCGGAAGTACGGAAGCGGAAATGCCTGAATAGTGGCCACAAAAGAAATCAGGCATTTTGGCATTAGGGGTTAAATGTACAAATTTACGCATCACACTCATTTTGTATCCGCTATTAAAAAAATTATATTTTCCTTTTGAAAAGATCGTTTGCTCTTTTTTAAACAGTCAGTAGAATTTTTCAAATATAAAATATTGTACCCTCAACACGTACTCCCTTTTAAATAATTAATTTCACGATAAAATGTTTTCCGAAAATCTAACTTTAAATCGTGTTATAAACAATAAAAACACAAATTTTTTTAACTAAGTTTTTGCCAACCCTGACAAGGACCATTTCTTACACCTTCAAATTCTAAATTTTAGGAGCTCTTCATTTTCCTGTACATGTTCGTTGTACGTTGGTCTAGGGGTATGATACTCACGCTGGTTTCGAGTGGTACCAGGTTAAATCCCGGAAGGTCGCGTCTTAGAGCTTCATATTATAAATTTAGGAGTATTTTTATTTTCGTGTTTTACTTCTCAATAAGTTTCGTGGTCCGTTGGTCCATGTGTATAATACTTGCTTTGGGTTCAAGTGGTCCCTGGTTCCAATTCCACACGGACAATTTCTTACACCTTGAAATTCTGAATTTATTCAATATTGAACGCTCAAAATAATTAATATCGTAAAATAATTTCGGAAAATCTAATTTGTTCTTGAAAATGCGTAAATTTGTAGTTTTTTCAATCAATTTGGAGGGAATAAATCGACTAACTGTTAAATCAGTTGATTGAATTAAATATTGATTAAGGATTAAATTAATATAAATAAAGAAAAATTGCAATATCGGGACTTCAGTCAATTGATAAACGTCACTCTTATCGTTTGTTTTTTCTGTCTTGGTCCAAACCAAGACCTTTTTTTTAATCAAGTAGGCTGTGAAAATAAGCGCCTTGCGCTAGCGGGAGTAGTGGCTTAAATGGAGAGCCGCGATATAGACTATTAGATCTGGAAGAGTGATTTAAACATGTTTAAAACTAGTTTTTTTGTGTTTTTTTACTGTTTTTTTCTACTTGTTTAAAAAACAGTTTAAAACAAAAAATCGTGTTTTAAACAATAAAAAACACAACTTTTGTTTTTTTTAAAAAAAAACATAATTTTTGCCAACCCTGCACCATAGATTCGTAGTAACTCTGAGTTTTCCAAGAGACCTAGCTTATTTTTATGCCTAATCACGATGGACAAAACATGTACCTACCAGGGTTCGAACCTAGGACCTTCCGCGTGTTAAGCGGACGTGATAACCACTACACTACAGATACGTAGTAATTTTGAGTTTTCCAAGAGATCTAGGTAACTAGTATATCCAATCACGATGGTCAAAACATGAATCTAAAGGGGCTCGAACCTGGGACCTTCCGCATGTCAAGCGGACGTGATAACCACTACACCATAGTTAGGTAGTTATAATGAGTTTTCCAAGAGACCTAGCTTATTGTTATGCCCAATCACAATGGTCAAAATATGTATCTACCAGGGCTCGAAACTGGGACCTTCCTCAAATCACGATGGACAAAATATGTATCTACCAGGGCTCGAACCTGGGACATTCCGCGTGTAAAGCGGACGTGATAACCACTACACTATAGATACGTAGTAAAGCTGAGTTTTCCAAGAGAACTAGCTTATTTTTATGCCTAATCACGATGGTCAAAACATGTAACTTATGGGCCTCGAACCTGGGACCTTCCGCGTGTGAAGCGAACGTGATAACCACTACACCATAGATTCGTAGTAACTCCGAGTTTTCCAAGAGACCTAGCTTATTTTTATGCCCAATCACGATGGACAAAACATGTATCTACCAGGGTTCGAACCTAGGACCTTCCGCGTGTTAAGCGGACGTGATAACCACTACACTATAGATACGTTGTAATACTGAGTGTTCCAAGAGATCTAGGTAACTAGTATATCCAATCACGATGGTCAAAACATATATCTTAAGGGGCTCGAACCTGGGACCTTCCGCGTGTCAAGCGGACGTGATAACCACTACACCATAGTTAGGTAGTTATAATGAGTTTTCCAAGAGACCTAGCTTATTGTTATGCCCAATCACAATGGTCAAAATATGTATCTACCAGGGCTCGAAACTGGGACCTTCCTCAAATCACGATGGACAAAATATGTATCTACCAGGGCTCGAACCTGGGACATTCCGCGTGTAAAGCGGACGTGATAACCACTACACTATAGATACGTAGTAAAGCTGAGTTTTCCAAGAGAACTAGCTTATTTTTATGCCTAATCACGATGGTCAAAACATGTAACTTATGGGCCTCGAACCTGGGACCTTCCGCGTGTGAAGCGAACGTGATAACCACTACACCATAGATTCGTAGTAACTCCGAGTTTTCCAAGAGACCTAGCTTATTTTTATGCCCAATCACGATGGACAAAACATGTATCTACCAGGGTTCGAACCTAGGACCTTCCGCGTGTTAAGCGGACGTGATAACCACTACACTATAGATACGTTGAAATACTGAGTGTTCCAAGAGATCTAGGTAACTAGTATATCCAATCACGATGGTCAAAACATATATCTTAAGGGGCTCGAACCTGGGACCTTCCGCGTGTCAAGCGGACGTGATAACCACTACACCATAGTTAGGTAGTTATAATGAGTTTTCCAAGAGACCTAGCTTATTGTTATGCCCAATCACAATGGTCAAAATATGTATCTACCAGGGCTCGAAACTGGGACCTTCCTCAAATCACGATGGACAAAATATGTATCTACCAGGGCTCGAACCTGGGACATTCCGCGTGTAAAGCGGACGTGATAACCACTACACTATAGCTACGTAGTAAAGCTGACTTTTCCAAGAGAACAAGCTTATTTTTATGCCTAATCACGATGGTCAAAACATGTATCTTATGGGCCTCGAACCTGGGACCTTCCGCGTGTTAGCCGGACGTGATAACCACTACACCTTGGACACGTAGTAATGCTGAAATTTCCAAGAGACCTAGCTTTTTTATGCCCAATCACGATGGACAAAACATGTATCCACCCGGGCTGGAATCTGGGACATTCCGCGTGTGAAGCGGACGTGATAACCACTACACCATAGATTCGTAGTAATTCTGAGTTTTCCAAGAGACCTAGCTTATTTTTATGCCCAATCACGATGGACAAAACATGTATCTACCAGGGTTCGAACCTAGGACCTTCCGCGTGTTAAGCGGACGTGATAACCACTACACTATAGATACGTAGTAATACTGAGTTTTCCAAGAGATCTAGGTAACTAGTATATCCAATCACGATGGTCAAAATATATATCTAAAGGGGCTCGAACCTGGGACCTTCCGCGTGTCAAGCGGACGTGATAACAACTACACCATAGTTAGGTACTTACAATGAGTTTTTCAAGAGACCTAGCTTATTGTTATGCCCAATCACGATGGTCAAAATATGTATCTACCAGGGCTCGAAACTGGGACCATCCTCAAATCACGATGGACAAAATATGTATCTACCAGGGCTCGAACCTGGGACATTCCGCGTGCAAAGCGGACGTGATAACCACTACACTATAGATACGTAGTAAAGCTGAGTTTTCCAAGAGAACTAGCTTATTTTTATGCCTAATCACGATGGTACAAACATGTATCTTATGGGCCTCGAACCTGGTACCTTCCGCGTGTTAGCCGGACGTGATAACCACTACACCATAGATACGCAGCAATGCTGAAATTTCCAAGAGACCTAGCTTTTTTATGCCTAATCACGATGGACAAAACATGTATCCACCCGGGCTCGAACCTGGGACATTCCGCGTGTCAAGCGGACGTGATAACCACTACACCATAGTTAGGTAGCTATAATGAGTTTTCCAAGAGACCTAGCTTATTTTTATGCCTAATCACGATGGTCAAAACATGTAACTTATGGGCCTCGAATCTGGGACCTTCCGCGTGTGAAGCGATCGTGATAACCACTACACCATAGATTCGTAGTAACTCTGAGTTTTCCAAGAGACCTAGCTTATTTTTATGCCCAATCACGATGGACAAAACATGTATCTACCATGGTTCGAACCTAGGACCTTCTGCGTGTTAAGCGGACGTGATAACCACTACACTATAGATACGTAGTAATACTGAGTTTTCCAAGAGATCTAGGTAACTAGTATATCCAATCACGATGGTCAAAACATATATCTTAAGGGGCTCGAACCTGGGACCTTCCGCGTGTCAAGCGGACGTGATAACCACTACACCATAGTTAGGTAGTTATAATGAGTTTTCCAAGAGACCTAGCTTATTGTTATGCCCAATCACAATGGTCAAAATATGTATCTACCAGGGCTCGAAACTGGGACCTTCCTCAAATCACGATGGACAAAATATGTATCTACCAGGGCTCGAACCTGGGACATTCCGCGTGTAAAGCGGACGTGATAACCACTACACTATAGCTACGTAGTAAAGCTGAGTTTTCCAAGAGAACTAGCTTATTTTTATGCCTAATCACGATGGTCAAAACATGTATCTTATGGGCCTCGAACCTGGGACCTTCCGCGTGTTAGCCGGACGTGATAACCACTACACCATGGACACGTAGCAATGCTGAAATTTCCAAGAGACCTAGCTTTTTTATGCCCAATCACGATGGACAAAACATGTATCCACCCGGGCTGGAATCTGGGACATTCCGCGTGTGAAGCGGACGTGATAACCACTACACCATAGATTCGTAGTAATTCTGAGTTTTCCAAGAGACCTAGCTTATTTTTATGCCCAATCACGATGGACAAAACATGTATCTACCAGGGTTCGAACCTAGGACCTTCCGCGTGTTAAGCGGACGTGATAACCACTACACTATAGATACGTAGTAATACTGAGTTTTCCAAGAGATCTAGGTAACTAGTATATCCAATCACGATGGTCAAAATATATATTAAAGGGGCTCGAACCTGGGACCTTCCGCGTGTCAAGCGGACGTGATAACAACTACACCATAGTTAGGTACTTACAATGAGTTTTCCAAGAGACCTAGCTTATTGTTATGCCCAATCACGATGGTCAAAATATGTATCTACCAGGGCTCGAAACTGGGACCATCCTCAAATCACGATGGACAAAATATGTATCTACCAGGGCTCGAACCTGGGACATTCCGCGTGTAAAGCGGACGTGATAGCCACTACACTATAGATACGTAGTAAAGCTGAGTTTTCCAAGAGAACTAGCTTATTTTTATGCCTAATCACGATGGTCAAAACATGTATCTTATGGGCCTCGAACCTGGGACCTTCCGCGTGTTAGCCGGACGTGATAACCACTACACCATAGATACGTAATAATGCTGAAATTTCCAAGAGACCTAGCTTTTTTATGCCCAATCACGATGGACAAAACATGTAACTTATGGGCCTCGAATCTGGGACCTTCCGCGTGTGAAGCGATCGTGATAACCACTACACCATAGATTCGTAGTAACTCTGAGTTTTCCAAGAGACCTAGCTTATTTTTATGCCCAATCACGATGGACAAAACATGTATCTACCAGGGTTCGAACCTACGACCTTCTGCGTGTTAAGCGGACGTGATAACCACTACACTATAGATACGTAGTAATACTGAGTTTTCCAAGAGATCTAGGTAACTAGTATATCCAATCACGATGGTCAAAACATATATCTAAAGGGGCTCGAACTTGGGACCTTCCGCGTGTCACGCGGACGTGATAACCACTACACCATAGTTAGGTACTTATAATGAGTTTTCCAAGAGACCTAGCTTATTGTTATGCCCAATCACGATCGTCAAAATATGTATCTACCAGGGCTCGAAACTGGGACATTCCGCGTGTAAAGCGGACGTGATAGCCACTACACTATAGATACGTAGTAAAGCTGAGTTTTCCAAGAGAACTAGCTTATTTTTATGCCTAATCACGATGGTCAAAACATGTATTTTATGGGCCTCGAACCTGGGACCTTCCGCGTGTTAGCCGGACGTGATAACCACTACACCATAGATACTGAAATTTCCAAGAGACCTAGCTTTTTTATGCCCAATCACGATGGACAAAACATGTATCCACCCGGGCTGGAATCTGGGACATTCCGCGTGTCAAGCGGACGTGATAACCACTACACAATAGTTAGGTAGTTATAATGATTTTTCCAAGAGACCTAGCTTATTTTTATGCCCAATCACGATGGACAAAACATGTATCTACCAGGGTTCGAACCTAGGACCTTCCGCGTCTTAAGCGGACGTGATAACCACTACACTATAGATACGTAGTATTACTGAGTTTTCCAAGAGATCTAGGTAACTAGTATATCCAATCACGATGGTCAAAACATGTATCTAAAGGGGCTCAAACCTGGGACCTTCCGCGTGTCAAGCGGACGTGATAACCACTACACCATAGTTAGGTAGTTATAATGAGTTTTCCAAGAGACCTAGCTTATTGTTATGCCCAATCACAATGGTCAAAATATGTATCTACCAGGGCTCGAAACTGGGACCTTCCTCAAATCACGATGGACAAAATATGTATCTACCAGGGCTCGAAACTGGGACCTTCCTCAAATCACGATGGACAAAATATGTATCTACCAGGGCTCGAACCTGGGACATTCCGCGTGTAAAGCGGACGTGATAACCACTACACTATAGCTACGTAGTAAA
Source organism: Phalangium opilio (assembly GCF_054372755.1). Lineage (NCBI taxonomy): Eukaryota > Metazoa > Arthropoda > Arachnida > Opiliones > Phalangiidae > Phalangium > Phalangium opilio. Next base: position 2,537,223 of record NW_028324148.1, on the reverse strand, counting down.
GCTGAGTTTTCCAAGAGAACTAGCTTATTTTTATGCCTAATCACGATGGTCAAAACATGTATCTTATGGGCCTCGAACCTGGGACCTTCCGCGTGTTAGCCGGACGTGATAACCACTACACCATGGACACGTAGCAATGCAGAAATTTCCAAGAGACCTAGCTTTTTTATGCCCAATCACGATGGACAAAACATGTATCCACCCGGGCTGGAATCTGGGACATTCCGCGTGTGAAGCGGACGTGATAACCACTACACCATAGATTCGTAGTAATTCTGAGTTTTCCAAGAGACCTAGCTTATTTTTATGCCCAATCACGATGGACAAAACATGTATCTACCAGGGTTCGAACCTAGGACCTTCCGCGTGTTAAGCGGACGTGATAACCACTACACTATAGATACGTAGTAATACTGAGTTTTCCAAGAGATCTAGGTAACTAGTATATCCAATCACGATGGTCAAAATATATATCTAAAGGGGCTCGAACCTGGGACCTTCCGCGTGTCAAGCGGACGTGATAACAACTACACCATAGTTAGGTACTTACAATGAGTTTTCCAAGAGACCTAGCTTATTGTTATGCCCAATCACGATGGTCAAAATATGTATCTACCAGGGCTCGAAACTGGGACCATCCTCAAATCACGATGGACAAAATATGTATCTACCAGGGCTCGAACCTGGGACATTCCGCGTGTAAAGCGGACGTGATAGCCACTACACTATAGATACGTAGTAAAGCTGAGTTTTCCAAGAGAACTAGCTTATTTTTATGCCTAATCACGATGGTCAAAACATGTATCTTATGGGCCTCGAACCTGGGACCTTCCGCGTGTTAGCCGGACGTGATAACCACTACACCATAGATACGTAATAATGCTGAAATTTCCAAGAGACCTAGCTTTTTTATGCCCAATCACGATGGACAAAACATGTAACTTATGGGCCTCGAATCTGGGACCTTCCGCGTGTGAAGCGATCGTGATAACCACTACACCATAGATTCGTAGTAACTCTGAGTTTTCCAAGAGACCTAGCTTATTTTTATGCCCAATCACGATGGACAAAACATGTATCTACCAGGGTTCGAACCTAGGACCTTCTGCGTGTTAAGCGGACGTGATAACCACTACACTATAGATACGTAGTAATACAGAGTTTTCCAAGAGATCTAGGTAACTAGTATATCCAATCACGATGGTCAAAACATATATCTAAAGGGGCTCGAACTTGGGACCTTCCGCGTGTCACGCGGACGTGATAACCACTACACCATAGTTAGGTACTTAAAATGAGTTTTCCAAGAGACCTAGCTTATTGTTATGCCCAATCACGATCGTCAAAATATGTATCTACCAGGGCTCGAAACTGGGACCTTCCTCAAATCACGATGGACAAAATATGTATCTACCAGGGCTCGAACCTGGGACATTCCGCGTGTAAAGCGGACGTGATAGCCACTACACTATAGATACGTAGTAAAGCTGAGTTTTCCAAGAGAACTAGCTTATTTTTATGCCTAATCACGATGGTCAAAACATGTATCTTATGGGCCTCGAACCTGGGACCTTCCGCGTGTTAGCCGGACGTGATAACCACTACACCATAGATACGTAATAATGCTGAAATTTCCAAGAGACCTAGCTTTTTTATGCCCAATCACGATGGACAAAACATGTATCCACCCGGGCTGGAATCTGGGACATTCCGCGTGTCAAGCGGACGTGATAACCACTACACAATAGTTAGGTAGTTATAATGATTTTTCCAAGAGACCTAGCTTATTTTTATGCCCAATCACGATGGACAAAACATGTATCTACCAGGGTTCGAACCTAGGACCTTCCGCGTCTTAAGCGGACGTGATAACCACTACACTATAGATACGTAGTAATACTGAGTTTTCCAAGAGATCTAGGTAATTAGTATATCCAATCACGATGGTCAAAACATGTATCTAAAGACGCTCGAACCTGGGACCTTCCGCGTGTCAAGCGGACGTGACAACCACTACACCATAGTTAGGTACTTATAATGAGTTTTCCAAGAGACCTAGCTTATTGTTATGCCCAATCACGATGGACAAAACATGTATCTACCAGGGTTCGAACCTAGGACCTTCCGCGTCTTAAACGGACGTGATAACCACAACACTATAGATACGTAGTATTACTGAGTTTTCCAAGAGATCTAGGTAACTAGTATATCCAATCACGATGGTCAAAACATGTATCTAAAGAGGCTCGAACCTGGGACCTTCCGCGTGTCAAGCGGACGTGACTACCACTACACCATAGTTAGGTACTTATAATGAGTTTTCCAAGAGACCTACACACTGAGAAACTAATGTCAAAAAAACAATAGTTTTCACCATGTTTTTGATTGTTTAATGCTGTTATCCAGAAAAACCTCTAACAAGCCTTAATATATACAGGTAGTCGCTGTTTTTTGAAATTACATTACCTTAATTTTAAATATACAGCAAAACATTTTTTTTATGTTAACGACTGTGGAAAAAACAGCTAGTTTTTATTTCTCAAACGGAAGTGCAGGATATGTTATTATTAATAGAACGTTGCTGTTTTCCGGGAAAAAAAGGATTCTGCCGTGAAGAATACAGTAGTGTATAATTAAAACACAGATAGTTACACTATTAAGTATAAATTTAACGTATGTTTTACTGTTTAATCCACCGTAAATTAAAGTTTTGCATACTATAATTTGAACATTAAATACTTTACTTTAAACCTTGAAGCACTTTATTTTAAACCTTGAAGCACTTTATTTTAAACCTTTGAAGCGCTTCAATTTAAACCTTGAAGCAATATAACCTAATCTTACCTAGCCATGCTAAGCCTTTTGGAAAAGTTCCGCGTTTATTATGAAAGGACCCATATGAAAATAAAAATATTTTGGAAAGTCAGTGAATTGCTAACCATAGTTAGGTACTTATAATGATTTTTCCAAGAGACCTAGCTTATTTTTATGCCCAATCACGATGGACAAAACATGTTTCTACCAGGGTTCGAACCTGGGACCTTCCGCGTGTTAGCCGGACGTGAAAACCACTACACCATAGATACGTAGTTATACTGAGTTTTCCGAGAGATCTAGCTTATTTTTATGCCCAATCACGATGGATAAAACATGTATCAACCAGGGCTCGAACCTGGGACCTTCCGCGTGTAAAGCCGACGTGATAACCACGATACTATAGATACGTAGTAAAACTGAGTTTTCCAAGAGACCCAGCTTATTTTTATGCCTAATCACAATGGTCAAAACATGTATCTTATGGGCCTCGAACCTGGAACCTTCCGCGTGTTAGCCGGACTTCATAACCACTATCCCATAGATAGTGTTCGTACGGGGACCCCGACCCCGACCCCGAAAACCGGGGATCCCCGACTTTTTCCCCCGACCCCGACCCCGGTACCTAACATGTAAAATGTAGTCGGGGTTTTTTTCGGGGTTAGATTTTGGTTATTTTATTTTTATCAAATTATTTTTTGTCCTGCGCCAAAAACAATCATCTCATTCGTCTCAAATAAGTGCTCCGCATCTCCTTTATGAAAAAAAGGGCTAGGGGTAACTAACAACAAACAAAAAACAGTAAAAACAGTCACCAAAATTCCAAAGTTCACCATCCTCCCTCTCGTAGATCGGCGGCCCTCCCGCGTCTTTTGTAATGGCAGTGGTCTTTCGTGGGATTCGTAGCTGCGTAGCTCGGAAAGTCGGAATTTATTGGGCTTTTTTACAGTTCGAATTTGTATATTAAAAAAGCTTCTTTCCAAACACCCAGAAATTTAACGATTTTTTTCATCATTTTTCCAAAATTTTTCAGCATGCGATGTCTTACCCCGACCCCGACCCCGACTTGTTTTTTTCGGGGATAACCTGCCCCCGACCCCGACCCCGACCCCGATTAAATTTTTACCCCGTACGAACACTACCCATAGATACTTAGTAATATTGAGTTTTCCAAGAGACCTAGCTTTTTTATGCCCAATCAAGATTTACAAAGCATGAATCTACCAGGGCTCGAACCTGGGACATTCCGCGTGTCAAGCGGACGTGATAACCACTACACCATAGTTAGGTAGCTAAAATGAGTTTTCCAAGAGACCTAGCTTATTGTGCCCAATCACGATGGTCAAAATATGTATCTACCAGGGCTCGAAAATGGGACCTTCCGCAAATCACGATGGGCAAAATATGTATCAACCAGGGTTCGAACCTGGGACCTTCCGCGTGTTAGCCGGACGTGAAAACCACTACACCATAGATACGTAGTTATACTGAGTTTTCCGAGAGATCTAGCTTATTTTTATGCCCAATCACGATGGATAAAACATGTATCAACCAGGGCTCGAACCTGGGACCTTCCGCGTGTAAAGCGGACGTGATAATCACTACACAATAGATACGTAGTAGTACTGAGTTTTCCGGGAGACCTAGCTTATTTTTATGCCTAATCACGATGGTCAAAACATGTATCTTATGGGCCTCGAACCTGGGACCTTCCGCACGTTAGCCGGACGTGATAACCACTACACCATAGATACGTAGTAATGCTGAGTTTTCCAAGAGACCTAGCTTTTTATGCCCAATCACGATGGACAAAATATGTATCTACCAGGGCTTGAACCTGTCACTTTCCGCGCGTTAGGCGGACGTGATAACCACTACACCATGGATACGTAGTAATACTGAGTTTTCCGAGAGATCTAGCTTATTTTTATGCCCAATCACGATGGACAAAACATGTATCTACCAGGGCTCGAACCTGGGACCTTCCGCGTACAAAGCGGACGTGATAACCACTACACTGTAGATACGTAGTAAAACTGACTTTTCCAAGAGACCTAGCTTATTTTTATGCCTAATCACGATGGTCAAAACATGTATCTTATGGACCTCGAACCTGAGACCTTCCATGTGTAAAGCGGAAGTGATAACCACTACACAATAGACTATATAAAAACGTCTTGGTTTGGACCAAGGGCGAAAAAACAAACGATATGTGTGTGGTTTATCAATTGACTGAAGTTCAGATGTTGAAATTTTTCTCTAGTTATTTCTATCCACTCAATCCTTAATAAATATTTAATTCAATCAACTGATTTTACTGTTAATCGATCTATTCCCTCTAAATTAATTTAAAAAATTACATATCTACGCTTTTTCAAAAACAATTAATTTCATAATAAAATGTTTTCGGAAAATCTAATTGTTCTTGAAAAAGCGTAGATATGTAATTTTTTCAATTAATTTAGAGGGACTAGATCGATTAACAGTAAAATCAGTTGATTGAATTAAATATTTATTAAGGATTGAGTGGATAAAAATAACTAGAAAAAAATTTCAACATCTGATACTTCAGTCAATTGATAAACCTCACACATATCGTTTGTTTTTTAGGCCTTGGTCCAAACCAAGACGTTTTTATATATTTCAGTTAAGGATTGCTATATTGATTTCCACAGTGCTATTTTCATTGGTATGCTTGTTACTATACAAGAGATTGACGAAATGGAGTGTCAACATTTTAACTTACAGTCGAATACTATTTCGTTCCACCGGTGCGCTTCTAGGACAACGTAAGAATCATTACGATTTTCTGATTATTAACCTCCAAAAGAATAATAATAAAATTAAATGTCATCGACTAACATCTCTCAATTTTAATCCTTTACATTTTCTTCGATATTTAAGTAAAGGTATATCTCATTTCAGATGAATAATGAAAACCTGTAAACCTGATATCGGAATGTTGAATTAACTTCTCTAACGTAAACATCACTGTTTTAAAGGGTATAGAAGCTTCGTTTGAAAAACCTCTGATTTTTATAGCAAAAGATAGAATTAATTACTGTGAATTCAAAAATATCAAGCTTTTAATTCTCCGATTTCTGGTTAATTGGCAATATGCATTTGAAAATGCTTCATATGAAATTATTCGAAATACACTTTTTAAGAAAGGTTGAAACGTTTTCCTTTTTTTGACGTCACACACGCGAGATGGTGCCACTCTCTCCGCTATCAGACCCAGAGTTTAGACAGGGGAGAAGCATGGACAAAGCTCGAGACGCGTATACCTCGCGCGTATAGGATTCCGGCGCTTTTTTTCCTCAACGTCATAGTGATGTCATAAAACAGCCGAACAAGCTCGACAAGACAAAATGATTTATATACCGAAACTGAGTTTTCGTGATTTTCCAATGGATTTTAAAAATCGAAACTTTGGCTCAATTATATTAAAAACTTGATATTTTGAAAGAAGAGACTTGAAAGTGTAATATAATACCACTTTTCTGCTAAAATATGACATGAAATTGGAATTCCCATACCCTTTAACTGCCGTAGCGAAAACACATGTCTTTTGCCATCTTTTCTGTAGTATTTTGTAGTTCAATTCTTCACAGGGTGGACACAGGACCGTTGATTTCAACCCCTAATAATTTGGATATATATGCCATTTGTAGTCACGTCGTCTCTATACGATGGGCTATTAGTTTGGCCTGGTGGGTAGAAGAAGATGATGATGATGTAGAAGATGTTTTGTTCGATATTTTTAAATAGTACTTCGCAAAACCACTTTTAGGTAGCGCTGGCTCCTAGCTCTATGTTCAATAATGTTTTATCAACGATTTTAAAATTTATAATATTTATTTTCTTTTCCACAACCACCGGGAATCAAATCCGGGAACGTCGGATTGCCGGCCAAATACTATACTGCCTCGTCTACGATTGCTTATTGAAGGAGGGTTGCTAAGATAGTAGGAGAGTTGCGACCCTCTCTTGCTTTACAAGCCCCCCCCTTAAAGAGAGAACGAAAGGATGTAGAAGCGGTCCGAGATGTACAGTGAACTCCGAGATATAATAAATAATAAAACTACTTTATTAGGAGTAGAATTGCTCATGTATTCACTTACCAGAGTTGCTGACGCAGAATGTACCAATCAGTTTGTAAAAACAATTTTTCGTCATTTTTTTTCAGATTTTTCCCATAACTTTAAAACATGTTAGAATTACTTTATTTTATTTTTTGAGTTTCTTAAATATTAAAAATTAAAAAAAAGGTAAGTATTAGTTCAAGCCACATTTGAAGCGAATAAATGAAAATTCAGTATATTGACAGAGTCTCGAACGACTGATGTCGCTACGTTGATTAATGTCCTTTGTAGATTAAATTTTCTAACGCAATCGGCAAAGAGTTTCGTTATCGTTCCACGCGATCCCACGTACAGGCCGATAGTCTCCCACTCTCTCACTTCCGGGTATTTATCGCGAAAATACGCGTGAGTCGTATCCATGTACGCCTTTTTCTCCAGGTTAACCCGGGTGGGCTGGTTTAAATGTTGCTCAAAACGTAATTTTGGGTCGATAATGAATCCGACGGGTAGTCTGGCGCTTTGATTTGAGGCGTCAGATTTACATGTTGCATCCGTCCTGTCGATAATCACAAGATCGGCCCGTTTATTAGTTCCGTTCTCGTCTGTGCAGTGTACTTCCTTGTACACTTCGTGACCAGAAGCGATACAGATTGCTTCTATTAGGTTAGCAACCCTATTATACCTTGCAATTACCAACTCATTGGAATGCGGGCAGCAGAGTCCTGCACGGGCCGGGCTTTCCACTTTTGAAAATTATATCGGGCCGGGCCGGGTCGGGCTTTTAAAATTTTGGAAATTAACGGGCCGGGCCGGGCCGAACTTGGTTCTCATTTAATCCAAAATTCAAATGAAAGATAATTTAAATGAGTACAAGCAAACCGATATGATTTTGTTCCTAGGTGAATGTCGCGGTAATGCTCGCGATGCCACAAGGTTATATCGAGAAAGATATCAAAATCGGCCAAATTATCCGGTAGAGGGATCTTTTCGATTGCTTGAAGCAAATCATCGTGGTAATGGGGCTTTTGTTCATCAAGAAAGGCAACCTAGGGTTGATGCTATCGTGGGTCGCCGTGAAAATGAAGAGATGATTTTAGAGGCTTTTGTCGGCAATCCCCATACTAGCAGCAGGGCTGTAGGCAGTGATCTTGGCATAAGCCATAATAGTGTTCTTAGGGTACTCCATAGGAACAGTTTCCATCCGTACCATATTCACTTGCAACAAGCGCTGGCAGAAGGTGACAGACTAAGACGCACAGAGTTCTGTTTGGCTATGAGATGGATGAGGAAAGAAAATCCGAATTTTGTTTCGCAAGTTCTATGGTCTGACGAAGCTACATTCCATAGGGACGGAAATGTGAATAGACATAATATGCATTATTGGTCTTAGGAAAATCCCTACTGGTTGAGAGAAAACTACCACCAAGAGCGATTTAAAAACAAATGTATGGGCTGGAATTTTCGGTGGAAGAATAATAGGTCCTTACTTTTTTGAGGAAAATCTAACTGGAGAAATTTATCTCGATTTTCTCCAAACGACCATCACTGATGCCATTGATGAATTACCTCTAGCTGAAACATGTGGGATGTGGTTTCAACAAGATGGCGCACCACCACACTACCATCGGGGTGTAAGAAACTGGCTAGACGAAAATTTCCCCAACAGGTGGATTGGTCGGTCTGGCCCCTTTCCTTGGCCACCAAGATCTCCTGACCTCACACCGCTGGACTTCTTTCTTTGGGGATATGTGAAAAACGAGGGGTATTCCACAGAGGTGCAAAGTATCGAAGAGCTTCAAAACCGAATACGTTTTGCATTTCTAAGCATTACTGAAGAGACTCTTGCTCGAGTGCTAATCGAAATAAATAACCGTTGCGAAGAATGCATTGAAAGAGACGGAGGACATTTTGAGCACATGCACTAAGTTAAGGAATTATCGTTAAATAAAAAGAAGTTTGAAAATGTTAAATTTTTTGTCCGTATTTTTATTTCTTCATTTTTGACGAATTAAGACGGAATTTTCCGATTTGTTCCATTTTTGCCGAATTTTGAACAAATTATCTGATTGTTCCATTTTTAACGAATTTGGAAGGAATTTTCCGATTTGTTCCATTTTTGTCGAATTTAGAAGGAATTTTTGCGAATGGTTCCATTTTTGCCGAATTTAGAAGGAATTTTCCGACTTGTTCCATTTTTGCCGAAGTTAGAAGGAATTTTCCGACTTGTTCCATTTTTGCCGAATTTAGAAGGAATTTTCCGATTTGTTCCATTTTTGCCGAATTTAGAAGTAATTTTTCGATTTGTTCCATTTTTGCCGAGTTTAGAAGGAATTTACCGATTTGTTCCATTTTTGCCGAAGTTAGAAGGAATTTTTCGACTTGTTCCATTTTTGCCGAATTTAGAAGAAATTTTCCGACTTGTTCCATTTTTGCTGAATTTAGAACGAATTTTCCAACTTGTTCCATTTTTGCCGAATTTAGAAGGAATTTTCCGACTTGTTCCATTTTTGCCGAATTTAGAAGGAATTTTCCGACTTGTTCCATTTTTGCCTAATTTAGAAGGAATTTTCCGACTTGTTCCATTTTTGCCGAATTTAGAAGGAATTTTCCGATTTGTTCCATTTTTGCCGAATTTAGAAGGAATTTTCCGACTTGTTCCATTTTTGCCGAATTTAAAAGGAATTTTCCGACTTGTTCAATTTTTGCCGAATTTAGAAGGAATTTTCCGACTTGTTCCATTTTTGCCGAATTTAGAAATAATTTTCCGATTTGTTCCATTTTTTCCGAATTTAGAAGGAATTTTCCGACTTGTTCCATTTTTGCCGAAGTTAGAAGGAATTTTCCGACTTGTTCCATTTTTGCCGAATTTAGAAATAGTTTTCAGATTTGTTCCATTTTTGCCGTATTTAGAAGGAATTTTCCGATTTTCCATTTTTGCCGAATTTAGAAGGAATTTTCCGATTTGTTCCAGTTTTGTTGAATTTAAAAAGAATTCCATTTACGTTTAACTGCGGCGAACTGACAAATTTTGAAGAAAAGATAATCCCCATAGACCTATTGAGTATTATGATTTGAACCACCCTGTATACAGAAACTTTATTTCTCAAAAATTGCTACCAAGATAGGTGTTAGAAACAGCTTCACTAATAATTTCTACTCTAGATAGCCATATGAACCAATAATGCTCAACGAAAATAAACTTTTTTAGGCTTCGCTTCACGTAAAGTCGTAAACAAAAGTGGGTGTACACTGTAAAAAACAGTTCCTGGAAGAGCTGCTTTAGAATTAGAGGCTGCTGTTTTTGGGCGAGAAATTTATCTGAATTTTTAAAAATTTGTCACACTTACAAAGTACAGCCTAGCCTATTAAGAACAAATGCTGCATCAATACCATAACTAACGTTACCTGATCCAATACTATTAGGGTTAAAATAATAAAACCTAACCTTACCTGACCTAATGCTTCTGGACTTCAAATAACCATGAACTAACCAAACCACACCTTACCTGACCTAATTGGGGCTCAAATAACCAAAATATAATTGGGTTTGAAGTCATCCAACATAACCTGACCCGACAATATTAGGATTCAAAGATCCTAATCTAATGTTATCTGACATATTTGTAGTTCAGATAACACCAAATAACCGGTCCAATGGAGGGAAACTAGAAAGGGAGGTAAAGAGGGTCCTCATTGCCTACCTATTAGATAGTCCCGCTAACGAGTATCCTGGTAAAAATTCGAGGGTGCTGCAAGGTTCGTTTTCCAGCAAAACTACATTTTACCAGGCTGCAAACAAAGCATTAAAAACTAAAAAAATTCACCCGCTGTGGGGGAGAGGTTTCGGCATCTAATGCCCGCTACAACTTCTCAGTTCTATTTTCTTCTATACTTTACCTGATGTAATAATACGGGGGCTCAATTTTCGGCCATATCTCCAAAAGACATTCGACCTGACATCTTCGCATTACGATGTGTTGCATTTAGTAAGTATATAGTAAAGCTAAATTGATAAACAATGTACCTCTACTGGGTATTTTTTACACCCGCGCTTACGGAAATCGCTATTTAGAAAACTGTCGTAACTTGTAAACTGCGTTTTCGGGAACCGTACTAATTCTAAAACAATGATCCCTATTTTTGAAACGGCAGTTTTTACCTCTCCGAGTGACGTATGTCACGGAGAGGTTCTGTAACGATCGTGTGTCTGTTGTTTCACCCACGTGACCGCGTTCGCAGTTTCCAAATCGGAGCAAACGTGTTCGCCATTTTCGAACTGCATTCACAGTCACGGAAATGGCTCCTCTACTTGAGTTCTCACACCACCATCTTCTGGTCTTTGTCCATTCCACACGGACACCAAACTGTACATACTGGCTTCTAATCACCATCATCTTCTGGTCCTCGTCCATTCCACTTGGACAACAGTCTGTACATACTAGCTTCTAATCACAACCATCTTTTGGTCTTCGTCCATCCCTTATGGACACCGGTCTGTACATACTGGCTTCTAATCACCATCATCTTCTGGTCTTCGTCCATTCCACTTGGACACCAGTCTGTACATACTGGCTTCTAATCACCACCATCTTCTGGTCTTTGTCCATCCCACTTGGACACCAGTCTGTACATACTGGCTTCTAATCACCACCATCTTCTGGTCTTTGTCCATCCCACTTGGACACCAGTCTGTACATACTGGCTTCTAAACACCACCATCTACTGGTCTTCCGTCTATTCCACATAGACACCAATCTGTCTCATTGGCTTCTAACTCCATCGTCATCGTTTGGTTTAAGACATTCGCGGCGATCAGCTAGGATTACGGGAAACGTCTAGCCTCCCTAGAGTGGGTTGTCCACCAAAGGTTTTCGCAATTGCGGTTGTTCTTGCTTTTAGCTGTAGTTCTACACCATTATATACTAGCTATTTGAGTAAGGCGAAGCAACCGGCGTATGCTTCATTTCAAACGCCAATATTAGTCAAGTCTCTCAAGAATGTTTAATTGTTCTTTATCAAAACGATGTAACGCTCAATAAGGCGAAAAACTAACGAAGAAAATATTTAATATTAATTATATTTATTTTAATATTTAAGATAATCTTGTTTCTCAACTCAAAATTACTACGGAAAGAGTTAAAAAGCAGTCTATGTTTTTGTCTGTGTGTGTCCGTCAATTGTTACACTAGTGCGTCGCGTTAGCAGTTAGCCTTGTGTTGATGTGTTAAGAAATCATACAGAACCTTAATATTCCCTTTTTCCATAATATAAAGTGAATATGTGGAAGTGTTGGCAAACAAAGAATATTGTTTAGGTGAGACGAGACGATAGTGTTTACACTTCAAACCAGTTGTGAATGTAGCTATCAGAATTTACGGTAAACAGCTGAAACTTAAACTTCATTTCCTGTTCTTTTCCCCATTGACTGATTTCCATATGTCCAAGATTTATCCTTGTTTGATGTAAAATGTCGCCTGCTTTACTGTATATTCGCTATGCTGGGAATACTGCTTCAATATTTAGTAAATTTTTACTTCAAAATAGAGAAATAATTCCATATCTAGGTTAATAAGCTTGTAGTAGTAGACCTCTTGACTCGGAGAGGTAATATTTTGGTTTTCCCAACTTGTTTTACTTTACTTTGGTTTTTTGGCAGAGCTGTGCTAAATAATTAGTGAGCTAATTGAATTTCTAATTAATTAGCAACATTTACTAATTGAAAATGTTAATTGAATTTTAATTACCTTAGTGCTAATTGAGAAGTAATTCTAATTATTTAGTATGAATAGGAAAGGTAATTATCTAATTAAAATTTAATTAGATTTAGGATTAACTAATTAGCCAATTGGAATTTTAATTAATCTTTTAATTTAGTAAAAACTAAAAATTGAGGAATTAACTCTTGAATCATCTATTTGAATATGAAAACGGCCTTATTATATCGAAGAGGAAACCTTAGTGTTACTCTAAATATTTCAGCTCCTCAAAACATGAGAGAATACTAGTACTAGTAGAAAATTTCGTAAATCGTAACTGTCCCATTTCGAAATTTCGACTGTTTTTCCTACTCGAATTTATAGCAGTGCCAATGGATTTACAACTCAGAGTCCATTATAGGAACTGTGGCAAGAAAATGAAGAAATGAGACTAATTTTAACACGACGGAAGGCTCGAGGCTTGTCTCATTTTTCGTGAATATTTCACGGCTTCCGTACCCGTTTTTCAATGGCATTAAAACATTAAACTTTGCATTACCAAAGTACTAAATCCATGGGCGCTTTTAAACTTTTATGTTTACTTATGGTTTCTTTTTTTCCTTAATTAGACTAGTAATTAATTAGAAATTAGTAATTCTAATTAATTAGTTAGATAAATAAATGGATAATTTCTAATTGAATTTAATTCGTTTCTATGTCTAATTGCTAATTGGCTAATTAATTAGTTTATAAATATTTACCTAATTTCTAATTCTAATTCAATTAGTAGTCAGCTAATTAGCACAGCTCTGTTTTTTGGAACCGAGGTTGCTCTTACATGGTACATCCATCATTATGAAAACCTATCCATAACTACCAAGAACGGAAGAATTAAGTCGTCTCCCGAAGCAAGCTTCGATCCCATTAAGACATGTATATTGAAACCACCAATACTTGCCTTCCAAATTATTCTTTGCCCTTTGTTTTAGGAACCGACACTAGCTTGACCGGTCATGAGTGTGCCTTATATCAGTTGACCCTGAATAAACAGAAAAAAGAGATTTATTTGGAAACGTGATATCACGCTACAGACTGTGAGAACCTCTCTGTTGTTTATGTTTAAAACAAATATAGACATTATTTAGATTGCGTAAACTTTACTCTAGTTACGGATAACAGCGCTCTGCAATGGTTAGCTAAGGTGCGAAATTTAACGTCAAAAGCTCACACGTTGGGCAGTAGAACTTCAACAGTTCAATTTTACTATTTTCCGTTGAAAGGATAGCGAAAACATGTGAAAACGGCAGACCCTGTATTACACATCTCAATCCAAACGAATGACTACCATCTCACAAATTCGGAGAGATTAGACTATATTTTTGATGTTTTGGCCCTTCCCATCTAGTCCCGCTGTTGTTAGCGCAGTTTACCTTCAGAGAAAAAAATGTGTTAGGAAATTGAACACAATCTCAAAACACCTTCATGCGACTCTCTCCTATACATGTTCAAAAATGAGCACATGTTCAAATGAAAATATGTTCACTTTCTAATGTGTTCAAGACGATTTTTGTTTCGATTTTGAACGTCTTTTACGTGTTAAAGAGTAAGTAAAGACATTTTGACTACTCCTTAAATTTCTATAGAAATCATACATTTCTATAGATTTCAACGTCCTCATTCAGAATAAAACAAATTTTCACCAAAAATCCACCTCTAAATATTTAAAAATTAACTTCAAATATTGATAAAAAAGGAGGTGCTAAAATTGCCGCCAAATAGAATTGAATTTGTCTCTGCTGTCTGACGTCATAGCTTAGGGATTTAGACCGCTCTGATAGTAGTAAAATTGGTACTTTTCTTTCCATATTTTCCCACCAGTTAGTATCTCGACTCCTACTGATAGTGCTAGACTGCCAGTGCAGCCAGTCTCCTTTTAAAAATACACGGTTGGCGTATAAAGTATAAAGTATAAATTGAATTTCCAAGGTGAAATTTTATCGAATTCAATTGATAGACGTAAAATTGGGGTAGTTTATAATATTCTACAGACCAAATTGGGCGCCAAGGCTTACGAGCGTGTTATACGCGGGGACGGCGGGGTAACGCGGGCTTTCGGCCCGGCATCGGCGTTGTCAGCCGATGAAGCGATGATCCCAATCCCATACGGTCGCCTTTAGTAGGAAACCGAAGCGGTCTGGGAGTTTTTCACTAGCCGCGGTAGTATTTTGTAGTATCCAGTCAGAGATATTATCTTAGAGGGACTGAATTAGACACGCCTTTCCATAACAAACTAATGCATTATACCAGCCAATAACGGAGCCACCTCTCTTGACGTCAGATCTATATTGCACGTGTTCAATGTTTACAAAAGTTGCCTTTTCTAAATCTCGTTTTGTTTTCATTATAATTCAATAACCGCTCGTCAGATTTTTATAAAACTTTAGAAATGAACATTTTTCACTTCATATTTACCAAAAATGAAGGAATTAACCTTTCCAGGAAAATGTCTTTACTTACTCTTTAAGCATACACTCTATGAAAATGGGGTGTGCTTTAACACATTTAAAAGTAGTTTATATGGGTCCAAATTTGACACCGTTACAGGTGTTCATTTACACCCCTGAAAGGGTTTAAAAACACTTTTTGAGCAATTGGTGCAACAGAGGTGCAGTTTAACACCTTTTTAACTCTTATATCGAACTAAAACTTAATTTTTACTCTCACATGAGTGTTGTGCAATTCCTTAAAGGGTGCGGCATAGCACCTTTCAGAGTGTCGCATAACACCATTCAGAGTGTCTCATAACCCCATTCAGAGTGTCTCATAACACCTTTCAGAGCGTCTCATAACACCATTCAGAGTGTCTCATAACACCTTTCAGAGTGTCTCATAACACCTTTCAGAGTGTCTCATAACACCATTCAGTGTCTCATAACACCATTCAGAGTGTCTCATAACACCATTCAGAGCGTCTCATAACACCTTTCAGAGCGTCTCATAACACCATTCAGAGTGTCTCATAACATCTTTCAGAGTGTCTCATAACACCTTTCAGAGTGTCTCATAACACCTTTCAGAGTGTCTCATAACACCTTTCAGAGTGTCTCATAACAGCATTCAGTGTCTCATAACACCTTTCAGAGTGTCTCAGAACACCTTTCAGAGTGTCGCATATCACCTTTTTGAGTGTCTCATAACACCTTAAAGAGTGGGTGATTTATTAGCAAACAGTGCTATATTCACAGCAAGGTTCCACTTTGAGTTAAACTAAGAGGAAAGTTCTTACATGCAGAACTATACCCCTTTAAGCAATGCTAGCAGGGCCGGATTAAGTGGGGGACCGAGGGGCCACTGGCCCCGGGGCGCAAGGCTTGTTGGTGGCGCATTGAGTTAAACTATTCCCCCTTAGGGACATTTGCTGTTCCGTTTTTTCTGACTTAAGGGGGCGGCCCCCGGTGTGAAATTGCTTAATCCGGGCCTGAATGCTAGTTCTCGCATGCAGTGTGAAACTGCATAAAAGTTGGCCACTTGTTGCAATTTACTTCGAGCATGAAACTGCATGAAAAGTTGGTAAGTTTTACCGACTTAATAGCCTCTGAAAAAGGCAGAAAGTTTTAAATTAGTATAAATTCATTGGGTATTAAGTTGGTTTTGGGGGTCATAATATCCAAGCAGTAGACATAGACGTACTCCTTAAATTTAATAATATCTTTTCACTAAGAATTTTTCGAGCACCAGAAACGCGTTTGACCTAATCTACTCTACAATATTTAAAAAAAATTACATTTTCTGCTCTAATGATTCTCAAAATAAAATTTTCCGAAAACATTTTATCATGAAATTAATTATTTTGAAGGGAGTACAGACTGTTAAAAAAGTCTTTGCGCGTTGCGTTTTTCGCACATATTTTACTATATTTCAAAAACTATTCAAGCTAGCGCTCTGGAATAAAGTGCGTTATAAAAGTTTTGCATTTCTCTTTCATATTTTATCCGTTCCAAAGTTGTCCTTTGCAAACTTATACCGGAAACCGGAAAGATCAAAATTATCAACTTTGAAAATATTGGATTCTCGAGGATAAAAATGCGATTTTCGGAATCCTTGGGGTCGATTCATATTTGAAAAGTGTTCACCAAATTCAATTCGGATGAATAGGTCACGAGTAATCAGCCTTTATTCAAAATCTGGCAACTTTGGTTAGATTGGCGATAATTCATAATCGAGTATCGAATCTTTGTCGTAATAATGCTTGTTAGATGTTATGACACTTTATGCATATATATATGATTGGTCTTTTGGCGCAATACTTTGAAACAAATCAGACGTTCATTAAAGGGATGGTGAAGTGGAAAATAAAGTAATTTTTTATTAATTCTTCTATAAGACCAATCTGCATCGTGAAACATCCTGGAAATAACACCGAACGATTTTTAAACGACAATTAGTTTGAAATTTCATGGATAATTTTAAATAGGGATCTCCGACCAATCGCGTAGCGCCCCGCCTTTTTATCAACAATTTTCTCTTGGCACGCTCCGTGTTGAATAAATTTATCGCGAGACTTGAAAAAATTTGCACGATGTGACAATTGTGGTGCGAAACATGGAGTGTGCCACGAAAAGTTTGTTAACGAAAAGGCACGGCGTTACGGGATTGGTCGGAGTTCCTTTTTTGAAATTATTCTTAAAATCTTAACCTAACTTGAATATTAAAATCAATGGGAGGTATTTCCTGAATTTTTCATTATGCATACTGGTAGAAGAATCAATAAAAAAATCACTTTATTTTCCACTTCCCACTCCCTTTAAGAGAAAACTCGCGTCTTTTGAAGAGGAGAAGCGGTTTGAAAATTTTGTTATTTGGGCCATGATATCATAATATTTAGAACTCATATTAATTACGTCTAGGTCTTCAGCCAGATTCATTGCAGCCAAGAGAATATCTCATTCATGATGGCGTATGCGCTTCACGAGATCACTTCAAAAAGACATATTCGACTATTCCAAATAAGAGACAACTTCAGAGGAGAGGGCTTCTATGCTAGGAATGTTCGCTACGCGATTGAGCTTCGCTAAACGGAGCCTGAGGTTGGCTATAGCCTCCCGCGTTTAGCGCAAATGTGAGGCCAGGGATAGATTTAATTTTATAAGTGGGAATAGAGAATAGAGTAATCTAGGAACGCGTCAAATTCCCGGACCCCATTCCACGGAAAGGAGGGGTATGAAAGAAGAGGCGTGTCAAAGCGACAAAGGTAAAAAGAAATAACGTATTTTTTGCCGATCCCGTCAGTAACGTCAGCAAAACGTAGTTTAATTGAGCAATTATATGTGATGAAAAGTTTAAATTTTCGTATTGCTCAATTAAACTACGTTTTGCTGACGTTACTGACGGGATCGGCAAAAAATAAGTTATTTCTTTTTACCTTTGTCGCTTTGACACGCCTCTTCTTTCATACCCCTCCTTTCCGTGGAATGGGGTCCGGGAATTTGACGCGTTCCTAGGTTACTCTATTCTCTATTCCCACTTATAAAATTAAATCTATCCCTGGCCTCACATTTGCGCTAAACGCGGGAGGCTATAGCCAACCTCAGGCTCCGTTTAGCGAAGCTCAATCGCGTAGCGAACATTCCTAGCATAGAAACCCTCTCCTCTGAAGTTGTTTCTTATTTGGAATAGTCGAGTATGTCTATTTGAAGTGATCTCGTGAAGCGCATACGCCATCATGAATGAGATATTCTCTTGGCTGCAATGAATCTGGCTGAAGACCTAGACGTAATTAATATGAGTTCTAAATATTATGATATCATGGCCCAAATAACAAAATTTTCAAACCGGTTCTCCTCTTTAAAAGACGCGAGTTTTCTCTTAAAGGGAGTGGGAAGTGGAAAATAAAGTGATTTTTTTATTGATTCTTCTACCAGTATGCATAATGAAAAATTCAGGAAATACCTCCCATTGATTTTAATATTCAAGTTAGGTTAAGATTTTAAGAATAATTTCAAAAAAGGAACTCCGACCAATCCCGAAACGCCGTGCCTTTTCGTTAACAAAATTTTCGTGGCACACTCCATGTCTCGCGCCACAATTGTCACATCGTGCAAATTTTTTCAAGTCTCGCGATAAATTTATTCAACACGGAGCGTGCCTAGAGAAAATTGTTGATAAAAAGGCGGGGCGCTACGCGATTGGTCGGAGATCCCTATTTAAAATTATCCATGAAATTTCAAACTAATTGTCGTTTAAAAATCGTTCGGTGTTATTTCCAGGATGTTTCACGATGCAGATTGGTCTTATAGAAGAATTAATAAAAAATTACTTTATTTTCCACTTCACCATCCCTTTAATGAACGTCTGATTTGTTTCAAAGTATTGCGCCAAAAGACCAATCATATATATATGCATAAAGTGTCATAACATCTAACAAGCATTATTACGACAAAGATTCGATACTCGATTATGAATTATCGCCAATCTAACCAAAGTTGCCAGATTTTGAATAAAGGCTGATTACTCGTGACCTATTCATCCGAATTGAATTTGGTAAACACTTTTAAAATATGAATCGACCCCAAGGATTCCGAAAATCGCATTTATATCCTCGAGAATCCAATATTTTCAAAGTTGATAATTTTGACATTTCAGGTTTCCGGTATAAGTATGCAAAGGACAATTTTGGAACGGGTAAAATATGAAAGAGAAATGCAAAACTTTTATAACGCACTTTATTCCAGAGCGCTAGCTTGAATAGTTTTTGAAATATAGTAAAATATGTGCGAAAAACGCAACGCGCAAAGACTTTTTTAACAGTCTGTACGTGTTGGGGGCTGAATATTGAATATTTGAAATATTATACTAAGTGTCTAAAAAGAGCAAGCGATATTTGATATAGCTCGAAAGGAAAATGTAAATATTTAATAGTGGATGCATTTATACATTTACCTTCGAATATCGAAATTTAACATTTTTTTGGTCGCGACTATGAAGGAAAGGTTGCACTGATCTAGATTTGGAACGTCATCACGGCAAACTACATTGTTGGCGCTACTTGTAAACCGGTTACGTATTACGCGTAATCATTTCATCAGGCGTAGAGACCATTTAGGAAAACACACAGGGGCGAGGCGACCATTGGGGTATTCTTCCTTGCACCAAGAACCATCGCCAGACGATGCCAAAGCTCAGTACAGGCGGGAGGCTAGTCAACTCGCAGTGCCTATAGCGGTGCTTCTAGGCGAGAGGGAGAAGGCCCCAATGGCGGCATCGCCCCTGTGTTTTAGTTTCTTCTTATGTAATTTCTGTATGATCGGTCCTTGGCACAAGTGGTAAGGTATGATGTGTTCTACCATTTTATTTCTGCTGAGAAGTATTTCTTTTTATGTAATCTTTACCCTTTCCTTTGGTTATATTTATACCGATGTCATATTTTTGGAGTGCATAAAAGGAGAGCTACCTATTAACAGAAACCACACAGGACCAAGGTTGTTGCTTTGTCTTAAGTAGACGACATTAGTTTGTAAATTAGTTTGAGCAAAATAAATTCTTTATCATAATTTCTTGAACATCAGTCTTCTCAGCAACTTACAACAGATTTAAACTTTTTTGGTGCAAACTTGAAAAAGCCAGCAAGAATTAAAACTGTGTCCGTCAAGGTGCTTAGAAGTTAGTCAGCATCGACACGAAATCCCTTCAAAATAATTAATTTCATGATAAAATGTTTTCGGAAAATGGAATTATTCTTGAAAAAGCGTAGATATGTAATTTTTTAAATTAATTTATAGGGAACAGATCGATTAACAGTAAAAATCAGTTGATTGAATTAAATATTGATTAAGGATTGAAGGAATAAAAATAATTTAAAAAGAAATTGCAATATCTGAAACTTCAGACAATTGATAAACCTCAGACATATCGTTTGTTTTTTCGGCCTTGGTCCAAACCAAGACGATTTTTTATAATATCTGTCCCTTCAGTCTTAATGTAATTAAAATTTGAATAATTTTATGTTTTTTGTACCGACATACACTTGGGGTTGATCTATTTCTAATAGCTTAAAGAAGTACTTAATTATCGTTAATTACATTTAACTTATAATATCCAAAAACATTGATTTCGTTAAGCATATAATGTTGTACTTTATTTATGAAGTTAGTTCAAAAATTACAGTATTTGAAATGCAGAATAAAACTTTTTATTTGTTGTGTACACTCTATACATATATCATTGAGAATTTTTGAGGAAATGCATCTTGAGTAGAAGAGCTAGAATAAGATGTCTATATACTTTTAACGGTGGTAAATAAGCTTCAAGAGAGAGGAAAGGGAGATTGAAACGGTCAGAGGGAAAGAGTTTTGTCTAGGCGCTTGCTTGGAAGATTATGGCCATAGTATCTTTTTAACGGATATGAGGAAGTATGGCCTTATAAACGTGTGACCCTCATTGCATTGCTGGCAAAGGAAAAATATCCCCCCCCTCACTTTCACCCGTGTAGTATACTAGAGGATATTTCAGTAAGAGAAAATCGATTGAATCAGGGATAGCGAGAGATCACAAGTGATATGGCTTAATTATGAGCTAGATCCCCTTGTTTTGTTTGGCAGCATTATATAATTTAATGTTGCTAGATTTAATTGGCGTTGGTGATTTTGCGAACTATGTTAATGATATATTGAAATGAAAATGGAAAAGTTACATTTTGGAATATTCCTAAGCGTTCTTCGTTTGAGGGAATATTTAGCAATAGCAATAGACTGCAGGGAATTAGTTTCTTTGGGGTTTGTGGATAATTTCTAAATAACTATAACTATTTATTGGATGAATTTCAAAATTGCTGGAATTTAACTCGCAACATTTTATTTTGATTAGTTTTGTAGAACTCTCGAACCATGAAATTATAATAAAGTTCCTACTTAATATTTGAATGAAGTATTTGCTAGATAATTTATATTTTCCTTTGTATCTCCGTTATTTTTCAACAATTACTTTCTATTCTTTTACCTACAATTTCTTCCTAGTTTTTTCCCACAATTTCTTCTAAGTTTTTCCCCTGCAATTTCATTATTTTCTCGGTAACATTTTACAACAATATCTGCGTATATTTCAAGGGCAAATTTCCTATGTTTCCTTAATTTACCACTTTTAAATATAAGTTCAGCTAGCTAATTGGACCAAGTCATCTTGAGACTTATTGCCACTTATCTGACGCCTTTACAATGCATAGCGCCCTATACTAACTATTACCGATCACTATTATTGATCACTCTGAACAACGCCAGTTTTGCTGGGTTCTCTTTAAACAAGCTGCCCCAGCAGAAAGGACACTCGTGCGGGACATGTAAGATAATAAAAAGCGAGCATTAGATAAAAAATTTCTTTGCTAGACGCCATACCTCCAGTTGTGAACTTGTGAGAGTCTAATAAATATTAACAGTAGAACTCGCAGCAGACAACTCCTTCTAAAGACTTAAGCTATCCACTAGCACCATCGCGCGCCACCATCCTTAACCCACCGCACCAACGCGTGCTTCGGAGGAGGCGGAGTCTATTTATCCTTTTTTGCGGCTTCAGCTAGAGTGCGTTCTGGTGGAGTCACCAAATAAGTGTTTACTTTAAAAAATCCAAATCGCAATGATGGGGATGAAAAGCCCGAACACACGGTATTCCTGTCGCCATGCATTGCCAAAGCTACGCTAGAGAGACCTTGAAAACCGGGACCAATACCTCGTGCGAGGGGGGGGGATTCTCCCCCGCACGAGTAAAAAGAGAGACTTTCTCTAGAAGGATGATTCAGACGTCAGTCAAGTTACTGACGAATCTGTCTCGCTTGGTGATTGTTGTGTCACTAACCTCGTACCAGCTGTTATCTTTTCGAATAAAGTTTAGATAGTGACCTTGGTTTAAAGAAGAATCTTTATGAATGATCACGCCCCTAGTTTTGTAAACGCTGTGGTTTAAAACCACTTTCTGATTTTCAAATCCCGATATTTTGGTTAAAATCTTAATTGGGTGACCATTTACTACAGTATCTCTTGGAAACCACAGAAATACGTACTTACCGGCAGAAATCAATACATCACGTTCATCAATTTCTCTGCGTTTACAAGTTTCGCATGGCATCATTGTTGGTCTCATCCTTTGGCCTAATAGTTTCCAATCAATTTTACCGAGGTTTGGCAAAGGAAAAGTGAAGATGCAGCTTTGGATAATGTTTCCAGAACTTTTTTCCAGGTGACAGCTGGGGCATTTGGTAACGTTTTGCGACTTTGTTCATAATAGTTCCCGCAGAGCGTTAGAGTCAGGAGTTTCCATTTCTTCGCAAAGTCTTGGCAAGAGAACCCATAAGAATTCACTAGCCTCTTGCTGTTCGTTGTGGGTAAAAGGCAACCCAACAGCCGTTCGCAAATTGAAACCGTCGTCGCTGAAACTCTCTTTGGAATTTTCAACATGCTCAATAGTGTTACGAAGGCAAGTCAAAATGGGCTTATCGCTCAATGATCCTTTGTGATCTTTAATAATGTTCCTTAATTCCGGAATCAGTAACAACAATTGCAAAACGCTATTTGCGTAGCACGTTACTCCATCTCCATTTTCAAATCCCTTCAAGGGAAAAATGTCTATACTCTGAAGACCTAGTCTGTCTTTTTATTTGGTCTTTCTTTTGCCGTTTCATCAGATCTCTCTCCTTCAACTTCTAATATACTCCTCGACGTCGGCCTTTTTTGTACCCCTCTTTCCTTCCGACCCGACTATTTCTTTAAGTGGAAGATCAGGTCTGTGTTTTTGACGCAGCCTGTTATACTCCGCAATGGCTCGTCCATCTGCCTTAATTTTATTCGGGTCTAATTGCAAGAGATGGAGACCGGCCAAGGAAGTCACTCGCGATAAAGCGACGTATGCCATGCCTGTTCCAAATAAATTTGATCCCAAATCCATAATTGCGCATTTTAAACTCATTCCCTGGCTTTTGTGTATAGTAATGGCGTATGCCAAGATTACCGGAAATTGCGTTCGTTTGACGTATAAATTGGCCATTAGCAAGAACTTGACGCTGATTTTCTCGACTAAAACGTCGGGCTTATTGGTCTCGTCGCTTGGTTCCCGATCTACTCTGATACTGATACCAATGATGTTCCCACTGTCGTTCTTTTGGAATCCCGTTATAATGGCCATGGTGCCGTTAATAACACCTTCTTCAAAATTGATGTTTCTCCTAACCATTACTCGAGATCCAACGCAGAGATACAGCTTGCTCTTTAAACCTCCAGTTTTTGACGGCTCATTGTCTAACATTTTGAGTCTCCTGACAATGTTTTTGGTAACTTTCTGTCGACTTTCCTCTAGCATTTTTATGTTGAATTCATCGCACATGGCCAATTTCGGCATCAAACAGATGGGATGAAATCCTTCTTTAACCAGCTTAAGGTAAAGATTCATAGCCACCTCAATTTTGTTCCCTCCCGTAACTAGTCTACTTTCTAAGGTTGAAATGTCATCTTTTGTAACAGTTCCGACTCTAATTCGGTTAAGAAGGTCGCCATAAACTCGGTCGTCCGCCTGACGAACGTTTTGCGTTAGTTCATCGTATAAGAAATACCTCCAAAGATCAGTGCCTCCAATGCTATTAAATCTTAGTCTAGCTTCCTGGGAAGTGACTTTTAAAAACGCAGGATTACCCTGTACAGGCGGCAATTGGAAGAAATCTCCAAAAACAAGAACGCAAACCACACCGCCGAAAGGCTTGTTCATTTCCCAAAATTCATTTAGCCTCAAATGAACGTAAGTTAGTAGTACCGAAGACACCATAGAAATCTCATCGACAATCAAGAGTTTCAAAGAATAAGGGCAACGGCCCATAGGATTTTGGGCGAGCTAATGTTAAAAAACTTTTGTTCGCTGCTGCGGTGTTTCTACATGCGTATTCTACGTGGCTTGGATCTCCATCGTTTTGTTGAAAAAAGAGGCAATAAATCTCAAGAATCTACGAGTTGAGGTCATTTTATGTTTCGCTCCATTAGGGTTAGTCCCCCTATTATCGGACACATTTTAAAAAATTATGGTTAAATGTAAGGAAATCACAGAAAACCTTTGAAAAGTCAATGAAATATTTATTTTGAACGTTTCTGCACCTAATGGTATAGAAATAATTCCAAAAGAACGATGTAATGTTGTCCCAATCATGGATTTTATTCGGCAAGTATCGTACCCTATTATCGGCTATTTGGATGTTGATTCGGACACCCATGTTCCATTTATCGGACGCCTATACATCCTACTCGGACACTGGGATCTCAGAATCGGACAGTGGGTCTTTGTAGCCCGGACACTGGGATCTCAGAATCGGACAGTGGGTCTTTTTAGCCCGGACACTGGGATCTCAGAATCGGACAGCGAGTCTTCGTTGTCGGACACTGGGATCTCAGAATCGGACTCTGGGTCTTCGTTATCGGACACTAGGATCTCTGAATCGGACAGTGGGTCTTCGTAATCGGACATTGGGATCTTGGTATCGGACAATGGTTCCTCAATTGGGACACCAATTTTTTTTAACAATAAAAGACCCGTGAAAATTGTTACTTCTCCGACACTTCTGGACCCATTCTGAACATCACTTACCGCTTTAAGCATTAAATATTTACAATACCTCTCTTATTGTAAGCCTACGTTAAATATTTGTCTTTAAAACGTGTTTGAAAGCTGTCCGATAATAGGTTTTCTACATTAGATACGATTCGCGTTGTATTTTCATGTAAACAAACCTAGAACTAACTGTTAAAGAAGCAATTTATAGAAAAACATTCGGGCTTTACAGCCATACTCATAACTTATAATTGGCTTCTATTTATATACCTCTAAGCACGATTTAAAAATGGGGGGAAGAATTTTTCCGGCCCCTCAATTAGTTTTAATTAATCAAAAAAATTGGATATCTGATTCGTTCGCGCTTTCCTTCTCTGACATCGCGCCCCTTCCCTGTTTTTACATGCAACATACAGATTTCGACACCCTCTTTAAAACTAGGTAACTTACAGTGTTCCTTTTTTCCCCGGCAGTTTTATAAACAACTTTTTAAAAATGTGTCCGATAATAGGAGCGTCCGATAATAGGGGGACTAACCCTATGCTAAAGATAGGCAAAATAGGCCGATTAAACCTCGCAGTAGACTGTCTTCCCCCACCTGAAATGACTTGAAAGTCGGAACATATCTAAACTCTAAATCAATAATAATTCTGGGAAAGTTTTGTTTTGTAACTGCAAAGGGACACCGAGAAAAACGTCCCAGAAATCTGGCCTAATTTCAGCTCTTTTAGACCAAACGCCTGTAGAAATGTTTGACACGCACGGCACCAATGTATTGCGGATGAAGCGAGATCAAGGGGCTGCCCAAAGAACATATATATATAGCTATATAGGCTGGGTTGTATAGTCTTTGTTTTCCCCCCATTAATAGTAGGTGAAAAATAACTAAGAGCAATAATACCAACAATGTTCCCAGAAGTGATATATAACACGTAGGCAATATTATTATTAGACTTTTTATCATGGACATACTAAATATTGTGTACACTATAAGCATTGAATTAACATTATTTACAAGTTTAGGAATGAGTAAAATCCTTTTATTTTTATATATTAAACCATATT
Organism: Phalangium opilio; assembly: GCF_054372755.1. Lineage (NCBI taxonomy): Eukaryota > Metazoa > Arthropoda > Arachnida > Opiliones > Phalangiidae > Phalangium > Phalangium opilio. Next base: position 2,510,990 of record NW_028324148.1, on the reverse strand, counting down.
AGGTAAGAGTTCCAAGTCAGTTGCGTTTATCTCAGATTAAGCGTGGCATTTCCACCATGATTTGGTTTTGTCAGCAACTAAGAGAAGAGCACTTGGATGTTTGATGGAAAGCGGTACTATAAATTAACTACTACACGGGTATATACATAACATCTTGATGAATTATATATTTTAACATCACAAAAATAGCACTAATACCGTTCAAGGCTAAACAAAAAACTATTTAGGTTTTTTTGTTTAGTCTATGTTGTGTTCTCCAGAATTAGTGGATCAAATATACCTAAGAGACATAATACCAAAAAGATTGTTGTAGTAGATTTATTCTTAAATCTAATAATACTTTTCAATTGATTTACACAAACATGATCATAGATAAAAGCAATTACAATACAAATATGCTATTTTAAACTATGTTAGGTAGGGTTTCTAAGGTGGTAGCGTCATCGCAAACTGCACGTAACTTGGACTGGTACCAGCTGCCCCTTTCTTCGTGGCGTCGATAGCCAAGGTACCAAATTACGCTGCTAATGTGAGCACACGTGCCGAGGGTCAAGTAGCCGCCCTTGCAGGTGCAGTACCATTTTTTTATAGAGTCTACGCCTAAACCATTGAGGACGTATCGAATTAAAGCCTGATGGGTGGTTGAACTTAAAAATTGACTGGCCACCCGAACACGGATGAGGTCAACGTGCACTCGACAAACCTCAACGGTGAACGAACCAGAATTTTCAACTGTCAAAGCTACGTACGACGCAGCTCGCCTGGTTCTGAATTCACTCATAACGATGCCTTTCACGTCTGTTTCACTTAGTATCGGAAAGTCATCTAAGTTCAATTCGTCTAGCTTATGCCATTGCGATGGCCTGCGAAGAATTCCGCTTTCAACCAATGGTTTAAGAGGGTGTTCAACCTTTTCAGACGCCACCATTTTATCCACAGCTCCTTCCCAATTGCCGTTGTGGTGTAGCTCTGGATGATAAGCATTTATGAGAGCCGCGGCTAGGTGAAGCAATTCCGTTATGTATGGAATCATGTGGACGTGAATACGATTTTGGAAAATGTTGAAGATGGTTTGCAAATGTCCGTTTCTTGCTTCGACAGGCCATCTCAGGTATGTAACTTTCCGGGAACGGTTTACTTCATTTGTGCTTACTTGTTTTTCTCCTTTTCGCAAAAACGACGGCATTTGTAACGACACTCCTAGTTCCGAAAGCATGTTGTTAGAGTCACGAAAACCACGGTCGGCGAGAACTACATCATTGGCTTTGAAAAACGATTTGAGAGTCGCTCTAGTTTGTAAGGCGTGGTTTAGAATACGGGAATCATTGTTGCGTCCGTTGGAAAAGTATGGGCCAATAATGACTATAATATAACCTGTTGTGGTGATGAGGACCATTGGTTTGAATATGTGCTGACCTTTGTGAACACAGAAGGACTTGTGAAGAACAGGATAATCCTGCGATCGACCAACTCGAATGTATGTACCATCAACAATAGTTATCAGACAATCTGGGGTATTGTTGGCGAAGAGTCTAACCGCAGAGGCCGACTGATGATTGGTTATTAAGTCTTCTCGTGGAATGTGGTTGAGCCCGAAATGTTGAGGAACAAACCGATCTCTTAGCGCTGCAATGACCTTTAGGATTATGTTCATACACGTTCTTTTATTAATTTGGAACAGTACTGACAACATAGTGTTCGATAAACCCATTCTCATCTTTGCAAGTAACAGTACTAATGCGGTCTTTGACGAACAGGTGTGGATTACCCCTATGCTGTCTTCTATTGTAGAGTGCAATGCAAGGAACTGTTCTTGAGATAGCGAGGTAAGGACTTTACAGTCGTGGTCACATGTCACTAGGTTTTCATAGTAACGCCTCTTCGCTGTCCGAACATTCTCGGCAAGACTTTTAGTAGGCATCCTATTTCATTGGACGTAAACAATCCCGACTCACTATTCGCGGTGAGACCTCCAATAACTTCATCGGGAAGCTCGCCGTCAACCAAATGCGTAGAACAAATTCTGCTATCTGTCTTGACAAAGATAGACGAGTTCAACCACACAGCATTACGGACACTTTCCGTAACTCTAGTGCGTGCTTTCGATCCACAAACAAAGCACTTATGGCTTCCCAGTGTGAGACACTTAATATTCACCTCAATAGACATTACCGACGGTCTAGGACCTGTCACTGGTGCTGGTTCGGGTTCGGAATCAGACTCTTCAGATGCTTCATTACTACTTGCAGATGGTGTGCTGGCCAAGCGTAATTCTTGGAACTTCCTGTACTGTGCTAAGCATTTCATGCAAGCTCTACTCTTATTTGCAACTAGAAGAAGAGCAGGTAGATGTTTGTTGAAACGCTGTACAATAAAGAAATTAACTACTTGACGGGTATTTACATAACGACTTGATGAATTGGATATTTTATGATTACAGGAATAGCACTTATCCTGTGCCATGTCGCCACCGTTATCAAACTGTGGTGTTCACTAATGCTTCCCTCGTATTCGCATAAAACATATCTTTATCGAATTTCATTGTTGGGTGTGTTTTTTATATTTAAACGCCACAAATAGGTAAACTATTAGGTCAAACGTTTCTTAATTACCAAAAAGTTTAACAGTTTTGTGTGCAATACAACCACTTTCAACCAAAATAGTCGATGAAGGTGTGCTTCATTTGGATAGGTTCTAAGTGCGATAGTATTGTCTACATTGCACCAAAAAACTGTTAAGCTATTTGATAAATAAGAAAGGGTTGTCCAAATATATTGCTTTTTTTGTGGCGTTTAATTATAAAAAACACACCCAACAATGATATATTTTATGTGAATACGAGAGACACAACAGTCTGATAACGGTGGCGACAAAGCACAGTATTAGTGCTATTTTTGTGATGTTAAAATATATAATTCATCAAGATGTTATGTATATACCCGTGTAGTAGTTAATTTATAGTACCGCTTTCCATCAAACATCCAAGTGCTCTTCTCTTAGTTGCTGACAAAACCAAATCATGGTGGGAATGCTTAATCTGAGATAAACGCAACTGACTTGGAACTCTTACCTAATATGGCTTAATATATATAAATAAAAGGATTTTACTCATTCCTAAACTTGTAAATAATGTAAATTCAATGCTTATAGTGTACACAATATTTAGTATGTCCATCATAAAAAGTCTAATAATAATATTGCCTACGTGTTAAATATCACTTCTGGGAACATTGTTGGTATTATTACTCTTAGTTATTTTTCACCTACTATTAATGGGCGGAAAACAAAGACTATACAACCCAGCCTATATAGCTATATCCCAGGTAGCAATTCAACGTGTGAATTTAGTTGATATCTGGTGTAAGTCGTTTATATAACGTGTTACGTTTTTATGAAACGATGTAAAAACGTTTATTTTTAGTCATAAAAACACCAGCTTTGAAAGCGTTTACTTTGAGAGAAGATTAAACGTTTTGTAAACGTTCATGTTTGGTTTCATAAAAACGAGAAATTAATGTGCAGATTGCAATGGTATATTAAACGTTTATATGACGTAGTTGAAATAGGAAACGAAGTCGTTGACTATTAGTACAGTTTTTAACGTTTATATAACGTATTTTTCAAAACAAGTACTACCCTTTTTAGTAAAGTGCGTCATTCTCTACGTTTTTTTCCACGAAAAAAGGTATATAAAGGGTAAAGGGGGAGGCGAGGCATGGGTTAGGGGGTTATTTTTTTCTTCATTCTTGATTTTTTTTAGCGCTCTACCTCCTCCCACCTCGTGGTCATTGCAGTATCTTAGGGCTCTGGGTACAGTAGTTCAGTTTCTCGCTCTGTTAGGAAGATGTTTTAATTAAATGTCGGTTGTAAGAATTCCGTAGTACTTTCTATTCTGCACCTTTTAAATTTAACCTAGTCTTCATTCGACCATCAAGACAGTTAATAATTGAAAATCATAACAAAAGTAAGTTAGAAAATATTTTTTATTATTTTTTAAATACATCAAATAATTATGGGGCTGCCATTAAATACCGTAAAATACTGATCTATGATAAAATAAGCGGAATATCAATAACAGCATATTAACTTCAGTTCGTAAAACAACGGCTTAGTTTTAGTCCAAAATCATGTATAAATATGGCGCCATTTTTGTCCACAATCGTGCAAAAAATGGCGCCATAAGAAGACATATTAAGATCAGAGAGGGTAAGCTTCTAGGAGGACAACAAGGACTTCGGATCCTTTGTTAGGGGGTGTTACACGCGGTTGGGGTTTCCCGGCGAGAAAATCGTTTTAAAGGCGAATCTCTTAAAGGGAGGGTGAAGTAGAAAATCAAGTGATTTTTTATCGATTCTTCTACTAAATATAAGACCAGTCTGCATAGTAAAACATTCAGGAAATACTTCCGAATGGTTTTAAAATTCAAATTAGGTTCAGATTTTAAGGATAATTTTAAAGAAGGTCCTCCGGCCAATCGCGTAGCGCCCTGCCTTTTCATTAACAAAATTCTCGTGGCACGTTCCGTTTTGAATGAAATTTATCACGAGATTTGATAAAATTAAAAGGCAGGGCGTTACGCGATTGGTCGGAGGACCTTCTTTAAAATTATCCTTAAAATCTGAACCTAATTTGAATTTTAAAATCATTCGGAAGTATTTCCTGAATGTTTTACTATGCAGACTGGTCTTATATTTAGTAGAAGAATCGATAAAAAATCACTTGATTTTCTACTTCACCCTCCCTTTAAGCCGTTTTCCATTGGTTGCTAGTAGCAATCCACCGCCAAAGAGCGGTATAAACAAGGAGGATGTAATCTTCCACTGTAATAAACACCGAGGCATAGGTACAATCATAAGTAATACATAGTTTACAGGCGTGGAGGATTCATACCATTTGCACAAGGAGACCTGGCAACTTATAGTGTAAAATAGCAGACGATTTTACACTCTAAGTGGCTTGGTCTCCTGGTGTTAATGGTAGGAATCCTCCACGCCTGTAAACTAGGTATATGATAATTATATGTATGACTCCTGCAATATCCACAATGCTTTACGCTCTAGATTTAATGGTATATTAATACGATATTTTATCGTGTACTTTCTAAGGAGTTTATAGTTGATTTCCGTAAATGAAGTTATATCTCCGAAACAAAATATCATTAAGATTAAATTCAAGTTGCCACACTTATAGTAGTTATATTACTCGTGGTAGTACAACGTTATTATTTTTGACTAATTTACCGCATGGAAAATGCAAATAGAAGACTGAATAGATAGTTTTCACACATGGAGGATTTACATCAGGAGGCCAGGCTAACTGGAGGAAAAAATCAGACGTGTTTTTGCCCTCCAGGTAGCCCGGCCTCCTGGTGTAATCGGTATGAATTCTCCATGTGTGAAAACTATCTATATAGGAAAGAATTGTCTAGTAATCGCAGGATTTGGGAAAGTTCGAAGTACTACGTAAGCAAACGTCGTTCCCTTCTATCTCTGGGCCCAGTGTCATCCCCCTACGTGGCGCGTACAGTTTCCCCTCTTCCAAGAGCGTCGCTCAAAGGGTGGGATGGAAACACAGTCGATAGAGTAATGTCAGTTCTACGTATGCAAAAGTCATACCCTTCTATCTCTTAGCTCAGTGTCAATCACCTACCAGGCGCGTACAGTATCCCCTCTTACAAAAGCGCGCCTAGAGGGAGGGATACACAGTCTAGTCCCCTCTCTACTGACACTACTTTATACTCGGTTTTAGTCCGAATTTTGGTACACTATTTTTTTTTCTATGAGAAATTAAATTATGTATTCATACTCACCAGTTTTTCCCTACCCTTAATTCCCACTGAAACCGTGTACAAAGTAAATGAGATTGTGAATTAAAAAATCTAAACCCAAACAAGCATTGTTTTCATTTCGAAAAAATAAGCCGTTAAGCCCTCCCCCCCCCCAAATTGGCCTACAAAAAAGTTTATAGAGTAATTTCTTTCCCACATGTGCATTAACGTCATAACCCTTTATCTCTTACCTTAGTGATATCCTCCTTCCGGGGGTAAATAATGCTCTCTCTTACTTACAAAGTTGACCTCAACGTTGGGGTTACACAGTTCACGCCCCTCTCTACCGAAATTACTCTATAGAAAATTCCCCTCTTCGTGCTTTCTCCTCCTAGGGTTTATGCAGCTAAAAATTATTCGTGCTAGCGCCAGTCTGCCTAATTGCCTATCCGCCAATGATTTGCAAAGCCTAATCTGTTGTCAAAAAAAAATTATTTCAGGTTAACGAAATTTTGGGATATTTCGCACACCAATTCAAGTATTTGGAAAAGTAAGCCTAACTGTGTTGTATTTAACTATATTACTTAAATTAGCCTACAAGGTTTTTAACAACAATCATTGATTTAAATCTAAAATCAAAGCCACTACACGACACGCACGCTCAAAATGAAGCGTTATGGGGTTTCGAAAAGACAAAAAATTAGAAATATAACCGCTAACGTAAACAAACAAATTAGAGAATTAGTAACCAGTTCAAATAATCAAGTTTTACCAAACCAACAAGGAAAAGACATAATTTTAAATCCATCAAATTTTGAGACCGTAGAAGAAAGCCTAGCTAGTTTTGAAACCCAATCCTTTTTAACCAATCAATCGAAATTGTCTCATTCTGAGATTGAAATGGGCATGGATGAGAATTCAGATACTCATTTCGACGATAATCAGGATTATATAAGTAGTGAGAATGATGAAAATAGTTTGAATATGGATTTTTCTTCTTCTGATTCAGAATCAAATGACAGTGAAGATTTAATTCCAGATTTACGCGACGCCCTAAAGCAATGGGCCCTAAAGTATAGAATCAGCCATGCCTCGTTAAATGACTTGCTAAAGATTTTAAAACCACACCACCCCTTTCTACCATTAGATTCACGCACAGTATTAGAACATACAGGAGGGCAGGCACTTGAAGTTGACAAATTAGACAATGGGCTATACTACCACATGGGCTTAGCAAACGGGCTTTTGGAAAAATTAAAAAATGGATTTAGAAGTGGTACGGGCAATGTAAATGTTCTAAATTTAATGTTCAACATTGATGGTATTCCAGTTTATAAGAGTACCTATTCAGATTTCTGGCCTATCTTAGCTAGATGCTGCGAAACAAAAGACTCGGGGCCATTTGTTGTTGGTCTCTTTCTAGGTAATGGAAAACCAAAAACTATTGGGTTATATTTTAAAAAATTCGTTGCTGAATTGATTCAGCTATATCAGTCTGGGCTAAAATTTGGTGACAGGACATACAAAGTGGAAATTGGGCCTTTTATATGTGATGCTCCAGCTAAAGCATACATAAAGTGTATTAAAAACCACAATGGGTATTTCGGTTGTGATTATTGTGACCAGAGAGGTGAATATTTTGGACGGGTTGTTTTTAATTTGACAGATGCACGTTTAAGAACTGACACTAGTTTTCGAAATAAAACGCAAATTGAACATCACAACCTAGACGATTCACCTCTTCTGGATTTGCCAATTGATATGATAAAAAATATTCCTATTGACTACATGCATTTAGTTTGTTTGGGATGTGTAAAGAGAATAGTAAAATATTTATCCAAAACTAAGTCTCCAGTTAAGCAACCCCCGCATATTCTTCACGAAGTATCTTTGAAGTTGAAAACATTCGCTGAGTTTACCCCTGTTGAGTTTTCTAGAAAGCCGCGAGGACTAGATGAAGTTGACAAATGGAAAGCAACAGAATTCAGGCAGTTCTTGTTGTATACAGGAGTGTTTGCTTTTAGGGGCCTTCTACCAAACAATTTGGTCGATCTTTTTCAGTTATTACATTGTGCCATTACAATCTTGTGCCAAAAAAATCCTTCAAATGATATGATAGACTATGCTGGTTCACTTCTTGTTAACTTTGTTGAAGTTGCAGATCAATTTTATGGCAAAGAAATGCATGTTTATAATATTCACAATCTTGTTCACTTATCTGACCATGTCAAAAAATATGGAGGCTTGGACAATTTTTCTGCATTCCCATTTGAATCCTTTCTAGGTCATTTAAAAAAGTTGGTTAGGTCACCCTATAAACCCCTTCAGCAGGTGGTATTGAGACTGCATGAACTAAAAGGCCTAAAAAAGCAACCATTAAGTGAGACGCAATTACTTAGATTGGAAACTCAGTTAGCGCATAATGAAGGTCCTATGATTAATAATGTTCAAGGATTGCAGTTCCGAAAATTACTATATAAGGGATTCGTTTATAGAAATAGAGTTCCAGACAACTGTTTGTCTCTAAAAACAGGGGAAGTTATTCTTGTAGAGAATATTATTAAAATAAGACAAAGCCAAGATGTCGTTCTTGTAGGGAAATGTTTTATCCATTCCGGTAATGCTTATACTTATCCTTGTCCCTCTACCAATCTTGGAATTAAACGAGTTTCAAGGCTATCAAAGTTGCAATCGTGGTCTGTTGATTTGATTGACCGAAAGTGCTTTTACATGCCCATTTCTGAAAATCCTCTAACTGCCATTTCAGTTCCTCTCCTTCATTCAAATGACATATAAATTTATGTTTTCAGATTAAGGAGTTAGTATATATATAGGGTGTATCTTTAAATGGTGGTATTACCGAACAACTGAGGTCTATAATTTAAATCGACCGTATAAATGCAGCGCAATTAAAATAAGAGCCAAATCTGACACGGGCCAATTTTACAATAAAAAATTACTTGAAACTCGCACTTTACGAAACCTAGCAATTCAATTTAAATTACATTTGAGTTTTAATTCCTTACTTAAATTTAAGGTATTATCCATAAAAACTGTAATCCTAACTTGAAAACGGTGGCCCGGACGACAAAATGTCATAGAACTCACCGTAGTTCGGTATTAGCATCATTTTAGAATCACCCTGTATATTAGAAAATAGTAAAAAGTATATATATATATATATATATATATATATATATATATATATATATTGGTGTAAGGTAAACTATGTTCAAAGTTGTGGAGTTTGCTGAAGTAAATGAGAGTGGAGAGCGGGAGTGTGGGGTGATACATGAGCAATGGCTTGATGCTTCAAAAAAAACTTGCTTCTGGCCACCATTTAAGTCAAATGATAGAATAATAAAAGCCATCATTAATGCTGAAAGTCCGAAAGAAAAGTGGAAAATTTATGAATTACAAAGAATAGTATTTGAAAGCAGTAAGTTTGGTGAATGCAGATTTTTAATATTTTTTATCATGAGCCGTTATTAAATACTATAATGAATTTTAGATAATTACAAAGAAGCCGAAAATAAATCGAAACTTTTCGAAGTAAGTTCAGATGTGGGAGAGAGAACTGAATCTGAGGAACAGAATGAACCATTAAACCGGAAGAGAAAGCAGACTACACGCACAAAGGAAGCGTGTTTCGATTCAGGGTATATAGTAAGCGATGAAGACGAAGATGGTATGGACCTTTTATAAATTTTAATTTATAGATTTAAATAAATTTAATTTCATGTATTTAGTACTCCATGGACCATCTTTAAAGAAAAGGAAACTCTCCCCTCGAAAGAATGTTAACCTGCCGAAACCCGCAGCATTTCCAAGCGCAGGTGTTAAAAATATATTTAATGAAGTTGCACAGTTTTTAATGATAGCTTTGAATAGAAAGAAGGTAACTAAAAAAGAGTAATGTATGTACCTAAAATGTATTTTTAGGTGTTAGAAGAGATTTAAGCACTATTTCTACTGATTACAATGAGAATGGTAAGTTAATACACTTGGAATAGAAGTGACGGAATTCTAATTTAATGATTTTCATAGAATTTGAGGCTGACACAAATTCACCAACTACCACTGCAGTCTCCTTTCTTGGACTCTCAAATGTGACAAGTAGATCAAAGGAAAATCATGCCAGTGGTGCTTTACCTGATAATATACCATCATATTCTGCTAAATCGTGCTCTCCAAGAGAAAATACTTCCTGTGGTCAAGTATTAAATGACCAACAACGCTGCTCGAATTTGAATAGTGAAAGTCCAGGCTTTACCACTCCACCAAGAGGTTCACGGGGGATATTAAACGTCACTCAAACAGAATGCTTGGACGCAGAATCAAATTCCACGGCTAAAATGGGGCCTACATTTAATACAGCAAGTTCTTCTAGAGATATAACCAGAATTTATGTACCACCTACAACTGATTTTAAAACGACTGTTAGACCAACAAACCATTTTTCTTCGGAGTCAAGTAGGTCCAATAATTAAATTCTCGCTGTCGAAAGGTCCTTTATAGGGAGGATGAAGAGAAAAATGAAGTGAATTTTTATTGATTCTTCTACTTATTATGAGATCCATCTGTATATAGAATCCATAAAAATTAAATTCATTTTCCGCTTCACCCTCCCTTTAAAAGGAATACTACCAATATATTTGTAAATTTTAGTATTTTAATAATCCTTCAATTTGTAAAATTTGATAACTCTCTAATGACAGGTTTTCTAAAGATTTTGAAATATTTGGAATACATAAAACATCAAGTTGAAGTAAACACATCCCTTCTAAATAAAATAGTTGTGGATAACGAACCAACATCAAAAATAGACCTCGATCATTTAGACTTGCCAATAAATTCTACTGATGGGTTGGCAGCTTTGGAAGAGTTTTTGAATCTAAAGGAAAATCAAGGAATTTTGGTAAGGATTCTTTTATACTAAAGTGATAATTAAGTTGATTTTGGGTTTTATTTTTTTTATATCCAGATCTCTTATCTTGGTGGAATTGGTGGTAAATCTCTAGGCGACTGCACTCGAAGAATTCTTAGCGCATTAATGACAGACTATCTTGGCGAAAAAATTAATTGGGCTGGCCACAAAAAATTGGCCTTCAAAGACATGAAAATTAAGGAAATAGCTATTTGTAAGCGGAAATTTATCATAATTTTTTAAATACCATTGAATTTACAAATATTATGAAAACATTTTTCTTCATCAGGTGCTGTACGGTCTAACAACGTATTCAAAACTGCTCCTGAACGTGAAATTGAGGAAATAATTAAGGATTGGTTAAAGCAATCGTTCACTAGGCTGAACAATAAATTGCGGTCAGAGAAGAAAAAGGAACAAAGAAAATTGCAAGAAAGGGAAAAACTACCGGACACCACTGAAGGGAATGGTGAAGAAGCTGATCGATTATTTCAAACAATAATACGAAACTAAGAAATTTCCATTAAAATGTACCTTTTAGTGCAAAATTACATGACTTGTATCAAATATTTAAAAATAAACTTTGAACTTAATATTGTTTCTTTAGTTTCACATAAAAAAGGAACCCTATTTATTGTATTACGGGAAAGCCAATTATAAGTGTAATAAGGAAAAGCCTACAACTAGGCTTAAATGAACGTGTATAATGGGTCAAATATACAGATTTGGAAGGTATTTATGACGTGTATATTGAGTCAAATATACCGTTTATGGAACGTATTTAAAACGTGTATATTGAGTCAAATATACCGTTTATGGAACGTATTTAAAACGTGTATATTGAGTCAAATATGGAATTGTTTTACACATGTTTCTAACGTGTATTTTGAGTTAAATACGCATTTTATGAAACGAATCTATTACGTGTAAATTGAGTCGAATAAAACGTCCATAGATGGTTAATATTTAGTTGACTATATTCGTTAATAAAACGTCATTTGCAACGTTTAATAAACCGTGTTTTGAGGTGACATGGTTGACGTTTTCTTGACGTTAGGAAAGCCGTTTCAAATTGACGGTATCTCAACGTATAATAAACGACTTTTTGCTACCTGGGATGTTCTTTGGGCAGCCACTTGATTTCGCTTCATCCGCAATACATTGGTGCCGTGCGTGTTATACATTTCTACAGGCGTTTGGTCTAAAAGAGCTGGAATTAGGCCAGATTTCTGGGACGTTTTTCTCGGTGTCCCTTTGCAGTTACAAAACGAAACTTTCCCAGAATTATTATTGATTTAGAGTTTAGATATGTTCCGACTTTCAAGTCATTTCAGGTGGGGGAAGACAGTCTACTCCGAGGTTTAATCGGCCTATTTTGCCTATCTTTAGCATTATGGAGCAAAACATAAAATGACCTCAACTCGTAGATTCTTGAGATTTATTGCCTCTTTTTTCAACAAAACGATGGAGATCCAAGCCACGTAGAATACGCATGTAGAAACACCGCAGCAGCGAACAAAAGTTTTTTAACATTAGCTCGCCCAAAATCCTATGGGCCGTTGGCCTTATTCTTTCCAAGAGTTTGTTTTATAATGGAAATGTTTTCGGAATTGAGGGAATGGTATTCCGCGGCACGCCCATGTTCTACTGGCAACATAAGTAATCGCCGTTGACATTAAGGGCTGCCAAGCCCGTGGGAGCGGCTATGGCGACGCTACCGGCATTTTTAAAGTGACGTCTAACTAAAGTGACCATTTATTTTTTACCCCAAACCGGGACGGCTTGTAAACACTAGAAACAAACTAAAATTCGGATTGAAGTAAACACAACTAAGAGTTTTCTAAGGGTTGATATTGTCTTTCTTATATTTTTCTGAAGCACTGATTTGTTCATGGAGGTCTGGTGATGATTTTAAGCAGGGGCGCCGATCATTGTTTTTCTCAGGGGGGCTCGGGCCCAAGGCAACACCAGGGAGCTCAGCCAAAAATTTTAATTCCTAATAGAAAATATGAATTATGATATTATTGAAAAGAAAGTGTGTTTTTATAGGAAATATAGTACTAAAAATCCTCATAGGTAAACCTATTTTAGCTTAAACTATGTAGAAAAATCTCAAAAAAACTAATCGGATTTTACTTTGAAAAGCAAAGCCTTTTGAAAATATCATGTTTAAAAATTCAGAGCGAGCGAAGCGAGCTCCGCAATTTCGCTGTCTATAAATTTGATCTCGATGAAAGAGCTAAATTTTGACAAACTTGGCGCCTAACTAACTCTTTTGAAGGTTGTCGTTAAATACGCATTTGCGTTTAGGCATTTTGAATAAAAGAAGACTCACTCGTCACTAGAAAAACTACACAAGTCACCTTGACATTGTTCACAGATTTGAAGAAATATTTAGCAGAATACATAATTACATATACCGCGCGATAATCAAAACTGGGAAAATTTCCAGAAAACGGGACTTTTTAGTGTCCCGAGGCATTCTTCGGGGACACCGGGACAAAGTTTAACAAACCGGGACTGTCCCGGCTAAAGCGGGACGTATGGTCACTTTACGTCTAACGGCTTTGGCGATAGTAGCAATAAGAAAGGACTTTCCAGTGCCGCCCGGACCAGATACAAAGTGGCAGAAATTCTCAATTTTTCCTCCCTCTTGAGTGAAGTGATCCATGACTTTGTCATAAACCCTTTTTTGATCATTGTTGAGTAACGCAACTTGGTTTAGTGCCGTGCCCTCGAAATCAATTTCCATAGCGGCTTCGACATCATCCATGGCATTTTCTGTTTCAACGACGATTTCTTTCCTTTGAAGGGCATTTTAATCGTCATAGCTTTCTGCATCCGAAATCGCGGCAATCTCTTTAGCTTTTTCGGAGGCTTTGCGCTTCTTTAGAACTTCTTTGGATACCGACAATTTCTCGTGGTATTCTCTCATGGGTTTTAGCGTTGATAATGAGCTTTCGAAAGCTTCAGCGAAGGATGCAAACTCGCCCAATAACTCAGTCTCGTTTTGCCATGGTTTGAACAGTATTAGTAGAGCGTGGCAGTACTTTTCAGGTTCCTCTATTGGGTCGTGAACGTAATGTTCTATAATGTATGGCTTAATCCTCTTTCTCATTAAACCGAGGTTATTTTTCAACTCAATTACATTTTCACTTTTTTTCGGTGCCTTCGAGTACTTGACGTAATCGTAAAACTGGCCGAACCCTCGCAAGCTTAAATCTTCCAAGCTATCGGGTCTGTTGGGATACTTGTCGTCCACAAACCCTTTTTGGCAATTGTCTTCGCTTTCAGGATCAATTTCCCTCAAGCGTGCAAGATCCTTGTAACATTTCAAAACTTTGGATCGGTTTTTTTTCACGTCAGTGTTAATAAACTTGGTGCTGTCAGACTTTTGAAACAATTTCTGACCCAACATCATGTCCAAAGCTTCGTAAATTCCGACCGACTTATTTGTGAAAGATTTCAGTCCATAAGCAAACAATCTATTTGACAAGCTTTCGTGTGCCAACTCAGCGAAACACTGATCCATTTCAGCCCTATCTCCCTTTGTCACGTACAACGTGACGTATATCGCCACTTGTTCCGAGGAATCGGCGACAAACTGCAAATTCATATTGGCTTTCAATGCCAAAAGTAATGCCGGATTGTAGTCATTGATGAAAACTTCGTTTTCATTTCTGAGCAAATCGTACAGACGTTTATGGCTTCCTTTCATTTTACGATGACGCGTAACTGATTCAACAGAGTTCAATGTCGCAACGTTTGTTACGTTTCGAGGAAAACCGTAACGACACACTTTCAGCTCCTTATTTCCTCTCTTAACCTTACGGTAGCAACTGCTGCAACATTTATGTGTTTGAAATTTTTTTAATAGCCGGTAAAGTTCTGGACTTTCAGCAGCTTTTGGGATTGAATAAGTAACATACTTTTGAACGAACTCCAAAATAGCTATTGCCGAACACGAACCAATCACGGGAGCTTCCTCAGCCCACAACAAGCAATGATAATGGGCTAAGCCGCGAGATTGGTACTCGACGCGTACAAAATTATGCGCTATCGGACCAAGAACCGGATTTTCTTTACATAGAACAAAGTTGCTTAGAAGCGACTTCACTTTGTTGTGAAAATGTAAACTGACGCTAAGAGGATCTAAATTTAATAGTTCAGCCACCGACATAGATTCCATCCCTGGCACGTCAGCATTCACTCGTCGTAGGTGGTCGTGAAGTTCAATGTCATCGTATTCGGACGGATTAAAAGCCAAGTAGGGGGGCCATACTCCCTAATCATGGCCAAAACACATTTGAGAACTCTATACCAATAATCCTTGGTACCTCGAATGTGGACAATGAAAGTCGCTAAATTACTCTCGAGCTCCGAATCTCGAGAATCAACTTGATTCACGAAATTATTGACCGATACGTTCATGGGTTTTTTCACGCGTAGAACGTAATTCAAACTACTGTTAATGGATTTCATTTCGGCCTCTTGGTACAAATGGAACATGAACGCATAATCTCGTCTAAACATTGGATTCGCGTTCAATAGACGAGAAAGTCGGTATTAAGTTTCCGTCATTTTCCCAAACGGTCTTTCGTCGTGCTTGCCATAGCGAGCCATTGGGAACAAGTGCACGAATGACATGTATTCTAGATTTCTGTCCCAATTACTGATAGGCTCGGCTTCGACACGCTTCATTTGGAAAGAAGCCAACAAATCTTTTGACGGCTGAACATTCACCGGGTGAATTGTATAGTGATCGTACAGCTCATTCATTTCATCTTTTGAGAGTTTTCGCAACAGTGCCTCAGGTTGAGTTAAAATTTTATAGCGGTCGTCTGGGGAAAGATTTGATTTGATCTCACGATAATTGAGATCGATCTGGTGCGATTCCACTTGCGGATTTGTTACGGCTGTAGAGAGGCCCTTTGCATTGACCTCATTGCAGTTGTTTAATAGCGCCAGTGGATCCGTTTTCGCCAATAATTCATCGGGAGTTAATGAATTTTCGTGTTCAATAGTTCCGTTAATCTCTTCGGTACCATAAACATAATCCTCATTGATCTGAGTAATATCAATGTCTTTGTACAACGGATTATTTTTTTTCAGCTCAGCGACGGCCTTTTTCAAAGTATCAAGGCGAACAATTTTTTGCCAAATCTTTTTGTCACTAGTGGGTAGACCATTAACAAAGACGTGCAAATCGTGGTCTTTAGGTAGTGCTGCTGGTATCATATCCAATTTTTTTTGGACTGGAATTGGCAAGTATATGATTCTACCTTTCAAAGCTTTCACCGCGCCAAACTGCATGTTGGAATTAGTTTTAGCACCTAACCGGACCACAGTGTGAAATGCCTTCACAAGCTGAATTAAGGCCTTTTCAAACATGTTCAAACTCGTGACTTCTGTCGGAGGGACGTCAACTCCCAAGCCGTTAAGGAAACATCTAATTGGAATTTTTCCCTTTCGCAACTCTTTAGAACAATAAGGGCATAAAAACATGTCCATTTCTCTAAAGTCAGGATTTTTCAATAGCAAACCAGCCCTTAAAATAAGAAAAGCGTGGTTGTCAAAAACTGAAGTGCATGCCAGTTTTTCCACGGTCCGCGAATCAGAATTTTTTAATAATCTAGTGCAACAATCGCAAGATGTGTCGTGAAATTCATTCGTATCACGCTCAGCCCTAGCAAATTGTTTATTGTAGAAATCCAAGATTTCACTTTCATTGAGAGAAAGCCTTATATCGTTCTCATTGCCTTTTGTCGCGTCGTTTTCCTCATTGGACATTTTCAAGCCTCGCGCCTCAACAATTTTTCTCATTTTGGGTATAACATTTTGAAGAGATTCGTAATCACCATGATCAATCTCATCAGTCAATGTTGATAAAGCGTTAAGCAACGCTCGAACAGAGTAGATTTTACTTAAAATAGTTCTAGTCCCGGAGTAATGCGGAGCCAATTCTCTGAAGGCTCTCAAGTAACTTTGGCATTCCTCGCTTTGAGAGCAATAGGAAAAATGACCAAGATACGGCTGAACTTTCACTTCAAAATCTGAATCGTCCAATGGCAATTTGACAATGGATTTTTGGCAAAACTTATTTTTGTAGGAGCAAACGTCAAAATTAGAACTAAAAAGTTCATTAAGACGCTATCACTGGCCTTTGCCGCCTGGTTAATGAAGGCTATGACTTTAAAAATAGTCCGCTCTCTAACGTTGCAAATGTCACTGCATTCCCAATACGAAGCTTTTTCTTTGGTTTCAATAAACCCAGATTCGTTAACTACGATATTCGCTTTGGGATTTTTGTCCTTTGAAACGTTTTCGACAGCATTGAATAGATTCGTGACAACACCGAAATCATTAACTTGCAAGCAGCGTTCAATGCCTCTGTTCAGTCTTTTCTGGTCAATAAAATTACCAGTTTCATCAACCCATAATTCATTAACATTTTCCCCGCTTCGAGAGCTTTCTCGTAGCACCTTTATTAGAAGACCATTTTCGTCGAACTGCAAAATCTTTTCACAACGTGTTTCGTGGTCCTCGTTTTTTAAAATTCTGCCATCATCCCTCAAAGTAAAATATGTTGTCTCGTGATAAAAAGCTTCTTCGAGACTATTGTGAAGCCTTTTTCCTCCAATGACTTTGATAAAATATTCAATATCTACCAATCCAATTTCTTGCACTTTCTTGGCAAAACTTTTGAAATCTTCAATAAGTAACAAACGCCTTGCCTGGAATATATTTGTCTTTTTAAGTGAAATGTTTTTCCAGATAGCAACTGGCATTGGAGTTTGTGGGATGTAAATTTGGAACTTTGCCTTTTACATGAATTAGCACAAGTTTTTGTTGACAGCTAACGTTCCGTAAGTCGCGTGATCAAAAACCGCTTGAAACTTTCGGCAATCATCTTTTTATATTTTGTTTTAAAATTCCTTTGTTGAAGCAGATTTTTTTAACATAATAGTTGGCATGATTCGCAGCACCTTTTCTTTGTCGCGAAGTGCCACTTATTTTAGGGGCCTGCAAAACCTTTTCAATTTTTGTTGAACTTGTCAATAAAGACGTACTATTACGTCCATCACTAGATTTTTTACTCTGAGAGAACTGTTTTTTTATATAGTACCTTTTACACCTAACTCGGTTTGATACAGAGTTTTCCAAAATCTTATTCACCCTAGCCTGAGCTTGGTCTTTCAACGCATTTCGCTTTAAATATTTTAAGCGATTTTTTTTGTTTCTTAGCACGTTGCCAAACCATTTTAGTTCTCTTTCAGAGCCAGAAAGGCTTCTTTTAAAGCAAGAAAGGACTCCCTCTCTGATGAACCACGAAAAAAGGTCTCTCCGTTGAACCACGAAAAAAGGTTTCTCTGTTGAACCACGAAAAAAGGTTTCTCTGTTGGACCACGAAAAAAGGTCTGTTGTACCACGAAAAAAAGTCTCTTTGTTGAACCACGAAAAAAGGTCTCTCACACATTAACACAAACACAAATACAAACAATGAAGCAAGAAAAATTTTCTTACCTTTAAAAATACACTAAGAAATTGCAATGTACAGCTTAGTCCGCTTTTAGAAAAGCGTCAAACCCAAGCCAACTGAAACAATGCTCAGCAAACTTCACAGCTGAAAATAAGAAAACCCAAAACTCATAAAAAAGTAATTAGGCTTACCTATAAGCTTTCACGAGTGAAGTGAATGTCTTTGTCTGAATTAGAAGCACGCGTGCCGTGATCGGACGAACTTAACATCCAGTTCAGTTCAGCTCAAATGTAGACCAAAACATTGAGACTGAAAAAATTTATTTGTAGCAGTCGCACTCGCTGGGGCCTACTCAGCCATAGCCAACTCGATCACGCAACCACCTGTGCACGTTTTCCCCTCCAGTAATCCAGGCCCATCAACCTCCTTACTCGATGGAAAATTTCAGCTGGTCAAGTTGCTACCGATCTTCTCCAAGCTTGTGTTTATACTCGATGGAAGGTCGTTCCATGGTGGGAGATTTAAAACGGCATAATTATACTAACCATCTTCGGTCAATATTCTGCTCCGTATAGTATGTTTCATGTGACGCTCAAGGATAGTGGCAGTAACCAACTTAAATAGGGTCTTATGCCTCTGTGGTTGGCAGTCAGTTTGCCAACGATTATTTTTACATTTGCGCAGAATTTACAATGTTAAACCGCTTTGTGAATTGTGATAAACAGTGCTACTTTATTGCTATATTCACGTTGGCGTCTGCTTATCCTCCTAAATTGTTGTGAATATTGTCAGTTTTCCATTTAATTATTGAAATTCTAGCCATAGTGGGTGACAAGATCATTCGTTAACATATTTTCCAGATCATGTTTAAGTTAATGCTGGACTTTTGCAACGTTAACAGCAATAGGGTTGATAATTAATTATTTACCAAATTCAATTCGGAAGACCTCATCAAACTTTCCTTCATCAACTGTACAGTCAAGAAATTATTTTTATATTTACTGGACATTTCATTTTAAAATGCTTGTGTCACTTGATTTAGATCAATACTATGATAGTGGCAAGTGACGCTTGTTACCGCGTCTAAACTTGTGTTCAATTGATTTGAACTATGACAAGGTGCTAATTGGAATTAATTTTAATTGTAAGAATAGAACTAAACTTAAATATTGAATAGATGTAGGATTTGCATCATATGATTTTATTTTAAGAATTTCATACAGCCAAATTAGATGGAAATTTATGAAGTGAATATACGTCAAACATAATACATGAAACACACAATAGGGTGCAATGTCAGAGCACCTTCCTGGCTTATCGTTCTGATAGAAAAAAAACCGTAAATTTAATCCATTCCGTATTTTCTAATCAAATATTCCCGAAATAATTGCACATAAATAAAAATTATCACATAAATGAAAACTATGATGTAAATTGCTCTTGATTAATGACGTGAATAAAAAGTATAGTATAGCATAAGGTTTAACCGCCCTCGGTTACATGTAGTTAATTGCTATTGATTAATGACGTGAATAAAAATTAAAGTATTGCATAAGGTTTAACCGTCCTCGGTTACATGTAGTTATTATATGAATGCATTTATTTGTTATAGTTACATAAATAACACATTATTTAATTTAATTGCACTTTTTCCCAAATGCTTCAAAGATGCATCTTGGAGGGAAATTTTATAAAAGGCCCCTGTGACTTCACAACCCTAGCCCTCATGACTTAAATAAATTATTCCTTTGTTTTCCAATAGTTCTTTTATTGGGAAAAAAAACTTTATAATAATTAAAAATAAAAATTAAATATTTTTTATAGAAAAGAAAAAAAACAATTGGAAAAAATTATAATAGTGGAAAAAAAACTCTAATAATGTAAAATAAAATATTTGTTTTACAAAATTATGAAAATTACAAAAATTATCATTAAAAAAATTATTCTTTGTTGATTTCGACCCTGTAGTAAAATTAATATATTATTAAAAATTTGCATTGTCTAAGGCAAAATTATCAAACAATTATGCACACGTTTCAAAATTAAAAGACTAACTGTTTAAAGGTTGTTAAAGGGAGAATGAACTGATCATGAAACCATTGTTTTGTTAAATTTATATTTTTTAAATATAAATCAAATCAAAATCATACATAAAATTTGCAACAAATTCTACTGTCAATTTATTTTATATTATTTTTCAGTTTCAAAAGTCGATTGTCAAAGCCTAAGAATGGTCAAAATAAATTCCAAAATAATTTTTACGGTTAAGTGCCCCGCAAAATTAGAATATCTCTTATTTTTGAGGAAAGACGATGTATTTTTATAAAAACCTATTTTAGGCAATTAAAAATGCACGCTGTTTCTAAGCAAAGGCAAACTAAAAGCACCCTCTTTAAAAAAAAACACAGTCAACCTTTCTCGAAAATTTGAGTTATGCTTAGAGAGCAAACTTTTGAAACTTTGAAAAATTATAAAAAATTAATTGGGATAAGTTTTATCGATGATTTAGAAGTTATTTTTGGTTGTCTGACCATTTTATTCTCCCTTTTAAAGATATAAAATCATTATTTTGTCTACTAGCGGAAAGCTTTCGTCTTTTAAAATCAGATACAGCAGAAAAAGTATTGGTAAAATAAGCATGAAATTTTTTTTTGGTTAAATTTCCATGTAGACCATTCCCTTAAATACTTGCCGAGAAAGCAACTCAGAGGGGACGGGCCGCCATATTAGGAGAGTTCCCTAGCGCCAAGAGGCAACGCTAGATGGTGGTTGTGTTCGCTACGCGTGGGAGTGTAGAAGACTCACACTACCCTTTGCGTAGTAAGGTAATATGGTGGCCCCTCCACTGTGCTGTTTACTTTTTCTATTGCATTTTAGGAACGGTCTATTGGTCACCTATCTCCGACCTTATATTTTTGTAGTCAACACTAATTTTAACGACTTTTTTAGTTTAATATAATAATTTTAAATGCCCCAGGTAATACTAGTCATAAAAGTTTGTTAGAATCCCTCTGTAGAACTTACGAATCCATCTCCTCCTCCAAGTCCCGGATGAACTTTTCATCCACTACTGAGGACCCCGCCGCCCCCGCTGCCCCCTCGACCTCCATCCCCACCTGGGACTCCACCACCCCCACCTGGGACTCCGCCACCACCTGCGCCTCGGTGGCTACGGGAATCGGGGAGCCCGTTGGCAACTCTGGGTCTGGTGGCCCATCCACCGCAAATTGCGGGCCCGCCGGCCCCACCCCTCTTTGTCTTCGTGGGCCTGTTTATTAATAATAAAATTAAAGAGTACGTATAGCATTTTAAAATTTACATCGTTTAGCAATGAATAAAGTACTATACCTTGTCGAACCCAGCAATTGCGGGCCTGGTGGCCGTAGCGTTGGCAATGGTTGCATCGGCGTTTCTTGCCGATGCCGCCGCTACGGCCACGATTTTCGCCACGCCCGACTGCCCTAAATCCACGGCCTCACGGCCCCTTGCGGCCTCGCGGCCCCTTCCGGCCTCACGGCCCCGCGGCCCCTTCCGGGCCCACGCCCTCTTCTGGGCCCAAGCCCCCTTCCTCGCCCCATTTCCAGGGCGGGGAGTTCCCCATTGAAATTTACATTCACAGTGGAATGTGCACCGGTGACGGTAAAATATCGCTCCTTTGAAAACTAAATTTCGAAATAAATAAAGGCCTTTGAAATGAGATTTCGTGCCAACTCTGGTGTGGAAGGAACATTTTTTTCGCGAAAAAGTATATGTTATAATTAATTTATTCAAGATTAAACTAGGTTTTTACACCCCGTCAGAATATAGGTTTATTAAACGAGGTTTATACACCTCTTGTGAAAAGGGTATTTATACCCTCTTCAGACGAGATGTAAAAACCTCGATTAATTAACCAAATATGAGATGTAAAAACTTCGATTAATTAACCAAAGTTGTTTCATTAACTGTGATTAAAGTTACACACGAAAAGGATGCAATGTAATTTGTCCGTACACCTCGTCTGAAGAGGGTATTAGACCAGTTTAAAAACCTGGTATAATTAATCAAATTTGGTTTTATGAACTATGGGTAGTGCCAAATGACTTAAAACCTTTTCCATGTGAAACACTAAATACAGTTTATTAAAAAACTTAGGTTGGCTTTCCTCATGAACTCCAGTTTTGTCTTGCATGCATAAATCGCGCCCACTAGCCTTTACCAAGCCAAACCCGGAGTTTAGGAGGAAATTTCCCTTGTAGGGAATCCTCTGGAGCCGCGCTATATGCTTTAAGCAAGGTTTTTATGTCCTTTTCGGACAAGGATTAAAAAAAAGTATAATAAACCTAATTTTTTTCATAAACTGTGGTTAAATTACATTGAAATTTTTTTCCTGTGAAAGAAAAACCACAGTTTATGAAAATATCTTTGATTTGTTACACAAGGTTTTAACACTTCATGCCACGAGGGCATGACGCGGCATGATTCATGCTCTCTTGAGAAAGTTCAGATAGCTGCAACGGACAAAGTAAGCAACGCGCACTAGCCAAGGCTTAATATCTATCTCTATGGTCAAGAAAACGTTTTGAAGGATTTGAAAGTAGATATATAAACTATGTATCGCGTGCAGAGTGTAAAATAAGATATTCTCTGCATAAAATTATATAATTCTTTACTAAATTTTAAATTAGAAATAATAAGAAAATAAAATTAGAAGCTCCGCATTAAAACCACTTACTTTTTTTTCGCGTCCAAAAAAGAAATGACTGAGTTCAGCAAGCATCAGCAATGCACCGGTTTACTACGGCATTATTATTCTCTTTAACCTGCCATTTAACCAGTTTTTTTTGATAGGTCTAGCTGACGTTTTCCAAAAAAAAAAACCGCGAGAAAGCCTTAGATGCTGCAGAGATTGTTTATTCGCTAATAAAAGTAGAGTTTAATGTTTGAAACAACATATAATGGTAAACATTGGGAACCGATATATATTTATTGCTTTTCTTGAATAAGAATTTAGAAGAAACCACATAATGATTTTAAAACTGGCGGTTTAACAAGTTTTTCCCGTTTCAAGCGACTTCTCACGGTAAAAATTGATAAACATATATCTTTCACAGAACAAACAAAACTAAACTAGATTTCTGCAGGATAATGGATAAGGTAATTATTTGAAGTAAATTTTTCCTTCTCATTTAATTAACTGAATTGCAAGTAAATTTAAATTTTGTAGACGGGAAATTATCATTTCTCAACAATTTTCCTTTTCATATATATTCTGATATAGTAAGCAATAAGTAAAGAAAGCTAAGTAAAACCTATCACCAAAGGTAAAAGTTTCCTAGATTATACAAAATCCACCTACTGCCCTATCATAATCTCCCATCATAGTGAAAATAAGAAGGTAAAAATACAATATCAAAATAATCTAAAAAAAAACTAGAGGCATCCTAATCAGCAGAGCGAATGATAGTCCTTGACTTTCATTCATTGCAGGGTTACAAATAGGTTGAGTTGTGAGTGAAAATAACGTAGAAAGTTGCTAATATGTAACCATTTTTGATTTAATATTGTTAATTGGTGTTGCCGCTGACATTCGCTATTGCCTTTCAGTTTGACAGTACGTGATCCTAGCGGAACATTCATTACCACAAACTTAAATTTTGCGCCTTTTGAATATTGGGGAAAATGCTTTCTAGTGATAATTTAAATAATTGTAGGGATGAAGTAGGAAAATGAAATCTTTTATCTTTATTTACTTCCGAAATAATATTAAAACCTTTATCAAAAATATTGATGTTTACATTTATTTAGTTCCGATATAATATTACACCTTTTCCAAAGTTAATTTTACCCTAACTATACTTCGTAAAGTTTAATTTAACGGTTTATGTAGTGTTGATTTACTTTAATACGAGTTGCAATAAAATATTAAATTGAATTGTATCCTGGCATGAGATTTGAAAATGTTTTAGCGGGTGTTTAAATTTCATGATGATGTTTTCGTCATTGTTGACACAGGTCACCAACAAACTATTATTTTGGATTAATTTCACGTTAATTATATTTATTAAGCTCTCTTACTAGAGTTAATTTAGTTTATTACATAAGTTGAACAAGAAATTCTCCTTAAACGCAAGCTTAATAGAGCGTTTGATAGAGCGTTTGATCCTAGCGGAACATTCATTACCGCAAACTTTTAAATTTTGCGCCTTTTGAATATTGGGAAAAATGCTTTCTAGCGATAATTTAAATAATTGTAAGTATTAAATAGGAAAACGGAGTCTGGGTGAAAGATAAGTGTAGTTTCAACTTTAATCTGTTAGTTAAATTTAAACCAATACCAATATATTGGTTTAGCCAAGTATCGGTAGCGATTGGCCAATACCAGTTTAAACCAATTCCAATAATATATCAGTTTAGTCAAGTAAAGGTATCGGCGCATCTCTATTCTTTAGGAAGGCTTTATTTTTTAACACTCGCACACATAGCAACACTATCCTGAATACCATTATAAAACAGTTATAGCAACGGCTGCGGAGCTTCTGAAATT
This sequence comes from Phalangium opilio, assembly GCF_054372755.1. Lineage (NCBI taxonomy): Eukaryota > Metazoa > Arthropoda > Arachnida > Opiliones > Phalangiidae > Phalangium > Phalangium opilio. The sequence goes on along the minus strand of NW_028324148.1, from coordinate 2,486,290 downwards.
TTGAAATAATTTCAAATAAATTAAAGATAAGTTCTTCAAGTAGCAGTTCTTTTTCTAAAACATACCTTCGCTTCGCTATCCTAAAGATCAACAAGCATCACTATTTTTAACATTAACCTAAACTGTGAACCTTCAGTTCAAGAAATGAGAGCCTAAGCCAAACTAGACGCTGGAGGCTCTGAAGCTGGGGGTTCCCAACTTCCCGCCATCTAGCGACTACGAGAGTCGGAGAGTCGAGAAAAACTACGTACAAAATCTAAGCCTTGGTCTTCCAAAAACCAATATCAAATAATATAATGAAATCAATTACCTTTAGTTTTATAACTGGATTGCTTTTTTCAACAAAATTTCGACCTAATTGCAAAGTGTTTCTTTGCAAGGGTGTTACAGAAAATTTATAAAATGAAATAAACATTTTAAGGCGGTAAAATACTAAACAAGCGTCGACTGTTCAAAAACAAGTTCAACCATGGAGGCTGTATCTTCATAAGATACAGGCTCTATGCATAGCCAACTGGATCACGCGCGTCACTACGCAAGCTGCTCGCGCTATAGCTATACACGAGCAGCGCAGCGTCTGGGAGCGAGGATCGAGTGGGCTATGCTCAATGGTTCAACTTAACTTGTTATCAGGCACAAAGTTAGGCCCTCCCTTGTTCTCTATCTGTTTGAAAATTGAAGAAATGGGTATCAGCGCGCTAACTGGTTAACCTGATATTTAACTCAAGAGCCGTATTTCCGTAATTAACTAAAATTAACATACTTAGACTTAATTGTTTCTGATTAGACTAGCAGATCGCACACCCTGAATACTTAATTGTTAAATTAAGAGTATTCCGAAAAGTAACTTCGCTCTAGTTTTCAGTTAGAGGTGGTTAAATATCACCAAAAACCCCATGTTAATCTCCATAGGAAAATTGGTAAAAGCATGTGAATTTTGCTTTAACGTTACAAAACGGTATCAAGTCATATCTACAAGGGCCTACCGGCCCTGTAGAATACGTAGTAATACTGAGTTTTCCGAGAGATCTAGCTTATTTTTATGCCCAATCACGATGGACAAAATATGTATCTACCAGGGCTCGAACCTGGGACCTTCCGCGTGTAAAGCGTACGTGATAACCACTACACCATAGATACGTAGTAATCCTGAGTTTTCCAAGAGACCTAGCTTTTTTTATGTCCTATCACGATGGTCAAAATATGTATCTACCAGGGCTCGAACCTGGGACCTTCCACGTGTTAGGCGGACGTGATAACCACTACACCATATATACGTAGTAACACTGAGTTTTCTGGGAGATCTAGCTTATTTTTATGCCCAATCACGATGGACAAAACATGTATCTACCAGGGCTCGAACCTGGGACCTTCCGCGTGTCAGGCGGACGTGATAACCACTACACCATAGTTAGGCAATGAGTTTTCCAAGAGACCTAGCTTATTGTTATGCCCAATCACGATGGTCAAAATATGTGTCTACCAGGGCTCGAAACTGTGACCTTCCGCAAATCACGATGGACATAATATGTATCTACCAGGGCTCGAACCTGGGACCTTCCGCGTGTTAGCCGGACGTGATAACCACTATCCCATACATACTTAGTAATATTGAGTTTTCCAAGAGACCTAGCTTTTTTTAATGTCCTATATCGATGGTCAAAATGTGTATCTACCAGGGCTCGAACCTGGGACCTTCCGCGTGTTACGCGGACGTGATAACCACTTCACCATAGATACGTAGTAATAATATGTTTTCCGAGAGATCTAGCTTATTTTTATGCCCAATTCGATGGACAAAACATGTATCTACCAGGGCTCGAACCTGGGACCTTCCCCGTGTTAGGCTTACGTGATAACCACTACACCATAGATCCGTAGCAATACTGAGTTTTCCGAGAGATCTAGCTTATTTTTATGCCCAATCACGATGGACAAAACATGTATCTACCTGGGCTCGAACCTGGGACCTTCCGCGTGTTAGCTGGACGTGATAACCACCATCCCATAGATACTTAGTAATATTGAGTTTTCCAAGAGACCTAGCTTTTTTTAATGTCCTATATCGATGGTCAAAATGTGTATTGACCAGGGCTCGAACCTGGGACCTTACGCGTGTGAAGTGGACGTGATAACCACTACAACATTGATACGTAGTAATGTTGAAACTTGCAAGAGACCTAGCTTTTTTTGCCCAATCACGATGGTCAAAATATGTATCTACCAGGGCTCGAACCTGGGACCTTCCGCGTGTCAGTCGGACGTGATAACCACTACACCATAGTTAGGCAATGAGTTTTCCAAGAGACCTAGCTTATTGTTATGCCCAATCACGATGGTCAAAATATGTATCTACCAGGGCTCGAAACTGTGACCTTCCGCAAATCACGATGGACAAAATATGCATCTACCAGGGCTCGAACCTGGGACCTTCCGCGTGTTAGCCGGACGTGATAACCACTATCCAATAGATATTTAGTAATATTGAGTTTTCCAAGAGACCTAGCTTTTTTTAATGTCCTATATCGATGGTCAAAATGTGTATCTACCAGGGCTCGAACCTGGGACCTTCTGCGCGTAAAGCGGACGTGATAACCACTACACCATAGTTAGGTAGTTATAATGAGTTTTCCAAGAGACCTAGCTTATTGTTATGGCCTATCACGATGGTCAAAATATGTATCTACCAGGGCTTGAACCTGGGACATTCCGCGCGTCAAGCGGACGTGATAACCACTACACCATAGTTAGGTAGTTATAATGAGTTTTTCAAGAGACCTAGCTTATTGTTATGCCCAATAACGATGGTCAAAATATGTATCTACCAGGGCTCGAAACTGGGACCTTCCGCAAATCACGATGGACAAAATATGTATCTACCAGGGCTCGAACCTGGGACATTCCGCGTATTAGGAGGACGTGATAACCACTACACCATAGAAACGTAGTAATACTGAGTTTTCCGAAAGATCTACCTTATTTTTATGCCCAATCACGATGGACAAAATATGTATCTACCAGCGCTCGAACCTGTGACCTTCCACGTATTAGGCGGACGTGATAACCACTACACCATATATACGTTGTAATTCTAAAATTTCCGAGAGATCTACCTTATTTTTATGCCCAATCACGATGGGCAAAACATGTATCTACCAGGGATCGAACCTGGGATCTTCCGCGTGTAAAGCGGACGTGATAACCACTACGCCATAGTTAGGTAGTTGTAATGTGTTTTCCAAGAGACCTAGCTTATTGTTATGCCCAATCACGATGTTCAAAATATGGATCTACCAGGGCTCGAACCTGGGACCTTCCGCAAATCACGATGGACAATATATGTATCTACCAGGGCTGGAACCTGGGACATTCCGCGTGTTAGGCGGACGTGATCACCACTACACCATATATACGTAGTAATACAGAGTTTTCCGAGAGATCTAGCTTATTTTTATGCCCAATCACGATGGTCAAAATATGTATCTACCAGGGCTCGAAACTGGGACATTCCGCGTGTTAGGCGGACGTGATCAGCACCACACCATATATACGTAGTAATACAGAGTTTTCCGACAGATCTAGCTTATTTTTATGCCCAATCACGATGGTCAAAACATGTATCTACCAGGGCTCGAAACTGGGACCCTCCGCAAATCACGATGGACAAAATATGTATCTACCAGGGCTGGAACCTGGGACATTCCGCGTGTTAGGCGGACGTGATCACCACTACCCCATAGATACGTAGTAAAACTGAGTTTTCCAAGAGACCTAGCTTATTTTTATGCCTAATCACGATGGTCAAAATTTGTATCTTATGGGCCTCGAACCTGGGACCTTCCGCGTGTTAGCCGGACGTGATAACCACTTTCCTACAGATACTTAGTAATATTGAGTTTTCCAAGAGACCTAGCTTTATTTAATGTCCTATATCGATGTTCAAAACGTGTTTCTACCAGGGCTCGAACCTGGGACCTTCCGCAAATCACGATGGACAAAATATATATCTACCATGTCTCGAACCTTGGACCTTCCGCGTGTAAAACGGACGTGATAACCACTACACCATAGATACGTAGTAATACTGAGTTTTCCAAGAGACCTAGCTTTTTTATGTCCTATCACGATGGTCAAAATATGTATCTACCAGTGCTCGAGCCTGGGACCTTCTGCGTGTTAGGCGGACGTGATAAACACTACACCATATATACGTAGTAATACTGAGTTTTCCGAGAGATCTAGCTTATTTTTATGCCCAATTACGATGGACAAAACATGTATCTACCGTGGCTCGAACCTGGGACATTCCGCGTGTGAAGCGGACGTGATAACCACTACACTATGGATACGAAGTAAAACTGAGTTTTCCAAGAGACCTAGCTTATTTTTATGCCTAATCACGATGGGCAAAATATGTATCTACCAGGGCTCGAACCTGGAACCTTCCGCGTGTTAGCCGGACGTGATAACCACTTTCCCATAGATATTTAGCAACCTTAAGTTTTCCAAGAGACCTAGCTTTTTTTAATGCCTATATCGATGATCAAAACGTGTATCTACCAGGGCTAGAACCTGGGATCTTCCGCGTGTGAAGCGGACGTGATAACAACTACACCATAGATACGTTGTAATGCTGAGTTTTCCAAGAGACCTAGCTTTTTTATGTCCTATCACGATGGTCAAAATATGTATCTACCAGGGCTCGAACCTGGAACCTTCCGCGTGTGAATCGGACGTGATAACCACTACACCATAGTTAGGTAGTTATAATGAGTTTTCCAAGAGACCTAGCTTATTGTTATGCCCAATCACGATGGTCAAAATATGTATCTACCAGGGCTCGAAACTGGGACCTTCCGCAAATCACGATGGACAAAATATGTATATACCAGGGCTGGAACCTGGGACATTCCGCATGTTAGGCGGACGTGATCACCACTACACCATATATACGTAGTAATACCAGGGTTGTTTGATTTAAATCAGTTTGATTTAAATCACTGATTTAAATCATGATTTAAATCAAGAGTTTTTTTAAAAAAATCATTTGATTTAAATCAAGAATATATTTTTATTTTTAAAAAATGTTTTCTAAGTATCCAAGAAGCAGTTTAAGAAACTCGAGAAGAAACTTAACTAGAAAAGACCTAAAATTAAAAATAATCATGGTTTTGGTATATTTGAATGTTAGTTTTTCCCAGAAGTCCAGTTTGTCTTGCTGGAAAGGCTAGGAAATGAGATAGCAGTCAAGCTAGTCTTTTTATACAAGCATATGAATTTTAATAATATCCAATAGCTGCTTAAATGTCATGATTATTTTGCTTTTGGTTAATTTTGACTCAAAAGTTTTCATGTTGGTAATTTATTACCTATTAGTTCAATAAAAATCAAAAAAATCAAATAAATCAATTAAAATCAAAAAAATCCGATTTAAATCAAAAAAATCAACAACCCTGATCGTGATTGGGCATAAAAATTAGCTAGATCTCTCGTAAAACTCGGTATTACTACGTATATATGGTGTAGTGGTTATCACGTCCGCCTAACACGTGGAAGGTCCCAGGTTCGAGCCCTGGTAGATACATATTTTGTCCATCGTGATTGGGCATAAAAAAGCTAGGTCTCTTGGAAAACTCAGCATTACTGCGTATCTATGGTGTAGTGGTTATCACGTCCGCTTTACACGCGGAAGGTCCCAGGTTCGAGCCCTGGCAGATACATATTTTGACGATCGTGATAGGACATAAAAAAGCTAGGTCTCTTGGAAAACTCAGTATTACTACGTTTCTATGGTGTAGTGGTTATCACGTCCGGCTAATATGCGGAAGGTCGCAGGTTCGAGGCCAGTAAGATACATGTTTTGACCATCGTGATTAGGCATAAAAATAAGCTAGGTCTCTTGGAAAACTCAGTTTTGCTACGTATCTATAGTGTAGTGGTTATCACGTCCGCTTTACACGCGGATTGTCCCAGGTTCGAGCTCTGGTAGATACATGTTTTGTCCATCGTGATTGGGCATAAAAATAAGCTAGATCTCTCGGAAAACACACTATTACTACGTATCTATGATGTAGTGGTAATCAAGTCCGCCTAGCACGCGGAATGTCCCAGGTTCGAAACCTGGTAGATACATATTTTAACCATCGTGATTGGGCATAACAATAAGCTAGGTCTCTTGGAAAACTCATTATAACTACCTAACTATGGTGTAGTGGTTATCACGTCCACCTGACACGCGGAAGGTCCCAGGTTCGAGCCCTGGTAGATACATGTTTTGTCCATCGTGATTGGGCATAAACATAAGCTAGATCTCTCGGAAAACTCAGTATTTCTACGTATCTATGGTGTAGTGGTTATCACGTCCGCCCAAACACGCGGAAGGTCCCAGGTTCGAGCCCTGGTAGATACATATTTTGTCCATCGTGATTGGGCATAAATATAAGCTTGATCTCTCGGAAAACTCAGTATTACTACGTATCTATGGTGTGGTGGTTATCACGTCCGCTTTACACGCGGAAGGTCCCAGGTTCGAGCCCTGTTTGATACATGTTTTGTCCATCGTGATTGGGCATAAAAATTAGCTAGATCTCTCGGAAAACTCAGTATTACTACGTATATATGGTGTAGTGGTTATCACGTCCGCCTAACACGTGGAAGGTGCCAGGTTCGAGCCCTGGTAGATACATATTTTGTCCATCGTGATTGGGCATAAAAAAAGCTAGGTCTCTTGGAAAACTCAGCATTAGTACGTATCTATGGTGTAGTGGTTATCACGTCCGCTTAATACGCGGAAGGTCCCAAGTTCGAGTGCTGGTAGATACATGTTTTGTCCATCGTGATTGGGCATAAAAAAGCTAGGTCTCTTGGAAATTGCGACATAACTACGTATCTATGGTGTAGTGGTTATCACGTCCGCCTAACACGCGGAAGGTCCCAGGTTCGAGCCCTGGTAGATACATATTTTGTCCATCGTGATTGGGCATAAAAATAAGCTAGATCTCTCGGAAAACTCAGTATTGCTACGTTTCTGTGGTGTAGTGGTTATCACGTCCGCTTTACACGCGGAAGGTCCCATATTCGAGCCCTGGTAGATACATGTTTTGTCCATCGTGATTGGGCATAAATATAAGCTAGATCTCTCGGAAAACTCAGTATTACTACGTATCTATGTTGTAGTGGTTATCACGTCCGCTTCACACGCGGAAGGTCCCAGGTTCGAGCCCTGGTAGATACATATTTTGTCCATCGTGATTGGGCATAAAAAAGCTAGGTCTCTTGGAAATTTCAGCATTACTACGTATCTATGTTGTAGTGGTTAACACGTCCGCTTCACACGCGGAAGGTCCCAGGTTCGAGCCCTGGTAGATACACATTTTGACCATCGATATAGGACATTAAAAAAAGCTAGGTCTCTTGGAAAACTCAATATTACTAAGTGTCTATGGGAAAGTGGTTATCACGTCCGGCTAACACGCGGAAGGTCCAAGGTTCGACGCCCATAAGATACATGTTTTGACCATCGTGATTAGGCATAAAAATATGCTAGGTCTCTTTGAAAACTCAAGTATACTACGTAGCTATAGTGTAGTGGTTATCACGTCCGCTTTACACGCGGAAGGTCCCAGGTACGAGCCCTGGTAGATACATGTTTTGTCCATCGTGATTTGGCATAAAAATTAGCTAGATCTCTCGGAAAACTCAGTATTACTACGTATATATGGTGTAGTGGTTGTCAAGTCCGCCTAACACGTGGAAGGTGCCAGGTTCGAGCCCTGGTAGATACATATTTTGTCCATCGTGATTGGGCATAAAAATAAGCTAGATCTCTCGGAAAACACAGTATTACTACGTATCTATGGTGTAGTGGTAATCAAGTCCGCCTAGCACGCGGAATGTCCCAGGTTCGAAACCTGGTAGATACATATTTTAACCATCGTGATTGGGCATAACAATAAGCTAGGTCTCTTGGAAAACTCATTATAACTACCTAACTATGGTGTAGTGGTTATCACGTCCACCTGACACGCGGAAGGTCCCAGGTTCGAGCCCTGGTAGATACATGTTTTGTCCATCGTGATTGGGCATAAACATAAGCTAGATCTCTCGGAAAACTCATTATTTCTACGTATCTATGGTGTAGTGGTTATCACGTCCGCCTAACACGCGGAAGGTCCCAGGTTCGAGCCCTGGTAGATACATAGTTTGTCCATCGTGATTGGGCATAAATATAAGCTAGATCTCTCGGAAAACTCAGTATTACTACGTATCTATGGTGTAGTGGTTATCACGTCCGCTTTACAGGCGGAAGGTCCCAGGTTCGAGCCCTGTTTGATACATGTTTTGTCCATCGTGATTGGGCATAAAAATTAGCTAGATCTCTCGGAAAACTCAGTATTACTACGTATATATGGTGTAGTGGTTATCACGTCCGCCTAACACGTGGAAGGTGCCAGGTTCGAGCCCTGGTAGATACATATTTTGTCCATCGTGATTGGGCATAAAAAAAGCTAGGTCTCTTGGAAAACTCAGCATTACTACGTATCTATAATGTAGTGGTTATCACGTCCGCTTCACACGCGGAAGGTCCCAGGTTCGAGCCCTGGTAGATACATATTTTGTCCATCGTGATTGGGCATAAAAAAGCTAGGTCTCTTGGAAATTTCAACATAACTACGTATCTATGGTGTAGTGGTTATCACGTCCGCTTCACACGCGGAAGGTCCCAGGTTCGAGCCCTGGTAGATACATATTTTGTCCATCGTGATTGGGCATATAAAAGCTAGGTCTCTTGGAAAACTCAGTATCACTACGTATCTATGGTGTGTTGGTTATCACGTCCGCCTAACACGCGAAAGGTCCCAGGTTCGAGTCCTGGTAGATACATATTTTGTCCATCGTGATTGGGCATAAAAAAAGCTAGGTCTCTTGGAAAACTCAGCATTACTACGTATCTATAATGTAGTGGTTATCACGTCCGCTTCACACGCGGAAGGTCCCAGGTTCGAGCCCTGGTAGATACATATTTTGTCCATCGTGATTGGGCATAAAAAAGCTAGGTCTCTTGGAAATTTCAACATAACTACGTATCTATGGTGTAGTGGTTATCACGTCCGCTTCACACGCGGAAGGTCCCAGGTTCGAGCCCTGGTAGATACATATTTTGTCCATCGTGATTGGGCATATAAAAGCTAGGTCTCTTGGAAAACTCAGTATCACTACGTATCTATGGTGTGTTGGTTATCACGTCCGCCTAACACGCGAAAGGTCCCAGGTTCGAGTCCTGGTAGATACATATTTTGTCCATCGTGATTGGGCATAAAAAAGCTAGGTCTCTTGGAAATTTCAACGTAACTACGTATCTATGGTGTGTTGGTTATCACGTCCGCCTAACACGTGGAAGGTGCCAGGTTCGAGCCCTGGTAGATATATATTTTGTCCATCGTGATTGGGCATAAAAATAAGCTAGATCTCTCGGAAAACACAGTATTACTACGTATCTATGGTGTAGTGGTAATCAAGTCCGCCTAGCACGCGGAATGTCCCAGGTTCGAAACCTGGTAGATACATATTTTAACCATCGTGATTGGGCATAACAATAAGCTAGGTCTCTTGGAAAACTCATTATAACTACCTAACTATAATGTAGTGGTTATCACGTCCGCTTCACACGCGGAAGGTCCCAGGTTCGAGCCCTGGTAGATACATGTTTTGTCCATCGTGATTGGGCATAAACATAAGCTAGATCTCTCGGAAAACTCAGTATTACTACGTATCTATGGTGTAGTGGTTATCACGTCCGCTTTACACGCGGAAGGTCCCAGGTTCGAGCCCTGTTTGATACATGTTTTGTCCATCGTGATTGGGCATAAAAATAAGCTAGATCTCTCGGAAAACACAGTATTACTACGTATCTAGGGTGTAGTGGTAATCAAGTCCGCCGAGCACGCGGAATGTCCCAGGTTCGAAGCCTGGTAGATACATATTTTAACCATCGTGATTCGGCATAACAATAAGCTAGGTCTCTTGGAAAACTCAGTATCACTACGTATCTATGGTGTGTTGGTTATCACGTCCGCCTAACACGCGAAAGGTCCCAGGTTCGAGTCCTGGTAGATACATATTTTGTCCATCGTGATTGGGCATAAAAAAGCTAGGTCTCTTGGAAATTTCAACGTAACTACGTATCTATGGTGTTGTGGTTATCACGTCCGCTTCACACGCGGAAGGTCCCAGGTTCGAGCCCCGGTAGATACATGTTTTGTCCATCGTGATTGGGCATAAATATAAGCTAGATCTCTCGGAAAAGTCAGTATTACTACGTATCTATGGTGTAGTGGTTATCACGTCCGCTTTTCACGCGGAAGGTCCCAGGTTCGAGCCCTGGTAGATACATATTTTGTCCATCGTGATTGGGCATAAAAAAGCTAGGTCTCTTGGAAATTTCAGCATTAATACGTATATATGGTGTAGTGGTTATCAAGTCCGCCTAACACGTGGAAGGTGCCAGGTTCGAGCCCTGGTAGATATATATTTTGTCCATCGTGATTGGGCATAAAAATAAGCTAGATCTCTCGGAAAACACAGTATTACTACGTATCTATGGTGTAGTGGTAATCAAGTCCGCCTAGCACGCGGAATGTCCCAGGTTCGAAACCTGGTAGATACATATTTTAACCATCGTGATTGGGCATAACAATAAGCTAGGTCTCTTGGAAAACTCATTATAACTACCTAACTATAATGTAGTGGTTATCACGTCCGCTTCACACGCGGAAGGTCCCAGGTTCGAGCCCTGGTAGATACATGTTTTGTCCATCGTGATTGGGCATAAACATAAGCTAGATCTCTCGGAAAACTCAGTATTTCTACGTATCTATGGTGTAGTGGTTATCACGTCCGCCTAACACGCGGAAGGTCCCAGGTTCGAGCCCTGGTAGATACATATTTTGTCCATCGTGATTGGGCATAAATATAAGCTAGATCTCTCGGAAAACTCAGTATTACTACGTATCTATGGTGTAGTGGTTATCACGTCCGCTTTACACGCGGAAGGTCCCAGGTTCGAGCCCTGTTTGATACATGTTTTGTCCATCGTGATTGGGCATAAAAATAAGCTAGATCTCTCGGAAAACACAGTATTACTACGTATCTAGGGTGTAGTGGTAATCAAGTCCGCCTAGCACGCGGAATGTCCCAGGTTCGAAGCCTGGTAGATACATATTTTAACCATCGTGATTGGGCATAACAATAAGCTAGGTCTCTTGGAAAACTCATTATAACTACCTAACTATGGTGTAGTGGTTATCACGTCCACCTGACACGCGGAAGGTCCCAGGTTCGAGCCCTGGTAGATACATGTTTTGTCCATCGTGATTGGGCATAAACATAAGCTAGATCTCTCGGAAAACTCAGTATTTCTACGTATCTATGGTGTAGTGGTTATCACGTCCGCCTAACACGCGGAAGGTCCCAGGTTCGAGCCCTGGTAGATACATATTTTGTCCATCGTGATTGGGCATAAATATAAGCTAGATCTCTCGGAAAACTCAGTATTACTACGTATCTATGGTGTAGTGGTTATCACTTCCGCTTTACACGCGGAAGGTCCCAGGTTCGAGCCCTGTTTGATACATGTTTTGTCCATCGTGATTGGGCATAAAAATTAGCTAGATCTCTCGGAAAACTCAGAATTACTACGTATATATGGTGTAGTGGTTATCACGTCCGCCTAACACGTGGAAGGTGCCAGGTTCGAGCCCTGGTAGATACATATTTTGTCCATCGTGATTGGGCATAAAAAAGCTAGGTCTCTTGGAAAACTCAGCATTACTACGTATCTATAATGTAGTGGTTATCACGTCCGCTTCACACGCGGAAGGTCCCAGGTTCGAGCCCTGGTAGATACATATTTTGTCCATCGTGATTGGGCATAAAAAAGCTAAGTCTCTTGGCAATTTCAACATAACTACGTATCTATGGTGTAGTGGTTATCACGTCCGCTTCACACGCGGAAGGTCCCAGGTTCGAGCCCTGGTAGATACATATTTTGTCCATCGTGATTGGGCATAAAAAAGCTAGGTCTCTTGGAAAACTCAGTATCACAACGTATCTATGGTGTGTTGGTTATCACGTCCACCTAACACGCGAAAGGTCCCAGGTTCGAGTCCTGGTAGATACATATTTTGTCCATCGTGATTGGGCATAAAAAAGCTAGGTCTCTTGGAAATTTCAACGTAACTACGTATATATGGTGTTGTGGTTATCACGTCCGCTTCACACGCGGAAGGTCCCAGGTTCGAGCCCCGGTAGATACATGTTTTGTCCATCGTGATTGGGCATAAATATAAGCTAGATCTCTCGGAAAAGTCAGTATTACTACGTATCTATGGTGTAGTGGTTATCACGTCCGCTTTTCACGCGGAAGGTCCCAGGTTCGAGCCCTGGTAGATACATATTTTGTCCATCTTGATTGGGCATAAAAAAGCTAGGTCTCTTGGAAATTTCAGCACTAATACGTATCTATGTTGTAGTGGTTAACACGTCCGCTTCACACGCGGAAGGTCCCAGGTTCGAGCCCTGGTGGATACACATTTTGACCATCGATATAGGACATTAAAAAAAGCTAGGTCTCTTGGAAAACTCAATATTACTAAGTGTCTATGGGAAAGTGGTTATCACGTCCGGCTAACACGCGGAAGGTCCAAGGTTCGACGCCCATAAGATACATGTTTTGACCATCGTGATTAGGCATAAAAAAGCTAGGTCTCTTGGAAATTTCAACATAACTACGTATCTATGGGGTAGTGGTTATCACGTCCGCTTCACACGCGGAAGGTCCCAGGTTCGAGCCCTGGTAGATACATATTTTGTCCATCGTGATTGGGCATAAAAAAGCTAGGTCTCTTGGAAAACTCAGTATCACTACGTATCTATGGTGTAGTGGTTATCACGTCCGCCTAACACGCGGAAGGTCCCAGGATCGAGCCCTGGTAGATACATATTTTGTCCATCGTGATTGGGCATAAATATAAGCTAGATCTCTCGGAAAACTCAGTATTACTACGTATCTATGGTGTAGTGGTTATCACGTCCGCTTTACACGCGGAAGGTCCCAGGTTCGAGCCCTGTTTGATACATGTTTTGTCCATCGTGATTGGGCATAAAAATTAGCTAGATCTCTCGGAAAACTCAGTATTACTACGTATATATGGTGTAGTGGTTATCACGTCCGCCTAACACGTGGAAGGTGCCAGGTTCGAGCCCTGGTAGATACATATTTTGTCCATCGTGATTGGGCATAAAAAAAGCTAGGTCTCTTGGAAAACTCAGCATTACTACGTATCTATAATGTAGTGGTTATCACGTCCGCTTCACACGTGGAAGGTCCCAGGTTCGAGCCCTGGTAGATACATATTTTGTCCATCGTGATTGGGCATAAAAAAGCTAAGTCTCTTGGAAATTTCAACGTAACTACGTATCTATGGTGTTGTGGTTATCACGTCCGCTTCACACGCGGAAGGTCCCAGGTTCGAGCCCCGGTAGATACATGTTTTGTCCATCGTGATTGGGCATAAATATAAGCTCGATCTCTCGGAAAAGTCAGTATTACTACGTATCTATGTTGTAGTGGTTAACACGTCCGCTTCACACGCGGAAGGTCCCAGGTTCGAGCCCTGGTGGATACACATTTTGACCATCGATATAGGACATTAAAAAAAGCTAGGTCTCTTGGAAAACTCAATATTACTAAGTGTCTATGGGAAAGTGGTTATCACGTCCGGCTAACACGCGGAAGGTCCCAGGTTCGAGCCCTGGTAGATACATATTTTGTCCATCTTGATTGGGCATAAAAAAGCTAGGTCTCTTGGAAATTTCAGCACTAATACGTATCTATGTTGTAGTGGTTAACACGTCCGCTTCACACGCGGAAGGTCCCAGGTTCGAGCCCTGGTGGATACACATTTTGACCATCGATATAGGACATTAAAAAAAGCTAGGTCTCTTGGAAAACTCAATATTACTAAGTGTCTATGGGAAAGTGGTTATCACGTCCGGCTAACACGCGGAAGGTCCAAGGTTCGACGCCCATAAGATACATGTTTTGACCATCGTGATTAGGCATAAAAAAGCTAGGTCTCTTGGAAATTTCAACATAACTACGTATCTATGGGGTAGTGGTTATCACGTCCGCTTCACACGCGTAAGGTCCCAGGTTCGAGCCCTGGTAGATACATATTTTGTCCATCGTGATCGGGCATAAAAAAGCTAGGTCTCTTGGAAAACTCAGTATCACTACGTATCTATGGTGTAGTGGTTATCACGTCCGCCTAACACGCGGAAGGTCCCAGGATCGAGCCCTGGTAGATACATATTTTGTCCATCGTGATTGGGCATAAATATAAGCTAGATCTCTCGGAAAACTCAGTATTACTACGTATCTAAGGTGTAGTGGTTATCACGTCCGCTTTACACGCGGAAGGTCCCATGTTCGAGCCCTGGTAGATACATGTTTTGTCCATCGTGATTTGGCATAAAAATTAGCTAGATCTCTCGGAAAACTCAGTATTACTACGTATATATGGTGTAGTGGTTATCACGTCCGCCTAACACGTGGAAGGTGACAGGTTCGAGCCCTGGTACATACATATTTTGTCCATCGTGATTGGGCATAAAAAAAGCTAGGTCTCTTGGAAAACTCAGCGTTACTACGTATCTATGGTGTAGTGGTTATCACGTCCGCTTAATACGCGGAAGGTCCCAAGTTCGAGTCCTGGTAGATACATGTTTTGTCCATCGTGATTGGGCATAAAAAAGCTAGGTCTCTTGGAAATTTCAACATAACTACGTATCTATAATGTAGTGGTTATCACGTCAGCTTCACACGCGGAAGGTCCCAGGTTCGAGCCCTGGTAGATACATATTTTGTCCATCGTGATTGGGCATAAAAAAGCTAGGTCTCTTGGAAATTTCAACGTAACTACATATCTATGGTGTTGTGGTTATCACGTCCGCTTCACACGCGGAAGGTCCCAGGTTCGAGCCCCGGAAGATACATGTTTTGTCCATCGTGATTGGGCATAAAAATAGGCTAGATCTCTCGGAAAACTCAGTATTTCTACCTATCTATTGTGTAGTGGTTATCACGTCCGCCTAACACGCGGAAGTTCCCAGGTTCGAGCCCTGGTAGATACATATTTTGTCCATCGTGATTGGGCATAAATATAAGCTAGATCTCTCGGAAAAGTCAGTATTACTACGTATCTATGGTGTAGTGGTTATCACGTCCGCTTTTCACGCGGAAGGTCCCAGGTTCGAGCCCTGGTAGATACATATTTTGTCCATCGTGATTGGGCATAAAAAAGCTAGGTCTCTTGGAAATTTCAGTATTAATACGTATCTATGTTGTAGTGGTTAACACGTCCGCTTCACACGCGGAAGGTCCCAGGTTCGAGCCCTGGTGGATACACATTTTGACCATCGATATAGGACATTAAAAAAAGCTAGGTCTCTTGGAAAACTCAATATTACTAAGTGTCTATGGGAAAGTGGTTATCACGTCCGGCTAACACGCGGAAGGTCAAAGGTTCGACGCCCATAAGATACATGTTTTGACCATCGTGATTAGGCATAAAAAAGCTGGGTCTCTTGGAAATTTCAACATAACTACGTATCTATGGGGTAGTGGTTATCACGTCCGCTTCACACGCGGAAGGTCCCAGGTTCGAGCCCTGGTAGATACATATTTTGTCCATCGTGAATGGGCATAAAAAAGCTAGGTCTCATGGAAAACTCAGTATCACTACGTATCTATGGTGTAGTGGTTATCACGTCCGCCTAACACGCGGAAGGTCCCAGGTTCGAGCCCTGGTAGATACATATTTTGTCCATCGTGATTGGGCATAAATATAAGCTAGATCTCTCGGAAAACTCAATATTACTACGTATCTAAGGTGTAGTGGTTATCACGTCCGCTCTTCACGCGGAAGGTCCCAGGTTCGAGCCCTGGTAGATACATATTTTGTCCATCGTGATTGGGCATAAATATAAGCTAAATCTCTCGGAAAACTCAGTATTACTACGTATCTATGGTGTGGTGGTTATCACGTCCGCTTTACACGCGGAAGGTCCCAGGTTCGAGCCCTGTTTGATACATGTTTTGTCCATCGTGATTGGGCATAAAAATTAGCTAGATCTCTCGGAAAACTCAGTATTACTACGTATATATGGTGTAGTGGTTATCAAGTCCGCCTAACACGTGGAAGGTGCCAGGTTCGAGCCCTGGTAGATACATATTTTGTCCATCGTGATTGGGCATAAAAAAAGCTAGGTCTCTTGGAAAACTCAGCATTAGTACGTATCTATGGTGTAGTGGTTATCACGTCCGCTTAATACGCGGAAGGTCCCAAGTTCGAGTGCTGGTAGATACATGTTTTGTCCATCGTGATTGGGCATAAAAAAGCTAGGTCTCTTGGAAATTGCGACATAACTACGTATCTATGGTGTAGTGGTTATCACGTCCGCCTAACACGCGGAAGGTCCCAGGTTCGAGCCCTGGTAGATACATATTTTGTCCATCGTGATTGGGCATAAAAATAAGCTAGATCTCTCGGAAAACTCAGTATTGCTACGTTTCTGTGGTGTAGTGGTTATCACGTCCGCTTTACACGCGAAAGGTCCCATGTTCGAGCCCTGGTAGATACATGTTTTGTCCATCGTGATTGGGCATAAATATAAGCTAGATCTCTCGGAAAACTCAGTATTACTACGTATCTATGTTGTAGTGGTTATCACGTCCGCTTCACACGCGGAAGGTCCCAGGTTCGAGCCCTGGTAGATACATATTTTGTCCATCGTGATTGGGCATAAAAAAGCTAGGTCTCTTGGAAATTTCAGCATTACTACGTATCTATGTTGTAGTGGTTAACACGTCCGCTTCACACGCGGAAGGTCCCAGGTTCGAGCCCTGGTAGATACACATTTTGACCATCGATATAGGACATTAAAAAAAGCTAGGTCTCTTGGAAATCTCAATATTACTAAGTGTCTATGGGAAAGTGGTTATCACGTCCGGCTAACACGCGGAAGGTCCAAGGTTCGACGCCCATAAGATACATGTTTTGACCATCGTGATTAGGCATAAAAATATGCTAGGTCTCTTTGAAAACTCAAGTTTACTACGTAGCTATAGTGTAGTGGTTAGTACGTCCGCTTTACACGCTGAAGGTCCCAGGTTCGAGCCCTGGTAGATACATGTTTTGTCCATCGTGATTTGGCATAAAAATTAGCTAGATCTCTCGGAAAACTCAGTATTACTACGTATATATGGTGTAGTGGTTATCAAGTCCGCCTAACACGTGGAAGGTGCCAGGTTCGAGCCCTGGTAGATGCATATTTTGTCCATCGTGATTTGCGGAAGGTCACAGTATCGAGCCCTGGTAGATACATGTTTTGTCCATCGTGATTGGGCATAAAAATAAGCTAGATCCCTCGGAAAACTCAGTAGTACTACGTATATGTGGTGTAGTGGTTGTCACGTCCGCTTTACACGCGGAAGGTCCCATGTTCGAGCCCTGGTAGATACATGTTTTGTCCATCGTGATTTGGCATAAAAATTAGCTAGATCTCTCGGAAAACTCAGTATTACTACGTATATATGGTGTAGTGGTTATCACGTCCGCCTAACACGTGGAAGGTGCCAGGTTCGAGCCCTGGTACATACATATTTTGTCCATCGTGATTGGGCATAAAAAAGCTAGGTCTCTTGGAAAACTCAGCGTTACTACGTATCTATGGTGTAGTGGTTATCACGTCCGCTTAATACGCGGAAGGTCCCAAGTTCGAGTCCTGGTAGATACATGTTTTGTCCATCGTGATTGGGCATAAAAAAGCTAGGTCTCTTGGAAATTTCAACATAACTACGTATCTATAATGTAGTGGTTATCACGTCAGCTTCACACGCGGAAGGTCCCAGGTTCGAGCCCTGGTAGATACATATTTTGTCCATCGTGATTGGGCATAAAAAAGCTAGGTCTCTTGGAAATTTCAACGTAACTACATATCTATGGTGTTGTGGTTATCACGTCCGCTTCACACGCGGAAGGTCCCAGGTTCGAGCCCCGGAAGATACATGTTTTGTCCATCGTGATTGGGCATAAAAATAGGCTAGATCTCTCGGAAAACTCAGTATTTCTACGTATCTATGGTGTAGTGGTTATCACGTCCGCCTAACACGCGGAAGTTCCCAGGTTCGAGCCCTGGTAGATACATATTTTGTCCATCGTGATTGGGCATAAATATAAGCTAGATCTCTCGGAAAAGTCAGTATTACTACGTATCTATGGTGTAGTGGTTATCACGTCCGCTTTTCACGCGGAAGGTCCCAGGTTCGAGCCCTGGTAGATACATATTTTGTCCATCGTGATTGGGCATAAAAAAGCTAGGTCTCTTGGAAATTTCAGTGTTAATACGTATCTATGTTGTAGTGGTTAACACGTCCGCTTCACACGCGGAAGGTCCCAGGTTCGAGCCCTGGTGGATACACATTTTGACCATCGATATAGGACATTAAAAAAAGCTAGGTCTCTTGGAAAACTCAATATTACTAAGTGTCTATGGGAAAGTGGTTATCACGTCCGGCTAACACGCGGAAGGTCAAAGGTTCGACGCCCATAAGATACATGTTTTGACCATCGTGATTAGGCATAAAAAAGCTGGGTCTCTTGGAAATTTCAACATAACTACGTATCTATGGGGTAGTGGTTATCACGTCCGCTTCACACGCGGAAGGTCCCAGGTTCGAGCCCTGGTAGATACATATTTTGTCCATCGTGAATGGGCATAAAAAAGCTAGGTCTCATGGAAAACTCAGTATCACTACGTATCTATGGTGTAGTGGTTATCACGTCCGCCTAACACGCGGAAGGTCCCAGGTTCGAGCCCTGGTAGATACATATTTTGTCCATCGTGATTGGGCATAAATATAAGCTAGATCTCTCGGAAAACTCAGTACTACTACGTATCTAAGGTGTAGTGGTTATCACGTCCGCTTTTCACGCGGAAGGTCCCAGGTTCGAGCCCTGGTAGATACATATTTTGTCCATCGTGATTGGGCATAAATATAAGCTAAATCTCTCGGAAAACTCAGTATTACTACGTATATATGGTGTAGTGGTTATCACGTCCGCCTAACACGTGGAAGGTGCCAGGTTCGAGCCCTGGTAGATACATATTTTGTCCATCGTGATTGGGCATAAAAAAAGCTAGGTCTCTTGGAAAACTCAGCATTAGTACGTATCTATGGTGTAGTGGTTATCACGTCCGCTTAATACGCGGAAGGTCCCAAGTTCGAGTGCTTGTAGATACATGTTTTGTCCATCGTGATTGGGCATAAAAAAGCTAGGTCTCTTGGAAATTGCGACATAACTACGTATCTATGGTGTAGTGGTTATCACGTCCGCCTAACACGCGGAAGGTCCCAGGTTCGAGCCCTGGTAGATACATATTTTGTCCATCGTGATTGGGCATAAAAATAAGCTAGATCTCTCGGAAAACTCAGTATTGCTACGTTTCTGTGGTGTAGTGGTTATCACGTCCGCTTTACACGCGGAAGGTCCCATGTTCGAGCCCTGGTAGATACATGTTTTGTCCATCGTGATTGGGCATAAATATAAGCTAGATCTCTCGGAAAACTCAGTATTACTACGTATCTATGTTGTAGTGGTTATCACGTCCGCTTCACACGCGGAAGGTCCCAGGTTCGAGCCCTGGTAGATACATATTTTGTCCATCGTGATTGGGCATAAAAAAGCTAGGTCTCTTGGAAATTTCAGCATTACTACGTATCTATGTTGTAGTGGTTAACACGTCCGCTTCACACGCGGAAGGTCCCAGGTTCGAGCCCTGGTAGATACCAATTTTGACCATCGATATAGGACATTAAAAAAAGCTAGGTCTCTTGGAAAACTCAATATTACTAAGTGTCTATGGGAAAGTGGTTATCACGTCCGGCTAACACGCGGAAGGTCCAAGGTTCGACGCCCATAAGATACATGTTTTGACCATCGTGATTAGGCATAAAAATATGCTAGGTCTCTTTGAAAACTCAAGTTTACTACGTAGCTATAGTGTAGTGGTTAGTACGTCCGCTTTACACGCTGAAGGTCCCAGGTTCGAGCCCTGGTAGATACATGTTTTGTCCATCGTGATTTGGCATAAAAATTAGCTAGATCTCTCGGAAAACTCAGTATTACTACGTATATATGGTGTAGTGGTTATCAAGTCCGCCTAACACGTGGAAGGTGCCAGGTTCGAGCCCTGGTAGATACATATTTTGTCCATCGTGATTGGGCATAAAAATAAGCTAGATCTCTCGGAAAACACAATATTACTACGTATCTATGGTGTAGTGGTAATCAAGTCCGCCTAGCACGCGGAATGTCCCAGGTTCGAAACCTGGTAGATACATATTTTAACCATCGTGATTGGGCATAACAATAAGCTAGGTCTCTTGGAAAACTCATTATAACTACCTAACTATGGTTTAGTGGTTATCACGTCCACCTGACACGCGGAAGGTCCCAGGTTCGAGCCCTGGTAGATACATGTTTTGTCCATCGTGATTGGGCATAAACATAAGCTAGATCTCTCGGAAAACTTAGTATTTCTACGTATCTATGGTGTAGTGGTTATCACGTCCGCCTAACACGCGGAAGGTCCCAGGTTCGAGCCCTGGTAGATACATAGTTTGTCCATCGTGATTGGGCATAAATATGAGCTAGATCTCTCGGAAAACTCAGTATTACTACGTATCTATAATGTAGTGGTTATCACGTCCGCTTCTCACGCGGAAGGTCCCATTTTCGAGCCCTGGTAGATACATATTTTGTCCATCGTGATTGGGCATAAAAAAGCTAGGTCTCTTGGAAATTTCAACATAACTACGTATGTATGGTGTAGTGGTTATCACGTCCGCTGTACACGCGGAAGGTCCCAGGTTCGAGCCCTGTTTGATACATGTTTTGTCCATCGTGATTGGGCATAAAAATTAGCTAGATCTCTCGGAAAACTCAGTATTACTACGTATATATGGTGTAGTGGTTATCACGTCCGCCTAACACGTGGAAGGTGCCAGGTTCGAGCCCTGGTAGATACATATTTTGTCCATCGTGATTGGGCATAAAAAAGCTAGGTCTCTTGGAAAACTCAGCATTACTACGTATCTATAATGTAGTGGTTATCACGTCCGCTTCTCACGCGGAAGGTCCCAGGTTCGAGCCCTGGTAGATACATATTTTGTCCATCGTGATTGGGCATAAAAAAGCTAGGTCTCTTGGAAATTTCAACATAACTACGTATCTATGGTGTAGTGGTTATCACGTCCGCTTCACACGCGGAAGGTCCCAGGTTCGAGCCCTGGTAGATACATATTTTGTCCATCGTGATTGGGCATATAAAAGCTAGGTCTCTTGGAAAACTCAGTATCACTACGTATCTATGGTGTGTTGGTTATCACGTCCGCCTAACACGCGAAAGTTCCCAGGTTCGAGTCCTGGTAGATACATATTTTGTCCATCGTGATTGGGCATAAAAAAGCTAGGTCTCTTGGAAATTTCAACGTAACTACGTATCTATGGTGTTGTGGTTATCACGTCCGCTTCACACGCGGAAGGTCCCAGGTTCGAGCCCCGGTAGATACATGTTTTGTCCATCGTGATTGGGCATAAATATAAGCTAGATCTCTCGGAAAAGTCAGTATTACTACGTATCTATGGTGTAGTGGTTATCACGTCCGCTTTTCACGCGGAAGGTCCCAGGTTCGAGCCCTGCTAGATACATATTTTGACCATCGTGATAGGACATAAAAAAGCTAGGTCTCTTGGAAAACTCAGTATAACTACGTATCTATGGTGTAGTGGTTATCACGTCCGCTTCACACGCGGAAGGTCCCAGCTTCGAGCCCTGGTAGATACATATTTTGTCCATCGTGATTGGGCATAAAAAAGCTAGGTCTCTTGGAAAACTCAGTATCACTACGTATCTATGGTGTAGTGGTTATCACGTCCGCCTAACACGCAGAAGGTCCCAGGTTCGAGCCCTGGTAGATACATATTTTGTCCATCGTGATTGGGCATAAAAAAGCTAGGTCTCTTGGAAATTTCAACATAACTACGTATCTATGGTGTAGTGGTTATCACGTCCGCTTTACACGCGGAAGGTCCCAGGTTCGAGCCCTGGTAGATACATATTTTGTCCATCGTGATTGGGCATAAAAAAAGCTAGGTCTCTTGAAAAACTCAGTATCACCTCGTATCTATGCGATAGTGGTTATCACGTCTGGCTAACACGCGGAAGGTCCCAGGTTCGAGGCCCATAAGATACATGTTTTGACCATCGTGATTAGGCATAAAAATAAAATAGGTCTCTTGGAAAACTCAGTTCTACTACGTATATATAGTGTAGTGGTTATCAGGTCCGCTTTACACGCGGAATGTCCCAGGTTCGAGCCCTGGTAGATACATGTTTTGTCCATCGTGATTGGGCATAAATATAAGCTAGATCTCTCGGAAAACTCAGTATTACTACGTATCTATGGTGTAGTGGTTATCACGTCCGCCTAACACGCGGAATCTCCCAGGTTCGAGCCCTGGTAGATACATATTTTGTCCATCGTGATTGGGCATAAAAAAGCTAGGTCTCTTGGAAATTTCAACATAACTACGTATCTATGGTGTAGTGGTTATCACGTCCGCTTCACACGCGGTAGGTCCCAGGTTCGAGCCCTGGTAGATACATGTTTTGTCCATCGTGATTGGGCATAAAAATAAGCTAGATCTCTCGGAAAACTCAGAATTTCTACGTATATATGGTGTAGTGGTTATCACGTCCGCCTAACACGCGGAAGGTCCCAGTTTCGAGTCCTGGTAGATACATGTTTTGTCCAACGTAATTGGGCATAAAAAAGCTAGGTCTCTTGGAAATTTCAACATAACTACGTATCTATGGTGTAGTGGTTATCACGTCCGCTTCACACGCGGAAGGTCCCAGGTTCGAGCTCTGGTAGATACATATTTTGTCCATCGTGATTGGGCATAAAAAAGCTAGGTCTCTTGGAAAACTCAGTATCACTACGTATCTATGGTGTAGTGGTTATCACGTCCGCCTAACACGCGGAAGGTCCCAGGTTCCAGCCCTGGTAGGTACATATTTTGTCCATCGTGATTGGGCATAAAAAAGCTAGGTCTCTTGGAAATTTCAACATAACTACGTATCTATGGTGTAGTGGTTATCACGTCCGCTTTACACACGGAAGGTCCCAGGTTTGAGCGCTGGTAGATACATGTTTTGTCCATCGTGATTGGGCATAAAAATAAGCTAGATCTCTCGGAAAACTCAGTATTTCTACGTATCTATGGTGTAGTGGTTATCAAGTCCGTCTAACACGCGGAAGGTCCCAGGTTCGAGCCCTGGTAGATACATATTTTGTCCATCGTGATTGGGCATAAATATAAGCTAGATCTCTCGGAAAACTCAGTATTACTACGTATCTATGGTGTAGTGGTTATCACGTCCGCCTTACACGCGGAAGGTCCCAGATTCGAGCCCTGCTAGATACATATTTTGACCATCGTGATAGGACATAAAAAAGCTAGGTCTCTTGGAAAACTCAGTATAACTACGTATCTATGGTGTAGTGGTTATCACGTCCGCTTCACACGCGGAAGGTCCCAGGTTCGAGCCCTGGTAGATACATATTTTGTCCATCGTGATTGGGCATAAAAAAGCTAGGTCTCTTGGAAAACTCAGTATCACTACGTATCTATGGTGTAGTGGTTATCACGTCCGCCTAACACGCGGAAGGTCCCAGGTTCGAGCCCTGGTAGATACATATTTTGTCCATCGTGATTGGGCATAAAAAAGCTAGGTCTCTTGGAAATTTCAACATAACTACGTATCTATGGTGTAGTGGTTATCACGTCCGCTTTACACGCGGAAGGTCCCAGGTTCGAGCCCTGGTAGATACATATTTTGTCCATCGTGATTGGGCATAAAAAAAGCTAGGTCTCTTGGAAAACTCAGTATCACTTCGTATCTATGCGATAGTGGTTATCACGTCTGGCTAACACGCGGAAGGTCCCAGGTTCGAGGCCCATAAGATACATGTTTTGACCATCGTGATTAGGCATAAAAATAAAATAGGTCTCTTGGAAAACTCAGTTCTACTACGTATATATAGTGTAGTGGTTATCAGGTCCGCTTTACACGCGGAATGTCCCAGGTTCGAGCCCTGGTAGATACATGTTTTGTCCATCGTGATTGGGCATAAATATAAGCTAGATCTCTCGGAAAACTCAGTATTACTACGTATCTATGGTGTAGTGGTTATCACGTCCGCCTAACACGCGGAATCTTCCAGGTTCGAGCCCTGGTAGATACATATTTTGTCCATCGTGATTGGGCATAAAAAAGCTAGGTCTCTTGGAAATTTCAACACAACTACGTATCTATGGTGTTGTGGTTATCACGTCCGCTTCACACGCGGAAGGTCCCACGTTCGAGCCCTGGTAGATACATGTTTTATCCATCGTGATTGGGCATAAAAATAAGCTAGATCTCTCGGAAAACTCAGTATTACTACGTTTCTGTGGTGTAGTGGTTATCACGTCCGCTTTACACGCGGAAGGTCCCAGGTTCGAGCCCTGGTAGATACATGTTTTGTCCATCGTGATTGGGCATAAAAATTAGCTAGATCTCTCGGAAAACTCAGTATTACTACGTATATATGGTGTAGTGGTTATCACGTCCGCCTAACACGTGGAAGGTGCCAGGTTCGAGCCCTGGTAGATACATATTTTGTCCATCGTGATTGGGCATAAAAAAGCTAGGTCTCTTGGAAAACTCAGCATTACTACGTATCTATGGTGTAGTGGTTATCACGTCCGCTTAATGCGCGAAAGGTCCCAAGTTCGTGTCCTGGTAGATACATGCTTTGTCCATCGTGATTGGGCATAAAAAAGCTGGGTCTCTTGGAAATTTCAACATAACTACGGATCTATGGTGTAGTGGTTATCACGTCCGCCTAACACGCGGAAGGTTCCAGGTTCGAGCCCTGGTAGATACATATATTGTCCATCGTGATTGGGCATAAATATAAGCTAGATGTCTCGGAAAACTCAGTATTACTACGTATCTATGGTGTAGTGGTTATCACGTCCGTTTTACACGCGGAAGGTCCCAGGTTCGAGCCCTGGTAGATACATATTTTGACCATCGTGATAGGACATAAAAAAAGCTAGGTCTCTTGGAAAACTCAATATTACTAAGTGTCTATGGGATAGTGGTTATCACGTCCGGCTAACACGCGGAAGGTCCAAGGTTCGACGCCCATAAGATACATGTTTTGACCATCGTGATTAGGCATAAAAATATGCTAGGTCTCTTTAAAAACTCAATTTTACTACGTAGCTATAGTGTAGTGGTTATCACGTCCGCCTAACACGCGGAATCTCCCAGGTTCGAGCCCTGGTAGATACATATTTTGTCCATCGTGATTGGGCATAAAAAAGCTAGGTCTCTTGGAAATTTCAACACAACTACGTATCTATGGTGTAGTGGTTATCACGTCCGCTTTACACGCGGAAGGTCCCAGGTTCGAGCCCTGGTAGATACATATTTTGTCCATCGTGATTGGGCATAAAAAAAGCTAGGACTCTTGGAAAACTCAGTATCACTTCGTATCTATGCGATAGTGGTTATCACGTCTTGCTAACACGCGGAAGGTCCCAGGTTCGAGGCCCATAAGATACATGTTTTGACCATCGTGATTAGGCATAAAAATAAAATAGGTCTCTTGGAAAACTCAGTTCTACTACGTATATATAGTGTAGTGGTTATCACGTCTGCTTTACACGCGGAATGTCCCAGGTTCGAGCCCTGGTAGATACATGTTTTGTCCATCGTGATTGGGCATAAATATAAGCTAGATCTCTCAGAAAACTCAGTACTACTACGTTTCTATGGTGTAGTGGTTATCACGTCCGCTTCACACGCGGAAGGTCCCAGGTTCGAGCCCTGGTAGATACATATTTTGTCCATCGTGATTGGGCATAAAAAAGCTAGGTCTCTTGGAAAACTCAGTATCACTACGTATCTATGGTGTAGTGGTTATCACGTCCGCCTAACACGCGGAAGGTCCCAGGTTCGAGCCCTGGTAGATACATATTTTGTCCATCGTGATTGGGCATAAATATAAGCTAGATCTCTCGGAAAACTCAGTATTACTACGTATCTAAGCTGTAGTGGTTATCACGTCCACTTTTCACGCGGAAGGTCCCAGGTTCGAGCCCTGGTAGATACATATTTTGACCATCGTGATAGGACATAAAAAAAGCTAGGTCTCTTTGAAAACTCAATTTTACTACGTAGCTATAGTGTAGTGGTTATCACGTCCGCTAAACACGCGGAAGGTCCCACGTTCGAGCCCTGGTAGATACATGTTTTATCCATCGTGATTGGGCATAAAAATAAGCTAGATCTCTCGGAAAACTCAGTATTACTACGTTTCTGTGGTGTAGTGGTTATCACGTCCGCTTTACACGCGGAAGGTCCCATGTTCGAGCCCTGGTAGATACATGTTTTGTCCATCGTGATTGGGCATAAAAATTAGCTAGATCTCTCGGAAAACTCAATATTACTACGTATATATGGTGTAGTGGTTATCACGTCCGCCTAACACGTGGAAGGTGCCAGGTTCGAGCCCTGGTAGATACATATTTTGACCATCGTGATAGGACATAAAAAAAGCTAGGTCTCTTGGAAAACTCAATATTACTAAGTGTCTATGGGATAGTGGTTATCACGTCCGGCTAACACGCGGAAGGTCCAAGGTTCGACGCCCATAAGATACATGTTTTGACCATCGTGATTAGGCATAAAAATATGCTAGGTCTCTTTAAAAACTCAATTTTACTACGTAGCTATAGTGTAGTGGTTATCACGTCCGCCTAACACGCGGAATCTCCCAGGTTCGAGCCCTGGTAGATACATATTTTGTCCATCGTGATTGGGCATAAAAAAGCTAGGTCTCTTGGAAATTTCAACACAACTACGTATCTATGGTGTAGTGGTTATCACGTCCGCTTTACACGCGGAAGGTCCCAGGTTCGAGCCCTGGTAGATACATATTTTGTCCATCGTGATTGGGCATAAAAAAAGCTAGGTCTCTTGGAAAACTCAGTATCACTTCGTATCTATGCGATAGTGGTTATCACGTCTTGCTAACACGCGGAAGGTCCCAGGTTCGAGGCCCATAAGATACATGTTTTGACCATCGTGATTAGGCATAAAAATAAAATAGGTCTCTTGGAAAACTCAGTTCTACTACGTATATATAGTGTAGTGGTTATCACGTCTGCTTTACACGCGGAATGTCCCAGGTTCGAGCCCTGGTAGATACATGTTTTGTCCATCGTGATTGGGCATAAATATAAGCTAGATCTCTCAGAAAACTCAGTACTACTACGTTTCTATGGTGTAGTGGTTATCACGTCCGCTTCACACGCGGAAGGTCCCAGGTTCGAGCCCTGGTAGATACATATTTTGTCCATCGTGATTGGGCATAAAAAAGCTAGGTCTCTTGGAAAACTCAGTATCACTACGTATCTATGGTGTAGTGGTTATCACGTCCGCCTAACACGCGGAAGGTCCCAGGTTCGAGCCCTGGTAGATACATATTTTGTCCATCGTGATTGGGCATAAATATAAGCTAGATCTCTCGGAAAACTCAGTATTACTACGTATCTAAGCTGTAGTGGTTATCACGTCCACTTTTCACGCGGAAGGTCCCAGGTTCGAGCCCTGGTAGATACATATTTTGACCATCGTGATAGGACATAAAAAAAGCTAGGTCTCTTTGAAAACTCAATTTTACTACGTAGCTATAGTGTAGTGGTTATCACGTCCGCTAAACACGCGGAAGGTCCCACGTTCGAGCCCTGGTAGATACATGTTTTATCCATCGTGATTGGGCATAAAAATAAGCTAGATCTCTCGGAAAACTCAGTATTACTACGTTTCTGTGGTGTAGTGGTTATCACGTCCGCTTTACACGCGGAAGGTCCCATGTTCGAGCCCTGGTAGATACATGTTTTGTCCATCGTGATTGGGCATAAAAATTAGCTAGATCTCTCGGAAAACTCAATATTACTACGTATATATGGTGTAGTGGTTATCACGTCCGCCTAACACGTGGAAGGTGCCAGGTTCGAGCCCTGGTAGATACATATTTTGTCCATCGTGATTGGGCATAAAAAAGCTAGGTCTCTTGGAAAACTCAGCATTACTACGTATCTATGGTGTAGTGGTTATCACGTCCGCTTAATGCGCGAAAGGTCCCAAGTTCGTGTCCTGGTAGATACATGCTTTGTCCATCGTGATTGGGCATAAAAAAGCTGGGTCTCTTGGAAATTTCAACATAACTACGGATCTATGGTGTAGTGGTTATCACGTCCGCCTAACACGCGGAAGGTTCCAGGTTCGAGCCCTGGTAGATACATATATTGTCCATCGTGATTGGGCATAAATATAAGCTAGATGTCTCGGAAAACTCAGTATTACTACGTATCTATGGTGTAATGGTTATCACGTCCGTTTTACACGCGGAAGGTCCCAGGTTCGAGCCCTGGTAGATACATATTTTGACCATCGTGATAGGACATAAAAAAAGCTAGGTCTCTTGGAAAACTCAATATTACTAAGTGTCTATGGGATAGTGGTTATCACGTCCGGCTAACACGCGGAAGGTCCAAGGTTCGACGCCCATAAGATACATGTTTTGACCATCGTGATTAGGCATAAAAATATGCTAGGTCTCTTTGAAAACTCAATTTTACTACGTAGCTATAGTGTAGTGGTTATCACGTCCGCCTAACACGCAGAAGGTCCCAGGTTCGAGCCCTGGTAGATACATATTTTGTCCATCGTGATTGGGCATAAAAAAGCTAGGTCTCTTGGAAATTTCAACATAACTACGTATCTATGGTGTAGTGGTTATTACGTCCGCTTTACACGCGGAAGTTCCCAGGTTCGAGCCCTGGTAGATACATATTTTGTCCATCGTGATTGGGCATAAAAAAAGCTAGGTCTCTTGGAAAACTCAGAATCACTTCGTATCTATGCGATAGTGGTTATCACGTCTGGCTAACACGCGGAAGGTCCCAGGTTCGAGGCCCATAAGATACATGTTTTGACCATCGTGATTAGGCATAAAACTAAAATAGGTCTCTTGGAAAACTCAGTTCTACTACGTATATATAGTGTAGTGGTTATCAGGTCCGCTTTACACGCGGAATGTCCCAGGTTCGAGCCCTGGTAGATACATGTTTTGTCCATCGTGATTGGGCATAAATATAAGCTAGATCTCTCGGAAAACTCAGTATTACTACGTATCTATGGTGCAGTGGTTATCACGTCCGCCTAACACGCGGAATCTCCCAGGTTCGAGCCCTGGTAGATACATATTTTGTCCATCGTGATTGGGCATAAAAAAAGCTAGGTCTCTTGGAAAACTCAGTATCACTTCGTATCTATGCGATAGTGGTTATCACGTCTGGCTAACACGCGGAAGGTCCCAGGTTCGAGGCCCATAAGATACATGTTTTGACCATCGTGATTAGGCATAAAAATAAAATAGGTCTCTTGGAAAACTCAGTTCTACTACGTATATATAGTGTAGTGGTTATCAGGTCCGCTTTACACGCGGAATGTCCCAGGTTCGAGCCCTGGTAGATACATGTTTTGTCCATCGTGATTGGGCATAAATATAAGCTAGATCTCTCGGAAAACTCAGTATTACTACGTATCTATGGTGCAGTGGTTATCACGTCCGCCTAACACGCGGAATCTCCCAGGTTCGAGCCCTGGTAGATACATATTTTGTCCATCGTGATTGGGCATAAAAAAAGCTAGGTCTCTTGGAAAACTCAGTGTCACTTCGTATCTATGCGATAGTGGTTATCACGTCTTGCTAACACTCGGAAGGTCCCAGGTTCGAGGCCCATAAGATACATGTTTTGACCATCGTGATTAGGCATAAAAATAAAATAGGTCTCTTGGAAAACTCAGTTCTACTACGTATATATAGTGTAGTGGTTATCACGTCTGCTTTACACGCGGAATGTCCCAGGTTCGAGCCCTGGTAGATACATGTTTTGTCCATCGTGATTGGGCATAAATATAAGCTAGATCTCTCAGAAAACTCAGTACTACTACGTATCTATGGTGTAGTGGTTATCACGTCCGCTTCACACGCGGAAGGTCCCAGGTTCGAGCCCTGGTAGATACATATTTTGTCCATCGTGATTGGGCATAAAAAAGCTAGGTCTCTTGGAAAACTCAGTATCACTACGTATCTATGGTGTAGTGGTTATCACGTCCGCCTAACACGCGGAAGGTCCCAGGTTCGAGCCCTGGTAGATACATATTTTGTCCATCGTGATTGGGCATAAATATAAGCTAGATCTCTCGGAAAACTCAGTATTACTACGTATCTAAGCTGTAGTGGTTATCACGTCCACTTTTCACGCGGAAGGTCCCAGGTTCGAGCCCTGGTAGATACATATTTTGACCATCGTGATAGGACATAAAAAAAGCTAGGTCTCTTTGAAAACTCAATTTTACTACGTAGCTATAGTGTAGTGGTTATCACGTCCGCTAAACACGCGGAAGGTCCCACGTTCGAGCCCTGGTAGATACATGTTTTATCCATCGTGATTGGGCATAAAAATAAGCTAGATCTCTCGGAAAACTCAGTATTACTACGTTTCTGTGGTGTAGTGGTTATCACGTCCGCTTTACACGCGGAAGGTCCCATGTTCGAGCCCTGGTAGATACATGTTTTGTCCATCGTGATTGGGCATAAAAATTAGCTAGATCTCTCGGAAAACTCAATATTACTACGTATATATGGTGTAGTGGTTATCACGTCCGCCTAACACGTGGAAGGTGCCAGGTTCGAGCCCTGGTAGATACATATTTTGTCCATCGTGATTGGGCATAAAAAAGCTAGGTCTCTTGGAAAACTCAGCATTACTACGTATCTATGGTGTAGTGGTTATCACGTCCGCTTAATGCGCGAAAGGTCCCAAGTTCGTGTCCTGGTAGATACATGCTTTGTCCATCGTGATTGGGCATAAAAAAGCTGGGTCTCTTGGAAATTTCAACATAACTACGGATCTATGGTGTAGTGGTTATCACGTCCGCCTAACACGCGGAAGGTTCCAGGTTCGAGCCCTGGTAGATACATATATTGTCCATCGTGATTGGGCATAAATATAAGCTAGATGTCTCGGAAAACTCAGTATTACTACGTATCTATGGTGTAGTGGTTATCACGTCCGTTTTACACGCGGAAGGTCCCAGGTTCGAGCCCTGGTAGATACATATTTTGACCATCGTGATAGGACATAAAAAAAGCTAGGTCTCTTGGAAAACTCAATATTACTAAGTGTCTATGGGATAGTGGTTATCACGTCCGGCTAACACGCGGAAGGTCCAAGGTTCGACGCCCATAAGATACATGTTTTGACCATCGTGATTAGGCATAAAAATATGCTAGGTCTCTTTGAAAACTCAATTTTACTACGTAGCTATAGTGTAGTGGTTATCACGTCCGCCTAACACGCAGAAGGTCCCAGGTTCGAGCCCTGGTAGATACATATTTTGTCCATCGTGATTGGGCATAAAAAAGCTAGGTCTCTTGGAAATTTCAACATAACTACGTATCTATGGTGTAGTGGTTATTACGTCCGCTTTACACGCGGAAGTTCCCAGGTTCGAGCCCTGGTAGATACATATTTTGTCCATCGTGATTGGGCATAAAAAAAGCTAGGTCTCTTGGAAAACTCAGTATCACTTCGTATCTATGCGATAGTGCTTATCACGTCTGGCTAACACGCGGAAGGTCCCAGGTTCGAGTCCCGTAAGATACATGTTTTGACCATCGTGATTAGGCATAAAAATAAAATAGGTCTCTTGGAAAACTCAGTTCTACTACGTATATATAGTGTAGTGGTTATCAGGTCCGCTTTACACGCGGAATGTCCCAGGTTCGAGCCCTGGTAGATACATGTTTTGTCCATCGTGATTGGGCATAAATATAAGCTAGATCTCTCGGAAAACTCAGTATTACTACGTATCTATGGTGCAGTGGTTATCACGTCCGCCTAACACGCGGAATCTCCCAGGTTCGAGCCCTGGTAGATACATATTTTGTCCATCGTGACTGGGCATAAAAAAGCTAGGTCTCTTGGAAATTTCAACACAACTACGTATCTATGGTGTAGTGGTTATCACGTCCGCTTTACACGCGGAAGGTCCCAGGTTCGAGCCCTGGTAGATACATATTTTGTCCATCGTGATTGGGCATAAAAATAAGCTAGATCTCTCGGAAAACTCAGTATCACATCGTATCTATGCGATAGTGGTTATCACGTCTTGCTAACACGCGGAAGGTCCCAGGTTCGAGGCCCATAAGATACATGTTTTGACCATGGTGATTAGGCATAAAAATAAAATAGGTCTCTTGGAAAACTCAGTTCTACTACCTATATATAGTGTAGTGGTTATCACGTCTGCTTTACACGCGGAATGTCCCAGGTTCGAGCCCTGGTAGATACATGTTTTGTCCATCGTGATTGGGCATAAAAATTAGCTAGATCTCTCGGAAAACTCAATATTACTACGTATATATGGTGTAGTGGTTATCACGTCCGCCTAACACGTGGAAGGTGCCAGGTTCGAGCCCTGGTAGATACATATTTTGTCCATCGTGATTGGGCATAAAAAAGCTAGGTCTCTTGGAAAACTCAGCATTACTACGTATCTATGGTGTAGTGGTTATCACGTCCGCTTAATGCGCGAAAGGTCCCAAGTTCGTGTCCTGGTAGATACATGCTTTGTCCATCGTGATTGGGCATAAAAAAGCTGGGTCTCTTGGAAATTTCAACATAACTACGGATCTATGGTGTAGTGGTTATCACGTCCGCCTAACACGCGGAAGGTTCCAGGTTCGAGCCCTGGTAGATACATATATTGTCCATCGTGATTGGGCATAAATATAAGCTAGATGTCTCGGAAAACTCAGTATTACTACGTATCTATGGTGTAGTGGTTATCACGTCCGTTTTACACGCGGAAGGTCCCAGGTTCGAGCCCTGGTAGATACATATTTTGACCATCGTGATAGGACATAAAAAAAGCTAGGTCTCTTGGAAAACTCAATATTACTAAGTGTCTATGGGATAGTGGTTATCACGTCCGGCTAACACGCGGAAGGTCCAAGGTTCGACGCCCATAAGATACATGTTTTGACCATCGTGATTAGGCATAAAAATATGCTAGGTCTCTTTGAAAACTCAATTTTACTACGTAGCTATAGTGTAGTGGTTATCACGTCCGCCTAACACGCAGAAGGTCCCAGGTTCGAGCCCTGGTAGATACATATTTTGTCCATCGTGATTGGGCATAAAAAAGCTAGGTCTCTTGGAAATTTCAACATAACTACGTATCTATGGTGTAGTGGTTATTACGTCCGCTTTACACGCGGAAGTTCCCAGGTTCGAGCCCTGGTAGATACATATTTTGTCCATCGTGATTGGGCATAAAAAAAGCTAGGTCTCTTGGAAAACTCAGTATCACTTCGTATCTATGCGATAGTGCTTATCACGTCTGGCTAACACGCGGAAGGTCCCAGGTTCGAGTCCCGTAAGATACATGTTTTGACCATCGTGATTAGGCATAAAAATAAAATAGGTCTCTTGGAAAACTCAGTTCTACTACGTATATATAGTGTAGTGGTTATCAGGTCCGCTTTACACGCGGAATGTCCCAGGTTCGAGCCCTGGTAGATACATGTTTTGTCCATCGTGATTGGGCATAAATATAAGCTAGATCTCTCGGAAAACTCAGTATTACTACGTATCTATGGTGCAGTGGTTATCACGTCCGCCTAACACGCGGAATCTCCCAGGTTCGAGCCCTGGTAGATACATATTTTGTCCATCGTGACTGGGCATAAAAAAGCTAGGTCTCTTGGAAATTTCAACACAACTACGTATCTATGGTGTAGTGGTTATCACGTCCGCTTTACACGCGGAAGGTCCCAGGTTCGAGCCCTGGTAGATACATATTTTGTCCATCGTGATTGGGCATAAAAATAAGCTAGATCTCTCGGAAAACTCAGTATCACATCGTATCTATGCGATAGTGGTTATCACGTCTTGCTAACACGCGGAAGGTCCCAGGTTCGAGGCCCATAAGATACATGTTTTGACCATGGTGATTAGGCATAAAAATAAAATAGGTCTCTTGGAAAACTCAGTTCTACTACCTATATATAGTGTAGTGGTTATCACGTCTGCTTTACACGCGGAATGTCCCAGGTTCGAGCCCTGGTAGATACATGTTTTGTCCATCGTGATTGGGCATAAATATAAGCTAGATCTCTCAGAAAACTCGGTACTACTACGTATCTATGGTGTAGTGGTTATCACGTCCGCCTAACACGCGGAATCTCCCAGGTTCGAGCCCTGGTAGATACATATTTTGTCCATCGTGATTGGGCATAAAAAAGCTAGGTCTCTTGGAAAACTCAGTATCACTACGTATCTATGGTGTAGTGGTTATCACGTCCGCCTAACACGCGGAAGGTGCCAGGTTCGAGCCCTGGTAGATACATATTTTGTCCATCGTGATTGGGCATAAAAAAAGCTAGGTCTCTTGGAAAACTCAGTATCACTACGTATCTATGGTGTAGTGGTTATCACGCCCGCCTAACACGCGGAAGGTCCCAGGTTCGAGCCCTGGAAGATACATATTTTGTCCTTCGTGATTGGGCATAAAAAAGCTAAGTCTCTTGGAAATTTAAACATTACTACGTATCTATGGTGTAGTGGTTATCACGTCCGCTTCACACGCGGAAGGTCCCAGGTTCGAGCTCTGGTAGATACATATTTTGTCCATCGTGATTGGGCATAAAAAAGCTAGGTCTCTTGGAAAACTCAGTATCACTACGTATCTATGGTGTAGTGGTTATCACGTCCGCTTCACATGCGGAAGGTCCCAGGTTCGAGCCCTGGTAGATACATATTTTGTCCATCGTGATTGGGCATAAAAAAGCTAGGTCTCTTGGAAAACTCAGTATCACTACGTATCTATGGTGTAGTGGTTATCACGTCCGCCTAACACGCGGAAGGTCCCAGGTTCGAGCCCTGGTAGATACATATTTTGTCCATCGTGATTGGGCATAAAAAAGCTAGGTCTCTTGGAAATTTCAACATAACTACGTATCTATGGTGTAGTGGTTATCAAGTCCGTCTAACACGCGGAAGGTCCCAGGTTCGAGCCCTGCTAGATACATATTTTGACCATCGTGATAGGACATAAAAAAGCTAGGTCTCTTGGAAAACTCAGTATTACTACGTATCTATGGTGCAGTGGTTATCACGTCCGCCTAACACGCGAAATCTCCCAGGTTCGAGCCCTGGTAGATACATATTTTGTCCATCGTGATTGGGCATAAAAAAGCTAGGTCTCTTGGAAATTTCAACACAACTACGTATCTATGGTGTAGTGGTTATCACGTCCGCTTTACACGCGGAAGGTCCCAGGTTCGAGACCTGGTAGATACATATTTTGTCCATCGTGATTGGGCATAAAAAAAGCTAGGTCTCTTGGAAAACTCAGTATCACTTCGTATCTATGCGATAGTGGTTATCACGTCTTGCTAACACGCGGAAGGTCCCAGGTTCGAGGCCCATAAGATACATGTTTTGACCATCGTGATTAGGCATAAAAATAAAATAGGTCTCTTGGAAAACTCAGTTCTACTACGTATATATAGTGTAGTGGTTATCACGTCTGCTTTACACGCGGAATGTCCCAGGTTCGAGCCCTGGTAGATACATGTTTTGTCCATCGTGATTGGGCATAAATATAAGCTAGATCTCTCAGAAAACTCAGTACTACTACGTATCTATGGTGTAGTGGTTATCACGTCCGCCTAACACGCGGAATCTTCCAGGTTCGAGCCCTGGTAGATACATATTTTGTCCATCGTGATTGGGCATAAAAAAGCTAGGTCTCTTGGAAAACTCAGTATCACTACGTATCTATGGTTTAGTGGTTATCACGTCCGCCTAACACGCGGAAGGTGCCAGGTTCGAGCCCTGGTAGATACATATTTTGTCCATCGTGATTGGGCATAAAAAAAGCTAGGTCTCTTGGAAAACTCAGTATGACTACGTATCTATGGTGTAGTGGTTATCACGCCCGCCTAACACGCGGAAGGTCCCAGGTTCGAGCCCTGGAAGATACATATTTTGTCCTTCGTGATTGGGCATAAAAAAGCTAAGTCTCTTGGAAATTTAAACATTACTACGCATCTATGGTGTAGTGGTTATCACGTCCGCTTCACACGCGGAAGGTCCCAGGTTCGAGCTCTGGTAGATACATATTTTGTCCATCGTGATTGGGCATAAAAAAGCTAGGTCTCTTGGAAAACTCAGTATCACTACGTATCTATGGTGTAGTGGTTATCACGTCCGCTTCACATGCGGAAGGTCCCAGCTTCGAGCCCTGGTAGATACATATTTTGTCCATCGTGATTGGGCATAAAAAAGCTAGGTCTCTTGGAAAACTCAGTATCACTACGTATCTATGGTGTAGTGGTTATCACGTCCGTCTAACACGCGGAAGGTCCCAGGTTCGAGCCCTGCTAGATACATATTTTGACCATCGTGATAGGACATAAAAACGCTAGGTCTCTTGGAAATTTCAACATAACTACGTATCTATGGTGTAGTGGTTATCAAGTCCGTCTAACACGCGGAAGGTCCCAGGTTCGAGCCCTGCTAGATACATATTTTGACCATCGTGATAGGACATAAAAACGCTAGGTCTCTTGGAAAACTCAGTATAACTACGTATCTATGGTGTAGTGGTTATCACGTCCGCTTCACACGCGGAAGGTCCCAGGTTCGAGCCCTGGTAGATACATATTTTGTCCATCGTGATTGGGCATAAAAAAGCTAGGTCTCTTGGAAAACTCAGTATCACTACGTATCTATGGTGTAGTGGTTATCACGTCCGCCTAACACGCGGAAGGTCCCAGGTTCGAGCCCTGGTAGATACATATTTTGTCCATCGTGATTGGGCATAAAAAAGCTAGGTCTCTTGGAAATTTCAACATAACTACGTATCTATGGTGTAGTGGTTATCACGTCCGCTTTACACGCGGAAGGTCCCAGGTTCGAGCCCTGGTAGATACATATTTTGTCCATCGTGATTGGGCATAAAAAAAGCTAGGTCTCTTGGAAAACTCAGTATCACTTCGTATCTATGCGATAGTGGTTATCACGTCTGGCTAACACGCGGAAGGTCCCAGGTTCGAGGCCCATAAGATACATGTTTTGACCATCGTGATTAGGCATAAAAATAAAGTAGGTCTCTTGGAAAACTCAGTTCTACTACGTATATATAGTGTAGTGGTTATCAGGTCCGCTTTACACGCGGAATGTCCCAGGTTCGAGCCCTGGTAGATACATGTTTTGTCCATCGTGATTGGGCATAAATATAAGCTAGATCTCTCGGAAAACTCAGTATTACTACGTATCTATGGTGTAGTGGC
This sequence comes from Phalangium opilio, assembly GCF_054372755.1. Classification (NCBI taxonomy): domain Eukaryota; kingdom Metazoa; phylum Arthropoda; class Arachnida; order Opiliones; family Phalangiidae; genus Phalangium; species Phalangium opilio. Next base: position 2,448,612 of record NW_028324148.1, on the reverse strand, counting down.
TATCACGTCCGCCTAACACGCGGAATCTCCCAGGTTCGAGCCCTGGTAGATACATATTTTGTCCATCGTGATTGGGCATAAAAAAGCTAGGTCTCTTGGAAAACTCAGTATCACTACGTATCTATGGTGTAGTGGTTATCACGTCCGCCTAACACGCGGAAGGTGCCAGGTTCGAGCCCTGGTAGATACATATTTTGTCCATCGTGATTGGGCATAAAAAAGGCTAGGTCTCTTGGAAAACTCAGTATCACTACGTATCTATGGTGTAGTGGTTATCACGCCCGCCTAACACGCGGAAGGTCCCAGGTTCGAGCCCTGGAAGATACATATTTTGTCCTTCGTGATTGGGCATAAAAAAGCTAGGTCTCTTGGAAATTTAAACATTACTACGTATCTATGGTGTAGTGGTTATCACGTCCGCTTCACACGCGGAAGGTCCCAGGTTCGAGCTCTGGTAGATACATATTTTTTCCATCGTGATTGGGCATAAAAAAGCTAGGTCTCTTGGAAAACTCAGTGTCACTACGTATCTATGGTGTAGTGGTTATCACGTCCGCTTCACACGCGGAAGGTCCCAGGTTCGAGCCCTGGTAGATACATATTTTGTCCATCGTGATTGGGCATAAAAAAGCTAGGTCTCTTGGAAAACTCAGTATCACTACGTATCTATGGTGTAGTGGTTATCACGTCCGCCTAACACGCGGAAGGTCCCAGGTTCGAGCCCTGGTAGATACATATTTTGTCCATCGTGATTGGGCATAAAAAAGCTAGGTCTCTTGGAAATTTCAACATAACTACGTATCTATGGTGTAGTGGTTATCACGTCCGCTTCGCACGCGGTAGGTCCCAGGTTCGAGCCCTGGTAGATACATGTTTTGTCCATCGTGATTGGGCATAAAAATAAGCTAGATCTCTCGGAAAACTCAGTATTTCTACGTATATATGGTGTAGTGGTTATCACGTCCGCCTAACACGCGGAAGGTCCCAGTTTCGAGTCCTGGTAGATACATGTTTTGTCCAACGTAATTGGGCATAAAAAAGCTAGGTCTCTTGGAAATTTCAACATAACTACGTATCTATGGTGTAGTGGTTATCACGTCCGCTTTACACACGGAAGGTCCCAGGTTTGAGCCCTGGTAGATACATGTTTTGTCCATCGTGATTGGGCATAAAAATAAGCTAGATCTCTCGGAAAACTCAGTATTTCTACGTAGCTATGGTGTAGTGGTTATCAAGTCCGTCTAACACGCGGAAGGTCCCAGGTTCGAGCCCTGGTAGATACATATTTTGTCCATCGTGATTGGGCATAAATATAAGCTAGATCTCTCGGAAAACTCAGTATTACTACGTATCTATGGTGTAGTGGTTATCACGTCCGCTTTACACGCGGAAGGTCCCAGGTTCGAGCCCTGCTAGATACATATTTTGACCATCGTGATAGGACATAAAAAAGCAAGGTCTCTTGGAAAACTCAGTATCACTTCGTATCTATGCGATAGTGGTTATCACGTCTGGCTAACACGCGGAAGGTCCCAGGTTCGAGGCCCATAAGATACATGTTTTGACCATCGTGATTAGGCATAAAAATAAAATAAGTCTCTTGGAAAACTCAGTTCTACTACGTATATATAGTGTAGTGGTTATCAGGTCCGCTTTACACGCGGAATGTCCCAGGTTCGAGGCCCATAAGATACATGTTTTGACCATCGTGATTAGGCATAAAAATAAAATAGGTCTCTTGGAAAACTCAGTTCTACTACGTATATATAGTGTAGTGGTTATCAGGTCCGCCTTACACGCGGAATGTCCCAGGTTCGAGCCCTGGTAGATACATATTTTGTCCATCGTGATTGGGCATAAATATAAGCTAGATCTCTCGGAAAACTCAGTATTACTACGTATCTATGGTGTAGTGGTTATCACGTCCGCTTTACACGCGGAAGGTCCCAGGTTCGAGCCCTGCTAGATACATATTTTGACCATCGTGATAGGACATAAAAAAGCTAGGTCTCTTGGAAAACTCAGTATAACTACGTATCTATGGTGTAGTGGTTATCACGTCCGCTTCACACGCGGAAGGTCCCAGGTTCGAGCCCTGGTAGATACATATTTTGTCCATCGTGATTGGGCATAAAAAAGCTAGGTCTCTTGGAAAACTCAGTATCACTACGTATCTATGGTGTAGTGGTTATCACGTCCGCCTAACACGCGGAAGGTCCCAGGTTCGAGGCCCATAAGATACATGTTTTGACCATCGTGATTAGGCATAAAAATAAAATAGGTCTCTTGGAAAACTCAGTTCTACTACGTATATATAGTGTAGTGGTTATCAGGTCCGCTTTACACGCGGAATGTCCCAGGTTCGAGCCCTGGTAGATACATTATTTGTCCATCGTGATTGGGCATAAATATAAGCTAGATCTCTCGGAAAACTCAGTATTTCTACGTATATATGGTGTAGTGGTTATCACGTCCGCCTAACACGCGGAAGGTCCCAGTTTCGAGTCCTGGTAGATACATGTTTTGTCCAACGTAATTGGGCATAAAAAAGCTAGGTCTCTTGGAAATTTCAACATAACTACGTATCTATGGTGTAGTGGTTATCACGTCCGCTTCACACGCAGAAGGTCCCAGGTTCGAGCTCTGGTAGATACATATTTTGTCCATCGTGATTGGGCATAAAAAAGCTAGGTCTCTTGGAAAACTCAGTATCACTACGTATCTATGGTGTAGTGGTTATCACGTCCGCCTAACACAAGGAAGGTCCCAGGTTCCAGCCCTGGTAGATACATATTTTGTCCATCGTGATTGGGCATAAAAAAGCTAGGTCTCTTGGAAATTTCAACATAACTACGTATCTATGGTGTAGTGGTTATCACGTCCGCTTTACACACGGAAGGTCCCAGGTTTGAGCCCTGGTAGATACATGTTTTGTCCATCGTGATTGGGCATAAAAATAAGCTAGATCTCTCGGAAAACTCAGTATTTCTACGTATCTATGGTGTAGTGGTTATCAAGTCCGTCTAACACGCGGAAGGTCCCAGGTTCGAGCCCTGCTAGATACATATTTTGACCATCGTGATAGGACATAAAAAAGCTAGGTCTCTCGGAAAACTCAGTATTACTACGTATCTATGGTGCAGTGGTTATCACGTCCGCCTAACACGCGGAATCTCCCAGGTTCGAGCCCTGGTAGATACATATTTTGTCCATCGTGATTGGGCATAAAAAAGCTAGGTCTCTTGGAAATTTCAACACAACTACGTATCTATGGTGTAGTGGTTATCACGTCCGCTTTACACGCGGAAGGTCCCAGGTTCGAGCCCTGGTAGATACATATTTTGTCCATCGTGATTGGGCATAAAAATAAGCTAGATCTCTCGGAAAACTCAGTATTACTACGTTTCTGTGGTGTAGTGGTTATCACGTCCGCTTTACACGCGGAAGGTCCCATGTTCGAGCCCTGGTAGATACATGTTTTGTCCATCGTGATTGGGCATAAAAATTAGCTAGATCTCTCGGAAAACTCAATATTACTACGTATATATGGTGTAGTGGTTATCACGTCCGCCTAACACGTGGAAGGTGCCAGGTTCGAGCCCTGGTAGATACATATTTTGTCCATCGTGATTGGGCATAAAAAAGCTAGGTCTCTTGGAAAACTCAGCATTACTACGTATCTATGGTGTAGTGGTTATCACGTCCGCTTAATGCGCGAAAGGTCCCAAGTTCGTGTCCTGGTAGATACATGCTTTGTCCATCGTGATTGGGCATAAAAAAGCTGGGTCTCTTGGAAATTTCAACATAACTACGTATCTATGGTGTAGTGGTTATCACGTCCGTTTTACACGCGGAAGGTCCCAGGTTCGAGCCCTGGTAGATACATATTTTGACCATCGTGATAGGACATAAAAAAAGCTAGGTCTCTTGGAAAACTCAATATTACTAAGTGTCTATGGGATAGTGGTTATCACGTCCGGCTAACACGCGGAAGGTCCAAGGTTCGACGCCCATAAGATACATGTTTTGACCATCGTGATTAGGCATAAAAATATGCTAGGTCTCTTTGAAAACTCAATTTTACTACGTAGCTATAGTGTAGTGGTTATCACGTCCGCCTAACACGCAGAAGGTCCCAGGTTCGAGCCCTGGTAGATACATATTTTGTCCATCGTGATTGGGCATAAAAAAGCTAGGTCTCTTGGAAATTTCAACATAACTACGTATCTATGGTGTAGTGGTTATTACGTCCGCTTTACACGCGGAAGTTCCCAGGTTCGAGCCCTGGTAGATACATATTTTGTCCATCGTGATTGGGCATAAAAAAAGCTAGGTCTCTTGGAAAACTCAGTATCACTTCGTATCTATGCGATAGTGGTTATCACGTCTGGCTAACACGCGGAAGGTCCCAGGTTCGAGGCCCATAAGATACATGCTTTGACCATCGTGATTAGGCATAAAAATAAAATAGGTCTCTTGGAAAACTCAGTTCTACTACGTATATATAGTGTAGTGGTTATCAGGTCCGCTTTACACGCGGAATGTCCCAGGTTCGAGCCCTGGTAGATACATGTTTTGTCCATCGTGATTGGGCATAAATATAAGCTAGATCTCTCGGAAAACTCAGTATTACTACGTATCTATGGTGCAGTGGTTATCACGTCCGCCTAACACGCGGAATCTCCCAGGTTCGAGCTCTGGTAGATACATATTTTGTCCATCGTGATTGGGCATAAAAAAGCTAGGTCTCTTGGAAATTTCAACACAACTACGTATCTATGGTGTAGTGGTTATCACGTCCGCTTTACACGCGGAAGGTCCCAGGTTCGAGCCCTGGTAGATACATATTTTGTCCATCGTGATTGGGCATAAAAAAAGCTAGGTCTCTTGGAAAACTCAGTATCACATCGTATCTATGCGATAGTGGTTATCACGTCTTGCTAACACGCGGAAGGTCCCAGGTTCGAGGCCCATAAGATACATGTTTTGACCATCGTGATTAGGCATAAAAATAAAATAGGTCTCTTGGAAAACTCAGTTCTACTACCTATATATAGTGTAGTGGTTATCACGTCTGCTTTACACGCGGAATGTCCCAGGTTCGAGCCCTGGTAGATACATGTTTTGTCCATCGTGATTGGGCATAAATATAAGCTAGATCTCTCAGAAAACTCAGTACTACTACGTATCTATGGTGTAGTGGTTATCACGTCCGCCTAACACGCGGAATCTCCCAGGTTCGAGCCCTGGTAGATACATATTTTGTCCATCGTGATTGGGCATAAAAAAGCTAGGTCTCTTGGAAAACTCAGTATCACTACGTATCTATGGTGTAGTGGTTATCACGTCCGCCTAACACGCGGAAGGTGCCAGGTTCGAGCCCTGGTAGATACATATTTTGTCCATCGTGATTGGGCATAAAAAAAGCTAGGTCTCTTGGAAAACTCAGTATCACTACGTATCTATGGTGTAGTGGTTATCACGCCCGCCTAACACGCGGAAGGTCCCAGGTTCGAGCCCTGGAAGATACATATTTTGTCCTTCGTGATTGGGCATAAAAAAGCTAAGTCTCTTGGAAATTTAAACATTACTACGTATCTATGGTGTAGTGGTTATCACGTCCGCTTCACACGCGGAAGGTCCCAGGTTCGAGCTCTGGTAGATACATATTTTGTCCATCGTGATTGGGCATAAAAAAGCTAGGTCTCTTGGAAAACTCAGTATCACTACGTATCTATGGTGTAGTGGTTATCACGTCCGCTTCACATGCGGAAGGTCCCAGGTTCGAGCCCTGGTAGATACATATTTTGTCCATCGTGATTGGGCATAAAAAAGCTAGGTCTCTTGGAAAACTCAGTATCACTACGTATCTATGGTGTAGTGGTTATCACGTCCGCCTAACACGCGGAAGGTCCCAGGTTCGAGCCCTGGTAGATACATATTTTGTCCATCGTGATTGGGCATAAAAAAGCTAGGTCTCTTGGAAATTTCAACATAACTACGTATCTATGGTGTAGTGGTTATCAAGTCCGTCTAACACGCGGAAGGTCCCAGGTTCGAGCCCTGCTAGATACATATTTTGACCATCGTGATAGGACATAAAAAAGCTAGGTCTCTTGGAAAACTCAGTATTACTACGTATCTATGGTGCAGTGGTTATCACGTCCGCCTAACACGCGAAATCTCCCCGGTTCGAGCCCTGGTAGATACATATTTTGTCCATCGTGATTGGGCATAAAAAAGCTAGGTCTCTTGGAAATTTCAACACAACTACGTATCTATGGTGTAGTGGTTATCAGGTCCGCTTTACACGCGGAATGTCCCAGGTTCGAGCCCTGGTAGATACACTATTTGTCCATCGTGATTGGGCATAAATATAAGCTAGATCTCTCGGAAAACTCAGTATTTCTACGTATATATGGTGTAGTGGTTATCACGTCCGCCTAACACGCGGAAGGTCCCAGTTTCGAGTCCTGGTAGATACATGTTTTGTCCAACGTAATTGGGCATAAAAAAGCTAGGTCTCTTGGAAATTTCAACATAACTACGTATCTATGGTGTAGTGGTTATCACGTCCGCTTCACACGCAGAAGGTCCCAGGTTCGAGCTCTGGTAGATACATATTTTGTCCATCGTGATTGGGCATAAAAAAGCTAGGTCTCTTGGAAAACTCAGTATCACTACGTATCTATGGTGTAGTGGTTATCACGTCCGCCTAACACAAGGAAGGTCCCAGGTTCCAGCCCTGGTAGATACATATTTTGTCCATCGTGATTGGGCATAAAAAAGCTAGGTCTCTTGGAAATTTCAACATAACTACGTATCTATGGTGTAGTGGTTATCACGTCCGCTTTACACACGGAAGGTCCCAGGTTTGAGCCCTGGTAGATACATGTTTTGTCCATCGTGATTGGGCATAAAAATAAGCTAGATCTCTCGGAAAACTCAGTATTTCTACGTATCTATGGTGTAGTGGTTATCAAGTCCGTCTAACACGCGGAAGGTCCCAGGTTCGAGCCCTGCTAGATACATATTTTGACCATCGTGATAGGACATAAAAAAGCTAGGTCTCTCGGAAAACTCAGTATTACTACGTATCTATGGTGCAGTGGTTATCACGTCCGCCTAACACGCGGAATCTCCCAGGTTCGAGCCCTGGTAGATACATATTTTGTCCATCGTGATTGGGCATAAAAAAGCTAGGTCTCTTGGAAATTTCAACACAACTACGTATCTATGGTGTAGTGGTTATCACGTCCGCTTTACACGCGGAAGGTCCCAGGTTCGAGCCCTGGTAGATACATATTTTGTCCATCGTGATTGGGCATAAAAATAAGCTAGATCTCTCGGAAAACTCAGTATTACTACGTTTCTGTGGTGTAGTGGTTATCACGTCCGCTTTACACGCGGAAGGTCCCATGTTCGAGCCCTGGTAGATACATGTTTTGTCCATCGTGATTGGGCATAAAAATTAGCTAGATCTCTCGGAAAACTCAATATTACTACGTATATATGGTGTAGTGGTTATCACGTCCGCCTAACACGTGGAAGGTGCCAGGTTCGAGCCCTGGTAGATACATATTTTGTCCATCGTGATTGGGCATAAAAAAGCTAGGTCTCTTGGAAAACTCAGCATTACTACGTATCTATGGTGTAGTGGTTATCACGTCCGCTTAATGCGCGAAAGGTCCCAAGTTCGTGTCCTGGTAGATACATGCTTTGTCCATCGTGATTGGGCATAAAAAAGCTGGGTCTCTTGGAAATTTCAACATAACTACGTATCTATGGTGTAGTGGTTATCACGTCCGTTTTACACGCGGAAGGTCCCAGGTTCGAGCCCTGGTAGATACATATTTTGACCATCGTGATAGGACATAAAAAAAGCTAGGTCTCTTGGAAAACTCAATATTACTAAGTGTCTATGGGATAGTGGTTATCACGTCCGGCTAACACGCGGAAGGTCCAAGGTTCGACGCCCATAAGATACATGTTTTGACCATCGTGATTAGGCATAAAAATATGCTAGGTCTCTTTGAAAACTCAATTTTACTACGTAGCTATAGTGTAGTGGTTATCACGTCCGCCTAACACGCAGAAGGTCCCAGGTTCGAGCCCTGGTAGATACATATTTTGTCCATCGTGATTGGGCATAAAAAAGCTAGGTCTCTTGGAAATTTCAACATAACTACGTATCTATGGTGTAGTGGTTATTACGTCCGCTTTACACGCGGAAGTTCCCAGGTTCGAGCCCTGGTAGATACATATTTTGTCCATCGTGATTGGGCATAAAAAAAGCTAGGTCTCTTGGAAAACTCAGTATCACTTCGTATCTATGCGATAGTGGTTATCACGTCTGGCTAACACGCGGAAGGTCCCAGGTTCGAGGCCCATAAGATACATGTTTTGACCATCGTGATTAGGCATAAAAATAAAATAGGTCTCTTGGAAAACTCAGTTCTACTACGTATATATAGTGTAGTGGTTATCAGGTCCGCTTTACACGCGGAATGTCCCAGGTTCGAGCCCTGGTAGATACATGTTTTGTCCATCGTGATTGGGCATAAATATAAGCTAGATCTCTCGGAAAACTCAGTATTACTACGTATCTATGGTGCAGTGGTTATCACGTCCGCCTAACACGCGGAATCTCCCAGGTTCGAGCCCTGGTAGATACATATTTTGTCCATCGTGATTGGGCATAAAAAAGCTAGGTCTCTTGGAAATTTCAACACAACTACGTATCTATGGTGTAGTGGTTATCACGTCCGCTTTACACGCGGAAGGTCCCAGGTTCGAGCCCTGGTAGATACATATTTTGTCCATCGTGATTGGGCATAAAAAAAGCTAGGTCTCTTGGAAAACTCAGTATCACATCGTATCTATGCGATAGTGGTTATCACGTCTTGCTAACACGCGGAAGGTCCCAGGTTCGAGGCCCATAAGATACATGTTTTGACCATCGTGATTAGGCATAAAAATAAAATAGGTCTCTTGGAAAACTCAGTTCTACTACCTATATATAGTGTAGTGGTTATCACGTCTGCTTTACACGCGGAATGTCCCAGGTTCGAGCCCTGGTAGATACATGTTTTGTCCATCGTGATTGGGCATAAATATAAGCTAGATCTCTCAGAAAACTCAGTACTACTACGTATCTATGGTGTAGTGGTTATCACGTCCGCTTCACATGCGGAAGGTCCCAGGTTCGAGCCCTGGTAGATACATATTTTGTCCATCGTGATTGGGCATAAAAAAGCTAGGTCTCTTGGAAAACTCAGTATCACTACGTATCTATGGTGTAGTGGTTATCACGTCCGCCTAACACGCGGAAGGTGCCAGGTTCGAGCCCTGGTAGATACATATTTTGTCCATCGTGATTGGGCATAAAAAAAGCTAGGTCTCTTGGAAAACTCAGTATCACTACGTATCTATGGTGTAGTGGTTATCACGCCCGCCTAACACGCGGAAGGTCCCAGGTTCGAGCCCTGGAAGATACATATTTTGTCCTTCGTGATTGGGCATAAAAAAGCTAAGTCTCTTGGAAATTTAAACATTACTACGTATCTATGGTGTAGTGGTTATCACGTCCGCTTCACACGCGGAAGGTCCCAGGTTCGAGCTCTGGTAGATACATATTTTGTCCATCGTGATTGGGCATAAAAAAGCTAGGTCTCTTGGAAAACTCAGTATCACTACGTATCTATGGTGTAGTGGTTATCACGTCCGCTTCACATGCGGAAGGTCCCAGGTTCGAGCCCTGGTAGATACATATTTTGTCCATCGTGATTGGGCATAAAAAAGCTAGGTCTCATGGAAAACTCAGTATCACTACGTATCTATGGTGTAGTGGTTATCACGTCCGCCTAACACGCGGAAGGTCCCAGGTTCGAGCCCTGGTAGATACATATTTTGTCCATCGTGATTGGGCATAAAAAAGCTAGGTCTCTTGGAAATTTCAACATAACTACGTATCTATGGTGTAGTGGTTATCAAGTCCGTCTAACACGCGGAAGGTCGCAGGTTCGAGCCCTGCTAGATACATATTTTGTCCATCGTGATTGGGCATAAAAAAGCTAGGTCTCTTGGAAATTTCAACACAACTACGTATCTATGGTGTAGTGGTTATCACGTCCGCTTTACACGCGGAAGGTCCCAGGTTCGAGCCCTGGTAGATACATATTTTGTCCATCGTGATTGGGCATAAAAAAAGCTAGGTCTCTTGGAAAACTCAGTATCACTTCGTATCTATGCGATAGTGGTTATCACGTCTTGCTAACACGCGGAAGGTCCCAGGTTCGAGGCCCATAAGATACATGTTTTGACCATCGTGATTAGGCATAAAAATAAAATAGGTCTCTTGGAAAACTCAGTTCTACTACGTATATATAGTGTAGTGGTTATCACGTCTGCTTTACACGCGGAATGTCCCAGGTTCGAGCCCTGGTAGATACATGTTTTGTCCATCGTGATTGGGCATAAATATAAGCTAGATCTCTCAGAAAACTCAGTACTACTACGTATCTATGGTGTAGTGGTTATCACGTCCGCCTAACACGCGGAATCTCCCAGGTTCGAGCCCTGTCAGATACATATTTTGTCCATCGTGATTGGGCATAAAAAAGCTAGGTCTCTTGGAAAACTCAGTATCACTACGTATCTATGGTTTAGTGGTTATCACGTCCGCCTAACACGCGGAAGGTGCCAGGTTCGAGCCCTGGTAGATACATATTTTGTCCATCGTGATTGGGCATAAAAAAAGCTAGGTCTCTTGGAAAACTCAGTATCACTACGTATCTATGGTGTAGTGGTTATCACGCCCGCCTAACACGCGGAAGGTCCCAGGTTCGAGCCCTGGAAGATACATATTTTGTCCTTCGTGATTGGGCATAAAAAAGCTAAGTCTCTTGGAAATTTAAACATTACTACGTATCTATGGTGTAGTGGTTATCACGTCCGCTTCACACGCGGAAGGTCCCAGGTTCGAGCTCTGGTAGATACATATTTTGTCCATCGTGATTGGGCATAAAAAAGCTAGGTCTCTTGGAAAACTCAGTATCACTACGTATCTATGGTGTAGTGGTTATCACGTCCGCTTCACATGCGGAAGGTCCCAGGTTCGAGCCCTGGTAGATACATATTTTGTCCATCGTGATTGGGCATAAAAAAGCTAGGTCTCTTGGAAAACTCAGTATCACTACGTATCTATGGTGTAGTGGTTATCACGTCCGCCTAACACGCGGAAGGTCCCAGGTTCGAGCCCTGGTAGATACATATTTTGTCCATCGTGATTGGGCATAAAAAAGCTAGGTCTCTTGGAAATTTCAACATAACTACGTATCTATGGTGTAGTGGTTATCAAGTCCGTCTAACACGCGGAAGGTCCCAGGTTCGAGCCCTGCTAGATACATATTTTGACCATCGTGATAGGACATAAAAACGCTAGGTCTCTTGGAAAACTCAGTATAACTACGTATCTATGGTGTAGTGGTTATCACGTCCGCTTCACACGCGGAAGGTCCCAGGTTCGAGCCCTGGTAGATACATATTTTGTCCATCGTGATTGGGCATAAAAAAGCTAGGTCTCTTGGAAAACTCAGTATCACTACGTATCTATGGTGTAGTGGTTATCACGTCCGCCTAACACGCGGAAGGTCCCAGGTTCGAGCCCTGGTAGATACATATTTTGTCCATCGTGATTGGGCATAAAAAAGCTAGGTCTCTTGGAAATTTCAACATAACTACGTATCTATGGTGTAGTGGTTATCACGTCCGCTTTACACGCGGAAGGTCCCAGGTTCGAGCCCTGGTAGATACATATTTTGTCCATCGTGATTGGGCATAAAAAAAGCTAGGTCTCTTGGAAAACTCAGTATCACTTCGTATCTATGCGATAGTGGTTATCACGTCTGGCTAACACGCGGAAGGTCCCAGGTTCGAGGCCCATAAGATACATGTTTTGACCATCGTGATTAGGCATAAAAATAAAGTAGGTCTCTTGGAAAACTCAGTTCTACTACGTATATATAGTGTAGTGGTTATCAGGTCCGCTTTACACGCGGAATGTCCCAGGTTCGAGCCCTGGTAGATACATGTTTTGTCCATCGTGATTGGGCATAAATATAAGCTAGATCTCTCGGAAAACTCAGTATTACTACGTATCTATGGTGTAGTGGCTATCACGTCCGCCTAACACGCGGAATCTCCCAGGTTCGAGCCCTGGTAGATACATATTTTGTCCATCGTGATTGGGCATAAAAAAGCTAGGTCTCTTGGAAAACTCAGTATCACTACGTATCTATGGTGTAGTGGTTATCACGTCCGCCTAACACGCGGAAGGTGCCAGGTTCGAGCCCTGGTAGATACATATTTTGTCCATCGTGATTGGGCATAAAAAAGGCTAGGTCTCTTGGAAAACTCAGTATCACTACGTATCTATGGTGTAGTGGTTATCACGCCCGCCTAACACGCGGAAGGTCCCAGGTTCGAGCCCTGGAAGATACATATTTTGTCCTTCGTGATTGGGCATAAAAAAGCTAGGTCTCTTGGAAATTTAAACATTACTACGTATCTATGGTGTAGTGGTTATCACGTCCGCTTCACACGCGGAAGGTCCCAGGTTCGAGCTCTGGTAGATACATATTTTTTCCATCGTGATTGGGCATAAAAAAGCTAAGTCTCTTGGAAAACTCAGTGTCACTACGTATCTATGGTGTAGTGGTTATCACGTCCGCTTCACACGCGGAAGGTCCCAGGTTCGAGCCCTGGTAGATACATATTTTGTCCATCGTGATTGGGCATAAAAAAGCTAGGTCTCTTGGAAAACTCAGTATCACTACGTATATATGGTGTAGTGGTTATCACGTCCGCCTAACACGCGGAAGGTCCCAGTTTCGAGTCCTGGTAGATACATGTTTTGTCCAACGTAATTGGGCATAAAAAAGCTAGGTCTCTTGGAAATTTCAACATAACTACGTATCTATGGTGTAGTGGTTATCACGTCCGCTTCACACGCGGAAGGTCCCAGGTTCGAGCTCTGGTAGATACATATTTTGTCCATCGTGATTGGGCATAAAAAAGCTAGGTCTCTTGGAAAACTCAGTATCACTACGTATCTATGGTGTAGTGGTTATCACGTCCGCCTAACACGCGGAAGATCCCAGGTTCCAGCGCTGGTAGATACGTATTTTGTCCATCGTGATTGGGCATAAAATAAGCTAGGTCTCTTGGAAATTTCAACATAACTACGTATCTATGGTGTAGTGGTTATCACGTCCGCTTTACACACGGAAGGTCCCAGGTTTGAGCCCTGGTAGATACATGTTTTGTCCATCGTGATTGGGCATAAAAATAAGCTAGATCTCTCGGAAAACTCAGTATTTCTACGTAGCTATGGTGTAGTGGTTATCAAGTCCGTCTAACACGCGGAAGGTCCCAGGTTCGAGCCCTGGTAGATACATATTTTGTCCATCGTGATTGGGCATAAATATAAGCTAGATCTCTCGGAAAACTCAGTATTACTACGTATCTATGGTGTAGTGGTTATCACGTCCGCTTTACACGCGGAAGGTCCCAGGTTCGAGCCCTGCTAGATACATATTTTGACCATCGTGATAGGACATAAAAAAGCAAGGTCTCTTGGAAAACTCAGTATCACTTCGTATCTATGCGATAGTGGTTATCACGTCTGGCTAACACGCGGAAGGTCCCAGGTTCGAGGCCCATAAGATACATGTTTTGACCATCGTGATTAGGCATAAAAATAAAATAAGTCTCTTGGAAAACTCAGTTCTACTACGTATATATAGTGTAGTGATTATCAGGTCCGCTTTACACGCGGAATGTCCCAGGTTCGAGGCCCATAAGATACATGTTTTGACCATCGTGATTAGGCATAAAAATAAAATAGGTCTCTTGGAAAACTCAGTTCTACTACGTATATATAGTGTAGTGGTTATCAGGTCCGCCTTACACGCGGAATGTCCCAGGTTCGAGCCCTGGTAGATACATATTTTGTCCCTCGTGATTGGGCATAAATATAAGCTAGATCTCTCGGAAAACTCAGTATTACTACGTATCTATGGTGTAGTGGTTATCACGTCCGCTTTACACGCGGAAGGTCCCAGGTTCGAGCCCTGGTAGATACATATTTTGTCCATCGTGATTGGGCATAAAAAAGCTAGGTCTCTTGGAAAACTCAGTATCACTACGTATCTATGGTGTAGTGGTTATCACGTCCGCCTAACACGCGGAAGGTCCCAGGTTCGAGCCCTGGTAGATACATATTTTGTCCATCGTGATTGGGCATAAAAAAGCTAGGTCTCTTGGAAATTTCAACATAACTACGTATCTATGGTGTAGTGGTTATCACGTCCGCTTTACACGCGGAAGGTCCCAGGTTCGAGCCCTGGTAGATACATATTTTGTCCATCGTGATTGGGCATAAAAAAAGCTAGGTCTCTTGGAAAACTCAGTATCACTTCGTATCTATGCGATAGTGGTTATCACGTCTGGCTAACACGCGGAAGGTCCCAGGTTCGAGGCCCATAAGATACATGTTTTGACCATCGTGATTAGGCATAAAAATAAAGTAGGTCTCTTGGAAAACTCAGTTCTACTACGTATATATAGTGTAGTGGTTATCAGGTCCGCTTTACACGCGGAATGTCCCAGGTTCGAGCCCTGGTAGATACATGTTTTGTCCATCGTGATTGGGCATAAATATAAGCTAGATCTCTCGGAAAACTCAGTATTACTACGCATCTATGGTGTAGTGGCTATCACGTCCGCCTAACACGCGGAATCTCCCAGGTTCGAGCCCTGGTAGATACATATTTTGTCCATCGTGATTGGGCATAAAAAAGCTAGGTCTCTTGGAAAACTCAGTATCACTACGTATCTATGGTGTAGTGGTTATCACGTCCGCCTAACACGCGGAAGGTGCCAGGTTCGAGCCCTGGTAGATACATATTTTGTCCATCGTGATTGGGCATAAAAAAGGCTAGGTCTCTTGGAAAACTCAGTATCACTACGTATCTATGGTGTAGTGGTTATCACGCCCGCCTAACACGCGGAAGGTCCCAGGTTCGAGCCCTGGAAGATACATATTTTGTCCTTCGTGATTGGGCATAAAAAAGCTAGGTCTCTTGGAAATTTAAACATTACTACGTATCTATGGTGTAGTGGTTATCACGTCCGCTTCACACGCGGAAGGTCCCAGGTTCGAGCTCTGGTAGATACATATTTTTTCCATCGTGATTGGGCATAAAAAAGCTAAGTCTCTTGGAAAACTCAGTGTCACTACGTATCTATGGTGTAGTGGTTATCACGTCCGCTTCACACGCGGAAGGTCCCAGGTTCGAGCCCTGGTAGATACATATTTTGTCCATCGTGATTGGGCATAAAAAAGCTAGGTCTCTTGGAAAACTCAGTATCACTACGTATATATGGTGTAGTGGTTATCACGTCCGCCTAACACGCGGAAGGTCCCAGTTTCGAGTCCTGGTAGATACATGTTTTGTCCAACGTAATTGGGCATAAAAAAGCTAGGTCTCTTGGAAATTTCAACATAACTACGTATCTATGGTGTAGTGGTTATCACGTCCGCTTCACACGCGGAAGGTCCCAGGTTCGAGCTCTGGTAGATACATATTTTGTCCATCGTGATTGGGCATAAAAAAGCTAGGTCTCTTGGAAAACTCAGTATCACTACGTATCTATGGTGTAGTGGTTATCACGTCCGCCTAACACGCGGAAGATCCCAGGTTCCAGCGCTGGTAGATACGTATTTTGTCCATCGTGATTGGGCATAAAATAAGCTAGGTCTCTTGGAAATTTCAACATAACTACGTATCTATGGTGTAGTGGTTATCACGTCCGCTTTACACACGGAAGGTCCCAGGTTTGAGCCCTGGTAGATACATGTTTTGTCCATCGTGATTGGGCATAAAAATAAGCTAGATCTCTCGGAAAACTCAGTATTTCTACGTAGCTATGGTGTAGTGGTTATCAAGTCCGTCTAACACGCGGAAGGTCCCAGGTTCGAGCCCTGGTAGATACATATTTTGTCCATCGTGATTGGGCATAAATATAAGCTAGATCTCTCGGAAAACTCAGTATTACTACGTATCTATGGTGTAGTGGTTATCACGTCCGCTTTACACGCGGAAGGTCCCAGGTTCGAGCCCTGCTAGATACATATTTTGACCATCGTGATAGGACATAAAAAAGCAAGGTCTCTTGGAAAACTCAGTATCACTTCGTATCTATGCGATAGTGGTTATCACGTCTGGCTAACACGCGGAAGGTCCCAGGTTCGAGGCCCATAAGATACATGTTTTGACCATCGTGATTAGGCATAAAAATAAAATAAGTCTCTTGGAAAACTCAGTTCTACTACGTATATATAGTGTAGTGATTATCAGGTCCGCTTTACACGCGGAATGTCCCAGGTTCGAGGCCCATAAGATACATGTTTTGACCATCGTGATTAGGCATAAAAATAAAATAGGTCTCTTGGAAAACTCAGTTCTACTACGTATATATAGTGTAGTGGTTATCAGGTCCGCCTTACACGCGGAATGTCCCAGGTTCGAGCCCTGGTAGATACATATTTTGTCCCTCGTGATTGGGCATAAATATAAGCTAGATCTCTCGGAAAACTCAGTATTACTACGTATCTATGGTGTAGTGGTTATCACGTCCGCTTTACACGCGGAAGGTCCCAGGTTCGAGCCCTGCTAGATACATATTTTGACCATCGTGATAGGACATAAAAAAGCTAGGTCTCTTGGAAAACTCAGTATAACTACGTATGTATGGTGTAGTGGTTATCACGTCCGCTTCACACGCGGAAGGTCCCAGGTTCGAGCCCTGGTAGATACATATTTTGTCCATCGTGATTGGGCATAAAAAAGCTAGGTCTCTTGGAAAACTCAGTATCACTACGTATCTATGGTGTAGTGGTTATCACGTCCGCCTAACACGCGGAAGGTCCCAGGTTCGAGGCCCATAAGATACATGTTTTGACCATCGTGATTAGGCATAAAAATAAAATAGGTCTCTTGGAAAACTCAGTTCTACTACGTATATATAGTGTAGTGGTTATCAGGTCCGCTTTACACGCGGAATGTCCCAGGTTCGAGCCCTGGTAGATACACTATTTGTCCATCGTGATTGGGCATAAATATAAGCTAGATCTCTCGGAAAACTCAGTATTTCTACGTATATATGGTGTAGTGGTTATCACGTCCGCCTAACACGCGGAAGGTCCCAGTTTCGAGTCCTGGTAGATACATGTTTTGTCCAACGTAATTGGGCATAAAAAAGCTAGGTCTCTTGGAAATTTCAACATAACTACGTATCTATGGTGTAGTGGTTATCACGTCCGCTTCACACGCAGAAGGTCCCAGGTTCGAGCTCTGGTAGATACATATTTTGTCCATCGTGATTGGGCATAAAAAAGCTAGGTCTCTTGGAAAACTCAGTATCACTACGTATCTATGGTGTAGTGGTTATCACGTCCGCCTAACACAAGGAAGGTCCCCGGTTCGAGCCCTGGTAGATACATATTTTGTCCATCGTGATTGGGCATAAAAAAGCTAGGTCTCTTGGAAATTTCAACACAACTACGTATCTATGGTGTAGTGGTTATCACGTCCGCTTTACACGCGGAAGGTCCCAGGTTCGATCCCTGGTAGATACATATTTTGTCCATCGTGATTGGGCATAAAAAAAGCTAGGTCTCTTGGAAAACTCAGTATCACTTCGTATCTATGCGATAGTGGTTATCACGTCTTGCTAACACGCGGAAGGTCCCAGGTTCGAGGCCCATAAGATACATGTTTTGACCATCGTGATTAGGCATAAAAATAAAATAGGTCTCTTGGAAAACTCAGTTCTACTACGTATATATAGTGTAGTGGTTATCACGTCTGCTTTACACGCGGAATGTCCCAGGTTCGAGCCCTGGTAGATACATGTTTTGTCCATCGTGATTGGGCATAAATATAAGCTAGATCTCTCAGAAAACTCAGTACTACTACGTATCTATGGTGTAGTGGTTATCACGTCCGCCTAACACGCGGAATCTCCCAGGTTCGAGCCCTGGTAGATACATATTTTGTCCATCGTGATTGGGCATAAAAAAGCTAGGTCTCTTGGAAAACTCAGTATCACTACGTATCTATGGTTTAGTGGTTATCACGTCCGCCTAACACGCGGAAGGTGCCAGGTTCGAGCCCTGGTAGATACATATTTTGTCCATCGTGATTGGGCATAAAAAAAGCTAGGTCTCTTGGAAAACTCAGTATCACTACGTATCTATGGTGTAGTGGTTATCACGCCCGCCTAACACGCGGAAGGTCCCAGGTTCGAGCCCTGGAAGATACATATTTTGTCCTTCGTGATTGGGCATAAAAAAGCTAAGTCTCTTGGAAATTTAAACATTACTACGTATCTATGGTGTAGTGGTTATCACATCCGCTTCACACGCGGAAGGTCCCAGGTTCGAGCTCTGGTAGATACATATTTTGTCCATCGTGATTGGGCATAAAAAAGCTAGGTCTCTTGGAAAACTCAGTATCACTACGTATCTATGGTGTAGTGGTTATCACGTCCGCTTCACATGCGGAAGGTCCCAGGTTCGAGCCCTGGTAGATACATATTTTGTCCATCGTGATTGGGCATAAAAAAGCTAGGTCTCTTGGAAAACTCAGTATCACTACGTATCTATGGTGTAGTGGTTATCACGTCCGCCTAACACGCGGAAGGTCCCAGGTTCGAGCCCTGGTAGATACATATTTTGTCCATCGTGATTGGGCATAAAAAAGCTAGGTCTCTTGGAAATTTCAACATAACTACGTATCTATGGTGTAGTGGTTATCAAGTCCGTCTAACACGCG
Organism: Phalangium opilio; assembly: GCF_054372755.1. Classification (NCBI taxonomy): domain Eukaryota; kingdom Metazoa; phylum Arthropoda; class Arachnida; order Opiliones; family Phalangiidae; genus Phalangium; species Phalangium opilio. Next base: position 2,429,713 of record NW_028324148.1, on the reverse strand, counting down.
GAAGGTCCCAGGTTCGAGCCCTGCTAGATACATATTTTGACCATCGTGATAGGACATAAAAACGCTAGGTCTCTTGGAAAACTCAGTATAACTACGTATCTATGGTGTAGTGGTTATCACGTCCGCTTCACACGCGGAAGGTCCCAGGCTCGAGCCCTGGTAGATACATATTTTGTCCATCGTGATTGGGCATAAAAAAGCTAGGTCTCTTGGAAAACTCAGTATCACTACGTATTTATGGTGTAGTGGTTATCACGTCCGCCTAACACGCGGAAGGTCCCAGGTTCGAGCCCTGGTAGATACATATTTTGTCCATCGTGATTGGGCATAAAAAAGCTAGGTCTCTTGGAAATTTCAACATAACTACGTATCTATGGTGTAGTGGTTATCACGTCCGCTTTACACGCGGAAGGTCCCAGGTTCGAGCCCTGGTAGATACATATTTTGTCCATCGTGATTGGGCATAAAAAAAGCTAGGTCTCTTGGAAAACTCAGTATCACTTCGTATCTATGCGATAGTGGTTATCACGTCTGGCTAACACGCGGAAGGTCCCAGGTTCGAGGCCCATAAGATACATGTTTTGACCATCGTGATTAGGCATAAAAATAAAGTAGGTCTCTTGGAAAACTCAGTTCTACTACGTATATATAGTGTAGTGGTTATCAGGTCCGCTTTACACGCGGAATGTCCCAGGTTCGAGCCCTGGTAGATACATGTTTTGTCCATCGTGATTGGGCATAAATATAAGCTAGATCTCTCGGAAAACTCAGTATTACTACGTATCTATGGTGTAGTGGCTATCACGTCCGCCTAACACGCGGAATCTCCCAGGTTCGAGCCCTGGTAGATACATATTTTGTCCATCGTGATTGGGCATAAAAAAGCTAGGTCTCTTGGAAAACTCAGTATCACTACGTATCTATGGTGTAGTGGTTATCACGTCCGCCTAACACGCGGAAGGTGCCAGGTTCGAGCCCTGGTAGATACATATTTTGTCCATCGTGATTGGGCATAAAAAAGGCTAGGTCTCTTGGAAAACTCAGTATCACTACGTATCTATGGTGTAGTGGTTATCACGCCCGCCTAACACGCGGAAGGTCCCAGGTTCGAGCCCTGGAAGATACATATTTTGTCCTTCGTGATTGGGCATAAAAAAGCTAGGTCTCTTGGAAATTTAAACATTACTACGTATCTATGGTGTAGTGGTTATCACGTCCGCTTCACACGCGGAAGGTCCCAGGTTCGAGCTCTGGTAGATACATATTTTTTCCATCGTGATTGGGCATAAAAAAGCTAGGTCTCTTGGAAAACTCAGTGTCACTACGTATCTATGGTGTAGTGGTTATCACGTCCGCTTCACACGCGGAAGGTCCCAGGTTCGAGCCCTGGTAGATACATATTTTGTCCATCGTGATTGGGCATAAAAAAGCTAGGTCTCTTGGAAAACTCAGTATCACTACGTATCTATGGTGTAGTGGTTATCACGTCCGCCTAACACGCGGAAGGTCCCAGGTTCGAGCCCTGGTAGATACATATTTTGTCCATCGTGATTGGGCATAAAAAAGCTAGGTCTCTTGGAAATTTCAACATAACTACGTATCGATGGTGTAGTGGTTATCACGTCCGCTTCGCACGCGGTAGGTCCCAGGTTCGAGCCCTGGTAGATACATGTTTTGTCCATCGTGATTGGGCATAAAAATAAGCTAGATCTCTCGGAAAACTCAGTATTTCTACGTATATATGGTGTAGTGGTTATCACGTCCGCCTAACACGCGGAAGGTCCCAGTTTCGAGTCCTGGTAGATACATGTTTTGTCCAACGTAATTGGGCATAAAAAAGCTAGGTCTCTTGGAAATTTCAACATAACTACGTATCTATGGTGTAGTGGTTATCACGTCCGCTTCACACGCGGAAGGTCCCAGGTTCGAGCTCTGGTAGATACATATTTTGTCCATCGTGATTGGGCATAAAAAAGCTAGGTCTCTTGGAAAACTCAGTATCACTACGTATCTATGGTGTAGTGGTTATCACGTCCGCCTAACACGCGGAAGATCCCAGGTTCCAGCCCTGGTAGATACGTATTTTGTCCATCGTGATTGGGCATAAAAAAAGCTAGGTCTCTTGGAAATTTCAACATAACTACGTATCTATGGTGTAGTGGTTATCACGTCCGCTTTACACACGGAAGGTCCCAGGTTTGAGCCCTGGTAGATACATGTTTTGTCCATCGTGATTGGGCATAAAAAAGCTAGGTCTCTTGGAAAACTCAGTATCACTACGTATCTATGGTGTAGTGGTTATCACGTCCGCTTCACATGCGGAAGGTCCCAGCTTCGAGCCCTGGTAGATACATATTTTGTCCATCGTGATTGGGCATAAAAAAGCTAGGTCTCTTGGAAAACTCAGTATCACTACGTATCTATGGTGTAGTGGTTATCACGTCCGTCTAACACGCGGAAGGTCCCAGGTTCGAGCCCTGCTAGATACATATTTTGACCATCGTGATAGGACATAAAAACGCTAGGTCTCTTGGAAATTTCAACATAACTACGTATCTATGGTGTAGTGGTTATCAAGTCCGTCTAACACGCGGAAGGTCCCAGGTTCGAGCCCTGCTAGATACATATTTTGACCATCGTGATAGGACATAAAAACGCTAGGTCTCTTGGAAAACTCAGTATAACTACGTATCTATGGTGTAGTGGTTATCACGTCCGCTTCACACGCGGAAGGTCCCAGGTTCGAGCCCTGGTAGATACATATTTTGTCCATCGTGATTGGGCATAAAAAAGCTAGGTCTCTTGGAAAACTCAGTATCACTACGTATCTATGGTGTAGTGGTTATCACGTCCGCCTAACACGCGGAAGGTCCCAGGTTCGAGCCCTGGTAGATACATATTTTGTCCATCGTGATTGGGCATAAAAAAGCTAGGTCTCTTGGAAATTTCAACATAACTACGTATCTATGGTGTAGTGGTTATCACGTCCGCTTTACACGCGGAAGGTCCCAGGTTCGAGCCCTGGTAGATACATATTTTGTCCATCGTGATTGGGCATAAAAAAAGCTAGGTCTCTTGGAAAACTCAGTATCACTTCGTATCTATGCGATAGTGGTTATCACGTCTGGCTAACACGCGGAAGGTCCCAGGTTCGAGGCCCATAAGATACATGTTTTGACCATCGTGATTAGGCATAAAAATAAAGTAGGTCTCTTGGAAAACTCAGTTCTACTACGTATATATAGTGTAGTGGTTATCAGGTCCGCTTTACACGCGGAATGTCCCAGGTTCGAGCCCTGGTAGATACATGTTTTGTCCATCGTGATTGGGCATAAATATAAGCTAGATCTCTCGGAAAACTCAGTATTACTACGTATCTATGGTGTAGTGGCTATCACGTCCGCCTAACACGCGGAATCTCCCAGGTTCGAGCCCTGGTAGATACATATTTTGTCCATCGTGATTGGGCATAAAAAAGCTAGGTCTCTTGGAAAACTCAGTATCACTACGTATCTATGGTGTAGTGGTTATCACGTCCGCCTAACACGCGGAAGGTGCCAGGTTCGAGCCCTGGTAGATACATATTTTGTCCATCGTGATTGGGCATAAAAAAGCTAGGTCTCTTGGAAAACTCAGTATCACTACGTATCTATGGTGTAGTGGTTATCACGTCCGCCTAACACGCGGAAGGTCCCAGGTTCGAGCCCTGGTAGATACATATTTTGTCCATCGTGATTGGGCATAAAAAAGCTAGGTCTCTTGGAAATTTCAACATAACTACGTATCTATGGTGTAGTGGTTATCACGTCCGCTTCGCACGCGGTAGGTCCCAGGTTCGAGCCCTGGTAGATACATGTTTTGTCCATCGTGATTGGGCATAAAAATAAGCTAGATCTCTCGGAAAACTCAGTATTTCTACGTATATATGGTGTAGTGGTTATCACGTCCGCCTAACACGCGGAAGGTCCCAGTTTCGAGTCCTGGTAGATACATGTTTTGTCCAACGTAATTGGGCATAAAAAAGCTAGGTCTCTTGGAAATTTCAACATAACTACGTATCTATGGTGTAGTGGTTATCACGTCCGCTTCACACGCGGAAGGTCCCAGGTTCGAGCTCTGGTAGATACATATTTTGTCCATCGTGATTGGGCATAAAAAAGCTAGGTCTCTTGGAAAACTCAGTATCACTACGTATCTATGGTGTAGTGGTTATCACGTCCGCCTAACACGCGGAAGATCCCAGGTTCCAGCCCTGGTAGATACGTATTTTGTCCATCGTGATTGGGCATAAAAAAAGCTAGGTCTCTTGGAAATTTCAACATAACTACGTATCTATGGTGTAGTGGTTATCACGTCCGCTTTACACACGGAAGGTCCCAGGTTTGAGCCCTGGTAGATACATGTTTTGTCCATCGTGATTGGGCATAAAAAAGCTAGGTCTCTTGGAAAACTCAGTATCACTACGTATCTATGGTGTAGTGGTTATCACGTCCGCTTCACATGCGGAAGGTCCCAGCTTCGAGCCCTGGTAGATACATATTTTGTCCATCGTGATTGGGCATAAAAAAGCTAGGTCTCTTGGAAAACTCAGTATCACTACGTATCTATGGTGTAGTGGTTATCACGTCCGTCTAACACGCGGAAGGTCCCAGGTTCGAGCCCTGCTAGATACATATTTTGACCATCGTGATAGGACATAAAAACGCTAGGTCTCTTGGAAATTTCAACATAACTACGTATCTATGGTGTAGTGGTTATCAAGTCCGTCTAACACGCGGAAGGTCCCAGGTTCGAGCCCTGCTAGATACATATTTTGACCATCGTGATAGGACATAAAAACGCTAGGTCTCTTGGAAAACTCAGTATAACTACGTATCTATGGTGTAGTGGTTATCACGTCCGCTTCACACGCGGAAGGTCCCAGGTTCGAGCCCTGGTAGATACATATTTTGTCCATCGTGATTGGGCATAAAAAAGCTAGGTCTCTTGGAAAACTCAGTATCACTACGTATCTATGGTGTAGTGGTTATCACGTCCGCCTAACACGCGGAAGGTCCCAGGTTCGAGCCCTGGTAGATACATATTTTGTCCATCGTGATTGGGCATAAAAAAGCTAGGTCTCTTGGAAATTTCAACATAACTACGTATCTATGGTGTAGTGGTTATCACGTCCGCTTTACACGCGGAAGGTCCCAGGTTCGAGCCCTGGTAGATACATATTTTGTCCATCGTGATTGGGCATAAAAAAAGCTAGGTCTCTTGGAAAACTCAGTATCACTTCGTATCTATGCGATAGTGGTTATCACGTCTGGCTAACACGCGGAAGGTCCCAGGTTCGAGGCCCATAAGATACATGTTTTGACCATCGTGATTAGGCATAAAAATAAAGTAGGTCTCTTGGAAAACTCAGTTCTACTACGTATATATAGTGTAGTGGTTATCAGGTCCGCTTTACACGCGGAATGTCCCAGGTTCGAGCCCTGGTAGATACATGTTTTGTCCATCGTGATTGGGCATAAATATAAGCTAGATCTCTCGGAAAACTCAGTATTACTACGTATCTATGGTGTAGTGGCTATCACGTCCGCCTAACACGCGGAATCTCCCAGGTTCGAGCCCTGGTAGATACATATTTTGTCCATCGTGATTGGGCATAAAAAAGCTAGGTCTCTTGGAAAACTCAGTATCACTACGTATCTATGGTGTAGTGGTTATCACGTCCGCCTAACACGCGGAAGGTGCCAGGTTCGAGCCCTGGTAGATACATATTTTGTCCATCGTGATTGGGCATAAAAAAGGCTAGGTCTCTTGGAAAACTCAGTATCACTACGTATCTATGGTGTAGTGGTTATCACGCCCGCCTAACACGCGGAAGGTCCCAGGTTCGAGCCCTGGAAGATACATATTTTGTCCTTCGTGATTGGGCATAAAAAAGCTAGGTCTCTTGGAAATTTAAACATTACTACGTATCTATGGTGTAGTGGTTATCACGTCCGCTTCACACGCGGAAGGTCCCAGGTTCGAGCTCTGGTAGATACATATTTTTTCCATCGTGATTGGGCATAAAAAAGCTAGGTCTCTTGGAAAACTCAGTGTCACTACGTATCTATGGTGTAGTGGTTATCACGTCCGCTTCACACGCGGAAGGTCCCAGGTTCGAGCCCTGGTAGATACATATTTTGTCCATCGTGATTGGGCATAAAAAAGCTAGGTCTCTTGGAAAACTCAGTATCACTACGTATCTATGGTGTAGTGGTTATCACGTCCGCCTAACACGCGGAAGGTCCCAGGTTCGAGCCCTGGTAGATACATATTTTGTCCATCGTGATTGGGCATAAAAAAGCTAGGTCTCTTGGAAATTTCAACATAACTACGTATCTATGGTGTAGTGGTTATCACGTCCGCTTCGCACGCGGTAGGTCCCAGGTTCGAGCCCTGGTAGATACATGTTTTGTCCATCGTGATTGGGCATAAAAATAAGCTAGATCTCTCGGAAAACTCAGTATTTCTACGTATATATGGTGTAGTGGTTATCACGTCCGCCTAACACGCGGAAGGTCCCAGTTTCGAGTCCTGGTAGATACATGTTTTGTCCAACGTAATTGGGCATAAAAAAGCTAGGTCTCTTGGAAATTTCAACATAACTACGTATCTATGGTGTAGTGGTTATCACGTCCGCTTTACACACGGAAGGTCCCAGGTTTGAGCCCTGGTAGATACATGTTTTGTCCATCGTGATTGGGCATAAAAATAAGCTAGATCTCTCGGAAAACTCAGTATTTCTACGTAGCTATGGTGTAGTGGTTATCAAGTCCGTCTAACACGCGGAAGGTCCCAGGTTCGAGCCCTGGTAGATACATATTTTGTCCATCGTGATTGGGCATAAATATAAGCTAGATCTCTCGGAAAACTCAGTATTACTACGTATCTATGGTGTAGTGGTTATCACGTCCGCTTTACACGCGGAAGGTCCCAGGTTCGAGCCCTGCTAGATACATATTTTGACCATCGTGATAGGACATAAAAAAGCAAGGTCTCTTGGAAAACTCAGTATCACTTCGTATCTATGCGATAGTGGTTATCACGTCTGGCTAACACGCGGAAGGTCCCAGGTTCGAGGCCCATAAGATACATGTTTTGACCATCGTGATTAGGCATAAAAATAAAATAAGTCTCTTGGAAAACTCAGTTCTACTACGTATATATAGTGTAGTGGTTATCAGGTCCGCTTTACACGCGGAATGTCCCAGGTTCGAGGCCCATAAGATACATGTTTTGACCATCGTGATTAGGCATAAAAATAAAATAGGTCTCTTGGAAAACTCAGTTCTACTACGTATATATAGTGTAGTGGTTATCAGGTCCGCCTTACACGCGGAATGTCCCAGGTTCGAGCCCTGGTAGATACATATTTTGTCCATCGTGATTGGGCATAAATATAAGCTAGATCTCTCGGAAAACTCAGTATTACTACGTATCTATGGTGTAGTGGTTATCACGTCCGCTTTACACGCGGAAGGTCCCAGGTTCGAGCCCTGCTAGATACATATTTTGACCATCGTGATAGGACATAAAAAAGCTAGGTCTCTTGGAAAACTCAGTATAACTACGTATCTATGGTGTAGTGGTTATCACGTCCGCTTCACACGCGGAAGGTCCCAGGTTCGAGCCCTGGTAGATACATATTTTGTCCATCGTGATTGGGCATAAAAAAGCTAGGTCTCTTGGAAAACTCAGTATCACTACGTATCTATGGTGTAGTGGTTATCACGTCCGCCTAACACGCGGAAGGTCCCAGGTTCGAGGCCCATAAGATACATGTTTTGACCATCGTGATTAGGCATAAAAATAAAATAGGTCTCTTGGAAAACTCAGTTCTACTACGTATATATAGTGTAGTGGTTATCAGGTCCGCTTTACACGCGGAATGTCCCAGGTTCGAGCCCTGGTAGATACATTATTTGTCCATCGTGATTGGGCATAAATATAAGCTAGATCTCTCGGAAAACTCAGTATTTCTACGTATATATGGTGTAGTGGTTATCACGTCCGCCTAACACGCGGAAGGTCCCAGTTTCGAGTCCTGGTAGATACATGTTTTGTCCAACGTAATTGGGCATAAAAAAGCTAGGTCTCTTGGAAATTTCAACATAACTACGTATCTATGGTGTAGTGGTTATCACGTCCGCTTCACACGCAGAAGGTCCCAGGTTCGAGCTCTGGTAGATACATATTTTGTCCATCGTGATTGGGCATAAAAAAGCTAGGTCTCTTGGAAAACTCAGTATCACTACGTATCTATGGTGTAGTGGTTATCACGTCCGCCTAACACAAGGAAGGTCCCAGGTTCCAGCCCTGGTAGATACATATTTTGTCCATCGTGATTGGGCATAAAAAAGCTAGGTCTCTTGGAAATTTCAACATAACTACGTATCTATGGTGTAGTGGTTATCACGTCCGCTTTACACACGGAAGGTCCCAGGTTTGAGCCCTGGTAGATACATGTTTTGTCCATCGTGATTGGGCATAAAAATAAGCTAGATCTCTCGGAAAACTCAGTATTTCTACGTATCTATGGTGTAGTGGTTATCAAGTCCGTCTAACACGCGGAAGGTCCCAGGTTCGAGCCCTGCTAGATACATATTTTGACCATCGTGATAGGACATAAAAAAGCTAGGTCTCTCGGAAAACTCAGTATTACTACGTATCTATGGTGCAGTGGTTATCACGTCCGCCTAACACGCGGAATCTCCCAGGTTCGAGCCCTGGTAGATACATATTTTGTCCATCGTGATTGGGCATAAAAAAGCTAGGTCTCTTGGAAATTTCAACACAACTACGTATCTATGGTGTAGTGGTTATCACGTCCGCTTTACACGCGGAAGGTCCCAGGTTCGAGCCCTGGTAGATACATATTTTGTCCATCGTGATTGGGCATAAAAATAAGCTAGATCTCTCGGAAAACTCAGTATTACTACGTTTCTGTGGTGTAGTGGTTATCACGTCCGCTTTACACGCGGAAGGTCCCATGTTCGAGCCCTGGTAGATACATGTTTTGTCCATCGTGATTGGGCATAAAAATTAGCTAGATCTCTCGGAAAACTCAATATTACTACGTATATATGGTGTAGTGGTTATCACGTCCGCCTAACACGTGGAAGGTGCCAGGTTCGAGCCCTGGTAGATACATATTTTGTCCATCGTGATTGGGCATAAAAAAGCTAGGTCTCTTGGAAAACTCAGCATTACTACGTATCTATGGTGTAGTGGTTATCACGTCCGCTTAATGCGCGAAAGGTCCCAAGTTCGTGTCCTGGTAGATACATGCTTTGTCCATCGTGATTGGGCATAAAAAAGCTGGGTCTCTTGGAAATTTCAACATAACTACGTATCTATGGTGTAGTGGTTATCACGTCCGTTTTACACGCGGAAGGTCCCAGGTTCGAGCCCTGGTAGATACATATTTTGACCATCGTGATAGGACATAAAAAAAGCTAGGTCTCTTGGAAAACTCAATATTACTAAGTGTCTATGGGATAGTGGTTATCACGTCCGGCTAACACGCGGAAGGTCCAAGGTTCGACGCCCATAAGATACATGTTTTGACCATCGTGATTAGGCATAAAAATATGCTAGGTCTCTTTGAAAACTCAATTTTACTACGTAGCTATAGTGTAGTGGTTATCACGTCCGCCTAACACGCAGAAGGTCCCAGGTTCGAGCCCTGGTAGATACATATTTTGTCCATCGTGATTGGGCATAAAAAAGCTAGGTCTCTTGGAAATTTCAACATAACTACGTATCTATGGTGTAGTGGTTATTACGTCCGCTTTACACGCGGAAGTTCCCAGGTTCGAGCCCTGGTAGATACATATTTTGTCCATCGTGATTGGGCATAAAAAAAGCTAGGTCTCTTGGAAAACTCAGTATCACTTCGTATCTATGCGATAGTGGTTATCACGTCTGGCTAACACGCGGAAGGTCCCAGGTTCGAGGCCCATAAGATACATGCTTTGACCATCGTGATTAGGCATAAAAATAAAATAGGTCTCTTGGAAAACTCAGTTCTACTACGTATATATAGTGTAGTGGTTATCAGGTCCGCTTTACACGCGGAATGTCCCAGGTTCGAGCCCTGGTAGATACATGTTTTGTCCATCGTGATTGGGCATAAATATAAGCTAGATCTCTCGGAAAACTCAGTATTACTACGTATCTATGGTGCAGTGGTTATCACGTCCGCCTAACACGCGGAATCTCCCAGGTTCGAGCTCTGGTAGATACATATTTTGTCCATCGTGATTGGGCATAAAAAAGCTAGGTCTCTTGGAAATTTCAACACAACTACGTATCTATGGTGTAGTGGTTATCACGTCCGCTTTACACGCGGAAGGTCCCAGGTTCGAGCCCTGGTAGATACATATTTTGTCCATCGTGATTGGGCATAAAAAAAGCTAGGTCTCTTGGAAAACTCAGTATCACATCGTATCTATGCGATAGTGGTTATCACGTCTTGCTAACACGCGGAAGGTCCCAGGTTCGAGGCCCATAAGATACATGTTTTGACCATCGTGATTAGGCATAAAAATAAAATAGGTCTCTTGGAAAACTCAGTTCTACTACCTATATATAGTGTAGTGGTTATCACGTCTGCTTTACACGCGGAATGTCCCAGGTTCGAGCCCTGGTAGATACATGTTTTGTCCATCGTGATTGGGCATAAATATAAGCTAGATCTCTCAGAAAACTCAGTACTACTACGTATCTATGGTGTAGTGGTTATCACGTCCGCCTAACACGCGGAATCTCCCAGGTTCGAGCCCTGGTAGATACATATTTTGTCCATCGTGATTGGGCATAAAAAAGCTAGGTCTCTTGGAAAACTCAGTATCACTACGTATCTATGGTGTAGTGGTTATCACGTCCGCCTAACACGCGGAAGGTGCCAGGTTCGAGCCCTGGTAGATACATATTTTGTCCATCGTGATTGGGCATAAAAAAAGCTAGGTCTCTTGGAAAACTCAGTATCACTACGTATCTATGGTGTAGTGGTTATCACGCCCGCCTAACACGCGGAAGGTCCCAGGTTCGAGCCCTGGAAGATACATATTTTGTCCTTCGTGATTGGGCATAAAAAAGCTAAGTCTCTTGGAAATTTAAACATTACTACGTATCTATGGTGTAGTGGTTATCACGTCCGCTTCACACGCGGAAGGTCCCAGGTTCGAGCTCTGGTAGATACATATTTTGTCCATCGTGATTGGGCATAAAAAAGCTAGGTCTCTTGGAAAACTCAGTATCACTACGTATCTATGGTGTAGTGGTTATCACGTCCGCTTCACATGCGGAAGGTCCCAGGTTCGAGCCCTGGTAGATACATATTTTGTCCATCGTGATTGGGCATAAAAAAGCTAGGTCTCTTGGAAAACTCAGTATCACTACGTATCTATGGTGTAGTGGTTATCACGTCCGCCTAACACGCGGAAGGTCCCAGGTTCGAGCCCTGGTAGATACATATTTTGTCCATCGTGATTGGGCATAAAAAAGCTAGGTCTCTTGGAAATTTCAACATAACTACGTATCTATGGTGTAGTGGTTATCAAGTCCGTCTAACACGCGGAAGGTCCCAGGTTCGAGCCCTGCTAGATACATATTTTGACCATCGTGATAGGACATAAAAAAGCTAGGTCTCTTGGAAAACTCAGTATTACTACGTATCTATGGTGCAGTGGTTATCACGTCCGCCTAACACGCGAAATCTCCCCGGTTCGAGCCCTGGTAGATACATATTTTGTCCATCGTGATTGGGCATAAAAAAGCTAGGTCTCTTGGAAATTTCAACACAACTACGTATCTATGGTGTAGTGGTTATCAGGTCCGCTTTACACGCGGAATGTCCCAGGTTCGAGCCCTGGTAGATACACTATTTGTCCATCGTGATTGGGCATAAATATAAGCTAGATCTCTCGGAAAACTCAGTATTTCTACGTATATATGGTGTAGTGGTTATCACGTCCGCCTAACACGCGGAAGGTCCCAGTTTCGAGTCCTGGTAGATACATGTTTTGTCCAACGTAATTGGGCATAAAAAAGCTAGGTCTCTTGGAAATTTCAACATAACTACGTATCTATGGTGTAGTGGTTATCACGTCCGCTTCACACGCAGAAGGTCCCAGGTTCGAGCTCTGGTAGATACATATTTTGTCCATCGTGATTGGGCATAAAAAAGCTAGGTCTCTTGGAAAACTCAGTATCACTACGTATCTATGGTGTAGTGGTTATCACGTCCGCCTAACACAAGGAAGGTCCCAGGTTCCAGCCCTGGTAGATACATATTTTGTCCATCGTGATTGGGCATAAAAAAGCTAGGTCTCTTGGAAATTTCAACATAACTACGTATCTATGGTGTAGTGGTTATCACGTCCGCTTTACACACGGAAGGTCCCAGGTTTGAGCCCTGGTAGATACATGTTTTGTCCATCGTGATTGGGCATAAAAATAAGCTAGATCTCTCGGAAAACTCAGTATTTCTACGTATCTATGGTGTAGTGGTTATCAAGTCCGTCTAACACGCGGAAGGTCCCAGGTTCGAGCCCTGCTAGATACATATTTTGACCATCGTGATAGGACATAAAAAAGCTAGGTCTCTCGGAAAACTCAGTATTACTACGTATCTATGGTGCAGTGGTTATCACGTCCGCCTAACACGCGGAATCTCCCAGGTTCGAGCCCTGGTAGATACATATTTTGTCCATCGTGATTGGGCATAAAAAAGCTAGGTCTCTTGGAAATTTCAACACAACTACGTATCTATGGTGTAGTGGTTATCACGTCCGCTTTACACGCGGAAGGTCCCAGGTTCGAGCCCTGGTAGATACATATTTTGTCCATCGTGATTGGGCATAAAAATAAGCTAGATCTCTCGGAAAACTCAGTATTACTACGTTTCTGTGGTGTAGTGGTTATCACGTCCGCTTTACACGCGGAAGGTCCCATGTTCGAGCCCTGGTAGATACATGTTTTGTCCATCGTGATTGGGCATAAAAATTAGCTAGATCTCTCGGAAAACTCAATATTACTACGTATATATGGTGTAGTGGTTATCACGTCCGCCTAACACGTGGAAGGTGCCAGGTTCGAGCCCTGGTAGATACATATTTTGTCCATCGTGATTGGGCATAAAAAAGCTAGGTCTCTTGGAAAACTCAGCATTACTACGTATCTATGGTGTAGTGGTTATCACGTCCGCTTAATGCGCGAAAGGTCCCAAGTTCGTGTCCTGGTAGATACATGCTTTGTCCATCGTGATTGGGCATAAAAAAGCTGGGTCTCTTGGAAATTTCAACATAACTACGTATCTATGGTGTAGTGGTTATCACGTCCGTTTTACACGCGGAAGGTCCCAGGTTCGAGCCCTGGTAGATACATATTTTGACCATCGTGATAGGACATAAAAAAAGCTAGGTCTCTTGGAAAACTCAATATTACTAAGTGTCTATGGGATAGTGGTTATCACGTCCGGCTAACACGCGGAAGGTCCAAGGTTCGACGCCCATAAGATACATGTTTTGACCATCGTGATTAGGCATAAAAATATGCTAGGTCTCTTTGAAAACTCAATTTTACTACGTAGCTATAGTGTAGTGGTTATCACGTCCGCCTAACACGCAGAAGGTCCCAGGTTCGAGCCCTGGTAGATACATATTTTGTCCATCGTGATTGGGCATAAAAAAGCTAGGTCTCTTGGAAATTTCAACATAACTACGTATCTATGGTGTAGTGGTTATTACGTCCGCTTTACACGCGGAAGTTCCCAGGTTCGAGCCCTGGTAGATACATATTTTGTCCATCGTGATTGGGCATAAAAAAAGCTAGGTCTCTTGGAAAACTCAGTATCACTTCGTATCTATGCGATAGTGGTTATCACGTCTGGCTAACACGCGGAAGGTCCCAGGTTCGAGGCCCATAAGATACATGTTTTGACCATCGTGATTAGGCATAAAAATAAAATAGGTCTCTTGGAAAACTCAGTTCTACTACGTATATATAGTGTAGTGGTTATCAGGTCCGCTTTACACGCGGAATGTCCCAGGTTCGAGCCCTGGTAGGTACATGTTTTGTCCATCGTGATTGGGCATAAATATAAGCTAGATCTCTCGGAAAACTCAGTATTACTACGTATCTATGGTGCAGTGGTTATCACGTCCGCCTAACACGCGGAATCTCCCAGGTTCGAGCCCTGGTAGATACATATTTTGTCCATCGTGATTGGGCATAAAAAAGCTAGGTCTCTTGGAAATTTCAACACAACTACGTATCTATGGTGTAGTGGTTATCACGTCCGCTTTACACGCGGAAGGTCCCAGGTTCGAGCCCTGGTAGATACATATTTTGTCCATCGTGATTGGGCATAAAAAAAGCTAGGTCTCTTGGAAAACTCAGTATCACATCGTATCTATGCGATAGTGGTTATCACGTCTTGCTAACACGCGGAAGGTCCCAGGTTCGAGGCCCATAAGATACATGTTTTGACCATCGTGATTAGGCATAAAAATAAAATAGGTCTCTTGGAAAACTCAGTTCTACTACCTATATATAGTGTAGTGGTTATCACGTCTGCTTTACACGCGGAATGTCCCAGGTTCGAGCCCTGGTAGATACATGTTTTGTCCATCGTGATTGGGCATAAATATAAGCTAGATCTCTCAGAAAACTCAGTACTACTACGTATCTATGGTGTAGTGGTTATCACGTCCGCTTCACATGCGGAAGGTCCCAGGTTCGAGCCCTGGTAGATACATATTTTGTCCATCGTGATTGGGCATAAAAAAGCTAGGTCTCTTGGAAAACTCAGTATCACTACGTATCTATGGTGTAGTGGTTATCACGTCCGCCTAACACGCGGAAGGTGCCAGGTTCGAGCCCTGGTAGATACATATTTTGTCCATCGTGATTGGGCATAAAAAAAGCTAGGTCTCTTGGAAAACTCAGTATCACTACGTATCTATGGTGTAGTGGTTATCACGCCCGCCTAACACGCGGAAGGTCCCAGGTTCGAGCCCTGGAAGATACATATTTTGTCCTTCGTGATTGGGCATAAAAAAGCTAAGTCTCTTGGAAATTTAAACATTACTACGTATCTATGGTGTAGTGGTTATCACGTCCGCTTCACACGCGGAAGGTCCCAGGTTCGAGCTCTGGTAGATACATATTTTGTCCATCGTGATTGGGCATAAAAAAGCTAGGTCTCTTGGAAAACTCAGTATCACTACGTATCTATGGTGTAGTGGTTATCACGTCCGCTTCACATGCGGAAGGTCCCAGGTTCGAGCCCTGGTAGATACATATTTTGTCCATCGTGATTGGGCATAAAAAAGCTAGGTCTCATGGAAAACTCAGTATCACTACGTATCTATGGTGTAGTGGTTATCACGTCCGCCTAACACGCGGAAGGTCCCAGGTTCGAGCCCTGGTAGATACATATTTTGTCCATCGTGATTGGGCATAAAAAAGCTAGGTCTCTTGGAAATTTCAACATAACTACGTATCTATGGTGTAGTGGTTATCAAGTCCGTCTAACACGCGGAAGGTCCCAGGTTCGAGCCCTGCTAGATACATATTTTGTCCATCGTGATTGGGCATAAAAAAGCTAGGTCTCTTGGAAATTTCAACACAACTACGTATCTATGGTGTAGTGGTTATCACGTCCGCTTTACACGCGGAAGGTCCCAGGTTCGAGCCCTGGTAGATACATATTTTGTCCATCGTGATTGGGCATAAAAAAAGCTAGGTCTCTTGGAAAACTCAGTATCACTTCGTATCTATGCGATAGTGGTTATCACGTCTTGCTAACACGCGGAAGGTCCCAGGTTCGAGGCCCATAAGATACATGTTTTGACCATCGTGATTAGGCATAAAAATAAAATAGGTCTCTTGGAAAACTCAGTTCTACTACGTATATATAGTGTAGTGGTTATCACGTCTGCTTTACACGCGGAATGTCCCAGGTTCGAGCCCTGGTAGATACATGTTTTGTCCATCGTGATTGGGCATAAATATAAGCTAGATCTCTCAGAAAACTCAGTACTACTACGTATCTATGGTGTAGTGGTTATCACGTCCGCCTAACACGCGGAATCTCCCAGGTTCGAGCCCTGTCAGATACATATTTTGTCCATCGTGATTGGGCATAAAAAAGCTAGGTCTCTTGGAAAACTCAGTATCACTACGTATCTATGGTTTAGTGGTTATCACGTCCGCCTAACACGCGGAAGGTGCCAGGTTCGAGCCCTGGTAGATACATATTTTGTCCATCGTGATTGGGCATAAAAAAAGCTAGGTCTCTTGGAAAACTCAGTATCACTACGTATCTATGGTGTAGTGGTTATCACGCCCGCCTAACACGCGGAAGGTCCCAGGTTCGAGCCCTGGAAGATACATATTTTGTCCTTCGTGATTGGGCATAAAAAAGCTAAGTCTCTTGGAAATTTAAACATTACTACGTATCTATGGTGTAGTGGTTATCACGTCCGCTTCACACGCGGAAGGTCCCAGGTTCGAGCTCTGGTAGATACATATTTTGTCCATCGTGATTGGGCATAAAAAAGCTAGGTCTCTTGGAAAACTCAGTATCACTACGTATCTATGGTGTAGTGGTTATCACGTCCGCTTCACATGCGGAAGGTCCCAGGTTCGAGCCCTGGTAGATACATATTTTGTCCATCGTGATTGGGCATAAAAAAGCTAGGTCTCTTGGAAAACTCAGTATCACTACGTATCTATGGTGTAGTGGTTATCACGTCCGCCTAACACGCGGAAGGTCCCAGGTTCGAGCCCTGGTAGATACATATTTTGTCCATCGTGATTGGGCATAAAAAAGCTAGGTCTCTTGGAAATTTCAACATAACTACGTATCTATGGTGTAGTGGTTATCAAGTCCGTCTAACACGCGGAAGGTCCCAGGTTCGAGCCCTGCTAGATACATATTTTGACCATCGTGATAGGACATAAAAACGCTAGGTCTCTTGGAAAACTCAGTATAACTACGTATCTATGGTGTAGTGGTTATCACGTCCGCTTCACACGCGGAAGGTCCCAGGTTCGAGCCCTGGTAGATACATATTTTGTCCATCGTGATTGGGCATAAAAAAGCTAGGTCTCTTGGAAAACTCAGTATCACTACGTATCTATGGTGTAGTGGTTATCACGTCCGCCTAACACGCGGAAGGTCCCAGGTTCGAGCCCTGGTAGATACATATTTTGTCCATCGTGATTGGGCATAAAAAAGCTAGGTCTCTTGGAAATTTCAACATAACTACGTATCTATGGTGTAGTGGTTATCACGTCCGCTTTACACGCGGAAGGTCCCAGGTTCGAGCCCTGGTAGATACATATTTTGTCCATCGTGATTGGGCATAAAAAAGCTAGGTCTCTTGGAAAACTCAGTATCACTACGTATCTATGGTGTAGTGGTTATCACGTCCGCTTCACATGCGGAAGGTCCCAGGTTCGAGCCCTGGTAGATACATATTTTGTCCATCGTGATTGGGCATAAAAAAGCTAGGTCTCATGGAAAACTCAGTATCACTACGTATCTATGGTGTAGTGGTTATCACGTCCGCCTAACACGCGGAAGGTCCCAGGTTCGAGCCCTGGTAGATACATATTTTGTCCATCGTGATTGGGCATAAAAAAGCTAGGTCTCTTGGAAATTTCAACATAACTACGTATCTATGGTGTAGTGGTTATCAAGTCCGTCTAACACGCGGAAGGTCCCAGGTTCGAGCCCTGCTAGATACATATTTTGTCCATCGTGATTGGGCATAAAAAAGCTAGGTCTCTTGGAAATTTCAACACAACTACGTATCTATGGTGTAGTGGTTATCACGTCCGCTTTACACGCGGAAGGTCCCAGGTTCGAGCCCTGGTAGATACATATTTTGTCCATCGTGATTGGGCATAAAAAAAGCTAGGTCTCTTGGAAAACTCAGTATCACTTCGTATCTATGCGATAGTGGTTATCACGTCTTGCTAACACGCGGAAGGTCCCAGGTTCGAGGCCCATAAGATACATGTTTTGACCATCGTGATTAGGCATAAAAATAAAATAGGTCTCTTGGAAAACTCAGTTCTACTACGTATATATAGTGTAGTGGTTATCACGTCTGCTTTACACGCGGAATGTCCCAGGTTCGAGCCCTGGTAGATACATGTTTTGTCCATCGTGATTGGGCATAAATATAAGCTAGATCTCTCAGAAAACTCAGTACTACTACGTATCTATGGTGTAGTGGTTATCACGTCCGCCTAACACGCGGAATCTCCCAGGTTCGAGCCCTGTCAGATACATATTTTGTCCATCGTGATTGGGCATAAAAAAGCTAGGTCTCTTGGAAAACTCAGTATCACTACGTATCTATGGTTTAGTGGTTATCACGTCCGCCTAACACGCGGAAGGTGCCAGGTTCGAGCCCTGGTAGATACATATTTTGTCCATCGTGATTGGGCATAAAAAAAGCTAGGTCTCTTGGAAAACTCAGTATCACTACGTATCTATGGTGTAGTGGTTATCACGCCCGCCTAACACGCGGAAGGTCCCAGGTTCGAGCCCTGGAAGATACATATTTTGTCCTTCGTGATTGGGCATAAAAAAGCTAAGTCTCTTGGAAATTTAAACATTACTACGTATCTATGGTGTAGTGGTTATCACGTCCGCTTCACACGCGGAAGGTCCCAGGTTCGAGCTCTGGTAGATACATATTTTGTCCATCGTGATTGGGCATAAAAAAGCTAGGTCTCTTGGAAAACTCAGTATCACTACGTATCTATGGTGTAGTGGTTATCACGTCCGCTTCACATGCGGAAGGTCCCAGGTTCGAGCCCTGGTAGATACATATTTTGTCCATCGTGATTGGGCATAAAAAAGCTAGGTCTCTTGGAAAACTCAGTATCACTACGTATCTATGGTGTAGTGGTTATCACGTCCGCCTAACACGCGGAAGGTCCCAGGTTCGAGCCCTGGTAGATACATATTTTGTCCATCGTGATTGGGCATAAAAAAGCTAGGTCTCTTGGAAATTTCAACATAACTACGTATCTATGGTGTAGTGGTTATCAAGTCCGTCTAACACGCGGAAGGTCCCAGGTTCGAGCCCTGCTAGATACATATTTTGACCATCGTGATAGGACATAAAAACGCTAGGTCTCTTGGAAAACTCAGTATAACTACGTATCTATGGTGTAGTGGTTATCACGTCCGCTTCACACGCGGAAGGTCCCAGGTTCGAGCCCTGGTAGATACATATTTTGTCCATCGTGATTGGGCATAAAAAAGCTAGGTCTCTTGGAAAACTCAGTATCACTACGTATCTATGGTGTAGTGGTTATCACGTCCGCCTAACACGCGGAAGGTCCCAGGTTCGAGCCCTGGTAGATACATATTTTGTCCATCGTGATTGGGCATAAAAAAGCTAGGTCTCTTGGAAATTTCAACATAACTACGTATCTATGGTGTAGTGGTTATCACGTCCGCTTTACACGCGGAAGGTCCCAGGTTCGAGCCCTGGTAGATACATATTTTGTCCATCGTGATTGGGCATAAAAAAAGCTAGGTCTCTTGGAAAACTCAGTATCACTTCGTATCTATGCGATAGTGGTTATCACGTCTGGCTAACACGCGGAAGGTCCCAGGTTCGAGGCCCATAAGATACATGTTTTGACCATCGTGATTAGGCATAAAAATAAAGTAGGTCTCTTGGAAAACTCAGTTCTACTACGTATATATAGTGTAGTGGTTATCAGGTCCGCTTTACACGCGGAATGTCCCAGGTTCGAGCCCTGGTAGATACATGTTTTGTCCATCGTGATTGGGCATAAATATAAGCTAGATCTCTCGGAAAACTCAGTATTACTACGTATCTATGGTGTAGTGGCTATCACGTCCGCCTAACACGCGGAATCTCCCAGGTTCGAGCCCTGGTAGATACATATTTTGTCCATCGTGATTGGGCATAAAAAAGCTAGGTCTCTTGGAAAACTCAGTATCACTACGTATCTATGGTGTAGTGGTTATCACGTCCGCCTAACACGCGGAAGGTGCCAGGTTCGAGCCCTGGTAGATACATATTTTGTCCATCGTGATTGGGCATAAAAAAGGCTAGGTCTCTTGGAAAACTCAGTATCACTACGTATCTATGGTGTAGTGGTTATCACGCCCGCCTAACACGCGGAAGGTCCCAGGTTCGAGCCCTGGAAGATACATATTTTGTCCTTCGTGATTGGGCATAAAAAAGCTAGGTCTCTTGGAAATTTAAACATTACTACGTATCTATGGTGTAGTGGTTATCACGTCCGCTTCACACGCGGAAGGTCCCAGGTTCGAGCTCTGGTAGATACATATTTTTTCCATCGTGATTGGGCATAAAAAAGCTAAGTCTCTTGGAAAACTCAGTGTCACTACGTATCTATGGTGTAGTGGTTATCACGTCCGCTTCACACGCGGAAGGTCCCAGGTTCGAGCCCTGGTAGATACATATTTTGTCCATCGTGATTGGGCATAAAAAAGCTAGGTCTCTTGGAAAACTCAGTATCACTACGTATATATGGTGTAGTGGTTATCACGTCCGCCTAACACGCGGAAGGTCCCAGTTTCGAGTCCTGGTAGATACATGTTTTGTCCAACGTAATTGGGCATAAAAAAGCTAGGTCTCTTGGAAATTTCAACATAACTACGTATCTATGGTGTAGTGGTTATCACGTCCGCTTCACACGCGGAAGGTCCCAGGTTCGAGCTCTGGTAGATACATATTTTGTCCATCGTGATTGGGCATAAAAAAGCTAGGTCTCTTGGAAAACTCAGTATCACTACGTATCTATGGTGTAGTGGTTATCACGTCCGCCTAACACGCGGAAGATCCCAGGTTCCAGCGCTGGTAGATACGTATTTTGTCCATCGTGATTGGGCATAAAATAAGCTAGGTCTCTTGGAAATTTCAACATAACTACGTATCTATGGTGTAGTGGTTATCACGTCCGCTTTACACACGGAAGGTCCCAGGTTTGAGCCCTGGTAGATACATGTTTTGTCCATCGTGATTGGGCATAAAAATAAGCTAGATCTCTCGGAAAACTCAGTATTTCTACGTAGCTATGGTGTAGTGGTTATCAAGTCCGTCTAACACGCGGAAGGTCCCAGGTTCGAGCCCTGGTAGATACATATTTTGTCCATCGTGATTGGGCATAAATATAAGCTAGATCTCTCGGAAAACTCAGTATTACTACGTATCTATGGTGTAGTGGTTATCACGTCCGCTTTACACGCGGAAGGTCCCAGGTTCGAGCCCTGCTAGATACATATTTTGACCATCGTGATAGGACATAAAAAAGCAAGGTCTCTTGGAAAACTCAGTATCACTTCGTATCTATGCGATAGTGGTTATCACGTCTGGCTAACACGCGGAAGGTCCCAGGTTCGAGGCCCATAAGATACATGTTTTGACCATCGTGATTAGGCATAAAAATAAAATAAGTCTCTTGGAAAACTCAGTTCTACTACGTATATATAGTGTAGTGATTATCAGGTCCGCTTTACACGCGGAATGTCCCAGGTTCGAGGCCCATAAGATACATGTTTTGACCATCGTGATTAGGCATAAAAATAAAATAGGTCTCTTGGAAAACTCAGTTCTACTACGTATATATAGTGTAGTGGTTATCAGGTCCGCCTTACACGCGGAATGTCCCAGGTTCGAGCCCTGGTAGATACATATTTTGTCCCTCGTGATTGGGCATAAATATAAGCTAGATCTCTCGGAAAACTCAGTATTACTACGTATCTATGGTGTAGTGGTTATCACGTCCGCTTTACACGCGGAAGGTCCCAGGTTCGAGCCCTGCTAGATACATATTTTGACCATCGTGATAGGACATAAAAAAGCTAGGTCTCTTGGAAAACTCAGTATAACTACGTATCTATGGTGTAGTGGTTATCACGTCCGCTTCACACGCGGAAGGTCCCAGGTTCGAGCCCTGGTAGATACATATTTTGTCCATCGTGATTGGGCATAAAAAAGCTAGGTCTCTTGGAAAACTCAGTATCACTACGTATCTATGGTGTAGTGGTTATCACGTCCGCCTAACACGCGGAAGGTCCCAGGTTCGAGGCCCATAAGATACATGTTTTGACCATCGTGATTAGGCATAAAAATAAAATAGGTCTCTTGGAAAACTCAGTTCTACTACGTATATATAGTGTAGTGGTTATCAGGTCCGCTTTACACGCGGAATGTCCCAGGTTCGAGCCCTGGTAGATACACTATTTGTCCATCGTGATTGGGCATAAATATAAGCTAGATCTCTCGGAAAACTCAGTATTTCTACGTATATATGGTGTAGTGGTTATCACGTCCGCCTAACACGCGGAAGGTCCCAGTTTCGAGTCCTGGTAGATACATGTTTTGTCCAACGTAATTGGGCATAAAAAAGCTAGGTCTCTTGGAAATTTCAACATAACTACGTATCTATGGTGTAGTGGTTATCACGTCCGCTTCACACGCAGAAGGTCCCAGGTTCGAGCTCTGGTAGATACATATTTTGTCCATCGTGATTGGGCATAAAAAAGCTAGGTCTCTTGGAAAACTCAGTATCACTACGTATCTAGGGTGTAGTGGTTATCACGTCCGCCTAACACAAGGAAGGTCCCCGGTTCGAGCCCTGGTAGATACATATTTTGTCCATCGTGATTGGGCATAAAAAAGCTAGGTCTCTTGGAAATTTCAACACAACTACGTATCTATGGTGTAGTGGTTATCACGTCCGCTTTACACGCGGAAGGTCCCAGGTTCGATCCCTGGTAGATACATATTTTGTCCATCGTGATTGGGCATAAAAAAAGCTAGGTCTCTTGGAAAACTCAGTATCACTTCGTATCTATGCGATAGTGGTTATCACGTCTTGCTAACACGCGGAAGGTCCCAGGTTCGAGGCCCATAAGATACATGTTTTGACCATCGTGATTAGGCATAAAAATAAAATAGGTCTCTTGGAAAACTCAGTTCTACTACGTATATATAGTGTAGTGGTTATCACGTCTGCTTTACACGCGGAATGTCCCAGGTTCGAGCCCTGGTAGATACATGTTTTGTCCATCGTGATTGGGCATAAATATAAGCTAGATCTCTCAGAAAACTCAGTACTACTACGTATCTATGGTGTAGTGGTTATCACGTCCGCCTAACACGCGGAATCTCCCAGGTTCGAGCCCTGGTAGATACATATTTTGTCCATCGTGATTGGGCATAAAAAAGCTAGGTCTCTTGGAAAACTCAGTATCACTACGTATCTATGGTTTAGTGGTTATCACGTCCGCCTAACACGCGGAAGGTGCCAGGTTCGAGCCCTGGTAGATACATATTTTGTCCATCGTGATTGGGCATAAAAAAAGCTAGGTCTCTTGGAAAACTCAGTATCACTACGTATCTATGGTGTAGTGGTTATCACGCCCGCCTAACACGCGGAAGGTCCCAGGTTCGAGCCCTGGAAGATACATATTTTGTCCTTCGTGATTGGGCATAAAAAAGCTAAGTCTCTTGGAAATTTAAACATTACTACGTATCTATGGTGTAGTGGTTATCACATCCGCTTCACACGCGGAAGGTCCCAGGTTCGAGCTCTGGTAGATACATATTTTGTCCATCGTGATTGGGCATAAAAAAGCTAGGTCTCTTGGAAAACTCAGTATCACTACGTATCTATGGTGTAGTGGTTATCACGTCCGCTTCACATGCGGAAGGTCCCAGGTTCGAGCCCTGGTAGATACATATTTTGTCCATCGTGATTGGGCATAAAAAAGCTAGGTCTCTTGGAAAACTCAGTATCACTACGTATCTATGGTGTAGTGGTTATCACGTCCGCCTAACACGCGGAAGGTCCCAGGTTCGAGCCCTGGTAGATACATATTTTGTCCATCGTGATTGGGCATAAAAAAGCTAGGTCTCTTGGAAATTTCAACATAACTACGTATCTATGGTGTAGTGGTTATCAAGTCCGTCTAACACGCGGAAGGTCCCAGGTTCGAGCCCTGCTAGATACATATTTTGACCATCGTGATAGGACATAAAAACGCTAGGTCTCTTGGAAAACTCAGTATAACTACGTATCTATGGTGTAGTGGTTATCACGTCCGCTTCACACGCGGAAGGTCCCAGGCTCGAGCCCTGGTAGATACATATTTTGTCCATCGTGATTGGGCATAAAAAGCTAGGTCTCTTGGAAAACTCAGTATCACTACGTATTTATGGTGTAGTGGTTATCACGTCCGCCTAACACGCGGAAGGTCCCAGGTTCGAGCCCTGGTAGATACATATTTTGTCCATCGTGATTGGGCATAAAAAAGCTAGGTCTCTTGGAAATTTCAACATAACTACGTATCTATGGTGTAGTGGTTATCACGTCCGCTTTACACGCGGAAGGTCCCAGGTTCGAGCCCTGGTAGATACATATTTTGTCCATCGTGATTGGGCATAAAAAAAGCTAGGTCTCTTGGAAAACTCAGTATCACTTCGTATCTATGCGATAGTGGTTATCACGTCTGGCTAACACGCGGAAGGTCCCAGGTTCGAGGCCCATAAGATACATGTTTTGACCATCGTGATTAGGCATAAAAATAAAGTAGGTCTCTTGGAAAACTCAGTTCTACTACGTATATATAGTGTAGTGGTTATCAGGTCCGCTTTACACGCGGAATGTCCCAGGTTCGAGCCCTGGTAGATACATGTTTTGTCCATCGTGATTGGGCATAAATATAAGCTAGATCTCTCGGAAAACTCAGTATTACTACGTATCTATGGTGTAGTGGCTATCACGTCCGCCTAACACGCGGAATCTCCCAGGTTCGAGCCCTGGTAGATACATATTTTGTCCATCGTGATTGGGCATAAAAAAGCTAGGTCTCTTGGAAAACTCAGTATCACTACGTATCTATGGTGTAGTGGTTATCACGTCCGCCTAACACGCGGAAGGTGCCAGGTTCGAGCCCTGGTAGATACATATTTTGTCCATCGTGATTGGGCATAAAAAAGGCTAGGTCTCTTGGAAAACTCAGTATCACTACGTATCTATGGTGTAGTGGTTATCACGCCCGCCTAACACGCGGAAGGTCCCAGGTTCGAGCCCTGGAAGATACATATTTTGTCCTTCGTGATTGGGCATAAAAAAGCTAGGTCTCTTGGAAATTTAAACATTACTACGTATCTATGGTGTAGTGGTTATCACGTCCGCTTCACACGCGGAAGGTCCCAGGTTCGAGCTCTGGTAGATACATATTTTTTCCATCGTGATTGGGCATAAAAAAGCTAGGTCTCTTGGAAAACTCAGTGTCACTACGTATCTATGGTGTAGTGGTTATCACGTCCGCTTCACACGCGGAAGGTCCCAGGTTCGAGCCCTGGTAGATACATATTTTGTCCATCGTGATTGGGCATAAAAAAGCTAGGTCTCTTGGAAAACTCAGTATCACTACGTATCTATGGTGTAGTGGTTATCACGTCCGCCTAACACGCGGAAGGTCCCAGGTTCGAGCCCTGGTAGATACATATTTTGTCCATCGTGATTGGGCATAAAAAAGCTAGGTCTCTTGGAAATTTCAACATAACTACGTATCTATGGTGTAGTGGTTATCACGTCCGCTTCGCACGCGGTAGGTCCCAGGTTCGAGCCCTGGTAGATACATGTTTTGTCCATCGTGATTGGGCATAAAAATAAGCTAGATCTCTCGGAAAACTCAGTATTTCTACGTATATATGGTGTAGTGGTTATCACGTCCGCCTAACACGCGGAAGGTCCCAGTTTCGAGTCCTGGTAGATACATGTTTTGTCCAACGTAATTGGGCATAAAAAAGCTAGGTCTCTTGGAAATTTCAACATAACTACGTATCTATGGTGTAGTGGTTATCACGTCCGCTTCACACGCGGAAGGTCCCAGGTTCGAGCTCTGGTAGATACATATTTTGTCCATCGTGATTGGGCATAAAAAAGCTAGGTCTCTTGGAAAACTCAGTATCACTACGTATCTATGGTGTAGTGGTTATCACGTCCGCCTAACACGCGGAAGATCCCAGGTTCCAGCCCTGGTAGATACGTATTTTGTCCATCGTGATTGGGCATAAAAAAAGCTAGGTCTCTTGGAAATTTCAACATAACTACGTATCTATGGTGTAGTGGTTATCACGTCCGCTTTACACACGGAAGGTCCCAGGTTTGAGCCCTGGTAGATACATGTTTTGTCCATCGTGATTGGGCATAAAAATAAGCTAGATCTCTCGGAAAACTCAGTATTTCTACGTAGCTATGGTGTAGTGGTTATCAAGTCCGTCTAACACGCGGAAGGTCCCAGGTTCGAGCCCTGGTAGATACATATTTTGTCCATCGTGATTGGGCATAAATATAAGCTAGATCTCTCGGAAAACTCAGTATTACTACGTATCTATGGTGTAGTGGTTATCACGTCCGCTTTACACGCGGAAGGTCCCAGGTTCGAGCCCTGCTAGATACATATTTTGACCATCGTGATAGGACATAAAAAAGCAAGGTCTCTTGGAAAACTCAGTATCACTTCGTATCTATGCGATAGTGGTTATCACGTCTGGCTAACACGCGGAAGGTCCCAGGTTCGAGGCCCATAAGATACATGTTTTGACCATCGTGATTAGGCATAAAAATAAAATAAGTCTCTTGGAAAACTCAGTTCTACTACGTATATATAGTGTAGTGGTTATCAGGTCCGCTTTACACGCGGAATGTCCCAGGTTCGAGGCCCATAAGATACATGTTTTGACCATCGTGATTAGGCATAAAAATAAAATAGGTCTCTTGGAAAACTCAGTTCTACTACGTATATATAGTGTAGTGGTTATCAGGTCCGCCTTACACGCGGAATGTCCCAGGTTCGAGCCCTGGTAGATACATATTTTGTCCCTCGTGATTGGGCATAAATATAAGCTAGATCTCTCGGAAAACTCAGTATTACTACGTATCTATGGTGTAGTGGTTATCACGTCCGCTTTACACGCGGAAGGTCCCAGGTTCGAGCCCTGCTAGATACATATTTTGACCATCGTGATAGGACATAAAAAAGCTAGGTCTCTTGGAAAACTCAGTATAACTACGTATCTATGGTGTAGTGGTTATCACGTCCGCTTCACACGCGGAAGGTCCCAGGTTCGAGCCCTGGTAGATACATATTTTGTCCATCGTGATTGGGCATAAAAAAGCTAGGTCTCTTGGAAAACTCAGTATCACTACGTATCTATGGTGTAGTGGTTATCACGTCCGCCTAACACGCGGAAGGTCCCAGGTTCGAGGCCCATAAGATACATGTTTTGACCATCGTGATTAGGCATAAAAATAAAATAGGTCTCTTGGAAAACTCAGTTCTACTACGTATATATAGTGTAGTGGTTATCAGGTCCGCTTTACACGCGGAATGTCCCAGGTTCGAGCCCTGGTAGATACACTATTTGTCCATCGTGATTGGGCATAAATATAAGCTAGATCTCTCGGAAAACTCAGTATTTCTACGTATATATGGTGTAGTGGTTATCACGTCCGCCTAACACGCGGAAGGTCCCAGTTTCGAGTCCTGGTAGATACATGTTTTGTCCAACGTAATTGGGCATAAAAAAGCTAGGTCTCTTGGAAATTTCAACATAACTACGTATCTATGGTGTAGTGGTTATCACGTCCGCTTCACACGCAGAAGGTCCCAGGTTCGAGCTCTGGTAGATACATATTTTGTCCATCGTGATTGGGCATAAAAAAGCTAGGTCTCTTGGAAAACTCAGTATCACTACGTATCTATGGTGTAGTGGTTATCACGTCCGCCTAACACAAGGAAGGTCCCAGGTTCCAGCCCTGGTAGATACATATTTTGTCCATCGTGATTGGGCATAAAAAAGCTAGGTCTCTTGGAAATTTCAACATAACTACGTATCTATGGTGTAGTGGTTATCACGTCCGCTTTACACACGGAAGGTCCCAGGTTTGAGCCCTGGTAGATACATGTTTTGTCCATCGTGATTGGGCATAAAAATAAGCTAGATCTCTCCGAAAACTCAGTATTTCTACGTATCTATGGTGTAGTGGTTATCAAGTCCGTCTAACACGCGGAAGGTCCCAGGTTCGAGCCCTGCTAGATACATATTTTGACCATCGTGATAGGACATAAAAAAGCTAGGTCTCTTGGAAAACTCAGTATAAATACGTATCTATGGTGTAGTGGTTATCACGTCCGCTTCACACGCGGAAGGTCCCAGGTTCGAGCCCTGGTAGATACATATTTTGTCCATCGTGATTGGGCATAAAAAAGCTAGGTCTCTTGGAAAACTCAGTATCACTACGTATCTATGGTGTAGTGGTTATCACGTCCGCCTAACACGCGGAAGGTCCCAGGTTCGAGCCCTGGTAGATACATATTTTGTCCATCGTGATTGGGCATAAAAAAGCTAGGTCTCTTGGAAATTTCAACATAACTACGTATCTATGGTGTAGTGGTTATCACGTCCGCTTTACACGCGGAAGGTCCCAGGTTCGAGCCCTGGTAGATACATATTTTGTCCATAGTGATTGGGCATAAAAAAAGCTAGGTCTCTTGGAAAACTCAGTATCACTTCGTATCTATGCGATAGTGGTTATCACGTCTGGCTAACACGCGGAAGGTCCCAGGTTCGAGGCCCATAAGATACATGTTTTGACCATCGTGATTAGGCATAAAAATAAAGTAGGTCTCTTGGAAAACTCAGTTCTACTACGTATATATAGTGTAGTGGTTATCAGGTCCGCTTTACACGCGGAATGTCCCAGGTTCGAGCCCTGGTAGATACATGTTTTGTCCATCGTGATTGGGCATAAATATAAGCTAGATCTCTCGGAAAACTCAGTATTACTACGTATCTATGGTGTAGTGGCTATCACGTCCGCCTAACACGCGGAATCTCCCAGGTTCGAGCACTGGTAGATACATATTTTGTCCATCGTGATTGGGCATAAAAAAGCTAGGTCTCTTGGAAATTTCAACACAACTACGTATCTTTGGTGTAGTGGTTATCACGTCCGCTTTACACGCGGAAGGTCCCAGGTTCGAGCCCTGGTAGATACATATTTTGTCCATCGTGATTGGGCATAAAAAAGCTAGGTCTCTTGGAAAACTCAGTATCACTTCGTATCTATGCGATAGTGGTTATCACGTCTGGCTAACACGCGGAAGGTCCCAGGTTCGAGGCTCATAAGATACATGTTTTGACCATCGTGATTAGGCATAAAAATAAAATAGGTCTCTTGGAAAACTCAGTTCTACTACGTATATATAGTGTAGTGGTTATCAGGTCCGCTTTACACGCGGAATGTCCCAGGTTCGAGCCCTGGTAGATACATGTTTTGTCCATCGTGATTGGGCATAAATATAAGCTAGATCTCTCGGAAAACTCAGTATTACTACGTATCTATGGTGTAGTGGCTATCACGTCCGCCTAACACGCGGAATCTCCCAGGTTCGAGCACTGGTAGATACATATTTTGTCCATCGTGATTGGGCATAAAAAAGCTAGGTCTCTTGGAAATTTCAACACAACTACGTATCTTTGGTGTAGTGGTTATCACGTCCGCTTTACACGCGGAAGGTCCCAGGTTCGAGCCCTGGTAGATACATATTTTGTCCATCGTGATTGGGCATAAAAAAGCTAGGTCTCTTGGAAAACTCAGTATCACTTCGTATCTATGCGATAGTGGTTATCACGTCTGGCTAACACGCGGAAGGTCCCAGGTTCGAGGCTCATAAGATACATGTTTTGACCATCGTGATTAGGCATAAAAATAAAATAGGTCTCTTGGAAAACTCAGTTCTACTACGTATATATAGTGTAGTGGTTATCACGTCTGCTTTACACGCGGAATGTCCCAGGTTCGAGCCCTGGTAGATACATGTTTTGTCCATCGTGATTGGGCATAAATATAAGCTAGATCTCTCAGAAAACTCAGTACTACTACGTATCTATGGTGTAGTGGTTATCACGTCCGCCTAACACGCGGAATCTCCCAGGTTCGAGCCCTGGTAGATACATATTTTGTCCATCGTGATTGGGCATAAAAAAGCTAGGTGTCTTGGAAAACTCAGTATCACTACGTATCTATGGTGTAGTGGTTATCACGTCCGCCTAACACGCGGAAGGTGCCAGGTTCGAGCCCTGGTAGATACATATTTTGTCCATCGTGATTGGGCATAAAAAAAGCTAGGTCTCTTGGAAAACTCAGTATCACTACGTATCTATGGTGTAGTGGTTATCACGCCCGCCTAACACGCGGAAGGTCCCAGGTTCGAGCCCTGGAAGATACATATTTTGTCCTTCGTGATTGGGCATAAAAAAGCTAGGTCTCTTGGAAATTTAAACATTACTACGTATCTATGGTGTAGTGGTTATCACGTCCGCTTCACACGCGGAAGGTCCCATGTTCGAGCTCTGGTAGATACATATTTTGTCCATCGTGATTGGGCATAAAAAAGCTAGGTCTCTTGGAAAACTCAGTGTCACTACGTATCTATGGTGTAGTGGTTATCACGTCCGCTTCACACGCGGAAGGTCCCAGGTTCGAGCCCTGGTAGATACATATTTTGTTGATCGTGATTGGGCATAAAAAAGCTAGGTCTCTTGGAAAACTCAGTATCACTACGTATCTATGGTGTAGTGGTTATCACGTCCGCCTAACACGCGGAAGGTCCCAGGTTCGAGCCCTGGTAGATACATATTTTGTCCATCGTGATTGGGCATAAAAAAGCTAGGTCTCTTGGAAATTTCAACATAACTACGTATCTATGGTGTAGTGGTTATCACGTCCGCTTCGCACGCGGTAGGTCCCAGGTTCGAGCCCTGGTAGATACATGTTTTGTC
Organism: Phalangium opilio; assembly: GCF_054372755.1. Taxonomy (NCBI): domain Eukaryota; kingdom Metazoa; phylum Arthropoda; class Arachnida; order Opiliones; family Phalangiidae; genus Phalangium; species Phalangium opilio. Next base: position 2,398,778 of record NW_028324148.1, on the reverse strand, counting down.
CATCGTGATTGGGCATAAAAATAAGCTAGATCTCTCGGAAAACTCAGTATTTCTACGTATATATGGTGTAGTGGTTATCACGTCCGCCTAACACGCGGAAGGTCCCAGTTTCGAGTCCTGGTAGATACATGTTTTGTCCAACGTAATTGGGCATAAAAAAGCTAGGTCTCTTGGAAATTTCAACATAACTACGTATCTATGGTGTAGTGGTTATCACGTCCGCTTCACACGCGGAAGGTCCCAGGTTCGAGCTCTGGTAGATACATATTTTGTCCATCGTGATTGGGCATAAAAAAGCTAGGTCTCTTGGAAAACTCAGTATCACTACGTATCTATGGTGTAGTGGTTATCACGTCCGCCTAACACGCGGAAGGTCCCAGGTTCCAGCCCTGGTAGATACGTATTTTGTCCATCGTGATTGGGCATAAAAAAAGCTAGGTCTCTTGGAAATTTCAACATAACTACGTATCTATGGTGTAGTGGTTATCACGTCCGCTTTACACACGGAAGGTCCCAGGTTTGAGCCCTGGTAGATACATGTTTTGTCCATCGTGATTGGGCATAAAAATAAGCTAGATCTCTCGGAAAACTCAGTATTTCTACGTATCTATGGTGTAGTGGTTATCACGTCCGCTTTACACGCGGAAGGTCCCAGGTTCGAGCCCTGCTAGATACATATTTTGACCATCGTGATAGGACATAAAAAAGCAAGGTCTCTTGGAAAACTCAGTATCACTTCGTATCTATGCGATAGTGGTTATCACGTCTGGCTAACACGCGGAAGGTCCCAGGTTCGAGGCCCATAAGATACATGTTTTGACCATCGTGATTAGGCATAAAAATAAAATAGGTCTCTTGGAAAACTCAGTTCTACTACGTATATATAGTGTAGTGGTTATCAGGTCCGCTTTGCACGCGGAATGTCCCAGGTTCGAGCCCTGGTAGATACATATTTTGTCCATCGTGATTGGGCATAAATATAAGCTAGATCTCTCGGAAAACTCAGTATTACTACGTATCTATGGTGTAGTGGTTATCACGTCCGCTTTACACGCGGAAGGTCCCAGGTTCGAGCCCTGCTAGATACATACTTTGACCATCGTGATAGGACATAAAAAAGCTAGGTCTCTTGGAAAACTCAGTATAACTACGTATCTATGGTGTAGTGGTTATCACGTCCGCTTCACACGCGGAAGGTCCCAGGTTCGAGCCCTGGTAGATACATATTTTGTCCATCGTGATTGGGCATAAAAAAGCTAGGTCTCTTGGAAAACTCAGTATCACTTCGTATCTATGCGATAGTGGTTATCACGTCTGGCTAACACGCGGAAGGTCCCAGGTTCGAGGCCCATAAGATACATGTTTTGACCATCGTGATTAGGCATAAAAATAAAATAGGTCTCTTGGAAAACTCAGTTCTACTACGTATATATAGTGTAGTGGTTATCACGTCTGCTTTACACGCGGAATGTCCCAGGTTCGAGCCCTGGTAGATACATATTTTGTCCATCGTGATTGGGCATAAATATAAGCTAGATCTCTCAGAAAACTCAGTACTACTACGTATCTGTGGTGTAGTGGTTATCACGTCCGCCAAACACGCGGAATCTCCCAGGTTCGAGCCCTGGTAGATACATATTTTGTCCATCGTGATTGGGCATAAAAAAGCTAGGTCTCTTGGAAAACTCAGTATCACTACGTATCTATGGTGTAGTGGTTATCACGTCCGCCTAACACTCGGAAGGTGCCAGGTTCGAGCCCTGGTAGATACATATTTTGTCCATCGTGATTGGGCATAAAAAAAGCTAGGTCTCTTGGAAAACTCAGTATCACTACGTATCTATGGTGTAGTGGTTATCACGCCCGCCTAACACGCGGAAGGTCCCAGGTTCGAGCCCTGGAAGATACATATTTTGTCCTTCGTGATTGGGCATAAAAAAGCTAGGTCTCTTGGAAATTTAAACATTACTACGTATCTATGGTGTAGTGGTTATCACGTCCGCTTCACACGCGGAAGGTCCCAGGTTCGAGCTCTGGTAGGTACATATTTTGTCCATCGTGATTGGGCATAAAAAAGCTAGGTCTCTTGGAAAACTCAGTATCACTACGTATCTATGGTGTAGTGGTTATCACGTCCGCTTCACACGCGGAAGGTCCCAGGTTCGAGCCCTGGTAGATACATATTTTGTCCATCGTGATTGGGCATAAAAAAAGCTAGGTCTCTTGGAAAACTCAGTATCACTACGTATTTATGGTGTAGTGGTTATCACGTCCGCCTAACACGCGGAAGGTCCCAGGTTCGAGCCCTGGTAGATACATATTTTGTCCATCGTGATTGGGCATAAAAAAGCTAGGTCTCTTGGAAATTTCAACATAACTACGTATCTATGGTGTAGTGGTTATCACGTCCGCTTCGCACGCGGTAGGTCCCAGGTTCGAGCCCTGGTAGATACATGTTTTGTCCATCGTGATTGGGCATAAAAATAAGCTAGATCTCTCGGAAAACTCAGTATTTCTACGTATATATGGTGTAGTGGTTATCACGTCCGCCTAACACGCGGAAGGTCCCAGTTTCGAGTCCTGGTAGATACATGTTTTGTCCAACGTAATTGGGCATAAAAAAGCTAGGTCTCTTGGAAATTTCAACATAACTACGTATCTATGGTGTAGTGGTTATCACGTCCGCTTTACACACGGAAGGTCCCAGGTTTGAGCCCTGGTAGATACATGTTTTGTCCATCGTGATTGGGCATAAAAATAAGCTAGATCTCTCGGAAAACTCAGTATTTCTACGTAGCTATGGTGTAGTGGTTATCAAGTCCGTCTAACACGCGGAAGGTCCCAGGTTCGAGCCCTGGTAGATACATATTTGGTCCATCGTGATTGGGCATAAATATAAGCTAGATCTCTCGGAAAACTCAGTATTACTACGTATCTATGGTGTAGTGGTTATCACGTCCGCTTTACACGCGGAAGGTCCCAGGTTCGAGCCCTGCTAGATACATATTTTGACCATCGTGATAGGACATAAAAAAGCAAGGTCTCTTGGAAAACTCAGTATCACTTCGTATCTATGGTGTAGTGGTTATCACGTCCGCTTTACACGCGGAAGGTCCCAGGTTCGAGCCCTGCTAGATACATATTTTGACCATCGTGATAGGACATAAAAAAGCAAGGTCTCTTGGAAAACTCAGTATCACTTCGTATCTATGCGATAGTGGTTATCACGTCTGGCTAACACGCGGAAGGTCCCAGGTTCGAGGCCCATAAGATACATGTTTTGACCATCGTGATTAGGCATAAAAATAAAATAGGTCTCTTGGAAAACTCAGTTCTACTACGTATATATAGTGTAGTGGTTATCAGGTCCGCTTTACACGCGGAATGTCCCAGGTTCGAGCCCTGGTAGATACACTATTTGTCCATCGTGATTGGGCATAAATATAAGCTAGATCTCTCGGAAAACTCAGTATTACTACGTATCTATGGTGTAGTGGTTATCACGTCCGCCTAACACGCGGAATCTCCCAGGTTCGAGCCCTGGTAGATACATATTTTGTCCATCGTGATTGGGCATAAAAAAGCTAGGTCTCTTGGAAATTTCAACATAACTACGTATCTATGGTGTAGTGGTTATCACGTCCGCTTTACACGCGGAAGGTCCCAGGTTCGAGCCCTGGTAGATACATATTTTTTCCATCGTGATTGGGCATAAAAAAAGCTAGGTCTCTTGGAAAACTCAGTATCACTTCGTATCTATGCGATAGTGGTTATCACGTCTGGCTAACACGCGGAAGGTCCCAGGTTCGAGGCCCATAAGATACATGTTTTGACCATCGTGATTAGGCATAAAAATAAAATAGGTCTCTTGGAAAACTCAGTTCTACTACGTATATATAGTGTAGTGGTTATCAGGTCCGCTTTACACGCGGAATGTCCCAGGTTCGAGCCCTGGTTGATACATGTTTTGTCCATCGTGATTGGGCATAAATATAAGCTAGATCTCTCGGAAAACTCAGTATTACTACGTATCTATGGTGTAGTGGTTATCACGTCCGCCTAACACGCGGAATCTCCCAGGTTCGAGCCCTGGTAGATACATATTTTGTCCATCGTGATTGGGCATAAAAAAGCTAGGTCTCTTGGAAATTTCAACATAACTACGTATCTATGGTGTAGTGGTTATCACGTCCGCTTTACACGCGGAAGGTCCCAGGTTCGAGCCCTGGTAGATACATATTTTTTCCATCGTGATTGGGCATAAAAAAAGCTAGGTCTCTTGGAAAACTCAGTATCACTTCGTATCTATGCGATAGTGGTTATCACGTCTGGCTAACACGCGGAAGGTCCCAGCTTCGAGGCCCATAAGATACATGTTTTGACCATCGTGATTAGGCATAAAAATAAAATAGGTCTCTTGGAAAACTCAGTTCTACTACGTATATATAGTGTAGTGGTTATTAGGTCCGCTTTACACGCGGAATGTCCCAGGTTCGAGCCCTGGTAGATACATGTTTTGTCCATCGTGATTGGGCATAAATATAAGCTAGATCTCTCGGAAAACTCAGTATTACTACGTATCTATGGTGTAGTGGTTATCACGTCCGCCTAACACGCGGAATCTCCCAGGTTCGAGCCCTGGTAGATACATATTTTGTCCATCGTGATTGGGCATAAAAAAGCTAGGTCTCTTGGAAATTTCAACATAACTACGTATCTATGGTGTAGTGGTTATGACGTCCGCTTTACACGCGGAAGGTCCCAGGTTCGAGCCCTGGTATATACATATTTTGTCCATCGTGATTGGGCATAAAAAAAGCTAGGTCTCTTGGAAAACTCAGTATCACTTCGTATCTATGCGATAGTGGTTATCACGTCTTGCTAACACGCGGAAGGTCCCAGGTTCGAGGCCCATAAGATACATGTTTTGACCATCGTGATTAGGCATAAAAATAAAATAGGTCTCTTGGAAAACTCAGTTCTACTACGTATATATAGTGTAGTGGTTATCACGTCTGCTTTACACGCGGAATGTCCCAGGTTCGTGCCCTGGTAGATACATATTTTGTCCATCGTGATTGGGCATAAATATAAGCTAGATCTCTCAGAAAACTCAGTACTACTACGTATCTGTGGTGTAGTGGTTATCACATCCGCCTAACACGCGGAATCTCCCAGGTTCGAGCCCTGGTAGATACATATTTTGTCCATCGTGATTGGGCATAAAAAAGCTAGGTCTCTTGGAAAACTCAGTATCACTACGTATCTATGGTGTAGTGGTTATCACGTCCGCCTAACACGCGGAAGGTGCCAGGTTCGAGCCCTGGTAGATACATATTTTGTCCATCGTGATTGGGCATAAAAAAAGCTAGGTCTCTTGGAAAACTCAGTATCACTACGTATCTATGGTGTAGTGGTTATCACGTCCGCCTAACACGCGGAAGGTGCCAGGTTCGAGCCCTGGTAGATACATATTTTGTCCATCGTGATTGGGCATAAAAAAAGCTAGGTCTCTTGGAAAACTCAGTATCACTACGTATCTATGGTGTAGTGGTTATCACGCCCGCCTAACACGCGGATGGTCCCAGGTTCGAGCCCTGGTATATACATATTTTGTCCATCGTGATTGGGCATAAAAAAAGCTAGGTCTCTTGGAAAACTCAGTATCACTTCGTATCTATGCGATAGTGGTTATCACGTCTTGCTAACACGCGGAAGGTCGCAGGTTCGAGGCCCATAAGATACATGTTTTGACCATCGTGATTAGGCATAAAAATAAAATAGGTCTCTTGGAAAACTCAGTTCTACTACGTATATATAGTGTAGTGGTTATCAGGTCCGCTTTACACGCGGAATGTCCCAGGTTCGAGCCCTGGTAGATACATGTTTTGTCCATCGTGATTGGGCATAAATATAAGCTAGATCTCTCGGAAAACTCAGTATTACTACGTATCTATGGTGTAGTGGTTATCACGTCCGCCTAACACGCGGAATCTCCCAGGTTCGAGCCCTGGTAGATATATATTTTGTCCATCGTGATTGGGCATAAAAAAGCTAGGTCTCTTGGAAATTTCAACATAACTACGTATCTATGGTGTAGTGGTTATCACGTCCGCTTTACACGCGGAAGGTCCCAGGTTCGAGCCCTGGTATATACATATTTTGTCCATCGTGATTGGGCATAAAAAAAGCTAGGTCTCTTGGAAAACTCAGTATCACTTCGCATCTATGCGATAGTGGTTATCACGTCTTGCTAACTAGCGGAAGGTCCCAGGTTCGAGGCCCATAAGATACATGTTTTGACCATCGTGATTAGGCATAAAAATAAAATAGGTCTCTTGGAAAACTCAGTTCTACTACGTATATATAGTGTAGTGGTTATCACGTCTGCTTTACACGCGGAATGTCCCAGGTTCGTGCCCTGGTAGATACATATTTTGTCCATCGTGATTGGGCATAAATATAAGCTAGATCTCTCAGAAAACTCAGTACTACTACGTATCTGTGGTGTAGTGGTTATCACGTCCGCCTAACACGCGGAATCTCCCAGGTTCGAGCCCTGGTAGATACATATTTTGTCCATCGTGATTGGGCATAAAAAAGCTAGGTCTCTTGGAAAACTCAGTATCACTACGTATCTATGGTGTAGTGGTTATCACGTCCGCCTAACACGCGGAAGGTGCCAGGTTCGAGCCCTGGTAGATACATATTTTGTCCATCGTGATTGGGCATAAAAAAAGCTAGGTCTCTTGGAAAACTCAGTATCACTACGTATCTATGGTGTAGTGGTTATCACGCCCGCCTAACACGCGGATGGTCCCAGGTTCGAGCCCTGGAAGATACATATTTTGTCCTTCGTGATTGGGCATAAAAAAGCTAGGTCTCTTGGAAATTTAAACATTACTACGTATCTATGGTGTAGTGGTTATCACGTCCGCTTTACACGCGGAAGGTCCCAGGTTCGAGCCCTGCTAGATACATATTTTGACCATCGTGATAGGACATAAAAAAGCAAGGTCTCTTGGAAAACTCAGTATCACTTCGTATCTATGCGATAGTGGTTATCACGTCTGGCTAACACGCGGAAGGTCCCAGGTTCGAGGCCCATAAGATACATGTTTTGACCATCGTGATTAGGCATAAAAATAAAATAGGTCTCTTGGAAAACTCAGTTCTACTACGTATATATAGTGTAGTGGTTATCAGGTCCGCTTTACACGCGGAATGTCCCAGGTTCGAGCCCTGGTAGATACACTATTTGTCCATCGTGATTGGGCATAAATATAAGCTAGATCTCTCGGAAAACTCAGTATTACTACGTATCTATGGTGTAGTGGTTATCACGTCCGCCTAACACGCGGAATCTCCCAGGTTCGAGCCCTGGTAGATACATATTTTGTCCATCGTGGTTGGGCATAAAAAAGCTAGGTCTCTTGGAAATTTCAACATAACTACGTATCTATGGTGTAGTGGTTATCACGTCCGCTTTACACGCGGAAGGTCCCAGGTTCGAGCCGTGGTAGATACATATTTTTTCCATCGTGATTGGGCATAAAAAAAGCTAGGTCTCTTGGAAAACTCAGTATCACTTCGTATCTATGCGATAGTGGTTATCACGTCTGGCTAACACGCGGAAGGTCCCAGGTTCGAGGCCCATAAGATACATGTTTTGACCATCGTGATTAGGCATAAAAATAAAATAGGTCTCTTGGAAAACTCAGTTCTACTACGTATATATAGTGTAGTGGTTATCAGGTCCGCTTTACACGCGGAATGTCCCAGGTTCGAGCCCTGGTAGATACATGTTTTGTCCATCGTGATTGGGCATAAAAAAGCTAGGTCTCTTGGAAATTTCAACATAACTACGTATCTATGGTGTAGTGGTTATCACGTCCGCTTCACACGCAGTAGGTCCCAGGTTCGAGCCGTGGTAGGTACATGTTTTGTCCATCGTGATTGGGCATAAAAATAAGCTAGATCTCTCGGAAAACTCAGTATTTCTACGTATCTATGGTGTAGTGGTTATCACGTCCGCTTAACACGCGGAAGGTCCCAGTTTCGATTCCTGGTAGATACATGTTTTGTCCATCATGATTGGGCATAAAAAAGCTAGGTCTCTTGGAAATTTCAACATAACTACGTATCTATGGTGTAGTGGTTATCACGTACGCTTCACACGCGGAAGGTCCCAGGTTCGAGCTCTGGTAGATACATATTTTGTCCATCGTGATTGGGCATAAAAAAGCTAGGTCTCTTGGAAAACTCGGTATCACTACGTATCTATGGTGTAGTGGTTATCACGTCGGCCTAACACGCGGAAGGTCCCAGTTTCGAGTCCTGGTAGATACATGTTTTGTCCATCGTTATTGGGCATAAAAATAAGCTAGATCTCTCGGAAAACTCAGTATTTCTAGGTATCTATGGTGTAGTGGTTATCAAGTCCGCCTAACACGCGGAAGGTCCCAGGTTCGAGCCCTGGTAGATACATATTTTGTCCATCGTGATTGGGCATAAATATAAGCTAGATCTCTCGGAAAACTCAGTATTACTACGTATCTATGGTGTAGTGGTTATCACATCCGCTTTACACGCGGAAGGTCCCAGGTTCGAGGGCTGCTAGATACATATTTTGACCATCGTGATAGGACATAAAAAAGCTAGGTCTCTTGGAAAACTCAGTATCACTTCGTATCTATGCGATAGTGGTTATCACGTCTGGCTAACACGCGGATGGTCCCAGGTTCGAAGCCCATAAGATACATGTTTTGACTATCGTGATTAGGCATAAAAATAAAATAGATCTCTTGGAAAACTCAGTTCTACTACGTATATATAGTGTAGTGGTTATCAAGTCCGCTTTAAACGCGGAATGTCCCAGGTTCGAGCCCTGGTAGATATATGTTTTGTCCATCGTGATTGGGCATAAATATAAGCTAGATCTCTCGGAAAACTCAGTATTACTACGAATCTATGGTGTAGTGGTTATCACGTCCGCCTAACACGCGGAATCTCCCAGGTTCGAGCCCTGGTAGATACATGTTTTGTCCATCGTGATTGGGCATAAAAAAGCTAGGTCTCTTGGAAATTTCAACATAACTACGTGTCTATGGTGTAGTGGTTATCACGTCCGCTTCACACGCAGTAGGTCCCAGGTTCGAGCCCTGGTAGATACATGTTTTGTCCATCGTGATTGGGCATAAAAATAAGCTAGATCTCTCGGAAAACTCAGTATTTCTACGTATCTATGGTGTAGTGGTTATCACGTCCGCTTAACACGCGGAAGGTCCCAGTTTCGATTCCTGGTAGATACATGTTTTGTCCATCATGATTGGGCATAAAAAAGCTAGGTCTCTTGGAAATTTCAACATAACTACGTATCTATGGTGTAGTGGTTATCACGTCCGCTTCACACGCGGAAGGTCCCAGGTTCGAGCTCTGGTAGATACATATTTTGTCCATCGTGATTGGGCATATAAAAGCTAGGTCTCTTGGAAAACTCGGTATCACTACGTATCTATGGTGTAGTGGTTCTCACGTCGGCCTAACACGCGGAAGGTCCCAGTTTCGAGTCCTGGTAGATACATGTTTTGTCCATCGTGATTGGGCATAAAAATAAGCTAGATCTCTCGGAAAACTCAGTATTTCTAGGTAGCTATGGTGTAGTGGTTATCAAGTCCGCCTAACACGCGGAAGGTCCCAGGTTCGAGCCCTGGTAGATACATATTTTGTCCATCGTGATTGGGCATAAATATAAGCTAGATCTCTCGGAAAACTCAGTATTACTACGTATCTATGGTGTAGTGGTTATCACATCCGCTTTACACGCGGAAGGTCCCAGGTTCGAGGCCTGCTAGATACATATTTTGACCATCGTGATAGGACATAAAAAAGCTAGGTCTCTTGGAAAACTCAGTATCACTTCGTATCTATGCGATAGTGGTTATCACGTCTGGCTAACACGCGGAAGGTCCCAGGTTCGAAGCCCATAAGATACATGTTTTGACTATCGTGATTAGGCATAAAAATAAAATAGATCTCTTGGAAAACTCAGTTCTACTACGTATATATAGTGTAGTGGTTATCAAGTCCGCTTTAAACGCGGAATGTCCCAGGTTCGAGCCCTGGTAGATATATGTTTTGTCCATCGTGATTGGGCATAAATATAAGCTAGATCTCTCGGAAAACTCAGTATTACTACGTATCTATGGTGTAGTGGTTATCACGTCCGCTTTACACGCGGAAGGTCCCAGGTTCGAGCCCTGCTAGATACATATTTTGACCATCGTGATAGGACATAAAAAAGCTAGGTCTCTTGGAAAACTCAGTATCACTTCGTATCTATGCGATAGTGGTTATCACGTCTGGCTAACACGCGGAAGGTCCCAGGTTCGAGGCCCATAAGATACTTGTTTTGACCATCGTGATTAGGCATAAAAATAAAATAGGTCTCTTGAAAAACTCTGTTCTACTACGTATATATAGTGTAGTGGTTATCACGTCCGCTTTACACGCCGAATGTCCCAGGTTCGAGCCCTGGTAGATACATGTTTTGTCCATCGTGATTGGGCATAAATATAAGCAGGATCTCTCGGAAAACTCAGTATTACTACGTATCTATGGTGTAGTGGTTATCACGTCCGCTTTACACGCGGAAGGTCCCAGGTTCGAGGCCTGCTAGATACATATTTTGACCATCGTGATAGGACATAAAAAAGCTAGGTCTCTTGGAAAACTCAGTATCAGTTCGTATCTATGCGATAGTGGTTATCACGTCTGGCTAACAAGCGGAAGGTCCCAGGTTCGAGGCCCATAAGATACATGTTTTGACTATCGTGATTAGGCATAAAAATAAAATAGATCTCTTGGAAAACTCAGTTCTACTACGTATATATAGTGTAGTGGTTATCAAGTCCGCTTTAAACGCGGAATGTCCCAGGTTCGAGCCCTGGTAGATATATGTTTTGTCCATCGTGATTGGGCATAAATATAAGCTAGATCTCTCGGAAAACTCAGTATTACTACGTATCTATGGTGTAGTGGTTATCACGTCCGCCTAACACGCGGAATCTCCCAGGTTCGAGCCCTGGTAGATACATGTTTTGTCCATCGTGATTGGGCATATAAAAGCTAGGTCTCTTGGAAATTTCAACATAACTACGTATCTATGGTGTAGTGGTTATCTCGTCCGCTTCACACGCAGTAGGTCCCAGGTTCGAGCCCTGGTAGATACATGTTTTGTCCATCGTGATTGGGCATAAAAATAAGCTAGATCTCTCGGAAAACTCAGTATTTCTACGTATCTATGGTGTAGTGGTTATCACGTCCGCTTAACACGCGGAAGGTCCCAGTTTCGATTCCTGGTAGATACATGTTTTGTCCATCATGATTGGGCATAAAAAAGCTAGGTCTCTTGGAAATTTCAACATAACTACGTATCTATGGTGTAGTGGTTATCACGTCCGCTTCACACGCGGAAGGTCCCAGGTTCGAGCTCTGGTAGATACATATTTTGTCCATCGTGATTGGGCATAAAAAAGCTAGGTCTCTTGGAAAACTCGGTATCACTACGTATCTATGGTGTAGTGGTTCTCACGTCGGCCTAACACGCGGAAGGTCCCAGTTTCGAGTCCTGGTAGATACATGTTTTGTCCATCGTGATTGGGCATAAAAATAAGCTAGATCTCTCGGAAAACTCAGTATTTCTAGGTATCTATGGTGTAGTGGTTATCAAGTCCGCCTAACACGCGGAAGGTCCCAGGTTCGAGCCCTGGTAGATACATATTTTGTCCATCGTGATTGGGCATAAATATAAGCTAGATCTCTCGGAAAACTCAGTATTACTACGTATCTATGGTGTAGTGGTTATCACATCCGCTTTACACGCGGAAGGTCCCAGGTTCGAGGCCTGCTAGATACATATTTTGACCATCGTGATAGGACATAAAAAAGCTAGGTCTCTTGGAAAACTCAGTATCACTTCGTATCTATGCGATAGTGGTTATCACGTCTGGCTAACACGCGGAAGGTCCCAGGTTCGAAGCCCATAAGATACATGTTTTGACTATCGTGATTAGGCATAAAAATAAAATAGATCTCTTGGAAAACTCAGTTCTACTACGTATATATAGTGTAGTGGTTATCAAGTCCGCTTTAAACGCGGAATGTCCCAGGTTCGAGCCCTGGTAGATATATGTTTTGTCCATCGTGATTGGGCATAAATATAAGCTAGATCTCTCGGAAAACTCAGTATTACTACGTATCTATGGTGTAGTGGTTATCACGTCCGCTTTCCACGCGGAAGGTCCCAGGTTCGAGCCCTGCTAGATACATATTTTGACCATCGTGATAGGACATAAAAAAGCTAGGTCTCTTGGAAAACTCAGTATCACTTCGTATCTATGCGATAGTGGTTATCACGTCTGGCTAACACGCGGAAGGTCCCAGGTTCGAGGCCCATAAGATACTTGTTTTGACCATCGTGATTAGGCATAAAAATAAAATAGGTCTGTTGGAAAACTCTGTTCTACTACGTATATATAGTGTAGTGGTTATCACGTCCGCTTTACACGCCGAATGTCCCAGGTTCGAGCCCTGGTAGATACATGTTTTGTCCATCGTGATTGGGCATAAATATAAGCAGGATCTCTCGGAAAACTCAGTATTACTACGTATCTATGGTGTAGTGGTTATCACGTCCGCTTTACACGCGGAAGGTCCCAGGTTCGAGGCCTGCTAGATACATATTTTGACCATCGTGATAGGACATAAAAAAGCTAGGTCTCTTGGAAAACTCAGTATCAGTTCGTATCTATGCGATAGTGGTTATCACGTCTGGCTAACAAGCGGAAGGTCCCAGGTTCGAGGCCCATAAGATACATGTTTTGACTATCGTGATTAGGCATAAAAATAAAATAGATCTCTTGGAAAACTCAGTTCTACTACGTATATATAGTGTAGTGGTTATCAAGTCCGCTTTAAACGCGGAATGTCCCAGGTTCGAGCCCTGGTAGATATATGTTTTGTCCATCGTGATTGGGCATAAATATAAGCTAGATCTCTCGGAAAACTCAGTATTACTACGTATCTATGGTGTAGTGGTTATCACGTCCGCCTAACACGCGGAATCTCCCAGGTTCGAGCCCTGGTAGATACATGTTTTGTCCATCGTGATTGGGCATAAAAAAGCTAGGTCTCTTGGAAATTTCAACATAACTACGTATCTATGGTGTAGTGGTTATCACGTCCGCTTCACACGCAGTAGGTCCCAGGTTCGAGCCCTGGTAGATACATGTTTTGTCCATCGTGATTGGGCATAAAAATAAGCTAGATCTCTCGGAAAACTCAGTATTTCTACGTATCTATGGTGTAGTGGTTATCACGTCCGCTTAACACGCGGAAGGTCCCAGTTTCGATTCCTGGTAGATACATGTTTTGTCCATCATGATTGGGCATAAAAAAGCTAGGTCTCTTGGAAATTTCAACATAACTACGTATCTATGGTGTAGTGGTTATCACGTCCGCTTCACACGCGGAAGGTCCCAGGTTCGAGCTCTGGTAGATACATATTTTGTCCATCGTGATTGGGCATAAAAAAGCTAGGTCTCTTGGAAAACTCGGTATCACTACGTATCTATGGTGTAGTGGTTATCACGTTGGCCTAACACGCGGAAGGTCCCAGTTTCGAGTCCTGGTAGATACATGTTTTGTCCATCGTGATTGGGCATAAAAATAAGCTAGATCTCTCGGAAAACTCAGTATTTCTAGGTATCTATGGTGTAGTGGTTATCAAGTCCGCCTAACACGCGGAAGGTCCCAGGTTCGAGCCCTGGTAGATACATATTTTGTCCATCGTGATTGGGCATAAATATAAGCTAGATCTCTCGGAAAACTCAGTATTACCACGTATCTATGGTGTAGTGGTTATCACATCCGCTTTACACGCGGAAGGTCGCAGGTTCGAGGCCTGCTAGATACATATTTTGACCATCGTGATAGGACATAAAAAAGCTAGGTCTCTTGGAAAACTCAGTATCACTTCGTATCTATGCGATAGTGGTTATCACGTCTGGCTAACACGCGGAAGGTCCCAGGTTCGAAGCCCATAAGATACATGTTTTGACTATCGTGATTAGGCATAAAAATAAAATAGATCTCTTGGAAAACTCAGTTCTACTACGTATATATAGTGTAGTGGTTATCAAGTCCGCTTTAAACGCGGAATGTCCCAGGTTCGAGCCCTGGTAGATATATGTTTTGTCCATCGTGATTGGGCATAAATATAAGCTAGATCTCTCGGAAAACTCAGTATTACTACGTATCTATGGTGTAGTGGTTATCACGTCCGCCTAACACGCGGAATCTCCCAGGTTCGAGCCCTGGTAGATACATGTTTTGTCCATCGTGATTGGGCATAAAAAAGCTAGGTCTCTTGGAAATTTCAACATAACTACGTATCTATGGTGTAGTGGTTATCACGTCCGCTTCACACGCAGTAGGTCCCAGGTTCGAGCCCTGGTAGATACATGTTTTGTCCATCGTGATTGGGCATAAAAATAAGCTAGATCTCTCGGAAAACTCAGTATTTCTACGTATCTATGGTGTAGTGGTTATCACGTCCGCTTAACACGCGGAAGGTCCCAGTTTCGATTCCTGGTAGATACATGTTTTGTCCATCATGATTGGGCATAAAAAAGCTAGGTCTCTTGGAAATTTCAACATAACTACGTATCTATGGTGTAGTGGTTATCACGTCCGCTTCACACGCGGAAGGTCCCAGGTTCGAGCTCTGGTAGATACATATTTTGTCCATCGTGATTGGGCATAAAAAAGCTAGATCTCTCGGAAAACTCAGTATTACCACGTATCTATGGTGTAGTGGTTATCACATCCGCTTTACACGCGGAAGGTCGCAGGTTCGAGGCCTGCTAGATACATATTTTGACCATCGTGATAGGACATAAAAAAGCTAGGTCTCTTGGAAAACTCAGTATCACTTCGTATCTATGCGATAGTGGTTATCACGTCTGGCTAACACGCGGAAGGTCCCAGGTTCGAAGCCCATAAGATACATGTTTTGACTATCGTGATTAGGCATAAAAATAAAATAGATCTCTTGGAAAACTCAGTTCTACTACGTATATATAGTGTAGTGGTTATCAAGTCCGCTTTAAACGCGGAATGTCCCAGGTTCGAGCCCTGGTAGATATATGTTTTGTCCATCGTGATTGGGCATAAATATAAGCTAGATCTCTCGGAAAACTCAGTATTACTACGTATCTATGGTGTAGTGGTTATCACGTCCGCCTAACACGCGGAATCTCCCAGGTTCGAGCCCTGGTAGACACATGTTTTGTCCATCGTGATTGGGCATAAAAAAGCTAGGTCTCTTGGAAATTTCAACATAACTACGTATCTATGGTGTAGTGGTTATCACGTCCGCTTCACACGCAGTAGGTCCCAGGTTCGAGCCCTGGTAGATACATGTTTTGTCCATCGTGATTGGGCATAAAAATAAGCTAGATCTCTCGGAAAACTCAGTATTTCTACGTATCTATGGTGTAGTGGTTATCACGTCCGCTTAACACGCGGAAGGTCCCAGTTTCGATTCCTGGTAGATACATGTTTTGTCCATCATGATTGGGCATAAAAAAGCTAGGTCTCTTGGAAATTTCAACATAACTACGTATCTATGGTGTAGTGGTTATCACGTCCGCTTCACACGCGGAAGGTCCCAGGTTCGAGCTCTGGTAGATACATATTTTGTCCATCGTGATTGGGCATAAAAAAGCTAGGTCTCTTGGAAAACTCGGTATCACTACGTATCTATGGTGTAGTGGTTATCACGTCGGCCTAACACGCGGAAGGTCCCAGTTTCGAGTCCTGGTAGATACATGTTTTGTCCATCGTGATTGGGCATAAAAATAAGCTAGATCTCTCGGAAAACTCAGTATTTCTAGGTATCTATGGTGTAGTGGTTATCAAGTCCGCCTAACACGCGGAAGGTCCCAGGTTCGAGCCCTGGTAGATACATATTTTGTCCATCGTGATTGGGCATAAATATAAGCTAGATCTCTCGGAAAACTCAGTATTACTACGTTTCTATGGTGTAGTGGTTATCACATCCGCTTTACACGCGGAAGGTCGCAGGTTCGAGGCCAGATAGATACATATTTTGACCATCGTGATAGGACATAAAAAAGCTAGGTCTCTTGGAAAACTCAGTATCACTTCGTATCTATGCGATAGTGGTTATCACGTCTGGCTAACACGCGGAAGGTCCCAGGTTCGAAGCCCATAAGATACATGTTTTGACTATCGTGATTAGGCATAAAAATAAAATAGATCTCTTGGAAAACTCAGTTCTACTACGTATATATAGTGTAGTGGTTATCAAGTCCGCTTTAAACGCGGAATTCCTAGGTTCGAGCCCTGGTAGATATATGTTTTGTCCATCGTGATTGGGCATAAATATAAGCTAGATCTCTCGGAAAACTCAGTATTACTACGTATCTATGGTGTAGTGGTTATCACGTCCGCTTTACACGCGGAAGGTCCCAGGTTCGAGCCCTGCTAGATACATATTTTGACCATCGTGATAGGACATAAAAAAAGCTAGGTCTCTTGGAAAACTCAGTATCACTTCGTATCTATGCTATAGTGGTTATCACGTCTAGCTAACACGCGGAAGGTCCCAGGTTCGAGGCCCATAAGATACTTGTTTTGACCATCGTGATTAGGCATAAAAATAAAATAGGTCTCTTGGAAAACTCTGTTCTACTACGTATATATAGTGTAGTGGTTATCACGTCCGCTTTACACGCCGAATGTCCCAGGTTCGAGCCCTGGTAGATACATGTTTTGTCCATCGTGATTGGGCATAAATATAAGCAGGATCTCTCGGAAAACTCAGTATTACTACGTATCTATGGTGTAGTGGTTATCACGTCCGCCTAACACGCGGAATCTCCCAGGTTCGAGCCCTGGTAGATACATATTTTGTCTATCGTGATTGGGCATAAAAAAGCTAGGTCTCTTGGAAAACTCAGTATCACTACGTATCTTAGGTGTAGTGGTTATCACGTCCGCCTAACACGCGGAAGGTGCCAGGTTCGAGCCCTGGTAGATACATATTTTGTCCATCGTGATTGGGCATAAAAAAAGCTAGGTCTCTTGGAAAACTCAGTATCACTACGTATCTATGGTGTAGTGGTTATCACGTCCGCCTAACACGCGGAAGGTCCCAGGTTCGAGGCCTGGTAGATACATATTTTGTCCATCGTGATTGGGCATAAATATAAGCTAGATCTCTTGGAAAACTCAGTATTACTACGCATCTATGGTGTAGTGGTTATCACGTCCGCTTTACACGCGGAAGGTCCCAGGTTCGAGCCCTGCTAGATACATATTTTGACCATCGTGATAGGACATAAAAAAGCTAGGTCTCTTGGAAAACTCAGTATCACTTCGTATCTATGCGATAGTGGTTATCACGTCCGGCTAACACGCGGAAGGTCCAAGGTTCGACGCCCAAAAGATACATGTTTTGACCATCGTGATTGGGCATAAAAATAAGATAGATCTCTCGGAAAACTCAGTATTACTACGTATCTGTGGTGTAGTGGTTATCACGTCCGCTTTACACGCGGAAGGTCCCATGTTCGAGCCCTGGTAGATACATGTTTTGTCCATCGTGATTGGGCATAAAAATTAGCTAGATCTCTCGGAAAGCTCAGTATTACTACGTATATATGGTGTAGTGGTTATCACGTCCGCCTAACACGTGGAAGGTGCCAGGTTCGAGCCCTGGTAGATACATATTTTGTCCATCGTGATTGGGCATAAAAAAGCTAGGTCTCTTGGAAAACTCGGCTTTACTACGTATCTATGGTGTTGTGGTTATCACGTCCGCTTAATACGCGGAAGGTCCCAAGTTCGAGTCCTGGTAGATACATGTTTTGTCCATCGTGATTGGGCATAAAAAAGCTAGGTCTCTTGGAAATTTCAACATAACTACGTATCTATGGTGTAGTGGTTATCACGTCCGTCTAACACGCGGAATCTCCCAGGTTCGAGCCCTGGTAGATACATATTTTGTCCATCGTGATTGGGCATAAAAAAAGCTAGGTCTCTTGGAAAACTCAGTATTACTACGTATCTATGGTGTAGTGGTTATCACGTCCGCCTAACACGCGGAAGGTCCCAGGTTCGAGCCCTGGTAGATACATAATTTGTCCATCGTGATTGGGCATAAAAAAGCTAGGTCTCTTGGAAATTTCAACATAACTACGTATCTATGGTGTAGTGGTTATCACGTCCGCTTCACTCGCGGTAGGTCCCAGGTTCGAGCCCTGGTAGATACATGTTTTTTCCATCGTGATTGGGCATAAAAATAAGCTAGATCTCTCGGAAAACTCAGTATTTCTTCGTATCTATGCGATAGTGGTTATCACGTCTGGCTGACACGCGGAAGGTCCCAGGTTCGAGGCCCATAAGATACATGTTTTGACTATCGTGATTAGGCATAAAAATAAAATAGATCTCTTGGAAAACTCAGTTCTACTACGTATATATAGTGTAGTGGTTATCACGTCCGCTTTACACGCGGAATGTCCCAGGTTCGAGCCCTGATAGATACATGTTTTGTCCATCGTGATTGGGCATAAATATAAGCTAGATCTCTCGGAAAACTCAGTATGACTACGTATCTATGGTGTAGTGGTTATCACGTCCGCCTAACACGCGGAATCTCCCTGGTTCGAGCCCTGGTAGATACATATTTTGTCCATCGTGATTGGGCATAAAAAAGCTAGGTCTCTTGGAAATTTCAACATAACTACGTATCTATGGTGTAGTGGTTATCACGTCCGCTTAACACGCGGAAGGTCCCAGGTTCGAGCCCTGCTAGATACATATTTTGACCATCGTGATAGGACATAAAAAAGCTAGGTCTCTTGGAAAACTCAGTATCACTTCGTATCTATGCGATAGTGGTTATCACGTCTGGCTAACACGCGGAAGGTCCCAGGTTCGAAGCCCATAAGATACATGTTTTGACTATCGTGATTAGGCATAAAAATAAAATAGATCTCTTGGAAAACTCAGTTCTACTACGTATATATAGTGTAGTGGTTATCAAGTCCGCTTTAAACGCGGAATTCCTAGGTTCGAGCCCGGGTAGATATATGTTTTGTCCATCGTGATTGGGCATAAATATAAGCTAGATCTCTCGGAAAACTCAGTATTACTACGTATCTATGGTGTAGTGGTTATCACGTCCGCTTTACACGCGGAAGGTCCCAGGTTCGAGCCCTGCTAGATACATATTTTGACCATCGTGATAGGACATAAAAAAAGCTAGGTCTCTTGGAAAACTCAGTATCACTTCGTATCTATGCTATAGTGGTTATCACGTCTAGCTAACACGCGGAAGGTCCCAGGTTCGAGGCCCATAAGATACTTGTTTTGACCATCGTGATTAGGCATAAAAATAAAATAGGTCTCTTGGAAAACTCTGTTCTACTACGTATATATAGTGTAGTGGTTATCACGTCCGCTTTACACGCCGAATGTCCCAGGTTCGAGCCCTGGTAGATACATGTTTTGTCCATCGTGATTGGGCATAAATATAAGCAGGATCTCTCGGAAAACTCAGTATTACTACGTATCTATGGTGTAGTGGTTATCACGTCCGCTTTACACGCGGAAGGTCCCAGGTTCGAGGCCTGCTAGATACATATTTTGACCATCGTGATAGGACATAAAAAAGCTAGGTCTCTTGGAAAACTCAGTATCAGTTCGTATCTATGCGATAGTGGTTATCACGTCTGGCTAACACGCGGAAGGTCCCAGGTTCGAGGCCCATAAGATACATGTTTTGACTATCGTGATTAGGCATAAAAATAAAATAGGTCTCTTGGAAAACTCAGTTCTACTACGTATATATAGTGTAGTGGTTATCAAGTCCGCTTTACACGCGGAATGTCCCAGGTTCGAGCCCTGGTAGATACATGTTTTGTCCATCGTGATTGGGCATAAATATAAGCTAGATCTCACGGAAAACTCAGTATTACTACGTATCTATGGTGTAGTGGTTATCACGTCCGCCTAACACGCGGAATCTCCCAGGTTCGAGCCCTGGTAGATACATATTTTGTCTATCGTGATTGGGCATAAAAAAGCTAGGTCTCTTGGAAAACTCAGTATCACTACGTATCTTAGGTGTAGTGGTTATCACGTCCGCCTGACACGCGGAAGGTGCCAGGTTCGAGCCCTGGTAGATACATATTTTGTCCATCGTGATTGGGCATAAAAAAAGCTAGGTCTCTTGGAAAACTCAGTATCACTACGTATCTATGGTGTAGTGGTTATCACGTCCGCCTAACACGCGGAAGGTCCCAGGTTCGAGGCCTGGTAGATACATATTTTGTCCATCGTGATTGGGCATAAATATAAGCTAGATCTCTTGGAAAACTCAGTATTACTACGCATCTATGGTGTAGTGGTTATCACGTCCGCTTTACACGCGGAAGGTCCCAGGTTCGAGCCCTGCTAGATACATATTTTGACCATCGTGATAGGACATAAAAAAGCTAGGTCTCTTGGAAAACTCAGTATCACTTCGTATCTATGCGATAGTGGTTATCACGTCCGGCTAACACGCGGAAGGTCCAAGGTTCGACGCCCAAAAGATACATGTTTTGACCATCGTGATTGGGCATAAAAATAAGATAGATCTCTCGGAAAACTCAGTATTACTACGTATCTGTGGTGTAGTGGTTATCACGTCCGCTTTACACGCGGAAGGTCCCATGTTCGAGCCCTGGTAGATACATGTTTTGTCCATCGTGATTGGGCATAAAAATTAGCTAGATCTCTCGGAAAGCTCAGTATTACTACGTATATATGGTGTAGTGGTTATCACGTCCGCCTAACACGTGGAAGGTGCCAGGTTCGAGCCCTGGTAGATACATATTTTGTCCATCGTGATTGGGCATAAAAAAGCTAGGTCTCTTGGAAAACTCGGCTTTACTACGTATCTATGGTGTTGTGGTTATCACGTCCGCTTAATACGCGGAAGGTCCCAAGTTCGAGTCCTGGTAGATACATGTTTTGTCCATCGTGATTGGGCATAAAAAAGCTAGGTCTCTTGGAAATTTCAACATAACTACGTATCTATGGTGTAGTGGTTATCACGTCCGTCTAACACGCGGAATCTCCCAGGTTCGAGCCCTGGTAGATACATATTTTGTCCATCGTAATTGGGCATAAAAAAAGCTAGGTCTCTTGGAAAACTCAGTATTACTACGTATCTATGGTGTAGTGGTTATCACGTCCGCCTAACACGCGGAAGGTCCCAGGTTCGAGCCCTGGTAGATACATAATTTGTCCATCGTGATTGGGCATAAAAAAGCTAGGTCTCTTGGAAATTTCAACATAACTACGTATCTATGGTGTAGTGGTTATCACGTCCGCTTCACACGCGGTAGGTCCCAGGTTCGAGCCCTGGTAGATACATGTTTTTTCCATCGTGATTGGGCATAAAAATAAGCTAGATCTCTCGGAAAACTCAGTATTTCTTCGTATCTATGCGATAGTGGTTATCACGTCTGGCTGACACGCGGAAGGTCCCAGGTTCGAGGCCCATAAGATACATGTTTTGACTATCGTGATTAGGCATAAAAATAAAATAGATCTCTTGGAAAACTCAGTTCTACTACGTATATATAGTGTAGTGGTTATCACGTCCGCTTTACACGCGGAATGTCCCAGGTTCGAGCCCTGATAGATACATGTTTTGTCCATCGTGATTGGGCATAAATATAAGCTAGATCTCTCGGAAAACTCAGTATGACTACGTATCTATGGTGTAGTGGTTATCACGTCCGCCTAACACGCGGAATCTCCCTGGTTCGAGCCCTGGTAGATACATATTTTGTCCATCGTGATTGGGCATAAAAAAGCTAGGTCTCTTGGAAATTTCAACATAACTACGTATCTATGGTGTAGTGGTTATCACGTCCGCTTAACACGCGGAAGGTCCCAGGTTCGAGCCCTGCTAGATACATATTTTGACCATCGTGATAGGACATAAAAAAAGCTAGGTCTCTTGGAAAACTCAGTATCACTTCGTTTCTATGCGATAGTGGTTATCACGTCTGGCTAACACGCGGAAGGTCCCAGGTTCGAGGCCCATAAGATACATGTTTTGACCATCGTGATTAGGCATAAAATAAAATAGGTCTCTTGGAAAACTCTGTTCTACTACGTATATATAGTGTAGTGGTTATCACGTCCGCTTTACACGCCGAATGTCCCAGGTTCGAGCCCTGGTAGATACATGTTTTGTCCATCGTGATTGGGCATAAATATGAGCTAGATCTCTCGGAAAACTCAGTATTGCTACGTATCTATGGTGTAGTGGTTATCACGTCCGCCTATCACGCGGAATCTCCCAGGTTCGAGCCCTGGTAGATACATATTTTGTCTATCGTGATTGGGCATAAAAAAGCTAGGTCTCTTGGAAAACTCAGTATCACTACGTATCTATGGTGTAGTGGTTATCACGTCCGCCTAACACGCGGAAGGTGCCAGGATCGAGCCCTGGTAGATACATATTTTGTCCATCGTGATTGGGCATAAAAAAGCTAGGTCTCTTGGAAAACTCAGTATCACTACGTATCTATGGTGTAGTGGTTATCACGTCCGCCTAACACGCGGAAGGTCCCAGGTTCGAGCCCTGGTAGATACATATTTTGTCCATCGTGATTGGGCATAAATATAAGCTAGATCTCTTGGAAAACTCAGTATTACTACGCATCTATAGTGTAGTGGTTATCACGTCCGCTTTACACGCGGAAGGTCCCAGGTTCGAGCCCTGCTAGATACATATTTTGACCATCGTGATAGGACATAAAAAAGCTAGGTCTCTTGGAAAACTCAGTATCACTTCGTATCTATGCGATAGTGGTTATCACGTCCGGCTAACACGCGGAAGTTCCAAGGTTCGACGCCCAAAAGATACATGTTTTGACCATCGTGATTGGGCATAAAAATAAGCTAGATTTCTCGGAAAACTCAGTATTACTACGTATCTGTGGTGTAGTGGTTATCACGTCCGCTTTACACGCGGAAGGTCCTATGTTCGAGCCCTGGTAGATACATGTTTTGTCCATCGTGATTGGGCATAAAAATTAGCTAGATCTCTCGGAAAACTCAGTATTACTACGTATATATGGTGTAGTGGTTATCACGTCCGCCTAACACGTGGAAGGTGCCAGGTTCGAGCCCTGGTAGATACATATTTTGTCCATCGTGATTGGGCATAAAAAAAGCTAGGTCTCTTGGAAAACTCAGCTTTACTACGTATCTATGGTGTAGTGGTTATCACGTCCGCCTAACACGCGGAAGGTCCCAGGTTCGAGCCCTGGAAGATACATATTTTGTCCATCGTGATTGGGCATAAAAAAGCTAGGTCTCTTGGAAATTTCAACATAACTACGTATCTATGGTGTAGTGGTTATCAATTCCGCTTTACACGCGGAAGGTCCCAGGTTCGAGCCCTGGTAGATACATGTTTTGTCCATCGTGATTGGGCATAAAAATAAGCTATATCTCTCGGAAAACTCAGTATTTCTACGTATCTATGGTGTAGTGGTTATCACGTCCGCTTTACACGCAGAAGGTCCCAGGTTCGAGCCCTGCTAGATACATATTTAGACCATCGTGATAGGACATAAAAAAGCTAGGTCTCTTGGAAAACTCAGTATCACTTCGTATCTATGCGATAGTGGTTATCACGTCCGGCTAACACGCGGAAGGTCCAAGGTTCGACGCCCAAAAGATACATGTTTTGACCATCGTGATTGGGCATAAAAATAAGCTAGATCTCTCCGAAAACTCAGTATTACTACGTATCTGTGGTGTAGTGGTTATCACGTCCGCCTAACACGCGGAAGGTCCCAGGTTCGAGCCCTGGTAGATACATAATTTGTCCATCGTGATTGGGCATAAAAAAGCTAGGTCTCTTGGAAATTTCAACATAACTACGTATCTATGGTGTAGTGGTTATCACGTCCGCTTCACTCGCGGTAGGTCCCAGGTTCGAGCCCTGGTAGATACATGTTTTTTCCATCGTGATTGGGCATAAAAATAAGCTAGATCTCTCGGAAAACTCAGTATTTCTTCGTATCTATGCGATAGTGGTTATCACGTCTGGCTGACACGCGGAAGGTCCCAGGTTCGAGGCCCATAAGATACATGTTTTGACTATCGTGATTAGGCATAAAAATAAAATAGATCTCTTGGAAAACTCAGTTCTACTACGTATATATAGTGTAGTGGTTATCACGTCCGCTTTACACGCGGAATGTCCCAGGTTCGAGCCCTGATAGATACATGTTTTGTCCAGCGTGATTGGGCATAAATATAAGCTAGATCTCTCGGAAAACTCAGTATGACTACGTATCTATGGTGTAGTGGTTATCACGTCCGCCTAACACGCGGAATCTCCCTGGTTCGAGCCCTGGTAGATACATATTTTGTCCATCGTGATTGGGCATAAAAAAGCTAGGTCTCTTGGAAATTTCAACATAACTACGTATCTATGGTGTAGTGGTTATCACGTCCGCTTAACACGCGGAAGGTCCCAGGTTCGAGCCCTGCTAGATACATATTTTGACCATCGTGATAGGACATAAAAAAGCTAGGTCTCTTGGAAAACTCAGTATCACTTCGTATCTATGCGATAGTGGTTATCACGTCTGGCTAACACGCGGAAGGTCCCAGGTTCGAAGCCCATAAGATACATGTTTTGACTATCGTGATTAGGCATAAAAATAAAATAGATCTCTTGGAAAACTCAGTTCTACTACGTATATATAGTGTAGTGGTTATCAAGTCCGCTTTAAACGCGGAATTCCTAGGTTCGAGCCCGGGTAGATATATGTTTTGTCCATCGTGATTGGGCATAAATATAAGCTAGATCTCTCGGAAAACTCAGTATTACTACGTATCTATGGTGTAGTGGTTATCACGTCCGCTTTACACGCGGAAGGTCCCAGGTTCGAGCCCTGCTAGATACATATTTTGACCATCGTGATAGGACATAAAAAAAGCTAGGTCTCTTGGAAAACTCAGTATCACTTCGTATCTATGCTATAGTGGTTATCACGTCTAGCTAACACGCGGAAGGTCCCAGGTTCGAGGCCCATAAGATACTTGTTTTGACCATCGTGATTAGGCATAAAAATAAAATAGGTCTCTTGGAAAACTCTGTTCTACTACGTATATATAGTGTAGTGGTTATCACGTCCGCTTTACACGCCGAATGTCCCAGGTTCGAGCCCTGGTAGATACATGTTTTGTCCATCGTGATTGGGCATAAATATAAGCAGGATCTCTCGGAAAACTCAGTATTACTACGTATCTATGGTGTAGTGGTTATCACGTCCGCTTTACACGCGGAAGGTCCCAGGTTCGAGGCCTGCTAGATACATATTTTGACCATCGTGATAGGACATAAAAAAGCTAGGTCTCTTGGAAAACTCAGTATCAGTTCGTATCTATGCGATAGTGGTTATCACGTCTGGCTAACACGCGGAAGGTCCCAGGTTCGAGGCCCATAAGATACATGTTTTGACTATCGTGATTAGGCATAAAAATAAAATAGGTCTCTTGGAAAACTCAGTTCTACTACGTATATATAGTGTAGTGGTTATCAAGTCCGCTTTACACGCGGAATGTCCCAGGTTCGAGCCCTGGTAGATACATGTTTTGTCCATCGTGATTGGGCATAAATATAAGCTAGATCTCACGGAAAACTCAGTATTACTACGTATCTATGGTGTAGTGGTTATCACGTCCGCCTAACACGCGGAATCTCCCAGGTTCGAGCCCTGGTAGATACATATTTTGTCTATCGTGATTGGGCATAAAAAAGCTAGGTCTCTTGGAAAACTCAGTATCACTACGTATCTTAGGTGTAGTGGTTATCACGTCCGCCTGACACGCGGAAGGTGCCAGGTTCGAGCCCTGGTAGATACATATTTTGTCCATCGTGATTGGGCATAAAAAAAGCTAGGTCTCTTGGAAAACTCAGTATCACTACGTATCTATGGTGTAGTGGTTATCACGTCCGCCTAACACGCGGAAGGTCCCAGGTTCGAGGCCTGGTAGATACATATTTTGTCCATCGTGATTGGGCATAAATATAAGCTAGATCTCTTGGAAAACTCAGTATTACTACGCATCTATGGTGTAGTGGTTATCACGTCCGCTTTACACGCGGAAGGTCCCAGGTTCGAGCCCTGCTAGATACATATTTTGACCATCGTGATAGGACATAAAAAAGCTAGGTCTCTTGGAAAACTCAGTATCACTTCGTATCTATGCGATAGTGGTTATCACGTCCGGCTAACACGCGGAAGGTCCAAGGTTCGACGCCCAAAAGATACATGTTTTGACCATCGTGATTGGGCATAAAAATAAGATAGATCTCTCGGAAAACTCAGTATTACTACGTATCTGTGGTGTAGTGGTTATCACGTCCGCTTTACACGCGGAAGGTCCCATGTTCGAGCCCTGGTAGATACATGTTTTGTCCATCGTGATTGGGCATAAAAATTAGCTAGATCTCTCGGAAAGCTCAGTATTACTACGTATATATGGTGTAGTGGTTATCACGTCCGCCTAACACGTGGAAGGTGCCAGGTTCGAGCCCTGGTAGATACATATTTTGTCCATCGTGATTGGGCATAAAAAAGCTAGGTCTCTTGGAAAACTCGGCTTTACTACGTATCTATGGTGTTGTGGTTATCACGTCCGCTTAATACGCGGAAGGTCCCAAGTTCGAGTCCTGGTAGATACATGTTTTGTCCATCGTGATTGGGCATAAAAAAGCTAGGTCTCTTGGAAATTTCAACATAACTACGTATCTATGGTGTAGTGGTTATCACGTCCGTCTAACACGCGGAATCTCCCAGGTTCGAGCCCTGGTAGATACATATTTTGTCCATCGTAATTGGGCATAAAAAAAGCTAGGTCTCTTGGAAAACTCAGTATTACTACGTATCTATGGTGTAGTGGTTATCACGTCCGCCTAACACGCGGAAGGTCCCAGGTTCGAGCCCTGGTAGATACATAATTTGTCCATCGTGATTGGGCATAAAAAAGCTAGGTCTCTTGGAAATTTCAACATAACTACGTATCTATGGTGTAGTGGTTATCACGTCCGCTTCACACGCGGTAGGTCCCAGGTTCGAGCCCTGGTAGATACATGTTTTTTCCATCGTGATTGGGCATAAAAATAAACTAGATCTCTCGGAAAACTCAGTATTTCTTCGTATCTATGCGATAGTGGTTATCACGTCTGGCTGACACGCGGAAGGTCCCAGGTTCGAGGCCCATAAGATACATGTTTTGACTATCGTGATTAGGCATAAAAATAAAATAGATCTCTTGGAAAACTCAGTTCTACTACGTATATATAGTGTAGTGGTTATCACGTCCGCTTTACACGCGGAATGTCCCAGGTTCGAGCCCTGATAGATACATGTTTTGTCCATCGTGATTGGGCATAAATATAAGCTAGATCTCTCGGAAAACTCAGTATGACTACGTATCTATGGTGTAGTGGTTATCACGTCCGCCTAACACGCGGAATCTCCCTGGTTCGAGCCCTGGTAGATACATATTTTGTCCATCGTGATTGGGCATAAAAAAGCTAGGTCTCTTGGAAATTTCAACATAACTACGTATCTATGGTGTAGTGGTTATCACGTCCGCTTAACACGCGGAAGGTCCCAGGTTCGAGCCCTGATAGATACATATTTTGACCATCGTGATAGGACATAAAAAAAGCTAGGTCTCTTGGAAAACTCAGTATCACTTCGTTTCTATGCGATAGTGGTTATCACGTCTGGCTAACACGCGGAAGGTCCCAGGTTCGAGGCCCATAAGATACATGTTTTGACCATCGTGATTAGGCATAAAATAAAATAGGTCTCTTGGAAAACTCTGTTCTACTACGTATATATAGTGTAGTGGTTATCACGTCCGCTTTACACGCCGAATGTCCCAGGTTCGAGCCCTGGTAGATACATGTTTTGTCCATCGTGATTGGGCATAAATATGAGCTAGATCTCTCGGAAAACTCAGTATTGCTACGTATCTATGGTGTAGTGGTTATCACGTCCGCCTATCACGCGGAATCTCCCAGGTTCGAGCCCTGGTAGATACATATTTTGTCTATCGTGATTGGGCATAAAAAAGCTAGGTCTCTTGGAAAACTCAGTATCACTACGTATCTATGGTGTAGTGGTTATCACGTCCGCCTAACACGCGGAAGGTGCCAGGATCGAGCCCTGGTAGATACATATTTTGTCCATCGTGATTGGGCATAAAAAAGCTAGGTCTCTTGGAAAACTCAGTATCACTACGTATCTATGGTGTAGTGGTTATCACGTCCGCCTAACACGCGGAAGGTCCCAGGTTCGAGCCCTGGTAGATACATATTTTGTCCATCGTGATTGGGCATAAATATAAGCTAGATCTCTTGGAAAACTCAGTATTACTACGCATCTATAGTGTAGTGGTTATCACGTCCGCTTTACACGCGGAAGGTCCCAGGTTCGAGCCCTGCTAGATACATATTTTGACCATCGTGATAGGACATAAAAAAGCTAGGTCTCTTGGAAAACTCAGTATCACTTCGTATCTATGCGATAGTGGTTATCACGTCCGGCTAACACGCGGAAGTTCCAAGGTTCGACGCCCAAAAGATACATGTTTTGACCATCGTGATTGGGCATAAAAATAAGCTAGATCTCTCGGAAAACTCAGTATTACTACGTATCTGTGGTGTAGTGGTTATCACGTCCGCTTTACACGCGGAAGGTCCTATGTTCGAGCCCTGGTAGATACATGTTTTGTCCATCGTGATTGGGCATAAAAATTAGCTAGATCTCTCGGAAAACTCAGTATTACTACGTATATATGGTGTAGTGGTTATCACGTCCGCCTAACACGTGGAAGGTGCCAGGTTCGAGCCCTGGTAGATACATGTTTTGTCCATCGTGATTGGGCATAAAAAAAGCTAGGTCTCTTGGAAAACTCAGCTTTACTACGTATCTATGGTGTAGTGGTTATCACGTCCGCCTAACACGCGGAAGGTCCCAGGTTCGAGCCCTGGAAGATACATATTTTGTCCATCGTGATTGGGCATAAAAAAGCTAGGTCTCTTGGAAATTTCAACATAACTACGTATCTATGGTGTAGTGGTTATCAATTCCGCTTTACACGCGGAAGGTCCCAGGTTCGAGCCCTGGTAGATACATGTTTTGTCCATCGTGATTGGGCATAAAAATAAGCTATATCTCTCGGAAAACTCAGTATTTCTACGTATCTATGGTGTAGTGGTTATCACGTCCGCTTTACACGCAGAAGGTCCCAGGTTCGAGCCCTGCTAGATACATATTTAGACCATCGTGATAGGACATAAAAAAGCTAGGTCTCTTGGAAAACTCAGTATCACTTCGTATCTATGCGATAGTGGTTATCACGTCCGGCTAACACGCGGAAGGTCCAAGGTTCGACGCCCAAAAGATACATGTTTTGACCATCGTGATTGGGCATAAAAATAAGCTAGATCTCTCCGAAAACTCAGTATTACTACGTATCTGTGGTGTAGTGGTTATCACGTCCGCTTTACACGCGGAATGTCCCATGTTCGAGCCCTGGTAGATACATGTTTTGTCCATCGTGATTGGGCATAAAAATTAGCTATATCTCTCGGAAAACTCAGTATTACTACGTATATATGGTGTAGTGGTTATCACAGAGGAGAGGGCTTCTATGCTAGGAATGTTCGCTACGCGATTGAGCTTCGCTAAACGGAGCCTGAGGTTGGCTATAGCCTCCCGCGTTTAGCGCAAATGTGAGGCCAGGGATAGATTTAATTTTATAAGTGGGAATAGAGAATAGAGTAATCTAGGAACGCGTCAAATTCCCGGACCCCATTCCACGGAAAGGAGGGGTATGAAAGAAGAGGCGTGTCAAAGCGACAAAGGTAAAAAGAAATAACGTATTTTTTGCCGATCCCGTCAGTAACGTCAGCAAAACGTAGTTTAATTGAGCAATTATATGTGATGAAAAGTTTAAATTTTCGTATTGCTCAATTAAACTACGTTTTGCTGACGTTACTGACGGGATCGGCAAAAAATAAGTTATTTCTTTTTACCTTTGTCGCTTTGACACGCCTCTTCTTTCATACCCCTCCTTTCCGTGGAATGGGGTCCGGGAATTTGACGCGTTCCTAGATTACTCTATTCTCTATTCCCACTTATAAAATTAAATCTATCCCTGGCCTCACATTTGCGCTAAACGCGGGAGGCTATAGCCAACCTCAGGCTCCGTTTAGCGAAGCTCAATCGCGTAGCGAACATTCCTAGCATAGAAACCCTCTCCTCTGAAGTTGTTTCTTATTTGGAATAGTCGAGTATGTCTATTTGAAGTGATCTCGTGAAGCGCATACGCCATCATGAATGAGATATTCTCTTGGCTGCAATGAATCTGGCTGAAGACCTAGACGTAATTAATATGAGTTCTAAATATTATGATATCATGGCCCAAATAACAAAATTTTCAAACCGGTTCTCCTCTTTAAAAGACGCGAGTTTTCTCTTAAAGGGAGTGGGAAGTGGAAAATAAAGTGATTTTTTTATTGATTCTTCTACCAGTATGCATAATGAAAAATTCAGGAAATACCTCCCATTGATTTTAATATTCAAGTTAGGTTAAGATTTTAAGAATAATTTCAAAAAAGGAACTCCGACCAATCCCGAAACGCCGTGCCTTTTCGTTAACAAAATTTTCGTGGCACACTCCATGTCTCGCGCCACAATTGTCACATCGTGCAAATTTTTTCAAGTCTCGCGATAAATTTATTCAACACGGAGCGTGCCTAGAGAAAATTGTTGATAAAAAGGCGGGGTGCTACGCGATTGGTCGGAGATCCCTATTTAAAATTATCCATGAAATTTCAAACTAATTGTCGTTTAAAAATCGTTCGGTGTTATTTCCAGGATGTTTCACGATGCAGATTGGTCTTATAGAAGAATTAATAAAAAATTACTTTATTTTCCACTTCACCATCCCTTTAATGAACGTCTGATTTGTTTCAAAGTATTGCGCCAAAAGACCAATCATATATATATGCATAAAGTGTCATAACATCTAACAAGCATTATTACGACAAAGATTCGATACTCGATTATGAATTATCGCCAATCTAACCAAAGTTGCCAGATTTTGAATAAAGGCTGATTACTCGTGACCTATTCATCCGAATTGAATTTGGTAAACACTTTTAAAATATGAATCGACCCCAAGGATTCCGAAAATCGCATTTATATCCTCGAGAATCCAATATTTTCAAAGTTGATAATTTTGACATTTCAGGTTTCCGGTATAAGTATGCAAAGGACAATTTTGGAACGGGTAAAATATGAAAGAGAAATGCAAAACTTTTATAACGCACTTTATTCCAGAGCGCTAGCTTGAATAGTTTTTGAAATATAGTAAAATATGTGCGAAAAACGCAACGCGCAAAGACTTTTTTAACAGTCTGTACGTGTTGGGGGCTGAATATTGAATATTTGAAATATTATACTAAGTGTCTAAAAAGAGCAAGCGATATTTGATATAGCTCGAAAGGAAAATGTAAATATTTAATAGTGGATGCATTTATACATTTACCTTCGAATATCGAAATTTAACATTTTTTTGGTCGCGACTATGAAGGAAAGGTTGCACTGATCTAGATTTGGAACGTCATCACGGCAAACTACATTGTTGGCGCTACTTGTAAACCGGTTACGTATTACGCGTAATCATTTCATCAGGCGTAGAGACCATTTAGGAAAACACACAGGGGCGAGGCGACCATTGGGGTATTCTTCCTTGCACCAAGAACCATCGCCAGACGATGCCAAAGCTCAGTACAGGCGGGAGGCTAGTCAACTCGCAGTGCCTATAGCGGTGCTTCTAGGCGAGAGGGAGAAGGCCCCAATGGCGGCATCGCCCCTGTGTTTTAGTTTCTTCTTATGTAATTTCTGTATGATCGGTCCTTGGCACAAGTGGTAAGGTATGATGTGTTCTACCATTTTATTTCTGCTGAGAAGTATTTCTTTTTATGTAATCTTTACCCTTTCCTTTGGTTATATTTATACCGATGTCATATTTTTGGAGTGCATAAAAGGAGAGCTACCTATTAACAGAAACCACACAGGACCAAGGTTGTTGCTTTGTCTTAAGTAGACGACATTAGTTTGTAAATTAGTTTGAGCAAAATAAATTCTTTATCATAATTTCTTGAACATCAGTCTTCTCAGCAACTTACAACAGATTTAAACTTTTTTGGTGCAAACTTGAAAAAGCCAGCAAGAATTAAAACTGTGTCCGTCAAGGTGCTTAGAAGTTAGTCAGCATCGACACGAAATCCCTTCAAAATAATTAATTTCATGATAAAATGTTTTCGGAAAATGGAATTATTCTTGAAAAAGCGTAGATATGTAATTTTTTAAATTAATTTATAGGGAACAGATCGATTAACAGTAAAAATCAGTTGATTGAATTAAATATTGATTAAGGATTGGAGGAATAAAAATAATTTAAAAAGAAATTGCAATATCTGAAACTTCAGACAATTGATAAACCTCAGACATATCGTTTGTTTTTTCGGCCTTGGTCCAAACCAAGACGATTTTTTATAATATCTGTCCCTTCAGTCTTAATGTAATTAAAATTTGAATAATTTTATGTTTTTTGTACCGACATACACTTGGGGTTGATCTATTTCTAATAGCTTAAAGAAGTACTTAATTATCGTTAATTACATTTAACTTATAATATCCAAAAACATTGATTTCGTTAAGCATATAATGTTGTACTTTATTTATGAAGTTAGTTCAAAAATTACAGTATTTGAAATGCAGAATAAAACTTTTTATTTGTTGTGTACACTCTATACATATATCATTGAGAATTTTTGAGGAAATGCATCTTGAGTAGAAGAGCTAGAATAAGATGTCTATATACTTTTAACGGTGGTAAATAAGCTTCAAGAGAGAGGAAAGGGAGATTGAAACGGTCAGAGGGAAAGAGTTTTGTCTAGGCGCTTGCTTGGAAGATTATGGCCATAGTATCTTTTTAACGGATATGAGGAAGTATGGCCTTATAAACGTGTGACCCTCATTGCATTGCTGGCAAAGGAAAAATATCCCCCCCCCTCACTTTCACCCGTGTAGTATACTAGAGGATATTTCAGTAAGAGAAAATCGATTGAATCAGGGATAGCGAGAGATCACAAGTGATATGGCTTAATTATGAGCTAGATCCCCTTGTTTTGTTTGGCAGCATTATATAATTTAATGTTGCTAGATTTAATTGGCGTTGGTGATTTTGCGAACTATGTTAATGATATATTGAAATGAAAATGGAAAAGTTACATTTTGGAATATTCCTAAGCGTTCTTCGTTTGAGGGAATATTTAGCAATAGCAATAGACTGCAGGGAATTAGTTTCTTTGGGGTTTGTGGATAATTTCTAAATAACTATAACTATTTATTGGATGAATTTCAAAATTGCTGGAATTTAACTCGCAACATTTTATTTTGATTAGTTTTGTAGAACTCTCGAACCATGAAATTATAATAAAGTTCCTACTTAATATTTGAATGAAGTATTTGCTAGATAATTTATATTTTCCTTTGTATCTCCGTTATTTTTCAACAATTACTTTCTATTCTTTTACCTACAATTTCTTCCTAGTTTTTTCCCACAATTTCTTCTAAGTTTTTCCCCTGCAATTTCATTATTTTCTCGGTAACATTTTACAACAATATCTGCGTATATTTCAAGGGCAAATTTCCTATGTTTCCTTAATTTACCACTTTTAAATATAAGTTCAGCTAGCTAATTGGACCAAGTCATCTTGAGACTTATTGCCACTTATCTGACGCCTTTACAATGCATAGCGCCCTATACTAACTATTACCGATCACTATTATTGATCACTCTGAACAACGCCAGTTTTGCTGGGTTCTCTTTAAACAAGCTGCCCCAGCAGAAAGGACACTCGTGCGGGACATGTAAGATAATAAAAAGCGAACATTAGATAAAAAATTTCTTTGCTAGACGCCATACCTCCAGTTGTGAACTTGTGAGAGTCTAATAAATATTAACAGTAGAACTCGCAGCAGACAACTCCTTCTAAAGACTTAAGCTATCCACTAGCACCATCGCGCGCCACCATCCTTAACCCACCGCACCAACGCGTGCTTCGGAGGAGGCGGAGTCTATTTATCCTTTTTTGCGGCTTCAGCTAGAGTGCGTTCTGGTGGAGTCACCAAATAAGTGTTTACTTTAAAAAATCCAAATCGCAATGATGGGGATGAAAAGCCCGAACACACGGTATTCCTGTCGCCATGCATTGCCAAAGCTACGCTAGAGAGACCTTGAAAACCGGGACCAATACCTCGTGCGAGGGGGGGGATTCTCCCCCGCACGAGTAAAAAGAGAGACTTTCTCTAGAAGGATGATTCAGACGTCAGTCAAGTTACTGACGAATCTGTCTCGCTTGGTGATTGTTGTGTCACTAACCTCGTACCAGCTGTTATCTTTTCGAATAAAGTTTAGATAGTGACCTTGGTTTAAAGAAGAATCTTTATGAATGATCACGCCCCTAGTTTTGTAAACGCTGTGGTTTAAAACCACTTTCTGATTTTCAAATCCCGATATTTTGGTTAAAATCTTAATTGGGTGACCATTTACTACAGTATCTCTTGGAAACCACAGAAATACGTACTTACCGGCAGAAATCAATACATCACGTTCATCAATTTCTCTGCGTTTACAAGTTTCGCATGGCATCATTGTTGGTCTCATCCTTTGGACTAATAGTTTCCAATCAATTTTACCGAGGTTTGGCAAAGGAAAAGTGAAGATGCAGCTTTGGATAATGTTTCCAGAACTTTTTTCCAGGTGACAGCTGGGGCATTTGGTAACGTTTTGCGACTTTGTTCATAATAGTTCCCGCAGAGCGTTAGAGTCAGGAGTTTCCATTTCTTCGCAAAGTCTTGGCAAGAGAACCCATAAGAATTCACTAGCCTCTTGCTGTTCGTTGTGGGTAAAAGGCAACCCAACAGCCGTTCGCAAATTGAAACCGTCGTCGCTGAAACTCTCTTTGGAATTTTCAACATGTTCAATAGTGTTACGAAGGCAAGTCAAAATGGGCTTATCGCTCAATGATCCTTTGTGATCTTTAATAATGTTCCTTAATTCCGGAATCAGTAACAACAATTGCAAAACGCTATTTGCGTAGCACGTTACTCCATCTCCATTTTCAAATCCCTTCAAGGGAAAAATGTCTATACTCTGAAGACCTAGTCTGTCTTTTTATTTGGTCTTTCTTTTGCCGTTTCATCAGATCTCTCTCCTTCAACTTCTAATATACTCCTCGACGTCGGCCTTTTTTGTACCCCTCTTTCCTTCCGACCCGACTATTTCTTTAAGTGGAAGATCAGGTCTGTGTTTTTGACGCAGCCTGTTATACTCCGCAATGGCTCGTCCATCTGCCTTAATTTTATTCGGGTCTAATTGCAAGAGATGGAGACCGGCCAAGGAAGTCACTCGCGATAAAGCGACGTATGCCATGCCTGTTCCAAATAAATTTGATCCCAAATCCATAATTGCGCATTTTAAACTCATTCCCTGGCTTTTGTGTATAGTAATGGCGTATGCCAAGATTACCGGAAATTGCGTTCGTTTGACGTATAAATTGGCCATTAGCAAGAACTTGACGCTGATTTTCTCGACTAAAACGTCGGGCTTATTGGTCTCGTCGCTTGGTTCCCGATCTACTCTGATACTGATACCAATGATGTTCCCACTGTCGTTCATTTGGAATCCCGTTATAATGGCCATGGTGCCGTTAATAACACCTTCTTCAAAATTGATGTTTCTCCTAACCATTACTCGAGATCCAACGCAGAGATACAGCTTGCTCTTTAAACCTCCAGTTTTTGACGGCTCATTGTCTAACATTTTGAGTCTCCTGACAATGTTTTTGGTAACTTTCTGTCGACTTTCCTCTAGCATTTTTATGTTGAATTCATCGCACATGGCCAATTTCGGCATCAAACAGATGGGATGAAATCCTTCTTTAACCAGCTTAAGGTAAAGATTCATAGCCACCTCAATTTTGTTCCCTCCCGTAACTAGTCTACTTTCTAAGGTTGAAATGTCATCTTTTGTAACAGTTCCGACTCTAATTCGGTTAAGAAGGTCGCCATAAACTCGGTCGTCCGCCTGACGAACGTTTTGCGTTAGTTCATCGTATAAGAAATACCTCCAAAGATCAGTGCCTCCAATGCTATTAAATCTTAGTCTAGCTTCCTGGGAAGTGACTTTTAAAAACGCAGGATTACCCTGTACAGGCGGCAATTGGAAGAAATCTCCAAAAACAAGAACGCAAACCACACCGCCGAAAGGCTTGTTCATTTCCCAAAATTCATTTAGCCTCAAATGAACGTAAGTTAGTAGTACCGAAGACACCATAGAAATCTCATCGACAATCAAGAGTTTCAAAGAATAAGGGCAACGGCCCATAGGATTTTGGGCGAGCTAATGTTAAAAAACTTTTGTTCGCTGCTGCGGTGTTTCTACATGCGTATTCTACGTGGCTTGGATCTCCATCGTTTTGTTGAAAAAAGAGGCAATAAATCTCAAGAATCTACGAGTTGAGGTCATTTTATGTTTCGCTCCATTATGCTAAAGATAGGCAAAATAGGCCGATTAAACCTCGCAGTAGACTGTCTTCCCCCACCTGAAATGACTTGAAAGTCGGAACATATCTAAACTCTAAATCAATAATAATTCTGGGAAAGTTTTGTTTTGTAACTGCAAAGGGACACCGAGAAAAACGTCCCAGAAATCTGGCCTAATTTCAGCTCTTTTAGACCAAACGCCTGTAGAAATGTTTGACACGCACGGCACCAATGTATTGCGGATGAAGCGAGATCAAGGGGCTGCCCAAAGAACATATATATATAGCTATATAGGCTGGGTTGTATAGTCTTTGTTTTCCCCCCATTAATAGTAGGTGAAAAATAACTAAGAGCAATAATACCAACAATGTTCCCAGAAGTGATATATAACACGTAGGCAATATTATTATTAGACTTTTTATCATGGACATACTAAATATTGTGTACACTATAAGCATTGAATTAACATTATTTACAAGTTTAGGAATGAGTAAAATCCTTTTATTTTTATATATTAAACCATATTAGGTAAGAGTTCCAAGTCAGTTGCGTTTATCTCAGATTAAGCGTGGCATTTCCACCATGATTTGGTTTTGTCAGCAACTAAGAGAAGAGCACTTGGATGTTTGATGGAAAGCGGTACTATAAATTAACTACTACACGGGTATATACATAACATCTTGATGAATTATATATTTTAACATCACAAAAATAGCACTAATACCGTTCAAGGCTAAACAAAAAACTATTTAGGTTTTTTTGTTTAGTCTATGTTGTGTTCTCCAGAATTAGTGGATCAAATATACCTAAGAGACATAATACCAAAAAGATTGTTGTAGTAGATTTATTCTTAAATCTAATAATACTTTTCAATTGATTTACACAAACATGATCATAGATAAAAGCAATTACAATACAAATATGCTATTTTAAACTATGTTAGGTAGGGTTTCTAAGGTGGTAGCGTCATCGCAAACTGCACGTAACTTGGACTGGTACCAGCTGCCCCTTTCTTCGTGGCGTCGATAGCCAAGGTACCAAATTACGCTGCTAATGTGAGCACACGTGCCGAGGGTCAAGTAGCCGCCCTTGCAGGTGCAGTACCATTTTTTTATAGAGTCTACGCCTAAACCATTGAGGACGTATCGAATTAAAGCCTGATGGGTGGTTGAACTTAAAAATTGACTGGCCACCCGAACACGGATGAGGTCAACGTGCACTCGACAAACCTCAACGGTGAACGAACCAGAATTTTCAACTGTCAAAGCTACGTACGACGCAGCTCGCCTGGTTCTGAATTCACTCATAACGATGCCTTTCACGTCTGTTTCACTTAGTATCGGAAAGTCATCTAAGTTCAATTCGTCTAGCTTATGCCATTGCGATGGCCTGCGAAGAATTCCGCTTTCAACCAATGGTTTAAGAGGGTGTTCAACCTTTTCAGACGCCACCATTTTATCCACAGCTCCTTCCCAATTGCCGTTGTGGTGTAGCTCTGGATGATAAGCATTTATGAGAGCCGCGGCTAGGTGAAGCAATTCCGTTATGTATGGAATCATGTGGACGTGAATACGATTTTGGAAAATGTTGAAGATGGTTTGCAAATGTCCGTTTCTTGCTTCGACAGGCCATCTCAGGTATGTAACTTTCCGGGAACGGTTTACTTCATTTGTGCTTACTTGTTTTTCTCCTTTTCGCAAAAACGACGGCATTTGTAACGACACTCCTAGTTCCGAAAGCATGTTGTTAGAGTCACGAAAACCACGGTCGGCGAGAACTACATCATTGGCTTTGAAAAACGATTTGAGAGTCGCTCTAGTTTGTAAGGCGTGGTTTAGAATACGGGAATCATTGTTGCGTCCGTTGGAAAAGTATGGGCCAATAATGACTATAATATAACCTGTTGTGGTGATGAGGACCATTGGTTTGAATATGTGCTGACCTTTGTGAACACAGAAGGACTTGTGAAGAACAGGATAATCCTGCGATCGACCAACTCGAATGTATGTACCATCAACAATAGTTATCAGACAATCTGGGGTATTGTTGGCGAAGAGTCTAACCGCAGAGGCCGACTGATGATTGGTTATTAAGTCTTCTCGTGGAATGTGGTTGAGCCCGAAATGTTGAGGAACAAACCGATCTCTTAGCGCTGCAATGACCTTTAGGATTATGTTCATACACGTTCTTTTATTAATTTGGAACAGTACTGACAACATAGTGTTCGATAAACCCATTCTCATCTTTGCAAGTAACAGTACTAATGCGGTCTTTGACGAACAGGTGTGGATTACCCCTATGCTGTCTTCTATTGTAGAGTGCAATGCAAGGAACTGTTCTTGAGATAGCGAGGTAAGGACTTTACAGTCGTGGTCACATGTCACTAGGTTTTCATAGCAACGCCTCTTCGCTGTCCGAACATTCTCGGCAAGACTTTTAGTAGGCATCCTATTTCATTGGACGTAAACAATCCCGACTCACTATTCGCGGTGAGACCTCCAATAACTTCATCCGGAAGCTCGCCGTCAACCAAATGCGTAGAACAAATTCTGCTATCTGTCTTGACAAAGATAGACGAGTTCAACCACACAGCATTACGGACACTTTCCGTAACTCTAGTGCGTGCTTTCGATCCACAAACAAAGCACTTATGGCTTCCCAGTGTGAGACACTTAATATTCACCTCAATAGACATTACCGACGGTCTAGGACCTGTCACTGGTGCTGGTTCGGGTTCGGAATCAGACTCTTCAGATGCTTCATTACTACTTGCAGATGGTGTGCTGGCCAAGCGTAATTCTTGGAACTTCCTGTACTGTGCTAAGCATTTCATGCAAGCTCTACTCTTATTTGCAACTAGAAGAAGAGCAGGTAGATGTTTGTTG
This sequence comes from Phalangium opilio, assembly GCF_054372755.1. Taxonomy (NCBI): domain Eukaryota; kingdom Metazoa; phylum Arthropoda; class Arachnida; order Opiliones; family Phalangiidae; genus Phalangium; species Phalangium opilio. The sequence goes on along the minus strand of NW_028324148.1, from coordinate 2,359,075 downwards.
AAACGCTGTACAATAAAGAAATTAACTACTTGACGGGTATTTACATAACGACTTGATGAATTGGATATTTTATGATTACAGGAATAGCACTTATCCTGTGCCATGTCGCCACCGTTATCAAACTGTGGTGTTCACTAATGCTTCCCTCGTATTCGCATAAAACATATCTTTATCGAATTTCATTGTTGGGTGTGTTTTTTATATTTAAACGCCACAAATAGGTAAACTATTAGGTCAAACGTTTCTTAATTACCAAAAAGTTTAACAGTTTTGTGTGCAATACAACCACTTTCAACCAAAATAGTCGATGAAGGTGTGCTTCATTTGGATAGGTTCTAAGTGCGATAGTATTGTCTACATTGCACCAAAAAACTGTTAAGCTATTTGATAAATAAGAAAGGGTTGTCCAAATATATTGCTTTTTTTGTGGCGTTTAATTATAAAAAACACACCCAACAATGATATATTTTATGTGAATACGAGAGACACAACAGTCTGATAACGGTGGCGACAAAGCACAGTATTAGTGCTATTTTTGTGAAGTTAAAATATATAATTCATCAAGATGTTATGTATATACCCGTGTAGTAGTTAATTTATAGTACCGCTTTCCATCAAACATCCAAGTGCTCTTCTCTTAGTTGCTGACAAAACCAAATCATGGTGGGAATGCTTAATCTGAGATAAACGCAACTGACTTGGAACTCTTACCTAATATGGCTTAATATATATAAATAAAAGGATTTTACTCATTCCTAAACTTGTAAATAATGTAAATTCAATGCTTATAGTGTACACAATATTTAGTATGTCCATCATAAAAAGTCTAATAATAATATTGCCTACGTGTTAAATATCACTTCTGGGAACATTGTTGGTATTATTACTCTTAGTTATTTTTCACCTACTATTAATGGGCGGAAAACAAAGACTATACAACCCAGCCTATATAGCTATATATATGTTCTTTGGGCAGCCACTTGATTTCACTTCATCCGCAATACATTGGTGCCGTGCGTGTTATACATTTCTACAGGCGTTTGGTCTAAAAGAGCTGGAATTAGGCCAGATTTCTGGGACGTTTTTCTCGGTGTCCCTTTGCAGTTACAAAACGAAACTTTCCCAGAATTATTATTGATTTAGAGTTTAGATATGTTCCGACTTTCAAGTCATTTCAGGTGGGGGAAGACAGTCTACTCCGAGGTTTAATCGGCCTATTTTGCCTATCTTTAGCATTATGGAGCAAAACATAAAATGACCTCAACTCGTAGATTCTTGAGATTTATTGCCTCTTTTTTCAACAAAACGATGGAGATCCAAGCCACGTAGAATACGCATGTAGAAACACCGCAGCAGCGAACAAAAGTTTTTTAACATTAGCTCGCCCAAAATCCTATGGGCCGTTGGCCTTATTCTTTCCAAGAGTTTGTTTTATAATGGAAATGTTTTCGGAATTGAGGGAATGGTATTCCGCGGCACGCCCATGTTCTACTGGCAACATAAGTAATCGCCGTTGACATTAAGGGCTGCCAAGCCCGTGGGAGCGGCTATGGCGACGCTACCGGCATTTTTAAAGTGACGTCTAACTAAAGTGACCATTTATTTTTTACCCCAAACCGGGACGGCTTGTAAACACTAGAAACAAACTAAAATTCGGATTGAAGTAAACACAACTAAGAGTTTTCTAAGGGTTGATATTGTCTTTCTTATATTTTTCTGAAGCACTGATTTGTTCATGGAGGTCTGGTGATGATTTTAAGCAGGGGCGCCGATCATTGTTTTTCTCAGGGGGGCTCGGGCCCAAGGCAACACCAGGGAGCTCAGCCAAAAATTTTAATTCCTAATAGAAAATATGAATTATGATATTATTGAAAAGAAAGTGTGTTTTTATAGGAAATATAGTACTAAAAATCCTCATAGGTAAACCTATTTTAGCTTAAACTATGTAGAAAAATCTCAAAAAAACTAATCGGATTTTACTTTGAAAAGCAAAGCCTTTTGAAAATATCATGTTTAAAAATTCAGAGCGAGCGAAGCGAGCTCCGCAATTTCGCTGTCTATAAATTTGATCTCGATGAAAGAGCTAAATTTTGACAAACTTGGCGCCTAACTAACTCTTTTGAAGGTTGTCGTTAAATACGCATTTGCGTTTAGGCATTTTGAATAAAAGAAGACTCACTCGTCACTAGAAAAACTACACAAGTCACCTTGACATTGTTCACAGATTTGAAGAAATATTTAGCAGAATACATAATTACATATACCGCGCGATAATCAAAACTGGGAAAATTTCCAGAAAACGGGACTTTTTAGTGTCCCGAGGCATTCTTCGGGGACACCGGGACAAAGTTTAACAAACCGGGACTGTCCCGGCTAAAGCGGGACGTATGGTCACTTTACGTCTAACGGCTTTGGCGATAGTAGCAATAAGAAAGGACTTTCCAGTGCCGCCCGGACCAGATACAAAGTGGCAGAAATTCTCAATTTTTCCTCCCTCTTGAGTGAAGTGATCCATGACTTTGTCATAAACCCTTTTTTGATCATTGTTGAGTAACGCAACTTGGTTTAGTGCCGTGCCCTCGAAATCAATTTCCATAGCGGCTTCGACATCATCCATGGCATTTTCTGTTTCAACGACGATTTCTTTCCTTTGAAGGGCATTTTAATCGTCATAGCTTTCTGCATCCGAAATCGCGGCAATCTCTTTAGCTTTTTCGGAGGCTTTGCGCTTCTTTAGAACTTCTTTGGATACCGACAATTTCTCGTGGTATTCTCTCATGGGTTTTAGCGTTGATAATGAGCTTTCGAAAGCTTCAGCGAAGGATGCAAACTCGCCCAATAACTCAGTCTCGTTTTGCCATGGTTTGAACAGTATTAGTAGAGCGTGGCAGTACTTTTCAGGTTCCTCTATTGGGTCGTGAACGTAATGTTCTATAATGTATGGCTTAATCCTCTTTCTCATTAAACCGAGGTTATTTTTCAACTCAATTACATTTTCACTTTTTTTCGGTGCCTTCGAGTACTTGACGTAATCGTAAAACTGGCCGAACCCTCGCAAGCTTAAATCTTCCAAGCTATCGGGTCTGTTGGGATACTTGTCGTCCACAAACCCTTTTTGGCAATTGTCTTCGCTTTCAGGATCAATTTCCCTCAAGCGTGCAAGATCCTTGTAACATTTCAAAACTTTGGATCGGTTTTTTTTCACGTCAGTGTTAATAAACTTGGTGCTGTCAGACTTTTGAAACAATTTCTGACCCAACATCATGTCCAAAGCTTCGTAAATTCCGACCGACTTATTTGTGAAAGATTTCAGTCCATAAGCAAACAATCTATTTGACAAGCTTTCGTGTGCCAACTCAGCGAAACACTGATCCATTTCAGCCCTATCTCCCTTTGTCACGTACAACGTGACGTATATCGCCACTTGTTCCGAGGAATCGGCGACAAACTGCAAATCCATATTGGCTTTCAATGCCAAAAGTAATGCCGGATTGTAGTCATTGATGAAAACTTCGTTTTCATTTCTGAGCAAATCGTACAGACGTTTATGGCTTCCTTTCATTTTACGATGACGCGTAACTGATTCAACAGAGTTCAATGTCGCAACGTTTGTTACGTTTCGAGGAAAACCGTAACGACACACTTTCAGCTCCTTATTTCCTCTCTTAACCTTACGGTAGCAACTGCTGCAACATTTATGTGTTTGAAATTTTTTTAATAGCCGGTAAAGTTCTGGACTTTCAGCAGCTTTTGGGATTGAATAAGTAACATACTTTTGAACGAACTCCAAAATAGCTATTGCCGAACACGAACCAATCACGGGAGCTTCCTCAGCCCACAACAAGCAATGATAATGGGCTAAGCCGCGAGATTGGTACTCGACGCGTACAAAATTATGCGCTATCGGACCAAGAACCGGATTTTCTTTACATAGAACAAAGTTGCTTAGAAGCGACTTCACTTTGTTGTGAAAATGTAAACTGACGCTAAGAGGATCTAAATTTAATAGTTCAGCCACCGACATAGATTCCATCCCTGGCACGTCAGCATTCACTCGTCGTAGGTGGTCGTGAAGTTCAATGTCATCGTATTCGGACGGATTAAAAGCCAAGTAGGGGGGCCATACTCCCTAATCATGGCCAAAACACATTTGAGAACTCTATACCAATAATCCTTGGTACCTCGAATGTGGACAATGAAAGTCGCTAAATTACTCTCGAGCTCCGAATCTCGAGAATCAACTTGATTCACGAAATTATTGACCGATACGTTCATGGGTTTTTTCACGCGTAGAACGTAATTCAAACTACTGTTAATGGATTTCATTTCGGCCTCTTGGTACAAATGGAACATGAACGCATAATCTCGTCTAAACATTGGATTCGCGTTCAATAGACGAGAAAGTCGGTATTCAGTTTCCGTCATTTTCCCAAACGGTCTTTCGTCGTGCTTGCCATAGCGAGCCATTGGGAACAAGTGCACGAATGACATGTATTCTAGATTTCTGTCCCAATTACTGATAGGCTCGGCTTCGACACGCTTCATTTGGAAAGAAGCCAACAAATCTTTTGACGGCTGAACATTCACCGGGTGAATTGTATAGTGATCGTACAGCTCATTCATTTCATCTTTTGAGAGTTTTCGCAACAGTGCCTCAGGTTGAGTTAAAATTTTATAGCGGTCGTCTGGGGAAAGATTTGATTTGATCTCACGATAATTGAGATCGATCTGGTGCGATTCCACTTGCGGATTTGTTACGGCTGTAGAGAGGCCCTTTGCATTGACCTCATTGCAGTTGTTTAATAGCGCCAGTGGATCCGTTTTCGCCAATAATTCATCGGGAGTTAATGAATTTTCGTGTTCAATAGTTCCGTTAATCTCTTCGGTACCATAAACATAATCCTCATTGATCTGAGTAATATCAATGTCTTTGTACAACGGATTATTTTTTTTCAGCTCAGCGACGGCCTTTTTCAAAGTATCAAGGCGAACAATTTTTTGCCAAATCTTTTTGTCACTAGTGGGTAGACCATTAACAAAGACGTGCAAATCGTGGTCTTTAGGTAGTGCTGCTGGTATCATATCCAATTTTTTTTGGACTGGAATTGGCAAGTATATGATTCTACCTTTCAAAGCTTTCACCGCGCCAAACTGCATGTTGGAATTAGTTTTAGCACCTAACCGGACCACAGTGTGAAATGCCTTCACAAGCTGAATTAAGGCCTTTTCAAACATGTTCAAACTCGTGACTTCTGTCGGAGGGACGTCAACTCCCAAGCCGTTAAGGAAACATCTAATTGGAATTTTTCCCTTTCGCAACTCTTTAGAACAATAAGGGCATAAAAACATGTCCATTTCTCTAAAGTCAGGATTTTTCAATAGCAAACCAGCCCTTAAAATAAGAAAAGCGTGGTTGTCAAAAACTGAAGTGCATGCCAGTTTTTCCACGGTCCGCGAATCAGAATTTTTTAATAATCTAGTGCAACAATCGCAAGATGTGTCGTGAAATTCATTCGTATCACGCTCAGCCCTAGCAAATTGTTTATTGTAGAAATCCAAGATTTCACTTTCATTGAGAGAAAGCCTTATATCGTTCTCATTGCCTTTTGTCGCGTCGTTTTCCTCATTGGACATTTTCAAGCCTCGCGCCTCAACAATTTTTCTCATTTTGGGTATAACATTTTGAAGAGATTCGTAATCACCATGATCAATCTCATCAGTCAATGTTGATAAAGCGTTAAGCAACGCTCGAACAGAGTAGATTTTACTTAAAATAGTTCTAGTCCCGGAGTAATGCGGAGCCAATTCTCTGAAGGCTCTCAAGTAACTTTGGCATTCCTCGCTTTGAGAGCAATAGGAAAAATGACCAAGATACGGCTGAACTTTCACTTCAAAATCTGAATCGTCCAATGGCAATTTGACAATGGATTTTTGGCAAAACTTATTTTTGTAGGAGCAAACGTCAAAATTAGAACTAAAAAGTTCATTAAGACGCTATCACTGGCCTTTGCCGCCTGGTTAATGAAGGCTATGACTTTAAAAATAGTCCGCTCTCTAACGTTGCAAATGTCACTGCATTCCCAATACGAAGCTTTTTCTTTGGTTTCAATAAACCCAGATTCGTTAACTACGATATTCGCTTTGGGATTTTTGTCCTTTGAAACGTTTTCGACAGCATTGAATAGATTCGTGACAACACCGAAATCATTAACTTGCAAGCAGCGTTCAATGCCTCTGTTCAGTCTTTTCTGGTCAATAAAATTACCAGTTTCATCAACCCATAATTCATTAACATTTTCCCCGCTTCGAGAGCTTTCTCGTAGCACCTTTATTAGAAGACCATTTTCGTCGAACTGCAAAATCTTTTCACAACGTGTTTCGTGGTCCTCGTTTTTTAAAATTCTGCCATCATCCCTCAAAGTAAAATATGTTGTCTCGTGATAAAAAGCTTCTTCGAGACTATTGTGAAGCCTTTTTCCTCCAATGACTTTGATAAAATATTCAATATCTACCAATCCAATTTCTTGCACTTTCTTGGCAAAACTTTTGAAATCTTCAATAAGTAACAAACGCCTTGCCTGGAATATATTTGTCTTTTTAAGTGAAATGTTTTTCCAGATAGCAACTGGCATTGGAGTTTGTGGGATGTAAATTTGGAACTTTGCCTTTTACATGAATTAGCACAAGTTTTTGTTGACAGCTAACGTTCCGTAAGTCGCGTGATCAAAAACCGCTTGAAACTTTCGGCAATCATCTTTTTATATTTTGTTTTAAAATTCCTTTGTTGAAGCAGATTTTTTTAACATAATAGTTGGCATGATTCGCAGCACCTTTTCTTTGTCGCGAAGTGCCACTTATTTTAGGGGCCTGCAAAACCTTTTCAATTTTTGTTGAACTTGTCAATAAAGACGTACTATTACGTCCATCACTAGATTTTTTACTCTGAGAGAACTGTTTTTTTATACAGTACCTTTTACACCTAACTCGGTTTGATACAGAGTTTTCCAAAATCTTATTCACCCTAGCCTGAGCTTGGTCTTTCAACGCATTTCGCTTTAAATATTTTAAGCGATTTTTTTTGTTTCTTAGCACGTTGCCAAACCATTTTAGTTCTCTTTCAGAGCCAGAAAGGCTTCTTTTAAAGCAAGAAAGGACTCCCTCTCTGATGAACCACGAAAAAAGGTCTCTCCGTTGAACCACGAAAAAAGGTTTCTCTGTTGAACCACGAAAAAAGGTTTCTCTGTTGGACCACGAAAAAAGGTCTGTTGTACCACGAAAAAAAGTCTCTTTGTTGAACCACGAAAAAAGGTCTCTCACACATTAACACAAACACAAATACAAACAATGAAGCAAGAAAAATTTTCTTACCTTTAAAAATACACTAAGAAATTGCAATGTACAGCTTAGTCCGCTTTTAGAAAAGCGTCAAACCCAAGCCAACTGAAACAATGCTCAGCAAACTTCACAGCTGAAAATAAGAAAACCCAAAACTCATAAAAAAGTAATTAGGCTTACCTATAAGCTTTCACGAGTGAAGTGAATGTCTTTGTCTGAATTAGAAGCACGCGTGCCGTGATCGGACGAACTTAACATCCAGTTCAGTTCAGCTCAAATGTAGACCAAAACATTGAGACTGAAAAAATTTATTTGTAGCAGTCGCACTCGCTGGGGCCTACTCAGCCATAGCCAACTCGATCACGCAACCACCTGTGCACGTTTTCCCCTCCAGTAATCCAGGCCCATCAACCTCCTTACTCGATGGAAAATTTCAGCTGGTCAAGTTGCTACCGATCTTCTCCAAGCTTGTGTTTATACTCGATGGAAGGTCGTTCCATGGTGGGAGATTTAAAACGGCATAATTATACTAACCATCTTCGGTCAATATTCTGCTCCGTATAGTATGTTTCATGTGACGCTCAAGGATAGTGGCAGTAACCAACTTAAATAGGGTCTTATGCCTCTGTGGTTGGCAGTCAGTTTGCCAACGATTATTTTTACATTTGCGCAGAATTTACAATGTTAAACCGCTTTGTGAATTGTGATAAACAGTGCTACTTTATTGCTATATTCACGTTGGCGTCTGCTTATCCTCCTAAATTGTTGTGAATATTGTCAGTTTTCCATTTAATTATTGAAATTCTAGCCATAGTGGGTGACAAGATCATTCGTTAACATATTTTCCAGATCATGTTTAAGTTAATGCTGGACTTTTGCAACGTTAACAGCAATAGGGTTGATAATTAATTATTTACCAAATTCAATTCGGAAGACCTCATCAAACTTTCCTTCATCAACTGTACAGTCAAGAAATTATTTTTATATTTACTGGACATTTCATTTTAAAATGCTTGTGTCACTTGATTTAGATCAATACTATGATAGTGGCAAGTGACGCTTGTTACCGCGTCTAAACTTGTGTTCAATTGATTTGAACTATGACAAGGTGCAAATTGGAATTAATTTTAATTGTAAGAATAGAACTAAACTTAAATATTGAATAGATGTAGGATTTGCATCATATGATTTTATTTTAAGAATTTCATACAGCCAAATTAGATGGAAATTTATGAAGTGAATATACGTCAAACATAATACATGAAACACACAATAGGGTGCAATGTCAGAGCACCTTCCTGGCTTATCGTTCTGATAGAAAAAAAAACCGTAAATTTAATCCATTCCGTATTTTCTAATCAAATATTCCCGAAATAATTGCACATAAATAAAAATTATCACATAAATGAAAACTATGATGTAAATTGCTCTTGATTAATGACGTGAATAAAAAGTATAGTATAGCATAAGGTTTAACCGCCCTCGGTTACATGTAGTTAATTGCTATTGATTAATGACGTGAATAAAAATTAAAGTATTGCATAAGGTTTAACCGTCCTCGGTTACATGTAGTTATTATATGAATGCATTTATTTGTTATAGTTACATAAATAACACATTATTTAATTTAATTGCACTTTTTCCCAAATGCTTCAAAGATGCATCTTGGAGGGAAATTTTATAAAAGGCCCCTGTGACTTCACAACCCTAGCCCTCATGACTTAAATAAATTATTCCTTTGTTTTCCAATAGTTCTTTTATTGGGAAAAAAAACTTTATAATAATTAAAAATAAAAATTAAATATTTTTTATAGAAAAGAAAAAAAACAATTGGAAAAAATTATAATAGTGGAAAAAAAACTCTAATAATGTAAAATAAAATATTTGTTTTACAAAATTATGAAAATTACAAAAATTATCATTAAAAAAATTATTCTTTGTTGATTTCGACCCTGTAGTAAAATTAATATATTATTAAAAATTTGCATTGTCTAAGGCAAAATTATCAAACAATTATGCACACGTTTCAAAATTAAAAGACTAACTGTTTAAAGGTTGTTAAAGGGAGAATGAACTGATCATGAAACCATTGTTTTGTTAAATTTATATTTTTTAAATATAAATCAAATCAAAATCATACATAAAATTTGCAACAAATTCTACTGTCAATTTATTTTATATTATTTTTCAGTTTCAAAAGTCGATTGTCAAAGCCTAAGAATGGTCAAAATAAATTCCAAAATAATTTTTACGGTTAAGTGCCCCGCAAAATTAGAATATCTCTAATTTTTGAGGAAAGACGATGTATTTTTATAAAAACCTATTTTAGGCAATTAAAAATGCACGCTGTTTCTAAGCAAAGGCAAACTAAAAGCACCCTCTTTAAAAAAAAACACAGTCAACCTTTCTCGAAAATTTGAGTTATGCTTAGAGAGCAAACTTTTGAAACTTTGAAAAATTATAAAAAATTAATTGGGATAAGTTTTATCGATGATTTAGAAGTTATTTTTGGTTGTCTGACCATTTTATTCTCCCTTTTAAAGATATAAAATCATTATTTTGTCTACTAGCGGAAAGCTTTCGTCTTTTAAAATCAGATACAGCAGAAAAAGTATTGGTAAAATAAGCATGAAATTTTTTTTTGGTTAAATTTCCATGTAGACCATTCCCTTAAATACTTGCCGAGAAAGCAACTCAGAGGGGACGGGCCGCCATATTAGGAGAGTTCCCTAGCGCCAAGAGGCAACGCTAGATGGTGGTTGTGTTCGCTACGCGTGGGAGTGTAGAAGACTCACACTACCCTTTGCGTAGTAAGGTAATATGGTGGCCCCTCCACTGTGCTGTTTACTTTTTCTATTGCATTTTAGGAACGGTCTATTGGTCACCTATCTCCGACCTTATATTTTTGTAGTCAACACTAATTTTAACGACTTTTTTAGTTTAATATAATAATTTTAAATGCCCCAGGTAATACTAGTCATAAAAGTTTGTTAGAATCCCTCTGTAGAACTTACGAATCCATCTCCTCCTCCAAGTCCCGGATGAACTTTTCATCCACTACTGAGGACCCCGCCGCCCCCGCTGCCCCCTCGACCTCCATCCCCACCTGGGACTCCACCACCCCCACCTGGGACTCCGCCACCACCTGCGCCTCGGTGGCTACGGGAATCGGGGAGCCCGTTGGCAACTCTGGGTCTGGTGGCCCATCCACCGCAAATTGCGGGCCCGCCGGCCCCACCCCTCTTTGTCTTCGTGGGCCTGTTTATTAATAATAAAATTAAAGAGTACGTATAGCATTTTAAAATTTACATCGTTTAGCAATGAATAAAGTACTATACCATGTCGAACCCAGCAATTGCGGGCCTGGTGGCCGTAGCGTTGGCAATGGTTGCATCGGCGTTTCTTGCCGATGCCGCCGCTACGGCCACGATTTTCGCCAAGCCCGACTGCCCTAAATCCACGGCCTCACGGCCCCTTGCGGCCTCGCGGCCCCTTCCGGCCTCACGGCCCCGCGGCCCCTTCCGGGCCCACGCCCTCTTCTGGGCCCAAGCCCCCTTCCTCGCCCCATTTCCAGGGCGGGGAGTTCCCCATTGAAATTTACATTCACAGTGGAATGTGCACCGGTGACGGTAAAATATCGCTCCTTTGAAAACTAAATTTCGAAATAAATAAAGGCCTTTGAAATGAGATTTCGTGCCAACTCTGGTGTGGAAGGAACATTTTTTTCGCGAAAAAGTATATGTTATAATTAATTTATTCAAGATTAAACTAGGTTTTTACACCCCGTCAGAATATAGGTTTATTAAACGAGGTTTATACACCTCTTGTGAAAAGGGTATTTATACCCTCTTCAGACGAGATGTAAAAACCTCGATTAATTAACCAAATATGAGATGTAAAAACTTCGATTAATTAACCAAAGTTGTTTCATTAACTGTGATTAAAGTTACACACGAAAAGGATGCAATGTAATTTGTCCGTACACCTCGTCTGAAGAGGGTATTAGACCAGTTTAAAAACCTGGTATAATTAATCAAATTTGGTTTTATGAACTATGGGTAGTGCCAAATGACTTAAAACCTTTTCCATGTGAAACACTAAATACAGTTTATTAAAAAACTTAGGTTGGCTTTCCTCATGAACTCCAGTTTTGTCTTGCATGCATAAATCGCGCCCACTAGCCTTTACCAAGCCAAACCCGGAGTTTAGGAGGAAATTTCCCTTGTAGGGAATCCTCTATAGCCGCGCTATATGCTTTAAGCAAGGTTTTTATGTCCTATTCGGACAAGGATTAAAAAAAAAGTATAATAAACCTAATTTTTTTCATAAACTGTGGTTAAATTACATTGAAATTTTTTTCCTGTGAAAGAAAAACCACAGTTTATGAAAATATCTTTGATTTGTTACACAAGGTTTTAACACTTCATGCCACGAGGGCATGACGCGGCATGATTCATGCTCTCTTGAGAAAGTTCAGATAGCTGCAACGGACAAAGTAAGCAACGCGCACTAGCCAAGGCTTAATATCTATCTCTATGGTCAAGAAAACGTTTTGAAGGATTTGAAAGTAGATATATAAACTATGTATCGCGTGCAGAGTGTAAAATAAGATATTCTCTGCATAAAATTATATAATTCTTTACTAAATTTTAAATTAGAAATAATAAGAAAATAAAATTAGAAGCTCCGCATTAAAACCACTTACTTTTTTTTCGCGTCCAAACAAGAAATGACTGAGTTCAGCAAGCATCAGCAATGCACCGGTTTACTACGGCATTATTATTCTCTTTAACCTGCCATTTAACCAGTTTTTTTTGATAGGTCTAGCTGACGTTTTCCAAAAAAAAACCGCGAGAAAGCCTTAGATGCTGCAGAGATTGTTTATTCGCTAATAAAAGTAGAGTTTAATGTTTGAAACAACATATAATGGTAAACATTGGGAACCGATATATATTTATTGCTTTTCTTGAATAAGAATTTAGAAGAAACCACATAATGATTTTAAAACTGGCGGTTTAACAAGTTTTTCCCGTTTCAAGCGACTTCTCACGGTAAAAATTGATAAACATATATCTTTCACAGAACAAACAAAACTAAACTAGATTTCTGCTGGATAATGGATAAGGTAATTATTTGAAGTAAATTTTTCCTTCTCATTTAATTAACTGAATTGCAAGTAAATTTAAATTTTGTAGACGGGAAATTATCATTTCTCAACAATTTTCCTTTTCATATATATTCTGATATAGTAAGCAATAAGTAAAGAAAGCTAAGTAAAACCTATCACCAAAGGTAAAAGTTTCCTAGATTATACAAAATCCACCTACTGCCCTATCATAATCTCCCATCATAGTGAAAATAAGAAGGTAAAAATACAATATCAAAATAATCTAAAAAAAAACTAGAGGCATCCTAATCAGCAGAGCGAATGATAGTCCTTGACTTTCATTCATTGCAGGGTTACAAATAGGTTGAGTTGTGAGTGAAAATAACGTAGAAAGTTGCTAATATGTAACCATTTTTGATTTAATATTGTTAATTGGTGTTGCCGCTGACATTCGCTATTGCCTTTCAGTTTGACAGTACGTGATCCTAGCGGAACATTCATTACCACAAACTTAAATTTTGCGCCTTTTGAATATTGGGGAAAATGCTTTCTAGTGATAATTTAAATAATTGTAGGGATGAAGTAGGAAAATGAAATCTTTTATCTTTATTTACTTCCGAAATAATATTAAAACCTTTATCAAAAATATTGATGTTTACATTTATTTAGTTCCGATATAATATTACACCTTTTCCAAAGTTAATTTTACCCTAACTATACTTCGTAAAGTTTAATTTAACGGTTTATGTAGTGTTGATTTACTTTAATACGAGTTGCAATAAAATATTAAATTGAATTGTATCCTGGCATGAGATTTGAAAATGTTTTAGCGGGTGTTTAAATTTCATGATGATGTTTTCGTCATTGTTGACACAGGTCACCAACAAACTATTATTTTGGATTAATTTCACGTTAATTATATTTATTAAGCTCTCTTACTAGAGTTAATTTAGTTTATTACATAAGTTGAACAAGAAATTCTCCTTAAACGCAAGCTTAATAGAGCGTTTGATAGAGCGTTTGATCCTAGCGGAACATTCATTACCGCAAACTTTTAAATTTTGCGCCTTTTGAATATTGGGAAAAATGCTTTCTAGCGATAATTTAAATAATTGTAAGTATTAAATAGGAAAACGGAGTCTGGGTGAAAGATAAGTGTAGTTTCAACTTTAATCTGTTAGTTAAATTTAAACCAATACCAATATATTGGTTTAGCCAAGTATCGGTAGCGATTGGCCAATACCAGTTTAAACCAATTCCAATAATATATCAGTTTAGTCAAGTAAAGGTATCGGCGCATCTCTATTCTTTAGGAAGGCTTTATTTTTTAACACTCGCACACATAGCAACACTATCCTGAATACCATTATAAAACAGTTATAGCAACGGCTGCGGAGCTTCTGAAATTTTGAAATAATTTCAAATAAATTAAAGATAAGTTCTTCAAGTAGCAGTTCTTTTTCTAAAACATACCTTCGCTTCGCTATCCTAAAGATCAACAAGCATCACTATTTTTAACATTAACCTAAACTGTGAACCTTCAGTTCAAGAAATGAGAGCCTAAGCCAAACTAGACGCTGGAGGCTCTGAAGCTGGGGGTTCCCAACTTCCCGCCATCTAGCGACTACGAGAGTCGGAGAGTCGAGAAAAACTACGTACAAAATCTAAGCCTTGGTCTTCCAAAAACCAATATCAAATAATATAATGAAATCAATTACCTTTAGTTTTATAACTGGATTGCTTTTTTCAACAAAATTTCGACCTAATTGCAAAGTGTTTCTTTGCAAGGGTGTTACAGAAAATTTATAAAATGAAATAAACATTTTAAGGCGGTAAAATACTAAACAAGCGTCGACTGTTCAAAAACAAGTTCAACCATGGAGGCTGTATCTTCATAAGATACAGGCTCTATGCATAGCCAACTGGATCACGCGCGTCACTACGCAAGCTGCTCGCGCTATAGCTATACACGAGCAGCGCAGCGTCTGGGAGCGAGGATCGAGTGGGCTATGCTCAATGGTTCAACTTAACTTGTTATCAGGCACAAAGTTAGGCCCTCCCTTGTTCTCTATCTGTTTGAAAATTGAAGAAATGGGTATCAGCGCGCTAACTGGTTAACCTGATATTTAACTCAAGAGCCGTATTTCCGTAATTAACTAAAATTAACATACTTAGACTTAATTGTTTCTGATTAGACTAGCAGATCGCACACCCTGAATACTTAATTGTTAAATTAAGAGTATTCCGAAAAGTAACTTCGCTCTAGTTTTCAGTTAGAGGTGGTTAAATATCACCAAAAACCCCATGTTAATCTCCATAGGAAAATTGGTAAAAGCATGTGAATTTTGCTTTAACATTACAAAACGGTATCAAGTCATATCTACAAGGGCCTACCGGCCCTGTAGAATACGTAGTAATACTGAGTTTTCCGAGAGATCTAGCTTATTTTTATGCCCAATCACGATGGACAAAATATGTATCTACCAGGGCTCGAACCTGGGACCTTCCGCGTGTAAAGCGTACGTGATAACCACTACACCATAGATACGTAGTAATCCTGAGTTTTCCAAGAGACCTAGCTTTTTTTATGTCCTATCACGATGGTCAAAATATGTATCTACCAGGGCTCGAACCTGGGACCTTCCACGTGTTAGGCGGACGTGATAACCACTACACCATATATACGTAGTAACACTGAGTTTTCTGGGAGATCTAGCTTATTTTTATGCCCAATCACGATGGACAAAACATGTATCTACCAGGGCTCGAACCTGGGACTTTCCGCGTGTCAGGCGGACGTGATAACCACTACACCATAGTTAGGCAATGAGTTTTCCAAGAGACCTAGCTTATTGTTATGCCCAATCACGATGGTCAAAATATGTGTCTACCAGGGCTCGAAACTGTGACCTTCCGCAAATCACGATGGACATAATATGTATCTACCAGGGCTCGAACCTGGGACCTTCCGCGTGTTAGCCGGACGTGATAACCACTATCCCATACATACTTAGTAATATTGAGTTTTCCAAGAGACCTAGCTTTTTTTAATGTCCTATATCGATGGTCAAAATGTGTATCTACCAGGGCTCGAACCTGGGACCTTCCGCGTGTTACGCGGACGTGATAACCACTTCACCATAGATACGTAGTAATAATATGTTTTCCGAGAGATCTAGCTTATTTTTATGCCCAATTCGATGGACAAAACATGTATCTACCAGGGCTCGAACCTGGGACCTTCCCCGTGTTAAGGTCCGTCCACACTATGACTTTTTTCGCGTCGCAAGCTACGTAACGCTCGCGCGCGCGGTACGTCACTTCGCTCGGATCGTTTACACTACTGAAATTCGCGCCAAAGCCATGCTCGCAAGGTCTTGCAAACCTCGCGAAAATCTTTGGCGTGTCAAAGATTTTCGCAAGGATTGCAGCCTCGCAGCCAATCAGAGGTCTCCTGGTTGGCGCAGACGCCGTGTATTCGAGATATTTTCACGAAAACAAATATGTCTCCAGTTAATAGGCCTAGTGTTTCTCGTAAACGAGTGGAAATCAACAACTATTTTCGTTTTTATTAATAAAAATAAAAATAGAAATTAATAGAAATTTCACGAGAAGAAGGATATGGGTTCGCGAAGTTTTTGCAGAGAGAAAGAGTTGGTAATTACCATCATTTAATTCCAAAACTTCAGTGATATAAAGAGCTTTATGATGATTCCCTATATGTTCAATATTGTTGACTAACCCCCTTTGATTATTTATTAAGGTCTAAAGTTAACCCGGATATAATATTCAGCCAATGAAGCTCTCGGATATGCTGCGAAGTTTGTCAAAACGATGGCGTATACCTTAGCGAATTTCTATAGTGTAAACGATCCGTGCGAAGCGACGTACCGCGCGCGCGAGCGTTACGTAGCTTGCGACGCGAAAAAAAGCCATAGTGTGGACTAACCTTTAGGCTTACGTGATAACCACTACACCATAGATACGTAGCAATACTGAGTTTTCCGAGAGATCTAGCTTATTTTTATGCCCAATCACGATGGACAAAACATGTATCTACCTGGGCTCGAACCTGGGACCTTCCGCGTGTTAGCTGGACGTGATAACCACCATCCCATAGATACTTAGTAATATTGAGTTTTCCAAGAGACCTAGCTTTTTTTAATGTCCTATATCGATGGTCAAAATGTGTATTGACCAGGGCTCGAACCTGGGACCTTACGCGTGTGAAGTGGACGTGATAACCACTACAACATTGATACGTAGTAATGTTGAAACTTGCAAGAGACCTAGCTTTTTTTGCCCAATCACGATGGTCAAAATATGTATCTACCAGGGCTCGAACCTGGGACCTTCCGCGTGTCAGTCGGACGTGATAACCACTACACCATAGTTAGGCAATGAGTTTTCCAAGAGACCTAGCTTATTGTTATGCCCAATCACGATGGTCAAAATATGTATCTACCAGGGCTCGAAACTGTGACCTTCCGCAAATCACGATGGACAAAATATGCATCTACCAGGGCTCGAACCTGGGACCTTCCGCGTGTTAGCCGGACGTGATAACCACTATCCAATAGATATTTAGTAATATTGAGTTTTCCAAGAGACCTAGCTTTTTTTAATGTCCTATATCGATGGTCAAAATGTGTATCTACCAGGGCTCGAACCTGGGACCTTCTGCGCGTAAAGCGGACGTGATAACCACTACACCATAGTTAGGTAGTTATAATGAGTTTTCCAAGAGACCTAGCTTATTGTTATGGCCTATCACGATGGTCAAAATATGTATCTACCAGGGCTTGAACCTGGGACATTCCGCGCGTCAAGCGGACGTGATAACCACTACACCATAGTTAGGTAGTTATAATGAGTTTTTCAAGAGACCTAGCTTATTGTTATGCCCAATAACGATGGTCAAAATATGTATCTACCAGGGCTCGAAACTGGGACCTTCCGCAAATCACGATGGACAAAATATGTATCTACCAGGGCTCGAACCTGGGACATTCCGCGTATTAGGAGGACGTGATAACCACTACACCATAGAAACGTAGTAATACTGAGTTTTCCGAAAGATCTACCTTATTTTTATGCCCAATCACGATGGACAAAATATGTATCTACCAGCGCTCGAACCTGTGACCTTCCACGTATTAGGCGGACGTGATAACCACTACACCATATATACGTTGTAATTCTAAAATTTCCGAGAGATCTACCTTATTTTTATGCCCAATCACGATGGGCAAAACATGTATCTACCAGGGTTCGAACCTGGGATCTTCCGCGTGTAAAGCGGACGTGATAACCACTACGCCATAGTTAGGTAGTTGTAATGTGTTTTCCAAGAGACCTAGCTTATTGTTATGCCCAATCACGATGTTCAAAATATGGATCTACCAGGGCTCGAACCTGGGACCTTCCGCAAATCACGATGGACAATATATGTATCTACCAGGGCTGGAACCTGGGACATTCCGCGTGTTAGGCGGACGTGATCACCACTACACCATATATACGTAGTAATACAGAGTTTTCCGAGAGATCTAGCTTATTTTTATGCCCAATCACGATGGTCAAAATATGTATCTACCAGGGCTCGAAACTGGGACATTCCGCGTGTTAGGCGGACGTGATCAGCACCACACCATATATACGTAGTAATACAGAGTTTTCCGACAGATCTAGCTTATTTTTATGCCCAATCACGATGGTCAAAACATGTATCTACCAGGGCTCGAAACTGGGACCCTCCGCAAATCACGATGGACAAAATATGTATCTACCAGGGCTGGAACCTGGGACATTCCGCGTGTTAGGCGGACGTGATCACCACTACCCCATAGATACGTAGTAAAACTGAGTTTTCCAAGAGACCTAGCTTATTTTTATGCCTAATCACGATGGTCAAAATTTGTATCTTATGGGCCTCGAACCTGGGACCTTCCGCGTGTTAGCCGGACGTGATAACCACTTTCCTACAGATACTTAGTAATATTGAGTTTTCCAAGAGACCTAGCTTTATTTAATGTCCTATATCGATGGTCAAAACGTGTTTCTACCAGGGCTCGAACCTGGGACCTTCCGCAAATCACGATGGACAAAATATATATCTACCATGTCTCGAACCTTGGACCTTCCGCGTGTAAAACGGACGTGATAACCACTACACCATAGATACGTAGTAATACTGAGCTTTCCAAGAGACCTAGCTTTTTTGTGTCCTATCACGATGGTCAAAATATGTATCTACCAGTGCTCGAGCCTGGGACCTTCTGCGTGTTAGGCGGACGTGATAAACACTACACCATATATACGTAGTAATACTGAGTTTTCCGAGAGATCTAGCTTATTTTTATGCCCAATTACGATGGACAAAACATGTATCTACCATGGCTCGAACCTGGGACATTCCGCGTGTGAAGCGGACGTGATAACCACTACACTATGGATACGAAGTAAAACTGAGTTTTCCAAGAGACCTAGCTTATTTTTATGCCTAATCACGATGGGCAAAATATGTATCTACCAGGGCTCGAACCTGGAACCTTCCGCGTGTTAGCCGGACGTGATAACCACTTTCCCATAGATATTTAGCAACCTTAAGTTTTCCAAGAGACCTAGCTTTTTTTAATGCCTATATCGATGATCAAAACGTGTATCTACCAGGGCTAGAACCTGGGACCTTCCGCGTGTGAAGCGGACGTGATAACAACTACACCATAGATACGTAGTAATGCTGAGTTTTCCAAGAGACCTAGCTTTTTTATGTCCTATCACGATGGTCAAAATATGTATCTACCAGGGCTCGAACCTGGAACCTTCCGCGTGTGAATCGGACGTGATAACCACTACACCATAGTTAGGTAGTTATAATGAGTTTTCCAAGAGACCTAGCTTATTGTTATGCCCAATCACGATGGTCAAAATATGTATCTACCAGGGCTCGAAACTGGGACCTTCCGCAAATCACGATGGACAAAATATGTATATACCAGGGCTGGAACCTGGGACATTCCGCATGTTAGGCGGACGTGATCACCACTACACCATATATACGTAGTAATACCAGGGTTGTTTGATTTAAATCAGTTTGATTTAAATCACTGATTTAAATCATGATTTAAATCAAGAGTTTTTTTAAAAAAATCATTTGATTTAAATCAAGAATATATTTTTATTTTTAAAAAATGTTTTCTAAGTATCCAAGAAGCAGTTTAAGAAACTCGAGAAGAAACTTAACTAGAAAAGACCTAAAATTAAAAATAATCATGGTTTTGGTATATTTGAATGTTAGTTTTTCCCAGAAGTCCAGTTTGTCTTGCTGGAAAGGCTAGGAAATGAGATAGCAGTCAAGCTAGTCTTTTTATACAAGCATATGAATTTTAATAATATCCAATAGCTGCTTAAATGTCATGATTATTTTGCTTTTGGTTAATTTTGACTCAAAAGTTTTCATGTTGGTAATTTATTACCTATTAGTTCAATAAAAATCAAAAAAATCAAATAAATCAATTAAAATCAAAAAAATCCGATTTAAATCAAAAAAATCAACAACCCTGATCGTGATTGGGCATAAAAATTAGCTAGATCTCTCGTAAAACTCGGTATTACTACGTATATATGGTGTAGTGGTTATCACGTCCGCCTAACACGTGGAAGGTCCCAGGTTCGAGCCCTGGTAGATACATATTTTGTCCATCGTGATTGGGCATAAAAAAGCTAGGTCTCTTGGAAAACTCAGCATTACTGCGTATCTATGGTGTAGTGGTTATCACGTCCGCTTTACACGCGGAAGGTCCCAGGTTCGAGCCCTGGTAGATACATATTTTGACGATCGTGATAGGACATAAAAAAGCTAGGTCTCTTGGAAAACTCAGTATTACTACGTTTCTATGGTGTAGTGGTTATCACGTCCGGCTAATATGCGGAAGGTCGCAGGTTCGAGGCCAGTAAGATACATGTTTTGACCATCGTGATTAGGCATAAAAATAAGCTAGGTCTCTTGGAAAACTCAGTTTTGCTACGTATCTATAGTGTAGTGGTTATCACGTCCGCTTTACACGCGGATTGTCCCAGGTTCGAGCTCTGGTAGATACATGTTTTGTCCATCGTGATTGGGCATAAAAATAAGCTAGATCTCTCGGAAAACACACTATTACTACGTATCTATGATGTAGTGGTAATCAAGTCCGCCTAGCACGCGGAATTACCCAGGTTCGAAACCTGGTAGATACATATTTTAACCATCGTGATTGGGCATAACAATAAGCTAGGTCTCTTGGAAAACTCATTATAACTACCTAACTATGGTGTAGTGGTTATCACGTCCACCTGACACGCGGAAGGTCCCAGGTTCGAGCCCTGGTAGATACATGTTTTGTCCATCGTGATTGGGCATAAACATAAGCTAGATCTCTCGGAAAACTCAGTATTTCTACGTATCTATGGTGTAGTGGTTATCACGTCCGCCCAAACACGCGGAAGGTCCCAGGTTCGAGCCCTGGTAGATACATATTTTGTCCATCGTGATTGGGCATAAATATAAGCTTGATCTCTCGGAAAACTCAGTATTACTACGTATCTATGGTGTGGTGGTTATCACGTCCGCTTTACACGCGGAAGGTCCCAGGTTCGAGCCCTGTTTGATACATGTTTTGTCCATCGTGATTGGGCATAAAAATTAGCTAGATCTCTCGGAAAACTCAGTATTACTACGTTTATATGGTGTAGTGGTTATCACGTCCGCCTAACACGTGGAAGGTGCCAGGTTCGAGCCCTGGTAGATACATATTTTGTCCATCGTGATTGGGCATAAAAAAAGCTAGGTCTCTTGGAAAACTCAGCATTAGTACGTATCTATGGTGTAGTGGTTATCACGTCCGCTTAATACGCGGAAGGTCCCAAGTTCGAGTGCTGGTAGATACATGTTTTGTCCATCGTGATTGGGCATAAAAAAGCTAGGTCTCTTGGAAATTGCGACATAACTACGTATCTATGGTGTAGTGGTTATCACGTCCGCCTAACACGCGGAAGGTCCCAGGTTCGAGCCCTGGTAGATACATATTTTGTCCATCGTGATTGGGCATAAAAATAAGCTAGATCTCTCGGAAAACTCAGTATTGCTACGTTTCTGTGGTGTAGTGGTTATCACGTCCGCTTTACACGCGGAAGGTCCCATATTCGAGCCCTGGTAGATACATGTTTTGTCCATCGTGATTGGGCATAAATATAAGCTAGATCTCTCGGAAAACTCAGTATTACTACGTATCTATGTTGTAGTGGTTATCACGTCCGCTTCACACGCGGAAGGTCCCAGGTTCGAGCCCTGGTAGATACATATTTTGTCCATCGTGATTGGGCATAAAAAAGCTAGGTCTCTTGGAAATTTCAGCATTACTACGTATCTATGTTGTAGTGGTTAACACGTCCGCTTCACACGCGGAAGGTCCCAGGTTCGAGCCCTGGTAGATACACATTTTGACCATCGATATAGGACATTAAAAAAAGCTAGGTCTCTTGGAAAACTCAATATTACTAAGTGTCTATGGGAAAGTGGTTATCACGTCCGGCTAACACGCGGAAGGTCCAAGATTCGACGCCCATAAGATACATGTATTGACCATCGTGATTAGGCATAAAAATATGCTAGGTCTCTTTGAAAACTCAAGTATACTACGTAGCTATAGTGTAGTGGTTATCACGTCCGCTTTACACGCGGAAGGTCCCAGGTACGAGCCCTGGTAGATACATGTTTTGTCCATCGTGATTTGGCATAAAAATTAGCTAGATCTCTCGGAAAACTCAGTATTACTACGTATATATGGTGTAGTGGTTGTCAAGTCCGCCTAACACGTGGAAGGTGCCAGGTTCGAGCCCTGGTAGATACATATTTTGTCCATCGTGATTGGGCATAAAAATAAGCTAGATCTCTCGGAAAACACAGTATTACTACGTATCTATGGTGTAGTGGTAATCAAGTCCGCCTAGCACGCGGAATGTCCCAGGTTCGAAACCTGGTAGATACATATTTTAACCATCGTGATTGGGCATAACAATAAGCTAGGTCTCTTGGAAAACTCATTATAACTACCTAACTATGGTGTAGTGGTTATCACGTCCACCTGACACGCGGAAGGTCCCAGGTTCGAGCCCTGGTAGATACATGTTTTGTCCATCGTGATTGGGCATAAACATAAGCTAGATCTCTCGGAAAACTCATTATTTCTACGTATCTATGGTGTAGTGGTTATCACGTCCGCCTAACACGCGGAAGGTCCCAGGTTCGAGCCCTGGTAGATACATAGTTTGTCCATCGTGATTGGGCATAAATATAAGCTAGATCTCTCGGAAAACTCAGTATTACTACGTATCTATGGTGTAGTGGTTATCACGTCCGCTTTACAGGCGGAAGGTCCCAGGTTCGAGCCCTGTTTGATACATGTTTTGTCCATCGTGATTGGGCATAAAAATTAGCTAGATCTCTCGGAAAACTCAGTATTACTACGTATATATGGTGTAGTGGTTATCACGTCCGCCTAACACGTGGAAGGTGCCAGGTTCGAGCCCTGGTAGATACATATTTTGTCCATCGTGATTGGGCATAAAAAAAGCTAGGTCTCTTGGAAAACTCAGCATTACTACGTATCTATAATGTAGTGGTTATCACGTCCGCTTCACACGCGGAAGGTCCCAGGTTCGAGCCCTGGTAGATACATATTTTGTCCATCGTGATTGGGCATAAAAAAGCTAGGTCTCTTGGAAATTTCAACATAACTACGTATCTATGGTGTAGTGGTTATCACGTCCGCTTCACACGCGGAAGGTCTCAGGTTCGAGCCCTGGTAGATACATATTTTGTCCATCGTGATTGGGCATATAAAAGCTAGGTCTCTTGGAAAACTCAGTATCACTACGTATCTATGGTGTGTTGGTTATCACGTCCGCCTAACACGCGAAAGGTCCCAGGTTCGAGTCCTGGTAGATACATATTTTGTCCATCGTGATTGGGCATAATAAAAGCTAGGTCTCTTGGAAAACTCAGCATTACTACGTATCTATAATGTAGTGGTTATCACGTCCGCTTCACACGCGGAAGGTCCCAGGTTCGAGCCCTGGTAGATACATATTTTGTCCATCGTGATTGGGCATAAAAAAGCTAGGTCTTTTGGAAATTTCAACATAACTACGTATCTATGGTGTAGTGGTTATCACGTCCGCTTCACACGCGGAAGGTCCCAGGTTCGAGCCCTGGTAGATACATATTTTGTCCATCGTGATTGGGCATATAAAAGCTAGGTCTCTTGGAAAACTCAGAACCACTACGTATCTATGGTGTGTTGGTTATCACGTCCGCCTAACACGCGAAAGGTCCCAGGTTCGAGTCCTGGTAGATACATATTTTGTCCATCGTGATTGGGCATAAAAAAGCTAGGTCTCTTGGAAATTTCAACGTAACTACGTATCTATGGTGTTGTGGTTATCACGTCCGCTTCACACGCGGAAGGTCCCAGGTTCGAGCCCCGGTAGATACATGTTTTGTCCATCGTGATTGGGCATAAATATAAGCTAGATCTCTCGGAAAAATCAGTATTACTACGTATCTATGGTGTAGTGGTTATCACGTCCGCTTTTCACGCGGAAGGTCCCAGGTTCGAGCCCTGGTAGATACATATTTTGTCCATCGTGATTGGGCATAAAAAAGCTAGGTCTCTTGGAAATTTCAGCATTAATACGTATCTATGTTGTAGTGGTTAACACGTCCGCTTCACACGCGGAAGGTCCCAGGTTCGAGCCCTGGTGGATACACATTTTGACCATCGATATAGGACATTAAAAAAAGCTAGGTCTCTTGGAAAACTCAATATTACTAAGTGTCTATGGGAAAGTGGTTATCACGTCCGGCTAACTCGCGGAAGGTCCAAGGTTCGACGCCCATAAGATACATGTTTTGACCATCGTGATTAGGCATTAAAAAGGTAGGTCTCTTGGAAATTTCAACATAACTACGTATCTATGGGGTAGTGGTTATCACGTCCGCTTCACACGCGTAAGGTCCCAGGTTCGAGCCCTGGTAGATACATATTTTGTCCATCGGGATTGGGCATAAAAAAGCTAGGTCTCTTGGAAAACTCAGTATCACTACGTATCTATGGTGTAGTGGTTATCACGTCCGCCTAACACGCGGAAGGTCCCAGGTTCGAGCCCTGGTAGATACATGTTTTGTCCATCGTGATTTGGCATAAAAATTAGCTAGATCTCTCGGAAAACTCAGTATTACTACGTATATATGGTGTAGTGGTTATCAAGTCCGCCTAACACGTGGAAGGTGCCAGGTTCGAGCCCTGGTAGATATATATTTTGTCCATCGTGATTGGGCATAAAAATAAGCTAGATCTCTCGGAAAACACAGTATTACTACGTATCTATGGTGTAGTGGTAATCAAGTCCGCCTAGCACGCGGAATGTCCCAGGTTCGAAACCTGGTAGATACATATTTTAACCATCGTGATTGGGCATAACAATAAGCTAGGTCTCTTGGAAAACTCATTATAACTACCTAACTATAATGTAGTGGTTATCACGTCCGCTTCACACGCGGAAGGTCCCAGGTTCGAGCCCTGGTAGATACATGTTTTGTCCATCGTGATTGGGCATAAACATAAGCTAGATCTCTCGGAAAACTCAGTATTTCTACGTATCTATGGTGTAGTGGTTATCACGTCCGCCTAACACGCGGAAGGTCCCAGGTTCGAGCCCTGGTAGATACATATTTTGTCCATCGTGATTGGGCATAAATATAAGCTAGATCTCTCGGAAAACTCAGTATTACTACGTATCTATGGTGTAGTGGTTATCACGTCCGCTTTACACGCGGAAGGTCCCAGGTTCGAGCCCTGTTTGATACATGTTTTGTCCATCGTGATTGGGCATAAAAATAAGCTAGATCTCTCGGAAAACACAGTATTACTACGTATCTAGGGTGTAGTGGTAATCAAGTCCGCCGAGCACGCGGAATGTCCCAGGTTCGAAGCCTGGTAGATACATATTTTAACCATCGTGATTCGGCATAACAATAAGCTAGGTCTCTTGGAAAACTCAGTATCACTACGTATCTATGGTGTGTTGGTTATCACGTCCGCCTAACACGCGAAAGGTCCCAGGTTCGAGTCCTGGTAGATACATATTTTGTCCATCGTGATTGGGCATAAAAAAGCTAGGTCTCTTGGAAATTTCAACGTAACTACGTATCTATGGTGTTGTGGTTATCACGTCCGCTTCACACGCGGAAGGTCCCAGGTTCGAGCCCCGGTAGATACATGTTTTGTCCATCGTGATTGGGCATAAATATAAGCTAGATCTCTCGGAAAAGTCAGTATTACTACGTATCTATGGTGTAGTGGTTATCACGTCCGCTTTTCACGCGGAAGGTCCCAGGTTCGAGCCCTGGTAGATACATATTTTGTCCATCGTGATTGGGCATAAAAAAGCTAGGTCTCTTGGAAATTTCAGCATTAATACGTATCTATGTTGTAGTGGTTAACACGTCCGCTTCACACGCGGAAGGTCCCAGGTTCGAGCCCTGGTGGATACACATTTTGACCATCGATATAGGACATTAAAAAAAGCTAGGTCTCTTGGAAAACTCAATATTACTAAGTGTCTATGGGAAAGTGGTTATCACGTCCGGCTAACACGCGGAAGGTCCAAGGTTCGACGCCCATAAGATACATGTTTTGACCATCGTGATTAGGCATTAAAAAGGTAGGTCTCTTGGAAATTTCAACATAACTACGTATCTATGGGGTAGTGGTTATCACGTCCGCTTCACACGCGTAAGGTCCCAGGTTCGAGCCCTGGTAGATACATATTTTGTCCATCGGGATTGGGCATAAAAAAGCTAGGTCTCTTGGAAAACTCAGTATCACTACGTATCTATGGTGTAGTGGTTATCACGTCCGCCTAACACGCGGAAGGTCCCAGGTTCGAGCCCTGGTAGATACATGTTTTGTCCATCGTGATTTGGCATAAAAATTAGCTAGATCTCTCGGAAAACTCAGTATTACTACGTATATATGGTGTAGTGGTTATCAAGTCCGCCTAACACGTGGAAGGTGCCAGGTTCGAGCCCTGGTAGATATATATTTTGTCCATCGTGATTGGGCATAAAAATAAGCTAGATCTCTCGGAAAACACAGTATTACTACGTATCTATGGTGTAGTGGTAATCAAGTCCGCCTAGCACGCGGAATGTCCCAGGTTCGAAACCTGGTAGATACATATTTTAACCATCGTGATTGGGCATAACAATAAGCTAGGTCTCTTGGAAAACTCATTATAACTACCTAACTATAATGTAGTGGTTATCACGTCCGCTTCACACGCGGAAGGTCCCAGGTTCGAGCCCTGGTAGATACATGTTTTGTCCATCGTGATTGGGCATAAACATAAGCTAGATCTCTCGGAAAACTCAGTATTTCTACGTATCTATGGTGTAGTGGTTATCACGTCCGCCTAACACGCGGAAGGTCCCAGGTTCGAGCCCTGGTAGATACATATTTTGTCCATCGTGATTGGGCATAAATATAAGCTAGATCTCTCGGAAAACTCAGTATTACTACGTATCTATGGTGTAGTGGTTATCACGTCCGCTTTACACGCGGAAGGTCCCAGGTTCGAGCCCTGTTTGATACATGTTTTGTCCATCGTGATTGGGCATAAAAATAAGCTAGATCTCTCGGAAAACACAGTATTACTACGTATCTAGGGTGTAGTGGTAATCAAGTCCGCCTAGCACGCGGAATGTCCCAGGTTCGAAGCCTGGTAGATACATATTTTAACCATCGTGATTGGGCATAACAATAAGCTAGGTCTCTTGGAAAACTCATTATAACTACCTAACTATGGTGTAGTGGTTATCACGTCCACCTGACACGCGGAAGGTCCCAGGTTCGAGCCCTGGTAGATACATGTTTTGTCCATCGTGATTGGGCATAAACATAAGCTAGATCTCTCGGAAAACTCAGTATTTCTACGTATCTATGGTGTAGTGGTTATCACGTCCGCCTAACACGCGGAAGGTCCCAGGTTCGAGCCCTGGTAGATACATATTTTGTCCATCGTGATTGGGCATAAATATAAGCTAGATCTCTCGGAAAACTCAGTATTACTACGTATCTATGGTGTAGTGGTTATCACTTCCGCTTTACACGCGGAAGGTCCCAGGTTCGAGCCCTGTTTGATACATGTTTTGTCCATCGTGATTGGGCATAAAAATTAGCTAGATCTCTCGGAAAACTCAGAATTACTACGTATATATGGTGTAGTGGTTATCACGTCCGCCTAACACGTGGAAGGTGCCAGGTTCGAGCCCTGGTAGATACATATTTTGTCCATCGTGATTGGGCATAAAAAAGCTAGGTCTCTTGGAAAACTCAGCATTACTACGTATCTATAATGTAGTGGTTATCACGTCCGCTTCACACGCGGAAGGTCCCAGGTTCGAGCCCTGGTAGATACATATTTTGTCCATCGTGATTGGGCATAAAAAAGCTAAGTCTCTTGGCAATTTCAACATAACTACGTATCTATGGTGTAGTGGTTATCACGTCCGCTTCACACGCGGAAGGTCCCAGGTTCGAGCCCTGGTAGATACATATTTTGTCCATCGTGATTGGGCATAAAAAAGCTAGGTCTCTTGGAAAACTCAGTATCACAACGTATCTATGGTGTGTTGGTTATCACGTCCACCTAACACGCGAAAGGTCCCAGGTTCGAGTCCTGGTAGATACATATTTTGTCCATCGTGATTGGGCATAAAAAAGCTAGGTCTCTTGGAAATTTCAACGTAACTACGTATATATGGTGTTGTGGTTATCACGTCCGCTTCACACGCGGAAGGTCCCAGGTTCGAGCCCCGGTAGATACATGTTTTGTCCATCGTGATTGGGCATAAATATAAGCTAGATCTCTCGGAAAAGTCAGTATTACTACGTATCTATGGTGTAGTGGTTATCACGTCCGCTTTTCACGCGGAAGGTCCCAGGTTCGAGCCCTGGTAGATACATATTTTGTCCATCTTGATTGGGCATAAAAAAGCTAGGTCTCTTGGAAATTTCAGCACTAATACGTATCTATGTTGTAGTGGTTAACACGTCCGCTTCACACGCGGAAGGTCCCAGGTTCGAGCCCTGGTGGATACACATTTTGACCATCGATATAGGACATTAAAAAAAGCTAGGTCTCTTGGAAAACTCAATATTACTAAGTGTCTATGGGAAAGTGGTTATCACGTCCGGCTAACACGCGGAAGGTCCAAGGTTCGACGCCCATAAGATACATGTTTTGACCATCGTGATTAGGCATAAAAAAGCTAGGTCTCTTGGAAATTTCAACATAACTACGTATCTATGGGGTAGTGGTTATCACGTCCGCTTCACACGCGGAAGGTCCCAGGTTCGAGCCCTGGTAGATACATATTTTGTCCATCGTGATTGGGCATAAAAAAGCTAGGTCTCTTGGAAAACTCAGTATCACTACGTATCTATGGTGTAGTGGTTATCACGTCCGCCTAACACGCGGAAGGTCCCAGGATCGAGCCCTGGTAGATACATATTTTGTCCATCGTGATTGGGCATAAAATAAGCTAGATCTCTCGGAAAACTCAGTAT
Organism: Phalangium opilio; assembly: GCF_054372755.1. Taxonomy (NCBI): domain Eukaryota; kingdom Metazoa; phylum Arthropoda; class Arachnida; order Opiliones; family Phalangiidae; genus Phalangium; species Phalangium opilio. Next base: position 2,329,960 of record NW_028324148.1, on the reverse strand, counting down.
TACTACGTATCTATGGTGTAGTGGTTATCACGTCCGCTTTACACGCGGAAGGTCCCAGGTTCGAGCCCTGTTTGATACATGTTTTGTCCATCGTGATTGGGCATAAAAATTAGCTAGATCTCTCGGAAAACTCAGTATTACTACGTATATATGGTGTAGTGGTTATCACGTCCGCCTAACACGTGGAAGGTGCCAGGTTCGAGCCCTGGTAGATACATATTTTGTCCATCGTGACTGGGCATAAAAAAAGCTAGGTCTCTTGGAAAACTCAGCATTACTACGTATCTATAATGTAGTGGTTATCACGTCCGCTTCACACGTGGAAGGTCCCAGGTTCGAGCCCTGGTAGATACATATTTTGTCCATCGTGATTGGGCATAAAAAAGCTAAGTCTCTTGGAAATTTCAACGTAACTACGTATCTATGGTGTTGTGGTTATCACGTCCGCTTCACACGCGGAAGGTCCCAGGTTCGAGCCCCGGTAGATACATGTTTTGTCCATCGTGATTGGGCATAAATATAAGCTCGATCTCTCTGAAAAGTCAGTATTACTACGTATCTATGGTGTAGTGGTTATCACGTCCGCTTTTCACGCGGAAGGTCCCAGGTTCGAGCCCTGGTAGATACATATTTTGTCCATCTTGATTGGGCATAAAAAAGCTAGGTCTCTTGGAAATTTCAGCACTAATACGTATCTATGTTGTAGTGGTTAACACGTCCGCTTCACACGCGGAAGGTCCCAGGTTCGAGCCCTGGTGGATACACATTTTGACCATCGATATAGGACATTAAAAAAAGCTAGGTCTCTTGGAAAACTCAATATTACTAAGTGTCTATGGGAAAGTGGTTATCACGTCCGGCTAACACGCGGAAGGTCCCAGGTTCGAGCCCTGGTAGATACATATTTTGTCCATCTTGATTGGGCATAAAAAAGCTAGGTCTCTTGGAAATTTCAGCACTAATACGTATCTATGTTGTAGTGGTTAACACGTCCGCTTCACACGCGGAAGGTCCCAGGTTCGAGCCCTGGTGGATACACATTTTGACCATCGATATAGGACATTAAAAAAAGCTAGGTCTCTTGGAAAACTCAATATTACTAAGTGTCTATGGGAAAGTGGTTATCACGTCCGGCTAACACGTGGAAGGTCCAAGGTTCGACGCCCATAAGATACATGTTTTGACCATCGTGATTAGGCATAAAAAAGCTAGGTCTCTTGGAAATTTCAACATAACTACGTATCTATGGGGTAGTGGTTATCACGTCCGCTTCACACGCGTAAGGTCCCAGGTTCGAGCCCTGGTAGATACATATTTTGTCCATCGTGATTGGGCATAAAAAAGCTAGGTCTCTTGGAAAACTCAGTATCACTACGTATCTATGGTGTAGTGGTTATCACGTCCGCCTAACACGCGGAAGGTCCCAGGATCGAGCCCTGGTAGATACATATTTTGTCCATCGTGATTGGGCATAAATATAAGCTAGATCTCTCGGAAAACTCAGTATTACTACGTATCTAAGGTGTAGTGGTTATCACGTCCGCTTTACACGCGGAAGGTCCCATGTTCGAGCCCTGGTAGATACATGTTTTGTCCATCGTGATTTGGCATAAAAATTAGCTAGATCTCTCGGAAAACTCAGTATTACTACGTATATATGGTGTAGTGGTTATCACGTCCGCCTAACACGTGGAAGGTGACAGGTTCGAGCCCTGGTACATACATATTTTGTCCATCGTGATTGGGCATAAAAAAAGCTAGGTCTCTTGGAAAACTCAGCGTTACTACGTATCTATGGTGTAGTGGTTATCACGTCCGCTTAATACGCGGAAGGTCCCAAGTTCGAGTCCTGGTAGATACATGTTTTGTCCATCGTGATTGGGCATAAAAAAGCTAGGTCTCTTGGAAATTTCAACATAACTACGTATCTATAATGTAGTGGTTATCACGTCAGCTTCACACGCGGAAGGTCCCAGGTTCGAGCCCTGGTAGATACATATTTTGTCCATCGTGATTGGGCATAAAAAAGCTAGGTCTCTTGGAAATTTCAACGTAACTACATATCTATGGTGTTGTGGTTATCACGTCCGCTTCACACGCGGAAGGTCCCAGGTTCGAGCCCCGGAAGATACATGTTTTGTCCATCGTGATTGGGCATAAAAATAGGCTAGATCTCTCGGAAAACTCAGTATTTCTACGTATCTATGGTGTAGTGGTTATCACGTCCGCTTTTCACGCGGAAGGTCCCAGGTTCGAGCCCTGGTAGATACATATTTTTTCCATCGTGATTGGGCATAAATATAAGCTAGATCTCTCGGAAAAGTCAGTATTACTACGTATCTATGGTGTAGTGGTTATCACGTCCGCTTTTCACGCGGAAGGTCCCAGGTTCGAGCCCTGGTAGATACATATTTTGTCCATCGTGATTGGGCATAAAAAAGCTAGGTCTCTTGGAAATTTCAGTATTAATACGTATCTATGTTGTAGTGGTTAACACGTCCGCTTCACACGCGGAAGGTCCCAGGTTCGAGCCCTGGTGGATACACATTTTGACCATCGATATAGGACATTAAAAAAAGCTAGGTCTCTTGGAAAACTCAATATTACTAAGTGTCTATGGGAAAGTGGTTATCACGTCCGGCTAACACGCGGAAGGTCAAAGGTTCGACGCCCATAAGATACATGTTTTGACCATCGTGATTAGGCATAAAAAAGCTGGGTCTCTTGGAAATTTCAACATAACTACGTATCTATGGTGTAGTGGTTATCACGTCCGCCTAACACGCGGAAGGTCCCAGGTTCGAGCCCTGGTAGATACATATTTTGTCCATCGTGATTGGGCATAAATATAAGCTAGATCTCTCGGAAAACTCAGTACTACTACGTATCTAAGGTGTAGTGGTTATCACGTCCGCTTTTCACGCGGAAGGTCCCAGGTTCGAGCCCTGGTAGATACATATTTTGTCCATCGTGATTGGGCATAAATATAAGCTAAATCTCTCGGAAAACTCAGTATTACTACGTATCTATGGTGTGGTGGTTATCACGTCCGCTTTACACGCGGAAGGTCCCAGGTTCGAGCCCTGTTTGATACATGTTTTGTCCATCGTGATTGGGCATAAAAATTAGCTAGATCTCTCGGAAAACTCAGTATTACTACGTATATATGGTGTAGTGGTTATCACGTCCGCCTAACACGTGGAAGGTGCCAGGTTCGAGCCCTGGTAGATACATATTTTGTCCATCGTGATTGGGCATAAAAAAAGCTAGGTCTCTTGGAAAACTCAGCATTAGTACGTATCTATGGTGTAGTGGTTATCACGTCCGCTTAATACGTGGAAGGTCCCAAGTTCGAGTGCTTGTAGATACATGTTTTGTCCATCGTGATTGGGCATAAAAAAGCTAGGTCTCTTGGAAATTGCGACATAACTACGTATCTATGGTGTAGTGGTTATCACGTCCGCCTAACACGCGGAAGGTCCCAGGTTCGAGCCCTGGTAGATACATATTTTGTCCATCGTGATTGGGCATAAAAATAAGCTAGATCTCTCGGAAAACTCAGTATTGCTACGTTTCTGTGGTGTAGTGGTTATCACGTCCGCTTTACACGCGGAAGGTCCCATGTTCGAGCCCTGGTAGATACATGTTTTGTCCATCGTGATTGGGCATAAATATAAGCTAGATCTCTCGGAAAACTCAGTATTACTACGTATCTATGTTGTAGTGGTTATCACGTCCGCTTCACACGCGGAAGGTCCCAGGTTCGAGCCCTGGTAGATACATATTTTGTCCATCGTGATTGGGCATAAAAAAGCTAGGTCTCTTGGAAATTTCAGCATTACTACGTATCTATGTTGTAGTGGTTAACACGTCCGCTTCACACGCGGAAGGTCCCAGGTTCGAGCCCTGGTAGATACACATTTTGACCATCGATATAGGACATTAAAAAAAGCTAGGTCTCTTGGAAAACTCAATATTACTAAGTGTCTATGGGAAAGTGGTTATCACGTCCGGCTAACACGCGGAAGGTCCAAGGTTCGACGCCCATAAGATACATGTTTTGACCATCGTGATTAGGCATAAAAATATGCTAGGTCTCTTTGAAAACTCAAGTTTACTACGTAGCTATAGTGTAGTGGTTAGTACGTCCGCTTTACACGCTGAAGGTCCCAGGTTCGAGCCCTGGTAGATACATGTTTTGTCCATCGTGATTTGGCATAAAAATTAGCTAGATCTCTCGGAAAACTCAGTATTACTACGTATATATGGTGTAGTGGTTATCAAGTCCGCCTAACACGTGGAAGGTGCCAGGTTCGAGCCCTGGTAGATACATATTTTGTCCATCGTGATTGGGCATAAAAATAAGCTAGATCTCTCGAAAAACACAGTATTACTACGTATCTATGGTGTAGTGGTAATCAAGTCCGCCTAGCACGCGGAATGTCCCAGGTTCGAAACCTGGTAGATACATATTTTAACCATCGTGATTGGGCATAACAATAAGCTAGATCTCTTGGAAAACTCATTATAACTACCTAACTATGGTTTAGTGGTTATCACGTCCACCTGACACGCGGAAGGTCCCAGGTTCGAGCCCTGGTAGATACATGTTTTGTCCATCGTGATTGGGCATAAACATAAGCTAGATCTCTCGGAAAACTTAGTATTTCTACGTATCTATGGTGTAGTGGTTATCACGTCCGCCTAACACGCGGAAGGTCCCAGGTTCGAGCCCTGGTAGATACATAGTTTGTCCATCGTGATTGGGCATAAATATGAGCTAGATCTCTCGGAAAACTCAGTATTACTGCGTATGTATGGTGTAGTGGTTATCACGTCCGCTTTACACGCGGAAGGTCCCAGGTTCGAGCCCTGTTTGATACATGTTTTGTCCATCGTGATTGGGCATAAAAATTAGCTAGATCTCTCGGAAAACTCAGTATTACTACGTATATATGGTGTAGTGGTTATCACGTCCGCCTAACACGTGGAAGGTGCCAGGTTCGAGCCCTGGTAGATACATGTTTTGTCCATCGTGATTGGGCATAAAAATTAGCTAGGTCTCTTGGAAATTTCAACATAACTACGTATCTATGGGGTAGGTGTTATCACGTCCGCTTCACACGCGTAAGGTCCCAGGTTCGAGCCCTGGTAGCTACATATTTTGTCCATCGTGATTGGGCATAAAAAAGCTAGGTCTCTTGGAAAACTCAGTATCACTACGTATCTATGGTGTAGTGGTTATCACGTCCGCCTAACACGCGGAAGGTCCCAGGATCGAGCCCTGGTAGATACATATTTTGTCCATCGTGATTGGGCATAAATATAAACTAGATCTCTCGGAAAACTCAGTAGTACTACGTATCTAAGGTGTAGTGGTTATCACGTCCGCTTTTCACGCGGAAGGTCCCAGTTTCGAGCCCTGGTAGATACATGTTTTGTCCATCGTGATTGGGCATAAAAATAAGCTAGATCCCTCGGAAAACTCAGTAGTACTACGTATATGTGGTGTAGTGGTTGTCACGTCCGCTTTACACGCGGAAGGTCCCATGTTCGAGCCCTGGTAGATACATGTTTTGTCCATCGTGATTTGGCATAAAAATTAGCTAGATCTCTCGGAAAACTCAGTATTACTACGTATATATGGTGTAGTGGTTATCACGTCCGCCTAACACGTGGAAGGTGCCAGGTTCGAGCCCTGGTACATACATATTTTGTCCATCGTGATTGGGCATATAAAAAGCTAGGTCTCTTGGAAAACTCAGCGTTACTACGTATCTATGGTGTAGTGGTTATCACGTCCGCTTATGACGCGGAAGGTCCCAAGTTCGAGTCCTGGTAGATACATGTTTTGTCCATCGTGATTGGGCATAAAAAAGCTAGGTCTCTTGGAAATTTCAACATAACTACGTATCTATGGTGTAGTGGTTATCACGTCCGCTTCGCACGCGGTAGGTCCCAGGTTCGGCCCTGGTAGATACATGTTTTATCCATCGTGATTGGGCATAAAAATAAGCTAGATCTCTCGGAAAACTCAGTATTTCTACGTATATATGGTGTAGTGGTTATCACGTCCGCCTAACACGCGGAAGGTCCCAGTTTCGAGTCCTGGTAGATACATGTTTTGTCCAACGTAATTGGGCATAAAAAAGCTAGGTCTCTTGGAAATTTCAACATAACTACGTATCTATGGTGTAGTGGTTATCACGTTTGCTTCACACGCGGAAGGTCCCAGGTTCGAGCTCTGGTAGATACATATTTTGTCCATCGTGATTGGGCATAAAAAAGCTAGGTCTCTTGGAAAACTCAGTATCACTACGTATCTATGGTGTAGTGGTTATCACGTCCGCCTAACACGTGGAAGGTGCCAGGTTCGAGCCCTGGTAGATACATATTTTGTCCATCGTGATTGGGCATAAAAAAGCTAGGTCTCTTGGAAATTTCAACATAACTACGTATCTATGGTGTAGTGGTTATCACGTCCGCTTCGCACGCGGTAGGTCCCAGGTTCGAGCCCTGGTAGATACATGTTTTGTCCATCGTGATTGGGCATAAAAATAAGCTAGATCTCTCGGAAAACTCAGTATTTCTACGTATATATGGTGTAGTGGTTATCACGTCCGCCTAACACGCGGAAGGTCCCAGTTTCGAGTCCTGGTAGATACATGTTTTGTCCAACGTAATTGGGCATAAAAAAGCTAGATCTCTTGGAAATTTCAACATAACTACGTATCTATGGTGTAGTGGTTATCACGTCCGCTTCACACGCGGAAGGTCCCAGGTTCGAGCTCTGGTAGATACATATTTTGTCCATCGTGATTGGGCATAAAAAAGCTAGGTCTCTTGGAAAACTCAGTATCACTACGTATCTATGGTGTAGTGGTTATCACGTCCGCCTAACACGCGGAAGGTCCCAGGTTCGAGCCCTGGTAGATACATATTTTGTCCATCGTGATTGGGCATAAATATAAGCTAGATCTCTCGGAAAACTCAGTATTACTACGTATCTAAGCTGTAGTGGTTATCACGTCCGCTTTTCACGCGGAAGGTCCCAGGTTCGAGCCCTGGTAGATACATATTTTGACCATCGTGATAGGACATAAAAAAAGCTAGGTCTCTTTGAAAACTCAATTTTACTACGTAGCTATAGTGTAGTGGTTATCACGTCCGCTAAACACGCGGAAGGTCCCACGTTCGAGCCCTGGTAGATACATGTTTTATCCATCGTGATTGGGCATAAAAATAAGCTAGATCTCTCGGAAAACTCAGTATTACTACGTATCTATGGTGTAGTGGTTATCACGTCCGCTTTACACGCGGAAGGTCCCAGGTTCGAGCCCTGCTAGATACATATTTTGACCATCGTGATAGGACATAAAAAAGCTAGGTCTCTTGGAAAACTCAGTATAACTACGTATCTATGGTGTAGTGGTTATCACGTCCGCTTCACACGCGGAAGGTCCCAGCTTCGAGCCCTGGTAGATACATATTTTGTCCATCGTGATTGGGCATAAAAAAGCTAGGTCTCTTGGAAAACTCAGTATCACTACGTATCTATGGTGTAGTGGTTATCACGTCCGCCTAACACGCAGAAGGTCCCAGGTTCGAGCCCTGGTAGATACATATTTTGTCCATCGTGATTGGGCATAAAAAAGCTAGGTCTCTTGGAAATTTCAACATAACTACGTATCTATGGTGTAGTGGTTATCACGTCCGCTTTACACGCGGAAGGTCCCAGGTTCGAGCCCTGGTAGATACATATTTTGTCCATCGTGATTGGGCATAAAAAAAGCTAGGTCTCTTGAAAAACTCAGTATCACCTCGTATCTATGCGATAGTGGTTATCACGTCTGGCTAACACGCGGAAGGTCCCAGGTTCGAGGCCCATAAGATACATGTTTTGACCATCGTGATTAGGCATAAAAATAAAATAGGTCTCTTGGAAAACTCAGTTCTACTACGTATATATAGTGTAGTGGTTATCAGGTCCGCTTTACACGCGGAATGTCCCAGGTTCGAGCCCTGGTAGATACATGTTTTGTCCATCGTGATTGGGCATAAATATAAGCTAGATCTCTCGGAAAACTCAGTATTACTACGTATCTATGGTGTAGTGGTTATCACGTCCGCCTAACACGCGGAATCTCCCAGGTTCGAGCCCTGGTAGATACATATTTTGTCCATCGTGATTGGGCATAAAAAAGCTAGGTCTCTTGGAAATTTCAACATAACTACGTATCTATGGTGTAGTGGTTATCACGTCCGCTTCGCACGCGGTAGGTCCCAGGTTCGAGCCCTGGTAGATACATGTTTTGTCCATCGTGATTGGGCATAAAAATAAGCTAGATCTCTCGGAAAACTCAGTATTTCTACGTATATATGGTGTAGTGGTTATCACGTCCGCCTAACACGCGGAAGGTCCCAGTTTCGAGTCCTGGTAGATACATGTTTTGTCCAACGTAATTGGGCATAAAAAAGCTAGGTCTCTTGGAAATTTCAACATAACTACGTATCTATGGTGTAGTGGTTATCACGTCCGCTTCACACGCGGAAGGTCCCAGGTTCGAGCTCTGGTAGATACATATTTTGTCCATCGTGATTGGGCATAAAAAAGCTAGGTCTCTTGGAAAACTCAGTATCACTACGTATCTATGGTGTAGTGGTTATCACGTCCGCCTAACACGCGGAAGGTCCCAGGTTCCAGCCCTGGTAGGTACATATTTTGTCCATCGTGATTGGGCATAAAAAAGCTAGGTCTCTTGGAAATTTCAACATAACTACGTATCTATGGTGTAGTGGTTATCACGTCCGCTTTACACACGGAAGGTCCCAGGTTTGAGCGCTGGTAGATACATGTTTTGTCCATCGTGATTGGGCATAAAAATAAGCTAGATCTCTCGGAAAACTCAGTATTTCTACGTATCTATGGTGTAGTGGTTATCAAGTCCGTCTAACACGCGGAAGGTCCCAGGTTCGAGCCCTGGTAGATACATATTTTGTCCATCGTGATTGGGCATAAATATAAGCTAGATCTCTCGGAAAACTCAGTATTACTACGTATCTATGGTGTAGTGGTTATCACGTCCGCCTTACACGCGGAAGGTCCCAGGTTCGAGCCCTGCTAGATACATATTTTGACCATCGTGATAGGACATAAAAAAGCTAGGTCTCTTGGAAATTTCAACATAACTACGTATCTATGGTGTAGTGGTTATCACGTCCGCTTTACACGCGGAAGGTCCCAGGTTCGAGCCCTGGTAGATACATATTTTGTCCATCGTGATTGGGCATAAAAAAAGCTAGGTCTCTTGGAAAACTCAGTATCACTTCGTATCTATGCGATAGTGGTTATCACGTCTGGCTAACACGCGGAAGGTCCCAGGTTCGAGGCCCATAAGATACATGTTTTGACCATCGTGATTAGGCATAAAAATAAAATAGGTCTCTTGGAAAACTCAGTTCTACTACGTATATATAGTGTAGTGGTTATCAGGTCCGCTTTACACGCGGAATGTCCCAGGTTCGAGCCCTGGTAGATACATGTTTTGTCCATCGTGATTGGGCATAAATATAAGCTAGATCTCTCGGAAAACTCAGTATTACTACGTATCTATGGTGTAGTGGTTATCACGTCCGCCTAACACGCGGAATCTTCCAGGTTCGAGCCCTGGTAGATACATATTTTGTCCATCGTGATTGGGCATAAAAAAGCTAGGTCTCTTGGAAATTTCAACACAACTACGTATCTATGGTGTTGTGGTTATCACGTCCGCTTCACACGCGGAAGGTCCCACGTTCGAGCCCTGGTAGATACATGTTTTATCCATCGTGATTGGGCATAAAAATAAGCTAGATCTCTCGGAAAACTCAGTATTACTACGTTTGTGTGGTGTAGTGGTTATCACGTCCGCTTTACACGCGGAAGGTCCCAGGTTCGAGCCCTGGTAGATACATGTTTTGTCCATCGTGATTGGGCATAAAAATTAGCTAGATCTCTCGGAAAACTCAGTATTACTACGTATATATGGTGTAGTGGTTATCACGTCCGCCTAACACGTGGAAGGTGCCAGGTTCGAGCCCTGGTAGATACATATTTTGTCCATCGTGATTGGGCATAAAAAAGCTAGGTCTCTTGGAAAACTCAGCATTACTACGTATCTATGGTGTAGTGGTTACCACGTCCGCTTAATGCGCGAAAGGTCCCAAGTTCGTGTCCTGGTAGATACATGCTTTGTCCATCGTGATTGGGCATAAAAAAGCTGGGTCTCTTGGAAATTTCAACATAACTACGGATCTATGGTGTAGTGGTTATCACGTCCGCCTAACACGCGGAAGGTTCCAGGTTCGAGCCCTGGTAGATACATATATTGTCCATCGTGATTGGGCATAAATATAAGCTAGATGTCTCGGAAAACTCAGTATTACTACGTATCTATGGTGTAGTGGTTATCACGTCCGTTTTACACGCGGAAGGTCCCAGGTTCGAGCCCTGGTAGATACATATTTTGACCATCGTGATAGGACATAAAAAAGCTAGGTCTCTTGGAAAACTCAATATTACTAAGTGTCTATGGGATAGTGGTTATCACGTCCGGCTAACACGCGGAAGGTCCAAGGTTCGACGCCCATAAGATACATGTTTTGACCATCGTGATTAGGCATAAAAATATGCTAGGTCTCTTTAAAAACTCAATTTTACTACGTAGCTATAGTGTAGTGGTTATCACGTCCGCCTAACACGCGGAATCTCCCAGGTTCGAGCCCTGGTAGATACATATTTTGTCCATCGTGATTGGGCATAAAAAAGCTAGGTCTCTTGGAAATTTCAACACAACTACGTATCTATGGTGTAGTGGTTATCACGTCCGCTTTACACGCGGAAGGTCCCAGGTTCGAGCCCTGGTAGATACATATTTTGTCCATCGTGATTGGGCATAAAAAAAGCTAGGTCTCTTGGAAAACTCAGTATCACTTCGTATCTATGCGATAGTGGTTATCACGTCTTGCTAACACGCGGAAGGTCCCAGGTTCGAGGCCCATAAGATACATGTTTTGACCATCGTGATTAGGCATAAAAATAAAATAGGTCTCTTGGAAAACTCAGTTCTACTACGTATATATAGTGTAGTGGTTATCACGTCTGCTTTACACGCGGAATGTCCCAGGTTCGAGCCCTGGTAGATACATGTTTTGTCCATCGTGATTGGGCATAAATATAAGCTAGATCTCTCAGAAAACTCAGTACTACTACGTTTCTATGGTGTAGTGGTTATCACGTCCGCTTCACACGCGGAAGGTCCCAGGTTCGAGCCCTGGTAGATACATATTTTGTCCATCGTGATTGGGCATAAAAAAGCTAGGTCTCTTGGAAAACTCAGTATCACTACGTATCTATGGTGTAGTGGTTATCACGTCCGCCTAACACGCGGAAGGTCCCAGGTTCGAGCCCTGGTAGATACATATTTTGTCCATCGTGATTGGGCATAAATATAAGCTAGATCTCTCGGAAAACTCAGTATTACTACGTATCTAAGCTGTAGTGGTTATCACGTCCACTTTTCACGCGGAAGGTCCCAGGTTCGAGCCCTGGTAGATACATATTTTGACCATCGTGATAGGACATAAAAAAAGCTAGGTCTCTTTGAAAACTCAATTTTACTACGTAGCTATAGTGTAGTGGTTATCACGTCCGCTAAACACGCGGAAGGTCCCACGTTCGAGCCCTGGTAGATACATGTTTTATCCATCGTGATTGGGCATAAAAATAAGCTAGATCTCTCGGAAAACTCAGTATTACTACGTTTCTGTGGTGTAGTGGTTATCACGTCCGCTTTACACGCGGAAGGTCCCATGTTAGAGCCCTGGTAGATACATGTTTTGTCCATCGTGATTGGGCATAAAAATTAGCTAGATCTCTCGGAAAACTCAATATTACTACGTATATATGGTGTAGTGGTTATCACGTCCGCCTAACACGTGGAAGGTGCCAGGTTCGAGCCCTGGTAGATACATATTTTGTCCATCGTGATTGGGCATAAAAAAGCTAGGTCTCTTGGAAAACTCAGCATTACTACGTATCTATGGTGTAGTGGTTATCACGTCCGCTTAATGCGCGAAAGGTCCCAAGTTCGTGTCCTGGTAGATACATGCTTTGTCCATCGTGATTGGGCATAAAAAAGCTGGGTCTCTTGGAAATTTCAACATAACTACGGATCTATGGTGTAGTGGTTATCACGTCCGCCTAACACGCGGAAGGTTCCAGGTTCGAGCCCTGGTAGATACATATATTGTCCATCGTGATTGGGCATAAATATAAGCTAGATGTCTCGGAAAACTCAGTATTACTATGTATCTATGGTGTAGTGGTTATCACGTCCGTTTTACACGCGGAAGGTCCCAGGTTCGAGCCCTGGTAGATACATATTTTGACCATCGTGATAGGACATAAAAAAAGCTAGGTCTCTTGGAAAACTCAATATTACTAAGTGTCTATGGGATAGTGGTTATCACGTCCGGCTAACACGCGGAAGGTCCAAGGTTCGACGCCCATAAGATACATGTTTTGACCATCGTGATTAGGCATAAAAATATGCTAGGTCTCTTTGAAAACTCAATTTTACTACGTAGCTATAGTGTAGTGGTTATCACGTCCGCCTAACACGCAGAAGGTCCCAGGTTCGAGCCCTGGTAGATACATATTTTGTCCATCGTGATTGGGCATAAAAAAGCTAGGTCTCTTGGAAATTTCAACATAACTACGTATCTATGGTGTAGTGGTTATTACGTCCGCTTTACACGCGGAAGTTCCCAGGTTCGAGCCCTGGTAGATACATATTTTGTCCATCGTGATTGGGCATAAAAAAAGCTAGGTCTCTTGGAAAACTCAGTATCACTTCGTATCTATGCGATAGTGGTTATCACGTCTGGCTAACACGCGGAAGGTCCCAGGTTCGAGGCCCATAAGATACATGTTTTGACCATCGTGATTAGGCATAAAAATAAAATAGGTCTCTTGGAAAACTCAGTTCTACTACGTATATATAGTGTAGTGGTTATCAGGTCCGCTTTACACGCGGAATGTCCCAGGTTCGAGCCCTGGTAGATACATGTTTTGTCCATCGTGATTGGGCATAAATATAAGCTAGATCTCTCGGAAAACTCAGTATTACTACGTATCTATGGTGCAGTGGTTATCACGTCCGCCTAACACGCGGAATCTCCCAGGTTCGAGCCCTGGTAGATACATATTTTGTCCATCGTGATTGGGCATAAAAAAGCTAGGTCTCTTGGAAATTTCAACACAACTACGTATCTATGGTGTAGTGGTTATCACGTCCGCTTTACACGCGGAAGGTCCCAGGTTCGAGCCCTGGTAGATACATATTTTGTCCATCGTGATTGGGCATAAAAAAAGCTAGGTCTCTTGGAAAACTCAGTATCACATCGTATCTATGCGATAGTGGTTATCACGTCTTGCTAACACGCGGAAGGTCCCAGGTTCGAGGCCCATAAGATACATGTTTTGACCATGGTGATTAGGCATAAAAATAAAATAGGTCTCTTGGAAAACTCAGTTCTACTACCTATATATAGTGTAGTGGTTATCACGTCTGCTTTACACGCGGAATGTCCCAGGTTCGAGCCCTGGTAGATACATGTTTTGTCCATCGTGATTGGGCATAAATATAAGCTAGATCTCTCAGAAAACTCAGTACTACTACGTATCTATGGTGTAGTGGTTATCACGTCCGCCTAACACGCGGAATCTCCCAGGTTCGAGCCCTGGTAGATACATATTTTGTCCATCGTGATTGGGCATAAAAAAGCTAGGTCTCTTGGAAAACTCAGTATCACTACGTATCTATGGTGTAGTGGTTATCACGTCCGCCTAACACGCGGAAGGTGCCAGGTTCGAGCCCTGGTAGATACATATTTTGTCCATCGTGATTGGGCATAAAAAAGCTAGGTCTCTTGGAAAACTCAGTATCACTACGTATCTATGGTGTAGTGGTTATCACGCCCGCCTAACACGCGGAAGGTCCCAGGTTCGAGCCCTGGAAGATACATATTTTGTCCATCGTGATTGGGCATAAAAAAGCTAGGTCTCTTGGAAATTTCAACATAACTACGTATCTATGGTGTAGTGGTTATTACGTCCGCTTTACACGCGGAAGTTCCCAGGTTCGAGCCCTGGTAGATACATATTTTGTCCATCGTGATTGGGCATAAAAAAAGCTAGGTCTCTTGGAAAACTCAGTATCACTTCGTATCTATGCGATAGTGGTTATCACGTCTGGCTAACACGCGGAAGGTCCCAGGTTCGAGGCCCATAAGATACATGTTTTGACCATCGTGATTAGGCATAAAAATAAAATAGGTCTCTTGGAAAACTCAGTTCTACTACGTATATATAGTGTAGTGGTTATCAGGTCCGCTTTACACGCGGAATGTCCCAGGTTCGAGCCCTGGTAGATACATGTTTTGTCCATCGTGATTGGGCATAAATATAAGCTAGATCTCTCGGAAAACTCAGTATTACTACGTATCTATGGTGCAGTGGTTATCACGTCCGCCTAACACGCGGAATCTCCCAGGTTCGAGCCCTGGTAGATACATATTTTGTCCATCGTGATTGGGCATAAAAAAGCTAGGTCTCTTGGAAATTTAAACACAACTACGTATCTATGGTGTAGTGGTTATCACGTCCGCTTTACACGCGGAAGGTCCCAGGTTCGAGCCCTGGTAGATACATATTTTGTCCATCGTGATTGGGCATAAAAATAAGCTAGATCTCTCGGAAAACTCAGTATTACTACGTTTCTGTGGTGTAGTGGTTATCACGTCCGCTTTACACGCGGAAGGTCCCATGTTCGAGCCCTGGTAGATACATGTTTTGTCCATCGTGATTGGGCATAAAAATTAGCTAGATCTCTCGGAAAACTCAATATTACTACGTATATATGGTGTAGTGGTTATCACGTCCGCCTAACACGTGGAAGGTGCCAGGTTCGAGCCCTGGTAGATACATATTTTGTCCATCGTGATTGGGCATAAAAAAGCTAGGTCTCTTGGAAAACTCAGCATTACTACGTATCTATGGTGTAGTGGTTATCACGTCCGCTTAATGCGCGAAAGGTCCCAAGTTCGTGTCCTGGTAGATACATGCTTTGTCCATCGTGATTGGGCATAAAAAAGCTGGGTCTCTTGGAAATTTCAACATAACTACGGATCTATGGTGTAGTGGTTATCACGTCCGCCTAACACGCGGAAGGTTCCAGGTTCGAGCCCTGGTAGATACATATATTGTCCATCGTGATTGGGCATAAATATAAGCTAGATGTCTCGGAAAACTCAGTATTACTACGTATCTATGGTGTAGTGGTTATCACGTCCGTTTTACACGCGGAAGGTCCCAGGTTCGAGCCCTGGTAGATACATATTTTGACCATCGTGATAGGACATAAAAAAAGCTAGGTCTCTTGGAAAACTCAATATTACTAAGTGTCTATGGGATAGTGGTTATCACGTCCGGCTAACACGCGGAAGGTCCAAGGTTCGACGCCCATAAGATACATGTTTTGACCATCGTGATTAGGCATAAAAATATGCTAGGTCTCTTTGAAAACTCAATTTTACTACGTAGCTATAGTGTAGTGGTTATCACGTCCGCCTAACACGCAGAAGGTCCCAGGTTCGAGCCCTGGTAGATACATATTTTGTCCATCGTGATTGGGCATAAAAAAGCTAGGTCTCTTGGAAATTTCAACATAACTACGTATCTATGGTGTAGTGGTTATTACGTCCGCTTTACACGCGGAAGTTCCCAGGTTCGAGCCCTGGTAGATACATATTTTGTCCATCGTGATTGGGCATAAAAAAAGCTAGGTCTCTTGGAAAACTCAGTATCACTTCGTATCTATGCGATAGTGGTTATCACGTCTGGCTAACACGCGGAAGGTCCCAGGTTCGAGGCCCATAAGATACATGTTTTGACCATCGTGATTAGGCATAAAAATAAAATAGGTCTCTTGGAAAACTCAGTTCTACTACGTATATATAGTGTAGTGGTTATCAGGTCCGCTTTACACGCGGAATGTCCCAGGTTCGAGCCCTGGTAGATACATGTTTTGTCCATCGTGATTGGGCATAAATATAAGCTAGATCTCTCGGAAAACTCAGTATTACTACGTATCTATGGTGCAGTGGTTATCACGTCCGCCTAACACGCGGAATCTCCCAGGTTCGAGCCCTGGTAGATACATATTTTGTCCATCGTGATTGGGCATAAAAAAGCTAGGTCTCTTGGAAATTTCAACACAACTACGTATCTATGGTGTAGTGGTTATCACGTCCGCTTTACACGCGGAAGGTCCCAGGTTCGAGCCCTGGTAGATACATATTTTGTCCATCGTGATTGGGCATAAAAAAAGCTAGGTCTCTTGGAAAACTCAGTATCACATCGTATCTATGCGATAGTGGTTATCACGTCTTGCTAACACGCGGAAGGTCCCAGGTTCGAGGCCCATAAGATACATGTTTTGACCATGGTGATTAGGCATAAAAATAAAATAGGTCTCTTGGAAAACTCAGTTCTACTACCTATATATAGTGTAGTGGTTATCACGTCTGCTTTACACGCGGAATGTCCCAGGTTCGAGCCCTGGTAGATACATGTTTTGTCCATCGTGATTGGGCATAAATATAAGCTAGATCTCTCAGAAAACTCAGTACTACTACGTATCTATGGTGTAGTGGTTATCACGTCCGCCTAACACGCGGAATCTCCCAGGTTCGAGCCCTGGTAGATACATATTTTGTCCATCGTGATTGGGCATAAAAAAGCTAGGTCTCTTGGAAAACTCAGTATCACTACGTATCTATGGTGTAGTGGTTATCACGTCCGCCTAACACGCGGAAGGTGCCAGGTTCGAGCCCTGGTAGATACATATTTTGTCCATCGTGATTGGGCATAAAAAAAGCTAGGTCTCTTGGAAAACTCAGTATCACTACGTATCTATGGTGTAGTGGTTATCACGCCCGCCTAACACGCGGAAGGTCCCAGGTTCGAGCCCTGGAAGATACATATTTTGTCCTTCGTGATTGGGCATAAAAAAGCTAAGTCTCTTGGAAATTTAAACATTACTACGTATCTATGGTGTAGTGGTTATCACGTCCGCTTCACACGCGGAAGGTCCCAGGTTCGAGCTCTGGTAGATACATATTTTGTCCATCGTGATTGGGCATAAAAAAGCTAGGTCTCTTGGAAAACTCAGTATCACTACGTATCTATGGTGTAGTGGTTATCACGTCCGCTTCACATGCGGAAGGTCCCAGGTTCGAGCCCTGGTAGATACATATTTTGTCCATCGTGATTGGGCATAAAAAAGCTAGGTCTCTTGGAAAACTCAGTATCACTACGTATCTATGGTGTAGTGGTTATCACGTCCGCCTAACACGCGGAAGGTCCCAGGTTCGAGCCCTGGTAGATACATATTTTGTCCATCGTGATTGGGCATAAAAAAGCTAGGTCTCTTGGAAATTTCAACATAACTACGTATCTATGGTGTAGTGGTTATGAAGTCCGTCTAACACGCGGAAGGTCCCAGGTTCGAGCCCTGCTAGATACAAATTTTGTCCATCGTGATTGGGCATAAAAAAGCTAGGTCTCTTGGAAATTTCAACACAACTACGTATCTATGGTGTAGTGGTTATCACGTCCGCTTTACACGCGGAAGGTCCCAGGTTCGAGACCTGGTAGATACATATTTTGTAAATCGTGATTGGGCATAAAAAAAGCTAGGTCTCTTGGAAAACTCAGTATCACTTCGTATCTATGCGATAGTGGTTATCACGTCTTGCTAACACGCGGAAGGTCCCAGGTTCGAGGCCCATAAGATACATGTTTTGACCATCGTGATTAGGCATAAAAATAAAATAGGTCTCTTGGAAAACTCAGTTCTACTACGTATATATAGTGTAGTGGTTATCACGTCTGCTTTACACGCGGAATGTCCCAGGTTCGAGCCCTGGTAGATACATGTTTTGTCCATCGTGATTGGGCATAAATATAAGCTAGATCTCTCAGAAAACTCAGTACTACTACGTATCTATGGTGTAGTGGTTATCACGTCCGCCTAACACGCGGAATCTCCCAGGTTCGAGCCCTGGTAGATACATATTTTGTCCATCGTGATTGGGCATAAAAAAGCTAGGTCTCTTGGAAAACTCAGTATCACTACGTATCTATGGTTTAGTGGTTATCACGTCCGCCTAACACGCGGAAGGTGCCAGGTTCGAGCCCTGGTAGATACATATTTTGTCCATCGTGATTGGGCATAAAAAAAGCTAGGTCTCTTGGAAAACTCAGTATCACTACGTATCTATGGTGTAGTGGTTATCACGCCCGCCTAACACGCGGAAGGTCCCAGGTTCGAGCCCTGGAAGATACATATTTTGTCCTTCGTGATTGGGCATAAAAAAGCTAAGTCTCTTGGAAATTTAAACATTACTACGTATCTATGGTGTAGTGGTTATCACGTCCGCTTCACACGCGGAAGGTCCCAGGTTCGAGCTCTGGTAGATACATATTTTGTCCATCGTGATTGGGCATAAAAAAGCTAGGTCTCTTGGAAAACTCAGTATCACTACGTATCTATGGTGTAGTGGTTATCACGTCCGCTTCACATGCGGAAGGTCCCAGGTTCGAGCCCTGGTAGATACATATTTTGTCCATCGTGATTGGGCATAAAAAAGCTAGGTCTCTTGGAAAACTCAGTATCACTACGTATCTATGGTGTAGTGGTTATCACGTCCGCCTAACACGCGGAAGGTCCCAGGTTCAAGCCCTGGTAGATACATATTTTGTCCATCGTGATTGGGCATAAAAAAGCTAGGTCTCTTGGAAATTTCAACATAACTACGTATCTATGGTGTAGTGGTTATCAAGTCCGTCTAACACGCGGAAGGTCCCAGGTTCGAGCCCTGCTAGATACATATTTTGACCATCGTGATAGGACATAAAAACGCTAGGTCTCTTGGAAAACTCAGTATAACTACGTATCTATGGTGTAGTGGTTATCACGTCCGCTTCACACGCGGAAGGTCCCAGGTTCGAGCCCTGGTAGATACATATTTTGTCCATCGTGATTGGGCATAAAAAAGCTAGGTCTCTTGGAAAACTCAGTATCACTACGTATCTATGGTGTAGTGGTTATCACGTCCGCCTAACACGCGGAAGGTCCCAGGTTCGAGCCCTGGTAGATACATATTTTGTCCATCGTGATTGGGCATAAAAAAGCTAGGTCTCTTGGAAATTTCAACATAACTACGTATCTATGGTGTAGTGGTTATCACGTCCGCTTTACACGCGGAAGGTCCCAGGTTCGAGCCCTGGTAGATACATATTTTGTCCATCGTGATTGGGCATAAAAAAAGCTAGGTCTCTTGGAAAACTCAGTATCACTTCGTATCTATGCGATAGTGGTTATCACGTCTGGCTAACACGCGGAAGGTCCCAGGTTCGAGGCCCATAAGATACATGTTTTGACCATCGTGATTAGGCATAAAAATAAAGTAGGTCTCTTGGAAAACTCAGTTCTACTACGTATATATAGTGTAGTGGTTATCAGGTCCGCTTTACACGCGGAATGTCCCAGGTTCGAGCCCTGGTAGATACATGTTTTGTCCATCGTGATTGGGCATAAATATAAGCTAGATCTCTCGGAAAACTCAGTATTACTACGTATCTATGGTGTAGTGGCTATCACGTCCGCCTAACACGCGGAATCTCCCAGGTTCGAGCCCTGGTAGATACATATTTTGTCCATCGTGATTGGGCATAAAAAAGCTAGGTCTCTTGGAAAACTCAGTATCACTACGTATCTATGGTGTAGTGGTTATCACGTCCGCCTAACACGCGGAAGGTGCCAGGTTCGAGCCCTGGTAGATACATATTTTGTCCATCGTGATTGGGCATAAAAAAGGCTAGGTCTCTTGGAAAACTCAGTATCACTACGTATCTATGGTGTAGTGGTTATCACGCCCGCCTAACACGCGGAAGGTCCCAGGTTCGAGCCCTGGAAGATACATATTTTGTCCTTCGTGATTGGGCATAAAAAAGCTAGGTCTCTTGGAAATTTCAACATTACTACGTATCTATGGTGTAGTGGTTATCACGTCCGCTTCACACGCGGAAGGTCCCAGGTTCGAGCTCTGGTAGATACATATTTTTTCCATCGTGATTGGGCATAAAAAAGCTAGGTCTCTTGGAAAACTCAGTGTCACTACGTATCTATGGTGTAGTGGTTATCACGTCCGCTTCACACGCGGAAGGTCCCAGGTTCGAGCCCTGGTAGATACATATTTTGTCCATCGTGATTGGGCATAAAAAAGCTAGGTCTCTTGGAAAACTCAGTATCACTACGTATCTATGGTGTAGTGGTTATCACGTCCGCCTAACACGCGGAAGGTCCCAGGTTCGAGCCCTGGTAGATACATATTTTGTCCATCGTGATTGGGCATAAAAAAGCTAGGTCTCTTGGAAATTTCAACATAACTACGTATCTATGGTGTAGTGGTTATCACGTCCGCTTCGCACGCGGTAGGTCCCAGGTTCGAGCCCTGGTAGATACATGTTTTGTCCATCGTGATTGGGCATAAAAATAAGCTAGATCTCTCGGAAAACTCAGTATTTCTACGTATATATGGTGTAGTGGTTATCACGTCCGCCTAACACGCGGAAGGTCCCAGTTTCGAGTCCTGGTAGATACATGTTTTGTCCAACGTAATTGGGCATAAAAAAGCTAGGTCTCTTGGAAATTTCAACATAACTACGTATCTATGGTGTAGTGGTTATCACGTCCGCTTTACACACGGAAGGTCCCAGGTTTGAGCCCTGGTAGATACATGTTTTGTCCATCGTGATTGGGCATAAAAATAAGCTAGATCTCTCGGAAAACTCAGTATTTCTACGTAGCTATGGTGTAGTGGTTATCAAGTCCGTCTAACACGCGGAAGGTCCCAGGTTCGAGCCCTGGTAGATACATATTTTGTCCATCGTGATTGGGCATAAATATAAGCTAGATCTCTCGGAAAACTCAGTATTACTACGTATCTATGGTGTAGTGGTTATCACGTCCGCTTTACACGCGGAAGGTCCCAGGTTCGAGCCCTGCTAGATACATATTTTGACCATCGTGATAGGACATAAAAAAGCAAGGTCTCTTGGAAAACTCAGTATCACTTCGTATCTATGCGATAGTGGTTATCACGTCTGGCTAACACGCGGAAGGTCCCAGGTTCGAGGCCCATAAGATACATGTTTTGACCATCGTGATTAGGCATAAAAATAAAATAAGTCTCTTGGAAAACTCAGTTCTACTACGTATATATAGTGTAGTGGTTATCAGGTCCGCTTTACACGCGGAATGTCCCAGGTTCGAGGCCCATAAGATACATGTTTTGACCATCGTGATTAGGCATAAAAATAAAATAGGTCTCTTGGAAAACTCAGTTCTACTACGTATATATAGTGTAGTGGTTATCAGGTCCGCCTTACACGCGGAATGTCCCAGGTTCGAGCCCTGGTAGATACATATTTTGTCCATCGTGATTGGGCATAAATATAAGCTAGATCTCTCGGAAAACTCAGTATTACTACGTATCTATGGTGTAGTGGTTATCACGTCCGCTTTACACGCGGAAGGTCCCAGGTTCGAGCCCTGCTAGATACATATTTTGACCATCGTGATAGGACATAAAAAAGCTAGGTCTCTTGGAAAACTCAGTATAACTACGTATCTATGGTGTAGTGGTTATCACGTCCGCTTCACACGCGGAAGGTCCCAGGTTCGAGCCCTGGTAGATACATATTTTGTCCATCGTGATTGGGCATAAAAAAGCTAGGTCTCTTGGAAAACTCAGTATCACTACGTATCTATGGTGTAGTGGTTATCACGTCCGCCTAACACGCGGAAGGTCCCAGGTTCGAGGCCCATAAGATACATGTTTTGACCATCGTGATTAGGCATAAAAATAAAATAGGTCTCTTGGAAAACTCAGTTCTACTACGTATATATAGTGTAGTGGTTATCAGGTCCGCTTTACACGCGGAATGTCCCAGGTTCGAGCCCTGGTAGATACACTATTTGTCCATCGTGATTGGGCATAAATATAAGCTAGATCTCTCGGAAAACTCAGTATTTCTACGTATATATGGTGTAGTGGTTATCACGTCCGCCTAACACGCGGAAGGTCCCAGTTTCGAGTCCTGGTAGATACATGTTTTGTCCAACGTAATTGGGCATAAAAAATCTAGGTCTCTTGGAAATTTCAACATAACTACGTATCTATGGTGTAGTGGTTATCACGTCCGCTTCACACGCAGAAGGTCCCAGGTTCGAGCTCTGGTAGATACATATTTTGTCCATCGTGATTGGGCATAAAAAAGCTAGGTCTCTTGGAAAACTCAGTATCACTACGTATCTATGGTGTAGTGGTTATCACGTCCGCCTAACACAAGGAAGGTCCCAGGTTCCAGCCCTGGTAGATACATATTTTGTCCATCGTGATTGGGCATAAAAAAGCTAGGTCTCTTGGAAATTTCAACATAACTACGTATCTATGGTGTAGTGGTTATCACGTCCGCTTTACACACGGAAGGTCCCAGGTTTGAGCCCTGGTAGATACATGTTTTGTCCATCGTGATTGGGCATAAAAATAAGCTAGATCTCTCGGAAAACTCAGTATTTCTACGTATCTATGGTGTAGTGGTTATCAAGTCCGTCTAACACGCGGAAGGTCCCAGGTTCGAGCCCTGCTAGATACATATTTTGACCATCGTGATAGGACATAAAAAAGCTAGGTCTCTCGGAAAACTCAGTATTACTACGTATCTA
This sequence comes from Phalangium opilio, assembly GCF_054372755.1. Lineage (NCBI taxonomy): Eukaryota > Metazoa > Arthropoda > Arachnida > Opiliones > Phalangiidae > Phalangium > Phalangium opilio. The sequence continues at coordinate 2,307,065 of NW_028324148.1, read as the reverse complement.
TGGTGCAGTGGTTATCACGTCCGCCTAACACGCGGAATCTCCCAGGTTCGAGCCCTGGTAGATACATATTTTGTCCATCGTGATTGGGCATAAAAAAGCTAGGTCTCTTGGAAATTTCAACACAACTACGTATCTATGGTGTAGTGGTTATCACGTCCGCTTTACACGCGGAAGGTCCCAGGTTCGAGCCCTGGTAGATACATATTTTGTCCATCGTGATTGGGCATAAAAATAAGCTAGATCTCTCGGAAAACTCAGTATTACTACGTTTCTGTGGTGTAGTGGTTATCACGTCCGCTTTACACGCGGAAGGTCCCATGTTCGAGCCCTGGTAGATACATGTTTTGTCCATCGTGATTGGGCATAAAAATTAGCTAGATCTCTCGGAAAACTCAATATTACTACGTATATATGGTGTAGTGGTTATCACGTCCGCCTAACACGTGGAAGGTGCCAGTTTCGAGCCCTGGTAGATACATATTTTGTCCATCGTGATTGGGCATAAAAAAGCTAGGTCTCTTGGAAAACTCAGCATTACTACCTATCTATGGTGTAGTGGTTATCACGTCCGCTTAATGCGCGAAAGGTCCCAAGTTCGTGTCCTGGTAGATACATGCTTTGTCCATCGTGATTGGGCATAAAAAAGCTGGGTCTCTTGGAAATTTCAACATAACTACGGATCTATGGTGTAGTGGTTATCACGTCCGCCTAACACGCGGAAGGTTCCAGGTTCGAGCCCTGGTAGATACATATATTGTCCATCGTGATTGGGCATAAATATAAGCTAGATGTCTCGGAAAACTCAGTATTACTACGTATCTATGGTGTAGTGGTTATCACGTCCGTTTTACACGCGGAAGGTCCCAGGTTCGAGCCCTGGTAGATACATATTTTGACCATCGTGATAGGACATAAAAAAAGCTAGGTCTCTTGGAAAACTCAATATTACTAAGTGTCTATGGGATAGTGGTTATCACGTCCGGCTAACACGCGGAAGGTCCAAGGTTCGACGCCCATAAGATACATGTTTTGACCATCGTGATTAGGCATAAAAATATGCTAGGTCTCTTTGAAAACTCAATTTTACTACGTAGCTATAGTGTAGTGGTTATCACGTCCGCCTAACACGCAGAAGGTCCCAGGTTCGAGCCCTGGTAGATACATATTTTGTCCATCGTGATTGGGCATAAAAAAGCTAGGTCTCTTGGAAATTTCAACATAACTACGTATCTATGGTGTAGTGGTTATTACGTCCGCTTTACACGCGGAAGTTCCCAGGTTCGAGCCCTGGTAGATACATATTTTGTCCATCGTGATTGGGCATAAAAAAAGCTAGGTCTCTTGGAAAACTCAGTATCACTTCGTATCTATGCGATAGTGGTTATCACGTCTGGCTAACACGCGGAAGGTCCCAGGTTCGAGGCCCATAAGATACATGTTTTGACCATCGTGATTAGGCATAAAAATAAAATAGGTCTCTTGGAAAACTCAGTTCTACTACGTATATATAGTGTAGTGGTTATCAGGTCCGCTTTACACGCGGAATGTCCCAGGTTCGAGCCCTGGTAGATACATGTTTTGTCCATCGTGATTGGGCATAAATATAAGCTAGATCTCTCGGAAAACTCAGTATTACTACGTATCTATGGTGCAGTGGTTATCACGTCCGCCTAACACGCGGAATCTCCCAGGTTCGAGCCCTGGTAGATACATATTTTGTCCATCGTGATTGGGCATAAAAAAGCTAGGTCTCTTGGAAATTTCAACACAACTACGTATCTATGGTGTAGTGGTTATCACGTCCGCTTTACACGCGGAAGGTCCCAGGTTCGAGCCCTGGTAGATACATATTTTGTCCATCGTGATTGGGCATAAAAAAAGCTAGGTCTCTTGGAAAACTCAGTATCACATCGTATCTATGCGATAGTGGTTATCACGTCTTGCTAACACGCGGAAGGTCCCAGGTTCGAGGCCCATAAGATACATGTTTTGACCATCGTGATTAGGCATAAAAATAAAATAGGTCTCTTGGAAAACTCAGTTCTACTACCTATATATAGTGTAGTGGTTATCACGTCTGCTTTACACGCGGAATGTCCCAGGTTCGAGCCCTGGTAGATACATGTTTTGTCCATCGTGATTGGGCATAAATATAAGCTAGATCTCTCAGAAAACTCAGTACTACTACGTATCTATGGTGTAGTGGTTATCACGTCCGCCTAACACGCGGAATCTCCCAGGTTCGAGCCCTGGTAGATACATATTTTGTCCATCGTGATTGGGCATAAAAAAGCTAGGTCTCTTGGAAAACTCAGTATCACTACGTATCTATGGTGTAGTGGTTATCACGTCCGCCTAACACGCGGAAGGTGCCAGGTTCGAGCCCTGGTAGATACATATTTTGTCCATCGTGATTGGGCATAAAAAAAGCTAGGTCTCTTGGAAAACTCAGTATCACTACGTATCTATGGTGTAGTGGTTATCACGCCCGCCTAACACGCGGAAGGTCCCAGGTTCGAGCCCTGGAAGATACATATTTTGTCCTTCGTGATTGGGCATAAAAAAGCTAAGTCTCTTGGAAATTTAAACATTACTACGTATCTATGGTGTAGTGGTTATCACGTCCGCTTCACACGCGGAAGGTCCCAGGTTCGAGCTCTGGTAGATACATATTTTGTCCATCGTGATTGGGCATAAAAAAGCTAGGTCTCTTGGAAAACTCAGTATCACTACGTATCTATGGTGTAGTGGTTATCACGTCCGCTTCACATGCGGAAGGTCCCAGGTTCGAGCCCTGGTAGATACATATTTTGTCCATCGTGATTGGGCATAAAAAAGCTAGGTCTCTTGGAAAACTCAGTATCACTACGTATCTATGGTGTAGTGGTTATCACGTCCGCCTAACACGCGGAAGGTCCCAGGTTCGAGCCCTGGTAGATACATATTTTGTCCATCGTGATTGGGCATAAAAAAGCTAGGTCTCTTGGAAATTTCAACATAACTACGTATCTATGGTGTAGTGGTTATCAAGTCCGTCTAACACGCGGAAGGTCCCAGGTTCGAGCCCTGCTAGATACATATTTTGACCATCGTGATAGGACATAAAAAAGCTAGGTCTCTTGGAAAACTCAGTATTACTACGTATCTATGGTGCAGTGGTTATCACGTCCGCCTAACACGCGAAATCTCCCCGGTTCGAGCCCTGGTAGATACATATTTTGTCCATCGTGATTGGGCATAAAAAAGCTAGGTCTCTTGGAAATTTCAACACAACTACGTATCTATGGTGTAGTGGTTATCACGTCCGCTTTACACGCGGAAGGTCCCAGGTTCGAGCCCTGGTAGATACATATTTTGTCCATCGTGATTGGGCATAAAAAAAGCTAGGTCTCTTGGAAAACTCAGTATCACTTCGTATCTATGCGATAGTGGTTATCACGTCTTGCTAACACGCGGAAGGTCCCAGGTTCGAGGCCCATAAGATACATGTTTTGACCATCGTGATTAGGCATAAAAATAAAATAGGTCTCTTGGAAAACTCAGTTCTACTACGTATATATAGTGTAGTGGTTATCACGTCTGCTTTACACGCGGAATGTCCCAGGTTCGAGCCCTGGTAGATACATGTTTTGTCCATCGTGATTGGGCATAAATATAAGCTAGATCTCTCAGAAAACTCAGTACTACTACGTATCTATGGTGTAGTGGTTATCACGTCCGCCTAACACGCGGAATCTCCCAGGTTCGAGCCCTGGTAGATACATATTTTGTCCATCGTGATTGGGCATAAAAAAGCTAGGTCTCTTGGAAAACTCAGTATCACTACGTATCTATGGTTTAGTGGTTATCACGTCCGCCTAACACGCGGAAGGTGCCAGGTTCGAGCCCTGGTAGATACATATTTTGTCCATCGTGATTGGGCATAAAAAAAGCTAGGTCTCTTGGAAAACTCAGTATCACTACGTATCTATGGTGTAGTGGTTATCACGCCCGCCTAACACGCGGAAGGTCCCAGGTTCGAGCCCTGGAAGATACATATTTTGTCCTTCGTGATTGGGCATAAAAAAGCTAAGTCTCTTGGAAATTTAAACATTACTACGTATCTATGGTGTAGTGGTTATCACGTCCGCTTCACACGCGGAAGGTCCCAGGTTCGAGCTCTGGTAGATACATATTTTGTCCATCGTGATTGGGCATAAAAAAGCTAGGTCTCTTGGAAAACTCAGTATCACTACGTATCTATGGTGTAGTGGTTATCACGTCCGCTTCACATGCGGAAGGTCCCAGATTCGAGCCCTGGTAGATACATATTTTGTCCATCGTGATTGGGCATAAAAAAGCTAGGTCTCTTGGAAAACTCAGTATCACTACGTATCTATGGTGTAGTGGTTATCACGTCCGCCTAACACGCGGAAGGTCCCAGGTTCGAGCCCTGGTAGATACATATTTTGTCCATCGTGATTGGGCATAAAAAAGCTAGGTCTCTTGGAAATTTCAACATAACTACGTATCTATGGTGTAGTGGTTATCAAGTCCGTCTAACACGCGGAAGGTCCCAGGTTCGAGCCCTGCTAGATACATATTTTGACCATCGTGATAGGACATAAAAACGCTAGGTCTCTTGGAAAACTCAGTATAACTACGTATCTATGGTGTAGTGGTTATCACGTCCGCTTCACACGCGGAAGGTCCCAGGTTCGAGCCCTGGTAGATACATATTTTGTCCATCGTGATTGGGCATAAAAAAGCTAGGTCTCTTGGAAAACTCAGTATCACTACGTATCTATGGTGTAGTGGTTATCACGTCCGCCTAACACGCGGAAGGTCCCAGGTTCGAGCCCTGGTAGATACATATTTTGTCCATCGTGATTGGGCATGAAAAAGCTAGGTCTCTTGGAAATTTCAACATAACTACGTATCTATGGTGTAGTGGTTATCACGTCCGCTTTACACGCGGAAGGTCCCAGGTTCGAGCCCTGGTAGATACATATTTTGTCCATCGTGATTGGGCATAAAAAAAGCTAGGTCTCTTGGAAAACTCAGTATCACTTCGTATCTATGCGATAGTGGTTATCACGTCTGGCTAACACGCGGAAGGTCCCAGGTTCGAGGCCCATAAGATACATGTTTTGACCATCGTGATTAGGCATAAAAATAAAGTAGGTCTCTTGGAAAACTCAGTTCTACTACGTATATATAGTGTAGTGGTTATCAGGTCCGCTTTACACGCGGAATGTCCCAGGTTCGAGCCCTGGTAGATACATGTTTTGTCCATCGTGATTGGGCATAAATATAAGCTAGATCTCTCGGAAAACTCAGTATTACTACGTATCTATGGTGTAGTGGCTATCACGTCCGCCTAACACGCGGAATCTCCCAGGTTCGAGCCCTGGTAGATACATATTTTGTCCATCGTGATTGGGCATAAAAAAGCTAGGTCTCTTGGAAAACTCAGTATCACTACGTATCTATGGTGTAGTGGTTATCACGTCCGCCTAACACGCGGAAGGTGCCAGGTTCGAGCCCTGGTAGATACATATTTTGTCCATCGTGATTGGGCATAAAAAAGGCTAGGTCTCTTGGAAAACTCAGTATCACTACGTATCTATGGTGTAGTGGTTATCACGCCCGCCTAACACGCGGAAGGTCCCAGGTTCGAGCCCTGGAAGATACATATTTTGTCCTTCGTGATTGGGCATAAAAAAGCTAGGTCTCTTGGAAATTTAAACATTACTACGTATCTATGGTGTAGTGGTTATCACGTCCGCTTCACACGCGGAAGGTCCCAGGTTCGAGCTCTGGTAGATACATATTTTTTCCATCGTGATTGGGCATAAAAAAGCTAGGTCTCTTGGAAAACTCAGTGTAACTACGTATCTATGGTGTAGTGGTTATCACGTCCGCTTCACACGCGGAAGGTCCCAGGTTCGAGCCCTGGTAGATACATATTTTGTCCATCGTGATTGGGCATAAAAAAGCTAGGTCTCTTGGAAAACTCAGTATCACTACGTATCTATGGTGTAGTGGTTATCACGTCCGCCTAACACGCGGAAGGTCCCAGGTTCGAGCCCTGGTAGATACATATTTTGTCCATCGTGATTGGGCATAAAAAAGCTAGGTCTCTTGGAAATTTCAACATAACTACGTATCTATGGTGTAGTGGTTATCACGTCCGCTTCGCACGCGGTAGGTCCCAGGTTCGAGCCCTGGTAGATACATGTTTTGTCCATCGTGATTGGGCATAAAAATAAGCTAGATCTCTCGGAAAACTCAGTATTTCTACGTATATATGGTGTAGTGGTTATCACGTCCGCCTAACACGCGGAAGGTCCCAGTTTCGAGTCCTGGTAGATACATGTTTTGTCCAACGTAATTGGGCATAAAAAAGCTAGGTCTCTTGGAAATTTCAACATAACTACGTATCTATGGTGTAGTGGTTATCACGTCCGCTTCACACGCGGAAGGTCCCAGGTTCGAGCTCTGGTAGATACATATTTTGTCCATCGTGATTGGGCATAAAAAAGCTAGGTCTCTTGGAAAACTCAGTATCACTACGTATCTATGGTGTAGTGGTTATCACGTCCGCCTAACACGCGGAAGATCCCAGGTTCCAGCCCTGGTAGATACGTATTTTGTCCATCGTGATTGGGCATAAAAAAAGCTAGGTCTCTTGGAAATTTCAACATAACTACGTATCTATGGTGTAGTGGTTATCACGTCCGCTTTACACACGGAAGGTCCCAGGTTTGAGCCCTGGTAGATACATGTTTTGTCCATCGTGATTGGGCATAAAAATAAGCTAGATCTCTCGGAAAACTCAGTATTTCTACGTAGCTATGGTGTAGTGGTTATCAAGTCCGTCTAACACGCGGAAGGTCCCAGGTTCGAGCCCTGGTAGATACATATTTTGTCCATCGTGATTGGGCATAAATATAAGCTAGATCTCTCGGAAAACTCAGTATTACTACGTATCTATGGTGTAGTGGTTATCACGTCCGCTTTACACGCGGAAGGTCCCAGGTTCGAGCCCTGCTAGATACATATTTTGACCATCGTGATAGGACATAAAAAAGCAAGGTCTCTTGGAAAACTCAGTATCACTTCGTATCTATGCGATAGTGGTTATCACGTCTGGCTAACACGCGGAAGGTCCCAGGTTCGAGGCCCATAAGATACATGTTTTGACCATCGTGATTAGGCATAAAAATAAAATAAGTCTCTTGGAAAACTCAGTTCTACTACGTATATATAGTGTAGTGGTTATCAGGTCCGCTTTACACGCGGAATGTCCCAGGTTCGAGGCCCATAAGATACATGTTTTGACCATCGTGATTAGGCATAAAAATAAAATAGGTCTCTTGGAAAACTCAGTTCTACTACGTATATATAGTGTAGTGGTTATCAGGTCCGCCTTACACGCGGAATGTCCCAGGTTCGAGCCCTGGTAGATACATATTTTGTCCCTCGTGATTGGGCATAAATATAAGCTAGATCTCTCGGAAAACTCAGTATTACTACGTATCTATGGTGTAGTGGTTATCACGTCCGCTTTACACGCGGAAGGTCCCAGGTTCGAGCCCTGCTAGATACATATTTTGACCATCGTGATAGGACATAAAAAAGCTAGGTCTCTTGGAAAACTCAGTATAACTACGTATCTATGGTGTAGTGGTTATCACGTCCGCTTCACACGCGGAAGGTCCCAGGTTCGAGCCCTGGTAGATACATATTTTGTCCATCGTGATTGGGCATAAAAAAGCTAGGTCTCTTGGAAAACTCAGTATCACTACGTATCTATGGTGTAGTGGTTATCACGTCCGCCTAACACGCGGAAGGTCCCAGGTTCGAGGCCCATAAGATACATGTTTTGACCATCGTGATTAGGCATAAAAATAAAATAGGTCTCTTGGAAAACTCAGTTCTACTACGTATATATAGTGTAGTGGTTATCAGGTCCGCTTTACACGCGGAATGTCCCAGGTTCGAGCCCTGGTAGATACACTATTTGTCCATCGCGATTGGGCATAAATATAAGCTAGATCTCTCGGAAAACTCAGTATTTCTACGTATATATGGTGTAGTGGTTATCACGTCCGCCTAACACGCGGAAGGTCCCAGTTTCGAGTCCTGGTAGATACATGTTTTGTCCAACGTAATTGGGCATAAAAAAGCTAGGTCTCTTGGAAATTTCAACATAACTACGTATCTATGGTGTAGTGGTTATCACGTCCGCTTCACACGCAGAAGGTCCCAGGTTCGAGCTCTGGTAGATACATATTTTGTCCATCGTGATTGGGCATAAAAAAGCTAGGTCTCTTGGAAAACTCAGTATCACTACGTATCTATGGTGTAGTGGTTATCACGTCCGCCTAACACAAGGAAGGTCCCAGGTTCCAGCCCTGGTAGATACATATTTTGTCCATCGTGATTGGGCATAAAAAAGCTAGGTCTCTTGGAAATTTCAACATAACTACGTATCTATGGTGTAGTGGTTATCACGTCCGCTTTACACACGGAAGGTCCCAGGTTTGAGCCCTGGTAGATACATGTTTTGTCCATCGTGATTGGGCATAAAAATAAGCTAGATCTCTCGGAAAACTCAGTATTTCTACGTATCTATGGTGTAGTGGTTATCAAGTCCGTCTAACACGCGGAAGGTCCCTGGTTCGAGCCCTGCTAGATACATATTTTGACCATCGTGATAGGACATAAAAAAGCTAGGTCTCTTGGAAAACTCAGTATAAATACGTATCTATGGTGTAGTGGTTATCACGTCCGCTTCACACGCGGAAGGTCCCAGGTTCGAGCCCTGGTAGATACATATTTTGTCCATCGTGATTGGGCATAAAAAAGCTAGGTCTCTTGGAAAACTCAGTATCACTACGTATCTATGGTGTAGTGGTTATCACGTCCGCCTAACACGCGGAAGGTCCCAGGTTCGAGCCCTGGTAGATACATATTTTGTCCATCGTGATTGGGCATAAAAAAGCTAGGTCTCTTGGAAATTTCAACATAACTACGTATCTATGGTGTAGTGGTTATCACGTCCGCTTTACACGCGGAAGGTCCCAGGTTCGAGCCCTGGTAGATACATATTTTGTCCATAGTGATTGGGCATAAAAAAAGCTAGGTCTCTTGGAAAACTCAGTATCACTTCGTATCTATGCGATAGTGGTTATCACGTCTGGCTAACACGCGGAAGGTCCCAGGTTCGAGGCCCATAAGATACATGTTTTGACCATCGTGATTAGGCATAAAAATAAAGTAGGTCTCTTGGAAAACTCAGTTCTACTACGTATATATAGTGTAGTGGTTATCAGGTCCGCTTTACACGCGGAATGTCCCAGGTTCGAGCCCTGGTAGATACATGTTTTGTCCATCGTGATTGGGCATAAATATAAGCTAGATCTCTCGGAAAACTCAGTATTACTACGTATCTATGGTGTAGTGGTTATCACGTCCGCCTAACACGCGGAATCTCCCAGGTTCGAGCCCTGGTAGATACATATTTTGTCCATCGTGATTGGGCATAAAAAAGCTAGGTCTCTTGGAAAACTCAGTATCACTACGTATCTATGGTGTAGTGGTTATCACGTCCGCCTAACACGCGGAAGGTGCCAGGTTCGAGCCCTGGTAGATACATATTTTGTCCATCGTGATTGGGCATAAAAAAAGCTAGGTCTCTTGGAAAACTCAGTATCACTACGTATCTATGGTGTAGTGGTTATCACGCCCGCCTAACACGCGGAAGGTCCCAGGTTCGAGCCCTGGAAGATACATATTTTGTCCTTCGTGATTGGGCATAAAAAAGCTAGGTCTCTTGGAAATTTAAACATTACTACGTATCTATGGTGTAGTGGTTATCACGTCCGCTTCACACGCGGAAGGTCCCATGTTCGAGCTCTGGTAGATACATATTTTGTCCATCGTGATTGGGCATAAAAAAGCTAGGTCTCTTGGAAAACTCAGTGTCACTACGTATCTATGGTGTAGTGGTTATCACGTCCGCTTCACACGCGGAAGGTCCCAGGTTCGAGCCCTGGTAGATACATATTTTGTTGATCGTGATTGGGCATAAAAAAGCTAGGTCTCTTGGAAAACTCAGTATCACTACGTATCTATGGTGTAGTGGTTATCACGTCCGCCTAACACGCGGAAGGTCCCAGGTTCGAGCCCTGGTAGATACATATTTTGTCCATCGAGATTGGGCATAAAAAAGCTAGGTCTCTTGGAAATTTCAACATAACTACGTATCTATGGTGTAGTGGTTATCACGTCCGCTTCGCACGCGGTAGGTCCCAGGTTCGAGCCCTGGTAGATACATGTTTTGTCCATCGTGATTGGGCATAAAAATAAGCTAGATCTCTCGGAAAACTCAGTATTTCTACGTATATATGGTGTAGTGGTTATCACGTCCGCCTAACACGCGGAAGGTCCCAGTTTCGAGTCCTGGTAGATACATGTTTTGTCCAACGTAATTGGGCATAAAAAAGCTAGGTCTCTTGGAAATTTCAACATAACTACGTATCTATGGTGTAGTGGTTATCACGTCCGCTTCACACGCGGAAGGTCCCAGGTTCGAGCTCTGGTAGATACATATTTTGTCCATCGTGATTGGGCATAAAAAAGCTAGGTCTCTTGGAAAACTCAGTATCACTACGTATCTATGGTGTAGTGGTTATCACGTCCGCCTAACACGCGGAAGGTCCCAGGTTCCAGCCCTGGTAGATACGTATTTTGTCCATCGTGATTGGGCATAAAAAAGCTAGGTCTCTTGGAAATTTCAACATAACTACGTATCTATGGTGTAGTGGTTATCACGTCCGCTTTACACACGGAAGGTCCCAGGTTTGAGCCCTGGTAGATACATGTTTTGTCCATCGTGATTGGGCATAAAAATAAGCTAGATCTCTCGGAAAACTCAGTATTTCTACGTATCTATGGTGTAGTGGTTATCACGTCCGCTTTACACGCGGAAGGTCCCAGGTTCGAGCCCTGCTAGATACATATTTTGACCATCGTGATAGGACATAAAAAAGCAAGGTCTCTTGGAAAACTCAGTATCACTTCGTATCTATGCGATAGTGGTTATCACGTCTGGCTAACACGCGGAAGGTCCCAGGTTCGAGGCCCATAAGATACATGTTTTGACCATCGTGATTAGGCATAAAAATAAAATAGGTCTCTTGGAAAACTCAGTTCTACTACGTATATATAGTGTAGTGGTTATCACGTCTGCTTTACACGCGGAATGTCCCAGGTTCGAGCCCTGGTAGATACATATTTTGTCCATCGTGATTGGGCATAAATATAAGCTAGATCTCTCAGAAAACTCAGTACTACTACGTATCTGTGGTGTAGTGGTTATCACGTCCGCCAAACACGCGGAATCTCCCAGGTTCGAGCCCTGGTAGATACATATTTTGTCCATCGTGATTGGGCATAAAAAAGCTAGGTCTCTTGGAAAACTCAGTATCACTACGTATCTATGGTGTAGTGGTTATCACGTCCGCCTAACACTCGGAAGGTGCCAGGTTCGAGCCCTGGTAGATACATATTTTGTCCATCGTGATTGGGCATAAAAAAAGCTAGGTCTCTTGGAAAACTCAGTATCACTACGTATCTATGGTGTAGTGGTTATCACGCCCGCCTAACACGCGGAAGGTCCCAGGTTCGAGCCCTGGAAGATACATATTTTGTCCTTCGTGATTGGGCATAAAAAAGCTAGGTCTCTTGGAAATTTAAACATTACTACGTATCTATGGTGTAGTGGTTATCACGTCCGCTTCACACGCGGAAGGTCCCAGGTTCGAGCTCTGGTAGGCACATATTTTGTCCATCGTGATTGGGCATAAAAAAGCTAGGTCTCTTGGAAAACTCAGTATCACTACGTATCTATGGTGTAGTGGTTATCACGTCCGCTTCACACGCGGAAGGTCCCAGGTTCGAGCCCTGGTAGATACATATTTTGTCCATCGTGATTGGGCATAAAAAAAGCTAGGTCTCTTGGAAAACTCAGTATCACTACGTATTTATGGTGTAGTGGTTATCACGTCCGCCTAACACGCGGAAGGTCCCAGGTTCGAGCCCTGGTAGATACATATTTTGTCCATCGTGATTGGGCATAAAAAAGCTAGGTCTCTTGGAAATTTCAACATAACTACGTATCTATGGTGTAGTGGTTATCACGTCCGCTTCGCACGCGGTAGGTCCCAGGTTCGAGCCCTGGTAGATACATGTTTTGTCCATCGTGATTGGGCATAAAAATAAGCTAGATCTCTCGGAAAACTCAGTATTTCTACGTATATATGGTGTAGTGGTTATCACGCCCGCCTAACACGCGGAAGGTCCCAGGTTCGAGCCCTGGAAGATACATATTTTGTCCTTCGTGATTGGGCATAAAAAAGCTAGGTCTCTTGGAAATTTAAACATTACTACGTATCTATGGTGTAGTGGTTATCACGTCCGCTTCACACGCGGAAGGTCCCATGTTCGAGCTCTGGTAGATACATATTTTGTCCATCGTGATTGGGCATAAAAAAGCTAGGTCTCTTGGAAAACTCAGTGTCACTACGTATCTATGGTGTAGTGGTTATCACGTCCGCTTCACACGCGGAAGGTCCCAGGTTCGAGCCCTGGTAGATACATATTTTGTTGATCGTGATTGGGCATAAAAAAGCTAGGTCTCTTGGAAAACTCAGTATCACTACGTATCTATGGTGTAGTGGTTATCACGTCCGCCTAACACGCGGAAGGTCCCAGGTTCGAGCCCTGGTAGATACATATTTTGTCCATCGTGATTGGGCATAAAAAAGCTAGGTCTCTTGGAAATTTCAACATAACTACGTATCTATGGTGTAGTGGTTATCACGTCCGCTTCGCACGCGGTAGGTCCCAGGTTCGAGCCCTGGTAGATACATGTTTTGTCCATCGTGATTGGGCATAAAAATAAGCTAGATCTCTCGGAAAACTCAGTATTTCTACGTATATATGGTGTAGTGGTTATCACGTCCGCCTAACACGCGGAAGGTCCCAGTTTCGAGTCCTGGTAGATACATGTTTTGTCCAACGTAATTGGGCATAAAAAAGCTAGGTCTCTTGGAAATTTCAACATAACTACGTATCTATGGTGTAGTGGTTATCACGTCCGCTTCACACGCGGAAGGTCCCAGGTTCGAGCTCTGGTAGATACATATTTTGTCCATCGTGATTGGGCATAAAAAAGCTAGGTCTCTTGGAAAACTCAGTATCACTACGTATCTATGGTGTAGTGGTTATCACGTCCGCCTAACACGCGGAAGGTCCCAGGTTCCAGCCCTGGTAGATACGTATTTTGTCCATCGTGATTGGGCATAAAAAAGCTAGGTCTCTTGGAAATTTCAACATAACTACGTATCTATGGTGTAGTGGTTATCACGTCCGCTTTACACACGGAAGGTCCCAGGTTTGAGCCCTGGTAGATACATGTTTTGTCCATCGTGATTGGGCATAAAAATAAGCTAGATCTCTCGGAAAACTCAGTATTTCTACGTATCTATGGTGTAGTGGTTATCACGTCCGCTTTACACGCGGAAGGTCCCAGGTTCGAGCCCTGCTAGATACATATTTTGACCATCGTGATAGGACATAAAAAAGCAAGGTCTCTTGGAAAACTCAGTATCACTTCGTATCTATGCGATAGTGGTTATCACGTCTGGCTAACACGCGGAAGGTCCCAGGTTCGAGGCCCATAAGATACATGTTTTGACCATCGTGATTAGGCATAAAAATAAAATAGGTCTCTTGGAAAACTCAGTTCTACTACGTATATATAGTGTAGTGGTTATCAGGTCCGCTTTGCACGCGGAATGTCCCAGGTTCGAGCCCTGGTAGATACATATTTTGTCCATCGTGATTGGGCATAAATATAAGCTAGATCTCTCGGAAAACTCAGTATTACTACGTATCTATGGTGTAGTGGTTATCACGTCCGCTTTACACGCGGAAGGTCCCAGGTTCGAGCCCTGCTAGATACATACTTTGACCATCGTGATAGGACATAAAAAAGCTAGGTCTCTTGGAAAACTCAGTATAACTACGTATCTATGGTGTAGTGGTTATCACGTCCGCTTCACACGCGGAAGGTCCCAGGTTCGAGCCCTGGTAGATACATATTTTGTCCATCGTGATTGGGCATAAAAAAGCTAGGTCTCTTGGAAAACTCAGTATCACTTCGTATCTATGCGATAGTGGTTATCACGTCTGGCTAACACGCGGAAGGTCCCAGGTTCGAGGCCCATAAGATACATGTTTTGACCATCGTGATTAGGCATAAAAATAAAATAGGTCTCTTGGAAAACTCAGTTCTACTACGTATATATAGTGTAGTGGTTATCACGTCTGCTTTACACGCGGAATGTCCCAGGTTCGAGCCCTGGTAGATACATATTTTGTCCATCGTGATTGGGCATAAATATAAGCTAGATCTCTCAGAAAACTCAGTACTACTACGTATCTGTGGTGTAGTGGTTATCACGTCCGCCAAACACGCGGAATCTCCCAGGTTCGAGCCCTGGTAGATACATATTTTGTCCATCGTGATTGGGCATAAAAAAGCTAGGTCTCTTGGAAAACTCAGTATCACTACGTATCTATGGTGTAGTGGTTATCACGTCCGCCTAACACTCGGAAGGTGCCAGGTTCGAGCCCTGGTAGATACATATTTTGTCCATCGTGATTGGGCATAAAAAAAGCTAGGTCTCTTGGAAAACTCAGTATCACTACGTATCTATGGTGTAGTGGTTATCACGCCCGCCTAACACGCGGAAGGTCCCAGGTTCGAGCCCTGGAAGATACATATTTTGTCCTTCGTGATTGGGCATAAAAAAGCTAGGTCTCTTGGAAATTTAAACATTACTACGTATCTATGGTGTAGTGGTTATCACGTCCGCTTCACACGCGGAAGGTCCCAGGTTCGAGCTCTGGTAGGCACATATTTTGTCCATCGTGATTGGGCATAAAAAAGCTAGGTCTCTTGGAAAACTCAGTATCACTACGTATCTATGGTGTAGTGGTTATCACGTCCGCTTCACACGCGGAAGGTCCCAGGTTCGAGCCCTGGTAGATACATATTTTGTCCATCGTGATTGGGCATAAAAAAAGCTAGGTCTCTTGGAAAACTCAGTATCACTACGTATTTATGGTGTAGTGGTTATCACGTCCGCCTAACACGCGGAAGGTCCCAGGTTCGAGCCCTGGTAGATACATATTTTGTCCATCGTGATTGGGCATAAAAAAGCTAGGTCTCTTGGAAATTTCAACATAACTACGTATCTATGGTGTAGTGGTTATCACGTCCGCTTCGCACGCGGTAGGTCCCAGGTTCGAGCCCTGGTAGATACATGTTTTGTCCATCGTGATTGGGCATAAAAATAAGCTAGATCTCTCGGAAAACTCAGTATTTCTACGTATATATGGTGTAGTGGTTATCACGTCCGCCTAACACGCGGAAGGTCCCAGTTTCGAGTCCTGGTAGATACATGTTTTGTCCAACGTAATTGGGCATAAAAAAGCTAGGTCTCTTGGAAATTTCAACATAACTACGTATCTATGGTGTAGTGGTTATCACGTCCGCTTTACACACGGAAGGTCCCAGGTTCGAGCTCTGGTAGATACATGTTTTGTCCATCGTGATTGGGCATAAAAATAAGCTAGATCTCTCGGAAAACTCAGTATTTCTACGTAGCTATGGTGTAGTGGTTATCAAGTCCGTCTAACACGCGGAAGGTCCCAGGTTCGAGCCCTGGTAGATACATATTTGGTCCATCGTGATTGGGCATAAATATAAGCTAGATCTCTCGGAAAACTCAGTATTACTACGTATCTATGGTGTAGTGGTTATCACGTCCGCTTTACACGCGGAAGGTCCCAGGTTCGAGCCCTGCTAGATACATATTTTGACCATCGTGATAGGACATAAAAAAGCAAGGTCTCTTGGAAAACTCAGTATCACTTCGTATCTATGGTGTAGTGGTTATCACGTCCGCTTTACACGCGGAAGGTCCCAGGTTCGAGCCCTGCTAGATACATATTTTGACCATCGTGATAGGACATAAAAAAGCAAGGTCTCTTGGAAAACTCAGTATCACTTCGTATCTATGCGATAGTGGTTATCACGTCTGGCTAACACGCGGAAGGTCCCAGGTTCGAGGCCCATAAGATACATGTTTTGACCATCGTGATTAGGCATAAAAATAAAATAGGTCTCTTGGAAAACTCAGTTCTACTACGTATATATAGTGTAGTGGTTATCAGGGCCGCTTTACACGCGGAATGTCCCAGGTTCGAGCCCTGGTAGATACACTATTTGTCCATCGTGATTGGGCATAAATATAAGCTTGATCTCTCGGAAAACTCAGTATTACTACGTATCTATGGTGTAGTGGTTATCACGTCCGCCTAACACGCGGAATCTCCCAGGTTCGAGCCCTGGTAGATACATATTTTGTCCATCGTGATTGGGCATAAAAAAGCTAGGTCTCTTGGAAATTTCAACATAACTACGTATCTATGGTGTAGTGGTTATCACGTCCGCTTTACACGCGGAAGGTCCCAGGTTCGAGCCCTGGTAGATACATATTTTTTCCATCGTGATTGGGCATAAAGAAAGCTAGGTCTCTTGGAAAACTCAGTATCACTTCGTATCTATGCGATAGTGGTTATCACGTCTGGCTAACACGCGGAAGGTCCCAGGTTCGAGGCCCATAAGATACATGTTTTGACCATCGTGATTAGGCATAAAAATAAAATAGGTCTCTTGGAAAACTCAGTTCTACTACGTATATATAGTGTAGTGGTTATCAGGTCCGCTTTACACGCGGAATGTCCCAGGTTCGAGCCCTGGTAGATACATGTTTTGTCCATCGTGATTGGGCATAAATATAAGCTAGATCTCTCGGAAAACTCAGTATTACTACGTATCTATGGTGTAGTGGTTATCACGTCCGCCTAACACGCGGAATCTCCCAGGTTCGAGCCCTGGTAGATACATATTTTGTCCATCGTGATTGGGCATAAAAAAGCTAGGTCTCTTGGAAATTTCAACATAACTACGTATCTATGGTGTAGTGGTTATCACGTCCGCTTTACACGCGGAAGGTCCCAGGTTCGAGCCCTGGTAGATACATATTTTTTCCATCGTGATTGGGCATAAAAAAAAGCTAGGTCTCTTGGAAAACTCAGTATCACTTCGTATCTATGCGATAGTGGTTATCACGTCTGGCTAACACGCGGAAGGTCCCAGCTTCGAGGCCCATAAGATACATGTTTTGACCATCGTGATTAGGCATAAAAATAAAATAGGTCTCTTGGAAAACTCAGTTCTACTACGTATATATAGTGTAGTGGTTATTAGGTCCGCTTTACACGCGGAATGTCCCAGGTTCGAGCCCTGGTAGATACATGTTTTGTCCATCGTGATTGGGCATAAATATAAGCTAGATCTCTCGGAAAACTCAGTATTACTACGTATCTATGGTGTAGTGGTTATCACGTCCGCCTAACACGCGGAATCTCCCAGGTTCGAGCCCTGGTAGATACATATTTTGTCCATCGTGATTGGGCATAAAAAAGCTAGGTCTCTTGGAAATTTCAACATATCTACGTATCTATGGTGTAGTGGTTATGACGTCCGCTTTACACGCGGAAGGTCCCAGGTTCGAGCCCTGGTATATACATATTTTGTCCATCGTGATTGGGCATAAAAAAAGCTAGGTCTCTTGGAAAACTCAGTATCACTTCGTATCTATGCGATAGTGGTTATCACGTCTTGCTAACACGCGGAAGGTCCCAGGTTCGAGGCCCATAAGATACATGTTTTGACCATCGTGATTAGGCATAAAAATAAAATAGGTCTCTTGGAAAACTCAGTTCTACTACGTATATATAGTGTAGTGGTTATCACGTCTGCTTTACACGCGGTATGTCCCAGGTTCGTGCCCTGGTAGATACATATTTTGTCCATCGTGATTGGGCATAAATATAAGCTAGATCTCTCAGAAAACTCAGTACTACTACGTATCTGTGGTGTAGTGGTTATCACATCCGCCTAACACGCGGAATCTCCCAGGTTCGAGCCCTGGTAGATACATATTTTGTCCATCGTGATTGGGCATAAAAAAGCTAGGTCTCTTGGAAAACTCAGTATCACTACGTATCTATGGTGTAGTGGTTATCACGTCCGCCTAACACGCGGAAGGTGCCAGGTTCGAGCCCTGGTAGATACATATTTTGTCCATCGTGATTGGGCATAAAAAAAGCTAGGTCTCTTGGAAAACTCAGTAGCACTACGTATCTATGGTGTAGTGGTTATCACGTCCGCCTAACACGCGGAAGGTGCCAGGTTCGAGCCCTGGTAGATACATATTTTGTCCATCGTGATTGGGCATAAAAAAAGCTAGGTCTCTTGGAAAACTCAGTATCACTACGTATCTATGGTGTAGTGGTTATCACGCCCGCCTAACACGCGGATGGTCCCAGGTTCGAGCCCTGGAAGATACATATTTTGTCCTTCGTGATTGGGCATAAAAAAGCTAGGTCTCTTGGAAATTTAAACATTACTACGTATCTATGGTGTAGTGGTTATCACGTCCGCTTTACACGCGGAAGGTCCCAGGTTCGAGCCCTGCTAGATACATATTTTGACCATCGTGATAGGACATAAAAAAGCAAGGTCTCTTGGAAAACTCAGTATCACTTCGTATCTATGCGATAGTGGTTATCACGTCTGGCTAACACGCGGAAGGTCCCAGGTTCGAGGCCCATAAGATACATGTTTTGACCATCGTGATTAGGCATAAAAATAAAATAGGTCTCTTGGAAAACTCAGTTCTACTACGTATATATAGTGTAGTGGTTATCAGGTCCGCTTTACACGCGGAATGTCCCAGGTTCGAGCCCTGGTAGATACACTATTTGTCCATCGTGATTGGGCATAAATATAAGCTAGATCTCTCGGAAAACTCAGTATTACTACGTATCTATGGTGTAGTGGTTATCACGTCCGCCTAACACGCGGAATCTCCCAGGTTCGAGCCCTGGTAGATACATATTTTGTCCATCGTGATTGGGCATAAAAAAGCTAGGTCTCTTGGAAATTTCAACATAACTACGTATCTATGGTGTAGTGGTTATCACGTCCGCTTTACACGCGGAAGGTCCCAGGTTCGAGCCGTGGTAGATACATATTTTTTCCATCGTGATTGGGCATAAAAAAGCTAGGTCTCTTGGAAAACTCAGTATCACTTCGTATCTATGCGATAGTGGTTATCACGTCTGGCTAACACGCGGAAGGTCCCAGGTTCGAGGCCCATAAGATACATGTTTTGACCATCGTGATTAGGCATAAAAATAAAATAGGTCTCTTGGAAAACTCAGTTCTACTACGTATATATAGTGTAGTGGTTATCAGGTCCGCTTTACACGCGGAATGTCCCAGGTTCGAGCCCTGGTAGATACATGTTTTGTCCATCGTGATTGGGCATAAATATAAGCTAGATCTCTCGGAAAACTCAGTATTACTACGTATCTATGGTGTAGTGGTTATCACGTCCGCCTAACACGCGGAATCTCCCAGGTTCGAGCCCTGGTAGATACATGTTTTGTCCATCGTGATTGGGCATAAAAAAGCTAGGTCTCTTGGAAATTTCAACACAACTACGTATCTATGGTGTAGTGGTTATCACGTCCGCTTCACACGCAGTAGGTCCCAGGTTCGAGCCCTGGTAGATACATATTTTGTCCATCGTGATTGGGCATAAAAAAAGCTAGGTCTCTTGGAAAACTCAGTATCACTACGTATCTATGGTGTAGTGGTTATCACGCCCGCCTAACACGCGGATGGTCCCAGGTTCGAGCCCTGGAAGATACATATTTTGTCCTTCGTGATTGGGCATAAAAAAGCCAGGTCTCTTGGAAATTTAAACATTACAACGTATCTATGGTGTAGTGGTTATCACGTCCGCTTCACACGCGGAAGGTCCCAGGTTCGAGCTCTGGTAGATACATATTTTGTCCATCGTGATTGGGCATAAAAAAGCTAGGTCTCTTGGAAAACTCAGTATCACTACGTATCTATGGTGTAGTGGTTATCACGTCCGCTTCACACGCGGAAGGTCCCAGGTTCGAGCCCTGGTAGATACATATTTTGTCCATCGTGATTGGGCATAAAAAAGCTAGGTCTCTTGGAAAACTCAGTATCACTACGTATTTATGGTGTAGTGGTTATCACGTCCGCCTAACACGCGGAAGGTCCCAGGTTCGAGCCCTGGTAGATACATATTTTGTCCATCGTGATTGGGCATAAAAAAGCTAGGTCTCTTGTAAATTTCAACATAACTACGTATCTATGGTGTAGTGGTTATCACGTCCGCTTCACACGCAGTAGGTCCCAGGTTCGAGCCCTGGTAGATACATGTTTTGTCCATCGTGATTGGGCATAAAAATAATTTAGATCTCTCGGAAAACTCAGTATTTCTACGTATCTATAGTGTAGTGGTTATCACGTCCGCTTAACACGCGGAAGGTCCCAGTTTCGATTCCTGGTAGATACATGTTTTGTCCAACATGATTGGGCATAAAAAAGCTAGGTCTCTTGGAAATTTCAACATAACTACGTATCTATGGTGTAGTGGTTATCACGTCCGCTTCACACGCGGAAGGTCCCAGGTTCGAGCTCTGGTAGATACATATTTTGTCCATCGTGATTGGGCATAAAAAAGCTAGGTCTCTTGGAAAACTCGGTAACACTACGTATCTATGGTGTAGTGGTTATCACGTCGGCCTAACACGCGGAAGGTCCCAGTTTCGAGTCCTGGTAGATACATGTTTTGTCCATCGTGATTGGGCATAAAAATAAGCTAGATCTCTCGGAAAACTCAGTATTTCTAGGTATCTATGGTGTAGTGGTTATCAAGTCCGCCTAACACGCGGAAGGTCCCAGGTTCGAGCCCTGGTAGATACACATTTTGTCCATCGTGATTGGGCATAAATATAAGCTAGATCTCTCGGAAAACTCAGTATTACTACGTATCTATGGTATAGTGGTTATCACATCCGCTTTACACGCGGAAGGTCCCAAGTTCGAGGCCTGCTAGATACATATTTTGACCATCGTGATAGGACATAAAAAAGCTAGGTCTCTTGGAAAACTCAGTATCACTTCGTATCTATGCGATAGTGGTTATCACGTCTGGCTAACACGCGGAAGGTCCCAGGTTCGAAGCCCATAAGATACATGTTTTGACTATCGTGATTAGGCATAAAAATAAAATAGATCTCTTGGAAAACTCAGTTCTACTACGTATATATAGTGTAGTGGTTATCAAGTCCGCTTTAAACGCGGAATGTCCCAGGTTCGAGCCCTGGTAGATACATGTTTTGTCCATCGTGATTGGGCATAAAAAAGCTAGGTCTCTTGGAAATTTCAACATAACTACGTATCTATGGTGTAGTGGTTATCACGTCCGCTTCACACGCAGTAGGTCCCAGGTTCGAGCCGTGGTAGGTACATGTTTTGTCCATCGTGATTGGGCATAAAAATAAGCTAGATCTCTCGGAAAACTCAGTATTTCTACGTATCTATGGTGTAGTGGTTATCACGTCCGCTTAACACGCGGAAGGTCCCAGTTTCGATTCCTGGTAGATACATGTTTTGTCCATCATGATTGGGCATAAAAAAGCTAGGTCTCTTGGAAATTTCAACATAACTACGTATCTATGGTGTAGTGGTTATCACGTACGCTTCACACGCGGAAGGTCCCAGGTTCGAGCTCTGGTAGATACATATTTTGTCCATCGTGATTGGGCATAAAAAAGCTAGGTCTCTTGGAAAACTCGGTATCACTACGTATCTATGGTGTAGTGGTTATCACGTCGGCCTAACACGCGGAAGGTCCCAGTTTCGAGTCCTGGTAGATACATGTTTTGTCCATCGTTATTGGGCATAAAAATAAGCTAGATCTCTCGGAAAACTCAGTATTTCTAGGTATCTATGGTGTAGTGGTTATCAAGTCCGCCTAACACGCGGAAGGTCCCAGGTTCGAGCCCTGGTAGATACATATTTTGTCCATCGTGATTGGGCATAAATATAAGCTAGATCTCTCGGAAAACTCAGTATTACTACGTATCTATGGTGTAGTGGTTATCACATCCGCTTTACACGCGGAAGGTCCCAGGTTCGAGGGCTGCTAGATACATATTTTGACCATCGTGATAGGACATAAAAAAGCTAGGTCTCTTGGAAAACTCAGTATCACTTCGTATCTATGCGATAGTGGTTATCACGTCTGGCTAACACGCGGATGGTCCCAGGTTCGAAGCCCATAAGATACATGTTTTGACTATCGTGATTAGGCATAAAAATAAAATAGATCTCTTGGAAAACTCAGTTCTACTACGTATATATAGTGTAGTGGTTATCAAGTCCGCTTTAAACGCGGAATGTCCCAGGTTCGAGCCCTGGTAGATATATGTTTTGTCCATCGTGATTGGGCATAAATATAAGCTAGATCTCTCGGAAAACTCAGTATTACTACGAATCTATGGTGTAGTGGTTATCACGTCCGCCTAACACGCGGAATCTCCCAGGTTCGAGCCCTGGTAGATACATGTTTTGTCCATCGTGATTGGGCATAAAAAAGCTAGGTCTCTTGGAAATTTCAACATAACTACGTGTCTATGGTGTAGTGGTTATCACGTCCGCTTCACACGCAGTAGGTCCCAGGTTCGAGCCCTGGTAGATACATGTTTTGTCCATCGTGATTGGGCATAAAAATAAGCTAGATCTCTCGGAAAACTCAGTATTTCTACGTATCTATGGTGTAGTGGTTATCACGTCCGCTTAACACGCGGAAGGTCCCAGTTTCGATTCCTGGTAGATACATGTTTTGTCCAACATGATTGGGCATAAAAAAGCTAGGTCTCTTGGAAAACTCAGTATCACTACGTATTTATGGTGTAGTGGTTATCACGTCCGCCTAACACGCGGAAGGTCCCAGGTTCGAGCCCTGGTAGATACATATTTTGTCCATCGTGATTGGGCATAAAAAAGCTAGGTCTCTTGTAAATTTCAACATAACTACGTATCTATGGTGTAGTGGTTATCACGTCCGCTTCACACGCAGTAGGTCCCAGGTTCGAGCCCTGGTAGATACATGTTTTGTCCATCGTGATTGGGCATAAAAATAATTTAGATCTCTCGGAAAACTCAGTATTTCTACGTATCTATGGTGTAGTGGTTATCACGTCCGCTTAACACGCGGAAGGACCCAGTTTCGATTCCTGGTAGATACATGTTTTGTCCAACATGATTGGGCATAAAAAAGCTAGGTCTCTTGGAAATTTCAACATAACTACGTATCTATGGTGTAGTGGTTATCACGTCCGCTTCACACGTGGAAGGTCCCAGGTTCGAGTTCTGGTAGATACATATTTTGTCCATCGTGATTGGGCATAAAAAAGCTAGGTCTCTTGGAAAACTCGGTAACACTACGTATCTATGGTGTAAAGGTTATCACGTCGGCCTAACACGCGGAAGGTCCCAGTTTCGAGTCCTGGTAGATACATGTTTTGTCCATCGTGATTGGGCATAAAAATAAGCTAGATCTCTCGGAAAACTCAGTATTTCTAGGTATCTATGGTGTAGTGGTTATCAAGTCCGCCTAACACGCGGAAGGTCCCAGGTTCGAGCCCTGGTAGATACACATTTTGTCCATCGTGATTGGGCATAAATATAAGCTAGATCTCTCGGAAAACTCAGTATTACTACGTATCTATGGTATAGTGGTTATCACATCCGCTTTACACGCGGAAGGTCCCAAGTTCGAGGCCTGCTAGATACATATTTTGACCATCGTGATAGGACATAAAAAAGCTAGGTCTCTTGGAAAACTCAGTATCACTTCGTATCTATGCGATAGTGGTTATCACGTCTGGCTAACACGCGGAAGGTCCCAGGTTCGAAGCCCATAAGATACATGTTTTGACTATCGTGATTAGGCATAAAAATAAAATAGATCTCTTGGAAAACTCAGTTCTACTACGTATATATAGTGTAGTGGTTATCAAGTCCGCTTTAAACGCGGAATGTCCCAGGTTCGAGCCCTGGTAGATACATGTTTTGTCCATCGTGATTGGGCATAAAAAAGCTAGGTCTCTTGGAAATTTCAACATAACTACGTATCTATGGTGTAGTGGTTATCACGTCCGCTTCACACGCAGTAGGTCCCAGGTTCGAGCCGTGGTAGGTACATGTTTTGTCCATCGTGATTGGGCATAAAAATAAGCTAGATCTCTCGGAAAACTCAGTATTTCTAGGTATCTATGGTGTAGTGGTTATCAAGTCCGCCTAACACGCGGAAGGTCCCAGGTTCGAGCCCTGGTAGATACATATTTTGTCCATCGTGATTGGGCATAAATATAAGCTAGATCTCTCGGAAAACTCAGTATTACTACGTATCTATGGTGTAGTGGTTATCACATCCGCTTTACACGCGGAAGGTCCCAGGTTCGAGGGCTGCTAGATACATATTTTGACCATCGTGATAGGACATAAAAAAGCTAGGTCTCTTGGAAAACTCAGTATCACTTCGTATCTATGCGATAGTGGTTATCACGTCTGGCTAACACGCGGATGGTCCCAGGTTCGAAGCCCATAAGATACATGTTTTGACTATCGTGATTAGGCATAAAAATAAAATAGATCTCTTGGAAAACTCAGTTCTACTACGTATATATAGTGTAGTGGTTATCAAGTCCGCTTTAAACGCGGAATGTCCCAGGTTCGAGCCCTGGTAGATATATGTTTTGTCCATCGTGATTGGGCATAAATATAAGCTAGATCTCTCGGAAAACTCAGTATTACTACGAATCTATGGTGTAGTGGTTATCACGTCCGCCTAACACGCGGAATCTCCCAGGTTCGAGCCCTGGTAGATACATGTTTTGTCCATCGTGATTGGGCATAAAAAAGCTAGGTCTCTTGGAAATTTCAACATAACTACGTGTCTATGGTGTAGTGGTTATCACGTCCGCTTCACACGCAGTAGGTCCCAGGTTCGAGCCCTGGTAGATACATGTTTTGTCCATCGTGATTGGGCATAAAAATAAGCTAGATCTCTCGGAAAACTCAGTATTTCTACGTATCTATGGTGTAGTGGTTATCACGTCCGCTTAACACGCGGAAGGTCCCAGTTTCGATTCCTGGTAGATACATGTTTTGTCCATCATGATTGGGCATAAAAAAGCTAGGTCTCTTGGAAATTTCAACATAACTACGTATCTATGGTGTAGTGGTTATCACGTCCGCTTCACACGCGGAAGGTCCCAGGTTCGAGCTCTGGTAGATACATATTTTGTCCATCGTGATTGGGCATAAAAAAGCTAGGTCTCTTGGAAAACTCGGTATCACTACGTATCTATGGTGTAGTGGTTCTCACGTCGGCCTAACACGCGGAAGGTCCCAGTTTCGAGTCCTGGTAGATACATGTTTTGTCCATCGTGATTGGGCATAAAAATAAGCTAGATCTCTCGGAAAACTCAGTATTTCTAGGTATCTATGGTGTAGTGGTTATCAAGTCCGCCTAACACGCGGAAGGTCCCAGGTTCGAGCCCTGGTAGATACATATTTTGTCCATCGTGATTGGGCATAAATATAAGCTAGATCTCTCGGAAAACTCAGTATTACTACGTATCTATGGTGTAGTGGTTATCACATCCGCTTTACACGCGGAAGGTCCCAGGTTCGAGGCCTGCTAGATACATATTTTGACCATCGTGATAGGACATAAAAAAGCTAGGTCTCTTGGAAAACTCAGTATCACTTCGTATCTATGCGATAGTGGTTATCACGTCTGGCTAACACGCGGAAGGTCCCAGGTTCGAAGCCCATAAGATACATGTTTTGACTATCGTGATTAGGCATAAAAATAAAATAGATCTCTTGGAAAACTCAGTTCTACTACGTATATATAGTGTAGTGGTTATCAAGTCCGCTTTAAACGCGGAATGTCCCAGGTTCGAGCCCTGGTAGATATATGTTTTGTCCATCGTGATTGGGCATAAATATAAGCTAGATCTCTCGGAAAACTCAGTATTACTACGTATCTATGGTGTAGTGGTTATCACGTCCGCTTTACACGCGGAAGGTCCCAGGTTCGAGCCCTGCTAGATACATATTTTGACCATCGTGATAGGATATAAAAAAGCTAGGTCTCTTGGAAAACTCAGTATCACTTCGTATCTATGCGATAGTGGTTATCACGTCTGGCTAACACGCGGAAGGTCCCAGGTTCGAGGCCCATAAGATACTTGTTTTGACCATCGTGATTAGGCATAAAAATAAAATAGGTCTCTTGGAAAACTCTGTTCTACTACGTATATATAGTGTAGTGGTTATCACGTCCGCTTTACACGCCGAATGTCCCAGGTTCGAGCCCTGGTAGATACATGTTTTGTCCATCGTGATTGGGCATAAATATAAGCAGGATCTCTCGGAAAACTCAGTATTACTACGTATCTATGGTGTAGTGGTTATCACGTCCGCTTTACACGCGGAAGGTCCCAGGTTCGAGGCCTGCTAGATACATATTTTGACCATCGTGATAGGACATAAAAAAGCTAGGTCTCTTGGAAAACTCAGTATCAGTTCGTATCTATGCGATAGTGGTTATCACGTCTGGCTAACAAGCGGAAGGTCCCAGGTTCGAGGCCCATAAGATACATGTTTTGACTATCGTGATTAGGCATAAAAATAAAATAGATCTCTTGGAAAACTCAGTTCTACTACGTATATATAGTGTAGTGGTTATCAAGTCCGCTTTAAACGCGGAATGTCCCAGGTTCGAGCCCTGGTAGATATATGTTTTGTCCATCGTGATTGGGCATAAATATAAGCTAGATCTCTCGGAAAACTCAGTATTACTACGTATCTATGGTGTAGTGGTTATCACGTCCGCCTAACACGCGGAATCTCCCAGGTTCGAGCCCTGGTAGATACATGTTTTGTCCATCGTGATTGGGCATATAAAAGCTAGGTCTCTTGGAAATTTCAACATAACTACGTATCTATGGTGTAGTGGTTATCTTGTCCGCTTCACACGCAGTAGGTCCCAGGTTCGAGCCCTGGTAGATACATGTTTTGTCCATCGTGATTGGGCATAAAAATAAGCTAGATCTCTCGGAAAACTCAGTATTTCTACGTATCTATGGTGTAGTGGTTATCACGTCCGCTTAACACGCGGAAGGTCCCAGTTTCGATTCCTGGTAGATACATGTTTTGTCCATCATGATTGGGCATAAAAAAGCTAGGTCTCTTGGAAATTTCAACATAACTACGTATCTATGGTGTAGTGGTTATCACGTCCGCTTCACACGCGGAAGGTCCCAGGTTCGAGCTCTGGTAGATACATATTTTGTCCCTCGTGATTGGGCATAAAAAAGCTAGGTCTCTTGGAAAACTCGGTATCACTACGTATCTATGGTGTAGTGGTTCTCACGTCGGCCTAACACGCGGAAGGTCCCAGTTTCGAGTCCTGGTAGATACATGTTTTGTCCATCGTGATTGGGCATAAAAATAAGCTAGATCTCTCGGAAAACTCAGTATTTCTAGGTATCTATGGTGTAGTGGTTATCAAGTCCGCCTAACACGCGGAAGGTCCCAGGTTCGAGCCCTGGTAGATACATATTTTGTCCATCGTGATTGGGCATAAATATAAGCTAGATCTCTCGGAAAACTCAGTATTACTACGTATCTATGGTGTAGTGGTTATCACATCCGCTTTACACGCGGAAGGTCCCAGGTTCGAGGCCTGCTAGATACATATTTTGACCATCGTGATAGGACATAAAAAAGCTAGGTCTCTTGGAAAACTCAGTATCACTTCGTATCTATGCGATAGTGGTTATCACGTCTGGCTAACACGCGGAAGGTCCCAGGTTCGAAGCCCATAAGATACATGTTTTGACTATCGTGATTAGGCATAAAAATAAAATAGATCTCTTGGAAAACTCAGTTCTACTACGTATATATAGTGTAGTGGTTATCAAGTCCGCTTTAAACGCGGAATGTCCCAGGTTCGAGCCCTGGTAGATATATGTTTTGTCCATCGTGATTGGGCATAAATATAAGCTAGATCTCTCGGAAAACTCAGTATTACTACGTATCTATGGTGTAGTGGTTATCACGTCCGCTTTACACGCGGATGGTCCCAGGTTCGAGCCCTGCTAGATACATATTTTGACCATCGTGATAGGACATAAAAAAGCTAGGTCTCTTGGAAAACTCAGTATCACTTCGTATCTATGCGATAGTGGTTATCACGTCTGGCTAACACGCGGAAGGTCCCAGGTTCGAGGCCCATAAGATACTTGTTTTGACCATCGTGATTAGGCATAAAAATAAAATAGGTCTCTTGGAAAACTCTGTTCTACTACGTATATATAGTGTAGTGGTTATCACGTCCGCTTTACACGCCGAATGTCCCAGGTTCGAGCCCTGGTAGATACATGTTTTGTCCATCGTGATTGGGCATAAATATAAGCAGGATCTCTCGGAAAACTCAGTATTACTACGTATCTATGGTGTAGTGGTTATCACGTCCGCTTTACACGCGGAAGGTCCCAGGTTCGAGGCCTGCTAGATACATATTTTGACCATCGTGATAGGACATAAAAAAGCTAGGTCTCTTGGAAAACTCAGTATCAGTTCGTATCTATGCGATAGTGGTTATCACGTCTGGCTAACAAGCGGAAGGTCCCAGGTTCGAGGCCCATAAGATACATGTTTTGACTATCGTGATTAGGCATAAAAATAAAATAGATCTCTTGGAAAACTCAGTTCTACTACGTATATATAGTGTAGTGGTTATCAAGTCCGCTTTAAACGCGGAATGTCCCAGGTTCGAGCCCTGGTAGATATATGTTTTGTCCATCGTGATTGGGCATAAATATAAGCTAGATCTCTCGGAAAACTCAGTATTACTACGTATCTATGGTGTAGTGGTTATCACGTCCGCCTAACACGCGGAATCTCCCAGGTTCGAGCCCTGGTAGATACATGTTTTGTCCATCGTGATTGGGCATAAAAAAGCTAGGTCTCTTGGAAATTTCAACATAACTACGTATCTATGGTGTAGTGGTTATCACGTCCGCTTCACACGCAGTAGGTCCCAGGTTCGAGCCCTGGTAGATACATGTTTTGTCCATCGTGATTGGGCATAAAAATAAGCTAGATCTCTCGGAAAACTCAGTATTTCTACGTATCTATGGTGTAGTGGTTATCACGTCCGCTTAACACGCGGAAGGTCCCAGTTTCGATTCCTGGTAGATACATGTTTTGTCCATCATGATTGGGCATAAAAAAGCTAGGTCTCTTGGAAATTTCAACATAACTACGTATCTATGGTGTAGTGGTTATCACGTCCGCTTCACACGCGGAAGGTCCCAGGTTCGAGCTCTGGTAGATACATATTTTGTCCATCGTGATTGGGCATAAAAAAGCTAGGTCTCTTGGAAAACTCGGTATCACTACGTATCTATGGTGTAGTGGTTATCACGTTGGCCTAAAACGCGGAAGGTCCCAGTTTCGAGTCCTGGTAGATACATGTTTTGTCCATCGTGATTGGGCATAAAAATAAGCTAGATCTCTCGGAAAACTCAGTATTTCTAGGTATCTATGGTGTAGTGGTTATCAAGTCCGCCTAACACGCGGAAGGTCCCAGGTTCGAGCCCTGGTAGATACATATTTTGTCCATCGTGATTGGGCATAAATATAAGCTAGATCTCTCAGAAAACTCAGTATTACCACGTATCTATGGTGTAGTGGTTATCACATCCGCTTTACACGCGGAAGGTCGCAGGTTCGAGGCCTGCTAGATACATATTTTGACCATCGTGATAGGACATAAAAAAGCTAGGTCTCTTGGAAAACTCAGTATCACTTCGTATCTATGCGATAGTGGTTATCACGTCTGGCTAACACGCGGAAGGTCCCAGGTTCGAAGCCCATAAGATACATGTTTTGACTATCGTGATTAGGCATAAAAATAAAATAGATCTCTTGGAAAACTCAGTTCTACTACGTATATATAGTGTAGTGGTTATCAAGTCCGCTTTAAACGCGGAATGTCCCAGGTTCGAGCCCTGGTAGATATATGTTTTGTCCATCGTGATTGGGCATAAATATAAGCTAGATCTCTCGGAAAACTCAGTATTACTACGTATCTATGGTGTAGTGGTTATCACGTCCGCCTAACACGCGGAATCTCCCAGGTTCGAGCCCTGGTAGATACATGTTTTGTCCATCGTGATTGGGCATAAAAAAGCTAGGTCTCTTGGAAATTTCAACATAACTACGTATCTATGGTGTAGTGGTTATCACGTCCGCTTCACACGCAGTAGGTCCCAGGTTCGAGCCCTGGTAGATACATGTTTTGTCCATCGTGATTGGGCATAAAAATAAGCTAGATCTCTCGGAAAACTCAGTATTTCTACGTATCTATGGTGTAGTGGTTATCACGTCCGCTTAACACGCGGAAGGTCCCAGTTTCGATTCCTGGTAGATACATGTTTTGTCCATCATGATTGGGCATAAAAAAGCTAGGTCTCTTGGAAATTTCAACATAACTACGTATCTATGGTGTAGTGGT
Organism: Phalangium opilio; assembly: GCF_054372755.1. NCBI lineage: Eukaryota > Metazoa > Arthropoda > Arachnida > Opiliones > Phalangiidae > Phalangium > Phalangium opilio. Next base: position 2,276,385 of record NW_028324148.1, on the reverse strand, counting down.
TATCACGTCCGCTTCACACGCGGAAGGTCCCAGGTTCGAGCTCTGGTAGATACATATTTTGTCCATCGTGATTGGGCATAAAAAAGCTAGGTCTCTTGGAAAACTCGGTATCACTACGTATCTATGGTGTAGTGGTTATCACGTCGGCCTAACACGCGGAAGGTCCCAGTTTCGAGTCCTGGTAGATACATGTTTTGTCCATCGTGATTGGGCATAAAAATAAGCTAGATCTCTCGGAAAACTCAGTATTTCTAGGTATCTATGGTGTAGTGGTTATCAAGTCCGCCTAACACGCGGAAGGTCCCAGGTTCGAGCCCTGGTAGATACATATTTTGTCCATCGTGATTGGGCATAAATATAAGCTAGATCTCTCGGAAAACTCAGTATTACTACGTTTCTATGGTGTAGTGGTTATCACATCCGCTTTACACGCGGAAGGTCGCAGGTTCGAGGCCTGATAGATACATATTTTGACCATCGTGATAGGACATAAAAAAGCTAGGTCTCTTGGAAAACTCAGTATCACTTCGTATCTATGCGATAGTGGTTATCACGTCTGGCTAACACGCGGAAGGTCCCAGGTTCGAAGCCCATAAGATACATGTTTTGACTATCGTGATTAGGCATAAAAATAAAATAGATCTCTTGGAAAACTCAGTTCTACTACGTATATATAGTGTAGTGGTTATCAAGTCCGCTTTAAACGCGGAATTCCTAGGTTCGAGCCCTGGTAGATATATGTTTTGTCCATCGTGATTGGGCATAAATATAAGCTAGATCTCTCGGAAAACTCAGTATTACTACGTATCTATGGTGTAGTGGTTATCACGTCCGCTTTACACGCGGAAGGTCCCAGGTTCGAGCCCTGCTAGATACATATTTTGACCATCGTGATAGGACATAAAAAAAGCTAGGTCTCTTGGAAAACTCAGTATCACTTCGTATCTATGCTATAGTGGTTATCACGTCTAGCTAACACGCGGAAGGTCCCAGGTTCGAGGCCCATAAGATACTTGTTTTGACCATCGTGATTAGGCATAAAAATAAAATAGGTCTCTTGGAAAACTCTGTTCTACTACGTATATATAGTGTAGTGGTTATCACGTCCGCTTTACACGCCGAATGTCCCAGGTTCGAGCCCTGGTAGATACATGTTTTGTCCATCGTGATTGGGCATAAATATAAGCAGGATCTCTCGGAAAACTCAGTATTACTACGTATCTATGGTGTAGTGGTTATCACGTCCGCTTTACACGCGGAAGGTCCCAGGTTCGAGGCCTGCTAGATACATATTTTGACCATCGTGATAGGACATAAAAAAGCTAGGTCTCTTGGAAAACTCAGTATCAGTTCGTATCTATGCGATAGTGGTTATCACGTCTGGCTAACACGCGGAAGGTCCCAGGTTCGAGGCCCATAAGATACATGTTTTGACTATCGTGATTAGGCATAAAAATAAAATAGGTCTCTTGGAAAACTCAGTTCTACTACGTATATATAGTGTAGTGGTTATCAAGTCCGCTTTACACGCGGAATGTCCCAGGTTCGAGCCCTGGTAGATACATGTTTTGTCCATCGTGATTGGGCATAAATATAAGCTAGATCTCACGGAAAACTCAGTATTACTACGTATCTATGGTGTAGTGGTTATCACGTCCGCCTAACACGCGGAATCTCCCAGGTTCGAGCCCTGGTAGATACATATTTTGTCTATCGTGATTGGGCATAAAAAAGCTAGGTCTCTTGGAAAACTCAGTATCACTACGTATCTATGGTGTAGTGGTTATCACGTCCGCCTAACACGCGGAAGGTCCCAGGTTCGAGGCCTGGTAGATACATATTTTGTCCATCGTGATTGGGCATAAATATAAGCTAGATCTCTTGGAAAACTCAGTATTACTACGCATCTATGGTGTAGTGGTTATCACGTCCGCTTTACACGCGGAAGGTCCCAGGTTCGAGCCCTGCTAGATACATATTTTGACCATCGTGATAGGACATAAAAAAGCTAGGTCTCTTGGAAAACTCAGTATCACTTCGTATCTATGCGATAGTGGTTATCACGTCCGGCTAACACGCGGAAGGTCCAAGGTTCGACGCCCAAAAGATACATGTTTTGACCATCGTGATTGGGCATAAAAATAAGATAGATCTCTCGGAAAACTCAGTATTACTACGTATCTGTGGTGTAGTGGTTATCACGTCCGCTTTACACGCGGAAGGTCCCATGTTCGAGCCCTGGTAGATACATGTTTTGTCCATCGTGATTGGGCATAAAAATTAGCTAGATCTCTCGGAAAGCTCAGTATTACTACGTATATATGGTGTAGTGGTTATCACGTCCGCCTAACACGTGGAAGGTGCCAGGTTCGAGCCCTGGTAGATACATATTTTGTCCATCGTGATTGGGCATAAATATAAGCAGGATCTCTCGGAAAACTCAGTATTACTACGTATCTATGGTGTAGTGGTTATCACGTCCGCCTAACACGCGGAATCTCCCAGGTTCGAGCCCTGGTAGATACATATTTTGTCTATCGTGATTGGGCATAAAAAAGCTAGGTCTCTTGGAAAACTCAGTATCACTACGTATCTTAGGTGTAGTGGTTATCACGTCCGCCTAACACAAGGAAGGTGCCAGGTTCGAGCCCTGGTAGATACATATTTTGTCCATCGTGATTGGGCATAAAAAAAGCTAGGTCTCTTGGAAAACTCAGTATTACTACGTATCTATGGTGTAGTGGTTATCACGTCCGCCTAACACGCGGAAGGTCCCAGGTTCGAGCCCTGGTAGATACATAATTTGTCCATCGTGATTGGGCATAAAAAAGCTAGGTCTCTTGGAAATTTCAACATAACTACGTATCTATGGTGTAGTGGTTATCACGTCCGCTTCACACGCGGTAGGTCCCAGGTTCGAGCCCTGGTAGATACATGTTTTTTCCATCGTGATTGGGCATAAAAATAAGCTAGATCTCTCGGAAAACTCAGTATTTCTTCGTATCTATGCGATAGTGGTTATCACGTCTGGCTGACACGCGGAAGGTCCCAGGTTCGAGGCCCATAAGATACATGTTTTGACTATCGTGATTAGGCATAAAAATAAAATAGATCTCTTGGAAAACTCAGTTCTACTACGTATATATAGTGTAGTGGTTATCACGTCCGCTTTACACGCGGAATGTCCCAGGTTCGAGCCCTGATAGATACATGTTTTGTCCATCGTGATTGGGCATAAATATAAGCTAGATCTCTCGGAAAACTCAGTATGACTTCGTATCTATGGTGTAGTGGTTATCACGTCCGCCTAACACGCGGAATCTCCCTGGTTCGAGCCCTGGTAGATACATATTTTGTCCATCGTGATTGGGCATAAAAAAGCTAGGTCTCTTGGAAATTTCAACATAACTACGTATCTATGGTGTAGTGGTTATCACGTCCGCTTAACACGCGGAAGGTCCCAGGTTCGAGCCCTGCTAGATACATATTTTGACCATCGTGATAGGACATAAAAAAAGCTAGGTCTCTTGGAAAACTCAGTATCACTTCGTTTCTATGCGATAGTGGTTATCACGTCTGGCTAACACGCGGAAGGTCCCAGGTTCGAGGCCCATAAGATACATGTTTTGACCATCGTGATTAGGCATAAAATAAAATAGGTCTCTTGGAAAACTCTGTTCTACTACGTATATATAGTGTAGTGGTTATCACGTCCGCTTTACACGCCGAATGTCCCAGGTTCGAGCCCTGGTAGATACATGTTTTGTCCATCGTGATTGGGCATAAATATGAGCTAGATCTCTCGGAAAACTCAGTATTGCTACGTATCTATGGTGTAGTGGTTATCACGTCCGCCTATCACGCGGAATCTCCCAGGTTCGAGCCCTGGTAGATACATATTTTGTCTATCGTGATTGGGCATAAAAAAGCTAGGTCTCTTGGAAAACTCAGTATCACTACGTATCTATGGTGTAGTGGTTATCACGTCCGCCTAACACGCGGAAGGTGCCAGGTTCGAGCCCTGGTAGATACATATTTTGTCCATCGTGATTGGGCATAAAAAAGCTAGGTCTCTTGGAAAACTCAGTATCACTACGTATCTATGGTGTAGTGGTTATCACGTCCGCCTAACACGCGGAAGGTCCCAGGTTCGAGCCCTGGTAGATACATATTTTGTCCATCGTGATTGGGCATAAATATAAGCTAGATCTCTTGGAAAACTCAGTATTACTACGCATCTATAGTGTAGTGGTTATCACGTCCGCTTTACACGCGGAAGGTCCCAGGTTCGAGCCCTGCTAGATACATATTTTGACCATCGTGATAGGACATAAAAAAGCTAGGTCTCTTGGAAAACTCAGTATCACTTCGTATCTATGCGATAGTGGTTATCACGTCCGGCTAACACGCGGAAGTTCCAAGGTTCGACGCCCAAAAGATACATGTTTTGACCATCGTGATTGGGCATAAAAATAAGCTAGATCTCTCGGAAAACTCAGTATTACTACGTATCTGTGGTGTAGTGGTTATCACGTCCGCTTTACACGCGGAAGGTCCCATGTTCGAGCCCTGGTAGATACATGTTTTGTCCATCGTGATTGGGCATAAAAATTAGCTAGATCTCTCGGAAAACTCGGTATTACTACGTATATATGGTGTAGTGGTTATCACGTCCGCCTAACACGTGGAAGGTGCCAGGTTCGAGCCCTGGTAGATACATATTTTGTCCATCGTGATTGGGCATAAAAAAAGCTAGGTCTCTTGGAAAACTCAGCATTACTACGTATCTATGGTGTAGTGGTTATCACGTCCGCTTAATACGCGGAAGGTCCCAGGTTCGAGCCCTGGAAGATACATATTTTGTCCATCGTGATTGGGCATAAAAAAGCTAGGTCTCTTGGAAATTTCAACAAAACTACGTATCTATGGTGTAGTGGTTATCAATTCCGCTTTACACGCGGAAGGTCCCAGGTTCGAGCCCTGGTAGATACATGTTTTGTCCATCGTGATTGGGCATAAAAATAAGCTATATCTCTCGGAAAACTCAGTATTTCTACGTATCTATGGTGTAGTGGTTATCACGTCCGCTTTACACGCAGAAGGTCCCAGGTTCGAGCCCTGCTAGATACATATTTAGACCATCGTGATAGGACATAAAAAAGCTAGGTCTCTTGGAAAACTCAGTATCACTTCGTATCTATGCGATAGTGGTTATCACGTCCGGCTAACACGCGGAAGGTCCAAGGTTCGACGCCCAAAAGATACATGTTTTGACCATCGTGATTGGGCATAAAAATAAGCTAGATCTCTCCGAAAACTCAGTATTACTACGTATCTGTGGTGTAGTGGTTATCACGTCCGCTTTACACGCGGAATGTCCCATGTTCGAGCCCTGGTAGATACATGTTTCGTCCATCGTGATTGGGCATAAAAATTAGCTATATCTCTCGGAAAACTCAGTATTACTACGTATATATGGTGTAGTGGTTATCACGTCCGCCTAACACGTGGAAGGTGCCAGGTTCGAGCCCTGGTAGGTACATATTTTGTCCATCGTGATTGGGCATAAAAAAAGCTAGGTCTCTTGGAAAACTCAGCATTACTACGTATCTATGGTGTAGTGGTTATCACGTCCGCTTAATACGCGGAAGGTCCCAAGTTCGAGTCCTGGTAGATACATGTTTTGTCCATCGTGATTGGGCATAAAAAAGCTAGGTCTCTTGGAAATTTCAACATGACTACGTATCTATGGTGTAGTGGTTATCACGTCCGCCTAACACGCGGAATCTCCCAGGTTCGAGCCCTGGTAGATACATATTTTGTCCATCGTGATTGGGCATAAAAAAGCTAGGTCTCTTGGAAAACTCAGTATCACTTCGTATCTATGGTGTAGTGGTTATCACGTCCGCCTAACACGCGGAAGGTCCCAGGTTCGAGCCCTGGAAGATACATATTTTGTCCATCGTGATTGGGCATAAAAAAGCTAGGTTTCTTGGAAATTTCAACATAACTACGTATCTATGGTGTAGTGGTTATCACGTCCGCTTTACACACGGAAGGTCCCAGGTTCGAGCCCAGGTAGATACATGTTTTGTCCATCGTGATTGGGCATAAAAATAAGCTAGATCTCTCGGAAAACTCAGTATTTCTACGTATCTATGGTGTAGTGGTTATCACGTCCGCTTTACACGCAGAAGGTCCCAGGTTCGAGCCCTGCTAGATACATATTTAGACCATCGTGATAGAGCTAGGTCTCTTGGAAAACTCAGTATCACTTCGTATCTATGCGATAGTGGTTATAACGTCCGGCTAACACGCGGAAGGTCCAAGGTTCGACGCCCAAAAGATACATGTTTTGACCATCGTGATTGGGCATAAAAATAAGCTAGATCTCTCCGAAAACTCAGTATTACTACGTATCTGTGGTGTAGTGGTTATCACGTCCGCTTTACACGCGGAATGTCGCATGTTCGAGCCCTGGTAGATACATGTTTTGTCCATCGTGATTGGGCATTAAAATTAGCTATATCTCTCGGAAAACTCAGTATTACTACGTATATAGGGTGTAGTGGTTATCACGTCCGCCTAACACGTGGAAGGTGCCAGGTTCGAGCCCTGGTAGATACATATTTTGTCCATCGTGATTGGGCATAAAAAAAGCTAGGTCTCTTGGAAAACTCAGCATTACTACGTATCTATGGTGTAGTGGTTATCACGTCCGCTTAATACGCGGAAGGTCCCAAGTTCGAATCCTGGTAGATACATGTTTTGTCCATCGTGATTGGGCATAAAAAAGCTAGGTCTCTTGGAAATTTCAACATAACTACGTATCTATGGTGTAGTGGTTATCACGTCCGCCTAACACGCGGAATCTCCCAGGTTCGAGCCCTGATAGATACATATTTTGTCCATCGTGATTGGGCATAAAAAAGCTAGGTCTCTTGGAAAACTCAGTATTACTACGTATCTATGGTGTAGTGGTCATCACGTCCGCTTTACACGCGGAATGTCCCATGTTCGAGCCCTGGTAGATACATGTTTTGTCCATCGTGATTGGGCATAAAAATTAGCTAGATCTCTCGGAAAACTCAGTATTACTACGTATATATGGTGTAGTGGTTATCACGTCCGCCTAACACGTGGAAGGTGCCAGGTTCGAGCCCTGGTAGATACATATTTTGTCCATCGTGATTGGGCATAAAAAAAGCTAGGTCTATTGGAAAACTCAGCATTACTACGTATCTATGGTGTAGTGGTTATCACGTCCGCTTAATACGCGGAAGGTCCCAAGTTCGAGTCCTTTTAGATACATGTTTTGTCCGTCGTGATTGGGCATAAAAAAGCTAGGTCTCTTGGAAATTTCAACATAACTACGTATCTATGGTGTAGTGGTTATCACGTCCGCCTAACACGCGGAATCTCCCAGGTTCGAGCCCTGGTAGATACATATTTTGTCCATCGTGATTGGGCATAAAAAAAGCTAGGTCTCTTGGAAAACTCAGCATTACTACGTATCTATGGTGTAGTGGTTATCACGTCCGCTTAATACGCGGAAGGTCCCAAGTTTGAGTCCTGGTAGATACATGTTTTGTCCATCGTGATTGGGCATAAAAAAGCTAGGTCTCTTGGAAATTTCAACATAACTACGAATCTATGGTGTAGTGGTTATCACGTCCGCCTAACACGCGGAATCTCCCAGGTTCGAGCCCTGGTAGATACATATTTTGTCCATCGTGATTGGGCATAAAAAAGCTAGGTCTCTTGGAAAACTCAGTATTACTACGTATCTATGGTGTAGTGGTTATCACGTCCGCCTAACACGCGGAAGGTCCCAGGTTCGAGCCCTGGTAGATACATAATTTGTCCATCGTGATTGGGCATAAAAAAGCTAGGTATCTTGGAAATTTCAACATAACTACGTATCTATGGTGTAGTGGTTATCACGTCCGCTTCACACGCGGTAGGTCCCAGGTTCGAGCCCTGGTAGATACATGTTTTTTCCATCGTGATTGGGCATAAAAATAAGCTAGATCTCTCGGAAAACTCAGTATTTCTGCGTATCTATGCGATAGTGGTTATCACGTCTGGCTAACACGCGGAAGGTCCCAGGTTCGAGGCCCATAAGATACATGTTTTGACTATCGTGATTAGGCATAAAAATAAAATAGATCTCTTGGAAAACTCAGTTCTACTACGTATATATAGTGTAGTGGTTATCACGTCCGCTTTACACGCGGAATGTCCCATGTTCGAGCCCTGGTAGATACATGTTTTGTCCATCGTGATTGGGCATAAAAATTAGCTATATCTCTCGGAAAACTCAGTATTACTACGTATATATGGTGTAGTGGTTATCACGTCCGCCTATCACGTGGAAGGTGCCAGGTTCGAGCCCTGGTAGATACATATTTTGTCCATCGTGATTGGGCATAAAAAAAGCTAGGTCTCTTGGAAAACTCAGCATTACTACGTATCTATGGTGTAGTGGTTATCACGTCCGCTTAATACGCGGAAGGTCCCAAGTTCGAGTCCTTTTAGATACATGTTTTGTCCATCGTGATTGGGCATAAAAAAGCTAGGTCTCTTGGAAATTTCAACATAACTACGTATCTATGGTGTAGTGGTTATCACGTCCGCCTAACACGCGGAATCTCCCAGGTTCGAGCCCTGGTAGATACATATTTTGTCCATCGTGATTGGGCATAAAAAAGCTAGGTCTCTTGGAAAACTCAGCATTACTACGTATCTATGGTGTAGTGGTTATCACTTCCGCTTAATACGCGGAAGGTCCCAAGTTCGAGTCCTGGTAGATACATGTTTTGTCCATCGTGATTGGGCATAAAAAAGCTAGGTCTCTTGGAAATTTCAACATAACTACGTATCTATGGTGTAGTGGTTATCACGTCCGCCTAACACGCGGAATCTCCCAGGTTCGAGCCCTGGTAGATACATATTTTGTCCATCGTGATTGGGCATAAAAAAAGCTAGGTCTCTTGGAAAACTCAGCATTACTACGTATCTATGGTGTAGTGGTTATCACGTCCGCTTAATACGCGGAAGGTCCCAAGTTCGAGTCCTTTTAGATACATGTTTTGTCCATCGTGATTGGGCATAAAAAAGCTAGGTCTCTTGGAAATTTCAACATAACTACGTATCTATGGTGTAGTGGTTATCACGTCCGCCTAACACGCGGAATCTCCCAGGTTCGAGCCCTGGTAGATACATATTTTGTCCATCGTGATTGGGCATAAAAAAAGCTAGGTCTCTTGGAAAACTCAGCATTACTACGTATCTATGGTGTAGTGGTTATCACGTCCGCTTAATACGCGGAAGGTCCCAAGTTCGAGTCCTGGTAGATACATGTTTTGTCCATCGTGATTGGGCATAAAAAAGCTAGGTCTCTTGGAAATTTCAACATAACTACGTATCTATGGTGTAGTGGTTATCACGTCCGCCTAACACGCGGAATCTCCCAGGTTCGAGCCCTGGTAGATACATATTTTGTCCATCGTGATTGGGCATAAAAAAGCTAGGTCTCTTGGAAAACTCAGTATTACTACGTATCTATGGTGTAGTGGTCATCACGTCCGCTTTACACGCGGAATGTCCCATGTTCGAGCCCTGGTAGATACATGTTTTGTCCATCGTGATTGGGCATAAAAATTAGCTAGATCTCTTGGAAAACTCAGTATTACTACGTATATATGGTGTAGTGGTTATCACGTCCGCCTAACACGTGGAAGGTGCCAGGTTCGAGCCCTGGTAGATACATATTTTGTCCATCGTGATTGGGCATAAAAAAAGCTAGGTCTCTTGGAAAACTCAGCATTACTACGTATCTATGGTGTAGTGGTTATCACGTCCGCTTAATACGCGGAAGGTCCCAAGTTCGAGTCCTGGTAGATACATGTTTTGTCCATCGTGATTGGGCATAAAAAAGCTAGGTCTCTTGGAAATTTCAACATAACTACGTATCTATGGTGTAGTGGTTATCACGTCCGCCTAACACGCGGAATCTCCCAGGTTCGAGCCCTGGTAGATACATATTTTGTCCATCGTGATTGGGCATAAAAAAAGCTAGGTCTCTTGGAAAACTCAGCATTACTACGTATCTATGGTGTAGTGGTTATCACGTCCGCTTAATACGCGGAAGGTCCCAAGTTCGAGTCCTGGTAGAGACATGTTTTGTCCATCGTGATTGGGCATAAAAAAGCTAGGTCTCTTGGAAATTTCAACATAACTACGAATCTATGGTGTAGTGGTTATCACGTCCGCCTAACACGCGGAATCTCCCAGGTTCGAGCGCTGGTAGATACATATTTTGTCCATCGTGATTGGGCATAAAAAAGCTAGGTCTCTTGGAAAACTCAGTATTACTACGTATCTATGGTGTAGTGGTTATCACGTCCGCCTAACACGCGGAAGGTCCCAGGTTCGTGCCCTGGTAGATACATAATTTGTCCATCGTGATTGGGCATAAAAAAGCTAGGTCTCTTGGAAATTTCAACATAACTACGAATCTATGGTGTAGTGGTTATCACGTCCGCCTAACACGCGGAATCTCCCAGGTTCGAGCGCTGGTAGATACATATTTTGTCCATCGTGATTGGGCATAAAAAAGCTAGGTCTCTTGGAAAACTCAGTATTACTACGTATCTATGGTGTAGTGGTTATCACGTCCGCCTAACACGCGGAAGGTCCCAGGTTCGAGCCCTGGTAGATACATAATTTGTCCATCGTGATTGGGCATAAAAAAGCTAGGTCTCTTGGAAATTTCAACATAACTACGTATCTATGGTGTAGTGGTTATCACGTCCGCTTCACACGCGGTAGGTCCCAGGTTCGAGCCCTGGTAGATACATGTTTTTTCCATCGTGATTGGGCATAAAAATAAGCTAGATCTCTCGGAAAACTCAGTATTTCTGCGTATCTATGCGATAGTGGTTATCACGTCTGGCTAACACGCGGAAGGTCCCAGGTTCGAGGCCCATAAGATACATGTTTTGACTATCGTGATAAGGCATAAAAATAAAATAGATCTCTTGGAAAACTCAGTTCTACTACGTATATATAGTGTAGTGGTTATCACGTCCGCTTTACACGCGGAATGTCCCATGTTCGAGCCCTGGTAGATACATGTTTTGTCCATCGTGATTGGGCATAAAAATTAGCTATATCTCTCGGAAAACTCAGTATTACTACGTATATATGGTGTAGTGGTTATCACGTCCGCCTAACACGTGGAAGGTGCCAGGTTCGAGCCATGGTAGATACATATTTTGTCCATCGTGATTGGGCATAAAAAAAGCTAGGTCTCTTGGAAAACTCAGCATTACTACGTATCTATGGTGTAGTGGTTATCACGTCCGCTTAATACGCGGAAGGTCCCAAGTTCGAGTCCTTTTAGATACATGTTTTGTCCATCGTGATTGGGCATAAAAAAGCTAGGTCTCTTGGAAATTTCAACATAACTACGTATCTATGGTGTAGTGGTTATCACGTCCGCCTAACACGCGGAATCTCCCAGGTTCGAGCCCTGGTAGATACATATTTTGTCCATCGTGATTGGGCATAAAAAAAGCTAGGTCTCTTGGAAAACTCAGCATTACTACGTATCTATGGTGTAGTGGTTATCACGTCCGCTTAATACGCGGAAGGTCCCAAGTTCGAGTCCTGGTAGATACATGTTTTGTCCATCGTGATTGGGCATAAAAAAGCTAGGTCTCTTGGAAATTTCAACATAACTACGTATCTATGGTGTAGTGGTTATCACGTCCGCCTAACACGCGGAATCTCCCAGGTTCGAGCCCTGGTAGATACATATTTTGTCCATCGTGATTGGGCATAAAAAAAGCTAGGTCTCTTGGAAAACTCAGCATTACTACGTATCTATGGTGTAGTGGTTATCACGTCCGCTTAATACGCGGAAGGTCCCAAGTTCGAGTCCTTTTAGATACATGTTTTGTCCATCGTGATTGGGCATAAAAAAGCTAGGTCTCTTGGAAATTTCAACATAACTACGTATCTATGGTGTAGTGGTTATCACGTCCGCCTAACACGCGGAATCTCCCAGGTTCGAGCCCTGGTAGATACATATTTTGTCCATCGTGATTGTGCATAAAAAAAGCTAGGTCTCTTGGAAAACTCAGCATTACTACGTATCTATGGTGTAGTGGTTATCACGTCCGCTTAATACGCGGAAGGTCCCAAGTTCGAGTCCTGGTAGATACATGTTTTGTCCATCGTGATTGGGCATAAAAAAGCTAGGTCTCTTGGAAATTTCAACATAACTACGAATCTATGGTGTAGTGGTTATCACGTCCGCCTAACACGCGGAATCTCCCAGGTTCGAGCGCTGGTAGATACATATTTTGTCCATCGTGATTGGGCATAAAAAAGCTAGGTCTCTTGGAAAACTCAGTATTACTACGTATCTATGGTGTAGTGGTTATCACGTCCGCCTAACACGCGGAAGGTCCCAGGTTCGAGCCCTGGTAGATACATAATTTGTCCATCGTGATTGGGCATAAAAAAGCTAGGTCTCTTGGAAATTTCAACATAACTACGAATCTATGGTGTAGTGGTTATCACGTCCGCCTAACACGCGGAATCTCCCAGGTTCGAGCGCTGGTAGATACATATTTTGTCCATCGTGATTGGGCATAAAAAAGCTAGGTCTCTTGGAAAACTCAGTATTACTACGTATCTATGGTGTAGTGGTTATCACGTCCGCCTAACACGCGGAAGGTCCCAGGTTCGAGCCCTGGTAGATACATAATTTGTCCATCGTGATTGGGCATAAAAAAGCTAGGTCTCTTGGAAATTTCAACATAACTACGTATCTATGGTGTAGTGGTTATCACGTCCGCTTCACACGCGGTAGGTCCCAGGTTCGAGCCCTGGTAGATACATGTTTTTTCCATCGTGATTGGGCATAAAAATAAGCTAGATCTCTCGGAAAACTCAGTATTTCTGCGTATCTATGCGATAGTGGTTATCACGTCTGGCTAACACGCGGAAGGTCCCAGGTTCGAGGCCCATAAGATACATGTTTTGACTATCGTGATAAGGCATAAAAATAAAATAGATCTCTTGGAAAACTCAGTTCTACTACGTATATATAGTGTAGTGGTTATCACGTCCGCTTTACACGCGGAATGTCCCATGTTCGAGCCCTGGTAGATACATGTTTTGTCCATCGTGATTGGGCATAAAAATTAGCTATATCTCTCGGAAAACTCAGTATTACTACGTATATATGGTGTAGTGGTTATCACGTCCGCCTAACACGTGGAAGGTGCCAGGTTCGAGCCATGGTAGATACATATTTTGTCCATCGTGATTGGGCATAAAAAAAGCTAGGTCTCTTGGAAAACTCAGCATTACTACGTATCTATGGTGTAGTGGTTATCACGTCCGCTTAATACGCGGAAGGTCCCAAGTTCGAGTCCTTTTAGATACATGTTTTGTCCATCGTGATTGGGCATAAAAAAGCTAGGTCTCTTGGAAATTTCAACATAACTACGTATCTATGGTGTAGTGGTTATCACGTCCGCCTAACACGCGGAATCTCCCAGGTTCGAGCCCTGGTAGATACATATTTTGTCCATCGTGATTGGGCATAAAAAAAGCTAGGTCTCTTGGAAAACTCAGCATTACTACGTATCTATGGTGTAGTGGTTATCACGTCCGCTTAATACGCGGAAGGTCCCAAGTTCGAGTCCTGGTAGATACATGTTTTGTCCATCGTGATTGGGCATAAAAAAGCTAGGTCTCTTGGAAATTTCAACATAACTACGTATCTATGGTGTAGTGGTTATCACGTCCGCCTAACACGCGGAATCTCCCAGGTTCGAGCCCTGGTAGATACATATTTTGTCCATCGTGATTGGGCATAAAAAAAGCTAGGTCTCTTGGAAAACTCAGCATTACTACGTATCTATGGTGTAGTGGTTATCACGTCCGCTTAATACGCGGAAGGTCCCAAGTTCGAGTCCTTTTAGATACATGTTTTGTCCATCGTGATTGGGCATAAAAAAGCTAGGTCTCTTGGAAATTTCAACATAACTACGTATCTATGGTGTAGTGGTTATCACGTCCGCCTAACACGCGGAATCTCCCAGGTTCGAGCCCTGGTAGATACATATTTTGTCCATCGTGATTGTGCATAAAAAAAGCTAGGTCTCTTGGAAAACTCAGCATTACTACGTATCTATGGTGTAGTGGTTATCACGTCCGCTTAATACGCGGAAGGTCCCAAGTTCGAGTCCTGGTAGATACATGTTTTGTCCATCGTGATTGGGCATAAAAAAGCTAGGTCTCTTGGAAATTTCAACATAACTACGTATCTATGGTGTAGTGGTTATCACGTCCGCCTAACACGCGGAATCTCCCAGGTTCGAGCCCTGGTAGATACATATTTTGTCCATCGTGATTGGGCATAAAAAAGCTAGGTCTCTTGGAAAACTCAGTATTACTACGTATCTATGGTGTAGTGGTCATCACGTCCGCTTTACACGCGGAATGTCCCATGTTCGAGCCCTGGTAGATACATGTTTTGTCCATCGTGATTGGGCATAAAAATTAGCTAGATCTCTTGGAAAACTCAGTATTACTACGTATATATGGTGTAGTGGTTATCACGTCCGCCTAACACGTGGAAGGTGCCAGGTTCGAGCCCTGGTAGATACATATTTTGTCCATCGTGATTGGGCATAAAAAAAGCTAGGTCTCTTGGAAAACTCAGCATTACTACGTATCTATGGTGTAGTGGTTATCACGTCCGCTTAATACGCGGAAGGTCCCAAGTTCGAGTCCTGGTAGATACATGTTTTGTCCATCGTGATTGGGCATAAAAAAGCTAGGTCTCTTGGAAATTTCAACATAACTACGTATCTATGGTGTAGTGGTTATCACGTCCGCCTAACACGCGGAATCTCCCAGGTTCGAGCCCTGGTAGATACATATTTTGTCCATCGTGATTGGGCATAAAAAAAGCTAGGTCTCTTGGAAAACTCAGCATTACTACGTATCTATGGTGTAGTGGTTATCACGTCCGCTTAATACGCGGAAGGTCCCAAGTTCGAGTCCTGGTAGAGACATGTTTTGTCCATCGTGATTGGGCATAAAAAAGCTAGGTCTCTTGGAAATTTCAACATAACTACGAATCTATGGTGTAGTGGTTATCACGTCCGCCTAACACGCGGAATCTCCCAGGTTCGAGCGCTGGTAGATACATATTTTGTCCATCGTGATTGGGCATAAAAAAGCTAGGTCTCTTGGAAAACTCAGTATTACTACGTATCTATGGTGTAGTGGTTATCACGTCCGCCTAACACGCGGAAGGTCCCAGGTTCGAGCCCTGGTAGATACATAATTTGTCCATCGTGATTGGGCATAAAAAAGCTAGGTCTCTTGGAAATTTCAACATAACTACGTATCTATGGTGTAGTGGTTATCACGTCCGCTTCACACGCGGTAGGTCCCAGGTTCGAGCCCTGGTAGATACATGTTTTTTCCATCGTGATTGGGCATAAAAATAAGCTAGATCTCTCGGAAAACTCAGTATTTCTTCGTATCTATGCGATAGTGGTTATCACGTCTGGCTAACACGCGGAAGGTCCCAGGTTCGAGGCCCATAAGATACATGTTTTGACTATCGTGATTAGGCATAAAAATAAAATAGATCTCTTGGAAAACTCAGTTCTACTACGTATATATAGTGTAGTGGTTATCACGTCCGCTTTACCCGCGGAATGTCCCAGGTTCGAGCCCTGATAGATACATGTTTTGTCCATCGTGATTGGGCATAAATATAAGCTAGATCTCTCGGAAAACTCAGTATTACTACGTATCTATGGTGTAGTGGTTATCACGTCCGCCTAACACGCGGAATCTCCCAGGTTCGAGCCCAGGTAGATACATATTTTGTCCATCGTGATTGGGCATAAAAAAGCTAGGTCTCTTGGAAATTTCAACGTAACTACGTATCTATGGTGTAGTGGTTATCACGTCCGCTTTACACGCGGAAGGTCCCAGGTTCGAGCCCTGCTAGATACATATTTTGACCATCGTGATAGGACATAAAAAAAGCTAGGTCTCTTGGAAAACTCAGTATCACTTCGTATCTATGGTGTAGTGGTTATCACGTCCGCCTAACACGCGGAAGGTCCCAGGTTCGAGCCCTGGAAGATACATATTTTGTCCATCGTGATTGGGCATAAAAAAGCTAGGTCTCTTGGAAATTTCAACATAACTACGTATCTATGGTGCAGTGGTTATCACGTCCGCTTTACACACGGAAGGTCCCAGGTTCGAGCCCTGGTAGATACATGTTTTGTCCATCGTGATTGGGCATAAAAATTAGCTAGATCTCTCGGAAAAGTCAGTATTTGTACGTATCTATGGTGTAGTCGTTATCACGTCCGCTTTACACGCAGAAGGTCCCAGGTTCGAGCCCTGCTAGATACATATTTTGACCATCGTGATAGGACATAAAAAAGCTAGGTCTCTTGGAAAACTCAGTATCACTTCGTATCTATGCGATAGTGGTTATCACGTCCGGCTAACACGCGGAAGGTCCAAGGTTCGACGCCCAAAAGATACATGTTTTGACCATCGTGATTGGGCATAAAAATAAGCTAGATCTCTCGGAAAACTCAGTATTACTACGTATCTGTGGTGTAGTGGTTATCACGTCCGCTTTACACGCGGAAGGTCCCATGTTCGAGCCCTGGTAGATACATGTTTTGTCCATCGTGATTGGGAATAAAAATTAGCTAGATCTCTCGGAAAACTCAGTATTACTACGTATATATGGTGTAGTGGTTATCACGTCCGCCTAACACGTGGAGGGTGCCAGGTTCGAGCCCTGGTAGATACATATTTTGTCCATCGTGATTGGGCATAAAAAAAGCTAGGTCTCTTGGAAAACTCAGCATTACTACGTATCTATGGTGTAGTGGTTATCACGTCCGCTTAATACGCGGAAGGTCCTAAGTTCGAGTCCTGGTAGATACATGTTTTGTCCATCGTGATTGGGCATAAAAAAGCTAGGTCTCTTGGAAATTTCAACATAACTACGTATCTATGGTGTAGTGGTTATCACGTCCGCCTAACACGCGGAATCTCCCGGGTTCGAGCCCTGGTAGATACATATTTTGTCCATCGTGATTGGGCATAAAAAAGCTAGGTCTCTTGGAAAACTCAGTAGTACTACGTATCTATGGTGTAGTGGTTATCACGTCCGCCTAACACGCGGAAGGTCCCAGGTTCGAGCCCTGGTAGATACATAATTTGTCCATCGTGATTGGGCATAAAAATAAGCTAGATCTCTCGGAAAACTCAGTATTTCTTCGTATGTATGCGATAGTGGTTATCACGTCCGGCTGACACGCGGAAGGTCCCAGGTTCGAGGCCCATAAGATACATGTTTTGACTATCGTGATTAGGCATAAAAATAAAATAGATCTCTCGGAAAACTCAGTATTTCTACGTATCTATGGTGTAGTGGTTATCACGTCCGCCTAACACGCGGAAGGTCACAGGTTCGAGCCCTGGTAGATACATGTTTTGTCCATCGTGATTGGGCATAAATATAAGCTAGATCTCTCGGAAAACTCAGTATTACTACGTATCTATGGTGTAGTGGTTATCACGTCCGCCTAACACGCGGAATCTCCCAGGTTCGAGCCCAGGTAGATACATATTTTGTCCATCGTGATTAGGCATAAAAAAGCTAGGTCTCTTGGAAATTTCAACGTAACTACGTATCTATGGTGTAGTGGTTATCACGTCCGCTTTACACGCGGAAGGTCCCAGGTTCGAGCCCTGCTAGATGCATATTTTGACCATCGTGATAGGACATAAAAAAAGCTAGGTCTCTTGGAAAACTCAGTATCACTTCGTATCTATGGTGTAGTGGTTATCACGTCCGCCTAACACGCGGAAGGTCCCAGGTTCGAGCCCTGGTAGATACATAATTTGTCCATCGTGATTGGGCATAAAAAAGCTAGGTCTCTTGGAAATTTCAACACAACTACGTATCTATGGTGTAGTGGTTATCACGTCCGCTTCACACACGGTAGGTCCCAGGTTCGAGCCCTGGTAGATACATGTTTTTTCCATCGTGATTGGGCATAAAAATAAGCTAGATCTCTCGGAAAACTCAGTATTTCTTCGTATCTATGCGATAGTGGTTATCACGTCTGGCTAACACGCGGAAGGTCCCAGGTTCGAGGCCCATAAGATACATGTTTTGACTATCGTGATTAGGCATAAAAATAAAATAGATCTCTTGGAAAACTCAGTTCTACTACGTATATATAGTGTAGTGGTTATCACGTCCGCTTTACCCGCGGAATGTCCCAGGTTCGAGCCCTGATAGATACATGTTTTGTCCATCGTGATTGGGCATAAATATAAGCTAGATCTCTCGGAAAACTCAGTATTACTACGTATCTTTGGTGTAGTGGTTATCACGTCCGCCTAACACGCGGAATCTCCCAGGTTCGAGCCCAGGTAGATACATATTTTGTCCATCGTGATTAGGCATAAAAAAGCTAGGTCTCTTGGAAATTTCAACGTAGCTACGTATCTATGGTGTAGTGGTTATCACGTCCGCTTTACACGCGGAAGGTCCCAGGTTCGAGCCCTGCTAGATACATATTTTGACCATCGTGATAGGACATAAAAAAGCTAGGTCTCTTGGAAAACTCAGTATCACTTCGTATCTATGGTGTAGTGGTTATCACGTCCGCCTAACACGCGGAAGGTCCCAGGTTCGAGCCCTGGAAGATACATATTTTGTCCATCGTGATTGGGCATAAAAAAGCTAGATCTCTTGGAAATTTCAACATAACTACGTATCTATGGTGCAGTGGTTATCACGTCCGCTTTACACACGGAAGGTACCAGGTTCGAGCCCTGGTAGATACATGTTTTGTCCATCGTGATTGGGCATAAAAATTAGCTAGATCTCTCGGAAAAGTCAGTATTTGTACGTATCTATGGTGTAGTCGTTATCACGTCCGCTTTACACGCAGAAGGTCCCAGGTTCGAGCCCTGCTAGATACATATTTTGACCATCGTGATAGGACATAAAAAAGCTAGGTCTCTTGGAAAACTCAGTATCACTTCGTATCTATGCGATAGTGGTTATCACGTCCGGCTAACACGCGGAAGGTCCAAGGTTCGACGCCCAAAAGATACATGTTTTGACCATCTTGATTGGGCATAAAAATAAGCTAGATCTCTCGGAAAACTCAGTATTACTACGTATCTGTGGTGTAGTGGTTATCACGTCCGCTTTACACGCGGAAGGTCCCATGTTCGAGCCCTGCTAGATACATATTTTGACCATCGTGATAGGACATAAAAAAGCTAGGTCTCTTGGAAAACTCAGTATCACTTCGTATCTATGCGATAGTGGTTATCACGTCCGGCTAACACGCGGAAGGTCCAAGGTTCGACGCCCAAAAGATACATGTTTTGACCATCTTGATTGGGCATAAAAATAAGCTAGATCTCTTGGAAAACTCAGTATTACTACGTATATATGGTGTAGTGGTTATCACGTCCGCCTAACACGTGGAAGGTGCCAGGTTCGAGCCCTGGTAGATACATATTTTGTCCATCGTCATTGGGCATAAAAAAAGCTAGATCTCTTGGAAAACTCAGTATTACTACGTATATATGGTGTAGTGGTTATCACGTCCGCCTAACACGTGGAAGGTGCCAGGTTCGAGCCCTGGTAGATACATATTTTGTCCATCGTCATTGGGCATAAAAAAAGCTAGGTCTCTTGGAAAACTCAGTATTACTACGTATCTATGGTGTAGTGGTTATCACGTCCGCCTAAAACGCGGAAGGTCCCAGGTTCGAGCCCTGGTAGATACATAATTTGTCCATCGTGATTGGGCATAAAAATAAGCTAGATCTCTCGGGAAACTCAGTATTTCTTCGTATGTATGCGATAGTGGTTATCACGTCCGGCTGACACGCGGAAGGTCCCAGGTTCGAGGCCCATAAGATACATGTTTTGACTATCGTGATTAGGCATAAAAATAAAATAGATCTCTCGGAAAACTCAGTATTTCTACGTATCTATGGTGTAGTGGTTATCACGTCCGCCTAACACGCGGAAGGTCACAGGTTCGAGCCCTGGTAGATACATATTTTGTCCATCGTGATTGTGCATAAATATAAGCTAGATCTCTTGGAAAACTCAGTATTACTACGCATCTATGGTGTAGTGGTTATCACGTCCGCTTTACACGCAGAAGGTCCCAGGTTCGAGCCCTGCTAGATACATATTTTGACCATCGTGATAGGACATAAAAAAGCTAGGTCTCTTGGAAAACTCAGTATCTTTTCGTATCTATGCGATAGTGGTTTTCACGTCCGGCTAACACGCGGAAGGTCCAAGGTTCGACGCCCAAAAGATACATGTTTTGACCATCGTGATTGGGCATAAAAATAAGCTAGATCTCTCGGAAAACTCAGTATTACTACGTATCTGTGGTGTAGTGGTTATCACGTCCGCTTTACACGCGGAAGTTCCCATGTTCGAGCCCTGGTAGATACATGTTTTGTCCATCGTGATTGGGCATAAAAATTAGCTAGATCTCTCGGAAAACTCAGTATTACTACGTATCTATGGTGTAGTGGTTATCACGTCCGCCTAACACGCGGAAGGTCCCAGGTTCGAGCCGTGGTAGATACATAATTTGTCCATCGTGATTGGGCATAAAAATAAGCTAGATCTCTCGGAAAACTCAGTATTTCTTCGTATGTATGCGATAGTGGTTATCACGTCCGGCTAACACGCGGAAGGTCCCAGGTTCGAGGCCCATAAGATACATGTTTTGACTATCGTGATTAGGCATAAAAATAAAATAGATCTCTCGGAAAACTCAGTATTTCTACGTATCTATGGTGTAGTGGTTATCACGTCCGCCTAACACGCGGAAGGTCCCAGTTTCGAGCCCTGGTAGATACATATTTTGTCCATCGTGATTGGGCATAAATATAAGCTAGATCTCTTGGAAAACTCAGTATTACTACGCATCTATGATGTAGTGGTTATCACGTCCGCTTTACACGCAGAAGGTCCCAGGTTCGAGCCCTGCTAGATACATATTTTGACCATCGTGATAGGACATAAAAAAGCTAGGTCTCTTGGAAAACTCAGTATCACTTCGTATCTATGCGATAGTGGTTTTCACGTCCGGCTAACACGCGGAAGGTCCAAGGTTCGACGCCCAAAAGATACATGTTTTGACCATCGTGATTGGGCATAAAAATAAGCTAGATCTCTCGGAAAACTCAGTATTACTACGTATCTGTGGTGTAGTGGTTATCACGTCCGCTTTACACGCGGAAGGTCCCATGTTCGAGCCCTGGTAGATACATGTTTTGTCCATCGTGATTGGGCATAAAAATTAGCTAGATCTCTCGGAAAACTCAGTATTACTACGTATATAAGGTGTAGTGGTTATCACGTCCGCCTAACACGTGGAAGGTGCCAGGTTCGAGCCCTGGTAGATACATATTTTGTCCATCGTGATTGGGCATAAAAAAAGCTAGGTCTCTTGGAAAACTCAGCATTACTACGTATCTATGGTGTAGTGGTTATCACGTCCGCTTAATACGCGGAAGGTCCCAAGTTCGAGTCCTGGTAGATACATGTTTTGTCCATCGTGATTGGGCATAAAAATTTAGGTCTCTTGGAAATTTCAACATAACTACGTATCTATGGTGTAGTGGTTATCACGTCCGCCTAACACGCGGAATCTCCCAGGTTCGAGCCCTGGTAGATACATATTTTTTCCATCGTGATTGGGCATAAAAAAGCTAGGTCTCTTGGAAAACTCAGTATCACTTCGTATCTATAGTGTAGTGGTTATCACGTCCGCCTAACACGCGGAAGGTCCCAGGTTCGAGCCCTGGAAGATACATATTTTGTCCATCGTGATTGGGCATAAAAAGCTAGGTCTCTTGGAAATTTCAACATAACTACGTATCTATGGTGTAGTGGTTATCACGTCCGCTTTACACACGGAAGGTCCCAGGTTCGAGCCCTGGTAGATACATGTTTTGTCCATCGTGATTGGGCATAAAAATAAGCTAGATCTCTCGGAAAACTCAGTATTTCTACGTATCTATGGTGTAGTGGTTATCACGTCCGCTTTACACGCAGAAGGTCCCAGGATCGAGCCCTGCTAGATACATATTTAGACCATCGTGATAGGACATAAAAAAGCTAGGTCTCTTGGAAAACTCAGTATCATTTCGTATCTATGCGATAGTGGTTATCACGTCCGGCTAATACGCGGAAGGTCCAAGGTTCGACGCCCAAAAGATACATGTTTTGACCATCGTGATTGGGCATAAAAATAAGCTAGATCTCTCGGAAAACTCAGTATTACTACGTATCTGTGGTGTAGTGGTTATCACGTGCGCTTTACACGCGGAAGGTGCCAGGTTCGAGCCCTGGTAGATACATATTTTGTCCATCGTGATATGGCATAAAAAAAGCTAGGTCTCTTGGAAAACTCAGCATTACTACGTATCTATGGTGTAGTGGTTATCACGTCCGCTTAATACGCGGAAGGTCCCAAGTTCGAGTCCTGGTAGATACATGTTTTGTCCATCGTGATTGGGCATAAAAAAGCTAGGTCTCTTGGAATATTCAACATAACTACGTATCTATGGTGTAGTGGTTATCACGTCCGCCTAACACGCGGAATCTCCCAGGTTCGAGCCCTGCTAGATACATATTTTGACCATCGTGATAGGACATAAAAAAAGCTAGGTCTCTTGGAAAACTCAGTATCACTACGTATCTATGGTGTAGTGGTTATCACGTCCGCCTAACACGCGGAATCTCCCAGGTTCGAGCCCTGGTAGATACATATTTTGTCCATCGTGATTGGGCATAAAAAAGCTAGGTCTCTTGGAAAACTCAGTATCACTACGTATCAATGGTGTAGTGGTTATCACGTCCGCCTAACACGCGGAAGGTCCCAGGTTCGAGCCCTGGTAGATACATAATTTGTCCATCGTGATTGGGCATAAAAAAGCCATATCTCTTGGAAATTTCAAGATAACTACGTATCTATGGTGTAGTGGTTATCACGTCCGCTTCACACGCGGTAGCTCCCAGGTTCGAGCCCTGGTAGATACATGTTTTTTCCATCGTGATTGGGCATAAAAATAAGCTAGATCTCTCGGAAAACTCAGTATTTCTTCGTGTCTATGGTGTAGTGGTTATCACGTCCGCCTAACACGCGGAAGGTCCCAGTTTCGAGTCCTGGTAGATACATGTTTTGTCCATCGTGATTGGGCATAATAAAGCTAGGTCTCTTTGAAATTTCAACATAACTACGTATCTATGGTGTAGTGGCTATCACGTCCGCTTCACACGCGGAAGGTCCCAGGTTCGAGCCCTGGTAGATACATATTTTGTCCATAGTGATTGGGCATAAAAAAGCTAGGTCTCTTGGAAAACTCAGTATCGACACGTATATATGGTGTAGTGGTTATCACGTCCGCCTAACACGCGGAAGGTCCCAGGTTCGAGCCCTGGTAAATACATATTTTGTCCATCGTGATTGGGCATAAAAAAGCTAGGTCTCTTGGAAATTTCAACATAACTACGTATCCATGGTGTAGTGGTTATCACGTCCGCTTTACACGCGGAAGTTCCCAGGTACGAGCCCTGCTAGATACATATTTTGACCATCGTGATAGGACATAAAAAAGCTAGGTCTCTTGGAAAACTCAATATTACTAAGTGTCTATGGGATAGTGGTTATCACGTCCGCCTAACACGCGGAATCTCCCAGGTTCGAGCCCTGGTAGATATATATTTTGTCCATCGTGATTGGGCATAAAAAAGCTAGGTCTCTTGGAAATTTCAGCATTTCAACGTATCTATGTTGTAGTGGTTAACACGTCCGCTTCACACGCGGAAGTTCCCAGGTACGAGCCCTGCTAGATACATATTTTGACCATCGTGATAGGACATAAAAAAGCTAAGTCTCTTGGAAAACTCAATGTTACTAAGTGTCTATGGGATGGTGGTTATCCCGTCCGGCTAACACGCGGAAGGTCCAAGGTTCGACGCCCATAAGATACATGTTTTGACCATCGTGATTAGGCATAAAAATATGCTAGGTCTCTTTGAAAACTCAATTTTACTACGTAGCTATAGTGTAGTGGTTATCACGTCCGCTTTAGACGCGGAAGGTCCCAGGTTCGAGCCCTGGTAGATACATGTTTTGTCCATCGTGATTGGGCATAAAAATAAGCTAGATCTCTCGGAAAACTCAGTATTAATACGTATCTGTGGTGTAGTGGTTATCACGTCCGATTCACACGCGGAAGGTCCCAGGTTCGAGCCCTGGTAGATACATGTTTTGTCCATCGTGATTGGGCATAAAAATAAGCTGGATCTCTCGGAAAACTGAGTATTTCTACGTTACTACGGTGTAGTGGTTATCACGTCCACCTAACACGCGGAAGGTCCCAGGTTCGAGCCCT
The DNA here is from genome assembly GCF_054372755.1 of Phalangium opilio. Taxonomy (NCBI): domain Eukaryota; kingdom Metazoa; phylum Arthropoda; class Arachnida; order Opiliones; family Phalangiidae; genus Phalangium; species Phalangium opilio. Next base: position 2,251,842 of record NW_028324148.1, on the reverse strand, counting down.
GGTAGATACATATTTTGTCCATCGTGATTGGGCATAAAAAAGCTAGGTCTCTTGGAAATTTCAACATAACTGCGTATTCTACAGGGCCGGAAGGCCCTTGTAGATATGACTTGATACCGTTTTGTAACGTTAAAGTAATATTCACCCGCTTTTGCTAATTTCCTATGGAGATTAACATGGGTTTTTCGTGATATTTCCCCACCGATAACTTAAAAACTACAGCGAAGATACTTTTCGGAATCATCTTAAATTAACAATTAAGTATTTAGGGTGTGCTATCGGCCAGCTTGATCAAAACAATTAAGTCTAAGTATGTTAATTTTACTTAATTACAGAAGTACGGCTTTGACCATCGTGATTGGACATAATAATTAGCTAGATCTCTTGGAAAACTCAGTGTCGCTACGTATCTGTAGTGTGGTGGTTATCACGTCCAATTCACACGCGGAATGTCCCAGGTTCGAGCCCTGGTAGATACATGTATTGACCATCGTGATTGGACATAAGAATTAGCTAGATCTCTTGGAAAACTCAGTGCTACCACGTATCTATGGTGTAGTGGTTATCACGTCCGCTTCACATGCGGAAAGTCCCAGGTAGATATATGTTTTAACCATCTTTATTGGACATAATAATTAGTTAGATCTCTTGGAAAACTTAGACTTACCACGTGTCTATGGTGTATTGGTTATAATAAATATTTAACAATTATTTCACTTCACTTGGTTTAATAAGGTGACATAGGTAGCGTACTTTTTCCCTACTTTTAAAACAATTAAACTAAGTAATATTAGAAGTTCAATAGATTGTCTAAAAAAGATGTTAAAAGCCATTGTTAATGGTGCATAAATGCTTAATATTTCCTTAATACTTGCAAATAATATTAGTAAATGGCGTGAATTGATCATAGAAATGGGGTTAAAGTACACCCTAAATGATGTCTTTTATGGCACTGGAAAAAACAGAATATATGGTGTTTGAATGCACCATTATATTTTAGAGTGCAAATGTACGACGGTAAAGCAAACCTTATTATTCAAAATTTAATTACATTAAGACTGAAGTGACAGATATTATATAAAAACGTCTTGGTTTGGACCAAGGCCGAAAAAACAAACGATATGTGTGAGGTTTACCAATTGACTGTAGTTCAGATATTGAAATATTTTTCTAGTTCTTTTATCCACTCAATCCTTAATCAATATTTAATTCAATCAACTGACTTTACTGTTAATCGATCTAGTCCCTCTAAATTAATTGAAAAAATTACATATCTACGCTTTTTCAAGAACAATTAATTTCATGATAAAATGTTTTCGAAAATGTAATTGTTCTTGAAAAAGCGTAGATATGTAATTTTTTCAACTAATTTAGAGGGACTAGATCGATTAACAGTAAAATCAGTTGATTGAATTAAATATTGATTAAGGATTGAGTGGATAAAAAGAACTAGAAAAAAATTTCAATATCTGAACTTCAGTCAATTGATAAACCTCACACATATCGTTTGTTTTTTCGGCCTTGGTCCAAACCAAGACTTTTTTATGTAATCTATGGTGTAGTGGTTATCACGTCCGCTTCACAAACGGAAGGTCCCAGGTTCGAGCCCTGGTAGATGCATATTTTGTCCATCGTGATTGGGCATATAAAAGGTAGGTCTCTTGGAAAACTCAGTATCACTACGTATCTATGGTGTAGTGGTTATCACGTCCGCCTAACACGCGGAAGGTCCCAGGTTCGAGCCCTGGTAGATACATATTTTGTCCATCGTGATTGGGCATAAAAAGCTAGGTCTCTTGGAAATTTCAACATAACTACGTATCTATGGTGTAGTGGTTATCACGTCCGCTTTACACGCGGAAGGTCCCAGGTTCGAGCCCTGGTAGATACATGTTTTGTCCATCGTGATTGGGCATAAAAATAAGCTAGATCTCTCGGAAAACTCAGTATTTCTACGTATCTATGGTGTAGTGGTTATCACGTCCGCCTAACACGCGGCAGGTCCCAGGTTCGACCCTTGGTAGATACATATTTTGTCCATCGTGATTGAGCATAAAAAAGCTAGGTCTCTTGGAAATTTCAACATAACTACGTATCTATGGTGTAGTGGTTATCACGTCCGCTTCACACGCGGAAGGTCCCAGGTTCGAGCTCTGGTAGCTACATATTTTGTCCATCGTGATTGGGCATAAAAGAGCTAGGTCTCTTGGAAAAATCAGTATAACTACGTATCTATGGTGTAGTGGTTATCACGTCCGCCTAACACGCGGCAGGTCCCAGGTTCGAGCCCTGGTAGATACATGTTTTGTCCATCGTTATTGGGCATAAAAATAAGCTAGATCTCTCGGAAAACTCAGTATTTCTACGTATCTATGGTGTAGTGGTTATCACGTCCGCCTAACACGCGGCAGGTCCCAGGTTCGAGCCTTGGTAGATACATATTTTGTCCATCGTGATTGAGCATAAAAAAGCTAGGTCTCTTGGAAATTTCAACATAACTACGTATCTATGGTGTAGTGGTTATCAAGTCCGCTTCACACGCGGAAGGTCCCAGGTTCGAGCCCTGGTAGATACATGTTTTGTCCATCGTGATTGGGCATAAAAATAAGCTAGATCTCTCGGAAAACTCAGTATTTCTACGTATCTATGGTGTAGTGGTTATCACGTCCGCCTAACACAGGGAAGGTCCCAGGTTCGAGCCCTGCTAGATACATATTTTGACCATCGTGATAGGACATAAAAAAGCTAGGTCTCTTGGAAAACTCAGCATCACTTCGTATCTATGGGATAGTGGTTATCACGTCTGGCTAACACGCGGAAGGTCCCAGGTTCGAGGCCCATAAGATACATGTTTTGACCATCGTGATTAGGCATAAAAATAAAATAGGTCTCTTGGAAAACTCAGTTCTACTACGTATTTATAGTGTAGTGGTTATCACGTCCGCTTTACACGCGGAATGTCCCAGTTTCGAGCCCTGGTAGATACATATTTTGTCCATCGTGATTGAGCATAAAAAAGCTAGGTCTCTTGGAAATTTCAACATAACTACGTATCTATGGTGTAGTGGTTATCACGTCCGCTTCACACGCGGAAGGTCCCAGGTTCGAGCCCTGGTAGATACATGTTTTGTCCATCGTGATTGGGCATAAATATAAGCTAGATCTCTCGGAAAACTCACTATTACTACGTATTTATGGTGTAGTGGTTATCACGTCCGCCTAACACGCGGAATCTCCCAGGTTCGAGCCCTGGTAGATACATATTTTGTCCGTCGTGATTGGGCATAAAAAAGCTAGGTCTCTTGGAAATTTAAGCATTACTACGTATCTATGTTGTAGTGGTTAACACGTCCGCTTCACACGCGGAAGGTCCCAGGTTCGAGCCCTGGTGGATACACATTTTGACCATCGATATAGGACATTAAAAAAAGCTAGGTCTCTTGGAAAACTCAATATTAGTAAGTGTCTATGGGATAGTGGTTATCACGTCCGGCTAACACGCGGAAGGTCCCAGGTTCGAGCCCTGGTAGATACATATTTTGTCCATCGTGATTGGGCATAAAAAAGCTAGGTCTCGTGGTAATTTCAGCATTACTACGTATCTATGTTGTAGTGGTTAACACGTCCGCTTCACACGCGGAAGGTCCCAGGTTCGAGCCTTGGTGGATACACATTTTGACCATCGATATAGGACATTAAAAAAAGCTAGGTCTCTTGGAAAACTCAATACTACTAAGTGTCTATGGGATAGTGGTTATCACGTCCGGCTAACACGCGGAAGGTCCCAGGTTCGAGCCCTGGTAGATACATAATTTTTCCATCGTGATTGGGCATAAAAAAGCTAGGTCTCGTGGAAATTTCAACATAACTACGTATCTATGGTGTAGTGGTTATCACGTCCGCTTCACACGCGGAAGGTCCCAGGTTCGAGCCCTGGTAGATACATGTTTTGTCCATCGTGATTGGGCATAAAAATAAGCTAGATCCCTCGGAAAACTCAGTATTTCTACATATCTATGGTGTAGTGGTTATCACGTCCGCCTAACACGCGGCAGGTCCCAGGTTCGAGCCCTGGTAGATACATATTTTGTCCATCGTGATTGAGCATAAAAAAGCTAGTTCTCTTGGAAATTTCAACATAACTACGTATCTCTGGTGTAGTGGTTATCACGTCCGCTTCACACGCGGAAGGTCCCAGGTTCGATCCCTGGTAGATACATGTTTTGTCCATCGTGATTGGGTATAAAAATAAGCTAGATCTCTCGGAAAACTCAGTATTTCTACGTATCTATGGTGTAGTGGTTATCACGTCCGCCTAACACGCGGCAGGTCCCAGGTTCGAGCCCTGGTAGATACATATTTTGTCCATCGTGATTGAGCATAAAAAAGCTAGGTCTCTTGGAAATTTCAACATAACTACGTATCTATGGTGTAGTGGTTATCACGTCCGCTTCACACGCGGAAGGTCCCAGGTTCGAGCCCTGGTAGATACATGTTTTGTCCATCGTGATTGGGCATAGAAATAAGCTAGATCTCTCGGAAAACTCAGTATTTCTACGTATCTATGGTGTAGTGGTTATCACGTCCACCTAACACAGGGAAGGTCCCAGGTTCGAGCCCTGCTAGATACATATTTTGACCATCGTGATAGGACATAAAAAAAGCTAGGTCTCTTGGAAAACTCAGTATCACTTCGTATCTATGGGATAGTGGTTATCACGTCTGGCTAACACGCGGAAGGTCCCAGGTTTGAGGCCCATAAGATACATGTTTTGACCATCGTGATTAGCCATAAAAATAAAATAGGTCTCTTGGAAAACTCTGTTCTACTACGTATATATAGTGTAGTGGTTATCACGTCCGCTTTACACGCCGAATGTCCCAGGTTCGAGCCCTGGTAGATACATGTTTTGTCCATCGTGATTGGGCATAAATATAAGCTAGATCTCTCGGAAAACTCAGTATTACTACGTATCTATGGTGTAGTGGTTATCACGTCTGCCTAACACGCGGAATCTCCCAGGTTCGAGCCTTGGTAGATACATATTTTGTCCATCGTGATTGGGCATAAAAAAGCTAGGTCTCTTGGAAATTTCAGCATTACTACGTATCTATGTTGTAGTGGTTAACTCGTCCGCTTCACACGCGGAAGGTCCCAGGTTCGTGCCCTCATGGATACACATTTTGACCATCGATATAGGACATTAAAAAAAGTAGGTCTCTTGGAAAACTCAATATTACTAAGTGTATATGGGATAGTGGTTATCACGTCCGGCTAACACGCGGAAGGTCCAAGGTTCGACGCCCAAAAGATACATGTTTTGACCATCGTGATTGGGCATAAAAATAAGCTAGATCTCTCGGAAAACTCAGTATTTCTACGTATCTGTGGTGTAGTGGTTATCACGTCCGCTTTACACGCGGAAGGTCCCATGTTCGAGCCCTGGTAGATACATGTTTTGTCCATCGTGATTGGGCATAAAAATTAGCTTGATCTCTCGGAAAACTCAGTATTACTACGTATATATGGTGTAGTGGTTATCACGTCCGCCTAACACGTGGAAGGTGCAAGGTTCGAGCCCTGGTAGATACATATTTTGTCTATCGTGATTGGGCATAAAAAAAGCTAGGTCTCTTGGAAAACTCAGCATTACTACGTATCTATGGTGTAGTGGTTATCACGTCCGCTTAATACGCGGAAGGTCCCAAGTTCGAGTCCTGGTAGATACATGTTTTGTCCATCGTGATTGGGCATAAAAAAGCTAGGTCTCTTGGAAATTTCAACATAACTACGTATCTATGGTGTAGTGGTTATCACGTCCGCTTCACACGCGGAAGGTTCCAGGTTCGAGCCCTGGTAGATACATATTTTGTCCATCGTGATTGGGCATAAAAAAGCTAGGTCTCTTGGAAAACTCAGTATCAATACGTATCTATGGTGTAGTGGTTATCACGTCCGCCTAACACGCGGAAGGTCCCAGGTTCGAGCCCTGCTAGATACATATTTTGACCATCGTGATTGGGCAAAAAAAGCTAGGTCTCTTGGAAAACTCAGTATTACTACGTATCAATGGTGTAGTGGTTATCACGTCCGCCTAACACGCGGAAGGTCCCAGGTTCGAGCCCTGGTAGATACATAATTTGTCCATCGTGATTGGGCATAAAAAAGCCATATCTCTTGGAAATTTCAACATAACTACGTATCTATGGTGTAGTGGTTATCACGTCCGCTTCACACGCGGAAGGTCCCAGGTTCGAGCCCTGGTAGATACATATTTTGTCCATAGTGATTGGGCATAAAAAAGCTAGGTCTCTTGGAAATTTCAACATAACTACGTATCTATGGTGTAGTGGTTATCACGTCCGCTTTACACGCGGAAGTTCCCAGGTACGAGCCCTGCTAGATACATATTTTGACCATCGTGATAGGACATAAAAAGCTAGGTCTCTTGGAAAACTCAATATTACTAAGTGTCTATGGGATAGTGGTTATCACGTCCGCCTAACACGCGGAATCTCCCAGGTTCGAGCCCTGGAAGATACATATTTTGTCCATCGTGATTGGGCATAAAAAAGCTAGGTCTCTTGGAAATTTCAGCATTTCAATGTATCTATATTGTAGTGGTTAACACGTCCGCTTCACACGCGGAAGGTCCCAGGTTCGAGCCCTGGTGGATACACATTTTGACCATCGATATAGGACATTAAAAAAAGCTAGGTCTCTTGGAAAACTCAATGTTACTAAGTGTCTATGGGATGGTGGTTATCCCGTCCGGCTAACACGCGGAAGGTCCAAGGTTCGACGCCCATAAGATACATATTTTGACCATCGTGATTGGGCATAAAAAAGCTAGGTCTCTTGGAAAACTCAGTATTACTACGTATCAATGGTGTAGTGGTTATCACGTCCGCCTAACACGCGGAAGGTCCCAGGTTCGAGCCCTGGTAGATACATAATTTGTCCATCGTGATTGGGCATAAAAAAGCCATATCTCTTGGAAATTTCAACATAACTACGTATCTATGGTGTAGTGGTTATCACGTCCGCTTCACACGCGGTAGCTTCCAGGTTCGAGCCCTGGTAGATACATGTTTTTTCCATCGTGATTGGGCATAAAAATAAGCTAGATCTCTCGGAAAACTCAGTATTTCTTCGTGTCTATGGTGTAGTGGTTATCACGTCCGCCTAACACGCGGAAGGTCCCAGTTTCGAGTCCTGGTAGATACATGTTTTGTCCATCGTGATTGGGCATAATAAAGCTAGGTCTCTTGGAAATTTCAACATAACTACGTATCTATGGTGTAGTGGTTATCACGTCCGCTTCACACGCGGAAGGTCCCAGGTTCGAGCCCTGGTAGATACATATTTTGTCCATAGTGATTGGGCATAAAAAAAGCTAGGTCTCTTGGAAAACTCAGTATCGACACGTATCTATGGTGTAGTGGTTATCACGTCCGCCTAACACGCGGAAGGTCCCAGGTTCGATCCCTGGTAGATACATATTTTGTCCATCGTGATTGGGCATAAAAAAGCTAGGTCTCTTGGAAATTTCAACATAACTACGTATCTATGGTGTAGTGGTTATCACGTCCGCTTTACACGCGGAAGTTCCCAGGTACGAGCCCTGCTAGATACATATTTTGACCATCGTGATAGGACATAAAAAAGCTAGGTCTCTTGGAAAACTCAATATTACTAAGTGTCTATGGGATAGTGGTTATCACGTCCGCCTAACACGCGGAATCTCCCAGGTTCCAGCCCTGGTAGATACATATTTTGTCCATCGTGATTGGGCATAAAAAAGCTAGGTCTCTTGGAAATGTCAGCATTTCAACGTATCTATGTTGTAGTGGTTAACACGTCCGCTTCACACGCGGAAGGTCCCAGGTTCGAGCCCTGGTGGATACACATTTTGACCATCGATATAGGACATTAAAAAAAGCTAGGTCTCTTGGAAAACTCAATGTTACTAAGTGTCTATGGGATGGTGGTTATCCCGTCCGGCTAACACGCGGAAGGTCCAAGGTTCGACGCCCATAAGATACATATTTTGACCATCGTGATTGGGCATAAAAAAGCTAGGTCTCTTGGAAAACTCAGTATTACTACGTATCAATGGTGTAGTGGTTATCACGTCCGCCTAACACGCGGAAGGTCCCAGGTTCGAGCCCTGGTAGATACATAATTTGTCCATCGTGATTGGGCATAAAAAAGCCATATCTCTTGGAAATTTCAACATAACTACGTATCTATGGTGTAGTGGTTATCACGTCCGCTTCACACGCGGTAGCTTCCAGGTTCGAGCCCTGGTAGATACATGTTTTTTCCATCGTGATTGGGCATAAAAATAAGCTAGATCTCTCGGAAAACTCAGTATTTCTTCGTGTCTATGGTGTAGTGGTTATCACGTCCGCCTAACACGCGGAAGGTCCCAGTTTCGAGTCCTGGTAGATACATGTTTTGTCCATCGTGATTGGGCATAATAAAGCTAGGTCTCTTGGAAATTTCAACATAACTACGTATCTATGGTGTAGTGGTTATCACGTCCGCTTCACACGCGGAAGGTCCCAGGTTCGAGCCCTGGTAGATACATATTTTGTCCATAGTGATTGGGCATAAAAAAAGCTAGGTCTCTTGGAAAACTCAGTATCGACACGTATCTATGGTGTAGTGGTTATCACGTCCGCCTAACACGCGGAAGGTCCCAGGTTCGATCCCTGGTAGATACATATTTTGTCCATCGTGATTGGGCATAAAAAAGCTAGGTCTCTTGGAAATTTCAACATAACTACGTATCTATGGTGTAGTGGTTATCACGTCCGCTTTACACGCGGAAGTTCCCAGGTACGAGCCCTGCTAGATACATATTTTGACCATCGTGATAGGACATAAAAAAGCTAGGTCTCTTGGAAAACTCAATATTACTAAGTGTCTATGGGATAGTGGTTATCACGTCCGCCTAACACGCGGAATCTCCCAGGTTCCAGCCCTGGTAGATACAAATTTTGTCCATCGTGATTGGGCATAAAAAAGCTAGGTCTCTTGGAAATGTCAGCATTTCAACGTATCTATGTTGTAGTGGTTAACACGTCCGCTTCACACGCGGAAGGTCCCAGGTTCGAGCCCTGGTGGATACACATTTTGACCATCGAAATAGGACATTAAAAAAAGCTAAGTCTCTTGGAAAACTCAATGTTTCTAAGTGTCTATGGGATGGTGGTTATCCCGTCCGGCTAACACGCGGAAGGTCCAAGGTTCGACGCCCATAAGATACATGTTTTGACCATCGTGATTAGGCATAAAAATATGCTAGGTCTCTCGGAAAACTCAGTATTACTACGTATCTGTGGTGTAGTGGTTATCACGTCCGATTCACACGCGGAAGGTCCCAGGTTCGAGCCCTGGTAGATACATGTTTTGTCCATCGTGATTGGGCATAAAAATAAGCTAGATCTCTCGGAAAACTGAGTATTTCTACGTTACTATGGTGTAGTGGTTATCACGTCCACCTAACACGCGGAAGGTCCCAGGTTCGAGCCCTGGTAGATACATATTTTGTCCATCGTGATTGGGCATAAAAAAGCTAGGTCTCTTGGAAATTTCAACATAACTGCGTATTCTACAGGGCCGGAAGGCCCTTGTAGATATGACTTGATACCGTTTTGTAACGTTAAAGTAATATTCACCCGCTTTTGCTAATTTCCTATGGAGATTAACATGGGTTTTTCGTGATATTTCCCCACCGATAACTTAAAAACTACAGCGAAGATACTTTTCGGAATCATCTTAAATTAACAATTAAGTATTTAGGGTGTGCTATCGGCCAGCTTGATCAAAACAATTAAGTCTAAGTATGTTAATTTTACTTAATTACAGAAGTATCGTGATTGGACATAATAATTAGCTAGATCTCTTGGAAAACTCAGTGTCACTACGTATCTGTAGTGTGGTGGTTATCACGTCCACTTCACACGCGGAAGGTCCCAGGTTCGAGCCCTGGTAGATACATGTATTGACCATCGTGATTGGACATAAGAATTAGCTAGATCTCTTGGAAAACTCAGTGCTACCACGTATCTATGGTGTAGTGGTTATCACGTCCGCTTCACATGCGGAAAGTCCCAGGTAGAGATATGTTTTAACCATCTTTATTGGACATAATAATTAGTTAGATCTCTTGGAAAACTTAGACTTACCACGTGTCTGTGGTGTATTGGTTATAATAAATATTTAACAATTATTTCACTTCACTTGGTTTAATAAGGTGACATAGGTAGCGTACTTTTTCCCTACTTTTAAAACAATTAAACTAAGTAATATTAGAAGTTCAATAGATTGTCTAAAAAAGATGTTAAAAGCCATTGTTAATGGTGCATAAATGCTTAATATTTCCTTAATACTTGCAAATAATATTAGTAAATGGCGTGAATTGATCATAGAAATGGGGTTAAAGTACACCCTAAATGATGTCTTTTATGGCACTGGAAAAAACAGAATATATGGTGTTTGAATGCACCATTATATTTTAGAGTGCAAATGTACGACGGTAAAGCAAACCTTATTATTCAAAATTTAATTACATTAAGACTGAAGTGACAGATATTATATAAAAACGTCTTGGTTTGGACCAAGGCCGAAAAAACAAACGATATGTGTGAGGTTTATCAATTGACTGTAGTTCAGATATTGAAATATTTTTCTAGTTCTTTTATCCACTCAATCCTTAATCAATATTTAATTCAATCAACTGACTTTACTGTTAATCGATCTAGTCCCTCTAAATTAATTGAAAAAATTACATATCTACGCTTTTTCAAGAACTATTAATTTCATGATAAAATGTTTTCGAAAATGTAATTGTTCTTGAAAAAGCGTAGATATGTAATTTTTTCAACTAATTTAGAGGGACTAGATCGATTAACAGTAAAATCAGTTGATTGAATTAAATATTGATTAAGGATTGAGTGGATAAAAAGAACTAGAAAAAAATTTCAATATCTGAACTTCAGTCAATTGATAAACCTCACACATATCGTTTGTTTTTTCGGCCTTGGTCCAAACCAAGACGTTTTTATGTAATCTATGGTGTAGTGGCTATCACGTCCGCTTCACAAACGGAAGGTTCCAGGTTCGAGCCCTGGTAGATACATGTTTTGTCCATCGTGAATGGGCATAAAAATAAGCTAGATCTCTCGGAAAACTCAGTTTTTCTACGTATCTATGGTGTAGTGGTTATCACGTCCGCCTAACACGCGGCAGGTCCCAGGTTCGAGCCTTGGTAGATATATATTTTGTCCATCGTGATTGAGCATAAAAAAGCTAGGTCTCTTGGAAATTTCAACATAACTACGTATCTATGGTGTAGTGGTTATCACGTCCGCTTCACGCGCGGAAGGTCCCAGGTTCGAGCCCTGGTAGATACATGTTTTGTCCATCGTGATTGAGCATAAAAAAGCTAGGTCTCTTGGAAATTTCAACATAACTACGTATCTATGGTGTAGTGGTTATCACGTCCGCTTCACGCGTGGAAGGTCCCAGGTTCGAGCCCTGGTAGATACATGTTTTGTCCATCGTGATTGGGCATAAATATAAGCTACATCTCTCGGAAAACTCAGTATTACTACGTATTTATGGTGTAGTGGTTATCACGTCCGCCTAACACGCGGAATCTCCCAGGTTCGAGCCCTGGTAGATACATATTTTGTCCGTCGTGATTGGGCATAAAAAAGCTAGGTCTCTTGGAAATTTCAGCATTACTACGTATCTATATTGTAGTGGTTAACACGTCCGCTTCACACGCGGAAGGTCCCAGGTTCGAGCCCTGGTGGATACACATTTTGACCATCGATATATCACATTAAAAAAAGCTAGGTCTCTTGGAAAACTCAATATTAGTAAGTGTCTATGGGATAGTGGTTATCACGTCCGGCTAACACGCGGAAGGTCCCAGGTTCGAGCCCTGGTAGATACATATTTTGTCCATCGTGATTGGGCATAAAAAAGCTAGGTCTCGTGGAAATTTCAGCGTTACTACGTATCTGTGTTGTAGTGGTTAACACGTCCGCTTCACACGCGGAAAGTCCCAGGTTCGAGCCTTGGTGGATACACATTTTGACCATCGATATAGGACATTAAAAAAAGCTAGGTCTCTTGGAAAACTCAATATTACTAAGTGTCTATGGGATAGTGGTTATCACGTCCGGCTAACACGCGGAAGGTCCCAGGTTCGAGCCCTGGTAGATACATATTTTGTCCATCGTGATTGGGCATAAAAAAGCTAGGTCTCGTGGAAATTTCAACATAACTACGTATCTATGGTGTAGTGGTTATCACGTCCGCTTCACACGCGGAAGGTCCCAGGTTCGAGCCCTGGTAGATACATGTTTTGTCCATCGTGATTGGGCATAAAAATAAGCTAGATCTCTCGGAAAACTCAATATTACTAAGTGTCTATGGGATAGTGGTTATCACGTCCGGCTAACACGCGGAAGGTCCCAGGTTCGAGCCCTGGTAGATACATATTTTGTCCATCGTGATTGAGCATAAAAAAGCTAGGTCTCTTGGAAATTTCAACATAACTACGTATCTCTGGTGTAGTGGTTATCACGTCCGCTTCACACGCGGAAGGTCCCAGGTTCGAGCCCTGGTAGATACATGTTTTGTCCATCGTGATTGGGTATTAAAATAAGCTAGATCTCTCGGAAAACTCAGTATTTCTACGTATCTATGGTGTAGTGGTTATCACGTCCGCCTAACACGCGGCAGGTCCCAGGTTCGAGCCCTGGTAGATACATATTTTGTCCATCGTGATTGAGCATAAAAAAGCTAGGTCTCTTGGAAATTTCAACATAACTACGTATCTATGGTGTAGTGGTTATCACGTCCGCTTCACACGCGGAAGGTCCCAGGTTCGAGCCCTGGTAGATACATGTTTTGTCCATCGTGATTGGGCATAAAAATAAGCTAGATCTCTCGGAAAACTCAGTATTTCTACGTATCTATGGTGTAGTGGTTATCACGTCCGCCTAACACAGGGAAGGTCCCAGGTTCGAGCCCTGCTAGACATATATTTTGACCATCGTGATAGGACATAAAAAAAGCTAGGTCTCTTGGAAAACTCAGTATCACTTCGTATCTATGGGATAGTGGTTATCACGTCTGGCTAACACGCGGAAGGTCCCAGGTTCGAGGCCCATAAGATACATGTTTTGACCATCGTGATTAGGCATAAAAATAAAATAGGTCTCTTGGAAAACTCAGTATTACTACGTATCAATGGTGTAGTGGTTATCACGTCCGCCTAACACGCGGAAGGTCCCAGGTTCGAGCCCTGGTAGATACATAATTTGTCCATCGTGATTGGGCATAAAAAAGCCATATCTCTTGGAAATTTCAACATAACTACGTATCTATGGTGTAGTGGTTATCACGTCCGCTTCACACGCGGTAGCTTCCAGGTTCGAGCCCTGGTAGATACATGTTTTTTCCATCGTGATTGGGCATAAAAATAAGCTAGATCTCTCGGAAAACTCAGTATTTCTTCGTGTCTATGGTGTAGTGGTTATCACGTCCGCCTAACACGCGGAAGGTCCCAGTTTCGAGTCCTGGTAGATACATGTTTTGTCCATCGTGATTGGGCATAATAAAGCTAGGTCTCTTGGAAATTTCAACATAACTACGTATCTATGGTGTAGTGGTTATCACGTCCGCTTCACACGCGGAAGGTCCCAGGTTCGAGCCCTGGTAGATACATATTTTGTCCATAGTGATTGGGCATAAAAAAAGCTAGGTCTCCTGGAAAACTCAGTATCGACACGTATCTATGGTGTAGTGGTTATCACGTCCGCCTAACACGCGGAAGGTCCCAGGTTCGATCCCTGGTAGATACATATTTTGTCCATCGTGATTGGGCATAAAAAAGCTAGGTCTCTTGGAAATTTCAACATAACTACGTATCTATGGTGTAGTGGTTATCACGTCCGCTTTACACGCGGAAGTTCCCAGGTACGAGCCCTGCTAGATACATATTTTGACCATCGTGATAGGACATAAAAAAGCTAGGTCTCTTGGAAAACTCAATATTACTAAGTGTCTATGGGATAGTGGTTATCACGTCCGCCTAACACGCGGAATCTCCCAGGTTCCAGCCCTGGTAGATACATATTTTGTCCATCGTGATTGGGCATAAAAAAGCTAGGTCTCTTGGAAATGTCAGCATTTCAACGTATCTATGTTGTAGTGGTTAACACGTCCGCTTCACACGCGGAAGGTCCCAGGTTCGAGCCCTGGTGGATACACATTTTGACCATCGATATAGGACATTAAAAAAAGCTAGGTCTCTTGGAAAACTCAATGTTTCTAAGTGTCTATGGGATGGTGGTTATCCCGTCCGGCTAACACGCGGAAGGTCCAAGGTTCGACGCCCATAAGATACATGTTTTGACCATCGTGATTAGGCATAAAAATATGCTAGGTCTCTCGGAAAACTCAGTATTACTACGTATCTGTGGTGTAGTGGTTATCACGTCCGATTCACACGCGGAAGGTCCCAGGTTCGAGCCCTGGTAGATACATGTTTTGTCCATCGTGATTGGGCATAAAAATAAGCTAGATCTCTCGGAAAACTGAGTATTTCTACGTTACTATGGTGTAGTAGTTATCACGTCCACCTAACACGCGGAAGGTCCCAGGTTCGAGCCCTGGTAGATACATATTTTGTCCATCGTGATTGGGCATAAAAAAGCTAGGTCTCTTGGAAATTTCAACATAACTGCGTATTCTACAGGGCCGGAAGGCCCTTGTAGATATGACTTGATACCGTTTTGTAACGTTAAAGTAATATTCACCCGCTTTTGCTAATTTCCTATGGAGATTAACATGGGTTTTTCGTGATATTTCCCCACCGATAACTTAAAAACTACAGCGAAGATACTTTTCGGAATCATCTTAAATTAACAATTAAGAATTTAGGGTGTGCTATCGGCCAGCTTGATCAAAACAATTAAGTCTAAGTATGTTAATTTTACTTAATTACAGAAGTATCGTGATTGGACATAATAATTAGCTAGATCTCTTGGAAAACTCAGTGTCACTACGTATCTGTAGTGTGGTGGTTATCACGTCCACTTCACACGCGGAAGGTCCCAGGTTCGAGCCCTGGTAGATACATGTATTGACCATCGTGATTGGACATAAGAATTAGCTAGATCTCTTGGAAAACTCAGTGCTACCACGTATCTATGGTGTAGTGGTTATCACGTCCGCTTCACATGCGGAAAGTCCCAGGTAGAGATATGTTTTAACCATCTTTATTGGACATAATAATTAGTTAGATCTCTTGGAAAACTTAGACTTACCACGTGTCTGTGGTGTATTGGTTATAATAAATATTTAACAATTATTTCACTTCACTTGGTTTAATAAGGTGACATAGGTAGCGTACTTTTTCCCTACTTTTAAAACAATTAAACTAAGTAATATTAGAAGTTCAATAGATTGTCTAAAAAAGATGTTAAAAGCCATTGTTAATGGTGCATAAATGCTTAATATTTCCTTAATACTTGCAAATAATATTAGTAAATGGCGTGAATTGATCATAGAAATGGGGTTAAAGTACACCCTAAATGATGTCTTTTATGGCACTGGAAAAAACAGAATATATGGTGTTTGAATGCACCATTATATTTTAGAGTGCAAATGTACGACGGTAAAGCAAACCTTATTATTCAAAATTTAATTACATTAAGACTGAAGTGACAGATATTATATAAAAACGTCTTGGTTTGGACCAAGGCCGAAAAAACAAACGATATGTGTGAGGTTTATCAATTGACTGTAGTTCAGATATTGAAATATTTTTCTAGTTCTTTTATCCACTCAATCCTTAATCAATATTTAATTCAATCAACTGACTTTACTGTTAATCGATCTAGTCCCTCTAAATTAATTGAAAAAATTACATATCTACGCTTTTTCAAGAACTATTAATTTCATGATAAAATGTTTTCGAAAATGTAATTGTTCTTGAAAAAGCGTAGATATGTAATTTTTTCAACTAATTTAGAGGGACTAGATCGATTAACAGTAAAATCAGTTGATTGAATTAAATATTGATTAAGGATTGAGTGGATAAAAAGAACTAGAAAAAAATTTCAATATCTGAACTTCAGTCAATTGATAAACCTCACACATATCGTTTGTTTTTTCGGCCTTGGTCCAAACCAAGACGTTTTTATGTAATCTATGGTGTAGTGGTTATCACGTCCGCTTCACAAACGGAAGGTTCCAGGTTCGAGCCCTGGTAGATACATGTTTTGTCCATCGTGATTGGGCATAAAAATAAGCTAGATCTCTCGGAAAACTCAGTTTTTCTACGTATCTATGGTGTAGTGGTTATCACGTCCGCCTAACACGCGGCAGGTCCCAGGTTCGAGCCTTGGTAGATATATATTTTGTCCATCGTGATTAAGCATAAAAAAGCTAGGTCTCTTGGAAATTTCAACATAACTACGTATCTATGGTGTAGTGGTTATCACGTCCGCTTCACGCGCGGAAGGTCCCAGGTTCGAGCCCTGGTAGATACATGTTTTGTCCATCGTGATTGAGCATAAAAAAGCTAGGTCTCTTGGAAATTTCAACATAACTACGTATCTATGGTGTAGTGGTTATCACGTCCGCTTCACGCGCGGAAGGTCCCAGGTTCGAGCCCTGGTAGATACATGTTTTGTCCATCGTGATTGGGCATAAATATAAGCTAGATCTCTCGGAAAACTCAGTATTACTACGTATTTATGGTGTAGTGGTTATCACGTCCGCCTAACACGCGGAATCTCCCAGGTTCGAGCCCTGGTAGATACATATTTTGTCCGTCGTGATTGGGCATAAAAAAGCTAGGTCTCTTGGAAATTTCAGCATTACTACGTATCTATATTGTAGTGGTTAACACGTCCGCTTCACACGCGGAAGGTACCAGGTTCGAGCCCTGGTGGATACACATTTTGACCATCGATATAGGACATTAAAAAAAGCTAGGTCTCTTGGAAAACTCAATATTAGTAAGTGTCTATGGGATAGTGGTTATCACGTCCGGCTAACACGCGGAAGGTCCCAGGTTCGAGCCCTGGTAGATACATATTTTGTCCATCGTGATTGGGCATAAAAAAGCTAGGTCTCGTGGAAATTTCAGCGTTACTACGTATCTGTGTTGTAGTGGTTAACACGTCCGCTTCACACGCGGAAAGTCCCAGGTTCGAGCCTTGGTGGATACACATTTTGACCATCGATATAGGACATTAAAAAAAGCTAGGTCTCTTGGAAAACTCAATATTACTAAGTGTCTATGGGATAGTGGTTATCACGTCCGGCTAACACGCGGAAGGTCCCAGGTTCGAGCCCTGGTAGATACATATTTTGTCCATCGTGATTGGGCATAAAAAAGCTAGGTCTCGTGGAAATTTCAACATAACTACGTATCTATGGTGTAGTGGTTATCACGTCCGCTTCACACGCGGAAGGTCCCAGGTTCGAGCCCTGGTAGATACATGTTTTGTCCATCGTGATTGGGCATAAAAATAAGCTAGATCTCTCGGAAAACTCAATATTACTAAGTGTCTATGGGATAGTGGTTATCACGTCCGGCTAACACGCGGAAGGTCCCAGGTTCGAGCCCTGGTAGATACATATTTTGTCCATCGTGATTGAGCATAAAAAAGCTAGGTCTCTTGGAAATTTCAACATAACTACGTATCTCTGGTGTAGTGGTTATCACGTCCGCTTCACACGCGGAAGGTCCCAGGTTCGAGCCCTGGTAGATACATGTTTTGTCCATCGTGATTGGGTATTAAAATAAGCTAGATCTCTCGGAAAACTCAGTATTTCTACGTATCTATGGTGTAGTGGTTATCACGTCCGCCTAACACGCGGCAGGTCCCAGGTTCGAGCCCTGGTAGATACATATTTTGTCCATCGTGATTGAGCATAAAAAAGCTAGGTCTCTTGGAAATTTCAACATAACTACGTATCTATGGTGTAGTGGTTATCACGTCCGCTTCACACGCGGAAGGGCCCAGGTTCGAGCCCTGGTAGATACATGTTTTGTCCATCGTGATTGGGCATAAAAATAAGCTAGATCTCTCGGAAAACTCAGTATTTCTACGTATCTATGGTGTAGTGGTTATCACGTCCGCCTAACACAGGGAAGGTCCAAGGTTCGAGCCCTGCTAGACATATATTTTGACCATCGTGATAGGACATAAAAAAGCTAGGTCTCTTGGAAAACTCAGTATCACTTCGTATCTATGGGATAGTGGTTATCACGTCTGGCTAACACGCGGAAGGTCCCAGGTTCGAGGCCCATAAGATACATGTTTTGACCATCGTGATTAGGCATAAAAATAAAATAGGTCTCTTGGAAAACTCAGTTCTACTACGTATTTATAGTGTAGTGGTTATCACGTCCGCTTTACACGCGGAATGTCCCAGGTTCGAGCCCTGGTAGATACATGTTTGTCCGTCGTGATTGGGCATAAATATAAGCTAGATCTCTCGGAAAACTCAGTATTACTACGTATCTATGGTGTAGTGGTTATCACGTCCGCCTAACACAGGGAAGGTCCCAGGTTCGAGCCCTGCTAGATACATATTTTGACCATCGTGATAGGACATAAAAAAAGCTAGGTCTCTTGGAAAACTCAGTATCACTTCGTATCTATGGGATAGTGGTTATCACGTCTGGCTAACACGCGGAAGGTCCCAGGTTCGAGGCCCATAAGATACATGTTTTGATCATCGTGATTAGGCATAAAAATAAAATAGGTCTCTTGGAAAACTCAGTTCTACTACGTATTTATAGTGTAGTGGTTATCACGTCCGCTTTACACGCGGAATGTCCCAGGTTCGAGCCCTGGTAGATACATGTTTTGTCCATCGTGATTGGGCATAAATATAAGCTAGATCTAACGGAAAACTCAGTATTACTACGTATCTATGGTGTAGTGGTTATCACGTCCGCCTAACACGCGGAATCTCCCAGGTTCGAGCCCTGGTAGATACAGATTTTGTCCGTCGTGATTGGGCATAAAAAAGCTAGGTCTCTTGGAAATTTCAGCATTACTACGTATCTATGTTGTAGGGGTTAACACGTCCGCTTCACACGCGGAAGGTCCCAGGTTCGAGCCCTGGTGGATACACATTTTGACCATCGATATAGGACATTAAAAAAAGCTAGGTCTCTTGGAAAACTCAATATTACTAAGTGTCTATGGGATAGTGGTTATCACGTCCGGCTAACACTTGGAAGGTCCCAGGTTCGAGCCCTGGTAGATACATATTTTTTCCATCGTGATTGGGCATAAAAAAGCTAGGTCTCGTGGAAATTTCAACATAACTACGTATCTATGGTGTAGTGGTTATCACGTCCGCTTCACATGCGGAAGGTCCCAGGTTCGAGCCCTGGTAGATACATGTTTTGTCCATCGTGATTGGGCATAAAAATAAGCTAGATCTCTCGGAAAACTCAGTATTTCTATGTATCTATGGTGTAGTGGTTATCACGTCCGCCTAACACGCGGCAGGACCCAGGTTCGAGCCCTGGTAGATACATATTTTGTCCATCGTGATTGAGCATAAAAAAGCTAGGTCTCTTGGAAATTTCAACATAACTACGTATCTATGGTGTAGTGGTTATCACGTCCGCTTCACACGCGGAAGGTCCCAGGTTCGAGCCCTGGTAGATACATGTTTTGTCCATCGTGATTGGGCATAAAAATAAGCTAGATCTCTCGGAAAACTCAGTATTTCTTCGTATCTATGGGATAGTGGTTATCACGTCTGGCTAACACGCGGATGGTCCCAGGTTCGAGACCCATAAGATACATGTTTTGACCATCGTGATTAGGCATAAAAATAAAATAGGTCTCTTGGAAAACTCAGTTCTACTACGTATCTATGGTGTAGTGGTTATCACGTCCGCCTAACACGCGGAATCTCCCAGGTTCGAGCGCTGGTAGATGCATATTTTGTCCATCGTGATTGGGCATAAAAAAGCTAGGTCTTTTGGAAATTTCAGCATTACTACGTATCTATGTTGTAGTGGTTAACACGTCCGCTTCACACGCGGAAGGTCCCAGGTGCGAGCCCTGGTGGATACACATTTTGACCATCGATTTAGGACATTAAAAAAAGCTAGGTCTCTTGGAAAACTCAATATTACTAAGTGTCTATGGGATAGTGGTTATCACGTCCGGCTAACACGCGGAAGGTCCAAGGTTCGACGCCCATAAGATACATGTTTTGACCATCGTGATTAGGCATAAAAATATGCTAGGTCTCTTTGAAAACTCAATTTTACTACGTAGCTATAGCGTAGTGGTTATCACGTCCGCTTTACACGCGGAAGGTCCCAGGTTCGAGCCCTGGTAGATACATGTTTTGTCCATCGTGATTGGGCATAAAAATAAGCTAGATCTCTCGGAAAACTCAGTATTTCTACGTATCTATGGTGTAGTGGTTATCACGTCCACCTAACACGCGGAAGGTCCCAGGTTCGAGCCCTGCTAGATACATATTTTGACCATCGTGATAGGACATAAAAAAGCTAGGTCTCTTGGAAAACTCAGTATCACTTCGTATCTATGGGATAGTGGTTATCACGTCTGGCTAACACGCGGAAGGTCCCAGGTTCGAGGCCCATAAGATACATGTTTTGACCATCGTGATTAGGCATAAAAATAAAATAGGTCTCTTGGAAAACTCAGTTCTACTACGTATTTATAGTGTAGTGGTTATCACGTCCGCTTTACACGCGGAATGTCCCAGGTTCGAGCCCTGGTAGATACATGTTTGTCCGTCGTGATTGGGCATAAATATAAGCTAGATCTCTCGGAAAACTCAGTATTACTACGTATCTATGGTGTAGTGGTTATCACGTCCGCCTAACACAGGGAAGGTCCCAGGTTCGAGCCCTGCTAGATACATATTTTGACCATCGTGATAGGACATAAAAAAAGCTAGGTCTCTTGGAAAACTCAGTATCACTTCGTATCTATGGGATAGTGGTTATCACGTCTGGCTAACACGCGGAAGGTCCCAGGTTCGAGGCCCATAAGATACATGTTTTGATCATCGTGATTAGGCATAAAAATAAAATAGGTCTCTTGGAAAACTCAGTTCTACTACGTATTTATAGTGTAGTGGTTATCACGTCCGCTTTACACGCGGAATGTCCCAGGTTCGAGCCCTGGTAGATACATGTTTTGTCCATCGTGATTGGGCATAAATATAAGCTAGATCTAACGGAAAACTCAGTATTACTACGTATCTATGGTGTAGTGGTTATCACGTCCGCCTAACACGCGGAATCTCCCAGGTTCGAGCCCTGGTAGATACAGATTTTGTCCGTCGTGATTGGGCATAAAAAAGCTAGGTCTCTTGGAAATTTCAGCATTACTACGTATCTATGTTGTAGGGGTTAACACGTCCGCTTCACACGCGGAAGGTCCCAGGTTCGAGCCCTGGTGGATACACATTTTGACCATCGATATAGGACATTAAAAAAAGCTAGGTCTCTTGGAAAACTCAATATTACTAAGTGTCTATGGGATAGTGGTTATCACGTCCGGCTAACACTTGGAAGGTCCCAGGTTCGAGCCCTGGTAGATACATATTTTTTCCATCGTGATTGGGCATAAAAAAGCTAGGTCTCGTGGAAATTTCAACATAACTACGTATCTATGGTGTAGTGGTTATCACGTCCGCTTCACATGCGGAAGGTCCCAGGTTCGAGCCCTGGTAGATACATGTTTTGTCCATCGTGATTGGGCATAAAAATAAGCTAGATCTCTCGGAAAACTCAGTATTTCTATGTATCTATGGTGTAGTGGTTATCACGTCCGCCTAACACGCGGCAGGACCCAGGTTCGAGCCCTGGTAGATACATATTTTGTCCATCGTGATTGAGCATAAAAAAGCTAGGTCTCTTGGAAATTTCAACATAACTACGTATCTATGGTGTAGTGGTTATCACGTCCGCTTCACACGCGGAAGGTCCCAGGTTCGAGCCCTGGTAGATACATGTTTTGTCCATCGTGATTGGGCATAAAAATAAGCTAGATCTCTCGGAAAACTCAGTATTTCTTCGTATCTATGGGATAGTGGTTATCACGTCTGGCTAACACGCGGATGGTCCCAGGTTCGAGACCCATAAGATACATGTTTTGACCATCGTGATTAGGCATAAAAATAAAATAGGTCTCTTGGAAAACTCAGTTCTACTACGTATCTATGGTGTAGTGGTTATCACGTCCGCCTAACACGCGGAATCTCCCAGGTTCGAGCGCTGGTAGATGCATATTTTGTCCATCGTGATTGGGCATAAAAAAGCTAGGTCTTTTGGAAATTTCAGCATTACTACGTATCTATGTTGTAGTGGTTAACACGTCCGCTTCACACGCGGAAGGTCCCAGGTGCGAGCCCTGGTGGATACACATTTTGACCATCGATTTAGGACATTAAAAAAAGCTAGGTCTCTTGGAAAACTCAATATTACTAAGTGTCTATGGGATAGTGGTTATCACGTCCGGCTAACACGCGGAAGGTCCAAGGTTCGACGCCCATAAGATACATGTTTTGACCATCGTGATTAGGCATAAAAATATGCTAGGTCTCTTTGAAAACTCAATTTTACTACGTAGCTATAGCGTAGTGGTTATCACGTCCGCTTTACACGCGGAAGGTCCCAGGTTCGAGCCCTGGTAGATACATGTTTTGTCCATCGTGATTGGGCATAAAAATAAGCTAGATCTCTCGGAAAACTCAGTATTTCTACGTATCTATGGTGTAGTGGTTATCACGTCCACCTAACACGCGGAAGGTCCCAGGTTCGAGCCCTGCTAGATACATATTTTGACCATCGTGATAGGACATAAAAAAGCTAGGTCTCTTGGAAAACTCAGTATCACTTCGTATCTATGGGATAGTGGTTATCACGTCTGGCTAACACGCGGAAGGTCCCAGGTTCGAGACCCATAAGATACATGTTTTGACCATCGTGATTAGGCATAAAAATATGCTAGGTCTCTTTGAAAACTCAATTTTACTACGTAGCTATAGTGTAGTGGTTATCACGTCCGCTTTACACGCGGAAGGTCCCAGGTTCGGGCCCTGGTAGATACATGTTTTGTAAATCGTGATTGGGCATAAAAATAAGCTAGATCTCTCGGAAAACTCAGTATTACAACGTATCTGTGGTGTAGTGGTTATCACGTCCGCTTTACACGCGGAAGGTCCCATGTTCGAGCCCTGGTAGATACATGTTTTGTCCATCGTGATTGGGCATAAAAATTAGCTAGATCTGTCGGAAAACTCAGCATTACTACGTATCTATGGTGTAGTGGTTATCACGTCCGCTTAATACACGGAAGGTCCCAAGTTCGAGTCCTGGTAGATAAATGTTTTGTCCATCGTGATTGGGCATAAAAAAGCTAGGTCTCTTGGAAATTTCAGCATAACTACGTATCTATGGTGTAGTAGTTATCACGTCCGCTTCACACGCGGAAGGTCCCAGGTTCGAGCCCTGGTAGATACATATTTTGTCCATCGTGATTGGGCATAAAAAAGCTAGGATCTTGGAAAACTCAGTATCACTACGTTTCTATGGTGTAGTGGTTATCACGTCCGCCTAACACGCGGAAGGTCCCAGGTTCGAGCCCTGGTAGATACATATTTTGTCCATCGTGATTGGGCATAAAAAAGCTAGGTCTCTTGGAAATTTCAACATAACTACGTATCTATGGTGTAGTGGTTATCACGTCCGCTTCACACGCGGAAGGTCCCAGGTTCGAGCCCTGGTAGATACATGTTTTGTCCATCGTGATTGGGCATAAAAATAAGCTAGATCTCTCGGAAAACTCAGTATTTCTACGTATCTATGGTGTAGTGGTTATCACGTCCGCCTAACACGCGGAAGGTCCCAGGTTCGAGCCCTGCTAGATACATATTTTGACCATCGTGATAGGACATAAAAAAGCTAGGTCTCTTGGAAAACTCAGTATCACTTCGTATCTATGGGATAGTGGTTATCACGTCTGGCTAACACGCGGAAGGTCCCAGGTTCGAGACCCATAAGATACATGTTTTGACCATCGTGATTAGGCATAAAAATAAAAAAGGTCTCTTGGAAAACTCAGTTCTACTACGTATTTATAGTGTAGTGGTTATCACGTCCGCTTTACACGCGGAATGTCCCAGGTTCGAGCCCTGGTAGATACATGTTTTTTCCATCGTGATTGGGCATAAATATAAGCTAGATCTCTCGGAAAACTCAGTATTACTACGTATCTATGGTGTAGTGGTTATCACGTCCGCCTAACACGCGGAATCTCCCAGGTTCGAGCGCTGGTAGATACATATTTTGTCCATCGTGATTGGGCATAAAAAAGCTAGGTCTTTTGGAAATTTCAGCATTACTACGTATCTATGTTGTAGTGGTTAACACGTCCGCTTCACACGCGGAAGGTCCCAGGTGCGAGCCCTGGTGGATACACATTTTGACCATCGATTTAGGACATTAAAAAAAGCTAGGTCTCTTGGAAAACTCAATATTACTAAGTGTCTATGGGATAGTGGTTATCACGTCCGGCTAACACGCGGAAGGTCCAAGGTTCGACGCCCATAAGATACATGTTTTGACCATCGTGATTAGGCATAAAAATATGCTAGGTCTCTTTGAAAACTCAATCTTACTACGTAGCTATAGTGTAGTGGTTATCACGTCCGCTTTACACGCGGAAGGTCCCAGGTTCGAGCCCTGGTAGATAAATGTTTTGTAAATCGTGATTGGGCATAAAAATAAGCTAGATCTCTCGGAAAACTCAGTATTACTACGTATCTGTGGTGTAGTGGTTATCACGTCCGCTTTACACGCGGAAGGTCCCATGTTCGAGCCCTGGTAGATACATGTTTTGTCAATCGTGATTGGGCATAAAAATTAGCTAGATCTCTCGGAAAACTCAGTATTACTACGTATATATGGTGGAGTGGTTATCACGTCCGCCTAACACGTGGAAGGTGCCAGGTTCGAGCCCTGGTAGATACATATTTTGTCCATCGTAATTGGGCATAAAAAAGCTAGGTCTCTTGGAAAACTCAGCATTACTACGTATCTATGGTGTAGTGGTTATCACGTCCGCTTAATATGCGGAAGGTCCCAAGTTCGAGTCCTGGTAGATAAATGTTTTGTCCATCGTGATTGGGCATAAAAAAGCTAGGTCTCTTGGAAATTTCAGCATAACTACGTATCTATGGTGTAGTGGTTATCTCGTCCGCTTCACACGCGGAAGGTCCCAGGTTCGAGCCCTGGTAGATACATATTTTGTCCATCGTGATTGGGCATAAAAAAGCTAGGTCTCTTGGAAAACTCAGTATCACTACGTTTCTGTGGTGTAGTGGTTATCACGTCCGCGTAACACGCGGAAGGTCCCAGGTTCGAGCCCTGGTAGATACATATTTTGTCCATCGTGATTGGGCATAAAAAAGCTAGGTCTCTTGGAAATTTCAACATTACTACGTATCTATGGTGTAGTGGTTATCACGTCCGCTTCACACGCGGAAGGTCCCAGGTTCGAGCCCTGGTAGATACATGTTTTGTCCATCGTGATTGGGCATAAAAATAAGCTAGATCTCTCGGAAAACTCAGTATTTCTACGTATTTATGGTGTAGTGGTTATCACGTCCACCTAACACGCGGAAGGTCCCAGGTTCGAGCCCTGCTAGATACATATTTTGACCATCGTGATAGGACATAAAAAAGCTAGGTCTCTTGGGAAACTCAGTATCACTTCGTATCTATGGGATAGTGGTTATCACGTCTGGCTAACACGCGGAAGGTCCCAGGTTCGAGACCCATAAGATACATGTTTTGACCATCGTGATTAGGCATAAAAATAAAATAGATCTCTTGGAAAACTCAGTTCTACTACGTATCTATGGTGTAGTGGTTATCACGTCCGCCTAACACGCGGAATCTCCCAGGTTCGAGCGCTGGTAGATACATATTTTGTCCATCGTGATTGGGCATAAAAAAGCTAGGTCTTTTGGAAATTTCAGCATTACTACGTATCTATGTTGTAGTGGTTAACACGTCCGCTTCACACGCGGAAGGTCCCAGGTGCGAGCCCTGGTGGATACACATTTTGACCATCGATTTAGGACATTAAAAAAAGCTAGGTCTCTTGGAAAACTCAATATTACTAAGTGTCTATGGGATAGTGGTTATCACGTCCGGCTAACACGCGGAAGGTCCAAGGTTCGACGCCCATAAGATACATGTTTTGACCATCGTGATTAGGCATAAAAATATGCTAGGTCTCTTTGAAAACTCAATTTTACTACGTAGCTATAGTGTAGTGGTTATCACGTCCGCTTTACACGCGGAAGGTCCCAGGTTCGGGCCCTGGTAGATACATGTTTTGTAAATCGTGATTGGGCATAAAAATAAGCTAGATCTCTCGGAAAACTCAGTATTACAACGTATCTGTGGTGTAGTGGTTATCACGTCCGCTTTACACGCGGAAGGTCCCATGTTCGAGCCCTGGTAGATACATGTTTTGTCCATCGTGATTGGGCATAAAAATTAGCTAGATCTGTCGGAAAACTCAGTATTACTACGTATATATGGTGGAGTGGTTATCACGTCCGCCTAACACGTGGAAGGTGCCAGGTTCGAGCCCTGGTAGATACATATTTTGTCCATCGTAATTGGGCATAAAAAAAGCTAGGTCTCTTGGAAAACTCAGCATTACTACGTATCTATGGTGTAGTGGTTATCACGTCCGCTTAATACACGGAAGGTCCCAAGTTCGAGTCCTGGTAGATAAATGTTTTGTCCATCGTGATTGGGCATAAAAAAGCTAGGTCTCTTGGAAATTTCAGCATAACTACGTATCTATGGTGTAGTGGTTATCACGTCCGCTTCACACGCGGAAGGTCCCAGGTTCGAGCCCTGGTAGATACATATTTTGTCCATCGTGATTGGGCATAAAAAAGCTAGGATCTTGGAAAACTCAGTATCACTACGTTTCTATGGTGTAGTGGTTATCACGTCCGCCTAACACGCGGAAGGTCCCAGGTTCGAGCCCTGGTAGATACATATTTTGTCCATCGTGATTGGGCATAAAAAAGCTAGGTCTCTTGGAAATTTCAACATAACTACGTATCTATAGTGTAGTGGTTATCACGTCCGCTTCACACGCGGAAGGTCCCAGGTTCGAGCCCTGGTAGATACATGTTTTGTCCATCGTGATTGGGCATAAAAATAAGCTAGATCTCTCGGAAAACTCAGTATTTCTACGTATCTATGGTGTAGTGGTTATAACGTCCGCGTAACACGCGAAAGGTCCCTGGTTCGAGCCCTGGTAGATACATATTTTGACCATCGTGATAGGACATAAAAAAAGCTAGGTCTCTTGGAAAACTCAGTATCACTTCGTATCTATGGGATAGTGGTTATCACGTCTGGCTAAAACGCGGAAGGTCCCAGGTGCGAGGCCCATAATACACATGTTTTGACCATCGTGATTAGGCATAAAAATAAAATAGGTCTCTTGGAAAACTCAGTTCTACTACGTATATTCTGAGAGAGCGGTCGCTCTCTTAGATAAGACTTCATACTGCTCTTTATGTATAAGGAGGGTTTTTTGTTTGGATGTAGTTTTTTTTGTATTGTATTAACTGTTTTGAAATAATTCCTCAGAACTACAATTTGGGCCCTTAATATGTGGTTAAAATTTCAAAGAGATCCATTAATTAGTTTATTTTACAAAAAATAAAGTTGCTAAGGGTGGTTTTCATTTCCATAAAATTAATCACACCTTTTGATGAAAAACTGGAATTTTTCCCATAGAAATAACATGGGAAATTTTTCGAAAAAAAAATTGTGTCTCGTGCCTTAGAAAAACTATACGTTGGTTAGTTTTGGGAACGGTCTTAAATTAAACTTTAAACTATATTCTAGGATCATTTTTCTTGTTATTAAGAAAAATTAATTTTAAGTATGTTTAATTTAAAATTTTAAAAACTACCCCAATCTGCGATATTTTAGCATTTATACACTGTTTTATTAGTAGATATCAGCGCGACCAATATTGGCCTTTTTTACGTATAGTTGCCTCATAATAATCCGATTGTTTATTCTTAAACCTTTTGGTTGAAATGGCCTATCGATAGTGAGATAAGCCTGCTTTAATAACTCCAGGGAGGAGCTCTTTTCCCCTTTTTCACCCCGTTTGTGGCCGCCATTTTTTTAAGGGGAAAATTTTTTGAGAGTGGGTCCTTTTTCGTTGTCATTTTCATATGTTTTGAGGATTTGCTCATGGATGGATTTTGAATATAATATAAAGTAGGTTGCAAGCTTTAATATAAGCCTAATTTCATAATTTTCCACCTTTTTACTGTCCCACAATCTATTTGTAAACTTGGCACTTTTTTTAAGGCGGTGAAATTGCGCTAAGCCTTTAAAAAAATGTTTATTTCTCGTTGCCCGTTACTTCGCCTTCTCGTATCGTCGTACTTTTAAAGTTTAGACTTTGAAAGTAGTGCTTTGTTTTCTTAAATATTACTTAATTGTATAAAATTTCAATATTATAATTGCGTAAAACGAATTCAATGTTGTTTGTTGATGGGACGCGCCTTGCATTTGAATTTCGTTCCCTCGAAACTACCCCCCGAAGAATTTTTATTTATCACCGTCTTTCGGTCGCTTCAGCCCGAAAACAGCTGTAGTGAGAATTTAGAAATGTTATTTATTAAAAATGTATGCGCTCAGTGTGTTGTTGTGTTTGCATTTTAATGCTTCTAATCGTGGTGCGCGTCGAGGTTTACGAATCCAATGTGTGTTGCGAAATGAAAATCAAGGGTGGATACTATATGATCTATGCTTTAAAAGGAATTTGACGGCGCCATGCAGTCAAGCAAAACGGTATTAGGCCTTGCCAAAACTTGACTGAGCTATAGAGCTATTTCAGTGGGGGAAAAATTTCGTCTGCTACGAAAATTGGGCCTGCCTTTGAGTGTAGGGCGGACATTTTGTGAGGGTTTTCTCTATGGGCAAATAGCATTGGTGACGTAGCCATTACCCCCTCTGAAATAGCTCTATTGCGCCTTGTCATATTATCACCTATCAATGATATAATAAATTCAACCTCGGATATCCTGTGACGAGGAGATTGTTTTGAAGTTACTAATAACACTCGATTTTGGAGGTAGATACTGTCTTGTGACACTTGAAGTAACGATTTAATCTTATAAACAGACTAACATCATGAGCCCATATCGTAAATTAACCGATGTTGATATTAAAGCTTAATTGAAATACCGATACCAATTTTTTTTAAATCAATGAATCTTCAATATCAACATTAACAATTACTTATATTCCATTCAAATTTCTCGCAACACTTCAAATTAACGGATAGAAATGTGCAAATGAAGCTCAAACTGATTAATTGGGAAAATTGCTATATTGTTCACCGTTACCGATCACAGATAGATTTGCGTCCTTCAGTAGTGCTTATTATGCTTGTAAAATGGTAAGTAAAATCTGTGATTAAAGTTTAAAATAGACTTGAGCAAAAAGGGCTTTATAAATATCAACTCGGTTACCGAATATCTAAAATTTGACCAAAATTAAAAAAATATTCTCTTCGTGATTAAAAATCTTGTTTGAAGCAGCAAGCGGCCATCTAATCCTTATTTACCTTATTTTGAATTAAAAAAAAATAGGTTAATACCTCTTTCAGTAGATGATTGATTGATATTTCAGTTTCATTGAGTTTAAAAAAAATTGGTTCCGCCATTGTTTAATTTTCAATATTGACCAATCGACAATCACAAATTTTAATAACTAAATTACAAAAACCGGTTCAAAACCTTATTAGTTTTGAAACGATTAAATTCGAATTTTAAACATATATACTAGGTAATTCCTCGTAGGTAATTAATTTATTGTCTTAGTGAAATTAATGCTGAATTTTATATACACAAAATAAATAATAAATTAACTTCTAAAATTTAAATGTAAAATGAATGCATTATTTCCCAATTAATAAAAGATATCCACCTATTTTCATTCTAATTAATTTCCCACTTAATATTAATTAGTCCTAATAAGCTTAAACTATCAAATTAAGAGGTTTCTTAATTTTACAAAATTATTATAATCTAACATGCAAAAATCCGTGACTTAAAAACATTTTACTTTTATATTAAACGTTGCAAAAGAATTGACCAATAAACACTAACTAAAATTACCTAATGAAAGAGGATAATGAAAGAGGAAGTGACACACATTTGGTTTGGATAAAGGTTTGGCGGGAGATCCAAATGTCGATTTGGATTTGGGTTAGAGAATACGGTTTTAAGCGCCCTGTCCAAATGGAACCGATCCAAACGTTTAGATTTTTAGAGGTTTCTCATATCATCTGTTTCCGAAGTCTGCTTTGTACTATTATTTATGCTATGATTTTATGCTTTATTTATCTTGTAAACATAGGCAACAGTACCGCTAGTTAATCCAGGATCCACTTTTATCATATTATATTAATTATGGTTATTGATAAATGAAGCTTCGTTAGGTGCTAGGCAACTTTACGTAAGTTAACGAACTAACAGTCTTTCAAACTAATTAGATTAGATTATTGTGAGAAAATCAAAGTGAGTTAAAAATCCTAGGTCTCTATAAATATTTCTCTTGAAAGAATTGATGGAGCAAGTTTTATTTTAGCGATAGTTTTCTGAATATTGGATCATGGGCTATTTTCTGAATATTGGATCATGGGCTATTTTCTGAATATTGGATCATGGGATATTTGAAGCCTGTCACCCATTAAAACAAACATTTCCTGCCCTGGCTCTTTCAACATTGGTTTTTGGTAACAATTAAATTTAAAATAAATCATTTGCATAATGCACATTTTAGATTTTTAATTACAGTACTAACGCTTCCCACGAAAAGAATGTATAATTGTCAGCCTTTTCCAACAGTATCATTAGGTGTTTATGAAATTAAAAATAAATAAATCTTTTTGGTTTAATTATCGATGGTTATTACAGAGGCTTGGACTACCTTAATCTGGTCTCTGATGGAGAAAGCTCTGCGTTAGTGTAAACAATAGTTTTTAAACTTTGAATCATGGGATGGTTTAGTTATTATTTAGTGACAATTATTAGGTAACAGTTAAATTTGAAAATTTTTTGCTGTCCATAACTCCGTTTTAAACATTATAATTTCTAATTTTGTAAAATAATTATCTCTTTACGATAAATACAGTTTATTTCCCTAACTTTCAACTTAGGCCCTCGACTATGGGAGCATCTAGTTGTGCTACCCCCAGATATTTTCTTATATCACTCTAAGAAAAATTAATTATGTTAGGAACGAAATGATTAACGCAAGTTGATGAAGAAATTCATTATTATTTAATAGATATTTTTCATAACGGTAATTACATTAATCACCCATTTATGTTAGTATAAATGATTTGTGTTAATATACAACATGTGATTTAGTGGAATAATTATAAAAATTGATGAAGCCAGAGCTAAGGAATTAAAATTGAATAGGCATAGAACAGCGATTAGAGCTCGACTTTATCTCGCCATTGTCAACGTCACTTTATCTTAATCCATAATTGAAAATTATCCACAGATCTTGCGTGTTAAATCGTATTATATCCACAACTTTATTTATAAATAATTGGTTATCCACTGATTTGTGGATAATGGATAGAAAATGTCGAGCTCTAAATGCGATATAGCTAAAATCAATCCCACTGGCTATTTATAATACAATATAACCTTTGTCCTATGTCTACTGTTTTGAAAAAGTACTGATATGATTTATTGTGTTAAAAAATAAAGAGTTGTAAAATCAGGATTGTTAGGCTCCACAGCTTTGTAAATCATTTAAAACACGTTTTATTTTGGAAGTAATTTTATTTGTTAAATTTAAAACATAAAACAAGTTGGGAAAACCAAAATATTACCTCTCCGTGTCGAGAAGACTATCACTACCCCCTTAAACAACCTAAATATGTATCTATCGCTTTTTATTGCTTTGCAACCGCAGGAAGTTTATTTTAAAATAGTAAATTGTTCAAACGTTTTCAATATCTCTAACTTGCATGTGGAAACTACTCTCTCGCTATACTCCAACAATTTTCTTGGTCTGCCAGTATGATTGGTAACATTTCTCCATATCAAAGCCATAGATATAGTAAAACTATAAAGGGTCTAGATCCACTTCCCTGGGTTAGGCTTAACGAAAAAACGCGGTAGTGACAATTAACGAGCAGACAACCACGATTTTCTGGGGGTAGCCGTATAAAACGCCATATGTCGAGTGAAATAGAGGTGAAAATTATTTACTCTCACTTGAAATTTCAATTTGGCCTAACGCGATATTAGAATTTGGCGTAACAGCTATGTTCGAGTATCGCTGAAGGTTATTTAGTCCACGGCTAGGAGTTTTACTAAAAATAACTACTTGAGTCCGATAAATTTCCAGGTGTGTTATTTTTACATACTGACAACACAAAAGGCAAGCCAAGCAGCATAGAAACTACTATTGGAATGGAAAGAAAACTATTCCAGTTAAGCAGCTATGGTTGTCTACACGAGAATACTTTATTTCCTTTCTTAAGACGTCTTAAAACTTTCCTCGAATAATTTAAGGTTATTTAACATAAGGGTTACATTTTTATATAGGCCTACTGCTCAGTGTTTACCTCAGTAATTAAGACGTCCATTTTCAACTCAAACATTTTATTTAAGCGCTGACTTCCCTAAACCTAACAATAACATCGTGAATCATATCCCCTGTGATATCACTATATGTTGGCATTTTCACGAAATTTCTAGGATTCACCAACCTTGGTAATCCAACTTTATCCGTGAAGTGCCCGCATCTGTGTATCACAGCTGGATTCTGAAACATCAAACTTAGCGACGAAGTATTTAATATTTTCCAATGTAGAGTATCACATTCCGTGTGATATCACCCTATATAGGTAATTCCACGGAAGTTCTAGGATTCACCAACCTTGGAAATCCAACTTTATCCGTGTAAAACCCACATCTGTGAATCACACCTAATATAGAGTATCATATCCCGTATGATAACACCACTTGTAGGTTATTCCCACGGAAGTTCTAGGATTCACCAACCTTGGAAATCCAACTTTATCCGTGAAAAGCCTTGCATCTGTGTCTCACACCTGGGATATGAACCCCCGAACTCTACATAACATTTGTCATTTCTTTTATACAGTATATCATATTTAAATGTCCCCTTTCTCTAACTTACATTACAACGAACAACAAGTAAATCTGCTTAAAAGTTAATTTGAATCAAAAAAACCCACTTGTACGTGGGAAAAAAGATTCTGGGAAAACCCACATGGGGAAAAAACCATTAACATATATCAACATTTAACATTGTCATAATTGTTTTCAATACACAACGTCGTATTAAAAGATTGCGATGCTTTTTCGAAATGAAAGGCTCAGTAGACTTTAACGATTGTCCAGAGAATGAAAGATGTCTCCAGAATTTCACGTATGTGGAGAGATTGATAAACGTAATGCTTCATTAGGCTTTCAAACGTTAAGAACAAACCTTGTAAAGAATGGAGTTTATTAATTGAGAAACAGGTTTTCAATGACACCATTTACCCGTTCTAAGAATGGATGCACTAACGCACATCTTCACCAACTCGGGAGTTTTGTCTACAATTAAAGGTTTAGATATTTTTCACCAATTTCTAGCTTGAAAAACAAAATGGATATAAAGATAGACATTAAGCGAAAAAGAATTCACCTACATGGTTAAGCATAATTGAAATTTACCTTGAAAACCAAAATCGTAATCGATTTGGTTAGCTATGTCATTTAACTACGAGAGAGGGGATGACTAACGACCCTTCAGTAGGATCAGTACATTTCCTATATGCTCCCGTCGCTAGAACGAATCAGGATTACATATATTGGAAGTAGAACCGAAAACTGAACATCCGTGAATGGTAAGCGAACTGTAGATAATGCAATTAGTGAAAAGCCATGATACATTATGTAATCTTACCCCAACAATTTTCAAATACTTGCTTACGATCATTTTTTACGGTGCGATTCCTTGCGTCACAGAGAACTAAAATGTAATTCATCATTTCGATCCTTTTCTACAATGGTAATAAATCCTGTAAACTCTGTCAAATGTGATACCACTTTAATTACCAATTGCCTTTCGGTGGTAATACTAGCAATTCTGCCTCTCTCTCTACAATAGTGATAGATCTTATAAACTGCATGAGTCAAACGTGATTTTACCTTATACTTGCCAATTGTCTATTAAAGGTAACACTGCCAACTCTCTCTCTCTCTCTCTCTCTCTCTGCTTCATATAACATTTTGAGAAACCCTTTCGGGTCATAAGTTTTTCTCTCTTAATGGTGCAAATACCATTTTGAGAAACCCTTTCGGGTCATGTGTTTTTCTCTCTTAATGGTGCAAATACCATTTTGAGAAACCCTTTCGGGTCATGTGTTTTTCTCTCTTAATGGTGCAAATACCATTTTGAGCAACCCTTTCGGGTTATAAGTTTTCAATTTCATACGTTTTCAATTTCATACGTTTTCAATTTCATACGTTTTCACTTTCTTTCATTATGGGACGCCACAATTTCTGATAATCACACATATCAGAAAACAACACTTACAACTTTACAAAGCTCCTAGAGCTAGGATATCTATCAACCAATCATTACGGCTGATAATACAAGGCCTCTAGGACCAGGACTTCCTACCCTTTCGGGTAATTATACAAGGCCTCTAGGACCAGGACTTCCTACCCTTTCGGGTAATTATACAAGGCCTCTAGGACCAGGACTTCCTACCCTTTCGGGTAATTATACAAGGTCTCTAGGACCAGGACATTTTCACTTTCTTTCATTATAGGACTTCCACCGACAATTTAGGCTTAATATAAGACGCCACAATTTCTGATAATCACACATATCAGAAAACAACACTTACAACTTTACAAAGCTCCTAGAGCTAGGGTTTCTATCAACCAATCATTACGACTGATAATACAAGGCCTCTAGGACCAGGACTTCCTACCCTTTCGGGTAATTATACAAGGCCTCTAGGACCAGGACTTCCTACCCTTTCGGGTAATTATACAAGGCCTCTAGGACCAGGACTTCCTACCCTTTCGGGTAATTATACAAAGCTTCTAGGGTTAGGACTTTCACCAACAGCTACAGTTTATTATACGACGCCATAACATTTTTAATAAACACACATATCAGAAAACAACATATCAGTTGACTTTACAGGGCTTTCTCAGATGAAACTGTCACCAAAACTATTCCCTTTTAAAAAAACATATACCTTTATGATATGAATAGTACGTCTCTCTGTAACATGCTTTGTATCTCTCACGGAAAAGCTTGTTTCCGAACGCTAAATCTAACTGGCAATGATAGTCAGTTGATACTTTCTCTTCAAGACCAGGCATAAGAATCATATCAAACGAATCAAAGAACATTTTCAATGCGGTTTTGCTTTTAAAAAAATTTATGTTAAAATCTCCCACACAAACTGTCGGAATAGAGGCATCATATCTAATATCGAATAATGGATTAAAATCCTCAAAAACTGATCTCAAACTCGCTCCAGGCGATTTGTACAACAAAACAACAGTCATCGGTTCATTTTCAATGGAAACATCCAACCAGCAACGTTCCACATGCGAATTTCTGAAAGGTCTATCGGTTCGTAAAACCCTATTATCCAAATCGTTAACTACATTTTCTGGTGTATCTTTTAAATAAATAGAAGAACCAAATGCAATTCTACGTGCCGTTCTTGGCAGATAAATACCACCCACTTCCCTAAAGGATGGCACTTGAAACTCATCATTTTCTTTCTTCCACGTTTCAACAAAGCATAATAACTGGGCATTTCTTATAACGGTGTCTGCTAAAATATCTTCCAAATGTGCGTTTAAGGACTGCACATTGTGAACATAAATATAAACCGGTTCGTTCAAGAACGGTAACGCAATACTCTTCGTATCTCGTAATCTTTTAAGTTCCAATTCAACTTGTTTGTTTTTAGGCGCATTTGGAACTTGAAATTTACCCTCAATATACAAACCAGAGGCGTTTCTCGCTCTACTACAAGCAACGTATAAATGAGCTCTCTCTAATTTCTTTCTTTGATTACAATGCACTACTACAGACGAATACGTATCACCTTGACTCTTGTGTATCGTAATAGCCTCAGAAATGACCAAAGGAAACTGTTTCCTAGAGACCGAAACATTATTTTGCCTCCATTTTCTACTGAATGCCTTAGTAACTTTCTCGACAGGAGTCCAAATCCTGTTAAAGTTATTCTGCTCGTATAACCCATGACTCTTTTGTCTCAACAACTTTCCAACATTAGCATCAGCAAACTCAATCCATACCCTAAACGGAATTTGCTCACCCAGTCTATTTTTGCCGTACTCTATTTTTCTTAACCAACCTGTTGCCCCATTTGTAAGTCCGTCAGATGTATCAACATTGTTAGTCATCATGTATCTGGCGCCACATGCGAGCGTTAATTCTTTAGGCAGACCATACGTATCAGACGTTGCCAACGTTTGAACTTGAGAAAGAATGTTATTTCTAACTACGCTAGTAAGATCACCATTTACAACATCTACTGAAACGGAAATAGACTTTTCCGTATTCATGTTTAAAAGCATCTCTTCGTTAAATTGGTTGACTTCAACGTTAGTAGGGAAAAGATGTATCGCTTCTTTTGGCGGTACACGCTCTCTATTCACTTCTAAACTTACAAAAAAGTCAATATCATCCTGATTCATACTTCCCACAGCCATTCTGTTCAAAGCTTCCGCAAATCTTTTGTCATCTTTTTGCCTCATAATTTCTTCAAGCTCTGCAAACTGGAATTCTTCCCATATTGGGTTACCAATTAACGCCGCATAGGGATTGTCAGTATCACTTTGACCTTGAAAAGCGAAATGATCGCGCACTGGTCTAAGTTGGTTAAAATCTCCAACTAACAGTACAGATACACCACCGAAATAATCTGGACAACCCATTATCTCTTGCAATCTCGCGTTAACTCGGTTAAAAACCTTGGCTCCAACCATTGATATTTCGTCAATAATTACCAATTTCACTTGACCATACATCAATCTACAATTGTGAAGAGTTTCACTTTCTAGCCTGGAAATATTCCCGGCAAATTGACTAACCGGTAGACAAAAGGTACTATGCAAAGTAGCGCCACCTATATTAAAGGCAGCCTTGCCCGTAGGTGCGCAACGCAAAACTTTAACTTCCGAGGGATTAGACCCTGGCTGCTTATTGTAAAATCTAGTAACAGCTTCAAATATGGCACTTATCAAAACGCTTTTTCCAACACCAGCGCCACCGGTAACAAATAGCCGTAAAGGCGTTTCCTTGCATTTTAAATGATGCAGAACTTCATAAAATATTTCTTTCTGTTTCACATTCAGCATTCTAACAAGTACATTGTACTCAGAATCATTGACTAACGTCACTGACGGAGCAATAGTTCTTTCCGCATTACCATCAAGAATATCACGGGTAATATTTCCTATAGACTCCTGAACCGTATTAATTAGAAATTCAGAATCTTCGACAATTAAAGATCTATCTATTTCATTTCGATGTTCCAATTCAGGCTGAATATTAGTAAGATCAGCTTCAATAGCTTCACTTTCGAAATCTCGGACAGCCTGTTCAATGGCCGCTTCGTCAATTTCGTTATTAAATTCTTTTCTACATTCCTTTATAATCTCAAGTTTAAGTTCATACTCTGATTTCAGATCCTTTGTCAAAATGTCCCTACTCTCATCGCGCCAAGGCGAGAACAACATTATTTGCTCACGATAATACTGTTCGGGTTCTTTCACTAAATTGAATCTCCGATAACGCATAATTTTAGAATGACCACGTTTTCTAATAAAACCTGAATCATTTTTCAGTTTCAACCATTTACCACATTCAACTTCAAGGTTTTCACTGTCATCAATATGACTTTGGGTTTTCGCAACTCTACGACTTTTGGAAAACTCGTACCACGTCGCAAATTGAGCTAACGTTACTGCCTCTAAATCATTTGGCCTTTGAACATAATGGTCCAACATTCCAGAAGCGAAAACGTCCATACTATCTTCTGACAACTGTTCAAGCTCACTTTTGCTTTTGAGAATATGGACTCGATTTTCGGGCAAATTTGTATTCACGTATATACAGGCCCGACTGCATCTAGAGACTGGAATTTGTAAAACACTATATGCCGCTTCTTGCGCGCTTACCTCGTGCGCATTCAAAAACTGATTTGCTATCACTTTCAACTTTTGCTTTACCGTACATTTATCTGACTGTGCTCGTTTAGCAGCTTCACGCAAAAGCATTGACATGCCACGCTGAGATTTTCCTATATAAGACACAATATACATAACCAGAGCGTAAGGATCAAGTACAAACTGAATGTCCATATTCGCTTGCCAAAGGCGCAAAGTGCACGGGTTGTACGGATTAACCCTAGTATCTTTAGGGTGTCTTTTCAATAAAACAACTTTCTTTTTTATGTCATACGTAACGGCCTTAATATATTCCTCTTCACTCATTCGCAACTTTGCCAACAACTCCTCGAAACTATCTACCCAAAATTCCTTTTCTTTCGATTGCAAAAGTTCATTCAATTTTTTGGAATTCCTCTTACATTTCAGTTCTTCGTCAAGAGTACCGGGTTCTCTTAAACTCGGATCATAAACAATAGTTCTAGGCATGGGAGGAAATGGAATTCCAAAACGACAAACTGAACTGTTATTTACCTTTTTCTTACACGTTGTCGTGTGCTTGTGCATTTGCAAAGACGTTAATAAATCCCCATTATCATCGTTCAATTTACCAGCGCAAGAAATAGCTTTATCAATAAAGTCCTCTACCTCTTTAACATTCGACAAATCATCTTTGATCTTAGGCGCATCTTTAATCCATATCAACCCATGTTGATGAGGAGACCCCCTTTGCTGTATTTCAACTCTAAAGTAATAATCTTCAATAACACCAAAGGGACCTAGTTTTTGCAAAGTTTTAAGCAGAGCCCGAAAACGGTGGTCAAAATATCTAGCACAAGTAACAGGATCATTCTGAATCAACTTGGCCTTTTCCGAAAAACTTAAATTCCTAATTTCATTGTCCGCTAAGCGTTCTTGACCTGAGGTCACTCTCAGTATGTTCAAAAGCTCAGGCCATTTGCCTTCCGCAGCTGAAAACGTTATAAAAAAGGTAGCCGTACCAAGCTGCCTAATCATAGCCATTAACTCTTTCTGCCTATGCTGCCAATATGAAGGCGAGGACTGCAAATTTTCTAATACTCTAAAACCATCATCCTGCTTAACAATTGAATCGAGCGCACCAGCAGACGATAAAAACCCAGCAGTGTAATTAGAGCCATCTTTTCTCTTGGTTTTTCTCATACACACTTGTATAGATTCACTAACTTTCATTGTTTCCAACTTAACAAAAGCGTAAAACAATTTTGAGACATTCTTGGCACAACGTCGATCAACATTACGAAGCTCCCACTTGGCAATATCCCCAAACCTACCTTTAACCTTAAGGTTTCTCTTCTGACCGACATAAATACTGGGGAATGACAATTCCTCAGCGTCCTCGTCATAGAGCAAAGACATTGGCGTTTGACCTTCACCAGGAGCAAACTTAACATGCATGGTGTTAGTCGGAAGGAAATCGGACAATGACACTAACAACGTGTCTTGATTCCCAACTGGTAATAAATTAACTTCGTTAGCTTCATTGACTTCATTCCACATATCATCGCTATCATTTTCGTTCGCTAAATTCACTGACCCAACTCGGTTTTCCCTTAATATATCATCTTGATTTAACTGACGGTCATTTTCGTCAACAATAAATTCAAGTTCTTCTGGAATTGGATCCAATATATCGATTCTTACAGATATTCCATGCTTAATATACAACGGTGTTTTCACCAAAACCTTAAGAGCTTCGTGCATTTTTTTAGGCCTAACAGTTTCATACAAATATGGTGTGTTATATTGCATTCTCCTCATAAACTCAATTTGAACAGTATCTGTTTCACTAGGTAACCGTGGTAACACTGACACTGTAGACTCTACATTTATAGGAACGTTGACCACGTTTCCCTTAATCCCCCTTTGTTGATCACAACCCAACCTTCTTATTTGCATAAAAGGTATTCGTGGTGAAATCATCCTTTCCTCCAAATTAGACAAATTAGCTAGTTCTGACGGAACTTCAGGAAATTCAAATCCATTTTCTCTGGAAAACTTGGGGATTTCTTTCTTCTTGACAGCTTTATTACAAGCACTACATAAAAATACTTTGTCACCCAATTCACGACCGTGAATCCCAGGAACTGCCAAAAACACTCTAGACTGAACTAAGCTACCCGATGCTTTAAAAAAAAGATTTGAACACCCTTCACATGGCCACGTTGGACCTTCTTTTATGCTTTCAAAATACGTCTGCTCTATAAACACAGGATCTGTTCTTCTTTCTGCCACAGACAATTTATTCCTAGAACGTTCAGGGTTCCTAAACTCCACATTTGCACGACTAGCAGCCATACTCAACTGATTTCTAACACGTTCAGCTTCAACGTACCCTGCATCTTGGCGTTTACTAGCCATACCCAACTGATTTCTAACACGTTCAGCTTCAACGTACCCTGCATCTTGGCGTTTACTAGCCATACCCAACTGATTTCTAACACGTTCAGCTTCAACGTACCCTGCATCTTGGCGTTTACTAGCCATACCCAACTGATTTCTAACACGTTCAGCTTCAACGTACCCTGCATCTTGGCGTTTACTAGCCATACCCAACTGATTTCTAACACGTTCAGCTTCAACGTACTCTGCATCTTGGCGTTTGCTAGCCATACCCAACTGATTTCTAACACGTTCAGCTTCAACGTACTCTGCATCTTGGCGTTTACTAGCCTTGCTCAACTGATTTCTAACACGTTCAGCTTCAACGTACTTTGCATCTTGGCGTTTACTAACCTTACTCAACTGATTTCTAACACGTTCAGCTTCAACGTACTCAGCATCTTGGCGTTTACTAGCCTTACTCAACTGATTTCTAACACGTTCAGCTTCAACGTACTCTGCATCTTGGCGTTTACTAGCCATGCCCAACTGATTTCTAACACGTTCAGCTTCAACGTACTCTGCATCTTGGCGTTTACTAGCCTTACTCAACTGATTTCTAACACGTTCAGCTTCAACGTACTCTGCATCTTGGCGTTTACTAGCCTTACTCAACTGATTTCTAACACGTTCAGCTTCAACGTACTCTGCATCTTGGCGTTTATTAGCCTTACTCAACTGGTCCATTACTCGTTCGCTTGCTCTATACCACTCATCAAACCTTTTAACTCTCTTGGTAAGTATGCCAACCTGATTTTCCCTTTCACGATAAACCTCATTCTCCCGCTTTTTCGCCATTGATCGCGCCTCCTTCATTCTATACTCTTCATTCTGTCTCAAAATTCTCATTCTCTCTAACGGATAAACATTACCATGAGACGTAGAAGGTAATTGTTCATCGTTCGCTACCATTACAGATCTATCTGAAATATTACTAACTAAATTCATCGCTTCGTCGGCAGTAATTAACGCTACGTTTTCAGCAACTACACTTGTACTTCCGTCTAATACATTATCCTTCATTCTACTGTGGCCAACTGGCGGCGCAATAGAACCAACAAACAAATTAGGACTAGAAATACTAGAAACCGTACCTTCAACCTTACTACCATCGTGGCCAACTGACGGCGCAATAGAAGTAATGGGCAAACTAGTACTAGGACTAGACTTACTAGAACTTGTACATTCAACCTTAGCTTTTTTCTGAGCTGCTAAAACTCTCCTCCTTTCATTTTCTCTCTTCTTAAACTCAGGGTCTGATCTTTTTAACCTCATCCTTTCCCGCTCTATGGTTGTCTACACGAGAATACTTTATTTCCTTTCTTAAGACGTCTTAAAACTTTCCTCGAATAATTTAAGG
This sequence comes from Phalangium opilio, assembly GCF_054372755.1. Lineage (NCBI taxonomy): Eukaryota > Metazoa > Arthropoda > Arachnida > Opiliones > Phalangiidae > Phalangium > Phalangium opilio. The sequence continues at coordinate 2,209,669 of NW_028324148.1, read as the reverse complement.
TTATTTAACATAAGGGTTACATTTTTATATAGGCCTACTGCTCAGTGTTTACCTCAGTAATTAAGACGTCCATTTTCAACTCAAACATTTTATTTAAGCGCTGACTTCCCTAAACCTAACAATAACATCGTGAATCATATCCCCTGTGATATCACTATATGTTGGCATTTTCACGAAATTTCTAGGATTCACCAACCTTGGTAATCCAACTTTATCCGTGAAGTGCCCGCATCTGTGTATCACAGCTGGATTCTGAAACATCAAACTTAGCGACGAAGTATTTAATATTTTCCAATGTAGAGTATCACATTCCGTGTGATATCACCCTATATAGGTAATTCCACGGAAGTTCTAGGATTCACCAACCTTGGAAATCCAACTTTATCCGTGTAAAACCCACATCTGTGAATCACACCTAATATAGAGTATCATATCCCGTATGATAACACCACTTGTAGGTTATTCCCACGGAAGTTCTAGGATTCACCAACCTTGGAAATCCAACTTTATCCGTGAAAAGCCTGCATCTGTGTCTCACACCTGGGATATGAACCCCCGAACTCTACATAACATTTGTCATTTCTTTTATACAGTATATCATATTTAAATGTCCCCTTTCTCTAACTTACATTACAACGAACAACAAGTAAATCTGCTTAAAAGTTAATTTGAATCAAAAAAACCCACTTGTACGTGGGAAAAAAGATTCTGGGAAAACCCACATGGGGAAAAAACCATTAACATATATCAACATTTAACATTGTCATAATTGTTTTCAATACACAACGTCGTATTAAAAGATTGCGATGCTTTTTCGAAATGAAAGGCTCAGTAGACTTTAACGATTGTCCAGAGAATGAAAGATGTCTCCAGAATTTCACGTATGTGGAGAGATTGATAAACGTAATGCTTCATTAGGCTTTCAAACGTTAAGAGCAAACCTTGTAAAGAATGGAGTTTATTAATTGAGAAACAGGTTTTCAATGACACCATTTACCCGTTCTAAGAATGGATGCAATAACGCACATCTTCACCAACTCGGGAGTTTTGTCTACAATTAAAGGTTTAGATATTTTTCACCAATTTCTAGCTTGAAAAACAAAATGGATATAAAGATAGACATTAAGCGAAAAAGAATTCACCTACATGGTTAAGCATAATTGAAATTTACCTTGAAAACCAAAATCGTAATCGATTTGGTTAGCTATGTCATTTAACTACGAGAGAGGGGATGACTAACGACCCTTCAGTAGGATCAGTACATTTCCTATATGCTCCCGTCGCTAGAACGAATCAGGATTACATATATTGGAAGTAGAACCGAAAACTGAACATCCGTGAATGGTAAGCGAACTGTAGATAATGCAATTAGTGAAAAGCCATGATACATTATGTAATCTTACCCCAACAATTTTCAAATACTTGCTTACGATCATTTTTTACGGTGCGATTCCTTGCGTCACAGAGAACTAAAATGTAATTCATCATTTCGATCCTTTTCTACAATGGTAATAAATCCTGTAAACTCTGTCAAATGTGATACCACTTTAATTACCAATTGCCTTTCGGTGGTAATACTAGCAATTCTGCCTCTCTCTCTACAATAGTGATAGATCTTATAAACTGCATGAGTCAAACGTGATTTTACCTTATACTTGCCAATTGTCTATTAAAGGTAACACTGCCAACTCTCTCTCTCTCTCTCTCTCTCTCTCTCTCTCTCTCTCTCTCTCTCTGCTTCATATAACATTTTGAGAAACCCTTTCGGGTCATAAGTTTTTCTCTCTTAATGGTGCAAATACCATTTTGAGAAACCCTTTCGGGTCATGTGTTTTTCTCTCTTAATGGTGCAAATACCATTTTGAGCAACCCTTTCGGGTTATAAGTTTTCAATTTCATACGTTTTCAATTTCATACGTTTTCAATTTCATACGTTTTCAATTTCATACGTTTTCACTTTCTTTCATTATGGGACGCCACAATTTCTGATAATCACACATATCAGAAAACAACACTTACAACTTTACAAAGCTCCTAGAGCTAGGATATCTATCAACCAATCATTACGGCTGATAATACAAGGCCTCTAGGACCAGGACTTCCTACCCTTTCGGGTAATTATACAAGGCCTCTAGGACCAGGACTTCCTACCCTTTCGGATAATTATACAAGGCCTCTAGGACCAGGACTTCCTACCCTTTCGGGTAATTATACAAGGTCTCTAGGACCAGGACATTTTCACTTTCTTTCATTATAGGACTTCCACCGACAATTTAGGCTTAATATAAGACGCCACAATTTCTGATAATCACACATATCAGAAAACAACACTTACAACTTTACAAAGCTCCTAGAGCTAGGGTTTCTATCAACCAATCATTACGGCTGATAATACAAGGCCTCTAGGACCAGGACTTCCTACCCTTTCGGGTAATTATACAAGGCCTCTAGGACCAGGACTTCCTACCCTTTCGGGTAATTATACAAGGCCTCTAGGACCTGGACTTCCTACCCTTTCGGGTAATTATACAAAGCTTCTAGGGTTAGGACTTTCACCAACAACTACAGTTTATTATACGACGCCATAACATTTTTAATAAACACACATATCAGAAAACAACATATCAGTTGACTTTACAGGGCTTTCTCAGATGAAACTGTCACCAAAACTATTCCCTTTTAAAAAAACATATACCTTTATGATATGAATAGTACGTCTCTCTGTAACATGCTTTGTATCTCTCACGGAAAAGCTTGTTTCCGAACGCTAAATCTAACTGGCAATGATAGTCAGTTGATACTTTCTCTTCAAGACCAGGCATAAGAATCATATCAAACGAATCAAAGAACATTTTCAATGCGGTTTTGCTTTTAAAAAAATTTATGTTAAAATCTCCCACACAAACTGTCGGAATAGAGGCATCATATCTAATATCGAATAATGGATTAAAATCCTCAAAAACTGATCTCAAACTCGCTCCAGGCGATTTGTACAACAAAACAACAGTCATCGGTTCATTTTCAATGGAAACATCCAACCAGCAACGTTCCACATGCGAATTTCTGAAAGGTCTATCGGTTCGTAAAACCCTATTATCCAAATCGTTAACTACATTTTCTGGTGTATCTTTTAAATAAATAGAAGAACCAAATGCAATTCTACGTGCCGTTCTTGGCAGATAAATACCACCCACTTCCCTAAAGGATGGCACTTGAAACTCATCATTTTCTTTCTTCCACGTTTCAACAAAGCATAATAACTGGGCATTTCTTATAACGGTGTCTGCTAAAATATCTTCCAAATGTGCGTTTAAGGACTGCACATTGTGAACATAAATATAAACCGGTTCGTTCAAGAACGGTAACGCAATACTCTTCGTATCTCGTAATCTTTTAAGTTCCAATTCAACTTGTTTGTTTTTAGGCGCATTTGGAACTTGAAATTTACCCTCAATATACAAACCAGAGGCGTTTCTCGCTCTACTACAAGCAACGTATAAATGAGCTCTCTCTAATTTCTTTCTTTGATTACAATGCACTACTACAGACGAATACGTATCACCTTGACTCTTGTGTATCGTAATAGCCTCAGAAATGACCAAAGGAAACTGTTTCCTAGAGACCGAAACATTATTTTGCCTCCATTTTCTACTGAATGCCTTAGTAACTTTCTCGACAGGAGTCCAAATCCTGTTAAAGTTATTCTGCTCGTATAACCCATGACTCTTTTGTCTCAACAACTTTCCAACATTAGCATCAGCAAACTCAATCCATACCCTAAACGGAATTTGCTCACCCAGTCTATTTTTGCCGTACTCTATTTTTCTTAACCAACCTGTTGCCCCATTTGTAAGTCCGTCAGATGTATCAACATTGTTAGTCATCATGTATCTGGCGCCACATGCGAGCGTTAATTCTTTAGGCAGACCATACGTATCAGACGTTGCCAACGTTTGAACTTGAGAAAGAATGTTATTTCTAACTACGCTAGTAAGATCACCATTTACAACATCTACTGAAACGGAAATAGACTTTTCCGTATTCATGTTTAAAAGCATCTCTTCGTTAAATTGGTTGACTTCAACGTTAGTAGGGAAAAGATGTATCGCTTCTTTTGGCGGTACACGCTCTCTATTCACTTCTAAACTTACAAAAAAGTCAATATCATCCTGATTCATACTTCCCACAGCCATTCTGTTCAAAGCTTCCGCAAATCTTTTGTCATCTTTTTGCCTCATAATTTCTTCAAGCTCTGCAAACTGGAATTCTTCCCATATTGGGTTACCAATTAACGCCGCATAGGGATTGTCAGTATCACTTTGACCTTGAAAAGCGAAATGATCGCGCACTGGTCTAAGTTGGTTAAAATCTCCAACTAACAGTACAGATACACCACCGAAATAATCTGGACAACCCATTATCTCTTGCAATCTCGCGTTAACTCGGTTAAAAACCTTGGCTCCAACCATTGATATTTCGTCAATAATTACCAATTTCACTTGACCATACATCAATCTACAATTGTGAAGAGTTTCACTTTCTAGCCTGGAAATATTCCCGGCAAATTGACTAACCGGTAGACAAAAGGTACTATGCAAAGTAGCGCCACCTATATTAAAGGCAGCCTTGCCCGTAGGTGCGCAACGCAAAACTTTAACTTCCGAGGGATTAGACCCTGGCTGCTTATTGTAAAATCTAGTAACAGCTTCAAATATGGCACTTATCAAAACGCTTTTTCCAACACCAGCGCCACCGGTAACAAATAGCCGTAAAGGCGTTTCCTTGCATTTTAAATGATGCAGAACTTCATAAAATATTTCTTTCTGTTTCACATTCAGCATTCTAACAAGTACATTGTACTCAGAATCATTGACTAACGTCACTGACGGAGCAATAGTTCTTTCCGCATTACCATCAAGAATATCACGGGTAATATTTCCTATAGACTCCTGAACCGTATTAATTAGAAATTCAGAATCTTCGACAATTAAAGATCTATCTATTTCATTTCGATGTTCCAATTCAGGCTGAATATTAGTAAGATCAGCTTCAATAGCTTCACTTTCGAAATCTCGGACAGCCTGTTCAATGGCCGCTTCGTCAATTTCGTTATTAAATTCTTTTCTACATTCCTTTATAATCTCAAGTTTAAGTTCATACTCTGATTTCAGATCCTTTGTCAAAATGTCCCTACTCTCATCGCGCCAAGGCGAGAACAACATTATTTGCTCACGATAATACTGTTCGGGTTCTTTCACTAAATTGAATCTCCGATAACGCATAATTTTAGAATGACCACGTTTTCTAATAAAACCTGAATCATTTTTCAGTTTCAACCATTTACCACATTCAACTTCAAGGTTTTCACTGTCATCAATATGACTTTGGGTTTTCGCAACTCTACGACTTTTGGAAAACTCGTACCACGTCGCAAATTGAGCTAACGTTACTGCCTCTAAATCATTTGGCCTTTGAACATAATGGTCCAACATTCCAGAAGCGAAAACGTCCATACTATCTTCTGACAACTGTTCAAGCTCACTTTTGCTTTTGAGAATATGGACTCGATTTTCGGGCAAATTTGTATTCACGTATATACAGGCCCGACTGCATCTAGAGACTGGAATTTGTAAAACACTATATGCCGCTTCTTGCGCGCTTACCTCGTGCGCATTCAAAAACTGATTTGCTATCACTTTCAACTTTTGCTTTACCGTACATTTATCTGACTGTGCTCGTTTAGCAGCTTCACGCAAAAGCATTGACATGCCACGCTGAGATTTTCCTATATAAGACACAATATACATAACCAGAGCGTAAGGATCAAGTACAAACTGAATGTCCATATTCGCTTGCCAAAGGCGCAAAGTGCACGGGTTGTACGGATTAACCCTAGTATCTTTAGGGTGTCTTTTCAATAAAACAACTTTCTTTTTTATGTCATACGTAACGGCCTTAATATATTCCTCTTCACTCATTCGCAACTTTGCCAACAACTCCTCGAAACTATCTACCCAAAATTCCTTTTCTTTCGATTGCAAAAGTTCATTCAATTTTTTGGAATTCCTCTTACATTTCAGTTCTTCGTCAAGAGTACCGGGTTCTCTTAAACTCGGATCATAAACAATAGTTCTAGGCATGGGAGGAAATGGAATTCCAAAACGACAAACTGAACTGTTATTTACCTTTTTCTTACACGTTGTCGTGTGCTTGTGCATTTGCAAAGACGTTAATAAATCCCCATTATCATCGTTCAATTTACCAGCGCAAGAAATAGCTTTATCAATAAAGTCCTCTACCTCTTTAACATTCGACAAATCATCTTTGATCTTAGGCGCATCTTTAATCCATATCAACCCATGTTGATGAGGAGACCCCCTTTGCTGTATTTCAACTCTAAAGTAATAATCTTCAATAACACCAAAGGGACCTAGTTTTTGCAAAGTTTTAAGCAGAGCCCGAAAACGGTGGTCAAAATATCTAGCACAAGTAACAGGATCATTCTGAATCAACTTGGCCTTTTCCGAAAAACTTAAATTCCTAATTTCATTGTCCGCTAAGCGTTCTTGACCTGAGGTCACTCTCAGTATGTTCAAAAGCTCAGGCCATTTGCCTTCCGCAGCTGAAAACGTTATAAAAAAGGTAGCCGTACCAAGCTGCCTAATCATAGCCATTAACTCTTTCTGCCTATGCTGCCAATATGAAGGCGAGGACTGCAAATTTTCTAATACTCTAAAACCATCATCCTGCTTAACAATTGAATCGAGCGCACCAGCAGACGATAAAAACCCAGCAGTGTAATTAGAGCCATCTTTTCTCTTGGTTTTTCTCATACACACTTGTATAGATTCACTAACTTTCATTGTTTCCAACTTAACAAAAGCGTAAAACAATTTTGAGACATTCTTGGCACAACGTCGATCAACATTACGAAGCTCCCACTTGGCAATATCCCCAAACCTACCTTTAACCTTAAGGTTTCTCTTCTGACCGACATAAATACTGGGGAATGACAATTCCTCAGCGTCCTCGTCATAGAGCAAAGACATTGGCGTTTGACCTTCACCAGGAGCAAACTTAACATGCATGGTGTTAGTCGGAAGGAAATCGGACAATGACACTAACAACGTGTCTTGATTCCCAACTGGTAATAAATTAACTTCGTTAGCTTCATTGACTTCATTCCACATATCATCGCTATCATTTTCGTTCGCTAAATTCACTGACCCAACTCGGTTTTCCCTTAATATATCATCTTGATTTAACTGACGGTCATTTTCGTCAACAATAAATTCAAGTTCTTCTGGAATTGGATCCAATATATCGATTCTTACAGATATTCCATGCTTAATATACAACGGTGTTTTCACCAAAACCTTAAGAGCTTCGTGCATTTTTTTAGGCCTAACAGTTTCATACAAATATGGTGTGTTATATTGCATTCTCCTCATAAACTCAATTTGAACAGTATCTGTTTCACTAGGTAACCGTGGTAACACTGACACTGTAGACTCTACATTTATAGGAACGTTGACCACGTTTCCCTTAATCCCCCTTTGTTGATCACAACCCAACCTTCTTATTTGCATAAAAGGTATTCGTGGTGAAATCATCCTTTCCTCCAAATTAGACAAATTAGCTAGTTCTGACGGAACTTCAGGAAATTCAAATCCATTTTCTCTGGAAAACTTGGGGATTTCTTTCTTCTTGACAGCTTTATTACAAGCACTACATAAAAATACTTTGTCACCCAATTCACGACCGTGAATCCCAGGAACTGCCAAAAACACTCTAGACTGAACTAAGCTACCCGATGCTTTAAAAAAAAGATTTGAACACCCTTCACATGGCCACGTTGGACCTTCTTTTATGCTTTCAAAATACGTCTGCTCTATAAACACAGGATCTGTTCTTCTTTCTGCCACAGACAATTTATTCCTAGAACGTTCAGGGTTCCTAAACTCCACATTTGCACGACTAGCAGCCATACTCAACTGATTTCTAACACGTTCAGCTTCAACGTACCCTGCATCTTGGCGTTTACTAGCCATACCCAACTGATTTCTAACACGTTCAGCTTCAACGTACCCTGCATCTTGGCGTTTACTAGCCATACCCAACTGATTTCTAACACGTTCAGCTTCAACGTACCCTGCATCTTGGCGTTTACTAGCCATACCCAACTGATTTCTAACACGTTCAGCTTCAACGTACCCTGCATCTTGGCGTTTACTAGCCATACCCAACTGATTTCTAACACGTTCAGCTTCAACGTACTCTGCATCTTGGCGTTTGCTAGCCATACCCAACTGATTTCTAACACGTTCAGCTTCAACGTACTCTGCATCTTGGCGTTTACTAGCCTTGCTCAACTGATTTCTAACACGTTCAGCTTCAACGTACTTTGCATCTTGGCGTTTACTAACCTTACTCAACTGATTTCTAACACGTTCAGCTTCAACGTACTCAGCATCTTGGCGTTTACTAGCCTTACTCAACTGATTTCTAACACGTTCAGCTTCAACGTACTCTGCATCTTGGCGTTTACTAGCCATGCCCAACTGATTTCTAACACGTTCAGCTTCAACGTACTCTGCATCTTGGCGTTTACTAGCCTTACTCAACTGATTTCTAACACGTTCAGCTTCAACGTACTCTGCATCTTGGCGTTTACTAGCCTTACTCAACTGATTTCTAACACGTTCAGCTTCAACGTACTCTGCATCTTGGCGTTTATTAGCCTTACTCAACTGGTCCATTACTCGTTCGCTTGCTCTATACCACTCATCAAACCTTTTAACTCTCTTGGTAAGTATGCCAACCTGATTTTCCCTTTCACGATAAACCTCATTCTCCCGCTTTTTCGCCATTGATCGCGCCTCCTTCATTCTATACTCTTCATTCTGTCTCAAAATTCTCATTCTCTCTAACGGATAAACATTACCATGAGACGTAGAAGGTAATTGTTCATCGTTCGCTACCATTACAGATCTATCTGAAATATTACTAACTAAATTCATCGCTTCGTCGGCAGTAATTAACGCTACGTTTTCAGCAACTACACTTGTACTTCCGTCTAATACATTATCCTTCATTCTACTGTGGCCAACTGGCGGCGCAATAGAACCAACAAACAAATTAGGACTAGAAATACTAGAAACCGTACCTTCAACCTTACTACCATCGTGGCCAACTGACGGCGCAATAGAAGTAATGGGCAAACTAGTACTAGGACTAGACTTACTAGAACTTGTACATTCAACCTTAGCTTTTTTCTGAGCTGCTAAAACTCTCCTCCTTTCATTTTCTCTCTTCTTAAACTCAGGGTCTGATCTTTTTAACCTCATCCTTTCCCGCTCTATGGTTGTCTACACGAGAATACTTTATTTCCTTTCTTAAGACGTCTTAAAACTTTCCTCGAATAATTTAAGGTTATTTAACATAAGGGTTACATTTTTATATAGGCCTACTGCTCAGTGTTTACCTCAGTAATTAAGACGTCCATTTTCAACTCAAACATTTTATTTAAGCGCTGACTTCCCTAAACCTAACAATAACATCGTGAATCATATCCCCTGTGATATCACTATATGTTGGCATTTTCACGAAATTTCTAGGATTCACCAACCTTGGTAATCCAACTTTATCCGTGAAGTGCCCGCATCTGTGTATCACAGCTGGATTCTGAAACATCAAACTTAGCGACGAAGTATTTAATATTTTCCAATGTAGAGTATCACATTCCGTGTGATATCACCCTATATAGGTAATTCCACGGAAGTTCTAGGATTCACCAACCTTGGAAATCCAACTTTATCCGTGTAAAACCCACATCTGTGAATCACACCTAATATAGAGTATCATATCCCGTATGATAACACCACTTGTAGGTTATTCCCACGGAAGTTCTAGGATTCACCAACCTTGGAAATCCAACTTTATCCGTGAAAAGCCTGCATCTGTGTCTCACACCTGGGATATGAACCCCCGAACTCTACATAACATTTGTCATTTCTTTTATACAGTATATCATATTTAAATGTCCCCTTTCTCTAACTTACATTACAACGAACAACAAGTAAATCTGCTTAAAAGTTAATTTGAATCAAAAAAACCCACTTGTACGTGGGAAAAAAGATTCTGGGAAAACCCACATGGGGAAAAAACCATTAACATATATCAACATTTAACATTGTCATAATTGTTTTCAATACACAACGTCGTATTAAAAGATTGCGATGCTTTTTCGAAATGAAAGGCTCAGTAGACTTTAACGATTGTCCAGAGAATGAAAGATGTCTCCAGAATTTCACGTATGTGGAGAGATTGATAAACGTAATGCTTCATTAGGCTTTCAAACGTTAAGAGCAAACCTTGTAAAGAATGGAGTTTATTAATTGAGAAACAGGTTTTCAATGACACCATTTACCCGTTCTAAGAATGGATGCAATAACGCACATCTTCACCAACTCGGGAGTTTTGTCTACAATTAAAGGTTTAGATATTTTTCACCAATTTCTAGCTTGAAAAACAAAATGGATATAAAGATAGACATTAAGCGAAAAAGAATTCACCTACATGGTTAAGCATAATTGAAATTTACCTTGAAAACCAAAATCGTAATCGATTTGGTTAGCTATGTCATTTAACTACGAGAGAGGGGATGACTAACGACCCTTCAGTAGGATCAGTACATTTCCTATATGCTCCCGTCGCTAGAACGAATCAGGATTACATATATTGGAAGTAGAACCGAAAACTGAACATCCGTGAATGGTAAGCGAACTGTAGATAATGCAATTAGTGAAAAGCCATGATACATTATGTAATCTTACCCCAACAATTTTCAAATACTTGCTTACGATCATTTTTTACGGTGCGATTCCTTGCGTCACAGAGAACTAAAATGTAATTCATCATTTCGATCCTTTTCTACAATGGTAATAAATCCTGTAAACTCTGTCAAATGTGATACCACTTTAATTACCAATTGCCTTTCGGTGGTAATACTAGCAATTCTGCCTCTCTCTCTACAATAGTGATAGATCTTATAAACTGCATGAGTCAAACGTGATTTTACCTTATACTTGCCAATTGTCTATTAAAGGTAACACTGCCAACTCTCTCTCTCTCTCTCTCTCTCTCTCTCTCTCTCTCTCTCTCTCTCTGCTTCATATAACATTTTGAGAAACCCTTTCGGGTTATAAGTTTTCAATTTCATACGTTTTCAATTTCATACGTTTTCAATTTCATACGTTTTCAATTTCATACGTTTTCACTTTCTTTCATTATGGGACGCCACAATTTCTGATAATCACACATATCAGAAAACAACACTTACAACTTTACAAAGCTCCTAGAGCTAGGATATCTATCAACCAATCATTACGGCTGATAATACAAGGCCTCTAGGACCAGGACTTCCTACCCTTTCGGGTAATTATACAAGGCCTCTAGGACCAGGACTTCCTACCCTTTCGGATAATTATACAAGGCCTCTAGGACCAGGACTTCCTACCCTTTCGGGTAATTATACAAGGTCTCTAGGACCAGGACATTTTCACTTTCTTTCATTATAGGACTTCCACCGACAATTTAGGCTTAATATAAGACGCCACAATTTCTGATAATCACACATATCAGAAAACAACACTTACAACTTTACAAAGCTCCTAGAGCTAGGGTTTCTATCAACCAATCATTACGGCTGATAATACAAGGCCTCTAGGACCAGGACTTCCTACCCTTTCGGGTAATTATACAAGGCCTCTAGGACCAGGACTTCCTACCCTTTCGGGTAATTATACAAGGCCTCTAGGACCTGGACTTCCTACCCTTTCGGGTAATTATACAAAGCTTCTAGGGTTAGGACTTTCACCAACAACTACAGTTTATTATACGACGCCATAACATTTTTAATAAACACACAAATCAGAAAACAACATATCAGTTGACTTTACAGGGCTTTCTCAGATGAAACTGTCACCAAAACTATTCCCTTTTAAAAAAACATATACCTTTATGATATGAATAGTACGTCTCTCTGTAACATGCTTTGTATCTCTCACGGAAAAGCTTGTTTCCGAACGCTAAATCTAACTGGCAATGATAGTCAGTTGATACTTTCTCTTCAAGACCAGGCATAAGAATCATATCAAACGAATCAAAGAACATTTTCAATGCGGTTTTGCTTTTAAAAAAATTTATGTTAAAATCTCCCACACAAACTGTCGGAATAGAGGCATCATATCTAATATCGAATAATGGATTAAAATCCTCAAAAACTGATCTCAAACTCGCTCCAGGCGATTTGTACAACAAAACAACAGTCATCGGTTCATTTTCAATGGAAACATCCAACCAGCAACGTTCCACATGCGAATTTCTGAAAGGTCTATCGGTTCGTAAAACCCTATTATCCAAATCGTTAACTACATTTTCTGGTGTATCTTTTAAATAAATAGAAGAACCAAATGCAATTCTACGTGCCGTTCTTGGCAGATAAATACCACCCACTTCCCTAAAGGATGGCACTTGAAACTCATCATTTTCTTTCTTCCACGTTTCAACAAAGCATAATAACTGGGCATTTCTTATAACGGTGTCTGCTAAAATATCTTCCAAATGTGCGTTTAAGGACTGCACATTGTGAACATAAATATAAACCGGTTCGTTCAAGAACGGTAACGCAATACTCTTCGTATCTCGTAATCTTTTAAGTTCCAATTCAACTTGTTTGTTTTTAGGCGCATTTGGAACTTGAAATTTACCCTCAATATACAAACCAGAGGCGTTTCTCGCTCTACTACAAGCAACGTATAAATGAGCTCTCTCTAATTTCTTTCTTTGATTACAATGCACTACTACAGACGAATACGTATCACCTTGACTCTTGTGTATCGTAATAGCCTCAGAAATGACCAAAGGAAACTGTTTCCTAGAGACCGAAACATTATTTTGCCTCCATTTTCTACTGAATGCCTTAGTAACTTTCTCGACAGGAGTCCAAATCCTGTTAAAGTTATTCTGCTCGTATAACCCATGACTCTTTTGTCTCAACAACTTTCCAACATTAGCATCAGCAAACTCAATCCATACCCTAAACGGAATTTGCTCACCCAGTCTATTTTTGCCGTACTCTATTTTTCTTAACCAACCTGTTGCCCCATTTGTAAGTCCGTCAGATGTATCAACATTGTTAGTCATCATGTATCTGGCGCCACATGCGAGCGTTAATTCTTTAGGCAGACCATACGTATCAGACGTTGCCAACGTTTGAACTTGAGAAAGAATGTTATTTCTAACTACGCTAGTAAGATCACCATTTACAACATCTACTGAAACGGAAATAGACTTTTCCGTATTCATGTTTAAAAGCATCTCTTCGTTAAATTGGTTGACTTCAACGTTAGTAGGGAAAAGATGTATCGCTTCTTTTGGCGGTACACGCTCTCTATTCACTTCTAAACTTACAAAAAAGTCAATATCATCCTGATTCATACTTCCCACAGCCATTCTGTTCAAAGCTTCCGCAAATCTTTTGTCATCTTTTTGCCTCATAATTTCTTCAAGCTCTGCAAACTGGAATTCTTCCCATATTGGGTTACCAATTAACGCCGCATAGGGATTGTCAGTATCACTTTGACCTTGAAAAGCGAAATGATCGCGCACTGGTCTAAGTTGGTTAAAATCTCCAACTAACAGTACAGATACACCACCGAAATAATCTGGACAACCCATTATCTCTTGCAATCTCGCGTTAACTCGGTTAAAAACCTTGGCTCCAACCATTGATATTTCGTCAATAATTACCAATTTCACTTGACCATACATCAATCTACAATTGTGAAGAGTTTCACTTTCTAGCCTGGAAATATTCCCGGCAAATTGACTAACCGGTAGACAAAAGGTACTATGCAAAGTAGCGCCACCTATATTAAAGGCAGCCTTGCCCGTAGGTGCGCAACGCAAAACTTTAACTTCCGAGGGATTAGACCCTGGCTGCTTATTGTAAAATCTAGTAACAGCTTCAAATATGGCACTTATCAAAACGCTTTTTCCAACACCAGCGCCACCGGTAACAAATAGCCGTAAAGGCGTTTCCTTGCATTTTAAATGATGCAGAACTTCATAAAATATTTCTTTCTGTTTCACATTCAGCATTCTAACAAGTACATTGTACTCAGAATCATTGACTAACGTCACTGACGGAGCAATAGTTCTTTCCGCATTACCATCAAGAATATCACGGGTAATATTTCCTATAGACTCCTGAACCGTATTAATTAGAAATTCAGAATCTTCGACAATTAAAGATCTATCTATTTCATTTCGATGTTCCAATTCAGGCTGAATATTAGTAAGATCAGCTTCAATAGCTTCACTTTCGAAATCTCGGACAGCCTGTTCAATGGCCGCTTCGTCAATTTCGTTATTAAATTCTTTTCTACATTCCTTTATAATCTCAAGTTTAAGTTCATACTCTGATTTCAGATCCTTTGTCAAAATGTCCCTACTCTCATCGCGCCAAGGCGAGAACAACATTATTTGCTCACGATAATACTGTTCGGGTTCTTTCACTAAATTGAATCTCCGATAACGCATAATTTTAGAATGACCACGTTTTCTAATAAAACCTGAATCATTTTTCAGTTTCAACCATTTACCACATTCAACTTCAAGGTTTTCACTGTCATCAATATGACTTTGGGTTTTCGCAACTCTACGACTTTTGGAAAACTCGTACCACGTCGCAAATTGAGCTAACGTTACTGCCTCTAAATCATTTGGCCTTTGAACATAATGGTCCAACATTCCAGAAGCGAAAACGTCCATACTATCTTCTGACAACTGTTCAAGCTCACTTTTGCTTTTGAGAATATGGACTCGATTTTCGGGCAAATTTGTATTCACGTATATACAGGCCCGACTGCATCTAGAGACTGGAATTTGTAAAACACTATATGCCGCTTCTTGCGCGCTTACCTCGTGCGCATTCAAAAACTGATTTGCTATCACTTTCAACTTTTGCTTTACCGTACATTTATCTGACTGTGCTCGTTTAGCAGCTTCACGCAAAAGCATTGACATGCCACGCTGAGATTTTCCTATATAAGACACAATATACATAACCAGAGCGTAAGGATCAAGTACAAACTGAATGTCCATATTCGCTTGCCAAAGGCGCAAAGTGCACGGGTTGTACGGATTAACCCTAGTATCTTTAGGGTGTCTTTTCAATAAAACAACTTTCTTTTTTATGTCATACGTAACGGCCTTAATATATTCCTCTTCACTCATTCGCAACTTTGCCAACAACTCCTCGAAACTATCTACCCAAAATTCCTTTTCTTTCGATTGCAAAAGTTCATTCAATTTTTTGGAATTCCTCTTACATTTCAGTTCTTCGTCAAGAGTACCGGGTTCTCTTAAACTCGGATCATAAACAATAGTTCTAGGCATGGGAGGAAATGGAATTCCAAAACGACAAACTGAACTGTTATTTACCTTTTTCTTACACGTTGTCGTGTGCTTGTGCATTTGCAAAGACGTTAATAAATCCCCATTATCATCGTTCAATTTACCAGCGCAAGAAATAGCTTTATCAATAAAGTCCTCTACCTCTTTAACATTCGACAAATCATCTTTGATCTTAGGCGCATCTTTAATCCATATCAACCCATGTTGATGAGGAGACCCCCTTTGCTGTATTTCAACTCTAAAGTAATAATCTTCAATAACACCAAAGGGACCTAGTTTTTGCAAAGTTTTAAGCAGAGCCCGAAAACGGTGGTCAAAATATCTAGCACAAGTAACAGGATCATTCTGAATCAACTTGGCCTTTTCCGAAAAACTTAAATTCCTAATTTCATTGTCCGCTAAGCGTTCTTGACCTGAGGTCACTCTCAGTATGTTCAAAAGCTCAGGCCATTTGCCTTCCGCAGCTGAAAACGTTATAAAAAAGGTAGCCGTACCAAGCTGCCTAATCATAGCCATTAACTCTTTCTGCCTATGCTGCCAATATGAAGGCGAGGACTGCAAATTTTCTAATACTCTAAAACCATCATCCTGCTTAACAATTGAATCGAGCGCACCAGCAGACGATAAAAACCCAGCAGTGTAATTAGAGCCATCTTTTCTCTTGGTTTTTCTCATACACACTTGTATAGATTCACTAACTTTCATTGTTTCCAACTTAACAAAAGCGTAAAACAATTTTGAGACATTCTTGGCACAACGTCGATCAACATTACGAAGCTCCCACTTGGCAATATCCCCAAACCTACCTTTAACCTTAAGGTTTCTCTTCTGACCGACATAAATACTGGGGAATGACAATTCCTCAGCGTCCTCGTCATAGAGCAAAGACATTGGCGTTTGACCTTCACCAGGAGCAAACTTAACATGCATGGTGTTAGTCGGAAGGAAATCGGACAATGACACTAACAACGTGTCTTGATTCCCAACTGGTAATAAATTAACTTCGTTAGCTTCATTGACTTCATTCCACATATCATCGCTATCATTTTCGTTCGCTAAATTCACTGACCCAACTCGGTTTTCCCTTAATATATCATCTTGATTTAACTGACGGTCATTTTCGTCAACAATAAATTCAAGTTCTTCTGGAATTGGATCCAATATATCGATTCTTACAGATATTCCATGCTTAATATACAACGGTGTTTTCACCAAAACCTTAAGAGCTTCGTGCATTTTTTTAGGCCTAACAGTTTCATACAAATATGGTGTGTTATATTGCATTCTCCTCATAAACTCAATTTGAACAGTATCTGTTTCACTAGGTAACCGTGGTAACACTGACACTGTAGACTCTACATTTATAGGAACGTTGACCACGTTTCCCTTAATCCCCCTTTGTTGATCACAACCCAACCTTCTTATTTGCATAAAAGGTATTCGTGGTGAAATCATCCTTTCCTCCAAATTAGACAAATTAGCTAGTTCTGACGGAACTTCAGGAAATTCAAATCCATTTTCTCTGGAAAACTTGGGGATTTCTTTCTTCTTGACAGCTTTATTACAAGCACTACATAAAAATACTTTGTCACCCAATTCACGACCGTGAATCCCAGGAACTGCCAAAAACACTCTAGACTGAACTAAGCTACCCGATGCTTTAAAAAAAAGATTTGAACACCCTTCACATGGCCACGTTGGACCTTCTTTTATGCTTTCAAAATACGTCTGCTCTATAAACACAGGATCTGTTCTTCTTTCTGCCACAGACAATTTATTCCTAGAACGTTCAGGGTTCCTAAACTCCACATTTGCACGACTAGCAGCCATACTCAACTGATTTCTAACACGTTCAGCTTCAACGTACCCTGCATCTTGGCGTTTACTAGCCATACCCAACTGATTTCTAACACGTTCAGCTTCAACGTACCCTGCATCTTGGCGTTTACTAGCCATACCCAACTGATTTCTAACACGTTCAGCTTCAACGTACCCTGCATCTTGGCGTTTACTAGCCATACCCAACTGATTTCTAACACGTTCAGCTTCAACGTACTCTGCATCTTGGCGTTTGCTAGCCATACCCAACTGATTTCTAACACGTTCAGCTTCAACGTACTCTGCATCTTGGCGTTTACTAGCCTTGCTCAACTGATTTCTAACACGTTCAGCTTCAACGTACTTTGCATCTTGGCGTTTACTAACCTTACTCAACTGATTTCTAACACGTTCAGCTTCAACGTACTCAGCATCTTGGCGTTTACTAGCCTTACTCAACTGATTTCTAACACGTTCAGCTTCAACGTACTCTGCATCTTGGCGTTTACTAGCCATGCCCAACTGATTTCTAACACGTTCAGCTTCAACGTACTCTGCATCTTGGCGTTTACTAGCCTTACTCAACTGATTTCTAACACGTTCAGCTTCAACGTACTCTGCATCTTGGCGTTTACTAGCCTTACTCAACTGATTTCTAACACGTTCAGCTTCAACGTACTCTGCATCTTGGCGTTTATTAGCCTTACTCAACTGGTCCATTACTCGTTCGCTTGCTCTATACCACTCATCAAACCTTTTAACTCTCTTGGTAAGTATGCCAACCTGATTTTCCCTTTCACGATAAACCTCATTCTCCCGCTTTTTCGCCATTGATCGCGCCTCCTTCATTCTATACTCTTCATTCTGTCTCAAAATTCTCATTCTCTCTAACGGATAAACATTACCATGAGACGTAGAAGGTAATTGTTCATCGTTCGCTACCATTACAGAACTATCTGAAATATTACTAACTAAATTCATCGCTTCGTCGGCAGTAATTAACGCTACGTTTTCAGCAACTACACTTGTACTTCCGTCTAATACATTATCCTTCATTCTACTGTGGCCAACTGGCGGCGCAATAGAACCAACAAACAAATTAGGACTAGAAATACTAGAAACCGTACCTTCAACCTTACTACCATCGTGGCCAACTGACGGCGCAATAGAAGTAATGGGCAAACTAGTACTAGGACTAGACTTACTAGAACTTGTACATTCAACCTTAGCTTTTTTCTGAGCTGCTAAAACTCTCCTCCTTTCATTTTCTCTCTTCTTAAACTCAGGGTCTGATCTTTTTAACCTCATCCTTTCCCGCTCTATGGTTGTCTACACGAGAATACTTTATTTCCTTTCTTAAGACGTCTTAAAACTTTCTCGAATAATTTAAGGTTATTTAACATAAGGGTTACATTTTTATATAGGCCTACTGCTCAGTGTTTACCTCAGTAATTAAGACGTCCATTTTCAACTCAAACATTTTATTTAAGCGCTGACTTCCCTAAACCTAACAATAACATCGTGAATCATATCCCCTGTGATATCACTATATGTTGGCATTTTCACGAAATTTCTAGGATTCACCAACCTTGGTAATCCAACTTTATCCGTGAAGTGCCCGCATCTGTGTATCACAGCTGGATTCTGAAACATCAAACTTAGCGACGAAGTATTTAATATTTTCCAATGTAGAGTATCACATTCCGTGTGATATCACCCTATATAGGTAATTCCACGGAAGTTCTAGGATTCACCAACCTTGGAAATCCAACTTTATCCGTGTAAAACCCACATCTGTGAATCACACCTAATATAGAGTATCATATCCCGTATGATAACACCACTTGTAGGTTATTCCCACGGAAGTTCTAGGATTCACCAACCTTGGAAATCCAACTTTATCCGTGAAAAGCCTGCATCTGTGTCTCACACCTGGGATATGAACCCCCGAACTCTACATAACATTTGTCATTTCTTTTATACAGTATATCATATTTAAATGTCCCCTTTCTCTAACTTACATTACAACGAACAACAAGTAAATCTGCTTAAAAGTTAATTTGAATCAAAAAAACCCACTTGTACGTGGGAAAAAAGATTCTGGGAAAACCCACATGGGGAAAAAACCATTAACATATATCAACATTTAACATTGTCATAATTGTTTTCAATACACAACGTCGTATTAAAAGATTGCGATGCTTTTTCGAAATGAAAGGCTCAGTAGACTTTAACGATTGTCCAGAGAATGAAAGATGTCTCCAGAATTTCACGTATGTGGAGAGATTGATAAACGTAATGCTTCATTAGGCTTTCAAACGTTAAGAACAAACCTTGTAAAGAATGGAGTTTATTAATTGAGAAACAGGTTTTCAATGACACCATTTACCCGTTCTAA
Organism: Phalangium opilio; assembly: GCF_054372755.1. Classification (NCBI taxonomy): domain Eukaryota; kingdom Metazoa; phylum Arthropoda; class Arachnida; order Opiliones; family Phalangiidae; genus Phalangium; species Phalangium opilio. The sequence goes on along the minus strand of NW_028324148.1, from coordinate 2,189,973 downwards.
GAATGGATGCAATAACGCACATCTTCACCAACTCGGGAGTTTTGTCTACAATTAAAGGTTTAGATATTTTTCACCAATTTCTAGCTTGAAAAACAAAATGGATATAAAGATAGACATTAAGCGAAAAAGAATTCACCTACATGGTTAAGCATAATTGAAATTTACCTTGAAAACCAAAATCGTAATCGATTTGGTTAGCTATGTCATTTAACTACGAGAGAGGGGATGACTAACGACCCTTCAGTAGGATCAGTACATTTCCTATATGCTCCCGTCGCTAGAACGAATCAGGATTACATATATTGGAAGTAGAACCGAAAACTGAACATCCGTGAATGGTAAGCGAACTGTAGATAATGCAATTAGTGAAAAGCCATGATACATTATGTAATCTTACCCCAACAATTTTCAAATACTTGCTTACGATCATTTTTTACGGTGCGATTCCTTGCGTCACAGAGAACTAAAATGTAATTCATCATTTCGATCCTTTTCTACAATGGTAATAAATCCTGTAAACTCTGTCAAATGTGATACCACTTTAATTACCAATTGCCTTTCGGTGGTAATACTAGCAATTCTGCCTCTCTCTCTACAATAGTGATAGATCTTATAAACTGCATGAGTCAAACGTGATTTTACCTTATACTTGCCAATTGTCTATTAAAGGTAACACTGCCAACTCTCTCTCTCTCTCTCTCTCTCTGCTTCATATAACATTTTGAGAAACCCTTTCGGGTCATAAGTTTTTCTCTCTTAATGGTGCAAATACCATTTTGAGAAACCCTTTCGGGTCATGTGTTTTTCTCTCTTAATGGTGCAAATACCATTTTGAGCAACCCTTTCGGGTTATAAGTTTTCAATTTCATACGTTTTCAATTTCATACGTTTTCAATTTCATACGTTTTCAATTTCATACGTTTTCAATTTCATACGTTTTCACTTTCTTTCATTATGGGACGCCACAATTTCTGATAATCACACATATCAGAAAACAACACTTACAACTTTACAAAGCTCCTAGAGCTAGGATATCTATCAACCAATCATTACGGCTGATAATACAAGGCCTCTAGGACCAGGACTTCCTACCCTTTCGGGTAATTATACAAGGCCTCTAGGACCAGGACTTCCTACCCTTTCGGGTAATTATACAAGGCCTCTAGGACCAGGACTTCCTACCCTTTCGGGTAATTATACAAGGTCTCTAGGACCAGGACATTTTCACTTTCTTTCATTATAGGACTTCCACCGACAATTTAGGCTTAATATAAGACGCCACAATTTCTGATAATCACACATATCAGAAAACAACACTTACAACTTTACAAAGCTCCTAGAGCTAGGGTTTCTATCAACCAATCATTACGGCTGATAATACAAGGCCTCTAGGACCAGGACTTCCTACCCTTTCGGGTAATTATACAAGGCCTCTAGGACCAGGACTTCCTACCCTTTCGGGTAATTATACAAGGCCTCTAGGACCAGGACTTCCTACCCTTTCGGGTAATTATACAAAGCTTCTAGGGTTAGGACTTTCACCAACAACTACAGTTTATTATACGACGCCATAACATTTTTAATAAACACACATATCAGAAAACAACATATCAGTTGACTTTACAGGGCTTTCTCAGATGAAACTGTCACCAAAACTATTCCCTTTTAAAAAAACATATACCTTTATGATATGAATAGTACGTCTCTCTGTAACATGCTTTGTATCTCTCACGGAAAAGCTTGTTTCCGAACGCTAAATCTAACTGGCAATGATAGTCAGTTGATACTTTCTCTTCAAGACCAGGCATAAGAATCATATCAAACGAATCAAAGAACATTTTCAATGCGGTTTTGCTTTTAAAAAAATTTATGTTAAAATCTCCCACACAAACTGTCGGAATAGAGGCATCATATCTAATATCGAATAATGGATTAAAATCCTCAAAAACTGATCTCAAACTCGCTCCAGGCGATTTGTACAACAAAACAACAGTCATCGGTTCATTTTCAATGGAAACATCCAACCAGCAACGTTCCACATGCGAATTTCTGAAAGGTCTATCGGTTCGTAAAACCCTATTATCCAAATCGTTAACTACATTTTCTGGTGTATCTTTTAAATAAATAGAAGAACCAAATGCAATTCTACGTGCCGTTCTTGGCAGATAAATACCACCCACTTCCCTAAAGGATGGCACTTGAAACTCATCATTTTCTTTCTTCCACGTTTCAACAAAGCATAATAACTGGGCATTTCTTATAACGGTGTCTGCTAAAATATCTTCCAAATGTGCGTTTAAGGACTGCACATTGTGAACATAAATATAAACCGGTTCGTTCAAGAACGGTAACGCAATACTCTTCGTATCTCGTAATCTTTTAAGTTCCAATTCAACTTGTTTGTTTTTAGGCGCATTTGGAACTTGAAATTTACCCTCAATATACAAACCAGAGGCGTTTCTCGCTCTACTACAAGCAACGTATAAATGAGCTCTCTCTAATTTCTTTCTTTGATTACAATGCACTACTACAGACGAATACGTATCACCTTGACTCTTGTGTATCGTAATAGCCTCAGAAATGACCAAAGGAAACTGTTTCCTAGAGACCGAAACATTATTTTGCCTCCATTTTCTACTGAATGCCTTAGTAACTTTCTCGACAGGAGTCCAAATCCTGTTAAAGTTATTCTGCTCGTATAACCCATGACTCTTTTGTCTCAACAACTTTCCAACATTAGCATCAGCAAACTCAATCCATACCCTAAACGGAATTTGCTCACCCAGTCTATTTTTGCCGTACTCTATTTTTCTTAACCAACCTGTTGCCCCATTTGTAAGTCCGTCAGATGTATCAACATTGTTAGTCATCATGTATCTGGCGCCACATGCGAGCGTTAATTCTTTAGGCAGACCATACGTATCAGACGTTGCCAACGTTTGAACTTGAGAAAGAATGTTATTTCTAACTACGCTAGTAAGATCACCATTTACAACCTCTACTGAAACGGAAATAGACTTTTCCGTATTCATGTTTAAAAGCATCTCTTCGTTAAATTGGTTGACTTCAACGTTAGTAGGGAAAAGATGTATCGCTTCTTTTGGCGGTACACGCTCTCTATTCACTTCTAAACTTACAAAAAAGTCAATATCATCCTGATTCATACTTCCCACAGCCATTCTGTTCAAAGCTTCCGCAAATCTTTTGTCATCTTTTTGCCTCATAATTTCTTCAAGCTCTGCAAACTGGAATTCTTCCCATATTGGGTTACCAATTAACGCCGCATAGGGATTGTCAGTATCACTTTGACCTTGAAAAGCGAAATGATCGCGCACTGGTCTAAGTTGGTTAAAATCTCCAACTAACAGTACAGATACACCACCGAAATAATCTGGACAACCCATTATCTCTTGCAATCTCGCGTTAACTCGGTTAAAAACCTTGGCTCCAACCATTGATATTTCGTCAATAATTACCAATTTCACTTGACCATACATCAATCTACAATTGTGAAGAGTTTCACTTTCTAGCCTGGAAATATTCCCGGCAAATTGACTAACCGGTAGACAAAAGGTACTATGCAAAGTAGCGCCACCTATATTAAAGGCAGCCTTGCCCGTAGGTGCGCAACGCAAAACTTTAACTTCCGAGGGATTAGACCCTGGCTGCTTATTGTAAAATCTAGTAACAGCTTCAAATATGGCACTTATCAAAACGCTTTTTCCAACACCAGCGCCACCGGTAACAAATAGCCGTAAAGGCGTTTCCTTGCATTTTAAATGATGCAGAACTTCATAAAATATTTCTTTCTGTTTCACATTCAGCATTCTAACAAGTACATTGTACTCAGAATCATTGACTAACGTCACTGACGGAGCAATAGTTCTTTCCGCATTACCATCAAGAATATCACGGGTAATATTTCCTATAGACTCCTGAACCGTATTAGTTAGAAATTCAGAATCTTCGACAATTAAAGATCTATCTATTTCATTTCGATGTTCCAATTCAGGCTGAATATTAGTAAGATCAGCTTCAATAGCTTCACTTTCGAAATCTCGGACAGCCTGTTCAATGGCCACTTCGTCAATTTCGTTATTAAATTCTTTTCTACATTCCTTTATAATCTCAAGTTTAAGTTCATACTCTGATTTCAGATCCTTTGTCAAAATGTCCCTACTCTCATCGCGCCAAGGCGAGAACAACATTATTTGCTCACGATAATACTGTTCGGGTTCTTTCACTAAATTGAATCTCCGATAACGCATAATTTTAGAATGACCACGTTTTCTAATAAAACCTGAATCATTTTTCAGTTTCAACCATTTACCACATTCAACTTCAAGGTTTTCACTGTCATCAATATGACTTTGGGTTTTCGCAACTCTACAACTTTTGGAAAACTCGTACCACGTCGCAAATTGAGCTAACGTTACTGCCTCTAAATCATTTGGCCTTTGAACATAATGGTCCAACATTCCAGAAGCGAAAACGTCCATACTATCTTCTGACAACTGTTCAAGCTCACTTTTGCTTTTGAGAATATGGACTCGATTTTCGGGCAAATTTGTATTCACGTATATACAGGCCCGACTGCATCTAGAGACTGGAATTTGTAAAACACTATATGCCGCTTCTTGCGCGCTTACCTCGTGCGCATTCAAAAACTGATTTGCTATCACTTTCAACTTTTGCTTTACCGTACATTTATCTGACTGTGCTCGTTTAGCAGCTTCACGCAAAAGCATTGACATGCCACGCTGAGATTTTCCTATATAAGACACAATATACATAACCAGAGCGTAAGGATCAAGTACAAACTGAATGTCCATATTCGCTTGCCAAAGGCGCAAAGTGCACGGGTTGTACGGATTAACCCTAGTATCTTTAGGGTGTCTTTTCAATAAAACAACTTTCTTTTTTATGTCATACGTAACTGCCTTAATATATTCCTCTTCACTCATTCGCAACTTTGCCAACAACTCCTCGAAACTATCTACCCAAAATTCCTTTTCTTTCGATTGCAAAAGTTCATTCAATTTTTTGGAATTCCTCTTACATTTCAGTTCTTCGTCAAGAGTACCGGGTTCTCTTAAACTCGGATCATAAACAATAGTTCTAGGCATGGGAGGAAATGGAATTCCAAAACGACAAACTGAACTGTTATTTACCTTTTTCTTACACGTTGTCGTGTGCTTGTGCATTTGCAAAGACGTTAATAAATCCCCATTATCATCGTTCAATTTACCAGCGCAAGAAATAGCTTTATCAATAAAGTCCTCTACCTCTTTAACATTCGACAAATCATCTTTGAGCTTAGGCGCATCTTTAATCCATATCAACCCATGTTGATGAGGAGACCCCCTTTGCTGTATTTCAACTCTAAAGTAATAATCTTCAATAACACCAAAGGGACCTAGTTTTTGCAAAGTTTTAAGCAGAGCCCGAAAACGGTGGTCAAAATATCTAGCACAAGTAACAGGATCATTCTGAATCAACTTGGCCTTTTCCGAAAAACTTAAATTCCTAATTTCATTGTCCGCTAAGCGTTCTTGACCTGAGGTCACTCTCAGTATGTTCAAAAGCTCAGGCCATTTGCCTTCCGCAGCTGAAAACGTTATAAAAAAGGTAGCCGTACCAAGCTGCCTAATCATAGCCATTAACTCTTTCTGCCTATGCTGCCAATATGAAGGCGAGGACTGCAAATTTTCTAATACTCTAAAACCATCATCCTGCTTAACAATTGAATCGAGCGCACCAGCAGACGATAAAAACCCAGCAGTGTAATTAGAGCCATCTTTTCTCTTGGTTTTTCTCATACACACTTGTATAGATTCACTAACTTTCATTGTTTCCAACTTAACAAAAGCGTAAAACAATTTTGAGACATTCTTGGCACAACGTCGATCAACATTACGAAGCTCCAACTTGGCAATATCCCCAAACCTACCTTTAACCTTAAGGTTTCTCTTCTGACCGACATAAATACTGGGGAATGACAATTCCTCAGCATCCTCGTCATAGAGCAAAGACATTGGCGTTTGACCTTCACCAGGAGCAAACTTAACATGCATGGTGTTAGTCGGAAGGAAATCGGACAATGACACTAACAACGTGTCTTGATTCCCAACTGGTAATAAATTAACTTCGTTAGCTTCATTGACTTCATTCCACATATCATCGCTATCATTTTCGTTCGCTAAATTCACTGACCCAACTGGGTTTTCCCTTAATATATCATCTTGATTTAACTGACGGTCATTTTCGTCAACAATAAATTCAAGTTCTTCTGGAATTGGATCCAATATATCGATTCTTACAGATATTCCATGCTTAATATACAACGGTGTTTTCACCAAAACCTTAAGAGCTTCGTGCATTTTTTAGGCCTAACAGTTTCATACAAATATGGTGTGTTATATTGCATTCTCCTCATAAACTCAATTTGAACAGTATCTGTTTCACTAGGTAACCGTGGTAACACTGACACTGTAGACTCTACATTTATAGGAACGTTGACCACGTTTCCCTTAATCCCCCTTTGTTGATCACAACCCAACCTTCTTATTTGCATAAAAGGTATTCGTGGTGAAATCATCCTTTCCTCCAAATTAGACAAATTAGCTAGTTCTGACGGAACTTCAGGAAATTCAAATCCATTTTCTCTGGAAAACTTGGGGATTTCTTTCTTCTTGACAGCTTTATTACAAGCACTACATAAAAATACTTTGTCACCCAATTCACGACCGTGAATCCCAGGAACTGCCAAAAATACTCTAGACTGAACTAAGCTACCCGATGCTTTAAAAAAAAGATTTGAACACCCTTCACATGGCCACGTTGGACCTTCTTTTATGCTTTCAAAATACGTCTGCTCTATAAACACAGGATCTGTTCTTCTTTCTGCCACAGACAATTTATTCCTAGAACGTTCAGGGTTCCTAAACTCCACATTTGCACGACTGGCAGCCATACTCAACTGATTTCTAACACGTTCAGCTTCAACGTACCCTGCATCTTGGCGTTTACTAGCCATACCCAACTGATTTCTAACACGTTCAGCTTCAACGTACCCTGCATCTTGGCGTTTACTAGCCATACCCAACTGATTTCTAACACGTTCAGCTTCAACGTACCCTGCATCTTGGCGTTTACTAGCCATACCCAACTGATTTCTAACACGTTCAGCTTCAACGTACCCTGCATCTCTGCGTTTACTAGCCATACCCAACTGATTTCTAACACGTTCAGCTTCAACGTACTCTGCATCTTGGCGTTTGCTAGCCATACCCAACTGATTTCTAACACGTTCAGCTTCAACGTACTCTGCATCTTGGCGTTAACTAGCCTTGCTCAACTGATTTCTAACACGTTCAGCTTCAACGTACTTTGCATCTTGGCGTTTACTAACCTTACTCAACTGATTTCTAACACGTTCAGCTTCAACGTACTCAGCATCTTGGCGTTTACTAGCCTTACTCAACTGATTTCTAACACGTTCAGCTTCAACGTACTCTGCATCTTGGCGTTTACTAGCCATGCCCAACTGATTTCTAACACGTTCAGCTTCAACGTACTCTGCATCTTGGCGTTTACTAGCCTTACTCAACTGATTTCTAACACGTTCAGCTTCAACGTACTCTGCATCTTGGCGTTTACTAGCCTTACTCAACTGATTTCTAACACGTTCAGCTTCAACGTACTCTGCATCTTGGCGTTTACTAGCCTTACTCAACTGGTCCTTTACTCGTTCGCTTGCTCTATACCACTCATCAAACCTTTTAACTCTCTTGGTAAGTATGCCAACCTGATTTTCCCTTTCACGATAAACCTCATTCTCCCGCTTTTTCGCCATTGATCGCGCCTCCTTCATTCTATACTCTTCATTCTGTCTCAAAATTCTCATTCTCTCTAACGGATAAACATTACCATGAGACGTAGAAGGTACTTGTTCATCGTTCGCTACCATTACAGAACTATCTGAAATATTACTAACTAAATTCATCGCTTCGTCGGCAGTAATTAACGCTACGTTTTCAGCAACTACACTTGTACTTCCGTCTAATACATTATCCTTCATTCTACTGTGGCCAACTGGCGGCGCAATAGAACCAACAAACAAATTAGGACTAGAAATACTAGAAACCGTACCTTCAACCTTACTACCATCGTGGCCAACTGACGGCGCAATAGAAGTAATGGGCAAACTAGTACTAGGACTAGACTTACTAGAACTTGTACATTCAACCTTAGCTTTTTTCTGAGCTGCTAAAACTCTCCTCCTTTCATTTTCTCTCTTCTTAAACTCAGGGTCTGATCTTTTTAACCTCATCCTTTCCCGCGCTTTGCGCTTCCGCATTTCATCTTTACTCTCAACACTATCTTCTTCCATTTTACATACAAAAATCAAATACTCACAAAATGAAGCGGCAAAAACCTGCTGGCTCTTTACAACCACTTAATTTGACTTAATATCCAATTTTCAAACACAAATATTTACTGGTAGATAAATTGACAGCCTACAAGCAAAGAAAAATTCTCAAGAATGACTCCTGCAAATTTGAAAGGTCTATTTTCAACTAGGTCGGCGTATCCGATAAGATTTAAAATATATATTTTTTTAAATTTTTGGTCTGACTGTTATCTACACCTAGATGGTTTTCAGTCAAACAAACAAGGAGCATAAACACAATAGTGGAAGCTTTAAAACATGTAAAACAATTATCATCTCTACAAATAGCTAACACATGTCTTTTTTACCAATGTCTAACCGTTTGGATTTTTCTAAAGCAATCTTAGCACCAAAAAAATATTTTTGATACAAAATAAATGTTTTATATTCTTATTAAGAATAAAACAAGACGATAAAAAAGGTCTGTTCTCTCGTAATTTTTTAAGCTTTAGTCATGATTACTCTATACAACAGTAACAAGGAGTATAAACCCATTAGTGGAAGCAGTATTTTTTTCCGAAACAATCTCGCTTATGTTTATCCTCTCTAGAATTCGCTAAAAACGTATTACTCCTACGTAAAATATTAATAGACAGGCAAGGATTCATAGCATTAAAGAAGGAGCGCAATATTATCCATATTTTCACTTCATATACAGAGAAAAGAAATTATTATGTTTCTGACAGGAGCTTCCCATTTTTGTTGTTGTTATGAAAAATATATCGCAATGCACGGGCCTTGGTAGATATAGGAGGCGATGATAATCTCTCTCTTTGCACGAGAGGTTTATCTTTAATATTTAAATAAATATAATTATTTTTAATTATTTTAATCTTCAATAATTAACATTAATAATAGTTAAATCGTTTAAAATAAAGTTATACCTATTATCATCTCAAACTTTGCTAATATTGACGTTTAAAGTGAAGGGTACCCCTCTTGCCCGCTTTCTTCAAATTTTGGGGTATATATACGATTCGTTTCCATTATAATAGTAAGGAAAAAGCGCAATTGCGAAAACCTTTGGTGGCGATCCCACCTTAGGGAGGCTAGACGTTTCTCGTAACCCTAGCTGATCGCCGCGTATATCCTAAAACCAAACGATGATAATGGAGTAGAAGCCAATGATACAGATTGGTGTCTATGTGGAATAGACGGAAGACCCGTGGATGGTGGTGTTTAGAAGCCAGTATGTATAGACTGGTATCCAAGTGGGATGGACAAAGACTAGAGGATGGTGGTTATTAGAAGCCAGTATGTACAGACTGGTGTCCAAGTGGAATGGACGAAGACCAGAAGATGGTGGTGATTAGAAGCCAGTATGTACCGACTGGTGTCCATGTGGAATAGACGGAAGACCAGTGGATGGTGGTGTTAGAAGCCAGTGTAAGTGCAGACTGGTGTCAATGTGGGATTGACAAAGAACAGAAGATGATGGTGTTGAAAGCCAGAAAAGTACCAGAATGGTGTTCATGTGGTATGGACAAAGACCAAACATGGTGGTGTGAGAACTCAAGTATAGAGTAGCCAACGGAGAGAAATACAATTTTCCAAATTTCTGTGAACTGTCAATGCGGTCCGGAAATTGGGAACACGTTTGCTCCGATACGCAAACTGCGAACGCGGTCACGTGGGTGTAACAACGGACAGACAGACAGACACACAGACAGACAGACACACACACACACACACAGACACGGCCGTTACAGAACCTCTCCTGGACTACGTCACACGGAGAGGTAATAGTAATTCAATTTTTTTAATTAAATAATTATTAATAAATTTCAATAACTGTTAATAATTTTAAATAATTTTTAATTAGTAAATTTATGTGAAAAAACGTTAGTGAAATAATTATGTTGAAAAATTTTGGATGATTAATGGGTTATATTTTTAATGAATGATGAATGCTTATAATAAATTTAATTTTTGATGATAAATGATGATGGTACCTAAAAACCATAGGATTATATTATAAGTTGGAACACAAAAAAGCAGTTGACCTGTATAATATCAAAAGTTCATAGAAAACAAAAAGTATCATTCACTGAATCTTGTTAGCATCGTGTAATATGAGAAAACCGCCATAACGCTTACAAAAGTGTGTTTTTGTTTCCCTTAACAACCGTAGCAAGTGTCATAACTTAACAACGTCAATAAAGTGGACGATGTTATAGTTTGGATCGCTAACATTGAGTACTTATAGCTTACATATATTATAAATCTTTGACCTCAAAAAATTTATTTATTGGTTGAGGTGGGTCGTTTGCTTCTCATTTCACATGGTGCTATAGACAAGGGCTGGGAACTATGATAAAAGTATACTTTTGGTTTTCAACTATAAGCCTTTGATAATACCATAAGTTAATAAGATATGCTCCATAAGTATGAGATACTTCTTAATGCTAAAGACAGCTCGAGCTACTTCGAGAACGTCAAACGAGAACTAAGTACACTCGGTCAATTTTGTAGAAATTTCATCGTCCTATTTATTAGCCTGCATTACTAAGCCTTTGAAAGCGCCTCACCAGGAGTCCAGGACTGGGATTTAGAATCTATGATCAAGGTCACTTAATGACAAGCTTTAAGTAACCAGTGACAAACTTATGGAACATACTTTATGAACTTGGGGTAATACCAATAGAGAGCCCTTCATGGTTAAATCAAAATATTCCTTGAGTCTTACTTTAAATTTTGAAATTTCACTGATTCAGAATAATTAATGTTTAAGTTAATTGAAGGTAATTTTACTTTTGCAGTGTCCCAATTCAATACAGGTTATTTTTAATAATACTTACAATTACACTGAAAGGGTGTTCATTTTCTCCACCACAACCTCTTTCAGTTGTTGTTCTTCTTCGCCGCCCTCAGGCGCGTTGGCTTTTTTCTCCGCTTTACGCCCTTTTGTCACAGAATTTAAGTAAGAAAGATCAATATTATTAATTTTCTCTAAAGAATTTAGTTGCTCTATCAGCTTGTAAGTTGCCTATAGCGATTCAAGTTCATCTAATTTGTTATTCAATTTCAAACATTATTCAGATATCCTATTTTATAGCATAGCGCGGCTTCAGTGGATTCCCTTCGAAGTGACTCTCTCCTAAACTGCGAGTATAGGTTAACGAAGGATAGTATGCGAGATTTATAAGTACACTGAGAAATCCCTCCCACAAATCCCTCCTGCTTTTATCAAACCAAAACTGGAGTTTGTAAGGAAAATCACCTTGTAGAGATCCACTTGAGCCGCACTCTGCTTTAAGAAAGTGAAATCTGGTGAAATTTACGATTTTTTAGTCTTGAAAAGCGCACCAGAATGGAAATTGGAAATTTTAATGGCAAATTTATAAATATGACCGTAAAAGCATGGACAAAAAAGGGCGTGAGTAAATTTGTTTTCACGCTATAGGATAGGCAACTCCCTATCTCGGACGACAGCTTATTCCGTATAAACTCTGTTACAACATCGGTTGACAGCACGCGCAAACCTACGTCTATCTCCTAAAATTTTTTGGCTCTTGTCTGCACGTACAAAGCTACGTTGCATAGAGACCTAGGTTTGCGCGTGCTGGCAACCGATGTTGTAACAGAGTTTATACGGAATAAGCTGTCGTCCGAGATAGGGAGTTGCCTATCCTATAGCGTGAAAACAAATTTACTCACGCGCATTCTTTATCCATGGTAAAAGATTGAAGATAAGATTTTTTTAGGGATCCTTTTCAGTATAAATTAAAAGTTACATCAAAACACAAGTCAAATGGTTCCCCTATAAGTTGACTTTCCTTTCGAACACCGGATTTTGCTTGGCGGTATTTATAACAGCATAATTCCGGCCTGCAAATGTCTCTGCTTTCGCCAAGCCAAAACTGGAGTTCGTAAGGAAACTCAGATTGTAGGGGAATCCACCATATTCCCTTTCGCCGGAAGTTGGGCTTAGCTCGGGATTCATGGGGGTGAGTAACGGGAAGAAATTGGTCTGTCGTCCGCTACAGTACATATTTTTGGATTATGTAGCAGACGACAGACGAATTTCTTCCCTTTACTCACCCCCATGAATCCCGAGCTAAGCCTAACTTCCGGCGAAAGGGAACAAGGTGCATTACGTGACTTTTGCGGTGCTTTAATCACTGTTCCAAATCGGGTGGTAGGAACGAAGTATAGCAAATTCTAAGGGCGGTTTTGATTTTAAAATATTCTACGATGTTTTTCCCAAGGGCCACCCTAAACAAGCTTTATAACTGGAGTGTTTTAGTAATAACTGTAGCGAACTATTTTCGCAGTTTCAGTATCCCTTTATATTTTGTATGTTTATTGGGTTTTTAGTTTTATTCCTGGGATAGCTTTGAATAGAGTTTGGAAATGCCCCACTATAGTTTATCTATCATAGCCTGACCTCAGTTCGGACCTGACCTCTAACCCCTTTTACCTTTTTTATATTTTTAACAAAAACACTTCGCCATACCAAAAGTAACATAATACGTATGACCATACCAAAAATAACTATTGAATATAATCTTTGAAAACAGAATTTAGATTCTATTGTATCTTTAAGCGTAACGAATGTCATTTCTAGAAATTCGCGAGTGTGCATGCTTCTTTTATTTGAAACTCGAACCATGCCTTTGTAGACGGCCAATGCCTAGATATAATAAGAGTAAGAAATAACGCGCGCGCCTACGTCATGGGTTTCCGCGCCGGTCCCACCATCGTCGCTTGGAAAACACCTGGATGCCTACGTCATGGGACTCGAAAATCTTTCCACCATCGGATGACCCCGAACGCTACCGGTTTGGGGCATAAAGAAAGTAGAGAGAACAACAAATAGAAAACACCTGACTGGGTGAAGTTCACGACCTAAGGGACGACTTTGATTGGCCGCCCTCTCATTCAGAGGTTAACCACTTGATAAAACTCGGCTACATCGAGAGAAGATAAGCAGTCTTGGAGAGAGTTGGAATGAAACTTAATCAGACGAGACGATACCCTTGCTGACGAACTACCACGAGCTGATCACCCGAAGTAGTCTAAACCAAGGAATTGCCACGGGCCACTACGTTCCCGAATGGAGTTCTAATTACCTGCGCTGGCCGCAACTTGACCGAACCCTGCCGGAACCGAGCCACTTGATAGCCGTCCGTCCAAGCCGAGCTGTCGCCGTATAGCCCTTGGGTCACGATGAACGTCATAACCGCTAGATGACCATCACCCGTTCCTGAACGACTATCGCCGATGGAAAGGAACGTTTCACCGTATAGTGTTGAGTACCCTCTTAAACCGCTAAAGGCCTAACGCGAAATAACTTTACCGTGCGCGAGATATATTTAATATTTAAATGGCATTGGTCGAGTTCGCGTGCATGATTATTTCGGAGGGAATATAAAGTAACTGTCGGGGATAATTTAGCTTCACAGTGATGTTAGGATATAGTAGCAATGTATAGTTTTAAGGTCTTAATGCGAAATTAGATAGTACGCATTTAATTCAATAAGAGCTCAATAGTAAAACACTTACAATATATTTAAAAGTCATTAGAGAATTGAAATAAACTTATGATTGGTATGGCGAACCCTTTGAGTATTGCTTTCTAAATTTAAAATACCCTTAGTACTTTTAGCAGTAGTAGTGAATGTCAACGATACGTAAAAAGATAGTTACATAACCACTAAATTATATTTCTCCTCAATAAATACTGAAAGGGGTCATTCATAAAGCAGTCTAATAATAACCTATTTATGTGGTTTTCCTTGTGATTTAATGTCGTACAAGTTACATTTTCGACCTAAAATCGCTAATATGTACTTTAGTCCTATCACCCTATTTATAAAGTGCCTAATTTCTTGGCTTCCACTGTAAAAAAGTTTGTCCTAAACGATGCCCTTCCTAATTAACTCTAGGTATGCCTCTTTATACAAATAAAGTCTTTGTATAGAAAACAATTATTGAAAAATTGGCCACTACTATACAACCGACTAACTAGCACAACCTGATGATGTTTTTCTACCTTTAATATTAGGGCAATCACGAGCTATATGGCCCGGCTTCCGACACTCGTAACAACGCCTTTCATACGGTTTTCCCGCATTTTTTGACCGCGGATTCCGTCCACCGCGTCCACGACGCCCACCGCGACCACCTCGACCATAATTGTTGACGTTTAGCGTAACGTTGCCGTTAAATGTGGCACCTGTCAATCTTTCCATTTTTCTAAGCCTAGGCCAGTTAACAATAAATTTAATAAACTTAACAAATTAACGTCGATTAGTTTGCTCACACTCGATTTCTTAAACTTGGTCATATAATTTAATATCGAGTTGTTAAATATATGCCTTAGTTTAAAAAAAGATATGTGAAATTACAAATTATTGCTAAATTGTTCATGAAACTTACTTGAGTTTTTCGATCCTCCAAAGTTTAAATTTGACGGTTAACGGTTTGGCCAAAGCACAGCCCACTCGATCACGCAAGCGCGTGCAACTTGCGTGACCGAGTGGGCTGTGGCCAAAGATACGGCCAACTTGTTATCAAGTTCTACGGCGTACGAACGAAATACAAGCTGGCCGCCCTGCCTAAACCTATACAATATTTTTTACTAACCTATAGGCCTAGCAGTGCTGCCATAATCACAAAATTTCCTGCTAGCCTTTCAGTCTTTTATGTCTATGGTCTTTCAGTTTGGTAAACTTTGGTTTTACTCTTAAAAGGCCTAACTTTCTATTTTGACGCCACTTTCTTGAGATTTTTAGAATCTTGATTCCCAAAGGTAAATATTCTACCACAAGACTAATTATTGCTTTCATTTCTAATTAATTTTAATTAACACATTGTTATTTTGTTTTAATTTCGATTTCCTTATTCATTTTTTAAAATCACGTTAAGCCTACTTTTTAAAGTGTATGTTCTCATTATTCTTTTATATATATATATATATATATATTCCAATTTTATTTAACGAATCTGTGTGCCTTTGCAAATACATAAGGATCTGTGTGTACCTTTGCAAATCCAACGGGATCTGTGTGTACCTTTGTAAATTCAACAGGATCTGCGTGTACCTTTGTAAATTCAACAGGATCTGCGTGTACCTTTGTAAATTCAACAGGATCTGCGTGTACCTTTGTAAATTCAACAGGATCTGCGTGTACCTTTGTAAATTCAACAGGATCTGCGTGTACCTTTGCAAATCCAACGGGATCTGTGTGTACCTTTGTAAATTCAACGGGATCTGCGTGTACCTTTGCAAATACAAAAGGATCTGCGTGTACCTTTGCAAATACAAAAGGATCTGCGTGTTCCTTAGCAATTTCAACAGGATCTGTGTGTACCTTAGCAATTTCAACAGGATCTGTGTGTACCTTAGCAATTTCAACAGGATCTCTGTGTACCTTTCATATACAACAGCACAAAGGCGTTCTGTGTGTTCGTATAACAAATACAGTACAAAAGTTCCACTCATTTTTGAATAATTGAAATGTTTTCTCGAGAAAAACGAAAGAAAGTAAATAAGCGTTTACTAACGCAAAAAAGAAGAGCGGAAGCCAAGCTAAAATTGCAAGTTCAGAGTAAATCATTGAAACGTGATCAAACAAACAAACTCAAGTGTAAACGGTACTATCTTAAAAACAAGGGGTTCTTTAAGAGAAATAATGCAAAAAACTATGTGGAGCGTAAATCTCTACTTGAGAGAGGGAAAAAAACGAAGAGAACTTCGCCGCCAGGTGGAGCTGCTAATTTGCGTTCAAAAAATACAAAACCAAATAAACGGGATAAATTTGTCTTTGCGAAAAAACTCCTTAATGCGGGGATTTTCAAAACGAGAAACAAAAAGTTTATAGCTGAAACCTATAAAAGATTTCTAGTCAAACGTCTAACTGAAAGACTGGCGGCGTCAAAGTCTCTTGACAAACGCATGAAGTTTATCTCCCACAAGCTAAAATGCCAAGTGCTAGCTGGTAAAATATTGCATTTAAAAAGGCAATTGTATTCGGCTTACCACACCCAACTAACGACCGTTGTTAGTGAATTTAAGGATTTTGAAGAGAAAATCAAAGAAATTGGGTCCATTGATCCTGACAATTTGGTAGAAGTTGTGGGTGGAAAAAGGCTTCACAGTAGCCTGAAAGAGGCCTATTTTTATGAAACTACCTATTATCTGATTGGAAATAATGGTACAATATTGAAAAATGACGATGAGTCACATTATGGCAAAATTTTTAAATTGGATTCTGATGGTCGTGTACGAAAAGTTCTGAAAGACCGTGCTACAAGTTCGACTAAAGAATTGTTTGTTGATGAAATGGGAAATTCTGTTGACATGAAAAACAATAACGAGACTAGTAACGTAGAACGAGTTTTACAAGTTAATGAGTCGGGAGTTGTTACGAATCTTTTTAACATTGTTGAAACTGAAGAGAAGAATCCGAAAGCAAATTTTGTGATCAATGAAGGGGGGTTTATGGAAAGCCGAAACAAAACTGTATACTGGGAATGCAGTGATATTTGTAATGTTCGAACTCGAGCCATTGCAAAAGTACTAGCTTTCGTAAACACAGTTGCCAATGCGAATGAAAAATCTTTGACTAAAATTTTTGAGTCTGATTTGGACCTTTGCGAATTAAGAAAAGAATTTTGCAAAAAATCAAACTTGTCTATACCATCAGATGGGGACGAAGTAGTGGTGAGAATAGTTCCGTTTCTAGGACACACTGCTTACTGCGCTGATATCGAAGAGTGCCAAAGTCATTTCCCTTACAAAAATCTTCTTAAGAACTCTTAAGAAAATTCCTTGGGAAATTTCTTTGGAAATCCTTAAGGCGTTCTTTAGGAAATTGGGGAATATTGGCCCCTTTTTCTTTGGAAATTACTTTGGAAATATCTTTGGAATTTTCTTGGGAAATATCTTTGGAATTATCTTGGGAAATATCTTTGGAATTATCTTGGGAAATATCTTTGGAATTTTCTTGGGAAATATCTTTGGAATTATCTTGGGAAATATCTTTGGAATTATCTTGGGAAATATCTTTGGAATTTTCTTGGGAAATATCTTTGGAATTTTCTTGGGAAATATCTTTGGAATTTTCTTGGGAAATATCTTCGGAATTTTCTTGGGATATATCTTTGGAGTTTTCTTGGGAAATATCTTTGGAATTTTCGTGGGAAATGTCTATGGAATATTCTTGAGAAATAAATAGGGAAGATTATGGGTTAATTCATTTAGCCACTTGAAACGAGGATAGTTCTCACATGGAAAACCATATCCCAATACAGAAAGTGTAGTTCTTATATGCTGAACTACATCCCTTATAGCGAGGGAAGTTCTCGCATGCAGTGTGAAATTGCTTATAAAGTCAGACATTTAATCGACTTAAAAACATCCGTAAACGGCAGAAAGTTTTAAACCTGTCCAATTGTATGGGGTAATAAGTGGGTTTTGGAGGCTTTAATGGCCAAGCAGTAGATACAGACGTTGTTGTTAAATTTAATAATGTATATTCACTGAGAGTTTTTCGAGTATCGGAAACGCGTTTAAGCTAATTTTGTCTACAATGTTTTCAAAAAAATATTTATTTTGGACTCTAATTACGCTCGAAATAAAGATAAAACATGCCATAAGAGAATTAAGCAAAAATTCCGACTGACAGCTTAGATTCCCTGTAAATCTAAACATAACGATTTTAATTACTCTTATTTTACTTTTAATCTATTTCATCCTTTACATAAACACCTCACGGATTATTAAAGGCAAAAAAAAAAGATAAAAAAGAAAACAATAGGTAAATATAACATTCCATTTCAGCGCTTGCTGAGTCTTATAGCTACGGGACAAGCCTTCGTGAAACGTTTATAATTTTTTTAACCATCAAGTTAATGTCTATCTAGGAAAACTCTAGCTAAACAATTAGGGTAAAAATATTGTTTAGATAATTATATGTAAAGCATAATTGCAATATATCTGGCCCTTTGAAATTCATCTCTAAAATTCTAAACTAAATTCGTTGGAAAATAAACCCTAGACCTTCTTTAGAAATTTATCTCTTGAATTCCAAACGAATTTCATTGGAAAATAAACCCTAGATCTTCTTTGGAAATTTATCTCTAGAATTCTTAAAGAATTTCTTAGGAAAATAAACCCTAGAGCTTCATTGGACATTTATCTCAATAATTCCTAACGAATTTCTTTGGGAAATTAACCCTAGACTTTCTTTGGAAATTGATCTCAAGAATTCCTAAAGAATTTCGTTGGAAAATATTCTCTAGACGTTCTTTGGAAATTTATCTCTAGAATTCCTAAAAAATTCTATAGAAAATAATCCCTAGACCTTCTTAGGAAATTTATCTCTAGAATTCCTAAAGAATTTCTTTAGAAAATAATCCCAAGAAGCTCTTTGGAAATTTATCTCTAGAATGCCTAAAGAATTTCTTTAGAAAATAGTCCGAAGACATTCTTTGGAAATTTGTCTCTAGAATGCCTAAAGAATTTCTTTAGAAAATAATCCCTAGACCTTCTTAAGAAATTTATCTCTAGAATCCCTAAAGAATTTCTTTAGAAAATAATCCCAAGACATTCTTTGGAAATTTGTCTCAAGAATTCTTTAGGAAATTCCAAGGAAGTCTTTGGAAATAGTTTCTTTAGAAAATTATCCCAAGGGCTCCGTAGGGTTCCAAAGAAATTCCTTTAGAACTCTTAAGAAGATTTTTGTAAGGGTTGCGTGCTTTAGCTGAACTCGCTCCTCATTATTCAGGAATTAGAACTATTCTGAATAATATTTATCGCGTCAAAGCGTTGCTCAACGCGTTAACTAAAATTTCAACTGAAATTGAAAGTGGTGATTACGAGTCTCTGACAAAAGTCATGGCGGAATTGAGAAAAATCCTTGTCACACGTGGAAAAAATTTGAATAAGGAACAAAACGATGCTCCTACAGGAAGCGTTAACGCTCCTCGGCCGAGTCTCGATGAAAGTGAAATCTTGAGTCTTTACGAGAATCAATTCGCTCGGGCAATGCTAAACACCAACGAGTTTCA
The DNA here is from genome assembly GCF_054372755.1 of Phalangium opilio. NCBI lineage: Eukaryota > Metazoa > Arthropoda > Arachnida > Opiliones > Phalangiidae > Phalangium > Phalangium opilio. The sequence continues at coordinate 2,170,505 of NW_028324148.1, read as the reverse complement.
CGACACGCCCTGCGACTGCTGTTTAAGATTACTGAAAAAATCTGATTTAAGAGCAGTAGAAAAACTGGTAAACAGAGCTGTTTTTGAGAACGAGGCCTATCTGATTTTAAGAGCTGGTTGGATAATGAATAATTCCGACACGAGAGAAGCGGACATGCTTCTATGTCGCTACTGCGCCACGGATTTGGGAAAGGGTAAAGTTCCCATTAGATGTTTTCTGAACAACTTGGCGGTTGACAATCCTCCACCAGATGTCACCAGTTTAAACATGTTTGAGAAAGTTTTAATTCAGCTTGTGAAGGCCTTCCACACTGTGGTGCGGTTAGGCACCAAAACCAACTCCAACATGCAGTTTGGCACGGTTAAAGCTTTAAAAGGAAGAGTAATTTATCTTCCAATTCCCGTGGAGAAAAATTTGAAGATGATTCCTAAGACGTTGCTCACAAATCACGAACTGCATATCTTGGTAAATGGCGTTCCCACTGCGGACAAAAAAGTTTGGCAGCAGGTTGTTTGCCTCGAAAAAGTGTTGAAAGCATTCAGTGTGCTAAAAAAAATAATCCTTTTTACAAAGACATTGACTTTTCGACAATGAATGAGGAATATATTTGTGGCACGCAAGAAATTGATGGAAATGAAAATTCATTGACTCCCGAAGAATTACTGAGCGTAACAGATCCACTTGCGTTAATTAATGATGGACCTGATGCGTTGACACGTGCTTCCGCTGCGCTTCCAACAGAAGGACCAGCGGATAGTAGTCACGACGTCCAAGGTGACCAAAACGCTTCGAACATGCAGGAGCAGGATGGAAATCAGTCTAGCCTTGCCCCCGGCGACGCTTACAAAATTCTAACACAGCCCGAGGCTTTGTTGCGAAAACTATCCGAGGGTGAAGCCAATGATCTGTACGATCATTACTCTATTCATCCAGTGAACGTTCAACCACCGAAAGATTTACTTGGCGCTTACCAAATGAAGCGCGTCGAAGCCAAGCCAGTTAGCACATGGGACAAAAACTTGGAATACATGAGCTTTGTTCATTTGTTCCCTAAGGGTCGCTTTGGCAAGCACGATGATAGACCATTTGGGAAAATAACGGAAACCGAGTATCGTTTATCCCGTCTTTTGAACAAGAGGCCAATTTTTAGACGAGATTACGCGTATTTGTTCCATTCTTATCAAGAATGCGAAATGAAAGCGATTTCTAGCAGTTTGAACTACGTTCTTCGTGTAAAAAAAACCCATGCCTATTGGGGTTGAAAATTTGCTCAGTCGCGTTGAATCTGGCGATAAAGAACTTGAGAGTAATTTAGCTACTTTCTTGGGTCATATTCGAGGAACTAAGGACTACTGGTATAAAGTTGTTAGAAACGTTTTAGCGATGATTCGGGAATTTGGTCCTCCCACCTGGCATTTAACTTTTAATCCGGCCGAGTACGATGATATGGAACTGCACGATCACTTGAGAAAAGTGAATTCAGACGTTCCAGGAGTAGAGTCGATGACGGTGGCTGAATTGTTGAATTTGGATCCGCTTAGCGTAAATTTGCACTTTCACAACAAAGTGAGGTCGCTGCTAAACAACTTTGTCTTGTGTAAGCAGAATCCAGTTCTTGGCATGATAGAACATCATTTTTGGCGGGTTGAATACCAATCTCGTGTTTTACCTCACTATCACATGCTTTTGTGGGCCAAGGACGCTCCAAAGATTGGAACTTCTTCGGCCGAGACTATTTTGGATTACGTGCAAAAACACGTCACGTGTTCGATGCCAAGCGCATCGATAAGTCCAGAATTGCACCGGCTCGTAAAAAAATTTCAATTTCACAAATGCACCTCCAGTTGTTACAAGAAGGTGAAAAATTCTAAAAAAGGATCGAGAGTGTGTCGTTACGGTTTCCCTCGTAACGTTACAAACGTAGCGACTATGAATGCCGTTAGATCAGTTACTCGTCACCGTAAGATGAAAAAGGTGCAGAAACGGCTGTACGACTTGCCGAGAAAACAGCACGAAGATTTAATAAATGATTATAATCCCACGCTACTATTGGCTTCCAAAGCCAACATGGATTTGCAATTTATCGCTGACAAATCGGAAATAGTGGCAAACTATGTTACGGCTTACGTGACAAAGGGAGACCGGGCTGACATGGATCAAACTTTTGCCGAGTTAGGCAACGAAAGTTTGTCCAAAAAGTTATTTGCCTATAGATTGAAATCTTTGACGTGCAAGCAAATAGGAATTTATGAAGCTCTCGATATGATGCTGGGCCAAGACCTTTACAACAAGTCTGACAGCACTAAATTTATAAACACTAACTTGAAAGAAAACCGATCGAGAATTTTGAAAGGTTACAAGGAACTCGCTCGTTTGAGGGAAACTGACCCCGAAAGCAAGGACACTTGCCAAAAAGGGCTCGTCGACGACAAGTATCCGAATCGTCCCGACAGCTTGGAAAATATTAGTTTGCGGGAATTTGGTCAGTTTTACGATTACGCGAAGCACTCTGATGGTGTCGAGAAAAATGCGAATGTAATCGAGTTGAAAAACAATTTGGGTTTCATGAGAAAGAGAATTAAGCCCTACATAGTGGGGCACTACATTCACGATCCGATAGAGGAGAAAGAACAGTATTGTCACGCTCTATTGATCCTCTTCAAACCGTGGCGTGACGAAAATGAGCTATTGGGCAATTTTGAAACATACGCCGATGCTTTCGAAAACTCGCTTTCGGTGTTGAAGGACATGAGAGAATATCACGACAAACTCTCGGTTTCCAAAGAAGTTCAAAGAAACGGGAGGCTTCTAAAAAGGCGAAAGAGCCAGAAACTATAATTTCGGAGGCAGAAAGTGAGGACGATGAAAATGCGCTGCAAGGGAAAGAAATTGTTATCGAAACCGAACACGCGATGGCTGATGTGGAAGCTGCCATGGAAATGAATTTCGAGACTGATGTTGACAATGTGGCGTCACTAAACTCGGATCAAAAGAGAATTTATGATCAGATCATGAATCACTTCTCCCAAGAGGGAGAAAAATCTAGAAACAAGTGCCTTTTTGTGTCGGGACCTGGTGGAACTGGCAAATCGTTTCTTATCGACACTCTCGCCAGCGCTGTAAGGCGACTCTTTCAAAATCCTGCTAGCGTGGCCATTGCCGCGCCAACGGGTTTGGCAGCGTTGAATGTTAATGGCGTAACGTTACACAGATTACTAATGTTGCCGGTAGATCATGGGCGTATCGCCGAATACCATTCCCTGAGTTCTGAGAATATAAGCATTATGAAAGAAACTTTGGGTAATTTAAAACTGTTAATTATTGATGAAATTTCTATGGTCTCATCGGTTTTACTGACTCACGTTCACTTGAGGCTGAACGAATTTTGGGAAATGAACCAACCATTTGGTGGAGTTGTATTTATTCTTGTTTTGGGAGACTTTTTCCAATTGCCTCCGGTTCAAGGAAATCCCGCGTTTATCAAAATCACTTCCGAAGAAGCCAGACTTAGATTCAATTGCATCAGAGGAAGTGATCTTTGGAAGTTTTTTAAATACGATGAACTAACGCAAAATGTTAGACAAGCCAACGACCAAAGTTACGGCGACATTCTAAGCAGAGTTAGAATTGGAAATATTTCCGAAGCTGATGTTGCAACCTTAGGAACTAGATTGGTTGCTAGAGGAAAAAACATCGAGGTGGCTATGGAGCTTTTCACTAAGCTGTCCAATGAAGGGTTTCACCCAATTTGTTTGATGCCTAAATTAGCCATGTTTGTAAAATTCAACTTTGATATGCTGCGAAAAAACGGCGAGAAAGTTGAAGTCATTCCTTGTCAGGATAGACTCGCTGACTATGGCAGAAAAATGAATAAAAACATTCTCAGGAGACTGCAAGGGCTACAAAACGAACCGTCCAAAACAGGCGGTTTGGAGAGCGAGTTAGTTCTTTGCGTTGGCTGCCGAATAATGGTCAGAAGGAATATCAGTTTTGAAAAAGGCGTTGTAAATGGTACGATGGGTTTCGTAACTGGGTTCAAGAAGGACGAACATGGAAACGTTACTGGGATTTTTCTAAGAGTAGATCGCGAACCGAATAACGACGACGCTAACACTGACTTTTTAGTTGAGAAAATTTGCGTCAAATTTTTGCTCATGGCAAACATTTACGTTAAACGCTCCCAGTTTCCCGTCATCCTGGCGTACGCTATTACGATACACAAAAGCCAAGGCATGAGTTTAAAATGCGCCATTATGGATTTGGGTTCGAATTTATTCGGAACGGGCATAGGCGTATGTGGCTTTATCGAGAGTGACGTCCTTGGCCGGACTCCATCTATTACAGTTCGATCCGACTAAAATTAAGGCGGATGGACGAACCATTATGGAGTATAACAGGCTTCGCAAAAAATATAGGCCAGATCTGCCTCTTTTGGAAATAACGGAGTCGAAAGAAAGTCGAGGTGGGAAAAGAAGTGCGCCTACACTATCTAAAAGCCTTTTAGAAGGCGAGGAAGAGAGATGTGAAGAAACACCGAAGAAGAAAAGGAAAGCCCAACAGAGTTTGGATAGTTTGCCCTTGAAGGGTTTAGCTAACGATGATCAAGTAACGTGCTACTCTAATAGCGTTTTGCAACTGCTCTTATTAGTGCCGGAATTAAGAGAATTGGTTAAATCTTACAATGGGTCATTCATTGAAAAACCAGTTTTACGTTGCCTCCAAAACACGATAAACGACATAGAGAGTTCTCAAGGTAGTTTCAGTCGTAAAGGGTTGGAACTGAGAATGGCTGTCGGAAATCATTTTACGCAAAACGTTCAACAAGACGCCAGTGAATTTTTGATGGTACTCTTGATGACACTAAGCCAAGAAATGGAAGGCGATTACTCTAAGGCTCTAAAAGATCTTTTTTGGTCAAAGTCGCGAAATGTTACCAAATGCCCCAAATGTCAAGTTGAACAAAATTCGGAAAATATTGTTGAAAGCAACATTTTCAATCTTCCACTAGAAAACCGAGATAAAATTGATTGGAAATCTCTAGAAAAAAGAATGAGATTGACAGAGATGCCATGCGTATTTTGTAACAACCCAAAAATACAAGAGCGTGATGTATTGATATCCAGCGGGAAGTACGTATTTTTGTGTCTTCTCCGTGGCGATTACAAAGATGGTCGTCCAATTAAGATTTCGACCAAAATATCAAGTTTTGAAAATCAAAATGTCACTTTGAGCAAGATGCTTTTTAAAACTAAAGGAGTGATTATTCATAAAGGTCAATCGTTAGCCGAGGGACATTATGTGAACTTTGTGAGAAAAGACAACGGCTGGTACGAGGTCAGTGATACAATGATCAGAAAAAGGGAGAGATTCGTCAGTAACTTGACTGACGTCACTGTTCTGCTCTTGGAAAGAGTCCAGACACATTAAAGGGAATCTAACGTGCTTGAAGAATCCATATCAAATTTACCCCGGGTAAAGCCTAAAATTTCAATATTCGTACCAGAAAGGAGCATCATATCTGTCAAAGATATACTAATAGTTTCATATTCCCTTTAAAGTATTTTATGATTGGGTAAAATTGTTAATTCTCGAGCAAGTTAAAGGTTTACAATGGTTCGAGATAAATTTTGATGTTGCCCAGACTATAATAACTGTAGGGAGGATTGTAGGGCCATGCTATTGTTATGAAAAAGGATGATGATTGTTGCATTAACTTTAGAATTTTCCAATGAAGTAATTTTAGTACGCTGTATTATTCTTGCCCCAATGGTATTTCATGTAAAAACAAGTTAAAAACGTAGCCCCTGTTGGTAATGCCATGTGATTAAATAATAATCTTTAATAAGCTGGTGAAAGTCTTGACACAAACGCATCCTTTTAGTTAACATTGAACAGTTTTTTTGGGCTGAGATTAAAACACTCTTATTCAAATTTTAAATAAATATTGATTAAAATTAATATATTCGAAGAGTTCTCTAAATATCAATTTCGCAACTACCATTTTTCTCTTTTAAGCGCGCTATATTTTTTTAAACATTAAGACGCTTATAATTTTTTTTGCATTAACAATTTCAAACCGTTCAAAAAAAATCCACGAGATTTTATAAACTAAATTAATTTAATTTAATATTATACTGTTTTAATTTCAACCCCTGTAGCGAAGATTTTATGTTTAAATATTATTTATTAATATAACCTTTTCTTTGTATAACTTATCAATAATGTGTACCCGACCCAATCTAATAGCACTTACAAAAATTTATTTTTAAACTACTTAATAGCCATATGAACTTATTAATTTGTCCCACTAACTAATATCCTACTATTGTTGGAGAATTTGTTTTTATAAAGTTTGAGAATGATTTCCCCAATTGCGGTTACCAAAATATATATATATATATATATATATTACATTACCCTTGTAAATAAAATAACTAAAAGATTTTTTTTACAATTAATATTCCAGGAAGTTTTGCATATTCTCTTTGTGTTTCTCACCAGCTGGAGTAGTCTGAACGATGGGTGGCATTGAGTAAAACCAACAGGTGTAGAATTTGCAAAGCCTTCTGGAATAATTTTTTTTCTTCAAAATTTTATAACCTTTTCATTGTCCCTTTGGTAACCCACGCGCAAAACAATAATTGTCATGTTCTAGCAGCACTGTTTCCAAACTTAAAGCTAAGAGTTGCCTGACAAAATTTAAAAAAATTGACCCTCAAAATCTCATATTTAAATGAACATATAATAGCCAGTAAATGGTAAAGTTTTCTTTGCCTCCTCCCCCTCCGCCCCTTTACATAACTAATATAACGAAGAACAAAATTATTTCGACATAAATGCTACGAGCAATGCATATTTTCAACTTTGAAACATGCAATTTAAAGACTATTTTCGTACAATTATAAGCGTATTGTATCAACACGTGCCAGCTGCTAAGCTTCAACAGAAAGATAATTCATCATAGCCTTTACCAGTATAATAAAAGGTTAAAAGTACACAGCTAAAAAATATGATCATCATCATTATAAAAAACAACACCACAAGACTTCGATAGATAGATCAAGAAATATAAATATTCAACTTCTAAGCAGAAACAACAGACACTTTAGACTGGCGTGTTCAAAGAATGAGAGCGACTTTGGATTAAAAAAGCAAAGATATCAAAGAAATAACCTTCGTATTGGTTGAGCGAGTGTCTATAGAACGTCAAGCCAAACAATACATGTCAATTATTTGGTTTCCCTGCATAATTATATAAAGGCTTGGCAAGCCTTGCCTTCAAGTTCATCAACACAATAGAAGTTCCTAACAGATATGAATTCGCTAAAAAAACTTTTTTGAACAAAAGTTGCTTCAACGTTATTAAAATTTAGAACAGCAATGGTTTGTTACTAAAATTATGTACTTCACTATGTTGGGAGTTTGGGCGCACTCCTGTAAGCCAAGCTTCTGGGCGACAAAGTTTTGAGGGAATAAGGGACTTGTCAGCAAGGAACTGACTACCCCGTGTCCGCGGGTGGTGAAATACCCCAAATCCCCCCTCCTTCACTACCCGATTAAACCTCGAGTACTTCACTCGTAACTCTAAAAAACCCAACTGTGATTAACCTTGGAGTTCAATTTAAATTTCCTTCGAAACGCCTTATGAACGTTATTTTACGGACGTTTGCCAAACAAAACAAGCTCGATGGAATTAGTAAAATAAAGCTGCCAATTAATGACGTTAAGCAGTAATGCTATTTGAGTTCAAACGTAATAAATATAAAAAAAATAAAATGGACTGGAGATGTCGCTACCAAACACAAGGCACATCATTAAGTCTCTGAACTAAATTGCAGATTCTACATTAACAAAACAAAATCACGCGCGATGGAACCAGTAAAAAACCTACCGATTATTGACATTAACCACTAACGCCATCTTAGTTTAATAGTGAAACACAAGGCTCCTCATTAACTGTGAACTAAACTGCAGACTCTACATCAATAAAACAAAACCAAGCGCGATGGAACCAGTAAAAAAGCTACCAATTAACGACATTAACCACTAACGCCATCTTAGTTCAATAGTATTAAATATAGAAAAAAATAAATCAACTGGATTGAAGATGTCACTAACGAAATACAAGGCGCTTCATTAACTCTCTGAGCTAAACTGCAGATTCTACACCAACAAATCACCACCAATTTTAAAAAGCATCTTTAAGTATATTAGCAGTATTTTAACAAACTCCTCCTTCCCTTTTTTATACCTAAAATAATTTAACATTAAAACCCATGCTTACTATTTTTCTGGCTATTATATATTCTCAATTTTACAGTCCTAGTATTAAATGTGTTTAAATATTTTTTCATCATTGAATTATTCACTTGAGAGATTAACAAAATGATTATTGGTGCTCTAACGTTAATGTTGAACTTTTCACACTTTTTAAGTCCAACCTTCACGTATGACTGTCTTTGAACATTTTTTTAATCCCTCTCATGTATTCATAGTGAAACTTACATTTTAGATTCAGTTAAAATTAATTATAGTTATTCATAGCTTTTCCTTGTTAAGGTCTATTTTTTGCCAGTTAGGACACAATCACTAATTATCCTCAAAAGCCTTTCTGGTGTCCAAAATAATTTTCCTTATAAAGTTATGAATGAAACCCTTTAAAAAATACGCAACTATTAGCTTTAAACGTGATAAACAAAATTTTTATTTACTGGAAAATAATTATAATGAATACCATAAATAAATAACAACCAGGGAAATTCAATTCCAAATTGCGTGCTATAAATAAACATAACAATTATCAATCCAAATGTGTTTTTAAAATAAATCTTTAGCACATTCCAATAAAATAATCATGCGTGTTTAAACCTTGACAAAAAGTTTAACCAAAATATTCTTAAAGCAATTTATTGTTTTAATGACTTTTAAGTAATTACTGAACAGCCATAACTTTAAAAAATTACAATTTATATTTTAACTATTATATAAAATAAATAATATTATTAACCCTAACTTTTGTCATCAATAAACTACTGTAACTCTCATTTGACTTTATTTATCAAAGGTAAAATAGTTACCATTAGTTTCATAAATACTAGTAAATAATTTGTTGGTCCTGGTATTTCCTATATTCAATGATAAATCTAAGCACAGTTCCATTGCCAGACTACCCTAGTATGCTAGCTAATCATTTATCATCTATCCCAATGGCTAAATCCAATTAAGATTGTACTTAAGGACATAGCTAAAAATAAAATATGCCAAACTACCAGACTATACAGAAGAGAAAATCTTTTTAAGACGCGCCAAAGGAGGGGCCCTTTGCATTAAAACTGAATGTCTAAATGTATTCCTGTTATTGTATATCAAATTGTTATGAAATTGCCATCTTTTCCAAAATACTACAAAATATTATATTGCCAAATTATTGCTAGTTGTCTTATTTAATCACGTCATTTTTAACAAAAAAATTTACCATTTTATTTTCTTAAATTAGGTTAAAGTTAGAGCACCACAAAAGATGGTATTCTATATGTTGAATCTTATGTAAAGGTTAAGAGAAATATCCGTTCTGAATAAGATGTTGTTGACACAATGACATTGGAAATGGGGTTCAAAATTTGCCTGAAAGCAACTGGTATATTCTGGTCTGGGTTCATCACAAATAGTCAAACTAAAATCTTTGTCATGACATCACACCCTCGTATATCTTACTTCATCAGCTCAAATTAAGATTAAAAATATTGATGTGACGTCCCCTTAGCTACTAGCTCTCAGTCTATTGAATGACAAACTATTTCCTTTTCTGCAGCATGCGGGAATGAGCACGGAAATAAATTTACCACCACATGTACGCAAAATTAATAAAAATTAAGACCGAAGTAACAGATATTAATCAAAACGCGTCTTGGATTTAACCAAGACCTACAAAGTATCGATAAGAACAAGGTTAATCACTTGATTGAATGCGCAGATATTGAAACTTTTTTTTAAATTAAAACTTACATGCTTAAGAAAGTATGTTCCATCACCCTATTCCATTGAATAAACTAACTTTACTGGTAGTAAATTTTTTCCCTCTCAATAATTTGAAAAATTTACTTATCTCGGGTTTTCGAGCACAATTCCATTCCCCGAAAACATTTTATAACTACATTTATTATCACTTTTAAGAGTTTTCGTGTGGAAAAATACCTTATAACCAGGCTGGGAAATAGCACACGTCCTCTGGTCCAAAACCAGTTTATTAATTGCTTGGACTAGTTTTTTAATTCAAGAAGTGGGGGTTACTGGTCCTCGGGACCAGTTTATTAATTGCAAATATATTGGAGAGCAAAGGCTGGGACCAGTCCGGAGACCAGTTAATTATTTCAGACACTAGGGGGTCACTGGTCCAAAGGACTAGTTTAAAAAATATCCTTATTTCCCAGCCTGCTTATAACTAGTAACTACACGTAACAATGACAAAACGATTTAGGGTAGTCTGCTTTAGCTTCTGCTGCGCCCGAAACGAACAAGGAGGATGTATAGTTGTATACCCCCTTGATTGAAGTACGCCTTGTGCCATTCTCATGCCTTGTCTTTCGCTGGCCTCGTCACCAAGGCAATAGCCCACTCAATTACGCGTTAAGCTGCTCGAGAATTCTGTGTGAATTACTTTTTAAGGTATTCGTCAGCAAATAGTAGTTGTTTTTGAGAGCATTCCTCGCCTTGAAATAGGACAACTACGAAATAATTCGACCAAATTGAAGTTTAAATATTCGAACAAATCTTATTTTATAAATATCTTCTACCATTTCAATTTCTATAAAACTGTTCTACCAAATGCATAAAGAGTGCTACCAGAAGTCTCTGGGGCTACTAGAAATACAACATTTACTATAGGAAGATTCGCAGCGACAAGTTTAAAAATCCCATATTCCTTTCAAAACCGTTAATGCATTATCCTTGTTCCTGAAGATATACAGACTAAGTGGCAGAGTCGAGCCACAGCGTCGTAGATCACGCGACTCGGTGAACGCAGGCTATTTTTCAAAATAACCAAGTCATAATTTTCAGGCTACGACCACGCTTAAGTTAACAATTACAACAAAGAAAATCAAAAAATTACGAATATCATGCACGCCCCTACTGATTGCGAACCATAGAAACGCCATGGCAGAACCGTTTGACCACTGTCTGTCGTACCGCTGCTATAGACCCTTTTTACGTAAAAAAGAGATGTCAATCCTTAGTATCGGGACATATAGGAGGGGGGGGGTTTCACCCCTCGCCGTCTCTGCTCTATTTATGATCTTTCCATCGACTCGACTCACTCGAGCGAGATGGAAGGCAAAGTTTTACCCCCGTGTCTTTCCATGTCGAAGTGGTCTATTAACATAAGTCAGTTTAACCAAGAGCAAAAATCATAACGTCCCCATTTAATGTGCTGCCATTGTTGAAATTTGCACTAAAATTAACAAAAGGTTTCACTATGGAGCGTTCAGGGCATGAACGGGGATATGTTAGCAACCTATTAACGACACAATGTCATACACGTACTCTCTTAAAAGTGATAATAAATGTAGTTATAAAATGTTTTCGGGGAATGGAATTGTGCTCGAAAACCCGAGATAAGTAAATTTTTCAAATTATTGAGAGGGAAAAAATTTACTACCAGTAAAGTAAGTTTATTCAATGGAATAGGGTGATGGAACATACTTTCTTAAGCATGTAAGTTTTAATTTAAAAAAAAGTTTCAATATCTGCGCATTCAGTCAAGTGATTAACCTTGTTCTTATCGATACTTTGTAGGTCTTGGTTAAATCCAAGACGCGTTTTGATTAATATTTTGTAGTGGTTATCACGTCCGCTTTACACGCGGAATGTCCCAGGTTCGAGCCCTGGTAGATGTGAGATTATGAACTTTGCCCTAATGTTTAAATTCACCACTAGTGGCGCCCTAGTAACTTTAGCCTATTCTTGAGTCAGCATTCTAAAATCTCAACGCTTTTTAGTCAGTCTAGTTTTGGGTATCATGACGGACGGTTCATGTACCCTTCTCACCCTCGCCTTTACTTTAATTTATTATGTAAATACGTTAGTTAACCTCGTTTATTAAAAGCCTTAGTTATATAATTTTCTCAGCGTTATTTATTCGGGAACATGGTAGCAGAGCGTGGTTGACGGAATCCACAGCTAAGGCTTAGCATCTGAAGTTTACCGTAACTGCGTAACACCGGCACACCGCATCATTGGGCCTTGGCCCACGACGAAGGATGGCGTCCTATAACGGGCGGGTTATGGCAGTGAGTCAAACAATTCAATTAACTTCAACTAACTATCGATCATGGAAACTGGAAATGGAATTAATACTGAGGCAGAAAGGCTTATGGGAAATAGTATCCGGAATAGAAAAGAGCCCAGCGGAAACGGACACCGCAGAAGCTAAACTCAAGTTTCAATTACGGGAATCAGACGCATTCTCTACAATAGCCTTGGGGATTAGTTCTACTATTCGAACGAAGTTTATGAGGACACGGGTTCCACACAAGTTATGGACGGATATTTGTGACACGTATGAGCCTAAATCACGAGCAAGAATAGGACACTTGTTAGCCAAATTCCATGCTATCGTTTATCAAGAGGGTGAAGACATACCTGAATTTCTGGATAGAATATTTGTCATGACTGACGAGTTGGCAGAAGCCGGGGAGAAGATCGACGATAAACATATCACGTATAAAATGATTGGAACGTTGCCCTCATCTTATGATTCGCTAACAGCGCAGATATATCAATTCGATGACAAAGATTTTAAACCTGAAGCAGTGGCAGACAAGTTACTTGCTGAGCATGGAAGACTATGTCAACGTGATACAGATCAAGAACTCACGCACAAGGCTTTTACCGCTCAACATCCAGACGCGAATGGGAGACGAGTGAAGCCTAAAGCCGGTAGCAAGTCAACGAAGTTCAATGGAAGGTGTTACAATTGTAACCTCAGGGGTCATCAAGCAGCCAATTGTCGTCGACCCAAGCGACAAGAACAGAAATCAAGGGACGAGAAAACGAAACCAGTGGAAGGGGCATTTCTTGCTACAGCGCTCTGTAGTACCGTTGACACCAGGGAATGGATCGTAGATTCTGGCGCTACGAAACATTTTTGTAATCAAAAGGACTGGTTTTACTCGTTTACTCCCTATCAAGGGCAGGCAAGAATTGGGGAAGGATGTTCCCCGGTGGAAGGAAGAGGTGACATATGGATCCAGATCAATGACGGAGTCAAACATAGATTCAAGTTGCAGGATGTCATATACGCGCCCAAGATGGGACTTAATTTGATATCTGAACGTCTAATTGATCAAGCTGGATATAGTGGGCACAGGGAGGCATTAACGTATACTGCATATTTCCCCGATGGAAGGATAGCGTTCGTCGCACCACTGTCAGAAGATAATTTTTACACAGTCAATGCCACCGTTTTAATACATGGACCACCGGGAAAGGATTCGGACGATGTCGCAACGGCGTATGTGTCTGACGGAAAAGATATACAAGTACTACAGCGTTGGCATCAACGTTTTGGGCACATAAATGAACAAGATTTGAAACACATGGCTTGCAAGGTTATGCTGAAGGGCTTGCAAACTCTGAAAGGATCTCTACCAAGTTGTTCTACTTGTCATCTGGCTAAATCCACAAAACAACCTCACAGGCGAATTGACGAGATTAAAAGCAAAGATTTACTTCACTTGGTTCATGGCGACGTATGGGGACCTGGTCCGGATGGCTCAATCAGTGGAGCGAAGTATTTTATAACGTTTGTCGATTACAAGAGCCGTTATCTTACCGTATACCTCATGGCGACGAAAAGCGAGGCATTTGGATGTTTTCTCAAATATAAATCTTTCGTCGAAACACAAACCGGCAAGAAACTGAAGGCGCTCCGTACCGACAACGGGATGGAATTTTGCTCTCGACAATTTGTGGAATTCTGTAACAAAGAAGGAATAAGACACGAAAAAACTAATACCTATTCACCACAGATGAATGGAGTGGCCGAAAGGATAAATCGAACATTACTCAATATAATGCGAGCAATCAAAGAAGAAGCCAGATTAGCAAATAAGCTCTGGGGTGAACTGGTGCGTACTGCAGCATATATCAAGAACCACTCACGACATGTGAAACTTGATAACCGGGTACCATTAGAAGTCTGGATGGGGTCAAAACCGAGTGCCAACCATTTCAGACGAATTGGAAGTATTGCATATGTCCATATTCCAAGTCAACGTAGACAATATAAGTTACAATCGAGAGCCAAGCTTGGTATCGTAGTCGGATACGCTATTAATACTGCGGGATATAGGGTATGGTATCGAACAGAGGATACGATAATAGAAACGAAACATCTACAAATTGACGAAGAGAAAATTGGACTTCAACATATTGATCCTGGAGCGTCTGCCACAGATAATGGACTATCTTACTGGATATGGGAAGATCCGGTGATAGATAAGCCTAACGATATAATTGGACATCACGTTGACCATCTAGAAGATGATAATGAAACGTTTGAAGATGCGAAAGCTGACGAAGAGCCGGTTTTACAAGCTGACGAAGAGCCGGTTTTACCAGCTGATGAAGTGGTGATGCCGAAGACAGAAAAAGACTTACCAGAAGGCTGGACGAGGAAAGTGTCAAAATGGCAATCTGGAGCAACGAAAGGGGGTGCTGACACTTCTTACTACAGTCCAGATGGCGTTAAATTTCGTTCCAAGCCGGAAGTAAGGCGATATATGGAACAAAAAGGGCTCACACACGATCTGGCACCCTTCGCATTTTCACGACAAGCTGCTAAGAAAGCAGTCAAGAGTTTCCTTCAAGGTAGCAAAACCGGAAGTAAAGAGAACGACGATGTTCCTGAAGCGTTTGCCGCATACTGTACCGATATAATCATACCAACTACATACCAGGAAGCGATGAAGTCTGAACAAGTCGAAAAGTGGCAACAGGCCATGCAAGAAGAATTAGATACGCTAAAAGAGCGCGAAGTCACAGAACTTGTGGAAAAAGCAGAGACGGGAAAGATTATTGGATGTCGCTGGATCTATACGTTGAAGCGCGATAGCGAAGGGAAAATATCTCGGTATAGGGCTAGACTGGTGGCCCAGGGATTCAATCAGAAGGAAGGTGAAGATTACGACACCACCTTTTCTCCGGTGATTAACTTTGGATTAATCCGCCTGTTTATCGTACTATTCGTCGTTAGTCTTGGCTGGACCCATCAGCATTTAGACGTGAAAAATGCCTATTTGTATGGAAATCTCGACCACAACATATACATGAAGCAAATACCAGGATTTCACGTTGCGAATACATCCGACTATTGTCTGCGGCTCCAAAAGGCATTATATGGACTTCCTCAAAGCGGTAGACAATGGTTCATAGAACTCGACCGGAGTTTCCAAGACATTGGATTCAAGAAACTAACTGGAACGAACTGTATTTATTATTTGCCGCATAACGCGGTAGTCCTCGTATACGTCGATGACTTGGTAGTACTTGCAAAGAATGACGATATCCAGCAAGAAATTTTCAAAGTTATTTCTCAGCGTTTCGTAATCAAGGATCTCGGTCCAATACAGAAATTACTCGGAGTCGAATTTGAGTTCAGAGAAGACGGATCATTAAAAATACACCAAGCGTCGTATATAGACAAGATTAAACGAAGTTATGGTATCAACGTAGAAATACCTGTGAGCCTTCCGGTGGCTTCAGGTGTCATTCTAACACGGAAAGACTGTCCTACCAACGAAAAGGAACAAGAACGCATGAAGCAGTTCCCGTATCGGTCATTAATCGGGAGTTTATTATTTATCGCACAGAGAACCCGTCCGGACATTTTGTTCTCTGTAATCGCCCTATCCCAGTATAGCAGTAATCCAGGATTCTCACATTGGTGTCACCTTTGTCAACTGACGAGATACGTGGTGTCCACAGCAAAGCATGGTCTCATCTATGAATGCCAGCAGAATCCGGAACTTTCTATATATAGCGACAGCGACTGGGGTTCAGATCGAGATACAAGGAAATCCACTAGCGGTTACGCAGTACAACTGGGAACATCTACCGTATTCTGGAGGTCTCTACGACAGAAGTCCGTATCCCTCTCGACAATGGAGGCGGAGTATGTTGCAGTATCCGAGGCCACTAAAGAACTACTCTGGCTTATACCGATAATCCAAGAACTAGAGCAATTTGGTGTATATATCAGACATCCTACGATTTACTGTGATAATCAATCTGCCATCTTCTTCTCCGAAAACTGTGTCGAGAACCATCGATCTAAGCACATTGACATTCGATACCATTTTGTACGGGATATATTAGCTAAAAATGTGTTTAAGTTAAAGTTTGTAGAAACCAAAAAGAACCTAGCTGATATTTTTACTAAATTGTTAGGGAAAATGAATTTTATTAACGGAATTAAGATGTTAAATATTGAATAGCTAATGTGTAATTGTTGAAAGTATTTATTAATCAAAGTATAGAATTTTGCATTATGTCAAAGAGGGCGACTGTGAGATTATGAACTTTACACTAATGTTTAAATTCACCACTAGTGGCGCCCTAGTAACTTTAGCCTATTCTTGAGTCAGCATTCTAAAATCTCAACGCTTTTTAGTCAGTCTAGTTTTGGGTATCATGACGGACGGTTCATGTACCCTTCTCACCCTCGCCTTTACTTTAATTTATTATGTAAATACGTTAGTTAACCTCGTTTATTAAAAGCCTTAGTTATATACTTTTCCCAGCGTTATTTATTCGGGAACAGTAGATACATGTTTTGTCCATCGTGATTGGGCATAAATATAAGCTAGATCTCTCGGAAAACTCAGTATTTCTACGTATCTATGGTGTAGTGGTTATCACGTCCGCCTAACACGCGGAAGGTCCCAGGTTCGAGCCCTGTTAGATATATATTTTGTCCATCGTGATTGGGCATAAATATAAGCTAGATCTCTCGGAAAACTCAGTATTACTACGTATCTATGGTGTAGTGGTTATCACGTCCGCTTTACACGCGGAAGGTCCCGGGGTCGAGCCCTGGTAGATACATATTTTGACCATCGTGATAGGACATAAAAAAAGCTAGGTCTCTTGGAAAACTAAGTATCACTTCGTATCTATGGGATAGTGGTTATCACGTCTGGCTAACACGCGGAAGGTCCCAGGTGCGAGGCCCATAAGATACATGTTTTGACCATCGTGATTAGGCATAATAATAAAATAGGTCTCTTGGAAAACTCAGTTCTACTACGTATATATAGTGTAGTGGTTATCACGTCCGCTTTACACGCGGAATGTCCCAGGTTCGAGCCCTGGTAGATACATGTTTTGTCCATCGTGATTGGGCATAAATATAAGCTAGATCTCTCGGAAAACTCAGTATTACTACGTATCTATGGTGTAGTGGTTATCACGTCCGCCTAACACGCGGAATCTCCCAGGTTCGAGCCCTGGTAGATACATATTTTGTCCATCGTGATTGGGCATAAAAAAGCTAGGTCTCTTGGAAATTTCAGCATTACTACGTATCTATGTTGTAGCGGTTACCAGTCCGCTTCACACGCGGAAGGTCCCAGGTTCGAGCCCTGGTGGATACACATTTTGGCCATCGATATAGGACATTAAAAAAGCTAGGTCTCTTGAAAAAATCAATATTACTAAGTGTCTATGGGATAGTGGTTATCACGTCCGGCTAACACGCGGAAGGTCCAAGGTTCGACGCCCATAAGATACATGTTTTGACCATCGTGATTAGGCATAAAAATATGCTAGGTCTCTTAGAAAACTCAATTTTACTACGTAGCTATAGTGTAGTGGTTATCACGTCCGCTTTACACGCGGAAGGTCCCAGGTTCGAGCCCTGGTAGATACATGTTTTGTCCATCGTGATTGGGCATAAAAATAAGCTAGATCTCTCGGAAAACTCAGTATTACTACGTATCTGTGGTGTAGTGGTTATCACGTCCGCTTCACACGCGGAAGGTCCCAGGTTCGAGCCCTGGTAGATACATGTTTTGTCCATCGTGATTGGGCATAAAAATAAGCTAGATCTCTCGGAAAACTCAGTATTATTACGTATCTATAGTGTAGTGGTTATCACGTCCGCTTTACACGCGGAAGGTCCCAGGTTCGAGCCCTGGTAGATACATATTTTGACCATCGTGATAGGACATAAAAAAGCTAGGTCTCTTGGAAAATTCAGTACCACTTCGTATCTATGGGATAGTGGTTATCACGTCTGGCTAAAACGCGGAAGGTCCCAGGTGCGAGGCCCATAAGATACATGTTTTGACCATCGTGATTAGGCATAAAAATAAAATAGGTCTCTTGGAAAACTCAGTTCTACTACGTATATATAGTGTAGTGGTTATCACGTCCGCTTTACACGCGGAATGTCCCAGATTCGAGCCCTGGTAGATACATGTTTTGTCCATCGTGATTGGGCATAAATATAAGCTAGATCTCTCGGAAAACTCAGTATTACTACGTATCTATGGTGTAGTGGTTATCACGTCCGCTTTACACGCGGAAGGTCCCAGGGTTGAGCCCTGGTAGATACATATTTTGACCATCGTGATAGGACATAAAAAAGCTAGGTCTCTTGAAAACTCAGTATCACTTCTTATCTATGGGATAGTGGTTATCACGTCTGGCTAACACGCGGAAGGTCCCAGGTGCGAGGCCCATAAGATACATGTTTTGACCATCGTGATTAGGCATAAAAATAAAATAGGTCTCTTGGAAAACTCAGTTCTACTACGTATCTATGGTGTAGTGGTTATCACGTCCGCCTAACACGCGGAATCTCCCAGGTTCGAGCCCTGGTAGATACATATTTTGTCCATCGTGATTGGGCATAAAAAAGCTAGGTCTCTTGGAAATTTCAGCATTACTACGTATCTATGTTGTAGTGGTTAACACGTCCGCTTCACACGCGGAAGGTCCCAGGTTCGAGCCCTGGTGGATACACATTTTGACCATCGATATAGGACATTAAAAAAGCTAGGTCTCTTGGAAAACTCAATATTACTAAGTGTCTATGGGATAGTGGTTATCACGTCCGGCTAACACGCGGAAGGTCCAAGGTTCGACGCCCATAAGATACATGTTTTGACCATCGTGATTAGGCATAAAAATATGCTAGGTCTCTTTGAAAACTCAATTTTACTACGTAGCTATAGTGTAGTGGTTATCACGTCCGCTTTACACGCGGAAGGTCCCAGGTGCGAGGCCCATAAGATACATGTTTTGTCCATCGTGATTGGGCATAAAAATTAGCTAGATCTCTCGGAAAACTCAGTACTACTACGTATCTATGGTGTAGTGGTTATCACGTCCGCTTCACACGCGGAAGGTCCCAGGTTCGAGCCCTGGTAGATACATATTTTGTCCATCGTGATAGGGCATAAAAAAGCTAGGTCTCTTGGAAATTTCAACATAACTGCGTATCTATGGTGTAGTGGTTATCACGTCCGCTTCACACGCGGAAGGTCCCAGGTTCGAGCCCTGGTAGATACATGTTTTGTCCATCGTGATTGGGCATAAAAATAAGCTAGATCTCTTGGAAAACTCAGTTCTACTACGTATATATAGTGTAGTGGTTATCACGTCCGCTTTACACGCGGAATGTCCCAGGTTCGAGCCCTGGTAGGAACATGTTTTGTACATCGTGATTGGGCATAAATATAAGCTAGATCTCTCGGAAAACTCAGTATTACTACGTATCTATGGTGTAGTGGTTATCATGTCCGCTTTACACGCGGAAGGTCCCAGGTTCGAGCCCTGGTAGATACATATTTTGACCATCGTGATAGGACATAAAAAAAGCTAGGTCTCTTGGAAAACTCAGTACCACTTCGTATCTATGGGATAGTGGTTATCACGTCTGGCTAAAACGCGGAAGGTCCCAGGTGCGAGGCCCATAAGATACATGTTTTGACCATCGTGATTAGGCATAAAAATAAAATAGGTCTCTTGGAAAACTCAGTTCTACTACGTATATATAGTGTAGTGGTTATCACGTCCGCTTTACACGCGGAATGTCCCAGGTTCGAGCCCTGGTAGATACATGTTTTGTCCATCGTGATTGGGCATAAATATAAGATAGATCTCTCGGAAAACTCAGTATTACCATATCTTTGGTGTAGTGGTTATCACGTCCGCCTAACACGCGGAATCTCCCAGGTTCGAGCCCTGGTAGATACATATTTTGTCCATCGTGATTGGGCACAAAAAAGCTAGGTCTCTTGGAAATTTCAGCATTACTACGTATCTATGTTATAGCGGTTACCAGTCCGCTTCACACGCGGAAGGTCCCAGGTTCGAGCCCTGGTGGATACACATTTTGGCCATCGATATAGGACATTAAAAAAGCTAGGTCTCTTGAAAAACTCAATATTACTAAGTGTCTATGGGATAGTGGTTATCACGTCCGCTTCACACGCGGAAGGTTCCAGGTTCGAGCCCTGGTAGATACATATTTTGTCCATCGTGATTGGGCATAAAAAAGCTAGGTCTCTTGGAAATTTCAACATATCTACGTAGCTATGGTGTAGTGGTTATCACGTCCGCTTCACACGCGGAAGGTCCCAGGTTCGAGCGCTGGTAGATACATGTTTTGTCCATCGTGATTGGGCATAAAAATAAGCTAGATCTCTCGGAAAACTCAGTATTACTACGTATCTGTGGTGTAGTGGTTATCACGTCCGCTTTACACGCGGAAGGTCCCATGTTCGAGCCCTGGTAGATACATGTTTTGTCCATCGTGATTTTGCATAAAAATTAGCTAGGTCTCTCGGAAAACTCAGTACTACTACGTATATATGGTGTAGTGGTTATCACGTCCGCCTAACACGTTGAAGGTGCCAGGTTCGAGCCCTGGTAGATACATATTTTGTCCATCGTGATTGGGCATAAAAAAAGCTAGGTCTCTTGGAAAACTCAGCATTACTACGTATCTATGGTGTAGTGGTTATCACGTCCGCTTAATACGCGGAAGGTCCCAAGTTCGAGTCCTGGTAGATACATGTTTTGTCCATCGTGATTGGGCAAAAAAAAGCTAGGTCTCTTGGAAATTTCAACATAACTACGTATCTATGGTGTAGTGGTTATCACGTCCGCTTCACACGCGGAAGGTTCCAGGTTCGAGGCCCATAAGATATATGTTTTGACCATCGTGATTGGGCATATAAAAGCTAGGTCTCTTGGAAATTTCAACATATCTACGTATCTATGGTGTAGTGGTTATCACGTCCGCTTCACACGCGGAAGGTCCCAGGTTCGAGCGCTGGTAGATACATGTTTTGTCCATCGTGATTGGGCATAAAAATAAGCTAGATCTCTCGGAAAACTCAGTATTACTACGTATCTGTGGTGTAGTGGTTATCACGTCCGCTTTACACGCGGAAGGTCCCATGTTCGAGCCCTGGTAGATACATGTTTTGTCCATCGTGATTTTGCATAAAAATTAGCTAGGTCTCTCGGAAAACTCAGTACTACTACGTATATATGGTGTAGTGGTTATCACGTACGCCTAACACGTTGAAGGTGCCAGGTTCGAGCCCTGGTAGATACATATTTTGTCCATCGTGATTGGGCATAAAAAAAGCTAGGTCTCTTGGAAAACTCAGCATTACTACGTATCTATGGTGTAGTGGTTATCACGTCCGCTTAATACGCGGAAGGTCCCAAGTTCGAGTCCTGGTAGATACATGTTTTGTCCATCGTGATTGGGCAAAAAAAAGCTAGGTCTCTTGGAAATTTCAACATAACTACGTATCTATGGTGTAGTGGTTATCACGTCCGCTTCACACGCGGAAGGTTCCAGGTTCGAGCCCTGGTAGATACATATTTTGTCCATCGTGATTGGGCATAAAAAAGCTAGGTCTCTTGGAAATTTCAACATATCTACGTATCTATGGTGTAGTGGTTATCACGTCCGCTTCACACGCGGAAGGTCCCAGGTTCGAGCGCTGGTAGATACATGTTTTGTCCATCGTGATTGGGCATAAAAATAAGCTAGATCTCTCGGAAAACTCAGTATTACTACGTATCTGTGGTGTAGTGGTTATCACGTCCGCTTTACACGCGGAAGGTCCCATGTTCGAGCCCTGGTAGATACATGTTTTGTCCATCGTGATTTTGCATAAAAATTAGCTAGGTCTCTCGGAAAACTCAGTACTACTACGTATATATGGTGTAGTGGTTATCACGTACGCCTAACACGTTGAAGGTGCCAGGTTCGAGCCCTGGTAGATACATATTTTGTCCATCGTGATTGGGCATAAAAAAAGCTAGGTCTCTTGGAAAACTCAGCATTACTACGTATCTATGGTGTAGTGGTTATCACGTCCGCCTAACACGCGGAAGGTCCCAGGTTCGAGCCCTGATAGATACATATTTTGTCCATCGTGATTGGGCATAAATATAAGCTAGATCTCTCGGAAAACTCAGTTTTACTAAGTATCTATGGTGTAGTGGTTATCACGTCCGCTATACACGCGGAAGGTCCCAGGTTCGAGCCCTGGTAGATACATATTTTGACCATCGTGATAGGACATAAAAAAGCTAAGTCTCTTGGAAAACTCAGTATCACTTCGTATCTATGGGATAGTGGTTATCACGTCTGGCTAAAACGCGGAAGGTCCCAGGTGCGAGGCCCATAAGATACATGTTTTGACCATCGTGATTAGGCACAAAAATAAAATAGGTCTCTTGGAAAACTCAGTTCTACTACGTATATATAGTGTAGTGGTTATCACGTCCGCTTTACACGCGGAATGTCCCAGGTTCGAGCCCTGGTAGATACATGTTTTGTACATCGTGATTCGGCATAAAAATTAGCTAGATCTCTCGGAAAACTCAGTACTACTACGTATATATGGTGTAGTGGTTATCACGTCCGCCTAACACGTTGAAGGTGCCAGGTTCGAGCCCTGGTAGATACATATTTTGTCCATCGTGATTGGGCATAAAAAAAGCTAGGTCTCTTGGAAAACTCGGCATTACTACGTATCTATGGTGTAGTGGTTATCACGTCCGCTTAATACGCGGAAGGTCCCAAGTTCGAGTCCTGGTAGATACATGTTTTGTCCATCGTGATTGGGCATAAAAAAGCTAGGTCTCTTGGAAATTTCAACATAACTACGTATCTATGGTGTAGTGGTTATCACGTCCGCTTCACACGCGGAAGGTCCCAGGTTCGAGCCCTGGTAGATACATATTTTGTCCATCGTGATTGGGCATAAAAAAGCTAGGTCTCTTGGAAATTTCAACATATCTACGTATCTATGGTGTAGTGGTTATCACGTCCGCTTCACACGCGGAAGGTCCCAGGTTCGAGCCCTGGTAGATACATGTTTTGTCCATCGTGATTGGGCATAAAAATAAGCTAGATCTCTCGAAAACTCAGTATTTCTTCGTATCTATGGTGTAGTGGTTATCACGTCCGCTTAACACGCGGAAGGTCCCAGGTTCGAGCCCTGGTAGATACATATTTTGTCCATCGTGATTGGGCATAAATATAAGCTAGATCTCTCGGAAAACTCAGTTTTACTACGTATCTATGGTGTAGTGGTTATCACGTCCGCTTTACACGCGGAAGGTCCCAGGTTCGAGCCCTGGTAGATACATATTTTGACCATAGTGATAGGACATAAAAAAGCTAGGTCTCTTGGAAAACTCAGTATCACTTCGTATCTATGGGATAGTGGTTATCACGTCTGGCTAAAACGCGGAAGGTCCCAGGTGCGAGGCCTATAAGATACATGTTTTGACCATCGTGATTAGGCATAAAAATAAAATAGGTCTCTTGGAAAACTCAGTTCTACTACGTATATATAGTGTAGTGGTTATCACGTCCGCTTTACACGCGGAATGTCCCAGGTTCGAGCCCTGGTAGATACATGTTTTGTCCATCGTGATTGGGCATAAATATAAGCTAGATCTCTCGGAAAACTCAGATTTACTACGTATCTATGGTGTAGTGGTTATCACGTCCGCTTTACACGCGGAAGGTCCCAGGTTTGAGCCCTGGTAGATACATATTTTGACCATCGTGATAGGACATAAAAAAGCTAGGTCTCTTGGAAAACTCAGTATCACTTCGTATCTATGGGATAGTGGTTATCACGTCTGGCTAAAACGCGGAAGGTCCCAGGTGCGAGGCCCATAAGATACATGTTTTGACCATCGTGATTAGGCATAAAAATAAAATAGGTCTCTAGGAAAACTCAGTTCTACTACGTATATATAGTGTAGTGGTTATCACGTCCTCTTTACACGCGGAAGGTCCCTGGGTCGAGCCATGGTAGATACATATTTTGACCATCGTGATAGGACATAAAAAAGCTAGGTCTCTTGGAAAACTCAGTATCACTTCGTATCCATGGGATAGTGGTTATCACGTCTGGCTAAAACGCGGAAGGTCCCAGGTGCGAGGCCCATAAGATACATGTTTTGACCATCGTGATTAGGCATAAAAATAAAATAGGTCTCTTGGAAAACTAAGTTCTACTACATATATATAGTGTAGTGGTTATCACGTCCGCTTTACACGCGGAATGTCCCAGGTTCGAGCCCTGGTAGATACATGTTTTGTCCATCGTAATTGGGCATAAATATAAGCTAGATCTCTCGGAAAACTCAGTATTACTGCGTATCTATGGTGTAGTGGTTATCACGTCCGCCTAACACGCGGAATCTCCCAGGTTCGAGCCCTGGTAGATACATATTTTGTCCATCGTGATTGGGCATAAAAAAGCTAGGTCTCTTGGAAATTTCAGCATTACTACGTATCTATGTTGTAGTGGTTAACACGTCCGCTTCACACGCGGAAGGTCCCAGGTTCGAGCCCTGGTGGATACACATTTTGACCATCGATATAGGACATTAAAAAAAGCTAGGTCTCTTGGAAAACTCAATATTACTAAGTGTCTATGGGATAGTGGTTATCACGTCCGGCTAACACGCGGAAGGTCCAAGGTTCGACGCCCGTAAGATACATGTTTTGACCATCGTGATTAGGCATAAAAATATGCTAGGTCTCTTTGAAAACTCACTTTTACTACGTAGCTATGGTGTAGTGGTTATCACGTCCGCTTTACACGCGGAAGGTTCCAGGTTCGAGCCCTGGTAGATACATATTTTGTCCATCGTGATTGGGCATAAAAAAGCTAGGTCTCTTGGAAATTTCAACATAACTACGTATCTATGGTGTAGTGGTTATCACGTCCGCTTCACACGCGGAAGGTCCCAGGTACGAGCCCTGGTAGATACATGTTTTGTCCATCGTGATTGGGTATAAAAAAAGCTATAGTCTGTCAAACGAAAGAAGAGCCCTGAGAAATTTGTCCAAATTGGTGTCGCCACCATCGACCCCATGGTACTTTATCAACTTGTTTTGTTTTGTCAATAGTCGTCTGTAATATAGTCTGCTATAAACAGATAGGCTTAATCGCAATAGATCAAATACATTTTGCAATATTTATTTAATATGTTTATGTTTCATGGTTTTTTACGATCATCGAGTATTAAAGAATATAAAACAAAATTAACGACAAGACACCAGCCAAGCGTCACAAGTCCAGAACCCTGAAGTACGAAATTGACGAGGTTGCTAAAAGTAGAGGTCACACGGTAGTGAGGATTCCACCGTACCATTGCAAGTTTAACCCGATTGAACTAATATGGGCACAACTTAAGTGAAGAACGATGTTGCGAAGCAGAATTCTGGTTTCAAACTCTCGACGGTCAAAGATGCAACATTGAGGGCCATTGAACGTGTGACACCAGAGAATTGGCGTAAGGCAATAGAGCACGTCGAGAATATAATGCATGAGTATTGGTAAAAAGATCCCATCATCGAAACCACAATTGAACCTCTTAAAATTAATATGCAAGAAGACAGTGAAGACTCTGATGAAGACGTGGACTGAAGACGCTTTGATGCTGAACTACTTATGGACAAGTACTTTAACTCATGTCATTAAAATATGATGCAACGCTAGTTCAACAATGATAAAACTGGTGTCTTGTCGTTAATTTTCTTTTATATTCTTTAATACTCGATGATCGTAAAAAACAATGAAACATAAACATATTAAATATATATTGCAAAATGTATTGGTTCTATTGCGATTAAGCCTATCTGTTTATAGCAGACTATATTACAGACGACTATTGGCAAAACAAAACAAGTTGATAAAGTACTATGGGGTCGATGGTGGCGACACTAATTTGGACAAATTTCTCAGGGCTCTTCTTTCGTTTGACAGACTATAGGTCTCTTGGAAAACTCAGCATTACTACGTATCTATGGTGTAGTGGTTATCACGTCCGCTTAATACGCGGAAAGTCCCAAGTTCGAGTCCTGGTAGATACATATTTTGTCCATCGTGATTGGGCATAAAAAAGCTAGGTCTCTTGGAAAACTCAGTATCACTACGTATCTATGGTGTAGTGGTTATCACGTCTGCCTAACACGCGGAAGGTCTCAGGTTCGAGCCCTGGTAGATACATATTTTGTCCATCGTGATTGGGCTTAAAAAAGCTAGGTCTCTTGGAAATTTCAACATAACTACGTATCTATGGTGTAGTGGTTATCACGTCCGCTTTACACGCGGAAGGTCCCAGGTTCAAGCCCTGGTAGATACATATTTTGACCATCGTGATAGGACATAAAAAAAGTTAGGTCTCTTGGAAAACTCAGTATCACTTCGTATCTACGGGATAGTGTTTATCACGTCTGGCTAAGACGCGGAAGGTCCCAGGTGCGAGGCCCATAAGGTACATGTTTTGACCATCGTGATTAGGCATAAAAATAAAATAGGTCTCTTGGAAAACTCAGTTCTACTACGTATATATAGTGTAGTGGTTATCAAGTCCGCTTTACACGCGGAATGTCCCAGGTTCGAGGCCTGGTAGATACATATTTTGTCCATCGTGATTGGGCATAAAAAAGCTAGGTCTCTTGGAAATTTCAGCATAACTACGTATCTATGGTGTAGTGGTTATCACGTCCGCTTCCCACGCAGAAGGTCCCAGGTTCGAGCCCTGGTAGATACATGTTTTGTCCATCGTGATTGGGCATAAAAATAAGCTAGATCTCTCGGAAAACTCAGTATTTCTACCTATCTATGGTGTAGTGGTTATCACGTCCGCCTAACACGCAGAAGGTCCCAGGTTCGAGCCCTGGTAGATACATATTTTGTCCATCGTGATTGGGCATAAATATAAGCTAGATCTCTCGGAAAACTCATTATTACTACGTATCTAGGGTGTAGTGGTTATCACGTCCGCTTTACACGCGGAAGGTCCCAGGTTCGAGCCCTGGTAGATACGTATTTTGACCATCGTGATAGGACATAAAAAAAGCTAGGCCTCTTGGAAAACTCAGTATCGCTTCGTATCTATGGGATAGTGGTTATCACGTCTGGCTAAAACGCGGAAGGTCCCAGGTGCGAGGCCCATAAGATACATGTTTTGACCATCGTGATTAGGCATAAAAATAAAATAGGTCTCTTGGAAAACTCAGTTCTACTACGTATATATAGTGTAGTGGTTATCACGTCCGCTTTACACGCGGAATGTCCCAGGTTCGAGCCCTGGTAGATACATATTTTGTCCATCGTGATTGGGCATAAAAAAGCTAGGTCTCTTTGAAAACTCAATCTTACTACGTAGCTGTAGTGTAGTGGTTATCACGTCCGTTTCCCACGCGGAAGGTCCCAGGTTCGAGCCCTGGTAGATACATGTTTTGTCCATCGTGATTGGGCATAAAAATAAGCTAGATCTCTCGGAAAACTCAGTATTTCTACCTATCTATGGTGTAGTGGTTATCACGTCCGCCTAACACGCAGAAGGTCCCAGGTTCGAGCCCTGGTAGATACATATTTTGTCCATCGTGATTGGGCATAAATATAAGCTAGATCTCTCGGAAAACTCATTATTACTACGTATCTAGGGTGTAGTGGTTATCACGTCCGCTTTAAACGCGGAAGGTCCCAGGTTCGAGCCCTGGTAGATACGTATTTTGACCATCGTGATAGGACATAAAAAAAGCTAGGCCTCTTGGAAAACTCAGTATCGCTTCGTATCTATGGGATAGTGGTTATCACGTCTGGCTAAAACGCGGAAGGTCCCAGGTGCGAGGCCCATAAGATACATGTTTTGACCATCGTGATTAGGCATAAAAATAAAATAGGTCTCTTGGAAAACTCAGTTCTACTACGTATATATAGTGTAGTGGTTATCACGTCCGCTTTACACGCGGAATGTCCCAGGTTCGAACCCTGGTAGATACATATTTTGTCCATCGTGATTGGGCATAAATATAAGCTAGATCTCTCGGAAAACTCATTATTACTACGTATCTAGGGTGTAGTGGTTATCACGTCCGCTTTACACGCGGAAGGTCCCAGGTTCGAGCCCTGGTAGATACATATTTTGTCCATCGTGATTGGGCATAAAAAAAGCTATAGTCTGTCAAACGAAAGAAGAGCCCTGAGAAATTTGTCCAAATTGGTGTCGCCACCATCGACCCCATAGTACTTTATCAACTTGTTTTGTTTTGTCAATAGTCGTCTGTAATATAGTCTGCTATAAACAGATAGGCTTAATCGCAATAGAACAAATACATTTTGCAATATTTATTTAATATGTTTATGTTTCATGGTTTTTTACGATCATCGAGTATTAAAGAATATAAAACAAAATTAACGACAAGACACCAGCCAAGCGTCACAAGTCCAGAACCCTGAAGTACGAAATTGACGAGGTTGCTAAAAGTAGAGGTCACACGGTAGTGAGGATTCCACCGTACCATTGCAAGTTTAACCCGATTGAACTAATATGGGCACAACTTAAGTGAAGAACGACGTAGCGAAGCAGAATTCTGGTTTCAAACTCTCGACGGTCAAAGATGCAACATTGAGGGCCATTGAACGTGTGACACCAGAGAATTGGCGTAAGGCAATAGAGCACGTCGAGAATATAATGCATGAGTATTGGTAAAAAGATCCCATCATCGAAACCACAATTGAACCTCTTAAAATTAATATGAAAGAAGACAGTGAAGACTCTGATGAAGACGTGGACTGAAGACGCTTTGATGCTGAACTACTTATGGACAAGTACTTTAACTCATGTCATTAAAATATGATGCAACGCTAGTTCAACAATGATAAAACTGGTGTCTTGTCGTTAATTTTCTTTTATATTCTTTAATACTCGATGATCGTAAAAAACCATGAAACATAAACATATTAAATATATATTGCAAAATGTATTGGTTCTATTGCGATTAAGCCTATCTGTTTATAGCAGACTATATTACAGACGACTATTGACAAAACAAAACAAGTTGATAAAGTACTATGGGGTCGATGGTGGCGACACTAATTTGGACAAATTTCTCAGGGCTCTTCTTTCGTTTGACAGACTATAGGTCTCTTGGAAAACTCAGCATTACTACGTATCTATGGAGTAGTGGTTATCACGTCCGCTTAATACGCGGAAGGTCCCAAGTTCGAGTCCTGGTAGATACATGTTTTGTCCATCGTGATTGGGCATTAAAAAGCTAGGTCTCTTGGAAAACTCAGTATCACTACGTATCTATGGTGTAGTGGTTATCACGTCCGCCTAACACGCGGAAGGTCCCAGGTTCGAGCCCTGGTAGATACATATTTTGTCCATCGTGATTGGGCATAAAAAAGCTAGGTCTCTTGGAAATTTCAACATAACTACGTATCTATTTTGTAGTGGTTATCACGTCCGCTTCACACGCGGAAGGTCCCAGGTTCGAGCCCTGGTAGATACATGTTTTGTCCATCGTGATTGGGCATAAAAATAAGCTAGATCTCTCGGAAAACTCAGTATCTCTACGTATCTATGGTGTAGTGGTTATCACGTCCGCCTAACACGCGGAAGGTCCCAGGTTCGAGCCCTGGTAGATACGTATTTTGTCCATCGTGATTGGGCATAAATATAAGCTAGATCTCTCGGAAAACTCAGTACTACTACGTATCTATGGTGTAGTGGTTATGACGTCCGCTTTACACGCGGAAGGTCCCAGGTTCAAACCCTGGTAGATACATATTTTGACCATCGTGATAGGACATAAAAAAAGTTAGGTCTCTTGGAAAACTCAGTATCACTTCGTATCTACGGGATAGTGGTTATCACGTCTGGCTAACACGCGGAAGGTCCCAGGTGCGAGGCCCATAAGGTACATGTTTTGACCATCGTGATTAGGCATAAAAATAAAATAGGTCTCTTGGAAAACTCAGTTCTACTACGTATATATAGTGTAGTGGTTATCAAGTCCGCTTTACACGCGGAATGTCCCAGGTTCGAGCCCTGATAGATACATATTTTGTCCATCGTGATTGGGCATAAAAAAGCTAGGTCTCTTGGAAATTTCAGCATAACTACGTATCTATGGTGTAGTGGTTATCACGTCCGCTTTCCACGCAGAAGGTCCCAGGTTCGAGCCCTGGTAGATACATGTTTTGTCCATCGTGATTGGGCATAAAAATAAGCTAGATCTCTCGGAAAACTCAGTATTTCTACCTACCTATGGTGTAGTGGTTATCACGTCCGCCTAACACGCAGAAGGTCCCAGGTTCGAGCCCTGGTAGATACATATTTTTTCCATCGTGATTGGGCATAAATATAAGCTAGATCTCTCGGAAAACTCATTATTACTACGTATCTAGGGTGTAGTGGTTATCACGTCCGCTTTACACGCGGAAGGTCCCAGGTTCGAGCCCTGGTAGATACGTATTTTGACCATCGTGATAGGACATAAAAAAAGCTAGGTCTCTTGGAAAACTCAGTATCACTTCGTATCTACGGGATAGTGGTTATCACGTCTGGCTAAAACGCGGAAGGTCCCAGGTGCGAGGCCCATAAGATACATGTTTTGACCATCGTGATTAGGCATAAAAATAAAATAGGTCTCTTGGAAAACTCAGTTCTACTACGTATATATAGTGTAGTGGTTATCACGTCCGCTTTACACGCGGAATGTCCCAGGTTCGAGCCCTGGTAGATACATATTTTGTCCATCCAGATTGGGCATAAAAAAGCTAGGTCTCTTGGAAATTTCAGCAAAACTACGTATCTATGGTGTAGTGGTTATCACGTCCGTTTCCCACGCGGAAGGTCCCAGGTTCGAGCCCTGGTAGATACATGTTTTGTCCATCGCCATTGGCCATAAAAATAAGCTAGATCTCTCGGAAAACTCAGTATTTCTACCTATCTATGGTGTAGTGGTTATCACGTCCGCCTAACACGCAGAAGGTCCCAGGTTCGAGCCCTGGTAGATACATATTTTGTCCATCGTGATTGGGCATAAATATAAGCTAGATCTCTCGGAAAACTCAGTATTATTACGTATATATGGTGTAGTGGTTATCACGTCCGCCTAACACGCGGAAGGTCCCAGGTTCGAGCCCTGGTAGATACGTATTTTGTCCATCGTGATTGGGCATAAATATAAGCTAGATCTCTCGGAAAACTCAGTACTACTACGTATCTATGGTGTAGTGGTTATCACGTCCGCTTTACACGCGGAAGGTCCCAGGTTCAAGCCCTGGTAGATACATATTTTGACCATCGTGATAGGACATAAAAAAAGTTAGGTCTCTTGGAAAACTCAGTATCACTTCGTATCTACGGGATAGTGGTTATCACATCTGGCTAACACGCGGAAGGTCCCAGGTGCGAGGCCCATAAGGTACATGTTTTGACCATCGTGATTAGGCATAAAAATAAAATAGGTCTCTTGGAAAACTCAGTTCTACTACGTATATATAGTGTAGTGGTTATCAAGTCCGCTTTACACGCGGAATGTCCCAGGTTCGAGACCTGGTAGATACATATTTTGTCCATCGTGATTGGGCATAAAAAAGCTAGGTCTCTTGGAAATTTCAGCATAACTACGTATCTATGGTGTAGTGGCTATCACGTCCGCTTCCCACGCAGAAGGTCCCAGGTTCGAGCCCTGGTAGATACATGTTTTGTCCATCGTGATTGGGCATAAAAATAAGCTAGATCTCTTGGAAAACTCAGTATTTCTACCTATCTATGGTGTAGTGGTTATCACGTCCGCGTAACACGCAGAAGGTCCCAGGTTCGAGCCCTGGTAGATACATATTTTGTCCATCGTGATTGGGCATAAATATAAGCTAGATCTCTCGGAAAACTCATTATTACTACGTATCTAGGGTGTAGTGGTTATCACGTCCGCTTTACACGCGGAAGGTCCCAGGTTCGAGCCCTGGTAGATACGTATTTTGACCATCGTGATAGGACATAAAAAAAGCTAGGTCTCTTGGAAAACTCAGTATCACTTCGTATCTATGGGATAGTGGTTATCACGTCTGGCTAAAACGCGGAAGGTCCCAGGTGCGAGGCCCATAAGATACATGTTTTGACCATCGTGATTAGGCATAAAAATAAAATAGGTCTCTTGGAAAACTCAGTTCTACTACGTATATATAGTGTAGTGGTTATCACGTCCGCTTTACACGCGGAATGTCCCAGGTTCGAGCCCTGGTAGATACATATTTTGTCCATCGTGATTGGGCATAAAAAAGCTAGGTCTCTTGGAAATTTCAGCATAACTACTGATCTATGGTGTAGTGGTTATCACGTCCGTTTCCCACGCGGAAGGTCCCAGGTTCGAGCCCTGGTAGATACATGTTTTGTCCATCGTGATTGGGCATAAAAATAAGCTAGATCTCTTGGAAAACTCAGTATTTCTACCTATCTATGGTGTAGTGGTTATCACGTCCGCCTAACACGCAGAAGGTCCCAGGTTCGAGCCCTGGTAGGTACATATTTTGTCCATCGTGATTGGGCATAAAAAAGCTAGGTCTCTTGGAAATTTCAGCATAACTACGTATCTATGGTGTAGTGGTTATCACGTCCGCTTCCCACGCAGAAGGTCCCAGGTTCGAGCCCTGGTAGATACATGTTTTGTCCATCGTGATTGGGCATAAAAATAAGCTAGATCTCTCGGAAAACTCATTATTACTACGTATCTAGGGTGTAGTGGTTATCACGTCCGCTTTACACGCGGAAGGTCCCAGGTTCGAGCCCTGGTAGATACATATTTTGTCCATCGTGATTGGGCATAAATATAAGCTAGATCTCTCGGAAAACTCATTATTACTACGTATCTAGGGTGTAGTGGTTATCACGTCCGCTTTACACGCGGAAGGTCCCAGGTTCGAGCCCTGGTAGA
Organism: Phalangium opilio; assembly: GCF_054372755.1. Lineage (NCBI taxonomy): Eukaryota > Metazoa > Arthropoda > Arachnida > Opiliones > Phalangiidae > Phalangium > Phalangium opilio. Next base: position 2,137,203 of record NW_028324148.1, on the reverse strand, counting down.
TACGTATTTTGACCATCGTGATAGGACATAAAAAAAGCTAGGTCTCTTGGAAAACTCAGTATCACTTCGTATCTATGGGATAGTGGTTATCACGTGTGGCTAACACGCGGAAGGTCCAAGGTTCGACGCCCATAAGATACATGTTTTGACCATCGTGATTAGGCATAAAAATATGCTAGGTCTCTTTGAAAACTCACTCTTACTACGTAGCTGTAGTGTAGTGGTTATCACGTCCGCTTTACACGCGGAAGGTCCCAGGTTCGAGCGCTGGTAGATACATGTTTTGTGCATCGTGATTGGGCATAAAAATAAGCTAGATCTCTCGGAAAGGTCAGTATTACTACGTATCTGTGGTGTAGTGGTTATCACGTCCGCTTTACACGCGGAAGGTCCCATGTTCGAGCCCTGGTAGATACATGTTTTGTCCATCGTGATTGGGCATAAAAATTAGCTAGATCTCTCGGAAAACTCAGTATTACTACGTATATATGGTGTAGTGGTTATCACGTCCGCCTAACACGTGGAAGGTGCCAGGTTCGAGCCCTGGTAGATAGATCTTTTGTCCATCGTGATTGGGCATAAAAAAAGCTAGGTCTCTTGGAAATTTTAGCATAACTACGTATCTATGGTGTAGTGGTTATCACGTCCGCCTAACACGCGGAAGGTCCCAGGTTCGAGCCCTTTTAGATACATGTTTTGTCCATCGTGATTGGGCATAAATATAAGCTAGGTCTCTTGGAAATTTCAACATAACTACGTATCTATGGTGTAGTGGTTATCACGTCCGCTTCACACGCGGAAGGTCCCAGGTTCGAGCCCTGGTAGATACATGTTTTGTCCATCGTTATTGGGCATAAAAATAAGCTAGATCTCTTGGAAAACTCAGTATTACTACGTATCTATGGTGTAGTGGTTATCACGTCCGCTTTACACGCGGAATGTCCCAGGTTCGAGACCTGGTAGATACATATTTTGTCCATCGTGATTGGGCATAAAAAAGCTAGGTCTCTTGGAAATTTCAGCATAACTACGTATCTATGGTGTAGTGGTTATCACGTCCGCTTCCCACGCAGAAGGTCCCAGGTTCGAGCCCTTGTAGATACATGTTTTGTCCATCGTGATTGGGCATAAAAATAAGCTAGATCTCTCGGAAAACTCAGTATTTCTACCTATCTATGGTGTAGTGGTTATCACGTCCGCCTAACACGCGGAAGGTCCCAGGTTCGAGCCCTGGTAGATACATATTTTGTCCATCGTGATTGGGCATAAATATAAGCTAGATCTCTCGGAAAACTCATTATTACTACGTATCTAGGGTGTAGTGGTTATCACGTCCGCTTTACACGCGGAAGGTCCCAGGTTCGAGCCCTGGTAGATACGTATTTTGACCATCGTGATAGGACATAAAAAAAGCTAGGTCTCTTGGAAAACTCAGTATCACTTCGTATCTATGGGATAGTGGTTATCACGTCTGGCTAAAACGCGGAAGGTCCCAGGTGCGAGGCCCATAAGATACATGTTTTGACCATCGTGATTAGGCATAAAAATAAAATAGGTCTCTTGGAAAACTCAGTTCTACTACGTATATATAGTGTAGTGGTTATCACGTCCGCTTTACACGCGGAATGTCCCAGGTTCGAGCCCTGGTAGATACATATTTTGTCCATCGTGATTGGGCATAAAAAAGCTAGGTCTCTTGGAAATTTCAGAATAACTACTTATCTATGGTGTAGTGGTTATCACGTCCGTTTCCCACGCGGAAGGTCCCAGGTTCGAGCCCTGGTAGATACATGTTTTGTCCATCGTGATTGGGCATAAAATAAGCTAGATCTCTCGGAAAACTCCGTATTTCTACCTATCTATGGTGTAGTGGTTATCACGTCCGCCTAACACGCAGAAGGTCCCAGGTTCGAGCCCTGGTAGGTACATATTTTGTCCATCGTGATTGGGCATAAAAAAGCTAGGTCTCTTGGAAATTTCAGCATAACTACGTATCTATGGTGTAGTGGTTATCACGTCCGCTTCCCACGCAGAAGGTCCCAGGTTCGAGCCCTGGTAGAGACATGTTTTGTCCATCGTGATTGGGCATAAAAATAAGCTAGATCTCTCGGAAAACTCAGTATTTCTACCTATCTATGGTGTAGTGGTTATCACGTCCGCCTAACACGCAGAAGGTCCCAGGTTCGAGCCCTGGTAGATACATATTTTGTCCATCGTGATTGGGCATAAATATAAGCTAGATCTCTCGGAAAACTCATTATTACTACGTATCTAGGGTGTAGTGGTTATCACGTCCGCTTTACACGCGGAAGGTCCCAGGTTCGAGCCCTGGTAGATACGTATTTTGACCATCGTGATAGGACATAAAAAAAGCTAGGTCTCTTGGAAAACTCAGTATCACTTCGTATCTATGGGATAGTGGTTATCACGTCTGGCTAACACGCGGAAGGTCCAAGGTTCGACGCCCATAAGATACATGTTTTGACCATCGTGATTAGGCATAAAAATATGCTAGGTCTCTTTGAAAACTCAATCTTACTACGTAGCTGTAGTGTAGTGGTTATCACGTCCGCTTTACACGCGGAAGGTCCCAGGTTCGAGCGCTGGTAGATACATGTTTTGTGCATCGTGATTGGGCATAAAAATAAGCTAGATCTCTCGGAAAACTCAGTATTACTACGTATCTGTGGTGTAGTGGTTATCACGTCCGCTTTACACGCGGAAGGTCCCATGTTCGAGCCCTGGTAGATACATGTTTTGTCCATCGTGATTGGGCATAAAAATTAGCTAGATCTCTCGGAAAACTCAGTATTACTACGTATATATGGTGTAGTGGTTATCACGTCCGCCTAACACGTGGAAGGTGCCAGGTTCGAGCCCTGGTAGATACATCTTTTGTCCATCGTGATTGGGCATAAAAAAAGCTAGGTCTCTTGGAAATTTTAACATAACTACGTATCTATGGTGTAGTGGTTATCACGTCCGCCTAACACGCGGAAGGTCCCAGGTTCGAGCCCTTTTAGATACATGTTTTGTCCATCGTGATTGGGCATAAATATAAGCTAGGTCTCTTGGAAATTTCAACATAACTACGTATCTATGGTGTAGTGGTTATCACGTCCGCCTAACACGCGGAAGGTCCCAGGTTCGAGCCCTTTTAGATACATATTTTGTCCATCGTGATTGGGCATAAATATAAGCTAGGTCTCTTGGAAATTTCAACATAACTACGTATCTATGGTGTAGTGGTTATCACGTCCGCTTTACACGCGGAAGGTCCCAGGTTCGAGCCCTGGTAGATACATGTTTTGTCCATCGTTATTGGGCATAAAAATAAGCTAGATCTCTCGGAAAACTCAGTACTACTACGTATCTATGGTGTAATGGTTATCACGTCCGCTTTACACGCGGAAGGTCCCAGGTTCGAGCGCTGGTAGATACATGTTTTGTCCATCGTGATTGGGCATAAAAATAAGCTAGATCTCTCGGCAAACTCATTATTACTACGTATCTAGGGTGTAGTGGTTATCACGTCCGCTTTACACGCGGAAGGTCCCAGGTTCGAGACCCATACGGTACATGTTTTGACCATCGTGATTAGGCATAAAAATAAAATAGGTCTCTTGGAAAACTCAGTTCTACTACGTATATATAGTGTAGTGGTTATCACGTCCGCTTTACACGCGGAATGTCCCAGGTTCGAGCCCTGGTAGATACATGTTTTGTCCATCGTGATTGGGCATAAAAATAAGCTAGATCTCTCGGAAAACTCAGTATTACTACGTATCTGTGGTGTAGTGGTTATCACGTCCGCTTTACACGCGGAAGGTCCCATGTTCGAGCCGTGGTAGATAGATGTTTTGTCCATCGTGATTGGGCATAAAAATTAGCTAGATCTCTCGGAAAACTCAGTATTACTACGTATATATGGTGTAGTGGTTATCACGTCCGCCTAACACGTGGAAGGTGCCAGGTTCGAGCGCTGGTAGATACATGTTTTGTGCATCGTGATTGGGCATAAAAATAAGCTAGATCTCTCGGAAAAGTCAGTATTACTACGTATCTGTGGTGTAGTGGTTATCACGTCCGCTTTACACGCGGAAGGTCCCATGTTCGAGCCCTGGTAGATACATGTTTTGTCCATCGTGATTGGGCATAAAAATTAGCTAGATCTCTCGGAAAACTCAGTATTACTACGTATATATGGTGTAGTGGTTATCACGTCCGCCTAACACGTGGAAGGTGCCAGGTTCGAGCCCTGGTAGATAGATCTTTTGTCCATCGTGATTGGGCATAAAAAAAGCTAGGTCTCTTGGAAATTTTAGCATAACTACGTATCTATGGTGTAGTGGTTATCACGTCCGCCTAACACGCGGAAGGTCCCAGGTTCGAGCCCTTTTAGATACATGTTTTGTCCATCGTGATTGGGCATAAATATAAGCTAGGTCTCTTGGAAATTTCAACATAACTACGTATCTATGGTGTAGTGGTTATCACGTCCGCTTCACACGCGGAAGGTCCCAGGTTCGAGCCCTGGTAGATACATGTTTTGTCCATCGTTATTGGGCATAAAAATAAGCTAGATCTCTTGGAAAACTCAGTATTACTACGTATCTATGGTGTAGTGGTTATCACGTCCGCTTTACACGCGGAATGTCCCAGGTTCGAGACCTGGTAGATACATATTTTGTCCATCGTGATTGGGCATAAAAAAGCTAGGTCTCTTGGAAATTTCAGCATAACTACGTATCTATGGTGTAGTGGTTATCACGTCCGCTTCCCACGCAGAAGGTCCCAGGTTCGAGCCCTTGTAGATACATGTTTTGTCCATCGTGATTGGGCATAAAAATAAGCTAGATCTCTCGGAAAACTCAGTATTTCTACCTATCTATGGTGTAGTGGTTATCACGTCCGCCTAACACGCGGAAGGTCCCAGGTTCGAGCCCTGGTAGATACATATTTTGTCCATCGTGATTGGGCATAAATATAAGCTAGATCTCTCGGAAAACTCATTATTACTACGTATCTAGGGTGTAGTGGTTATCACGTCCGCTTTACACGCGGAAGGTCCCAGGTTCGAGCCCTGGTAGATACGTATTTTGACCATCGTGATAGGACATAAAAAAGCTAGGTCTCTTGGAAAACTCAGTATCACTTCGTATCTATGGGATAGTGGTTATCACGTCTGGCTAAAACGCGGAAGGTCCCAGGTGCGAGGCCCATAAGATACATGTTTTGACCATCGTGATTAGGCATAAAAATAAAATAGGTCTCTTGGAAAACTCAGTTCTACTACGTATATATAGTGTAGTGGTTATCACGTCCGCTTTACACGCGGAATGTCCCAGGTTCGAGCCCTGGTAGATACATATTTTGTCCATCGTGATTGGGCATAAAAAAGCTAGGTCTCTTGGAAATTTCAGAATAACTACTTATCTATGGTGTAGTGGTTATCACGTCCGTTTCCCACGCGGAAGGTCCCAGGTTCGAGCCCTGGTAGATACATGTTTTGTCCATCGTGATTGGGCATAAAATAAGCTAGATCTCTCGGAAAACTCCGTATTTCTACCTATCTATGGTGTAGTGGTTATCACGTCCGCCTAACACGCAGAAGGTCCCAGGTTCGAGCCCTGGTAGGTACATATTTTGTCCATCGTGATTGGGCATAAAAAAGCTAGGTCTCTTGGAAATTTCAGCATAACTACGTATCTATGGTGTAGTGGTTATCACGTCCGCTTCCCACGCAGAAGGTCCCAGGTTCGAGCCCTGGTAGAGACATGTTTTGTCCATCGTGATTGGGCATAAAAATAAGCTAGATCTCTCGGAAAACTCAGTATTTCTACCTATCTATGGTGTAGTGGTTATCACGTCCGCCTAACACGCAGAAGGTCCCAGGTTCGAGCCCTGGTAGATACATATTTTGTCCATCGTGATTGGGCATAAATATAAGCTAGATCTCTCGGAAAACTCATTATTACTACGTATCTAGGGTGTAGTGGTTATCACGTCCGCTTTACACGCGGAAGGTCCCAGGTTCGAGCCCTGGTAGATACGTATTTTGACCATCGTGATAGGACATAAAAAAAGCTAGGTCTCTTGGAAAACTCAGTATCACTTCGTATCTATGGGATAGTGGTTATCACGTCTGGCTAACACGCGGAAGGTCCAAGGTTCGACGCCCATAAGATACATGTTTTGACCATCGTGATTAGGCATAAAAATATGCTAGGTCTCTTTGAAAACTCAATCTTACTACGTAGCTGTAGTGTAGTGGTTATCACGTCCGCTTTACACGCGGAAGGTCCCAGGTTCGAGCGCTGGTAGATACATGTTTTGTGCATCGTGATTGGGCATAAAAATAAGCTAGATCTCTCGGAAAACTCAGTATTACTACGTATCTGTGGTGTAGTGGTTATCACGTCCGCTTTACACGCGGAAGGTCCCATGTTCGAGCCCTGGTAGATACATGTTTTGTCCATCGTGATTGGGCATAAAAATTAGCTAGATCTCTCGGAAAACTCAGTATTACTACGTATATATGGTGTAGTGGTTATCACGTCCGCCTAACACGTGGAAGGTGCCAGGTTCGAGCCCTGGTAGATACATCTTTTGTCCATCGTGATTGGGCATAAAAAAAGCTAGGTCTCTTGGAAATTTTAACATAACTACGTATCTATGGTGTAGTGGTTATCACGTCCGCCTAACACGCGGAAGGTCCCAGGTTCGAGCCCTTTTAGATACATGTTTTGTCCATCGTGATTGGGCATAAATATAAGCTAGGTCTCTTGGAAATTTCAACATAACTACGTATCTATGGTGTAGTGGTTATCACGTCCGCCTAACACGCGGAAGGTCCCAGGTTCGAGCCCTTTTAGATACATATTTTGTCCATCGTGATTGGGCATAAATATAAGCTAGGTCTCTTGGAAATTTCAACATAACTACGTATCTATGGTGTAGTGGTTATCACGTCCGCTTTACACGCGGAAGGTCCCAGGTTCGAGCCCTGGTAGATACATGTTTTGTCCATCGTTATTGGGCATAAAAATAAGCTAGATCTCTCGGAAAACTCAGTACTACTACGTATCTATGGTGTAATGGTTATCACGTCCGCTTTACACGCGGAAGGTCCCAGGTTCGAGCGCTGGTAGATACATGTTTTGTCCATCGTGATTGGGCATAAAAATAAGCTAGATCTCTCGGCAAACTCATTATTACTACGTATCTAGGGTGTAGTGGTTATCACGTCCGCTTTACACGCGGAAGGTCCCAGGTTCGAGACCCATACGGTACATGTTTTGACCATCGTGATTAGGCATAAAAATAAAATAGGTCTCTTGGAAAACTCAGTTCTACTACGTATATATAGTGTAGTGGTTATCACGTCCGCTTTACACGCGGAATGTCCCAGGTTCGAGCCCTGGTAGATACATGTTTTGTCCATCGTGATTGGGCATAAAAATAAGCTAGATCTCTCGGAAAACTCAGTATTACTACGTATCTGTGGTGTAGTGGTTATCACGTCCGCTTTACACGCGGAAGGTCCCATGTTCGAGCCGTGGTAGATAGATGTTTTGTCCATCGTGATTGGGCATAAAAATTAGCTAGATCTCTCGGAAAACTCAGTATTACTACGTATATATGGTGTAGTGGTTATCACGTCCGCCTAACACGTGGAAGGTGCCAGGTTCGAGCCCTGGTAGATACATATTTTGTCCATCGTGATTGGGCATAAAAAAGCTAGGTCTCTTGGAAAACTCAGCATTATTACGTATCTATGGTGTAGTGGTTATCACGTCCGCTTAATACGCGGAAGGTCCCAAGTTCGAGTCCTGGTAGATACATGTTTTGTCCATCGTGATTGGGCATAAAAAAGCTAGGTCTCTTGGAAATTTCAACATAACTACGTATCTATGGTGTAGTGGTTATCACGTCCGCCTAACACGCGGAAGGTCCCAGGTTCGAGCCCTTTTAGATACATATTTTGTCCATCGTGATTGGGCATAAATATAAGCTAGGTCTCTTGGAAATTTCAATATAACTACGTATCTATGGTGTAGTGGTTATCACGTCCGCTTCACACGCGGAAGGTCCCAGGTTCGAGCCCTGGTAGATACATGTTTTGTCCATCGTGATTGGGCATAAAAATAAGCTAGATCTCTCGGAAAACTCAGTACTACTACGTATCTATGGTGTAATGGTTATCACGTCCACTTTACACGCGGAAGGTCCCAGGTTCGAGCCCTGGTAGATACATATTTTGACCATCGTGATAGGACATAAAAAAAGTTAGGTCTCTTGGAAAACTCAGTATCACTTCGTATCTACGGGATAGTGGTTATCACGTCTGGCTAAGACGCGGAAGGTCCCAGGTGCAAGGCCCATAAGGTACATGTTTTGACCACTGTGATTAGGCATAAAAATAAAATAGGTCTCTTGGAAAACTCAGTTCTACCACGTATATATAGTGTAGTGGTTATCAAGTCCGCTTTACACGCGGAATGTCCCAGGTTCGAGCCCTGGTAGATACATAGTTAGTCCATCGTGATTGGGCATAAAAAAGCTAGGTCTCTTGGAAAACTCAGTATCACTTCGTATCTATGGGATAGTGGTTATCACGTCTGGCTAACACGCGGAAGGTCCCAGGTTCGAGACCCATACGGTACATGTTTTGACCATCGTGATTAGGCATAAAAATAAAATAGGTCTCTTGGAAAACTCAGTTCTACTACGTATATATAGTGTAGTGGTTATCACGTCCGCTTTACACGCGGAATGTCCCAGGTTCGAGCCCTGGTAGATACATGTTTTGTCCATCGTGATTGGGCATAAAAATAAGCTAGATCTCTCGGAAAACACAGTATTACTACGTATCTGTGGTGTAGTGGTTATCACGTCCGCCTAACACGTGGAAGGTCCCAAGTTCGAGTCCTGGTAGATACATGTTTTGTCCTTCGTGATTGGGCATAAAAAAGCTAGGTCTCTTGGAAAACTCAGTATCACTACGTATCTATGGTGTAGTGGTTATCACGTCCGCCTAACACGTGGAAGGTCCCAGGTTCGAGCCCTGGTAGATACATATTTTTTCCATCGTGATTGGGCATAAAAAAGCTAGGTCTCTTGGAAATTTCAACATAACTACGTATCTATAATGTAGTGGTTATCACGTCCGCTTCACACGCGGAAGGTCCCAGGTTCGAGCCCTGGTAGATACGTATTTTGTCCATCGTGATTGGGCATAAATAGAAGCTAGATCTCTCGGAAAACTCAGTACTACTACGAATCTATGGTGTAGTGGTTATCACGTCCGCTTTACACGCGGAAGGTCCCAGGTTCAAGCCCTGGTAGATACATATTTTGACCATCGTGATAGGACATAAAAAAGTTAGGTCTCTTGGAAAACTCAGTATCACTTCGTATCTACGGGATAGTGGTTATCACGTCTGGCTAACACGCGGAAGGTCCCAGGTGCAAGGCCCATAAGGTACATGTTTTGACCACTGTGATTAGGCATAAAAATAAAATAGGTCTCTTGGAAAACTCAGTTCTACCACGTATATATAGTGTAGTGGTTATCAAGTCCGCTTTACACGCGGAATGTCCCAGGTTCGAGCCCTGGTAGATACATATTTAGTCCATCGTGATTGGGCATAAAAAAGCTAGGTCTCTTGGAAATTTCAGCATAACTACGTATCTATGGTGTAGTGGTTATCACGTCCGCTTCCCACGCAGAAGGTCCCAGGTTCGAGCCCTGGTAGATACATGTTTTGTCCATCGTGATTGGGCATAAAAATAAGCTAGATCTCTCGGAAAACTCAGTATTTCTACCTATCTATGGTGTAGTGGTTATCACGTCCGCCTAATACGCAGAAGGTCCCAGGTTCGAGCCCTGGTAGATACATATTTTGTCCATCGTGATTGGGCATAAATATAAGCTAGATCTCTCGGAAAACTCATTAATACTACGTATCTAGGGTGTAGTGGTTATCACGTCCGCTTTATACGCGGAAGGTCCCAGGTTCGAGCCCTGGTAGATACGTATTTTGACCATCGTGATAGGAGATAAAAAAAGCTAGGTCTCTTGGAAAACTTAGTATCACTTCGTATCTATGGGATAGTGGTTATCACGTCTGGCTAAAACGCGGAAGGTCCCAGGTGCGAGGCCCATAAGATACATGTTTTGACCATCGTGATTAGGCATAAAAATAAAATAGGTCTCTTGGAAAACTCAGTTCTTCTACGTATATATAGTGTAGTGGTTATCACGTCCGCCTAACACGCAGAAGGTCCCAGGTTCGAGCCCTGGTAGGTACATATTTTGTCCATCGTGATTGGGCATAAAAAAGCTAGGTCTCTTGGAAATATCAGCATAACTACGTATCTATGGTGTAGTGGTTATCACGTCCGCTTCCCACGCAGAAGGTCCCAGGTTCGAGCCCTGGTAGATACATGTTTTGTCCATCGTGATTGGGCATAAAAATAAGCTAGATCTCTCGGAAAACTCAGTATTTCTACCTATCTATGGTGTAGTGGTTATCACGTCCGCCTAACACGCAGAAGGTCCCAGGTTCGAGCCCTGGTAGATACATATTTTGTCCATCGTGATTGGGCATAAATATAAGCTAGATCTCTCGGAAAACTCATTATTACTACGTATCTAGGGTGTAGTGGTTATCACGTCCGCTTTACACGCGGAAGGTCCCAGGTTCGAGCCCTGGTAGATACGTATTTTGACCATCGTGATAGGACATAAAAAAGCTAGGTCTCTTGGAAAACTCAGTATCACTTCGTATCTATGGGATAGTGGTTATCACGTCTGGCTAACACGCGGAAGGTCCAAGGTTCGACGCCCATAAGATACATGTTTTGACCATCGTGATAAGGCATAAAAATATGCTAGGTCTCTTTGAAAACTCAATCTTACTACGTAGCTGTAGTGTAGTGGTTATCACGTCCGCTTTACACGCGGAAGGTCCCAGGTTCGAGCGCTGGTAGATACATGTTTTGTCCATCGTGATTGGGCATAAAAATAAGCTAGATCTCTCGGAAAACTCAGTATTACTACGTATCTGTGGTGTAGTGGTTATCACGTCCGCTTTACACGCGGAAGGTCCCATGTTCGAGCCCTGGTAGATACATGTTTTGTCCATCGTGATTGGGCATAAAAATTAGCTAGATCTCTCGGAAAACTCAGTATTACTACGTATATATGGTGTAGTGGTTATCACGTCCGCCTAACACGTGGAAGGTGCCAGGTTCGAGCCCTGGTAGATACATCTTTTGTCCATCGTTATTGGGCATAAAAAAAGCTAGGTCTCTTGGAAATTTTAACATAACTACGTATCTATGGTGTAGTGGTTATCACGTCCGCCTAACACGCGGAAGGTCCCAGGTTCGAGCCCTTTTAGATACATGTTTTGTCCATCGTGATTGGGCATAAATATAAGCTAGGTCTCTTGGAAATTTCAACATAACTACGTATCTATGGTGTAGTGGTTATCACGTCCGCCTAACACGCGGAAGGTCCCAGGTTCGAGCCCTTTTAGATACATATTTTGTCCATCGTGATTGGGCATAAATATAAGCTAGGTCTCTTGGAAATTTCAACATAACTACGTATCTATGGTGTAGTGGTTATCACGTCCGCTTCACACGCGGAAGGTCCCAGGTTCGAGCCCTGGTAGATACATGTTTTGTCCATCGTGATTGGGCATAAAAATAAGCTAGATCTCTCGGAAAACTCAGTACTACTACGTATCTATGGTGTAATGGTTATCACGTCCGCTTTACTCGCGGAAGGTCCCAGGTTCGAGCCCTGGTAGATACATATTTTGACCATCGTGATAGGACATAAAAAAGCTAGGTCTCTTGGAAAACTCAGTATCACTTCGTATCAATGGGATAGTGGTTATCACGTCTGGCTAACACGCGGAAGGTCCCAGGTTCGAGACCCATACGGTACATGTTTTGACCATCGTGATTAGGCATAAAAATAAAATAGGTCTCTTAGAAAACTCAGTTCTACTACGTATATATAGTGTAGTGGTTATCACGTCCGCTTTACACGCGGAATGTCCCAGGTTCGAGCCCTGGTAGATACATGTTTTGTCCATCGTGATTGGGCATAAAAATAAGCTAGATCTCTCGGAAAACTCAGTATTACTACGTATATATGGTGTAGTGGTTATCACGTCCGCTTAATACGCGGAAGGTCCCAAGTTCGAGTCCTGGTAGATACATATTTTGTCCATCGTGATTGGGCATAAATATAAGCTAGATCTCTTGGAAATTTCAACATAACTACGTATCTATGGTGTAGTGGTTATCACGTCCGCCTAACACGCGGAAGGTCCCAGGTTCGAGCCCTTTTAGATACATATTTTGTCCATCGTGATTGGGCATAAATATAAGCTAGGTCTCTTGGAAATTTCAACATAACTACGTATCTATGGTGTAGTGGTTATCACGTCCGCTTCACACGCGGAAGGTCCCAGGTTCGAGCCCTGGTAGATACATGTTTTGTCCATCGTGATTGGGCATAAAAATAAGCTAGATCTCTCGGAAAACTCAGTACTACTACGTATCTATGGTGTAATGGTTATCACGTCCACTTTACACGCGGAAGGTCCCAGGTTCGAGCCCTGGTAGATACATATTTTGACCATCGTGATAGGACATAAAAAAGCTAGGTCTCTTGGAAAACTTAGTATCACTTCGTATCTATGGGATAGTGGTTATCACGTCTGGCTAACACGCGGAAGGTCCCAGGTTCGAGACCCATACGGTACATGTTTTGACCATCGTGATTAGGCATAAAAATAAAATAGGTCTCTTGGAAAACTCAGTTCTTCTACGTATATATAGTGTAGTGGTTATCACGTCCGCCTAACACGCAGAAGGTCCCAGGTTCGAGCCCTGGTAGGTACATATTTTGTCCATCGTGATTGGGCATAAAAAAGCTAGGTCTCTTGGAAATTTCAGCATAACTACGTATCTATGGTGTAGTGGTTATCACGTCCGCTTCCCACGCAGAAGGTCCCAGGTTCGAGCCCTGGTAGATACATGTTTTGTCCATCGTGATTGGGCATAAAAATAAGCTAGATCTCTCGGAAAACTCAGTATTTCTACCTATCTATGGTGTAGTGGTTATCACGTCCGCCTAACACGCAGAAGGTCCCAGGTTCGAGCCCTGGTAGATACATATTTTGTCCATCGTGATTGGGCATAAATATAAGCTAGATCTCTCGGAAAACTCATTATTACTACGTATCTAGGGTGTAGTGGTTATCACGTCCGCTTTACACGCGGAAGGTCCCAGGTTCGAGCCCTGGTAGATACGTATTTTGACCATCGTGATAGGACATAAAAAAAGCTAGGTCTCTTGGAAAACTCAGTATCACTTCGTATCTATGGGATAGTGGTTATCACGTCTGGCTAACACGCGGAAGGTCCAAGGTTCGACGCCCATAAGATACATGTTTTGACCATCGTGATTAGGCATAAAAATATGCTAGGTCTCTTTGAAAACTCAATCTTACTACGTAGCTGTAGTGTAGTGGTTATCACGTCCGCTTTACACGCGGAAGGTCCCAGGTTCGAGCGCTGGTAGATACATGTTTTGTCCATCGTGATTGGGCATAAAAATAAGCTAGATCTCTCGGAAAACTCAGTATTACTACGTATCTGTGGTGTAGTGGTTATCACGTCCGCTTTACACGCGGAAGGTCCCATGTTCGAGCCCTGGTAGATACATGTTTTGTCCATCGTGATTGGGCATAAAAATTAGCTAGATCTCTCGGAAAACTCAGTATTACTACGTATATATGGTGTAGTGGTTATCACGTCCGCCTAACACGTGGAAGGTGCCAGGTTCGAGCCCTGGTAGATACATCTTTTGTCCATCGTGATTGGGCATAAAAAAAGCTAGGTCTCTTGGAAATTTTAACATAACTACGTATCTATGGTGTAGTGGTTATCACGTCCGCCTAACACGCGGAAGGTCCCAGGTTCGAGCCCTGGTAGATACATGTTTTGTCCATCGTGATTGGGCATAAAAATAAGCTAGATCTCTCGGAAAACTCAGTATTACTACGTATATATGGTGTAGTGGTTATCACGTCCGCTTAATACGCGGAAGGTCCCAAGTTCGAGTCCTGGTAGATACATATTTTGTCCATCGTGATTGGGCATAAATATAAGCTAGATCTCTTGGAAATTTCAACATAACTACGTATCTATGGTGTAGTGGTTATCACGTCCGCCTAACACGCGGAAGGTCCCAGGTTCGAGCCCTTTTAGATACATATTTTGTCCATCGTGATTGGGCATAAATATAAGCTAGGTCTCTTGGAAATTTCAACATAACTACGTATCTATGGTGTAGTGGTTATCACGTCCGCTTCACACGCGGAAGGTCCCAGGTTCGAGCCCTGGTAGATACATGTTTTGTCCATCGTGATTGGGCATAAAAATAAGCTAGATCTCTCGGAAAACTCAGTACTACTACGTATCTATGGTGTAATGGTTATCACGTCCACTTTACACGCGGAAGGTCCCAGGTTCGAGCCCTGGTAGATACATATTTTGACCATCGTGATAGGACATAAAAAAGCTAGGTCTCTTGGAAAACTTAGTATCACTTCGTATCTATGGGATAGTGGTTATCACGTCTGGCTAACACGCGGAAGGTCCCAGGTTCGAGACCCATACGGTACATGTTTTGACCATCGTGATTAGGCATAAAAATAAAATAGGTCTCTTGGAAAACTCAGTTCTTCTACGTATATATAGTGTAGTGGTTATCACGTCCGCCTAACACGCAGAAGGTCCCAGGTTCGAGCCCTGGTAGGTACATATTTTGTCCATCGTGATTGGGCATAAAAAAGCTAGGTCTCTTGGAAATTTCAGCATAACTACGTATCTATGGTGTAGTGGTTATCACGTCCGCTTCCCACGCAGAAGGTCCCAGGTTCGAGCCCTGGTAGATACATGTTTTGTCCATCGTGATTGGGCATAAAAATAAGCTAGATCTCTCGGAAAACTCAGTATTTCTACCTATCTATGGTGTAGTGGTTATCACGTCCGCCTAACACGCAGAAGGTCCCAGGTTCGAGCCCTGGTAGATACATATTTTGTCCATCGTGATTGGGCATAAATATAAGCTAGATCTCTCGGAAAACTCATTATTACTACGTATCTAGGGTGTAGTGGTTATCACGTCCGCTTTACACGCGGAAGGTCCCAGGTTCGAGCCCTGGTAGATACGTATTTTGACCATCGTGATAGGACATAAAAAAAGCTAGGTCTCTTGGAAAACTCAGTATCACTTCGTATCTATGGGATAGTGGTTATCACGTCTGGCTAACACGCGGAAGGTCCAAGGTTCGACGCCCATAAGATACATGTTTTGACCATCGTGATTAGGCATAAAAATATGCTAGGTCTCTTTGAAAACTCAATCTTACTACGTAGCTGTAGTGTAGTGGTTATCACGTCCGCTTTACACGCGGAAGGTCCCAGGTTCGAGCGCTGGTAGATACATGTTTTGTCCATCGTGATTGGGCATAAAAATAAGCTAGATCTCTCGGAAAACTCAGTATTACTACGTATCTGTGGTGTAGTGGTTATCACGTCCGCTTTACACGCGGAAGGTCCCATGTTCGAGCCCTGGTAGATACATGTTTTGTCCATCGTGATTGGGCATAAAAATTAGCTAGATCTCTCGGAAAACTCAGTATTACTACGTATATATGGTGTAGTGGTTATCACGTCCGCCTAACACGTGGAAGGTGCCAGGTTCGAGCCCTGGTAGATACATCTTTTGTCCATCGTGATTGGGCATAAAAAAAGCTAGGTCTCTTGGAAATTTTAACATAACTACGTATCTATGGTGTAGTGGTTATCACGTCCGCCTAACACGCGGAAGGTCCCAGGTTCGAGCCCTTTTAGATACATGTTTTGTCCATCGTGATTGGGCATAAATATAAGCTAGGTCTCTTGGAAATTTCAACATAACTACGTATCTATGGTGTAGTGGTTATCACGTCCGCCTAACACGCGGAAGGTCCCAGGTTCGAGCCCTTTTAGATACATATTTTGTCCATCGTGATTGGGCATAAATATAAGCTAGGTCTCTTGGAAATTTCAACATAACTACGTATCTATGGTGTAGTGGTTATCACGTCCGCTTCACACGCGGAAGGTCCCAGGTTCGAGCCCTGGTAGATACATGTTTTGTCCATCGTGATTGGGCATAAAAATAAGCTAGATCTCTCGGAAAACTCAGTACTACTACGTATCTATGGTGTAATGGTTATCACGTCCGCTTTACTCGCGGAAGGTCCCAGGTTCGAGCCCTGGTAGATACATATTTTGACCATCGTGATAGGACATAAAAAAGCTAGGTCTCTTGGAAAACTCAGTATCACTTCGTATCAATGGGATAGTGGTTATCACGTCTGGCTAACACGCGGAAGGTCCCAGGTTCGAGACCCATACGGTACATGTTTTGACCATCGTGATTAGGCATAAAAATAAAATAGGTCTCTTAGAAAACTCAGTTCTACTACGTATATATAGTGTAGTGGTTATCACGTCCGCTTTACACGCGGAATGTCCCAGGTTCGAGCCCTGGTAGATACATGTTTTGTCCATCGTGATTGGGCATAAAAATAAGCTAGATCTCTCGGAAAACTCAGTATTACTACGTATATATGGTGTAGTGGTTATCACGTCCGCTTAATACGCGGAAGGTCCCAAGTTCGAGTCCTGGTAGATACATATTTTGTCCATCGTGATTGGGCATAAATATAAGCTAGATCTCTTGGAAATTTCAACATAACTACGTATCTATGGTGTAGTGGTTATCACGTCCGCCTAACACGCGGAAGGTCCCAGGTTCGAGCCCTTTTAGATACATATTTTGTCCATCGTGATTGGGCATAAATATAAGCTAGGTCTCTTGGAAATTTCAACATAACTACGTATCTATGGTGTAGTGGTTATCACGTCCGCTTCACACGCGGAAGGTCCCAGGTTCGAGCCCTGGTAGATACATGTTTTGTCCATCGTGATTGGGCATAAAAATAAGCTAGATCTCTCGGAAAACTCAGTACTACTACGTATCTATGGTGTAATGGTTATCACGTCCACTTTACACGCGGAAGGTCCCAGGTTCGAGCCCTGGTAGATACATATTTTGACCATCGTGATAGGACATAAAAAAGCTAGGTCTCTTGGAAAACTTAGTATCACTTCGTATCTATGGGATAGTGGTTATCACGTCTGGCTAACACGCGGAAGGTCCCAGGTTCGAGACCCATACGGTACATGTTTTGACCATCGTGATTAGGCATAAAAATAAAATAGGTCTCTTAGAAAACTCAGTTCTACTACGTATATATAGTGTAGTGGTTATCACGTCCGCTTTACACGCGGAATGTCCCAGGTTCGAGCCCTGGTAGATACATGTTTTGTCCATCGTGATTGGGCATAAAAATAAGCTAGATCTCTCGGAAAACCCAGTATTACTACGTATCTGTGGTGTAGTGGTTATCACGTCCGCTTTACACGCGGAAGGTCCCATGTTCGAGCCCTGGTAGATACATGTTTTGTCCATCGTGATTGGGCATAAAAATTAGCTAGATCTCTCGGAAAACTCAGTATTACTACGTATATATGGTGTAGTGGTTATCACGTCCGCTTAATACGCGGAAGGTCCCAAGTTCGAGTCCTGGTAGATACATGTTTTGTCCAACGTGATTGGGCATAAAAAAGCTAGGTCTCTTGGAAATTTCAACATAACTACGTATCTATGGTGTAGTGGTTATCACGTCCGCCTAACACGCGGAAGGTCCCAGGTTCGAGCCCTTTTAGATACATATTTTGTCCATCGTGATTGGGCATAAATATAAGCTAGATCTCTTGGAAATTTCAACATAACTACGTATCTATGGTGTAGTGGTTATCACGTCCGCCTAACACGCGGAAGGTCCCAGGTTCGAGCCCTTTTAGATACATATTTTGTCCATCGTGATTGGGCATAAATATAAGCTAGGTCTCTTGGAAATTTCAACATAAATACGTATCTATGGTGTAGTGGTTATCACGTCCGCTTCACACGCGGAAGGTCCCAGGTTCGAGCCCTGGTAGATACATGTTTTGTCCATCGTGATTGGGCATAAAAATAAGCTAGATCTCTCGGAAAACTCAGTACTACTACGTATCTATGGTGTAATGGTTATCACGTCCACTTTACACGCGGAAGGTCCCAAGTTCGAGTCCTGGTAGATACATGTTTTGTCCATCGTGATTGGGCATAAAAAAGCTAGGTCTCTTGGAAAACTCAGTATCACTACGTATCTATGGTGTAGTGGTTATCACGTCCGCCTAACACGTGGAAGGTCCCAGGTTCGAGCCCTGGTAGATACATATTTTTTCCATCGTGATTGGGCATAAAAAAGCTAGGTCTCTTGGCAATTTCAACATAACTACGTATCTGTAATGTAGTGGTTATCACGTCCGCTTCACACGCGGAAGTTCCCAGGTTCGAGCCCTGGTAGATACGTATTTTGTCCATCGTGATTGGGCATAAATAGAAGCTAGATCTCTCGGAAAACTCAGTACTACTACGTATCTATGGTGTAGTGGTTATCACGTCCGCTTTACACGCGGAAGGTCCCAGGTTCAAGCCCTGGTAGATACATATTTTGACCATCGTGATAGGACATAAAAAAGTTAGGTCTCTTGGAAAACTCAGTATCACTTCGTATCTACGGGATAGTGGTTATCACGTCTGGCTAACACGCGGAAGGTCCCAGGTGCGAGGCCCATAAGGTACATGTTTTGACCATCGTGATTAGGCATAAAAATAAAATAGGTCTCTTGGAAAACTCAGTTCTACTACGTATATATAGTGTAGTGGTTATCACGTCCGCTTTACACGCGGAATGTCCCAGGTTCGAGCCCTGGTAGATACATGTTTTGTCCATCGTGATTGGGCATAAAAATAAGCTAGATCTCTCGGAAAACACAGTATTACTACGTATCTGTGGTGTAGTGGTTATCACGTCCGCCTAACACGTGGAAGGTCCCAAGTTCGAGTCCTGGTAGATACATGTTTTGTCCATCGTGATTGGGCATAAAAAAGCTAGGTCTCTTGGAAAACTCAGTATCACTACGTATCTATGGTGTAGTGGTTATCACGTCCGCCTAACACGTGGAAGGTCCCAGGTTCGAGCCCTGGTAGATACATATTTTTTCCATCGTGATTGGGCATAAAAAAGCTAGGTCTCTTGGCAATTTCAACATAACTACGTATCTGTAATGTAGTGGTTATCACGTCCGCTTCACACGCGGAAGTTCCCAGGTTCGAGCCCTGGTAGATACGTATTTTGTCCATCGTGATTGGGCATAAATAGAAGCTAGATCTCTCGGAAAACTCAGTACTACTACGTATCTATGGTGTAGTGGTTATCACGTCCGCTTTACACGCGGAAGGTCCCAGGTTCAAGCCCTGGTAGATACATATTTTGACCATCGTGATAGGACATAAAAAAGTTAGGTCTCTTGGAAAACTCAGTATCACTTCGTATCTACGGGATAGTGGTTATCACGTCTGGCTAACACGCGGAAGGTCCCAGGTGCGAGGCCCATAAGGTACATGTTTTGACCACTGTGATTAGGCATAAAAATAAAATAGGTCTCTTGGAAAACTCAGTTCTACCACGTATATATAGTGTAGTGGTTATCAAGTCCGCTTTACACGCGGAATGTCCCAGGTTCGAGCCCTGGTAGATACATATTTAGTCCATCGTGATTGGGCATAAAAAAGCTAGGTCTCTTGGAAATTTCAGCATAACTACGTATCTATGGTGTAGTGGTTATCACGTCCGCTTCCCACGCAGAAGGTCCCAGGTTCGAGTCCTGGTAGATACATGTTTTGTCCATCGTGATTGGGCATAAAAATAAGCTAGATCTCTCGGAAAACTCAGTATTTCTACCTATCTATGGTGTAGTGGTTATCACGTCCGCCTAACACGCAGAAGGTCCCAGGTTCGAGCCCTGGTAGATACATATTTTGTCCATCGTGATTGGGCATAAATATAAGCTAGATCTCTCGGAAAACTCATTATTACTACGTATCTAGGGTGTAGTGGTTATCACGTCCGCTTTACACGCGGAAGGTCCCAGGTTCGAGCCCTGGTAGATACGTATTTTGACCATCGTGATAGGAGATAAAAAAAGCTAGGTCTCTTGGAAATCTCAGTATCACTTCGTATCTATGGGATAGTGGTTATCACGTCTGGCTAAAACGCGGAAGGTCCCAGGTGCGAGGCCCATAAGATACATGTTTTGACCATCGTGATTAGGCATAAAAATAAAATAGGTCTCTTGGAAAACTCAGTTCTTCTACGTATATATAGTGTAGTGGTTATCACGTCCGCCTAACACGCAGAAAGTCCCAGGTTCGAGCCCTGGTAGGTACATATTTTGTCCATCGTGATTGGGCATAAAAAAGCTAGGTCTCTTGGAAATTTCAGCATAACTACGTATCTATGGTGTAGTGGTTATCACGTCCGCTTCCCACGCAGAAGGTCCCAGGTTCGAGCCCTGGTAGATACATGTTTTGTCCATCGTGATTGGGCATAAAAATAAGCTAGATCTCTCGGAAAACTCAGTATTTCTACCTATCTATGGTGTAGTGGTTATCACGTCCGCCTAACACGCAGAAGGTCCCAGGTTCGAGCCCTGGTAGATACATATTTTGTCCATCGTGATTGGGCATAAATATAAGCTAGATCTCTCGGAAAACTCATTATTACTACGTATCTAGGGTGTAGTGGTTATCACGTCCGTTTTACACGCGGAAGGTCCCAGGTTCGAGCCCTGGTAGATACGTATTTTACCATCGTGATAGGAGATAAAAAAAGCTAGGTCTCTTGGAAAACTCAGTATCACTTCGTATCTGTGGGATAGTGGTTATCACGTCTGGCTAAAACGCGGAAGGTCCCAGGTGCGAGGCCCATAAGATACATGTTTTGACCATCGTGATTAGGCATAAAAATAAAATAGGTCTCTTGGAAAACTCAGTTCTTCTACGTATATATAGTGTAGTGGTTATCACGTCCGCCTAACACGCAGAAGGTCCCAGGTTCGAGCCCTGTTAGATACATATTTTGTCCATCGTGATTGGGCATAAAAAAGCTAGGTCTCTTGGAAATTTCAGCATAACTACGTATCTATGGTGTAGTGGTTATCACGTCCGCTTCCCACGCAGAAGGTCCCAGGTTCGAGCCCTGGTAGATACATGTTTTGTCCATCGTGATTGGGCATAAAAATAAGCTAGATCTCTCGGAAAACTCAGTATTTCTACCTATCTATGGTGTAGTGGTTATCACGTCCGCCTAACACGCAGAAGGTCCCAGGTTCGAGCCCTGGTAGATACATATTTTGTCCATCGTGATTGGGCATAAATATAAGCTAGATCTCTCGGAAAACTCATTATTACTACGTATCTAGGGTGTAGTGGTTATCACGTCCGCTTTACACGCGGAAGGTCCCAGGTTCGAGCCCTGGTAGATACGTATTTTGACCATCGTGATAGGAGATAAAAAAAGCTAGGTCTCTTGGAAAACTCAGTATCACTTCGTATCTATGGGATAGTGGTTATCACGTCTGGCTAAAACGCGGAAGGTCCCAGGTGCGAGGCCCATAAGATACATGTTTTGACCATCGTGATTAGGCATAAAAATAAAATAGGTCTCTTGGAAAACTCAGTTCTACTACATATATATAGTGTAGTGGTTATCACGTCCGCTTTACACGCGGAATGTCCCAGGTTCGAGCCCTGGTAGATACGTATTTTGTCCATCGTGATTGGGCATAAATAGAAGCTAGATCTCTCGGAAAACTCAGTACTACTACGTATCTATGGTGTAGTGGTTATCACGTCCGCTTTACACGCGGAAGGTCCCAGGTTCAAGCCCTGGTAGATACATATTTTGACCATCGTGATAGGACATAAAAAAGTTAGGTCTCTTGGAAAACTCAGTATCACTTCGTATCTACGGGATAGTGGTTATCACGTCTGGCTAACACGCGGAAGGTCCCAGGTGCGAGGCCCATAAGATACATGTTTTGACCATCGTGATTAGGCATAAAAATAAAATAGGTCTCTTGGAAAACTCAGTTGTTCTACGTATATATAGTGTAGTGGTTATCACGTCCGCTTTACACGCGGAATGTCCCAGGTTCGAGCCCTGGTAGATACATATTTTGTCCATCGTGATTGGGCATAAAAAAGCTAGGTCTCTTGGAAATTTCAGCATAACTACGTATCTATGGTGTAGTGGTTATCACGTCCGTTTCCCACGCGGAAGGTCCCAGGTTCGAGCCCTGGTAGATACATGTTTTGTCCATCGTGATTGGGCATAAAAATAAGCTAGATCTCTCGGAAAACTCAGTATTTCTACCTATCTATGGTGTAGTGGTTATCACGTCCGCCTAGCACGCAGAAGGTCCCAGGTTCGAGCCCTGGTAGATACATATTTTGTCCATCGTGACTGGGCATAAATATAAGCTAGATCTCTCGGAAAACTCAGTATTACTACGTATCTATGGTGTAGTGGTTATCACGTCCGCTTTACACGCGGAAGGTCCCAGGTTCGAGCCCTGGTAGATACATATTTTGACCATCGTGATTGGGCATAAATATAAGCTAGATCTCTCGGAAAACTCAGTATTACTACGTATCTATGGTGTAGTGGTTATCACGTCCGCCTAACACGCGGAATCTCCCAGGTTTGAGCCCTGGTAGATACACATTTTGACCATCGATATAGGACATTAAAAAATGCTAGGTCTCTTGGAAAACTCAATATTACTAAGTGTCTATGGGATAGTGGTTATCACGTCCGGCTAACACGCGGAAGGTCCAAGGTTCGACGCCCATAAGATACATGTTTTGACCATCGTGATTAGGCATAAAAATATGCTAGGTCTCTTTGAAAACTCAATCTTACTACGTAGCTGTAGTGTAGTGGTTATCACGTCCGCTTTACACGCGGAAGGTCCCAGGTTCGAGCGCTGGTAGATACATGTTTTGTCCATCGTGATTGGGCATAAAAATAAGCTAGATCTCTCGGAAAACTCAGTATTACTACGTATCTGTGGTGTAGTGGTTATCACGTCCGCTTTACACGCGGAAGGTCCCATGTTCGAGCACTGGTAGATACATGTTTTGTCCATCGTGATTGGGCATAAAAATTAGCTAGATCTCTCGGAAAACTCAGTATTACTACGTATATATGGTGTAGTGGTTATCACGTCCGCCTAACACGTGGAAGGTGCCAGGTTCGAGCCCTGGTAGATACATATTTTGTCCAATCGTGATTGGGCATAAAAAAAGCTAGGTCTCTTGGAAAACTCAGCATTATTACGTATCTATGGTGTAGTGGTTATCACGTCCGTTTAATACGCGGAAGGTCCGAAGTTCGAGTCCTGGTAGATACATATTTTGACCTTCGTGATAGGACATAAAAAAGCTAGGTCTCTTGGAAATTTCAACATAACTACGTATCTATGGTGTAGTGGTTATCACGTCCGCCTAACACGCGGAAGGTCCCAGGTTCGAGCCCTTTTAGATACATATTTTGTCCATCGTGATTGGGCATAAATATAAGCTAGGTCTCTTGGAAATTTCAACATAACTACGTATCTATGGTGTAGTGGTTATCACGTCCGCTTCACACGCGGAAGGTCCCAGGTTCGAGCC
Source organism: Phalangium opilio (assembly GCF_054372755.1). Taxonomy (NCBI): domain Eukaryota; kingdom Metazoa; phylum Arthropoda; class Arachnida; order Opiliones; family Phalangiidae; genus Phalangium; species Phalangium opilio. Next base: position 2,113,430 of record NW_028324148.1, on the reverse strand, counting down.
CTGGTAGATACATGTTTTGTCCATCGTGATTGGGCATAAAAATAAGCTAGATCTCTCGGAAAACTCAGTACTACTACGTATCTATGGTGTAAGGTTATCACGTCCGCTTTACACGCGGAAGGTCCCAGGCTCGAGCCCTGGTAGATACATATTTTGACCATCGTGATAGGACATAAAAAAGCTAGGTCTCTTGGAAAACTCAGTATCACTTCGTATCTATGGGATAGTGGTTATCACGTCTGGCTAACACGCGGAAGGTCCCAGGTTCGAGACCCATATGGTACATGTTTTGACCATCGTGATTAGGCATAAAAATAAAATAGGTCTCTTGGAAAACTCAGTTCTACTACGTATATATAGTGTAGTGGTTATCACGTCCGCTTTACACGCGGAATGTCCCAGGTTCGAGCCCTGGTAGATACATGTTTTGTCCATCGTGATTGGGCATAAAAAAAGCTAGGTCTCTTGGAAAACTCAGCATTACTACGTATCTATGGTGTAGTGGTTATCACGTCCGCTTAATACGCGGAAGGTCCCAAGTTCGAGTCCTGGTAGATACATGTTTTGTCCATCGTGATTGGGCATAAAAAAGCTAGGTCTCTTGGAAATTTCAACATAACTACGTATCTATGGTGTAGTGGTTATCACGTCCGCCTAACACGCGGAAGGTCCCAGGTTCGAGCCCTGGTAGATACATATTTTGACCATCGTGATAGGACATAAAAAAGCTAGGTCTCTTGGAAAACTCAGAATGACTTCGTATCTATGGGATAGTGGTTATCACGTCTGGCTAACACGCGGAAGGTCCCAGGTGCGAGGCCCATAAGGTACATGTTTTGACCATCGTGATTAGGCATAAAAATAAAATACGTCTCTTGGAAAACTCAGTTCCACTACGTATATATAGTGTAGTGGTTATCACGTCCGCTTTACACGCGGGATGTCCCAGGTTCGAGCCCTGGTAAATACATGTTTTGTCCATCGTGATTGGGCATAAATATAAGCTAGATCTCTCGGAAAACTCAGTATTAATGCTGAAATTTCCAAGAGACCTAGCTTTTTTTAATGTCCTATATCGATGGTCAGAATGTTTATATACCAGGGCTTGAACCTGGGACCTTCCGCGTGTAAAGCGGACGTGATAACCACTACACTATAGCTACGTAGTAATATTGAGTTTTCCAAGAGACCTAGCTTATTTTTGTGCCCAATCACGATGGACAAAACATGTATCTACCAGGGCTCAACCTGGGACCTTCCGCGTGTAAAGCGGACGTGATAACCACTACACTATAGCTACGCAGTAATATTGAGTTTTCCAAGAGACCTAGCTTTTTTTAATGTCCTATATCGATGGTCAAAATGTGTATCTACCAGGGCTCGAACCAGGGACCTTCCGCGTGTGAAGCGGACGTGATAACCATTACAACATAGATACGTAGTAATGCTGAAATTTCCAAGAGACCTTGCTTTTTTATGTCCAATCACGATGGACAAAATATGTATCTACCAGGGCTCGAACATTGCATCTTCCGCGTGTAAAGCGGACGTGATAACCACTACACTATAGATACGTAGTAAAATTGAGTTTTCCAAAGAGACGTAGCATAATTTTATGCCTAATCACGATGGTCAAAACATGTATCTTATGGGCGTCGAACCTTATACCTTCCGCGTGTTAGCCGGACGTGATAACCACTATCCCATAGACACTTAGTAATATTGAGTTTTCCAAGAGACCTAGCTTTTTTTAATGTCCTATATCGATGGTCAAAATGCGTATCTACCAGTGCTCGAACCTGGGACCTTCCGCGTGTGAAGCGGACGTGATAACCACTACAACATAGATACGTAGTTATACTGAGTTTTCCGAGAGATCTAGCTAAATTTAATGCCCAATCACGATGGACAAAATATGTATCTACCAGGGCTCGAACCTGGGACCTTCCGCGTGTAAAGCGGACGTGATAACCACTACACCATAGATACGTAGTAATACTGAGTTTTCCAAGAGAGATAGCTTTTTTATGTCCTATCACGATGGTCAAAATATGAATCTACCAGGGCTCGAACCTGGGACCATCCGCGAGTAAAGCGGACGTGATAACCACTACACCGTAGATACGTCGTAATGCTGAGTTTTCCAAGAGACCTAGCTTTTTTATGCCCAAACACGATGGACAAAATATGTATCTAACAGGGCTCGAACCTGGGACCTTCCACGTGTTAGGCGGACGTGATAACCACTACACCATATATACGTAGTAATGCTTAAATTTCCAAGAGACCTAGCTTTTTATGCCCAATCACGATGGACAAAATATGTATCTACCAGGGCTCGAACCTGGGACCTTCCGCGTGTGAAGCAGACGTGATAACCACTACAACATAGATACGTAGTAATGCTGAAATTTCCAAGAGACCTAGCTTTTTTATTCCCAATCACGATGGACAAAATATGTATTTACCAGGGCTCGAACCTGGGACCTTCCGCGTGTTAGGCGGACGTGATAACCACTACACCACAGATACGTAGTAATACTGAGTTTTCCGAGAGATCGAGCTTATTTTTATGCCCAATCACGATGGACAAAACATGTATCTACCAGGGCTCGAACCTGGGACCTTCCGCGTTTAAAGCGGACGTGATAACCACTACACCATAGATACGTAGTAATACTGAGTTTTCCAAGAGACCTAGCTTTTTTTATGTCTTATCACGATGGTCAAAATATGCATCTACCAGGGCTCGAACCTGGAACCTTCCGCGTGTAAAGCGGACGTGATAACCACTACACCATAGATACGTAGTAATACTGAGTTTTCCAAGAGACCTAGCTTTTTTTATGTCCTATCACGATTGTCAAAATATGTATCTACCAGGGCTCGAACCTGGGACCTTCCGCGTGTAAAGCGGACGTGATAACCACTACACTATAGCTACGTAGTAATACTGAGTTTTCAAGAGACGTAGCTTTTTTATGTCCTATCACGATGGTCAAAATATGTATCAACCAGGGCTCGAACCTGGGACCTTCCGCGTGTAAAGCGGACGTGATAACCACTACTCCATAGATACGTAGTAATGCTGAGTTTTCCAAGAGACCTAGCTTTTTTATGCCCAATCACGATGGACAAAATATGTATCTACCAGGGCTCGAACCTGGGACCTTCCGCGTGTAAAGCGGACGTGATAACCACTACACCATAGATACGTCGTAATGCTGAGTTTTCCAAGAGACCTAGCTTTTTTATGCCCAAACACGATGGACAAAATATGTATCTAACAGGGCTCGAACCTGGGACCTTCCACGTGTTAGGCGGACGTGATAACCACTACACCATATATACCTAGTAATAATTAGTTTTCCGAGAGATCTAGCTAATTTTTATGCCCAATCACGATGGACAAAACATGTATCTACCACGGCTCGAACATGGGACCTTCCGCGTGTAAAGCGGACGTGATAACCACTACACCATAGATACGTAGTAATGCTGAAATTTCCAAGAGAACTAGCTTTTTTATGCCCAATCACGATGGACAAAATATGTATCTACCAGGGCTCGAACCTGGGACCTTCCGCGTGTGAAGCAGACGTGATAACCACTACAACATAGATACGTAGTAATGCCGAAATTTCCAAGAGACCTAGCTTTTTTATGCCCAATCACGATGGACAAAATATGTATCTACCAGGGCTCGAACCTGGGACCTTCCGCGTGTTAGGCGGACGTGATAACCACTACACCACAGAAACGTAGTAATACTGAGTTTTCCAAGAGACCTAGCTTTTTTTATGTCCTATCACGATGGTCAAAATATGTATCTACCAGGGCTCGAACCTGGGACCTTCCGCGTGTAAAGCGGACGTGATAACCACTACACCATAGATACGTAGCAATGCTATGTTTTCCGAGAGATCTAGCTAATTTTTATGTCCTATCACGATGGTCAAAATATGTATCTACCAGGGCTCGAACCTGGGACCTTCCGCGTGTAAAGCGGACGTGATAACCACTACACTATAGCTACGTAGTAATACTGAGTTTTCCAAGAGACCTAGCTTTTTTATGCCCAAACACGATGGACAAAATATGTATCTAACAGGGCTCGAACCTGGGACCTTCCACGTGTTAGGCGGACGTGATAACCACTACACCAAATATACGTAGTAATACTGAGTTTTCCAAGAGACCTAGCTTTTTTTATGTCCTATCACGATGGTCAAAATATGTATCTACCACGGCTCGAACCTGGGACCTTCCGCGTGTAAAGCGGACGTAAAACCACTACACCATAGATACGTAGCAATGCTAAGTTTTCCGAGACATCTAGCTAATTTTTATGCCCAATCACGATGGACAAAACATGTATCTACCAGGGCTCGAACATGGGACCTTCCGCGTGTAAAGCGGACGTGATAACCACTACACCATAGATACGTAGTAATACTGAGTTTTCCAAGAGACCTAGCTTTTTTTATGTCCTATCACGATGGTCAAAATATGTATCTACCAGGGCTCGAACATGGGACCTTCCGCGTGTAAAGCGGACGTGATAACCACTAGACCATAGATACGTAGTAATACTGAGTTTTCCAAGAGAGATAGCTTTTTTATGTCCTATCACGATGGTCAAAATATGTATCTACCAGGGCTCGAACCTGGGACCATCCGCGAGTAAAGCGGACGTGATAACCACTACACCATAGATACGTCGTAATGCTGAGTTTTCCAAGAGACCTAGCTTTTTTATGCCCAAACACGATGGACAATATATGTATCTAACAGGGCTCGAACCTGGGACCTTCCACGTGTTAGGCGGACGTGATAACCACTACACCATATATACGTAGTAATAATTAGTTTTCCGAGAGATCTAGCTAATTTTTATGCCCAATCACGATGGACAAAACATGTATCTACCACGGCTCGAACAAGGGACCTTCCGCGTGTAAAGCGGACGTGATAACCACTACACCATAGATACGTAGTAATGCTGAAATTTCCAAGAGACCTAGCTTTTTTATGCCCAATCACGATGGACAAAATATGTATCTACCAGGGCTCGAACCTGGGACCTTCCGCGTGTGAAGCAGACGTGATAACCACTACAACATAGATACGTAGTAATGCTGAAATTTCCAAGAGACCTAGCTTTTTTATGCCCAATCACGATGGACAAAATATGTATCTACCAGGGCTCGAACCTGGGACCTTCCGCGTGTTAGGCGGACGTGATAACCACTACACCACAGAAACGTAGTAATACTGAGTTTTCCGAGAGATCTAGCTAATTTTTATGCCCAATCACGATGGACAAAACATGTATCTACCAGGGCTCGAACATGGGACCTTCCGCGTGTAAAGCGGACGTGATAACCACTACACCATAGATACGTAGTAATACTGAGTTTTCCAAGAGACCTAGCTTTTTTTATGTCCTATCACGATGGTCAAAATATGTATCTACCAGGGCTCGAACCTGGGACCTTCCGCGTGTAAAGCGGACGTGATAACCACTACACCATAGATACGTAGTAATGCTGAGTTTTCCAAGAGACCTAGCTTTTTTATGTCCTATCACGATGGTCAAAATATGTATCTACGAGGGCTCGAACCTAGGACCTTCCGCGTGTAAAGCGGACGTGATAACCACTACACCATAGATACGTAGTAATGCTGAGTTTTCCAAGAGACCTATCTTTTTTATGCCCAATCACGATGGACAAAATATGTATCTACCAGGGCTCGAACCTGGGACCTTCCGCGTGTAAAGCGGACGTGATAACCACTACACCATAGATACGTAGTAATACTGAGTTTTCCAAGAGAGCTAGCTTTTTTATGTCCTATCACGATGGTCAAAATATGTATCTACCAGGGCTCGAACCTTGGACCATCCGCGAGTAAAGCGGACGTGATAACCACTACACCATAGATACGTCGTGATGCTGAGTTTTCCAAGAGACCTAGCTTTTTTATGCCCAAACACGATGGACAAAATATGTATCTAACAGGGCTCGAACCTGGGACCTTCCACGTGTTAGGCGGACGTGATAACCACTACACCAAATATACGTAGTAATACTGAGTTTTCCAAGAGACCTAGCTTTTTTATGCCCAAACACGATGGACAAAATATGTATCTAACAGGGCTCGAACCTGGGACCTTCCACGTGTTAGGCGGACGTGATAACCACTACACCATATATACGTAGTAATGCTATGTTTTCCGAGAGATCTAGCTAATTTTTTTGCCCAATCACGATGGACAAAACATGTATCTACCAGGGCTCGAACATGGGACCTTCCGCGTGTAAAGCGGACGTGATAACCACTACACCATAGATACGTAGTAATACTGAGTTTTCCAAGAGACCTAGCTTTTTTTATGTCCTATCACGATGGTCAAAATATGTATCTACCAGGGCTCGAACCTGGGACCTTCCGCGTGTTAGGCGGACGTGATAACCACTACACCACAGAAACGTAGTAATACTGAGTTTTGCAAGAGACCTAGCTTTTTTATGCCCAAACACGATGGACAAAATATGTATCTAACAGGGCTCGAACCTGGGACCTTCCACGTGTTAGGCGGACGTGATAACCACTACACCATATATACGTAGTAATGCTATGTTTTCCGAGAGATCTAGCTAATTTTTATGCCCAATCACGATGGACAAAACATGTATCTACCAGGGCTCGAACATGGCACCTTCCGCGTGTAAAGCGGGCGTGATAACCACTACACCATAGATACGTAGTAATACTGAGTTTTCCAAGAGACCTAGCTTTTTTTATGTCCTATCACGATGGTCAAAATATGTATCTACCAGGGCTCGAACCTGGGACCTTCCGCGTGTAAAGCGGACGTGATAACCACTACACTATAGCTACGTAGTAATACTGAGTTTTCCAAGAGACGTAGCTTTTTTATGTCCTATCACGATGGTCAAAATATGTATCTACGAGGGCTCGAACCTAGGACCTTCCGCGTGTAAAGCGGACGTGATAACCACTACACCATAGATACGTAGTAATGCTGAGTTTTCCAAGAGACCTATCTTTTTTATGCCCAATCACGATGGACAAAATATGTATCTACCAGGGCTCGAACCTGGGACCTTCCGCGTGTAAAGCGGACGTGATAACCACTACACCATAGATACGTAGTAATACTGAGTTTTCCAAGAGAGCTAGCTTTTTTATGTCCTATCACGATGGTCAAAATATGTATCTACCAGGGCTCGAACCTTGGACCATCCGCGAGTAAAGCGGACGTGATAACCACTACACCATAGATACGTCGTGATGCTGAGTTTTCCAAGAGACCTAGCTTTTTTATGCCCAAACACGATGGACAAAATATGTATCTAACAGGGCTCGAACCTGGGACCTTCCACGTGTTAGGCGGACGTGATAACCACTACACCAAATATACGTAGTAATACTGAGTTTTCCAAGAGACCTAGCTTTTTTTATGTCCTATCACGATGGTCAAAATATGTATCTACCAGGGCTCGAACCTGGGACCTTCCGCGTGTAAAGCGGACGTAAAACCACTACACCATAGATACGTAGCAATGCTAAGTTTTCCGAGAGATCTAGCTAATTTTTATGCCCAATCACGATGGACAAAACCTGTATCTACCAGGGCTCGAACATGGGACCTTCCGCGTGTAAAGCGGACGTGATAACCACTACACCATAGATACGTAGTAATACTGAGTTTTCCAAGAGACCTAGCTTTTTTTATGTCCTATCACGATGGTCAAAATATGTATCTACCAGGGCTCGAACATGGGACCTTCCGCGTGTAAAGCGGACGTGATAACCACTACACAATAGATACGTAGTAATGCTGAGTTTTCCAAGAGACCTAGCTTTTTTATGCCCAATCACGATGGACAAAATATGTATCTACCAGGGCTCGAACCTGGGACCTTCCGCGTGTAAATCGGACGTGATAACCACTACACCATAGATACGTAGTAATACTGAGTTTTCCAAGAGAGATAGCTTTTTTATGTCCTATCACGATGGTCAAAATATGTATCTACCAGGGCTCGAACCTGGGACCATCCGCGAGTAAAGCGGACGTGATAACCACTACACCATAGATACGTCGTAATGCTGAGTTTTCCAAGAGACCTAGCTTTTTTATGCCCAAACACGATGGACAATATATGTATCTAACAGGGCTCGAACCTGGGACCTTCCACGTGTTAGGCGGACGTGATAACCACTACACCATATATACGTAGTAATAATTAGTTTTCCGAGAGATCTAGCTAATTTTTATGCCCAATCACGATGGACAAAACATGTATCTACCAGGGCTCGAACATGGCACCTTCCGCGTGTAAAGCGGGCGTGATAACCACTACACCATAGATACGTAGTAATACTGAGTTTTCCAAGAGACCTAGCTTTTTTTATGTCCTATCACGATGGTCAAAATATGTATCTACCAGGGCTCGAACCTGGGACCTTCCGCGTGTAAAGCGGACGTGATAACCACTACACTATAGCTACGTAGTAATACTGAGTTTTCCAAGAGACGTAGCTTTTTTATGTCCTATCACGATGGTCAAAATATGTATCTACGAGGGCTCGAACCTAGGACCTTCCGCGTGTAAAGCGGACGTGATAACCACTACACCATAGATACGTAGTAATGCTGAGTTTTCCAAGAGACCTATCTTTTTTATGCCCAATCACGATGGACAAAATATGTATCTACCAGGGCTCGAACCTGGGACCTTCCGCGTGTAAAGCGGACGTGATAACCACTACACCATAGATACGTAGTAATGCTGAAATTTCCAAGAGACCTAGCTTTTTTATGCCCAATCACGATGGACAAAATATGTATCTACCAGGGCTCGAACCTGGGACCTTCCGCGTGTGAAGCAGACGTGATAACCACTACAACATAGATACGTAGTAATGCTGAGTTTTCCAAGAGACCTAGCTTTTTTATGCCCAATCACGATGGACAAAATATGTATCTACCAGGGCTCGAACCTGGGACCTTCCGCGTGTTAGGCGGACGTGATAACCACTACACCACAGAAACGTAGTAATACTGAGTTTTGCAAGAGACCTAGCTTTTTTATGCCCAAACTCGATGCACAAAATATGTATCTAACAGGGCTCGAACCTGGGACCTTCCGCGTGTAAAGCGGACGTAAAACCACTACACCATAGATACGTAGCAATGCTAAGTTTTCCGAGAGATCTAGCTAATTTTTATGCCCAATCACGATGGACAAAACCTGTATCTACCAGGGCTCGAACATGGGACCTTCCGCGTGTAAAGCGGACGTGATAACCACTACACCATAGATACGTAGTAATACTGAGTTTTCCAAGAGACCTAGCTTTTTTTATGTCCTATCACGATGGTCAAAATATGTATCTACCAGGGCTCGAACATGGGACCTTCCGCGTGTAAAGCGGACGTGATAACCACTACACAATAGATACGTAGTAATGCTGAGTTTTCCAAGAGACCTAGCTTTTTTATGCCCAATCACGATGGACAAAATATGTATCTACCAGGGCTCGAACCTGGGACCTTCCGCGTGTAAATCGGACGTGATAACCACTACACCATAGATACGTAGTAATACTGAGTTTTCCAAGAGAGATAGCTTTTTTATGTCCTATCACGATGGTCAAAATATGTATCTACCAGGGCTCGAACCTGGGACCATCCGCGAGTAAAGCGGACGTGATAACCACTACACCATAGATACGTCGTAATGCTGAGTTTTCCAAGAGACCTAGCTTTTTTATGCCCAAACACGATGGACAATATATGTATCTAACAGGGCTCGAACCTGGGACCTTCCACGTGTTAGGCGGACGTGATAACCACTACACCATATATACGTAGTAATAATTAGTTTTCCGAGAGATCTAGCTAATTTTTATGCCCAATCACGATGGACAAAACATGTATCTACCACGGCTCGAACATGGGACCTTCCGCGTGTAAAGCGGACGTGATAACCACTACACCATAGATACGTAGTAATGCTGAAATTTCCAAGAGACCTAGCTTTTTTATGCCCAATCACGATGGACAAAATATGTATCTACCAGGGCTCGAACCTGGGACCTTCCGCGTGTGAAGCAGACGTGATAACCACTACAACATAGATACATAGTAATGCTGAGTTTTCCAAGAGACCTAGCTTTTTTATGCCCAATCACGATGGACAAAATATGTATCTACCAGGGCTCGAACCTGGGACCTTCCGCGTGTTAGGCGGACGTGATAACCACTACACCACAGAAACGTAGTAATACTGAGTTTTGCAAGAGACCTAGCTTTTTTATGCCCAAACACGATGGACAAAATATGTATCTAACAGGGCTCGAACCTGGGACCTTCCACGTGTTAGGCGGACGTGATAACCACTACACCATATATACGTAGTAATAATTAGTTTTCCGAGAGATCTAGCTAATTTTTATGCCCAATCACGATGGACAAAACATGTATCTACCACGGCTCGAACATGGGACCTTCCGCGTGTAAAGCGGACGTGATAACCACTACACCATAGATACGTAGTAATGCTTAAATTTCCAAGAGACCTAGCTTTTTTATGCCCAATCACGATGGACAAAATATGTATCTACCAGGGCTCGAACCTGGGACCTTCCGCGTGTGAAGCAGACGTGATAACCACTACAACATAGATACGTAGTAATGCTGAAATTTCCAAGAGACCTAGCTTTTTTATGCCCAATCACGATGGACAAAATATGTATCTACCAGGGCTCGAACCTGGGACCTTCCGCGTGTTAGGCGGACGTGATAACCACTACACCACAGATACGTAGTAATACTGAGTTTTCCGAGAGATCGAGCTTATTTTTATGCCCAATCACGATGGACAAAACATGTATCTAATAGGGCTCGAACCTGGGACCTTCCGCGTTTAAAGCGGACGTGATAACCACTACACCATAGATACGTAGTAATACTGAGTTTTCCAAGAGACCTAGCTTTTTTTATGTCTTATCACGATGGTCAAAATATGCATCTACCAGGGCTCGAACCTGGAACCTTCCGCGTGTAAAGCGGACGTGATAACCACTACACCATAGATACGTAGTAATACTGAGTTTTCCAAGAGACCTAGCTTTTTTTATGTCCTATCACGATGGTCAAAATATGTATCTACCAGGGCTCGAACCTGGGACCTTCCGCGTGTAAAGCGGACGTGATAACCACTACACTATAGCTACGTAGTAATACTGAGTTTTCAAGAGACGTAGCTTTTTTATGTCCTATCACGATGGTCAAAATATGTATCAACCAGGGCTCGAACCTGGGACTTTCCGCGTGTAAAGCGGACGTGATAACCACTACACAATAGATACGTAGTAATGCTGAGTTTTCCAAGAGACCTAGCTTTTTTATGCCCAATCACGATGGACAAAATATGTATCTACCAGGGCTCGAACCTGGGACCTTCCGCGTGTAAATCGGACGTGATAACCACTACACCATAGATACGTAGTAATACTGAGTTTTCCAAGAGAGATAGCTTTTTTATGTCCTATCACGATGGTCAAAATATGTATCTACCAGGGCTCGAACCTGGGACCATCCGCGAGTAAAGCGGACGTGATAACCACTACACCATAGATACGTCGTAATGCTGAGTTTTCCAAGAGACCTAGCTTTTTTATGCCCAAACACGATGGACAATATATGTATCTAAAAGGGCTCGAACCTGGGACCTTCCACGTGTTAGGCGGACGTGATAACCACTACACCATATATACGTAGTAATAATTAGTTTTCCGAGAGATCTAGCTAATTTTTATGCCCAATCACGATGGACAAAACATGTATCTACCACGGCTCGAACATGGGACCTTCCGCGTGTAAAGCGGACGTGATAACCACTACACCATAGATACGTAGTAATGCTGAAATTTCCAAGAGACCTAGCTAATTTTTATGCCCAATCACGATGGACAAAACATGTATCTACCAGGGCTCGAACATGGGACCTTCCGCGTGTAAAGCGGGCGTGATAACCACTACACCATAGATACGTAGTAATACTGAGTTTTCCAAGAGACCTAGCTTTTTTTATGTCCTATCACGATGGTCAAAATATGTATCTACCAGGGCTCGAACCTGGGACCTTCCGCGTGTAAAGCGGACGTGATAACCACTACACTATAGCTACGTAGTAATACTGAGTTTTCCAAGAGACGTAGCTTTTTTATGTCCTATCACGATGGTCAAAATATGTATCTACCAGGGCTCGAACCTAGGACCTTCCGCGTGTAAAGCGGACGTGATAACCACTACACCATAGATACGTAGTAATGCTGAGTTTTCCAAGAGACCTAGCTTTTTTATGCCCAATCACGATGGACAAAATATGTATCTACCAGGGCTCGAACCTGGGACCTTCCGCGTGTAAAGCGGACGTGATAACCACTACACCATAGATACGTAGTAATACTGAGTTTTCCAAGAGAGCTAGCTTTTTTATGTCCTATCACGATGGTCAAAATATGTATCTACCAGGGCTCGAACCTTGGACCATCCGCGAGTAAAGCGGACGTGATAACCACTACACCATAGATACGTCGTGATGCTGAGTTTTCCAAGAGACCTAGCTTTTTTATGCCCAAACACGATGGACAAAATATGTATCTAACAGGGCTCGAACCTGGGACCTTCCACGTGTTAGGCGGACGTGATAACCACTACACCAAATATACGTAGTAATACTGAGTTTTCCAAGAGACCTAGCTTTTTTTATGTCCTATCACGATGGTCAAAATATGTATCTACCAGGGCTCGAACCTGGGACCTTCCGCGTGTAAAGCGGACGTAAAACCACTACACCATAGATACGTAGCAATGCTAAGTTTTCCGAGAGATCTAGCTAATTTTTATGCCCAATCACGATGGACAAAACATGTATCTACCAGGGCTCGAACATGGGACCTTCCGCGTGTAAAGCGGACGTGATAACCACTACACCAAAGATACGTAGTAATACTGAGTTTTCCAAGAGACCTAGCTTTTTTTATGTCCTATCACGATGGTCAAAATATGTATCTACCAGGGCTCGAACCTGGGACCTTCCGCGTGTAAATCGGACGTGATAACCACTACACCATAGATACGTAGTAATACTGAGTTTTCCAAGAGAGATAGCTTTTTTATGTCCTATCACGATGGTCAAAATATGTATCTACCAGGGCTCGAACCTGGGACCATCCGCGAGTAAAGCGGACGTGATAACCACTACACCATAGATACGTCGTAATGCTGAGTTTTCCAAGAGACCTAGCTTTTTTATGCCCAAACACGATGGACATTATGTATCTAACAGGGTTCGAACCTGGGACCTTCCACGTGTTAGGCAGACGTGATAACCACTACACCATATATACGTAGTAATAATTAGTTTTCCGAGAGATCTAGCTAATTTTTATGCCCAATCACGATGGACAAAACATGTATCTACCACGGCTCGAACATGGGACCTTCCGCGTGTAAAGCGGACGTGATAACCACTACACCATAGATACGTAGTAATGCTGAAATTTCCAAGAGACCTAGCTTTTTTATGCCCAATCACGATGGACAAAATATGTATCTACCAGGGCTCGAACCTGGGACCTTCCGCGTGTGAAGCAGACGTGATAACCACTACAACATAGATACGTAGTAATGCTGATTTTTCCAAGAGACCTAGCTTTTTTATGCCCAATCACGATGGACAAAATATGTATCTACCAGGGCTCGAACCTGGGACCTTCCGCGTGTTAGGCGGACGTGATAACCACTACACCACAGAAACGTAGTAATACTGAGTTTTCCAAGAGACCTAGCTTTTTTTATGTCCTATCACGATGGTCAAAATATGTATCTACCAGGGCTCGAACATGGGACCTTCCGCGTGTAAAGCGGACGTGATAACCACTACACCATAGATACGTAGTAATACTGAGTTTTCCAAGAGACCTAGCTTTTTTTATGTCCTATCACGATGGTCAAAATATGTATCTACCAGGGCTCGAACCTGGGACCTTCCGCGTGTAAAGCGGACGTGATAACCACTACACCATAGATACGTAGTAATGCTGAGTTTTCCAAGAGACCTAGCTTTTTTATGCCCAATCACGATGGACAAAATATGTATCTACCAGGGCTCGAACCTGGGACCTTCCGCGTGTAAATCGGACGTGATAACCACTACACCATAGATACGTAGTAATACTGAGTTTTCCAAGAGAGATAGCTTTTTTATGTCCTATCACGATGGTCAAAATATGTATCTACCAGGGCTCGAACCTGGGACCATCCGCGAGTAAAGCGGACGTGATAACCACTACACCATAGATACGTCGTAATGCTGAGTTTTCCAAGAGACCTAGCTTTTTTATGCCCAAACACGATGGACATTATGTATCTAACAGGGCTCGAACCTGGGACCTTCCACGTGTTAGGCGGACGTGATAACCACTACACCATATATACGTAGTAATAATTAGTTTTCCGAGAGATCTAGCTAATTTTTATGCCCAATCACGATGGACAAAACATGTATCTACCAGGGCTCGAACCTGGGACCTTCCGCGTGTGAAGCAGACGTGATAACCACTACAACATAGATACGTAGTAATGCTGAAATTTCCAAGAGACCTAGCTTTTTTATGCCCAATCACGATGGACAAAATATGTATCTACCAGGGCTCGAACCTGGGACCTTCCGCGTGTTAGGCGGACGTGATAACCACTACACCACAGAAACGTAGTAATACTGAGTTTTCCAAGAGACCTAGCTTTTTTTATGTCCTATCACGATGGTCAAAATATGTATCTACCAGGGCTCGAACATGGGACCTTCCGCGTGTAAAGCGGACGTGATAACCACTACACCATAGATACGTAGTGATACTGAGTTTTCCAAGAGACCTAGCTTTTTTTATGTCCTATCACGATGGTCAAAATATGTATCTACCAGGGCTCGAACCTGGGACCTTCCGCGTGTAAAGCGGACGTGATAACCACTACACCATAGATACGTAGTAATGCTGAAATTTCCAAGAGACCTAGCTTTTTTATGCCCAATCACGATGGACAAAATATGTATCTACCAGGGCTCGAACCTGGGACCTTCCGCGTGTTAGGCGGACGTGATAACCACTACACCACAGAAACGTAGTAATACTGAGTTTTCCAAGAGACCTAGCTTTTTTTATGTCCTATCACGATGGTCAAAATATGTATCTACCAGGGCTCGAACATGGGACCTTCCGCGTGTAAAGCGGACGTGATAACCACTACACCATAGATACGTAGTAATACTGAGTTTTCCAAGAGACCTAGCTTTTTTTATGTCCTATCACGATGGTCAAAATATGTATCTACCAGGGCTCGAACCTGGGACCTTCCGCGTGTAAAGCGGACGTGATAACCACTACACCATAGATACGTAGTAATGCTGAAATTTCCAAGAGACCTAGCTTTTTTATGCCCAATCACGATGGACAAAATATGTATCTACCAGGGCTCGAACCTGGGACCTTCCGCGTGTGAAGCAGACGTGATAACCACTACAACATAGATACGTAGTAATGCTGAAATTTCCAAGAGACCTAGCTTTTTTATGCCCAATCACGATGGACAAAATATGTATCTACCAGGGCTCGAACCTGGGACCTTCCGCGTGTTAGGCGGACGTGATAACCACTACACCACAGAAACGTAGTAATACTGAGTTTTCCAAGAGACCTAGCTTTTTTTATGTCCTATCACGATGGTCAAAATATGTATCTACCAGGGCTCGAACCTGGGACCTTCCGCGTGTAAAGCGGACGTGATAACCACTACACCATAGATACGTAGCAATGCTATGTTTTCCGAGAGATCTAGCTAATTTTTATGCCCAATCACGATGGACAAAACATGTATCTACCAGGGCTCGAACATGGGACCTTCCGCGTGTAAAGCGGGCGTGATAACCACTACACCATAGATACGTAGTAATACTGAGTTTTCCAAGAGATTTAGCTTTTTTATGCCCAATCACGATGGACAAAACATGTATCTACCAGGGCTCGAACATGGGACCTTCCGCGTGTAAAGCGGACGTGATAACCACTACACCATAGATACGTAGTAATACTGAGTTTTCCAAGAGACCTAGCTTTTTTTATGTCCTATCACGATGGTCAAAATATGTATCTACCAGGGCTCGAACCTGGGACCTTCCGCGTGTATAGCGGACGTGATAACCACTACACCATATATACGTAGTAATGCTGAGTTTTCCAAGAGACCTAGCTTTTTTATGCCCAATCACGATGGACAAAATATGTATCTACCAGGGCATGAGAGATAGCTTTTTTATGTCCAATCACGATGGTCAAAATATGTATCTACCAGGGCTCGAACCTGGGACCATCCGCGAGTAAAGCGGACGTGATAACCACTACACCATAGATACGTCGTAATGCTGAGTTTTCCAAGAGACCTAGCTTTTTTATGCCCAAACACGATGGACAAAATATGTATCTAACAGGGCTCGAACCTGGGACCTTCCACGTGTTAGGCGGACGTGATAACCACTACACCATAAATACGTAGTAATAATTAGTTTTCCGAGAGATCTAGCTAATTTTTATGCCCAATCACGATGGACAAAACATGTATCTACCACGGCTCGAACATGGGACCTTCAGCGTGTAAAGCGGACGTGATAACCACTACACCATAGATACGTAGTAATGCTGAAATTTCCAAGAGACCTAGCTTTTTTATGCCCAATCACGATGGACAAAATATGTATCTTCCAGGGCTCGAACCTGGGACCTTCCGCGTGTGAAGCAGACGTGATAACCACTACAACATAGATACGTAGTAATGCTGAAATTTCCAAGAGACCTAGCTTTTTTATGCCCAATCACGGTGGACAAAATATGTATCTACCAGGGCTCGAACCTGGGACCTTCCGCGTGTTAGGCGGACGTGATAACCACTACATCACAGAAACGTAGTAATACTGAGTTTTCCAAGAGACCTAGCTTTTTTTATGTCCTATCACGATGGTCAAAATATGTATCTACCAGGGCTCGAACCTGGGACCTTCCGCGAGTAAAGCGGACGTGATAACCACTACACCATAGATACGTCGTGATGCTGAGTTTTCCAAGAGACCTAGCTTTTTTATGCCCAAACACGATGGACAAAATATGTATCTAACAGGGCTCGAACCTGGGACCTTCCACGTGTTAGGTGGACGTGATAAACACTACACCATATATACGTAGTAATGCTGAGTTTTCCAAGAGACCTAGCTTTTTTTATGTCCTATCACGATGGTCAAAATATGTATCTACCAGGGCTCGAACCTGGGACCTTCCGCGTGTAAAGCGGACGTGATAACCACTACACCATAGATACGTAGCAATGCTAAGTTTTCCGAGAGATCTAGCTAATTTTTATGCCCAATCACGATGGAAAAAACATGTATCTACCAGGGCTCGAACATGGGACCTTCCGCGTGTAAAGCGGACGTGATAACCACTACACCATAGATACGTAGTAATACTGAGTTTTCCAAGAGACCTAGCTTTTTTATGTCCTATCACGATGGTCAAAATATGTATCTACCAGGGCTCGAACCTGGGACCTTCCGCGTGTAAAGCGGACGTGATAACCACTACACCATAGATACGTAGCAATGCTAAGTTTTCCGAGAGATCTAGCTAATTTTTATGCCCAATCACGATGGACAAAACATGTATCTACCAGGGCTCGAACATGGGACCTTCCGCGTGTAAAGCGGACGTGATAACCACTACACCATAGATACGTAGTAATACTGAGTTTTCCAAGAGACCTAGCTTTTTTATGTCCTATCACGATGGTCAATATATGTATCTACCAGGGCTCGAACCTGGGACCTTCCGCTTGTAAAGCGGACGTGATAACCACTACACCATAGCTACGTAGTAATACTGAGTTTTCCAAGAGACGTAGCTTTTTTATGTCCTATCACGATGGTCAAAATATGTATCTATCAGGGCTCGAACCTGGGACCTTCCGCTTGTAAAGCGGACGTGATAATCACTACACCATAGATACGTAGCAATGCAAAGTTTTCCGAGAGATCTAGCTAATTTTTATGCCCAATCACGATGGACAAATCATGTATCTACCAGGGCTCGAACATGGGACCTTCCGCGTGTAAAGCGGACGTGATAACCTCTACACCATAGATACGTAGTAATACTGAGTTTTCCAAGAGACCTAGCTTTTTTTATGTCCTATCACGATGGTCAAAATATGTATCTACCAGGGCTCGAACCTGGGACCTTCCGCGTGTAAAGCGGACGTGATAACCACTACACCATAGATACGTCGTAATGCTGAGTTTTCCAAGAGACCTAGCTTTTATATGCCCAAACACGATGGACAAAATATGTATCTAACAGGGCTCGAACCTGGGACCTTCCACGTGTTAGGCGGACGTGATAACCACTACACCATATATACGTAGTAATATTGAGTTTTCCGAGAGATCTAGCTAATTTTTATGCCCAATCACGATGGACAAAACATGTATCTACCAGGGCTCGAACATGGGACCTTCCGCGTGTAAAGCGGGCGTGATAACCACTACACCATAGATACGTAGTAATACTGAGTTTTCCAAGAGACCTAGCTTTTTTTATGTCCTATCACGATGGTCAAAATATGTATCTACCAGGGCTCGAACCTGGGACCTTCCGCTTGTAAAGCGGACGTGATAATCACTACACCATAGATACGTAGCAATGCAAAGTTTTCCGAGAGATCTAGCTAATTTTTATGCCCAATCACGATGGACAAATCATGTATCTACCAGGGCTCGAACATGGGACCTTCCGCGTGTAAAGCGGACGTGATAACCTCTACACCATAGATACGTAGTAATACTGAGTTTTCCAAGAGACCTAGCTTTTTTTATGTCCTATCACGATGGTCAAAATATGTATCTACCAGGGCTCGAACCTGGGACCTTCCGCGTGTAAAGCGGACGTGATAACCACTACACCATAGATACGTCGTAATGCTGAGTTTTCCAAGAGACCTAGCTTTTATATGCCCAAACACGATGGACAAAATATGTATCTAACAGGGCTCGAACCTGGGACCTTCCACGTGTTAGGCGGACGTGATAACCACTACACCATATATACGTAGTAATATTGAGTTTTCCGAGAGATCTAGCTAATTTTTATGCCCAATCACGATGGACAAAACATGTATCTACCAGGGCTCGAACCTGGGACCTTCCGCGTGTAAAGCGGACGTGATAACCACTACACTATAGCTACGTAGTAATACTGAGTTTTCCAAGAGACGTAGCTTTTTTATGTCCTATCACGATGGTCAAAATATGTATCTACCAGGGCTCGAACCTAGGACCTTCCGCGTGTAAAGCGGACGTGATAACCACTACACCATAGATACGTAGTAATGCTGAGTTTTCCAAGAGACCTAGCTTTTTTATGCCCAATCACGATGGACAAAATATGTATCTACCAGGGCTCGAACCTGGGACCTTCCGCGTGTAAAGCGGACGTGATAACCACTACACCATAGATACGTAGTAATACTGAGTTTTCCAAGAGAGCTAGCTTTTTTATGTCCTATCACGATGGTCAAAATATGTATCTACCAGGGCTCGAACCTTGGACCATCCGCGAGTAAAGCGGACGTGATAACCACTACACCATAGATACGTCGTGATGCTGAGTTTTCCAAGAGACCTAGCTTTTTTATGCCCAAACACGATGGACAAAATATGTATCTAACAGGGCTCGAACCTGGGACCTTCCACGTGTTAGGCGGACGTGATAACCACTACACCAAATATACGTAGTAATACTGAGTTTTCCAAGAGACCTAGCTTTTTTTATGTCCTATCACGATGGTCAAAATATGTATCTACCAGGGCTCGAACCTGGGACCTTCCGCGTGTAAAGCGGACGTAAAACCACTACACCATAGATACGTAGCAATGCTAAGTTTTCCGAGAGATCTAGCTAATTTTTATGCCCAATCACGATGGACAAAACATGTATCTACCAGGGCTCGAACATGGGACCTTCCGCGTGTAAATCGGACGTGATAACCACTACACCATGGATACGTAGTAATACTGAGTTTTCCAAGAGACCTAGCTTTTTTTATGTCCTATCACGATGGTCAAAATATGTATCTACCAGGGCTCGAACCTGGGACCTTCCGCGTGTAAAGCGGACGTGATAACCACTACACCATAGATACGTAGTAATGCTGAGTTTTCCAAGAGACCTAGCTTTTTTATGCCCAATCACGATGGACAAAATATGTATCTACCAGGGCTCGAACCTGGGACCTTCCGCGTGTAAATCGGACGTGATAACCACTACACCATAGATACGTAGTAATACTGAGTTTTCCAAGAGAGATAGCTTTTTTATGTCCTATCACGATGGTCAAAATATGTATCTACCAGGGCTCGAACCTGGGACCATCCGCGAGTAAAGCGGACGTGATAACCACTACACCATAGATACGTCGTAATGCTGAGTTTTCCAAGAGACCTAGCTTTTTTATGCCCAAACACGATGGACAAAACATGTATCTACCAGGGCTCGAACATGGGACCTTCCGCGTGTAAAGCGGACGTGATAACCACTACACCATAGATACGTAGTAATACTGAGTTTTCCAAGAGACCTAGCTTTTTTATGTCCTATCACGATGGTCAAAATATGTATCTACCAGGGCTCGAACCTGGGACCTTCCGCGTGTAAAGCGGACGTGATAACCACTACACCATAGATACGTAGCAATGCTAAGTTTTCCGAGAGATCTAGCTAATTTTTATGCCCAATCACGATGGACAAAACATGTATCTACCAGGGCTCGAACATGGGACCTTCCGCGTGTAAAGCGGACGTGATAACCACTACACCATAGATACGTAGTAATACTGAGTTTTCCAAGAGACCTAGCTTTTTTATGTCCTATCACGATGGTCAAAATATGTATCTACCAGGGCTCGAACCTGGGACCTTCCGCTTGTAAAGCGGACGTGATAACCACTACACCATAGCTACGTAGTAATACTGAGTTTTCCAAGAGACGTAGCTTTTTTATGTCCTATCACGATGGTCAAAATATGTATCTACCAGGGCTCGAACCTGGGACCTTCCGCTTGTAAAGCGGACGTGATAACCACTACACCATAGATACGTAGCAATGCAAAGTTTTCCGAGAGATCTAGCTAATTTTTATGCCCAATCACGATGGACAAATCATGTATCTACCAGGGCTCGAACATGGGACCTTCCGCGTGTAAAGCGGACGTGATAACCACTACACCATAGATACGTAGTAATACTGAGTTTTCCAAGAGACCTAGCTTTTTTTATGTCCTATCACGATGGTCAAAATATGTATCTACCAGGGCTCGAACCTGGGACCTTCCGCGTGTAAAGCGGACGTGATAACCACTACACCATAGATACGTCGTAATGCTGAGTTTTCCAAGAGACCTAGCTTTTATATGCCCAAACACGATGGACAAAATATGTATCTAACAGGGCTCGAACCTGGGACCTTCCACGTGTTAGGCGGACGTGATAACCACTACACCATATATACGTAGTAATATTGAGTTTTCCGAGAGATCTAGCTAATTTTTATGCCCAATCACGATGGACAAAACATGTATCTACCAGGGCTCGAACATGGGACCTTCCGCGTGTAAAGCGGGCGTGATAACCACTACACCATAGATACGTAGTAATACTGAGTTTTCCAAGAGACCTAGCTTTTTTTATGTCCTATCACGATGGTCAAAATATGTATCTACCAGGGCTCGAACCTGGGACCTTCCGCGTGTAAAGCGGACGTGATAACCACTACACTATAGCTACGTAGTAATACTGAGTTTTCCAAGAGACGTAGCTTTTTTATGTCCTATCACGATGGTCAAAATATGTATCTACCAGGGCTCGAACCTAGGACCTTCCGCGTGTAAAGCGGACGTGATAACCACTACACCATAGATACGTAGTAATGCTGAGTTTTCCAAGAGACCTAGCTTTTTTATGCCCAATCACGATGGACAAAATATGTATCTACCAGGGCTCGAACCTGGGACCTTCCGCGTGTAAAGCGGACGTGATAACCACTACACCATAGATACGTAGTAATACTGAGTTTTCCAAGAGAGCTAGCTTTTTTATGTCCTATCACGATGGTCAAAATATGTATCTACCAGGGCTCGAACCTTGGACCATCCGCGAGTAAAGCGGACGTGATAACCACTACACCATAGATACGTCGTGATGATGAGTTTTCCAAGAGACCTAGCTTTTTTATGCCCAAACACGATGGACAAAATATGTATCTAACAGGGCTCGAACCTGGGACCTTCCACGTGTTAGGCGGACGTGATAACCACTACACCAAATATACGTAGTAATACTGAGTTTTCCAAGAGACCTAGCTTTTTTTATGTCCTATCACGATGGTCAAAATATGTATCTACCAGGGCTCGAACCTGGGACCTTCCGCGTGTAAAGCGGACGTAAAACCACTACACCATAGATACGTAGCAATGCTAAGTTTTCCGAGAGATCTAGCTAATTTTTATGCCCAATCACGATGGACAAAACATGTATCTACCAGGGCTCGAACATGGGACCTTCCGCGTGTAAATCGGACGTGATAACCACTACACCATAGATACGTCGTAATGCTGAGTTTTCCAAGAGACCTAGCTTTTTTATGCCCAAACACGATGGACATTATGTATCTAACAGGGCTCGAACCTGGGACCTTCCACGTGTTAGGCGGACGTGATAACCACTACACCATATATACGTAGTAATAATTAGTTTTCCGAGAGATCTAGCTAATTTTTATGCCCAATCACGATGGACAAAACATGTATCTACCACGGCTCGAACATGGGACCTTCCGCGTGTAAAGCGGACGTGATAATCACTACACCATAGATACGTAGTAATGCTGAAATTTCCAAGAGACCTAGCTTTTTTATGCCCAATCACGATGGACAAAATATGTATCTACCAGGGCTCGAACCTGGGACCTTCCGCGTGTGAAGCAGACGTGATAACCACTACAACATAGATACGTAGTAATGCTGAAATTTCCAAGAGACCTAGCTTTTTTATGCCCAATCACGATGGACAAAATATGTATCTACCAGGGCTCGAACCTGGGACCTTCCGCGTGTTAGGCGGACGTGATAACCACTACACCACAGAAACGTAGTAATACTGAGTTTTCCAAGAGACCTAGCTTTTTTTATGTCCTATCACGATGGTCAAAATATGTATCTACCAGGGCTCGAACCTGGGACCTTCCGCGTGTAAAGCGGACGTGATAACCACTACACCATAGATACGTAGCAATGCTATGTTTTCCGAGAGATCTAGCTAATTTTTATGCCCAATCACGATGGACAAAACATGTATCTACCACGGCTCGAACATGGGACCTTCCGCGTGTAAAGCGGACGTGATAATCACTACACCATAGATACGTAGTAATGCTGAAATTTCCAAGAGACCTAGCTTTTTTATGCCCAATCACGATGGACAAAATATGTATCTACCAGGGCTCGAACCTGGGACCTTCCGCGTGTGAAGCAGACGTGATAACCACTACAACATAGATACGTAGTAATGCTGAAATTTCCAAGAGACCTAGCTTTTTTATGCCCAATCACGATGGACAAAATATGTATCTACCAGGGCTCGAACCTGGGACCTTCCGCGTGTTAGGCGGACGTGATAACCACTACACCACAGAAACGTAGTAATACTGAGTTTTCCAAGAGACCTAGCTTTTTTTATGTCCTATCACGATGGTCAAAATATGTATCTACCAGGGCTCGAACCTGGGACCTTCCGCGTGTAAAGCGGACGTGATAACCACTACACCATAGATACGTAGCAATGCTATGTTTTCCGAGAGATCTAGCTAATTTTTATGCCCAATCACGATGGACAAAACATGTATCTACCAGGGCTCGAACATGGGACCTTCCGCGTGTAAAGCGGGCGTGATAACCACTACACCATAGAAACGTAGTAATACTGAGTTTTTCAAGAGACCTAGCTTTTTTTATGCCCAATCACGATGGACAAAACATGTATCTACCAGGGCTCGAACATGGGACCTTCCGCGTGTAAAGCGGACGTGATAACCACTACACCATAGATACGTAGTAATACTGAGTTTTCCAAGAGACCTAGCTTTTTTATGTCCTATCACGATGGTCAAAATATGTATCTACCAGGGCTCGAACCTGGGACCTTCCGCGTGTAAAGCGGACGTGATAACCACTACACCATAGATACGTAGTAATGCTGAGTTTTCCAAGAGACCTAGCTTTTTTATGCCCAATCACGATGGACAAAATATGTATCTACCAGGGCTCGAACCTGGGACCTTCCGCGTGTAAAGCGGACGTGATAACCACTACACCATAGATACGTAGTAATACTGAGTTTTCCAAGAGAGATAGCTTTTTTATGTCCTATCACGATGGTCAAAATATGTATCTACCAGGGCTCGAACCTGGGACCATCCGCGAGTAAAGCGGACGTGATAACCACTACACCATAGATACGTAGTAATACTGAGTTTTCCAAGAGACCTAGCTTTTTTATGCCCAAACACGATGGACAAAATATGTATCTAACAGGGCTCGAACCTGGGACCTTCCACGTGTTAGGCGGACGTGATAACCACTACACCATAAATACGTAGTAATAATTAGTTTTCCCAGAGATCTAGCTAATTTTTATGCCCAATCACGATGGACAAAACATGTATCTACCACGGCTCGAACATGGGACCTTCAGCGTGTAAAGCGGACGTGATAACCACTACACCATAGATACGTAGTAATGCTGAAATTTCCAAGAGACCTAGCTTTTTTATGCCCAATCACGATGGACAAAATATGTATCTTCCAGGGCTCGAACCTGGGACCTTCCGCGTGTGAAGCAGACGTGATAACCACTACAACATAGATACGTAGTAATGCTGAAATTTCCAAGAGACCTAGCTTTTTTATGCCCAATCACGGTGGACAAAATATGTATCTACCAGGGCTCGAACCTGGGACCTTCCGCGTGTTAGGCGGACGTGATAACCACTACACCACAGAAACGTAGTAATACTGAGTTTTCCAAGAGACCTAGCTTTTTTCATGTCCTATCACGATGGTCAAAATATGTATCTACCAGGGCTCGAACCTGGGACCTTCCGCGTGTAAAGCGGACGTGATAACCACTGCACTATAGCTACGTAGTAATACTGAGTTTTCCAAGAGACGTAGCTTTTTTATGTCCTATCACGATGGTCAAAATATGTATCTACCAGGGCTCGAACCTAGGACCTTCTGCGTGTAAAGCGGACGTGATAACCACTACACCATAGATACGTAGTAATGCTGAGTTTTCCAAGAGACCTAGCTTTTTTATGACCAATCACGATGGACAAAATGTGTATCTACCAGGGCTCGAACCTGGGCCCATTTCGCGTGTAAAGCGGACGTGATAACCACTACACCATAGATACGTAGTAATACTGAGTTTTCCAAGAGAGTTAGCTTTTTTATGTCCTATCACGATGGTCAAAATATGTATCTACCAGGGCTCGAACCTGGGACCTTCCGCGTGTAAAGCGGACGTGATAACCACTACACCATAGATACGTAGCAATGCTAAGTTTTCCGAGAGATCTAGCTAATTTTTATGCCCAATCACGATGGACAAAACATGTATCTACCAGGGCTCGAACATGGGACCTTCCGCGTGTAAAGCGGACGTGATAACCACTACACCATAGATACGTAGTAATACTGAGTTTTCCAAGAGACCTAGCTTTTTTATGTCCTATCACGATGGTCAAAATATGTATCTACCAGGGCTCGAACCTGGGACCTTCCGCTTGTAAAGCGGACGTGATAACCACTACACCATAGCTATGTAGTAATACTGAGTTTTCCAAGAGACGTAGCTTTTTTATGTCCTATCACGATGGTCAAAATATGTATCTACCAGGGCTCGAACCTGGGACCTTCCGCTTGTAAAGCGGACGTGATAACCACTACACCATAGATACGTAGCAATGCAAAGTTTTCCGAGAGATCTAGCTAATTTTTATGCCCAATCACGATGGACAAATCATGTATCTACCAGGGCTCGAACCTGGGACCTTCCGCGTGTAAAGCGGACGTGATAACCACTACACCATAGATACGTAGCAATGCTAAGTTTTCCGAGAGATCTAGCTAATTTTTATGCCCAATCACGATGGACAAAACATGTATCTACCAGGGCTCGAACATGGGACCTTCCGCGTGTAAAGCGGACGTGATAACCACTACACCATAGATACGTAGTAATACTGAGTTTTCCAAGAGACCTAGCTTTTTTTATGTCCTATCACGATGGTCAAAATATGTATCTACCAGGGCTCGAACCTGGGACCTTCCGCTTGTAAAGCGGACGTGATAACCACTACACCATAGCTACGTAGTAATACTGAGTTTTCCAAGAGACGTAGCTTTTTTATGTCCTATCACGATGGTCAAAATATGTATCTACCAGGGCTCGAACCTGGGACCTTCCGCTTGTAAAGCGGACGTGATAACCACTACACCATAGATACGTAGCAATGCAAAGTTTTCCGAGAGATCTAGCTAATTTTTATGCCCAATCACGATGGACAAATCATGTATCTACCAGGGCTCGAACATGGGACCTTCCGCGTGTAAAGCGGACGTGATAACCACTACACCATAGATAAGTAGTAATACTGAGTTTTCCAAGAGACCTAGCTTTTTTTATGTCCTATCACGATGGTCAAAATATGTATCTACCAGGGCTCGAACCTGGGACCTTCCGCGTGTAAAGCGGACGTGATAACCACTACACCATAGATACGTCGTAATGCTGAGTTTTCCAAGAGACCTAGCTTTTATATGCCCAAACACGATGGACAAAATATGTATCTAACAGGGCTCGAACCTGGGACCTTCCACGTGTTAGGCGGACGTGATAACCACTACACCATATATACGTAGTAATATTGAGTTTTCCGAGAGATCTAGCTAATTTTTATGCCCAATCACGATGGACAAAACATGTATCTACCACGGCTCGAACATGGCACCTTCCGCGTGTAAAGCGGACGTGATAACCACTACACCATAGATACGTAGTAATACTGAGTTTTCCAAGAGACCTAGCTTTTTTTATGTCCTATCACGATGGTCAAAATATGTATCTACCAGGGCTCGAACCTGGGACCTTCCGCTTGTAAAGCGGACGTGATAACCACTACACCATAGCTACGTAGTAATACTGAGTTTTCCAAGAGACGTAGCTTTTTTATGTCCTATCACGATGGTCAAAATATGTATCTACCAGGGCTCGAACCTGGGACCTTCCGCTTGTAAAGCGGACGTGATAACCACTACACCATAGATACGTAGCAATGCAAAGTTTTCCGAGAGATCTAGCTAATTTTTATGCCCAATCACGATGGACAAAACATGTATCTACCACGGCTCGAACATGGGACCTTCCGCGTGTAAAGCGGACGTGATAACCACTACACCATAGATACGTAGTAATACTGAGTTTTCCAAGAGACCTAGCTTTTTTTATGTCCTATCACGATGGTCAAAATATGTATCTACCAGGGCTCGAACCTGGGACCTTCCGCTTGTAAAGCGGACGTGATAACCACTACACCATAGCTACGTAGTAATACTGAGTTTTCCAAGAGACGTAGCTTTTTTATGTCCTATCACGATGGTCAAAATATGTATCTACCAGGGCTCGAACCTGGGACCTTCCGCTTGTAAAGCGGACGTGATAACCACTACACCATAGATACGTAGCAATGCAAAGTTTTCCGAGAGATCTAGCTAATTTTTATGCCCAATCACGATGGACAAATCATGTATCTACCAGGGCTCGAACATGGGACCTTCCGCGTGTAAAGCGGACGTGATAACCACTACACCATAGATACGTCGTAATGCTGAGTTTTCCAAGAGACCTAGCTTTTATATGCCCAAACACGATGGACAAAATATGTATCTAACAGGGCTCGAACCTGGGACCTTCCACGTGTTAGGCGGACGTGATAACCACTACACCATATATACGTAGTAATATTGAGTTTTCCGAGAGATCTAGCTAATTTTTATGCCCAATCACGATGGACAAAACATGTATCTACCACGGCTCGAACATGGGACCTTCCGCGTGTAAAGCGGACGTGATAACCACTACACCATAGATACGTAGTAATACTGAGTTTTCCAAGAGACCTAGCTTTTTTTATGTCCTATCACGATGGTCAAAATATGTATCTACCAGGGCTCGAACCTGGGACCTTCCGCTTGTAAAGCGGACGTGATAACCACTACACCATAGCTACGTAGTAATACTGAGTTTTCCAAGAGACGTAGCTTTTTTATGTCCTATCACGATGGTCAAAATATGTATCTACCAGGGTTCGAACCTGGGACCTTCCGCTTGTAAAGCGAACGTGATAACCACTACACCATAGCTACGTAGTAATACTGAGTTTTCCAAGAGACCTAGCTTTTTTTATGTCCTATCACGATGGTCAAAATATGTATCTACCAGGGCTCGAACCTGGGACCTTCCGCGTGTAAAGCGGACGTGATAACCACTACACCATAGATACGTCGTAATGCTGAGTTTTCCAAGAGACCTAGCTTTTATATGCCCAAACACGATGGACAAAATATGTATCTAACAGGGCTCGAACCTGGGACCTTCCACGTGTTAGGCGGACGTGATAACCACTACACCATAGATACGTAGCAATGCTAAGTTTTCCGAGAGATCTAGCTAATTTTTATGCCCAATCACGATGGACAAAACATGTATCTACCAGGGCTCGAACATGGGACCTTCCGCGTGTAAAGCGGACGTGATAACCACTACACCATAGATACGTAGTAATACTGAGTTTTCCAAGAGACCTAGCTTTTTTTATGTCCTATCACGATGGTCAAAATATGTATCTACCAGGGCTCGAACCTGGGACCTTCCGCTTGTAAAGCGGACGTGATAACCACTACACCATAGCTACGTAGTAATACTGAGTTTTCCAAGAGACGTAGCTTTTTTATGTCCTATCACGATGGTCAAAATATGTATCTACCAGGGCTCGAACCTGGGACCTTCCGCTTGTAAAGCGGACGTGATAACCACTACACCATAGATACGTAGCAATGCAAAGTTTTCCGAGAGATCTAGCTAATTTTTATGCCCAATCACGATGGACAAATCATGTATCTACCAGGGCTCGAACATGGGACCTTCCGCGTGTAAAGCGGACGTGATAACCACTACACCATAGATAAGTAGTAATACTGAGTTTTCCAAGAGACCTAGCTTTTTTTATGTCCTATCACGATGGTCAAAATATGTATCTACCAGGGCTCGAACCTGGGACCTTCCGCGTGTAAAGCGGACGTGATAACCACTACACCATAGATACGTCGTAATGCTGAGTTTTCCAAGAGACCTAGCTTTTATATGCCCAAACACGATGGACAAAATATGTATCTAACAGGGCTCGAACCTGGGACCTTCCACGTGTTAGGCGGACGTGATAACCACTACACCATATATACGTAGTAATATTGAGTTTTCCGAGAGATCTAGCTAATTTTTATGCCCAATCACGATGGACAAAACATGTATCTACCACGGCTCGAACATGGGACCTTCCGCGTGTAAAGCGGACGTGATAACCACTACACCATAGATACGTAGTAATGCTGAAATTTCCAAGAGACCTAGCTTTTTTTATGTCTTATCACGATGGTCAAAATATGCATCTACCAGGGCTCGAACCTGGAACCTTCCGCGTGTAAAGCGGACGTGATAACCACTACACCATAGATACGTAGTAATACTGAGTTTTCCAAGAGACGTAGCTTTTTTATGTCCTATCACGATGGTCAAAATATGTATCAACCAGGGCTCGAACCTGGGACCTTCCGCGTGTAAAGCGGACGTGATAACCACTACACCATAGATACGTAGTAATGCTGAGTTTTCCAAGAGACCTAGCTTTTTTATGCCCAATCACGATGGTCAAAATATGTATCAACCAGGGCTCGAACCTGGGACCATCCGCGTGTAAAGCGGACGTGATAACCACTACACCACAGATACGTAGTAATACTGAGATTTCCGAGAGATCGAGCTTATTTTTATGCCCAATCACGATGGACAAAATATGCATCTACCAGGGCTCGAACCTGGAACCTTCCGCGTGTAAAGCGGACGTGATAACCACTACACCATAGATACGTAGCAATGCTAAGTTTTCCGAGAGATCTAGCTAATTTTTATGCCCAATCACGATGGACAAAACATGTATCTACCAGGGCTCGAACATGGGACCTTCCGCGTGTAAAGCGGGCGTGATAACCACTACACCATAGATACGTAGTAATACTGAGTTTTCCAAGAGACCTAGCTTTTTTATGTCCTATCACGATGGTCAAAATATGTATCTACCAGGGCTCGAACCTGGGACCTTCCGCGTGTAAAGCGGACGTGATAACCACTACACTAAAGCTACGTAGTAATACTGAGTTTTCCAAGAGACGTAGCTTTTTTATGTCCTATCACGATGGTCAAAATATGTATCTACCAGGGCTCGAACCTAGGACCTTCCGCGTGTAAAGCGGACGTGATAACCACTACACCATAGATACGTAGTAATGCTGAGTTTTCCAAGAGACCTAGCTTTTTTATGCCCAATCACGATGGACAAAATATGTATCTACCAGGGCTCGAACCTGGGACCTTCCGCGTGTGAAGCAGACGTGATAACCACTACAACATAGATACGTAGTAATGCTGAAATTTCCAAGAGACCTAGCTTTTTTATGCCCAATCACGATGGACAAAATATGTATCTACCAGGGCTCGAACCTGGGACCTTCCGCGTGTTAGGCGGACGTGATAACCACTACACCACAGAAACGTAGTAATACTGAGTTTTCCAAGAGACCTAGCTTTTTTTATGTCCTATCACGATGGTCAAAATATGTATCTACCAGGGCTCGAACCTGGGACCTTCCGCGTGTAAAGCGGACGTGATAACCACTACACCATAGATACGTAGCAATACTGAGTTTTCCGAGAGATCGAGCTTATTTTTATGCCCAATCACGATGGACAAAACATGTATCTACCAGGGCTCGAACCTGGGACCTTCCGCGTTTAAAGCGGACGTGATAACCACTTTACCATAGATACGTAGTAATACTGAGTTTTCCAAGAGACCTAGCTTTTTTTATGTCTTATCACGATGGTCAAAATATGCATCTACCAGGGCTCGAACCTGGAACCTTCCGCGTGTAAAGCGGACGTGATAACCACTACACCATAGATACGTAGCAATGCTAAGTTTTCCGAGAGATCTAGCTAATTTTTATGCCCAATCACGATGGACAAAACATGTATCTACCAGGGCTCGAACATGGGACCTTCCGCGTGTAAAGCGGGCGTGATAACCACTACACCATAGATACGTAGTAATACTGAGTTTTCCAAGAGACCTAGCTTTTTTATGTCCTATCACGATGGTCAAAATATGTATCTACCAGGGCTCGAACCTGGGACCTTCCGCGTGTAAAGCGGACGTGATAACCACTACACTAAAGCTACGTAGTAATACTGAGTTTTCCAAGAGACGTAGCTTTTTTATGTCCTATCACGATGGTCAAAATATGTATCTACCAGGGCTCGAACCTAGGACCTTCCGCGTGTAAAGCGGACGTGATAACCACTACACCATAGATACGTAGTAATGCTGAGTTTTCCAAGAGACCTAGCTTTTTTATGCCCAATCACGATGGACAAAATATGTATCTACCAGGGCTCGAACCTGGGACCTTCCGCGTGTGAAGCAGACGTGATAACCACTACAACATAGATACGTAGTAATGCTGAAATTTCCAAGAGACCTAGCTTTTTTATGCCCAATCACGATGGACAAAATATGTATCTACCAGGGCTCGAACCTGGGACCTTCCGCGTGTTAGGCGGACGTGATAACCACTACACCACAGAAACGTAGTAATACTTAGTTTTCCAAGAGACCTAGCTTTTTTTATGTCCTATCACGATGGTCAAAATATGTATCTACCAGGGCTCGAACCTGGGACCTTCCGCGTGTAAAGCGGACGTGATAACCACTACACCATAGATACGTAGCAATACTGAGTTTTCCGAGAGATCGAGCTTATTTTTATGCCCAATCACGATGGACAAAACATGTATCTACCAGGGCTCGAACCTGGGACCTTCCGCGTTTAAAGCGGACGTGATAACCACTTTACCATAGATACGTAGTAATACTGAGTTTTCCAAGAGACCTAGCTTTTTTTATGTCTTATCACGATGGTCAAAATATGCATCTACCAGGGCTCGAACCTGGAACCTTCCGCGTGTAAAGCGGACGTGATAACCACTACACCATAGATACGTAGCAATGCTAAGTTTTCCGAGAGATCTAGCTAATTTTTATGCCCAATCACGATGGACAAAACATGTATCTACCAGGGCTCGAACATGGGACCTTCCGCGTGTAAAGCGGGCGTGATAACCACTACACCATAGATACGTAGTAATACTGAGTTTTCCAAGAGACCTAGCTTTTTTATGTCCTATCACGATGGTCAAAATATGTATCTACCAGGGCTCGAACCTGGGACCTTCCGCGTGTAAAGCGGACGTGATAACCACTACACTAAAGCTACGTAGTAATACTGAGTTTTCCAAGAGACGTAGCTTTTTTATGTCCTATCACGATGGTCAAAATATGTATCTACCAGGGCTCGAACCTAGGACCTTCCGCGTCTAAAGCGGACGTGATAACCACTACACCATAGATACGTAGTAATGCTGAGTTTTCCAAGAGACCTAGCTTTTTTATGCCCAATCACGATGGACAAAATATGTATCTACCAGGGCTCGAACCTGGGACCTTCCGCGTGTGAAGCAGACGTGATAACCACTACAACATAGATACGTAGTAATGCTGAAATTTCCAAGAGACCTAGCTTTTTTATGCCCAATCACGATGGACAAAATATGTATCTACCAGGGCTCGAACCTGGGACCTTCCGCGTGTTAGGCGGACGTGATAACCACTACACCACAGAAACGTAGTAATACTGAGTTTTCCAAGAGACCTAGCTTTTTTTATGTCCTATCACGATGGTCAAAATATGTATCTACCAGGGCTCGAACCTGGGACCTTCCGCGTATAAAGCGGACGTGATAACCACTACACTAAAGCTACGTAGTAATACTGAGTTTTCCAAGAGACGTAGCTTTTTTATGTCCTATCACGATGGTCAAAATATGTATCTACCAGGGCTCGAACCTAGGACCTTCCGCGTGTAAAGCGGACGTGATAACCACTACACCATAGATACGTAGTAATGCTGAGTTTTCCAAGAGACCTAGCTTTTTTATGCCCAATCACGATGGACAAAATATGTATCTACCAGGGCTCGAACCTGGGACCTTCCGCGTGTGAAGCAGACGTGATAACCACTACAACATAGATACGTAGTAATGCTGAAATTTCCAAGAGACCTAGCTTTTTTATGCCCAATCACGATGGACAAAATATGTATCTACCAGGGCTCGAACCTGGGACCTTCCGCGTGTTAGGCGGACGTGATAACCACTACACCACAGAAACGTAGTAATACTGAGTTTTCCAAGAGACCTAGCTTTTTTTATGTCCTATCACGATGGTCAAAATATGTATCTACCAGGGCTCGAACCTGGGACCTTCCGCGTGTAAAGCGGACGTGATAACCACTACACCATAGATACGTAGCAATGCTATGTTTTCCGAGAGATCTAGCTAATTTTTATGCCCAATCACGATGGACAAAACATGTATCTACCAGGGCTCGAACATGGGACCTTCCGCGTGTAAAGCGGGCGTGATAACCACTACACCATAGATACGTAGTAATACTGAGTTTTCCAAGAGACCTAGCTTTTTTTATGCCCAATCACGATGGACAAAACATGTACCTACCAGGGCTCGAACATGGGACCTTCCGCGTGTAAAGCGGACGTGATAACCACTACACCATAGATACGTAGTAATACTGAGTTTTCCAAGAGACCTAGCTTTTTTTATGTCCTATCACGATGGTCAAAATATGTATCTACCAGGGCTCGAACCTGGGACCTTCCGCGTGTAAAGCGGACGTGATAACCACTACACCATAGATACGTAGTAATGCTGAGTTTTCCAAGAGACCTAGCTTTTTTATGCCCAATCACGATGGACAAAATATGTATCTACCAGGGCTCGAACCTGGGACCTTCCGCGTGTAAAGCGGACGTGATAACCACTACACCATAGATACGTAGTAATACTGAGTTTTCCAAGAGAGATAGCTTTTTTATGTCCTATCACGATGGTCAAAATATGTATCTACCAGGGCTCGAACCTGGGACCATCCGCGAGTAAAGCGGACGTGATAACCACTACACCATAGATACGTCGTAATGCTGAGTTTTCCAAGAGACCTAGCTTTTTTATGCCCAAACACGATGGACAAAATATGTATCTAACAGGGCTCGAACCTGGGACCTTCCACGTGTTAGGCGGACGTGATAACCACTACACCATATATACGTAGTAATAATTAGTTTTCCGAGAGATCTAGCTAATTTTTATGCCCAATCACGATGGACAAAACATGTATCTACCACGGCTCGAACATGGGACCTTCAGCGTGTAAAGCGGACGTGATAACCACTACACCATAGATACGTAGTAATGCTGAAATTTCCAAGAGACCTAGCTTTTTTATGCCCAATCACGATGGACAAAATATGTATCTTCCAGGGCTCGAACCTGGGACCTTCCGCGTGTGAAGCAGACGTGATAACCACTACAACATAGATACGTAGTAATGCTGAAATTTCCAAGAGACCTAGCTTTTTTATGCCCAATCACGGTGGACAAAATATGTATCTACCAGGGCTCGAACCTGGGACCTTCCGCGTGTTAGGCGGACGTGATAACCACTACACCACAGAAACGTAGTAATACTGAGTTTTCCAAGAGACCTAGCTTTTTTTATGTCCTATCACGATGGTCAAAATATGTATCTACCAGGGCTCGAACCTGGGACCTTCCGCGTGTAAAGCGGACGTGATAACCACTGCACTATAGCTACGTAGTAATACTGAGTTTTCCAAGAGACGTAGCTTTTTTATGTCCTATCACGATGGTCAAAATATGTATCTACCAGGGCTCGAACCTAGGACCTTCTGCGTGTAAAGCGGACGTGATAACCACTACACCATAGATACGTAGTAATGCTGAGTTTTCCAAGAGACCTAGCTTTTTTATGCCCAATCACGATGGACAAAATATGTATCTACCAGGGCTCGAACCTGGGACCTTCCGCGTGTAAAGCGGACGTGATAACCACTACACCATAGATACGTAGTAATACTGAGTTTTCCAAGAGAGTTAGCTTTTTTATGTCCTATCACGATGGTCAAAATATGTATCTACCAGGGCTCGAACCTTGGACCATCCGCGAGTAAAGCGGACGTGATAACCACTACACCATAGATACGTCGTGATGCTGAGTTTTCCAAGAGACCTAGCTTTTTTATGCCCAAACACGATGGACAAAATATGTATCTAACAGGGCTCGAACCTGGGACCTTCCACGTGTTAGGCGGACGTGATAAACACTACACCATATATACGTAGTAATACTGAGTTTTCCAAGAGACCTAGCTTTTTTTATGTCCTATCACGATGGTCAAAATATGTATCTACCAGGGCTCGAACCTGGGACCTTCCGCGTGTAAAGCGGACGTGATAACCACTACACCATAGATACGTAGCAATGCTAAGTTTTCCGAGAGATCTAGCTAATTTTTATGCCCAATCACGATGGACATAACATGTATCTACCAGGGCTCGAACATGGGACCTTCCGCGTGTAAAGCGGACGTGATAACCACTACACCATAGATACGTAGTAATACTGAGTTTTCCAAGAGACCTAGCTTTTTTATGTAATATCACGATGGTCAAAATATGTATCTACCAGGGCTCGAACCTGGGACCTTCCGCGTGTAAAGCGGACGTGATAACCACTACACCATAGATACGTAGCAATGCTAAGTTTTCCGAGAGATCTAGCTAATTTTTATGCCCAATCACGATGGACAAAACATGTATCTACCAGGGCTCGAACATGGGACCTTCCGCGTGTAAAGCGGACGTGATAACCACTACACCATAGATACGTAGTAATACTGAGTTTTCCAAGAGACCTAGCTTTTTTTATGTCCTATCACGATGGTCAAAATATGTATCTACCAGGGCTCGAACCTGGGACCTTCCGCGTGTAAAGCGGACGTGATAACCACTACACCATAGCTACGTAGTAATACTGAGTTTTCCAAGAGACGTAGCTTTTTTATGTCCTATCACGATGGTCAAAATATGTATCTACCAGGGCTCGAACCTGGGACCTTCCGCTTGTAAAGCGGACGTGATAACCACTACACCATAGATACGTAGCAATGCAAAGTTTTCCGAGAGATCTAGCTAATTTTTATGCCCAATCACGATGGACAAATCATGTATCTACCAGGGCTCGAACATGGGACCTTCCGCGTGTAAAGCGGACGTGATAACCACTACACCATAGATACGTAGTTATACTGAGTTTTCCAAGAGACCTAGCTTTTTTTATGTCCTATCACGATGGTCAAAATATGTATCTACCAGGGCTCGAACCTGGGACCTTCCGCGTGTAAAGCGGACGTGATAACCACTACACCATAGATACGTCGTAATGCTGAGTTTTCCAAGAGACCTAGCTTTTATATGCCCAAACACGATGGACAAAATATGTATCTAACAGGGCTCGAACCTGGGACCTTCCACGTGTTAGGCGGACGTGATAACCACTACACCATATATACGTAGTAATATTGAGTTTTCCGAGAGATCTAGCTAATTTTTATGCCCAATCACGATGGACAAAACATGTATCTACCACGGCTCGAACATGGGACCTTCCGCGTGTAAAGCGGACGTGATAACCACTACACCATAGATACGTAGTAATGCTGAAATTTCCAAGAGACCTAGCTTTTTTTATGTCTTATCACGATGGTCAAAATATGCATCTACCAGGGCTCGAACCTGGAACCTTCCGCGTGTAAAGCGGACGTGATAACCACTACACCATAGATACGTAGTAATACTGAGTTTTCCAAGAGATGTAGCTTTTTTATGTCCTATCACGATGGTCAAAATATGTATCAACCAGGGCTCGAACCTGGGACCTTCCGCGTGTAAAGCGGACGTGATAACCACTACACCATAGATACGTAGTAATGCTGAGTTTTCCAAGAGACCTAGCTTTTTTATGCCCAATCACGATGGACAAAATATGTATCTACCAGGGCTCGAACCTGGGACCTTCCGCGTGTAAAGCGGACGTGATAACCACTAAACCATAGATACGTAGTAATACTGAGTTTTCCAAGAGAGATAGCTTTTTTATGTCCTATCACGATGGTCAAAATATGTATCTACCAGGGCTCGAACCTGGGACCATCCGCGAGTAAAGCGGACGTGATAACCACTACACCATAGATACGTCGTAATGCTGAGTTTTCCAAGAGACCTAGCTTTTTTATGCCCAAACACGATGGACAAAATATGTATCTAACAGGGCTCGAACCTGGGACCTTCCACGTGTTAGGCGGACGTGATAACCACTACACCATATATACGTAGTAATAATTAGTTTTCCGAGAGATCTAGCTAATTTTTATGACCAATCACGATGGACAAAATATGTATCTACCAGGGCTCGAACCTGGGACCTTCCGCGTGTGAAGCAGACGTGATAACCACTACAACATAGATACGTTGTAATGCTGAAATTTCCAAGAGACGTAGCTTTTTTATGTCCTATCACGATGGTCAAAATATGTATCAACCAGGGCTCGAACCTGGGACCATCCGCGTGTAAAGCGGACGTGATAACCACTACACCACAGATACGTAGTAATACTGAGTTTTCCGAGAGATCGAGCTTATTTTTATGCCCAATCACGATGGACAAAACATGTATCTACCAGGGCTCGAACCTGGGACCTTCCGCGTTTAAAGCGGACGTGATAACCACTTTACCATAGATACGTAGTAATACTGAGTTTTCCAAGAGACCTAGCTTTTTTTATGTCTTATCACGATGGTCAAAATATGCATCTACCAGGGCTCGAACCTGGAACCTTCCGCGTGTAAAGCGGACGTGATAACCACTACACCATAGATACGTAGCAATGCTATGTTTTCCGAGAGATCTAGCTAATTTTTATGCCCAATCACGATGGACAAAACATGTATCTACCAGGGCTCGAACATGGGACCTTCCGCGTGTAAAGCGGGCGTGATAACCACTACACCATAGATACGTAGTAATACTGAGTTTTCCAAGAGACCTAGCTTTTTTATGTCCTATCACGATGGTCAAAATATGTATCTACCAGGGCTCGAACCTGGGACCTTCCGCTTGTAAAGCGGACGTGATAACCACTACACCATAGATACGTAGCAATGCAAAGTTTTCCGAGAGATCTAGCTAATTTTTATGCCCAATCACGATGGACAAATCATGTATCTACCAGGGCTCGAACATGGGACCTTCCGCGTGTAAAGCGGACGTGATAACCACTACACCATAGATACGTAGTTATACTGAGTTTTCCAAGAGACCTAGCTTTTTTTATGTCCTATCACGATGGTCAAAATATGTATCTACCAGGGCTCGAACCTGGGACCTTCCGCGTGTAAAGCGGACGTGATAACCACTACACCATAGATACGTCGTAATGCTGAGTTTTCCAAGAGACCTAGCTTTTATATGCCCAAACACGATGGACAAAATATGTATCTAACAGGGCTCGAACCTGGGACCTTCCACGTGTTAGGCGGACGTGATAACCACTACACCATATATACGTAGTAATATTGAGTTTTCCGAGAGATCTAGCTAATTTTTATGCCCAATCACGATGGACAAAACATGTATCTACCACGGCTCGAACATGGGACCTTCCGCGTGTAAAGCGGACGTGATAACCACTACACCATAGATATGTAGTAATGCTGAAATTTCCAAGAGACCTAGCTTTTTTTATGTCTTATCACGATGGTCAAAATATGCATCTACCAGGGCTCGAACCTGGAACCTTCCGCGTGTAAAGCGGACGTGATAACCACTACACCATAGATACGTAGTAATACTGAGTTTTCCAAGAGATGTAGCTTTTTTATGTCCTATCACGATGGTCAAAATATGTATCAACCAGGGCTCGAACCTGGGACCTTCCGCGTGTAAAGCGGACGTGATAACCACTACACCATAGATACGTAGTAATGCTGAGTTTTCCAAGAGACCTAGCTTTTTTATGCCCAATCACGATGGACAAAATATGTATCTACCAGGGCTCGAACCTGGGACCTTCCGCGTGTAAAGCGGACGTGATAACCACTAAACCATAGATACGTAGTAATACTGAGTTTTCCAAGAGAGATAGCTTTTTTATGTCCTATCACGATGGTCAAAATATGTATCTACCAGGGCTCGAACCTGGGACCATCCGCGAGTAAAGCGGACGTGATAACCACTACACCATAGATACGTCGTAATGCTGAGTTTTCCAAGAGACCTAGCTTTTTTATGCCCAAACACGATGGACAAAATACGTATCTAACAGGGCTCGAACCTGGGACCTTCCACGTGTTAGGCGGACGTGATAACCACTACACCATATATACGAAGTAATAATTAGTTTTCCGAGAGATCTAGCTAATTTTTATGACCAATCACGATGGACAAAATATGTATCTACCAGGGCTCGAACCTGGGACCTTCCGCGTGTGAAGCAGACGTGATAACCACTACAACATAGATACGTTGTAATGCTGAAATTTCCAAGAGACGTAGCTTTTTTATGTCCTATCACGATGGTCAAAATATGTATCAACCAGGGCTCGAACCTGGGACCATCCGCGTGTAAAGCGGACGTGATAACCACTACACCACAGATACGTAGTAATACTGAGTTTTCCGAGAGATCGAGCTTATTTTTATGCCCAATCACGATGGACAAAACATGTATCTACCAGGGCTCGAACCTGGGACCTTCCGCGTTTAAAGCGGACGTGATAACCACTTTACCATAGATACGTAGTAATACTGAGTTTTCCAAGAGACCTAGCTTTTTTTATGTCTTATCACGATGGTCAAAATATGCATCTACCAGGGCTCGAACCTGGAACCTTCCGCGTGTAAAGCGGACGTGATAACCACTACACCATAGATACGTAGCAATGCTAAGTTTTCCGAGAGATCTAGCTAATTTTTATGCCCAATCACGATGGACAAAACATGTATCTACCAGGGCTCGAACATGGGACCTTCCGCGTGTAAAGCGGGCGTGATAACCACTACACCATAGATACGTAGTAATACTGAGTTTTCCAAGAGACCTAGCTTTTTTATGTCCTATCACGATGGTCAAAATATGTATCTACCAGGGCTCGAACCTGGGACCTTCTGCGTGTAAAGCGGACGTGATAACCACTACACTAAAGCTACGTAGTAATACTGAGTTTTCCAAGAGACGTAGCTTTTTTATGTCCTATCACGATGGTCAAAATATGTATCTACCAGGGCTCGAACCTAGGACCTTCCGCGTGTAAAGCGGACGTGATAACCACTACACCATAGATACGTAGTAATGCTGAGTTTTCCAAGAGACCTAGCTTTTTTATGCCCAATCACGATGGACAAAATATGTATCTACCAGGGCTCGAACCTGGGACCTTCCGCGTGTAAAGCGGACGTGATAACCACTACACCATAGATACGTAGTAATACTGAGTTTTCCAAGAGAGCTAGCTTTTTTATGTCCTATCACGATGGTCAAAATATGTATCTACCAGGGCTCGAACCTTCGACCATCCGCGAGTAAAGCGGACGTGATAACCACTACACCATAGATACGTCGTGATGCTGAGTTTTCCAAGAGACCTAGCTTTTTTATGCCCAAACACGATGGACAAATTATGTATCTAACAGGGCTCGAACCTGGGACCTTCCGCGTGTAAAGCGGACGTGATAACCACTACACCATAGATACGTAGTAATACTGAGTTTTCCAAGAGAGCTAGCTTTTTTATGTCCTATCACGATGGTCAAAATATGTATCTACCAGGGCTCGAACCTTCGACCATCCGCGAGTAAAGCGGACGTGATAACCACTACACCATAGATACGTCGTGATGCTGAGTTTTCCAAGAGACCTAGCTTTTTTATGCCCAAACACGATGGACAAAATATGTATCTAACAGGGCTCGAACCTGGGACCTTCCACGTGTTAGGCGGACGTGATAACCACTACACCATATATACGTACTAATACTGAGTTTTCCAAGAGACCTAGCTTTTTTATGTCCTATCACGATGGTCAAAATATGTATCTACCAGGGCTCGAACCTGGGACCTTCCGCGTGTAAAGCGGACGTGATAACCACTACACCATAGATACGTAGCAATGCTAAGTTTTCCGAGAGATCTAGCTAATTTTTATGCCCAATCACGATGGACAAAACATGTATCTACCAGGGCTCGAACATGGGACCTTCCGCGTGTAAAGCGGACGTGATAACCACTACACCATAGATACGTAGTAATACTGAGTTTTCCAAGAGACCTAGCTTTTTTTATGTCCTATCACGATGGTCAAAATATGTATCTACCAGGGCTCGAACCTGGGACCTTCCACGTGTGAAGCGGACGTGATAACCACTACACCATAGATACGTAGTAATACTGAGTTTTAAAAGAGACCTAGCTTTTTTTATGTCCTATCACGATGGTCAAAATATGTATCTACCAGGGCTCGAACCTGGGACCTTCCGCGTGTAAAGCGGACGTGATAACCACTACACCATAGATACGTCGTAATGCTGAGTTTTCCAAGAGACCTAGCTTTTATATGCCCAAACACGATGGACAAAATATGTATCTAACAGGGCTCGAACCTGGGACCTTCCACGTGTTAGGCGGACGTGATAA
The DNA here is from genome assembly GCF_054372755.1 of Phalangium opilio. Taxonomy (NCBI): domain Eukaryota; kingdom Metazoa; phylum Arthropoda; class Arachnida; order Opiliones; family Phalangiidae; genus Phalangium; species Phalangium opilio. Next base: position 2,071,092 of record NW_028324148.1, on the reverse strand, counting down.
CCACTACACCATATATACGTAGTAATATTGAGTTTTCCGAGAGATCTAGCTAATTTTTATGCCCAATCACGATGGACAAAACATGTATCTACCACGGCTCGAACATGGGACCTTCCGCGTGTAAAGCGGACGTGATAACCACTACACCATAGATACGTAGTAATGCTGAAATTTCCAAGAGACCTAGCTTTTTTTATGTCTTATCACGATGGTCAAAATATGCATCTACCAGGGCTCGAACCTGGAACCTTCCGCGTGTAAAGCGGACGTGATAACCACTACACCATAGATACGTGGTAATACTGAGTTTTCCAAGAGACCTAGCTTTTTTATGTCCTATCACGATGGTCAAAATATGTATCTACCAGGGCTCGAACCTGGGACCTTCCGCGTGTAAAGCGGACGTGATAACCACTACACTATAGATACGTAGCAATGCCAAGTTTTCCGAGAGATCTAGCTAATTTTTATGCCCAATCACGATGGACAAAACATGTATCTACCAGGGCTCGAACATGGGACCTTCCGCGTGTAAAGCGGACGTGATAACCACTACACCATAGATACGTAGTAATACTGAGTTTTCCAAGAGACCTAGCTTTTTTATGTCCTATCACGATGGTCAAAATATGTATCTACCAGGGCTCGAACCTTCGACCATCCGCGAGTAAAGCGGACGTGATAACCACTACACCATAGATACGTCGTGATGCTGAGTTTTCCAAGAGACCTAGCTTTTTTATGCCCAAACACGATGGACAAAATATGTATCTAACAGGGCTCGAACCTGGGACCTTCCACGTGTTAGGCGGACGTGATAACCACTACACCATATATACGTAGTAATATTGAGTTTTCCGAGAGATCTAGCTAATTTTTATGCCCAATCACGATGGACAAAACATGTATCTACCACGGCTCGAACATGGGACCTTCCGCGTGTAAAGCGGACGTGATAACCACTACACCATAGATATGTAGTAATGCTGAAATTTCCAAGAGACCTAGCTTTTTTTATGTCTTATCACGATGGTCAAAATATGCATCTACCAGGGCTCGAACCTGGAACCTTCCGCGTGTAAAGCGGACGTGATAACCACTACACCATAGATACGTAGTAATACTGAGTTTTCCAAGAGATGTAGCTTTTTTATGTCCTATCACGATGGTCAAAATATGTATCAACCAGGGCTCGAACCTGGGACCTTCCGCGTGTAAAGCGGACGTGATAACCACTACACCATAGATACGTAGTAATGCTGAGTTTTCCAAGAGACCTAGCTTTTTTATGCCCAATCACGATGGACAAAATATGTATCTACCAGGGCTCGAACCTGGGACCTTCCGCGTGTAAAGCGGACGTGATAACCACTAAACCATAGATACGTAGTAATACTGAGTTTTCCAAGAGAGATAGCTTTTTTATGTCCTATCACGATGGTCAAAATATGTATCTACCAGGGCTCGAACCTGGGACCATCCGCGAGTAAAGCGGACGTGATAACCACTACACCATAGATACGTCGTAATGCTGAGTTTTCCAAGAGACCTAGCTTTTTTATGCCCAAACACGATGGACAAAATACGTATCTAACAGGGCTCGAACCTGGGACCTTCCACGTGTTAGGCGGACGTGATAACCACTACACCATATATACGAAGTAATAATTAGTTTTCCGAGAGATCTAGCTAATTTTTATGACCAATCACGATGGACAAAATATGTATCTACCAGGGCTCGAACCTGGGACCTTCCGCGTGTGAAGCAGACGTGATAACCACTACAACATAGATACGTTGTAATGCTGAAATTTCCAAGAGACGTAGCTTTTTTATGTCCTATCACGATGGTCAAAATATGTATCAACCAGGGCTCGAACCTGGGACCATCCGCGTGTAAAGCGGACGTGATAACCACTACACCACAGATACGTAGTAATACTGAGTTTTCCGAGAGATCGAGCTTATTTTTATGCCCAATCACGATGGACAAAACATGTATCTACCAGGGCTCGAACCTGGGACCTTCCGCGTTTAAAGCGGACGTGATAACCACTTTACCATAGATACGTAGTAATACTGAGTTTTCCAAGAGACCTAGCTTTTTTTATGTCTTATCACGATGGTCAAAATATGCATCTACCAGGGCTCGAACCTGGAACCTTCCGCGTGTAAAGCGGACGTGATAACCACTACACCATAGATACGTAGCAATGCTAAGTTTTCCGAGAGATCTAGCTAATTTTTATGCCCAATCACGATGGACAAAACATGTATCTACCAGGGCTCGAACATGGGACCTTCCGCGTGTAAAGCGGGCGTGATAACCACTACACCATAGATACGTAGTAATACTGAGTTTTCCAAGAGACCTAGCTTTTTTATGTCCTATCACGATGGTCAAAATATGTATCTACCAGGGCTCGAACCTGGGACCTTCTGCGTGTAAAGCGGACGTGATAACCACTACACTAAAGCTACGTAGTAATACTGAGTTTTCCAAGAGACGTAGCTTTTTTATGTCCTATCACGATGGTCAAAATATGTATCTACCAGGGCTCGAACCTAGGACCTTCCGCGTGTAAAGCGGACGTGATAACCACTACACCATAGATACGTAGTAATGCTGAGTTTTCCAAGAGACCTAGCTTTTTTATGCCCAATCACGATGGACAAAATATGTATCTACCAGGGCTCGAACCTGGGACCTTCCGCGTGTAAAGCGGACGTGATAACCACTACACCATAGATACGTAGTAATACTGAGTTTTCCAAGAGAGCTAGCTTTTTTATGTCCTATCACGATGGTCAAAATATGTATCTACCAGGGCTCGAACCTTCGACCATCCGCGAGTAAAGCGGACGTGATAACCACTACACCATAGATACGTCGTGATGCTGAGTTTTCCAAGAGACCTAGCTTTTTTATGCCCAAACACGATGGACAAATTATGTATCTAACAGGGCTCGAACCTGGGACCTTCCGCGTGTAAAGCGGACGTGATAACCACTACACCATAGATACGTAGTAATACTGAGTTTTCCAAGAGAGCTAGCTTTTTTATGTCCTATCACGATGGTCAAAATATGTATCTACCAGGGCTCGAACCTTCGACCATCCGCGAGTAAAGCGGACGTGATAACCACTACACCATAGATACGTCGTGATGCTGAGTTTTCCAAGAGACCTAGCTTTTTTATGCCCAAACACGATGGACAAAATATGTATCTAACAGGGCTCGAACCTGGGACCTTCCACGTGTTAGGCGGACGTGATAACCACTACACCATATATACGTACTAATACTGAGTTTTCCAAGAGACCTAGCTTTTTTTATGTCCTATCACGATGGTCAAAATATGTATCTACCAGGGCTCGAACCTGGGACCTTCCGCGTGTAAAGCGGACGTGATAACCACTACACCATAGATACGTAGCAATGCTAAGTTTTCCGAGAGATCTAGCTAATTTTTATGCCCAATCACGATGGACAAAACATGTATCTACCAGGGCTCGAACATGGGACCTTCCGCGTGTAAAGCGGACGTGATAACCACTACACCATAGATACGTAGTAATACTGAGTTTTCCAAGAGACCTAGCTTTTTTTATGTCCTATCACGATGGTCAAAATATGTATCTACCAGGGCTCGAACCTGGGACCTTCCACGTGTGAAGCGGACGTGATAACCACTACACCATAGATACGTAGTAATACTGAGTTTTAAAAGAGACCTAGCTTTTTTTATGTCCTATCACGATGGTCAAAATATGTATCTACCAGGGCTCGAACCTGGGACCTTCCGCGTGTAAAGCGGACGTGATAACCACTACACCATAGATACGTCGTAATGCTGAGTTTTCCAAGAGACCTAGCTTTTATATGCCCAAACACGATGGACAAAATATGTATCTAACAGGGCTCGAACCTGGGACCTTCCACGTGTTAGGCGGACGTGATAACCACTACACCATATATACGTAGTAATATTGAGTTTTCCGAGAGATCTAGCTAATTTTTATGCCCAATCACGATGGACAAAACATGTATCTACCACGGCTCGAACATGGGACCTTCCGCGTGTAAAGCGGACGTGATAACCACTACACCATAGATACGTAGTAATGCTGAAATTTCCAAGAGACCTAGCTTTTTTTATGTCTTATCACGATGGTCAAAATATGCATCTACCAGGGCTCGAACCTGGAACCTTCCGCGTGTAAAGCGGACGTGATAACCACTACACCATAGATACGTGGTAATACTGAGTTTTCCAAGAGACCTAGCTTTTTTATGTCCTATCACGATGGTCAAAATATGTATCTACCAGGGCTCGAACCTGGGACCTTCCGCGTGTAAAGCGGACGTGATAACCACTACACTATAGATACGTAGCAATGCCAAGTTTTCCGAGAGATCTAGCTAATTTTTATGCCCAATCACGATGGACAAAACATGTATCTACCAGGGCTCGAACATGGGACCTTCCGCGTGTAAAGCGGACGTGATAACCACTACACCATAGATACGTAGTAATACTGAGTTTTCCAAGAGACCTAGCTTTTTTATGTCCTATCACGATGGTCAAAATATGTATCTACCAGGGCTCGAACCTTCGACCATCCGCGAGTAAAGCGGACGTGATAACCACTACACCATAGATACGTCGTGATGCTGAGTTTTCCAAGAGACCTAGCTTTTTTATGCCCAAACACGATGGACAAAATATGTATCTAACAGGGCTCGAACCTGGGACCTTCCACGTGTTAGGCGGACGTGATAACCACTACACCATATATACGTACTAATACTGAGTTTTCCAAGAGACCTAGCTTTTTTTATGTCCTATCACGATGGTCAAAATATGTATCTACCAGGGCTCGAACCTGGGACCTTCCGCGTGTAAAGCGGACGTGATAACCACTACACCATAGATACGTAGCAATGCTAAGTTTTCCGAGAGATCTAGCTAATTTTTATGCCCAATCACGATGGACAAAACATGTATCTACCAGGGCTCGAACATGGGACCTTCCGCGTGTAAAGCGGACGTGATAACCACTACACCATAGATACGTAGTAATACTGAGTTTTCCAAGAGACCTAGCTTTTTTTATGTCCTATCACGATGGTCAAAATATGTATCTACCAGGGCTCGAACCTGGGACCTTCCACGTGTGAAGCGGACGTGATAACCACTACACCATAGATACGTAGTAATACTGAGTTTTCCAAGAGACCTAGCTTTTTTTATGTCCTATCACGATGGTCAAAATATGTATCTACCAGGGCTCGAACCTGGGACCTTCCGCGTGTAAAGCGGACGTGATAACCACGACACCATAGATACGTCGTAATGCTGAGTTTTCCAAGAGACCTAGCTTTTATATGCCCAAACACGATGGACAAAATATGTATCTAACAGGGCTCGAACCTGGGACCTTCCACGTGTTAGGCGGACGTGATAACCACTACACCATATATACGTAGTAATATTGAGTTTTCCGAGAGATCTAGCTAATTTTTATGCCCAATCACGATGGACAAAACATGTATCTACCAGGGCTCGAACATGGGACCTTCCGCGTGTAAAGCGGACGTGATAACCACTACACCATAGATACGTAGTAATACTGAGTTTTCCAAGAGACCTAGCTTTTTTTATGTCCTATCACGATGGTCAAAATATGTATCTACCAGGGCTCTAACCTGGGACCTTCCGCGTGTAAAGCGGACGTGATAACCACTACACCATAGATACGTCGTAATGCTGAGTTTTCCAAGAGACCTAGCTTTTATATGCCCAAACACGATGGACAAAATATGTATCTAACAGGGCTCGAACCTGGGACCTTCCACGTGTTAGGCGGACGTGATAACCACTACACCATATATACGTAGTAATATAGAGTTTTCCGAGAGATCTAGCTAATTTTTATGCCCAATCACGATGGACAAAACATGTATCTACCACGGCTCGAACATGGGACCTTCCGCGTGTAAAGCGGACGTGATAACACCTACACCATAGATACGTAGCAATGCTAAGTTTTCCGAAAGATCTAGCTAATTGTTATGCCCAATCACGATGGACAAAACATGTATCTACCAGGGCTCGAACATGAGACCTTCCGCGTGTAAAGCGGACGTGATAACCACTACACCATAGATACGTAGTAATACTGAGTTTTCCAAGAGACCTAGCTTTTTTTATGTCCTATCACGATGGTCAAAATATGTATCTACCAGGGCTCGAACCTGGGACCTTCCACGTGTGAAGCGGACGTGATAACCACTACACCATAGCTACGTAGTAATACTGAGTTTTCCAAGAGACGTAGCTTTTTTATGTCCTATCACGATGGTCAAAATATGTATCTACCAGGGCTCGAACCTGGGACCTTCCGCTTGTAAAGCGGACGTGATAACCACTACACCATAGATACGTAGCAATGCTATGTTTTCCGAGAGATCTAGCTAATTTTTATGCCCAATCACGATGGACAAAACATGTATCTACCAGGGCTCGAACATGGGACCTTCCGCGTGTAAAGCGGACGTGATAACCACTACACCATAGATACGTAGTAATACTGAGTTTTCCAAGAGACCTAGCTTTTTTTATGTCCTATCACGATGGTCAAAATATGTATCTACCAGGGCTCGAACCTGGGACCTTCCGCGTGTAAAGCGGACGTGATAACCACTACACCATAGATACGTCGTAATGCTGAGTTTTCCAAGAGACCTAGCTTTTATATGCCCAAACACGATGGACAAAATATGTATCTAACAGGGCTCGAACCTGGGACCTTCCACGTGTTAGGCGGACGTGATAACCACTACACCATATATACGTAGTAATATTGAGTTTTCCGAGAGATCTAGCTAATTTTTATGCCCAATCACGATGGACAAAACATGTATCTACCACGGCTCGAACATGGGACCTTCCGCGTGTAAAGCGGACGTGATAACCACTACACCATAGATACGTAGTAATGCTGAAATTTCCAAGAGACCTAGCTTTTTTATGTCCTATCACGATGGTCAAAATATGTATCTACCAGGGCTCGAACCTGGGACCTTCCGCGTGTAAAGCGGACGTGATAACCACTACACTATAGATACGTAGCAATGCCAAGTTTTCCGAGAGATCTAGCTAATTTTTATGCCCAATCACGATGGACAAAACATGTATCTACCAGGGCTCGAACATGGGACCTTCCGCGTGTAAAGCGGACGTGATAACCACTACACCATAGATACGTAGTAATACTGAGTTTTCCAAGAGACCTAGCTTTTTTATGTCCTATCACGATGGTCAAAATATGTATCTACCAGGGCTCGAACCTTCGACCATCCGCGAGTAAAGCGGACGTGATAACCACTACACCATAGATACGTCGTGATGCTGAGTTTTCCAAGAGACCTAGCTTTTTTATGCCCAAACACGATGGACAAAATATGTATCTAACAGGGCTCGAACCTGGGACCTTCCACGTGTTAGGCGGACGTGATAACCACTACACCATATATACGTACTAATACTGAGTTTTCCAAGAGACCTAGCTTTTTTTATGTCCTATCACGATGGTCAAAATATGTATCTACCAGGGCTCGAACCTGGGACCTTCCGCGTGTAAAGCGGACGTGATAACCACTACACCATAGATACGTAGCAATGCTAAGTTTTCCGAGAGATCTAGCTAATTTTTATGCCCAATCACGATGGACAAAACATGTATCTACCAGGGCTCGAACATGGGACCTTCCGCGTGTAAAGCGGACGTGATAACCACTACACCATAGATACGTAGTAATACTGAGTTTTCCAAGAGACCTAGCTTTTTTTATGTCCTATCACGATGGTCAAAATATGTATCTACCAGGGCTCGAACCTGGGACCTTCCACGTGTGAAGCGGACGTGATAACCTCTACACCATAGATACGTAGTAATACTGAGTTTTCCAAGAGACCTAGCTTTTTTTATGTCCTATCACGATGGTCAAAATATGTATCTACCAGGGCTCGAACCTGGGACCTTCCGCGTGTAAAGCGGACGTGATAACCACTACACCATAGATACGTCGTAATGCTGAGTTTTCCAAGAGACCTAGCTTTTATATGCCCAAACACGATGGACAAAATATGTATCTAACAGGGCTCGAACCTGGGACCTTCCACGTGTTAGGCGGACGTGATAACCACTACACCATATATACGTAGTAATATTGAGTTTTCCGAGAGATCTAGCTAATTTTTATGCCCAATCACGATGGACAAAACATGTATCTACCACGGCTCGAACATGGGACCTTCCGCGTGTAAAGCGGACGTGATAACCACTACACCATAGATACGTAGTAATGCTGAAATTTCCAAGAGACCTAGCTTTTTTTATGTCTTATCACGATGGTCAAAATATGCATCTACCAGGGCTCGAACCTGGAACCTTCCGCGTGTAAAGCGGACGTGATAACCACTACACCATAGATACGTGGTAATACTGAGTTTTCCAAGAGACCTAGCTTTTTTATGTCCTATCACGATGGTCAAAATATGTATCTACCAGGGCTCGAACCTGGGACCTTCCGCGTGTAAAGCGGACGTGATAAACACTACACTATAGATACGTAGCAATGCCAAGTTTTCCGAGAGATCTAGCTAATTTTTATGCCCAATCACGATGGACAAAACATGTATCTACCAGGGCTCGAACATGGGACCTTCCGCGTGTAAAGCGGACGTGATAACCACTACACCATAGATACGTAGTAATACTGAGTTTTCCAAGAGACCTAGCTTTTTTTATGTCCTATCACGATGGTCAAAATATGTATCTACCAGGGCTCTAACCTGGGACCTTCCGCGTGTAAAGCGGACGTGATAACCACTACACCATAGATACGTCGTAATGCTGAGTTTTCCAAGAGACCTAGCTTTTATATGCCCAAACACGATGGACAAAATATGTATCTAACAGGGCTCGAACCTGGGACCTTCCACGTGTTAGGCGGACGTGATAACCACTACACCATATATACGTAGTAATATAGAGTTTTCCGAGAGATCTAGCTAATTTTTATGCCCAATCACGATGGACAAAACATGTATCTACCACGGCTCGAACATGGGACCTTCCGCGTGTAAAGCGGACGTGATAACACCTACACCATAGATACGTAGCAATGCTAAGTTTTCCGAAAGATCTAGCTAATTTTTATGCCCAATCACGATGGACAAAACATGTATCTACCAGGGCTCGAACATGAGACCTTCCGCGTGTAAAGCGGACGTGATAACCACTACACCATAGATACGTAGTAATACTGAGTTTTCCAAGAGACCTAGCTTTTTTTATGTCCTATCACGATGGTCAAAATATGTATCTACCAGGGCTCGAACCTGGGACCTTCCACGTGTGAAGCGGACGTGATAACCACTACACCATAGCTACGTAGTAATACTGAGTTTTCCAAGAGACGTAGCTTTTTTATGTCCTATCACGATGGTCAAAATATGTATCTACCAGGGCTCGAACCTGGGACCTTCCGCTTGTAAAGCGGACGTGATAACCACTACACCATAGATACGTAGCAATGCTATGTTTTCCGAGAGATCTAGCTAATTTTTATGCCCAATCACGATGGACAAAACATGTATCTACCAGGGCTTGAACATGGGACCTTCCGCGTGTAAAGCGGACGTGATAACCACTACACCATAGATACGTAGTAATACTGAGTTTTCCAAGAGACCTAGCTTTTTTTATGTCCTATCACGATGGTCAAAATATGTATCTACCAGGGCTCTAACCTGGGACCTTCCGCGTGTAAAGCGGACGTGATAACCACTACACCATAGATACGTCGTAATGCTGAGTTTTCCAAGAGACCTAGCTTTTATATGCCCAAACACGATGGACAAAATATGTATCTAACAGGGCTCGAACCTGGGACCTTCCACGTGTTAGGCGGACGTGATAACCACTACACCATATATACGTAGTAATATAGAGTTTTCCGAGAGATCTAGCTAATTTTTATGCCCAATCACGATGGACAAAACATGTATCTACCACGGCTCGAACATGGGACCTTCCGCGTGTAAAGCGGACGTGATAACACCTACACCATAGATACGTAGCAATGCTAAGTTTTCCGAAAGATCTAGCTAATTGTTATGCCCAATCACGATGGACAAAACATGTATCTACCAGGGCTCGAACATGAGACCTTCCACGTGTGAAGCGGACGTGATAACCACTACACCATAGCTACGTAGTAATACTGAGTTTTCCAAGAGACCTAGCTTTTTTATGTCCTATCACGATGGTCAAAATATGTATCTACCAGGGCTCGAACCTGGGACCTTCCGCTTGTAAAGCGGACGTGATAACCACTACACCATAGATACGTAGCAATGCTATGTTTTCCGAGAGATCTAGCTAATTTTTATGCCCAATCACGATGGACAAAACATGTATCTACCAGGGCTCGAACATGGGACCTTCCGCGTGTAAAGCGGACGTGATAACCACTACACCATAGATACGTAGTAATACTGAGTTTTCCAAGAGACCTAGCTTTTTTTATGTCCTATCACGATGGTCAAAATATGTATCTACCAGGGCTCGAACCTGGGACCTTCCGCGTGTAAAGCGGACGTGATAACCACTACACCATAGATACGTCGTAATGCTGAGTTTTCCAAGAGACCTAGCTTTTATATGCCCAAACACGATGGACAAAATATGTATCTAACAGGGCTCGAACCTGGGACCTTCCACGTGTTAGGCGGACGTGATAACCACTACACCATATATACGTAGTAATATTGAGTTTTCCGAGAGATCTAGCTAATTTTTATGCCCAATCACGATGGACAAAACATGTATCTACCACGGCTCGAACATGGGACCTTCCGCGTGTAAAGCGGACGTGATAACCACTACACCATAGATACGTAGTAATGCTGAAATTTCCAAGAGACCTAGCTTTTTTTATGTCTTATCACGATGGTCAAAATATGCATCTACCAGGGCTCGAACCTGGAACCTTCCGCGTGTAAAGCGGACGTGATAACCACTACACCATAGATACGTGGTAATACTGAGTTTTCCAAGAGACCTAGCTTTTTTATGTCCTATCACGATGGTCAAAATATGTATCTACCAGGGCTCGAACCTGGGACCTTCCGCGTGTAAAGCGGACGTGATAACCACTACACTATAGATACGTAGCAATGCCAAGTTTTCCGAGAGATCTAGCTAATTTTTATGCCCAATCACGATGGACAAAACATGTATCTACCAGGGCTCGAACATGGGACCTTCCGCGTGTAAAGCGGACGTGATAACCACTACACCATAGATACGTAGTAATACTGAGTTTTCCAAGAGACCTAGCTTTTTTATGTCCTATCACGATGGTCAAAATATGTATCTACCAGGGCTCGAACCTGGGACCTTCCGCTTGTAAAGCGGACGTGATAACCACTACACCATAGATACGTATTAATACTGAGTTTTCCAAGAGACCTAGCTTTTTTTATGTCATATCACGATGGTCAAAATTTGTATCTACCAGGGCTCGAACCTGGGACCTTCCGCGTGTAAAGCGGACGTGATAACCACTACACCATAGATACGTCGTAATGCTGAGTTTTCCAAGAGACCTAGCTTTTATATGCCCAAACACGATGGACAAAATATGTATCGAACAGGGCTCGAACCTGGGACCTTCCACGTGTTAGGCGGACGTGATAACCACTACACCATATATACGTAGTAATATTGAGTTTTCCGAGAGATCTAGCTAATTTTTATGCCCAATCACGATGGACAAAACATGTATCTACCACGGCTCGAACATGGGACCTTCCGCGTGTAAAGCGGACGTGATAACCACTACACCATAGATACGTAGTATTGCTGAAATTTCCAAGAGACCTAGCTTTTTTTATGTCTTATCACGATGGTCAAAATATGCATCTACCAGGGCTCGAACCTGGAACCTTCCGCGTGTAAAGCGGACGTGATAACCACTACACCATAGATACGTAGTAATACTGAGTTTTCCAAGAGACCTAGCTTTTTTATGTCCTATCACGATGGTCAAAATATGTATCTACCAGGGCTCGAACCTGGGACCTTCCGCGTGTAAAGCGGACGTGATAACCACTACACTATAGCTACGTAGTAATACTGAGTTTTCCAAGAGACGTAGCTTTTTTATGTCCTATCACGATGGTCAAAATATGTTTCAACCAGGGCTCGAACCTGGGACCTTCCGCGTGTAAAGCGGACGTGATAACCACTACACCATAGATACGTAGTAATACTGAGTTTTCCAAGAGACCTAGCTTTTTTATGCCCAATCACGATGGACCAAATATGTATCTACCAGGGCTCGAACCTGGGACCTTCCACGTGTTAAACGGACGTGATAACCACTACACCATATATACGTAGTAATAATTAGTTTTCCGAGAGATCTAGCTAATTTTTATGCCCAATCACGATGGACAAAATATGTATCTACCAGGGCTCGAACCTGGGACCTTCCGCGTGTGAAGCAGACGTGATAACCACTACAACATAGATACGTAGTAATGCTGAAATTTCCAAGAGACCTAGCTTTTTTATGCCCAATCACGATGGACAAAATATGTATCTACCAGGGCTCGAACCTGGGACCTTCCGCGTGTTAGGCGGACGTGATAACCACTACACCACAGATACGTAGTAATACTGAGTTTTCCGAGAGATCGAGCTTATTTTTATGCCCAATCACGATGGACAAAACATGTATCTACCAGGGCTCGAACCTGGGACCTTCCGCGTTTAAAGCGGACGTGATAACCACTTCACCATAGATACGTAGTAATACTCAGTTTTCCGAGAGATCTAGCTAATTTTTATGCCCAATCACGATGGACAAATCATGTATCTACCAGGGCTCGAACATGGGACCTTCCGCGTGTAAAGCGGACGTGATAACCACTACACCATAGATACGTAGTAATACTGAGTTTTCCAAGAGACCTAGCTTTTTTATGTCCTATCACGATGGTCAAAATATGTATCTACCAGGGCTCGAACCTGGGACCTTCCGCGTGTAAAGCGGACGTGATAACCACTACACCATAGATACGTCGTAATGCTGAGTTTTCCAAGAGACCTAGCTTTTTTATGCCCAAACACGATGGACAAAATATGTATCTAACAGGGCTCGAACCTGGGACCTTCCACGTGTTAGGCGGACGTGATAACCACTACACCATATATACGTAGTAATAATTAGTTTTCCGAGAGATCTAGCTAATTTTTATGCCCAATCACGATGGACAAAATATGTATCTACCAGGGCTCGAACCTGGGACCTTCCGCGTGTGAAGCAGACGTGATAACCACTACAACATAGATACGTAGTAATGCTGAAATTTCCAAGAGACCTAGCTTTTTTATGCCCAATCACGATGGACAAAATATGTATCTACCAGGGCTCGAACTTGGGACCTTCCGCGTGTTAGGCGGACGTGATAACCACTACACCACAGATACGTAGTAATACTGAGTTTTCCGAGAGATCGAGCTTATTTTTATGCCCAATCACGATGGACAAAACATGTATCTACCAGGGCTCGAACCTGGGACCTTCCGCGTTTAAAGCGGACGTGATAACCACTTCACCATAGATACGTAGTAATACTGAGTTTTCCAAGAGACCTAGCTTTTTTTATGTCTTATCACGATGGTCAAAATATGCATCTACCAGGGCTCGAACCTGGAACCTTCCGCGTGTAAAGCGGACGTGATAACCACTACACCATAGATACGTAGCAATGCTAAGTTTTCCGAGAGATCTAGCTAATTTTTATGCCCAATCACGATGGACAAAACATGTATCTACCAGGGCTCGAACATGGGACCTTCCGCGTGTAAAGCGGGCGTGATAACCACTACACCATATATACGTAGTAATAATTAGTTTTCCGAGAGATCTAGCTAATTTTTATGCCCAATCACGATGGACAAAATATGTATCTACCAGGGCTCGAACCTGGGACCTTCCACGTGTTAGGCGGACGTGATAACCACTACACCATATATACGTAGTGATAATTAGTTTTCCGAGAGATCTAGCTAATTTTTATGCCCAATCACGATGGACAAAATATGTATCTACCAGGGCTCGAACCTGGGACCTTCCGCGTGTGAAGCAGACGTGATAACCACTACAACATAGATACGTAGTAATGCTGAAATTTCCAAGAGACCTAGCTTTTTTATGCCCAATCAAGATGGACAAAATATGTATCTACCAGGGCTCGAACCTGGGACCTTCCGCGTGTTAGGCGGACGTGATAACCACTACACCACAGATACGTAGTAATACTGAGTTTGCCGAGAGATCGAGCTTATTTTTATGCCCAATCACGATGGACAAAACATGTATCTACCAGGGCTCGAACCTGGGACCTTCCGCGTCTGAAGCAGACGTGATAACCACTACAACATAGATACGTAGTAATGCTGAAATTTCCAAGAGACCTAGCTTTTTTATGCCCAATCACGATGGACAAAATATGTATCTACCAGGGCTCGAACCTGGGACCTTCCGCGTGTTAGGCGGACGTGATAACCACTACACCACAGATACGTAGTAATACTGAGTTTTCCGAGAGATCGAGCTTATTTTTATGCCCAATCACGCTGGACAAAACATGTATCTACCAGGGCTCGAACCTGGGACCTTCCGCGTTTAAAGCGGACGTGATAACCACTTCACCATAGATACGTAGTAATACTGAGTTTTCCAAGAGACCTAGCTTTTTTTATGTCTTATCACGATGGTCAAAATATGCATCTACCAGGGCTCGAACCTGGGACCTTCCGCTTGTAAAGCGGACGTGACAACCACTACACCATATATCGTAGCAATGCTAAGTTTTCCGAGAGATCTAGCTAATTTTTATGCCCAATCACGATGGACAAATCATGTATCTACCAGGGCTCGAACATGGGACCTTCCGCGTGTAAAGCGGACGTGATAACCACTACACCATCGATACGTAGTAATACTGAGTTTTCCAAGAGACCTAGCTTTTTTTATGTCCTATCACGATGGTCAAAATATGTATCTACCAGGGCTCGAACCTGGGACCTTCCGCGTGTAAAGCGGACGTGATAACCACTACACCATAGATACGTCGTAATGCTGAGTTTTCCAAGAGACCTAGCTTTTATATGCCCAAACACGATGGACAAAATATGTATCTAACAGGGCTCGAACCTGGGACCTTCCACGTGTTAGGCGGACGTGATAACCACTACACCATATATACGTAGTAATATTGAGTTTTCCGAGAGATCTAGCTAATTTTTATGCCCAATCACGATGGACAAAACATGTATCTACCACGGCTCGAACATGGGACCTTCCGCGTGTAAAGCGGACGTGATAACCACTACACCATAGATACGTAGTAATGCTGAAATTTCCAAGAGACCTAGCTTTTTTTATGTCTTATCACGATGGTCAAAATATGCATCTACCAGGGCTCGAACCTGGAACCTTCCGCGTGTAAAGCGGACGTGATAACCACTACACCATAGATACGTCGTAATGCTGAGTTTTCCAAGAGACCTAGCTTTTTTATGCCCAAACACGATGGACAAAATATGTATCTAACAGGGCTCGAACCTGGGACCTTCCACGTGTTAGGCGGACGTGATAACCACTACACCATATATACGTAGTAATAATTAGTTTTCCGAGAGATCTAGCTAATTTTTATGCCCAATCACGATGGACAAAATATGTATCTACCAGGGCTCGAACCTGGGACCTTCCGCGTGTGAAGCAGACGTGATAACCACTACAACATAGATACGTAGTAATGCTGAAATTTCCAAGAGACCTAGCTTTTTTATGCCCAATCACGATGGACAAAATATGTATCTACCAGGGCTCGAACTTGGGACCTTCCGCGTGTTAGGCGGACGTGATAACCACTACACCACAGATACGTAGTAATACTGAGTTTTCCGAGAGATCGAGCTTATTTTTATGCCCAATCACGATGGACAAAACATGTATCTACCAGGGCTCGAACCTGGGACCTTCCGCGTTTAAAGCGGACGTGATAACCACTTCACCATAGATACGTAGTAATACTGAGTTTTCCAAGAGACCTAGCTTTTTTTATGTCTTATCACGATGGTCAAAATATGCATCTACCAGGGCTCGAACCTGGAACCTTCCGCGTGTAAAGCGGACGTGATAACCACTACACCATAGATACGTAGCAATGCTAAGTTTTCCGAGAGATCTAGCTAATTTTTATGCCCAATCACGATGGACAAAACATGTATCTACCAGGGCTCGAACATGGGACCTTCCGCGTGTAAAGCGGGCGTGATAACCACTACACCATATATACGTAGTAATAATTAGTTTTCCGAGAGATCTAGCTAATTTTTATGCCCAATCACGATGGACAAAATATGTATCTACCAGGGCTCGAACCTGGGACCTTCCACGTGTTAGGCGGACGTGATAACCACTACACCATATATACGTAGTGATAATTAGTTTTCCGAGAGATCTAGCTAATTTTTATGCCCAATCACGATGGACAAAATATGTATCTACCAGGGCTCGAACCTGGGACCTTCCGCGTGTGAAGCAGACGTGATAAACACTACAACATAGATACGTAGTAATGCTGAAATTTCCAAGAGACCTAGCTTTTTTATGCCCAATCACGATGGACAAAATATGTATCTACCAGGGCTCGAACCTGGGACCTTCCGCGTGTTAGGCGGACGTGATAACCACTACACCACAGATACGTAGTAATACTGAGTTTGCCGAGAGATCGAGCTTATTTTTATGCCCAATCACGATGGACAAAACATGTATCTACCAGGGCTCGAACCTGGGACCTTCCGCGTCTGAAGCAGACGTGATAACCACTACAACATAGATACGTAGTAATGCTGAAATTTCCAAGAGACCTAGCTTTTTTATGCCCAATCACGATGGACAAAATATGTATCTACCAGGGCTCGAACCTGGGACCTTCCGCGTGTTAGGCGGACGTGATAACCACTACACCACAGATACGTAGTAATACTGAGTTTTCCGAGAGATCGAGCTTATTTTTATGCCCAATCACGCTGGACAAAACATGTATCTACCAGGGCTCGAACCTGGGACCTTCCGCGTTTAAAGCGGACGTGATAACCACTTCACCATAGATACGTAGTAATACTGAGTTTTCCAAGAGACCTAGCTTTTTTTATGTCTTATCACGATGGTCAAAATATGCATCTACCAGGGCTCGAACCTGGGACCTTCCGCTTGTAAAGCGGACGTGACAACCACTACACCATATATCGTAGCAATGCTAAGTTTTCCGAGAGATCTAGCTAATTTTTATGCCCAATCACGATGGACAAATCATGTATCTACCAGGGCTCGAACATGGGACCTTCCGCGTGTAAAGCGGACGTGATAACCACTACACCATCGATACGTAGTAATACTGAGTTTTCCAAGAGACCTAGCTTTTTTTATGTCCTATCACGATGGTCAAAATATGTATCTACCAGGGCTCGAACCTGGGACCTTCCGCGTGTAAAGCGGACGTGATAACCACTACACCATAGATACGTCGTAATGCTGAGTTTTCCAAGAGACCTAGCTTTTATATGCCCAAACACGATGGACAAAATATGTATCTAACAGGGCTCGAACCTGGGACCTTCCACGTGTTAGGCGGACGTGATAACCACTACACCATATATACGTAGTAATATTGAGTTTTCCGAGAGATCTAGCTAATTTTTATGCCCAATCACGATGGACAAAACATGTATCTACCACGGCTCGAACATGGGACCTTCCGCGTGTAAAGCGGACGTGATAACCACTACACCATAGATACGTCGTAATGCTGAGTTTTCCAAGAGACCTAGCTTTTATATGCCCAAACACGATGGACAAAATATGTATCTAACAGGGCTCGAACCTGGGACCTTCCACGTGTTAGGCGGACGTGATAACCACTACACCATATATACGTAGTAATATTGAGTTTTCCGAGAGATCTAGCTAATTTTTATGCCCAATCACGATGGACAAAACATGTATCTACCACGGCTCGAACATGGGACCTTCCGCGTGTAAAGCGGACGTGATAACCACTACACCATAGATACGTAGTAATGCTGAAATTTCCAAGAGACCTAGCTTTTTTTATGTCTTATCACGATGGTCAAAATATGCATCTACCAGGGCTCGAACCTGGAACCTTCCGCGTGTAAAGCGGACGTGATAACCACTACACCATAGATACGTCGTAATGCTGAGTTTTCCAAGAGACCTAGCTTTTTTATGCCCAAACACGATGGACAAAATATGTATCTAACAGGGCTCGAACCTGGGACCTTCCACGTGTTAGGCGGACGTGATAACCACTACACCATATATACGTAGTAATAATTAGTTTTCCGAGAGATCTAGCTAATTTTTATGCCCAATCACGATGGACAAAATATGTATCTACCAGGGCTCGAACCTGGGACCTTCCGCGTGTGAAGCAGACGTGATAACCACTACAACATAGATACGTAGTAATGCTGAAATTTCCAAGAGACCTAGCTTTTTTATGCCCAATCACGATGGACAAAATATGTATCTACCAGGGCTCGAACTTGGGACCTTCCGCGTGTTAGGCGGACGTGATAACCACTACACCACAGATACGTAGTAATACTGAGTTTTCCGAGAGATCGAGCTTATTTTTATGCCCAATCACGATGGACAAAACATGTATCTACCAGGGCTCGAACCTGGGACCTTCCGCGTTTAAAGCGGACGTGATAACCACTTCACCATAGATACGTAGTAATACTGAGTTTTCCAAGAGACCTAGCTTTTTTTATGTCTTATCACGATGGTCAAAATATGCATCTACCAGGGCTCGAACCTGGAACCTTCCGCGTGTAAAGCGGACGTGATAACCACTACACCATAGATACGTAGCAATGCTAAGTTTTCCGAGAGATCTAGCTAATTTTTATGCCCAATCACGATGGACAAAACATGTATCTACCAGGGCTCGAACATGGGACCTTCCGCGTGTAAAGCGGGCGTGATAACCACTACACCATATATACGTAGTAATAATTAGTTTTCCGAGAGATCTAGCTAATTTTTATGCCCAATCACGATGGACAAAATATGTATCTACCAGGGCTCGAACCTGGGACCTTCCACGTGTTAGGCGGACGTGATAACCACTACACCATATATACGTAGTGATAATTAGTTTTCCGAGAGATCTAGCTAATTTTTATGCCCAATCACGATGGACAAAATATGTATCTACCAGGGCTCGAACCTGGGACCTTCCGCGTGTGAAGCAGACGTGATAAACACTACAACATAGATACGTAGTAATGCTGAAATTTCCAAGAGACCTAGCTTTTTTATGCCCAATCACGATGGACAAAATATGTATCTACCAGGGCTCGAACCTGGGACCTTCCGCGTGTTAGGCGGACGTGATAACCACTACACCACAGATACGTAGTAATACTGAGTTTGCCGAGAGATCGAGCTTATTTTTATGCCCAATCACGATGGACAAAACATGTATCTACCAGGGCTCGAACCTGGGACCTTCCGCGTCTGAAGCAGACGTGATAACCACTACAACATAGATACGTAGTAATGCTGAAATTTCCAAGAGACCTAGCTTTTTTATGCCCAATCACGATGGACAAAATATGTATCTACCAGGGCTCGAACCTGGGACCTTCCGCGTGTTAGGCGGACGTGATAACCACTACACCACAGATACGTAGTAATACTGAGTTTTCCGAGAGATCGAGCTTATTTTTATGCCCAATCACGCTGGACAAAACATGTATCTACCAGGGCTCGAACCTGGGACCTTCCGCGTTTAAAGCGGACGTGATAACCACTTCACCATAGATACGTAGTAATACTGAGTTTTCCAAGAGACCTAGCTTTTTTTATGTCTTATCACGATGGTCAAAATATGCATCTACCAGGGCTCGAACCTGGGACCTTCCGCTTGTAAAGCGGACGTGACAACCACTACACCATATATCGTAGCAATGCTAAGTTTTCCGAGAGATCTAGCTAATTTTTATGCCCAATCACGATGGACAAATCATGTATCTACCAGGGCTCGAACATGGGACCTTCCGCGTGTAAAGCGGACGTGATAACCACTACACCATCGATACGTAGTAATACTGAGTTTTCCAAGAGACCTAGCTTTTTTTATGTCCTATCACGATGGTCAAAATATGTATCTACCAGGGCTCGAACCTGGGACCTTCCGCGTGTAAAGCGGACGTGATAACCACTACACCATAGATACGTCGTAATGCTGAGTTTTCCAAGAGACCTAGCTTTTATATGCCCAAACACGATGGACAAAATATGTATCTAACAGGGCTCGAACCTGGGACCTTCCACGTGTTAGGCGGACGTGATAACCACTACACCATATATACGTAGTAATATTGAGTTTTCCGAGAGATCTAGCTAATTTTTATGCCCAATCACGATGGACAAAACATGTATCTACCACGGCTCGAACATGGGACCTTCCGCGTGTAAAGCGGACGTGATAACCACTACACCATAGATACGTAGTAATGCTGAAATTTCCAAGAGACCTAGCTTTTTTTATGTCTTATCACGATGGTCAAAATATGCATCTACCAGGGCTCGAACCTGGAACCTTCCGCGTGTAAAGCGGACGTGATAACCACTACACCATAGATACGTCGTAATGCTGAGTTTTCCAAGAGACCTAGCTTTTTTATGCCCAAACACGATGGACAAAATATGTATCTAACAGGGCTCGAACCTGGGACCTTCCACGTGTTAGGCGGACGTGATAACCACTACACCATATATACGTAGTAATAATTAGTTTTCCGAGAGATCTAGCTAATTTTTATGCCCAATCACGATGGACAAAATATGTATCTACCAGGGCTCGAACCTGGGACCTTCCGCGTGTGAAGCAGACGTGATAACCACTACAACATAGATACGTAGTAATGCTGAAATTTCCAAGAGACCTAGCTTTTTTATGCCCAATCACGATGGACAAAATATGTATCTACCAGGGCTCGAACTTGGGACCTTCCGCGTGTTAGGCGGACGTGATAACCACTACACCACAGATACGTAGTAATACTGAGTTTTCCGAGAGATCGAGCTTATTTTTATGCCCAATCACGATGGACAAAACATGTATCTACCAGGGCTCGAACCTGGGACCTTCCGCGTTTAAAGCGGACGTGATAACCACTTCACCATAGATACGTAGTAATACTGAGTTTTCCAAGAGACCTAGCTTTTATATGCCCAAACACGATGGACAAAATATGTATCTAACAGGGCTCGAACCTGGGACCTTCCACGTGTTAGGCGGACGTGATAACCACTACACCATATATACGTAGTAATATTGAGTTTTCCGAGAGATCTAGCTAATTTTTATGCCCAATCACGATGGACAAAACATGTATCTACCACGGCTCGAACATGGGACCTTCCGCGTGTAAAGCGGACGTGATAACCACTACACCATAGATACGTAGTAATGCTGAAATTTCCAAGAGACCTAGCTTTTTTTATGTCTTATCACGATGGTCAAAATATGCATCTACCAGGGCTCGAACCTGGAACCTTCCGCGTGTAAAGAGGGCGTGATAACCACTACACCATAGATACGTCGTAATGCTGAGTTTTCCAAGAGACCTAGCTTTTATATGCCCAAACACGATGGACAAAATATGTATCTAACAGGGCTCGAACCTGGGACCTTCCACGTGTTAGGCGGACGTGATAACCACTACACCATATATACGTAGTAATATTGAGTTTTCCGAGAGATCTAGCTAATTTTTATGCCCAATCACGATGGACAAAACATGTATCTACCACGGCTCGAACATGGGACCTTCCGCGTGTAAAGCGGACGTGATAACCACTACACCATAGATACGTCGTAATGCTGAGTTTTCCAAGAGACCTAGCTTTTATATGCCCAAACACGATGGACAAAATATGTATCTAACAGGGCTCGAACCTGGGACCTTCCACGTGTTAGGCGGACGTGATAACCACTACACCATATATACGTAGTAATATTGAGTTTTCCGAGAGATCTAGCTAATTTTTATGCCCAATCACGATGGACAAAACATGTATCTACCACGGCTCGAACATGGGACCTTCCGCGTGTAAAGCGGACGTGATAACCACTACACCATAGATACGTAGTAATGCTGAAATTTCCAAGAGACCTAGCTTTTTTTATGTCTTATCACGATGGTCAAAATATGCATCTACCAGGGCTCGAACCTGGAACCTTCCGCGTGTAAAGCGGACGTGATAACCACTACACCATAGATACGTCGTAATGCTGAGTTTTCCAAGAGACCTAGCTTTTTTATGCCCAAACACGATGGACAAAATATGTATCTAACAGGGCTCGAACCTGGGACCTTCCACGTGTTAGGCGGACGTGATAACCACTACACCATATATACGTAGTAATAATTAGTTTTCCGAGAGATCTAGCTAATTTTTATGCCCAATCACGATGGACAAAATATGTATCTACCAGGGCTCGAACCTGGGACCTTCCGCGTGTGAAGCAGACGTGATAACCACTACAACATAGATACGTAGTAATGCTGAAATTTCCAAGAGACCTAGCTTTTTTATGCCCAATCACGATGGACAAAATATGTATCTACCAGGGCTCGAACTTGGGACCTTCCGCGTGTTAGGCGGACGTGATAACCACTACACCACAGATACGTAGTAATACTGAGTTTTCCGAGAGATCGAGCTTATTTTTATGCCCAATCACGATGGACAAAACATGTATCTACCAGGGCTCGAACCTGGGACCTTCCGCGTTTAAAGCGGACGTGATAACCACTTCACCATAGATACGTAGTAATACTGAGTTTTCCAAGAGACCTAGCTTTTTTTATGTCTTATCACGATGGTCAAAATATGCATCTACCAGGGCTCGAACCTGGAACCTTCCGCGTGTAAAGCGGACGTGATAACCACTACACCATAGATACGTAGCAATGCTAAGTTTTCCGAGAGATCTAGCTAATTTTTATGCCCAATCACGATGGACAAAACATGTATCTACCAGGGCTCGAACATGGGACCTTCCGCGTGTAAAGCGGGCGTGATAACCACTACACCATATATACGTAGTAATAATTAGTTTTCCGAGAGATCTAGCTAATTTTTATGCCCAATCACGATGGACAAAATATGTATCTACCAGGGCTCGAACCTGGGACCTTCCACGTGTTAGGCGGACGTGATAACCACTACACCATATATACGTAGTGATAATTAGTTTTCCGAGAGATCTAGCTAATTTTTATGCCCAATCACGATGGACAAAATATGTATCTACCAGGGCTCGAACCTGGGACCTTCCGCGTGTGAAGCAGACGTGATAAACACTACAACATAGATACGTAGTAATGCTGAAATTTCCAAGAGACCTAGCTTTTTTATGCCCAATCACGATGGACAAAATATGTATCTACCAGGGCTCGAACCTGGGACCTTCCGCGTGTTAGGCGGACGTGATAACCACTACACCACAGATACGTAGTAATACTGAGTTTGCCGAGAGATCGAGCTTATTTTTATGCCCAATCACGATGGACAAAACATGTATCTACCAGGGCTCGAACCTGGGACCTTCCGCGTCTGAAGCAGACGTGATAACCACTACAACATAGATACGTAGTAATGCTGAAATTTCCAAGAGACCTAGCTTTTTTATGCCCAATCACGATGGACAAAATATGTATCTACCAGGGCTCGAACCTGGGACCTTCCGCGTGTTAGGCGGACGTGATAACCACTACACCACAGATACGTAGTAATACTGAGTTTTCCGAGAGATCGAGCTTATTTTTATGCCCAATCACGCTGGACAAAACATGTATCTACCAGGGCTCGAACCTGGGACCTTCCGCGTTTAAAGCGGACGTGATAACCACTTCACCATAGATACGTAGTAATACTGAGTTTTCCAAGAGACCTAGCTTTTTTTATGTCTTATCACGATGGTCAAAATATGCATCTACCAGGGCTCGAACCTGGGACCTTCCGCTTGTAAAGCGGACGTGACAACCACTACACCATATATCGTAGCAATGCTAAGTTTTCCGAGAGATCTAGCTAATTTTTATGCCCAATCACGATGGACAAATCATGTATCTACCAGGGCTCGAACATGGGACCTTCCGCGTGTAAAGCGGACGTGATAACCACTACACCATCGATACGTAGTAATACTGAGTTTTCCAAGAGACCTAGCTTTTTTTATGTCCTATCACGATGGTCAAAATATGTATCTACCAGGGCTCGAACCTGGGACCTTCCGCGTGTAAAGCGGACGTGATAACCACTACACCATAGATACGTCGTAATGCTGAGTTTTCCAAGAGACCTAGCTTTTATATGCCCAAACACGATGGACAAAATATGTATCTAACAGGGCTCGAACCTGGGACCTTCCACGTGTTAGGCGGACGTGATAACCACTACACCATATATACGTAGTAATATTGAGTTTTCCGAGAGATCTAGCTAATTTTTATGCCCAATCACGATGGACAAAACATGTATCTACCACGGCTCGAACATGGGACCTTCCGCGTGTAAAGCGGACGTGATAACCACTACACCATAGATACGTAGTAATGCTGAAATTTCCAAGAGACCTAGCTTTTTTTATGTCTTATCACGATGGTCAAAATATGCATCTACCAGGGCTCGAACCTGGAACCTTCCGCGTGTAAAGCGGACGTGATAACCACTACACCATAGATACGTCGTAATGCTGAGTTTTCCAAGAGACCTAGCTTTTTTATGCCCAAACACGATGGACAAAATATGTGTCTAACAGGGCTCGAACCTGGGACCTTCCACGTGTTAGGCGGACGTGATAACCACTACACCATATATACGTAGTAATAATTAGTTTTCCGAGAGATCTAGCTAATTTTTATGCCCAATCACGATGGACAAAATATGTATCTACCAGGGCTCGAACCTGGGACCTTCCGCGTGTGAAGCAGACGTGATAACCACTACAACATAGATACGTAGTAATGCTGAAATTTCCAAGAGACCTAGCTTTTTTATGCCCAATCACGATGGACAAAATATGTATCTACCAGGGCTCGAACTTGGGACCTTCCGCGTGTTAGGCGGACGTGATAACCACTACACCACAGATACGTAGTAATACTGAGTTTTCCGAGAGATCGAGCTTATTTTTATGCCCAATCACGATGGACAAAACATGTATCTACCAGGGCTCGAACCTGGGACCTTCCGCGTTTAAAGCGGACGTGATAACCACTTCACCATAGATACGTAGTAATACTGAGTTTTCCAAGAGACCTAGCTTTTATATGCCCAAACACGATGGACAAAATATGTATCTAACAGGGCTCGAACCTGGGACCTTCCACGTGTTAGGCGGACGTGATAACCACTACACCATATATACGTAGTAATATTGAGTTTTCCGAGAGATCTAGCTAATTTTTATGCCCAATCACGATGGACAAAACATGTATCTACCACGGCTCGAACATGGGACCTTCCGCGTGTAAAGCGGACGTGATAACCACTACACCATAGATACGTAGTAATGCTGAAATTTCCAAGAGACCTAGCTTTTTTTATGTCTTATCACGATGGTCAAAATATGCATCTACCAGGGCTCGAACCTGGAACCTTCCGCGTGTAAAGAGGGCGTGATAACCACTACACCATAGATACGTAGTAATACTGAGTTTTCCAAGAGACCTAGCTTTTTTATGTCCTATCACGATGGTCAAAATATGTATCTACCAGGGCTCGAACCTGGGACCTTCCGCGTGTAAAGCGGACGTGATAACCACTACACTATAGCTACGTAGTAATACTGAGTTTTCCAAGAGACGTAGCTTTTTTATGTCCTATCACGATGGTCAAAATATGTATCAACCAGGGCTCGAACCTGGGACCTTCTGCGTGTAAAGCGGACGTGATAACCACTACACCATAGATACGTAGTAATGCTGAGTTTTCCAAGAGACCTAGCTTTTTTATGCCCAATCACGATGGACCAAATATGTATCTACCAGGGCTCGAACCTGGGACCTTCCGCGTGTAAAGCGGACGTGATAACCACTACACCATAGATACGTAGTAATACTGAGTTTTCCAAGAGACCTAGCTTTTTTTATGTCCTATCACGATGGTCAAAATATGTATCTACCAGGGCTCGAACCTGGGACCTTCTGCGTGTAAAGCGGACGTGATAACCACTACACCATAGATACATCGTAATGCTGAGTTTTCCAAGAGACCTAGCTTTTATATGCCCAAACACGATGGACAAAATATGTATCTAACAGGGCTCGAACCTGGGACCTTCCACGTGTTAGGCGGACGTGATAACCACTACACCATATATACGTAGTAATATTGAGTTTTCCGAGAGATCTAGCTAATTTTTATGCCCAATCACGATGGACAAATCATGTATCTACCACGGCTCGAACATGGGACCTTCCGCGTGTAAAGCGGACGTGATAACCACTACACCATAGATACGTAGTAATGCTGAAATTTCCAAGAGACCTAGCTTTTTTTATGTCTTATCACGATGGTCAAAATATGCATCTACCAGGGCTCGAACCTGGAACCTTCCGCGTGTAAAGCGGACGTGATAACCACTACACCATAGATACGTAGTAATACTGAGTTTTCCAAGAGACCTAGCTTTTTTATGTCCTATCACGATGGTCAAAATATGTATCTACCAGGGCTCGAACCTGGGTCCTTCCGCGTGTAAAGCGGACGTGATAACCACTACACTATAGCTACGTAGTAATACTGAGTTTTCCAAGAGATGTAGCTTTTTTATGTCCTATCACGATGGTCAAAATATGTATCAACCAGGGCTCGAACCTGGGACCTTCCGCGTGTAAAGCGGACGTGATAACCACTACACCATAGATACGTAGTAATGCTGAGTTTTCCAAGAGACCTAGCTTTTTTATGCCCAATCACGATGGACCAAATATGTATCTAGCAGGACTCGAACCTGGGACCTTCCGCGTGTAAAGCGGACGTGATAACCACTACACCATAGATACGTAGTAATACTGAGTTTTCCAAGAGAGATAGCTTTTTTATGTCCTATCACGATGGTCAAAATATGTATCTACCAGGGCTCGAACCTGGGACCATCCGCGAGTAAAGCGGACGTGATAACCACTACACCATAGATACGTCGTAATGCTGAGTTTTCCAAGAGACCTAGCTTTTTTATGCCCAAACACGATGGACAAAATATGTATCTAACAGGGCTCGATCCTGGGACCTTCCACGTGTTAGGCGGACGTGATAACCACTACACCATATATACGTAGTAATAATTAGTTTTCCGAGAGATCTAGCTAATTTTTATGCCCAATCACGATGGACAAAATATGTATCTACCAGGGCTCGAACCTGGGACCTTCCGCGTGTGAAGCAGACGTGATAACCACTACAACATAGATACGTAGTAATGCTGAAATTTCCAAGAGACCTAGCTTTTTTATGCCCAATCACGATGGACAAAATATGTATCTACCAGGGCTCGAACCTGGGACCTTCCGCGTGTTAGGCGGTCGTGATAACCACTACACCACAGATACGTAGTAATACTGAGTTTTCCGAGAGATCGAGCTTATTTTTATGCCCAATCACGATGGACAAAACATGTATCTACCAGGGCTCGAACCTGGGACCTTCCGCGTTTAAAGCGGACGTGATAACCACTTCACCATAGATACGTAGTAATACTGAGTTTTCCAAGAGACCTAGCTTTTTTATGTCTTATCACGATGGTCAAAATATGCATCTATCAGGGCTCGAACCTGGAACCTTCCGCGTGTAAAGCGGACGTGATAACCACTACACCATAGATACGTAGCAATGCTAAGTTTTCCGAGAGATCTAGCTAATTTTTATGCCCAATCACGATGGACAAAACATGTATCTACCAGGGCTCGAACATGGGACCTTCCGCGTGTAAAGCGGGCGTGATAACCACTACACCATAGATACGTAGTAATACTGAGTTTTCCAAGAGACCTAGCTTTTTTTATGTCCTATCACGATGGTCAAAATATGTATCTACCAGGGCTCGAACCTGGGACCTTCCGCGTGTAAAGCGGACGTGATAACCACTACACCATAGATACGTAGTAATGCTGAGTTTTACAAGAGACCTAGCTTTTATATGCCCAAACACGATGGACAAAATATGTATCTAACAGGGCTCGAACCTGGGACCTTCCACGTGTTAGGCGGACGTGATAACCACTACACCATATATACGTAGTAATATTGAGTTTTCCGAGAGATCTAGCTAATTTTTATGCCCAATCACGATGGACAAAACATGTATCTACCACGGCTCGAACATGGGACCTTCCGCGTGTAAAGCGGACGTGATAACCACTACACCATAGATACGTAGTAATGCTGAAATTTCCAAGAGACCTAGCTTTTTTTATGTCTTATCACGATGGTCAAAATATGCATCTACCAGGGCTCGAACCTGGAACCTTCCGCGTGTAAAGCGGACGTGATAACCACTACACCATAGATACGTAGTAATACTGAGTTTTCCAAGAGACCTAGCTTTTTTATGTCCTATCACGATGGTCAAAATATGTATCTACCAGGGCTCGAACCTGGGACCTTCCGCGTGTAAAGCGGACGTGATAACCACTACACTATAGCTACGTAGTAATACTGAGTTTTCCAAGAGACGTAGCTTTTTTATGTCCTATCACGATGGTCAAAATATGTATCAACCAGGGCTCGATCCTGGGACCTTCCGCGTGTAAAGCGGACGTGATAACCACTACACCATAGATACGTAGTAATGCTGAGTTTTCCAAGAGACCTAGCTTTTTTATGCCCAATCACGATGGACCAAATATGTATCTACCAGGGCTCGAACCTGGGACCTTCCGCGTGTAAAGCGGACGTGATAACCACTACACCATAGATACGTAGTAATATTGAGTTTTCCGAGAGATCTAGCTAATTTTTATGCCCAATCACGATGGACAAAACATGTATCTACCACGGCTCGAACATGGGACCTTCCGCGTGTAAAGCGGACGTGATAACCACTACACCATAGATACGTAGTAATGCTGAAATTTCCAAGAGACCTAGCTTTTTTTATGTCTTATCACGATGGTCAAAATATGCATCTACCAGGGCTCGAACCTGGAACCTTCCGCGTGTAAAGCGGACGTGATAACCACTACACCATAGATACGTAGTAATACTGAGTTTTCCAAGAGACCTAGCTTTTTTATGTCCTATCACGATGGTCAAAATATGTATCTACCAGGGCTCGAACCTGGGACCTTCCGCGTGTAAAGCGGACGTGATAACCACTACACTATAGCTACGTAGTAATACTGAGTTTTCCAAGAGACGTAGCTTTTTTATGTCCTATCACGATGGTCAAAATATGTATCAACCAGGGCTCGATCCTGGGACCTTCCGCGTGTAAAGCGGACGTGATAACCACTACACCATAGATACGTAGTAATGCTGAGTTTTCCAAGAGACCTAGCTTTTTTATGCCCAATCACGATGGACCAAATATGTATCTACCAGGGCTCGAACCTGGGACCTTCCGCGTGTAAAGCGGACGTGATAACCACTACACCATAGATACGTAGTAATATTGAGTTTTCCGAGAGATCTAGCTAATTTTTATGCCCAATCACGATGGACAAAACATGTATCTACCACGGCTCGAACATGGGACCTTCCGCGTGTAAAGCGGACGTGATAACCACTACACCATAGATACGTAGTAATGCTGAAATTTCCAAGAGACCTAGCTTTTTTTATGTCTTATCACGATGGTCAAAATATGCATCTACCAGGGCTCGAACCTGGAACCTTCCGCGTGTAAAGCGGACGTGATAACCACTACACCATAGATACGTAGTAATACTGAGTTTTCCAAGAGACCTAGCTTTTTTATGTCCTATCACGATGGTCAAAATATGTATCTACCAGGGCTCGAACCTGGGACCTTCCGCGTGTAAAGCGGACGTGATAACCACTACACTATAGCTACGTAGTAATACTGAGTTTTCCAAGAGACGTAGCTTTTTTATGTCCTATCACGATGGTCAAAATATGTATCAACCAGGGCTCGATCCTGGGACCTTCCGCGTGTAAAGCGGACGCGATAACCACTACACCATAGATACGTAGTAATGCTGAGTTTTCCAAGAGACCTAGCTTTTTTATGCCCAATCACGATGGACCAAATATGTATCTACCAGGGCTCGAACCTGGGACCTTCCGCGTGTAAAGCGGACGTGATAACCACTACACCATAGATACGTAGTAATACTGAGTTTTCCAAGAGAGTTAGCTTTTTTATGTCCTATCACGATGGTCAAAATATGTATCTACCAGGGCTCGAACCTGGGACCATCCGCGAGTAAAGCGGACGTGATAACCACTACACCATAGATACGTCGTAATGCTGAGTTTTCCAAGAGACCTAGCTTTTTTATGCCCAAACACGATGGACAAAATATGTATCTAACAGGGCTCGAACCTGGGACCTTCCACGTGTTAGGCGGACGTGATAACCACTACACCATATATACGTAGTAATAATTAGTTTTCCGAGAGATCTAGCTAATTTTTATGCCCAATCACGATGGACAAAATATGTATCTACCACGGCTCGAACCTGGGACCTTCCGCGTGTGAAGCAGACGTGATAACCACTACAACATAGATACGTAGTAATGCTGAAATTTCCAAGAGACCTAGCTTTTTTATGCCGAATCACGATGGACAAAATATGTATCTACCAGGGCTCGAACCTGGGACCTTCCGCGTGTTAGGCGGACGTGATAACCACTACACCACAGATACGTAGTAATTCTGAGTTTTCCGAGAGATCGAGCTTATTTTTATGCCCAATCACGATGGACAAAACATGTATCTACCAGGGCTCGAACCTGGGACCTTCCGCGTTTAAATCGGACGTGATAACCACTTCACCATAGATACGTAGTAATACTGAGTTTTCCAAGAGACCTAGCTTTTTTTATGTCTTATCACGATGGTCAAAATATGCATCTACCAGGGCTCGAACCTGGAAATTTCCGCGTGTAAAGCGGACGTGATAACCACTACACTATAGCTACGTAGTAATACTGAGTTTTCCAAGAGACGTAGCTTTTTTATGTCCTATCACGATGGTCAAAATATGTATCTACCAGGGCTCGAACCTAGGACCTTCCGCGTGTAAAGCGGACGTGATAACCACTACACCATAGATACGTAGTAATGCTGAGTTTTCCAAGAGACCTAGCTTTTTTATGCCCAATCACGATGGACAAAATATGTATCTACCAGGGCTCGAACCTGGGACCTTCCGCGTGTAAAGCGGACGTGATAACCACTACACCATAGATACGTAGTAATACTGAGTTTTCCAAGAGAGCTAGCTTTTTTATGTCCTATCACGATGGTCAAAATATGTATCTACAAGGGCTCGAACCTTGGACCATCCGCGAGTAAAGCGGACGTGATAACCACTACACCATAGATACGTCGTGATGCTGAGTTTTCCAAGAGACCTAGCTTTTTTATGCCCAAACACGATGGACAAAACATGTATCTACCAGGGCTCGAACATGGGACCTTCCGCGTGTAAAGCGGGCGTGATAACCACTACACCATAGATACGTAGTAATACTGAGTTTTCCAAGAGACCTAGCTTTTTTTATGTCCTATCACGATGGTCAAAATATGTATCTACCAGGGCTCGAACCTGGGACCTTCCGCGTGTAAAGCGGACGTGATAACCACTACACCATAGATACGTAGCAATGCTAAGTTTTCCGAGAGATCTAGCTAATTTTTATGCCCAATCACGATGGACAAAACATGTATCTACCAGGGCTCGAACATGGGACCTTCCGCGTGTAAAGCGGGCGTGATAACCACTACACCATAGATACGTAGTAATACTGAGTTTTCCAAGAGACCTAGCTTTTTTTATGTCCTATCACGATGGTCAAAATATGTATCTACCAGGGCTCGAACCTGGGACCTTCCGCGTGTAAATCGGACGTGATAACCACTACACTATAGCTACGTAGTAATACTGAGTTTTCCAAGAGACGTAGCTTTTTTATGTCCTATGACGATGGTCAAAATATGTATCTACCAGGGCTCGAGCCTAGGACCTTCCGCGTGTAAAGCGGACGTGATAACCACTACACCATAGATACGTAGTAATGCTGAGTTTTCCAAGAGACCTAGCTTTTTTATGCCCAATCACGATGGACAAAATATGTATCTCCCAGGGCTCGAACCTGGGACCTTCCGCGTGTAAAGCGGACGTTATAACCACTACACCATAGATACGTAGTAATACTGAGTTTTCCAAGAGAGCTAGCTTTTTTATGTCCTATCACGATGGTCAAAATATGTATCTACCAGGGCTCGAACCTTGGACCATCCGCGAGTAAAGCGGACGTGATAACCACTACACCATAGATACGTCGTGATGCTGAGTTTTCCAAGAGACCTAGCTTTTTTATGCCCAAACACGATGGACAAAATATGTATCTAACAGGGCTCGAACCTGGGACCTTCCACGTGTTAGGCGGACGTGATAACCACTACACCATATATACGTAGTAATACTGAGTTTTCCAAGAGACCTAGCTTTTTTTATGTCCTATCACGATGGTCAAAATATGTATCTACCAGGGCTCGAACCTGGGACCTTCCGCGTGTAAACGGACGTGATAACCACTACACCATAGATACGTAGCAATGCTAAGTTTTCCGAGAGATCTAGCTAATTTTTATGCCCAATCACGATGGACAAAACATGTATCTACCAGGGCTCGAACATGGGACCTTCCGCGTGTAAAGCGGGCGTGATAACCACTACACCATAGATACGTAGTAATACTGAGTTTTCCAAGAGACCTAGCTTTTTTTATGTCCTATCACGATGGTCAAAATATGTATCTACCAGGGCTCGAACCTGGGACCTTCCGCGTGTAAAGCGGACGTGATAACCACTACACCATAGATACGTAGCAATGCTAAGTTTTCCGAGAGATCTAGCTAATTTTTATGCCCAATCACGATGGACAAAACATGTATCTACCAGGGCTCGAACATGGGACCTTCCGCGTGTAAAGCGGGCGTGATAACCACTACACCATAGATACGTAGTAATACTGAGTTTTCCAAGAGACCTAGCTTTTTTTATGTCCTATCACGATGGTCAAAATATGTATCTACCAGGGCTCGAACCTGGGACCTTCCGCGTGTAAAGCGGACGTGATAACCACTACACTATAGCTACGTAGTAATACTGAGTTTTCCAAGAGACGTAGCTTTTTTATGTCCTATGACGATGGTCAAAATATGTATCTACCAGGGCTCGAACCTAGGACCTTCCGCGTGTAAAGCGGACGTGATAACCACTACACCATAGATACGTAGTAATGCTGAGTTTTCCAAGAGACCTAGCTTTTTTATGCCCAATCACGATGGACAAAATATGTATCTCCCAGGGCTCGAACCTGGGACCTTCCGCGTGTAAAGCGGACGTGATAACCACTACACCATAGATACGTAGTAATACTGAGTTTTCCAAGAGAGCTAGCTTTTTTATGTCCTATCACGATGGTCAAAATATGTATCTACCAGGGCTCGAACCTTGGACCATCCGCGAGTAAAGCGGACGTGATAACCACTACACCATAGATACGTCGTGATGCTGAGTTTTCCAAGAGACCTAGCTTTTTTATGCCCAAACACGATGGACAAAATATGTATCTAACAGGGCTCGAACCTGGGACCTTCCACGTGTTAGGCGGACGTGATAACCACTACACCATATATACGTAGTAATACTGAGTTTTCCAAGAGACCTAGCTTTTTTTATGTCCTATCACGATGGTCAAAATATGTATCTACCAGGGCTCGAACCTGGGACCTTCCGCGTGTAAACGGACGTGATAACCACTACACCATAGATACGTAGCAATGCTAAGTTTTCCGAGAGATCTAGCTAATTTTTATGCCCAATCACGATGGACAAAACATGTATCTACCAGGGCTCGAACATGGGACCTTCCGCGTGTAAAGCGGACGTGATAACCACTACACCATAGATACGTAGTAATACTGAGTTTTCCAAGAGACCTAGCTTTTTTTATGTCCTATCATGATGGTCAAAATATGTATCTACCAGGGCTCGAACCTGGGACCTTCCGCGTGTAAAGCGGACGTGATAACCACTACACCATTGATACGTAGCAATGCTAAGTTTTCCGAGAGATCTAGCTAATTTTTATGCCCAATCACGATGGACAAAACATGTATCTACCAGGGCTCGAACATGGGACCTTCCGCGTGTAAAGCGGACGTGATAACCACTACACCATAGATACGTAGTAATACTGAGTTTTCCAAGAGACCTAGCTTTTTTTATGTCCTATCACGATGATCAAAATATGTATCTACCAGGGCTCGAACCTGGGACCTTCCGCGTGTAAAGCGGACGTGATAACCACTACACTATAGCTACGTAGTAATACTGAGTTTTCCAAGAGACGTAGCTTTTTTATGTCCTATCACGATGGTCAAAATATGTATCTACCAGGGCTCGAACCTGGGACCTTCCGCTTGTAAAGCGGACGTGATAACCACTACACCATAGATACGTAGCAATGCTAAGTTTTCCGAGAGATCTAGCTAATTTTTATGCCCAATCACGATGGACAAATCATGTATCTACCAGGGCTCGAACATGGGACCTTCCGCGTGTAAAGCGGACGTGATAACCACTACACCATAGATACGTAGTAATACTGAGTTTTCCAAGAGACCTAGCTTTTTTTATGTCCTATCACGATGGTCAAAATATGTATCTACCAGGGCTCGAACCTGGGACCTTCCGCGTGTAAAGCGGACGTGATAACCACTACACCATAGATACGTAGTAATGCTGAGTTTTCCAAGAGACCTAGCTTTTATATGCCCAAACACGATGGACAAAATATGTATCTAACAGGGCTCGAACCTGGGACCTTCCACGTGTTAGGCGGACGTGATAACCACTACACCATATATACGTAGTAATATTGAGTTTTCCGAGAGATCTAGCTAATTTTTATGCCCAATCACGATGGACAAAACATGTATCTACCACGGCTCGAACATGGGACCTTCCGCGTGTAAAGCGGACGTGATAACCACTACACCATAGATACGTAGTAATGCTGAAATTTCCAAGAGACCTAGCTTTTTTTATGTCTTATCACGATGGTCAAAATATGCATCTACCAGGGCTCGAACCTGGAACCTTCCGCGTGTAAAGCGGACGTGATAACCACTACACCATAGATACGTAGTAATACTGAGTTTTCCAAGAGACCTAGCTTTTTTATGTCCTATCACGATGGTCAAAATATGTATCTACCAGGGCTCGAACCTGGGACCTTCCGCGTGTAAAGCGGACGTGATAACCACTACACTATAGCTACGTAGTAATACTGAGTTTTCCAAGAGACGTAGCTTTTTTATGTCCTATCACGATGGTCAAAATATGTATCAACCAGGGCTCGATCCTGGGACCTTCCGCGTGTAAAGCGGACGTGATAACCACTACACCATAGATACGTAGTAATGCTGAGTTTTCCAAGAGACCTAGCTTTTTTATGCCCAATCACGATGGACCAAATATGTATCTACCAGGGCTCGAACCTGGGACCTTCCGCGTGTAAAGCGGACGTGATAACCACTACACCATAGATACGTAGTAATATTGAGTTTTCCGAGAGATCTAGCTAATTTTTATGCCCAATCACGATGGACAAAACATGTATCTACCACGGCTCGAACATGGGACCTTCCGCGTGTAAAGCGGACGTGATAACCACTACACCATAGATACGTAGTAATGCTGAAATTTCCAAGAGACCTAGCTTTTTTTATGTCTTATCACGATGGTCAAAATATGCATCTACCAGGGCTCGAACCTGGAACCTTCCGCGTGTAAAGCGGACGTGATAACCACTACACCATAGATACGTAGTAATACTGAGTTTTCCAAGAGACCTAGCTTTTTTATGTCCTATCACGATGGTCAAAATATGTATCTACCAGGGCTCGAACCTGGGACCTTCCGCGTGTAAAGCGGACGTGATAACCACTACACTATAGCTACGTAGTAATACTGAGTTTTCCAAGAGACGTAGCTTTTTTATGTCCTATCACGATGGTCAAAATATGTATCAACCAGGGCTCGATCCTGGGACCTTCCGCGTGTAAAGCGGACGTGATAACCACTACACCATAGATACGTAGTAATGCTGAGTTTTCCAAGAGACCTAGCTTTTTTATGCCCAATCACGATGGACCAAATATGTATCTACCAGGGCTCGAACCTGGGACCTTCCGCGTGTAAAGCGGACGTGATAACCACTACACCATAGATACGTAGTAATATTGAGTTTTCCGAGAGATCTAGCTAATTTTTATGCCCAATCACGATGGACAAAACATGTATCTACCACGGCTCGAACATGGGACCTTCCGCGTGTAAAGCGGACGTGATAACCACTACACCATAGATACGTAGTAATGCTGAAATTTCCAAGAGACCTAGCTTTTTTTATGTCTTATCACGATGGTCAAAATATGCATCTACCAGGGCTCGAACCTGGAACCTTCCGCGTGTAAAGCGGACGTGATAACCACTACACCATAGATACGTAGTAATACTGAGTTTTCCAAGAGACCTAGCTTTTTTATGTCCTATCACGATGGTCAAAATATGTATCTACCAGGGCTCGAACCTGGGACCTTCCGCGTGTAAAGCTGACGTGATAACCACTACACTATAGCTACGTAGTAATACTGAGTTTTCCAAGAGACGTAGCTTTTTTATGTCCTATCACGATGGTCAAAATATGTATCAACCAGGGCTCGATCCTGGGACCTTCCGCGTGTAAAGCGGACGTGATAACCACTACACCATAGATACGTAGTAATGCTGAGTTTTCCAAGAGACCTAGCTTTTTTATGCCCAATCACGATGGACCAAATATGTATCTACCAGGGCTCGAACCTGGGACCTTCCGCGTGTAAAGCGGACGTGATAACCACTACACCATAGATACGTAGTAATACTGAGTTTTCCAAGAGAGATAGCTTTTTTATGTCCTATCACGATGGTCAAAATATGTATCTACCAGGGCTCGAACCTGGGACCATCCGCGAGTAAAGCGGACGTGATAACCACAACAACATAGATACGTAGTAATGCTGAAATTTCCAAGAGACCTAGCTTTTTTATGCCGAATCACGATGGACAAAATATGTATCTACCAGGGCTCGAACCTGGGACCTTCCGCGTGTTAGGCGGACGTGATAACCACTACACCACAGATACGTAGTAATTCTGAGTTTTCCGAGAGATCGAGCTTATTTTTATGCCCAATCACGATGGACAAAACATGTATCTACCAGGGCTCGAACCTGGGACCTTCCGCGTTTAAAGCGGACGTGATAACCACTTCACCATAGATACGTAGTAATACTGAGTTTTCCAAGAGACCTAGCTTTTTTTATGTCTTATCACGATGGTCAAAATATGCATCTACCAGGGCTCGAACCTGGAACCTTCCGCGTGTAAAGCGGACGTGATAACCACTACACTATAGCTACGTAGTAATACTGAGTTTTCCAAGAGACGTAGCTTTTTTATGTCCTATCACGATGGTCAAAATATGTATCTACCAGGGCTCGAACCTAGGACCTTCCGCGTGTAAAGCGGACGTGATAACCACTACACCATAGATACGTAGTAATGCTGAGTTTTCCAAGAGACCTAGCTTTTTTATGCCCAATCACGATGGACAAAATATGTATCTACCAGGGCTCGAACCTGGGACCTTCCGCGTGTAAAGCGGACGTGATAACCACTACACCATAGATACGTAGTAATACTGAGTTTTCCAAGAGAGCTAGCTTTTTTATGTCCTATCACGATGGTCAAAATATGTATCTACCAGGGCTCGAACCTTGGACCATCCGCGAGTAAAGCGGACGTGATAACCACTACACCATAGATACGTCGTGATGCTGAGTTTTCCAAGAGACCTAGCTTTTTTATGCCCAAACACGATGGACAAAATATGTATCTAACAGGGCTCCAACCTGGGACCTTCCACGTGTTACGCGGACGTGATAACCACTACACCATATATACGTAGTAATACTGAGTTTTCCAAGAGACCTAGCTTTTTTATATCCTATCACGATGGTCAAAATATGTATCTACCAGGGCTCGAACCTGGGACCCTCCGCGTGTAAAGCGGACGTGATTACCACTACACCATAGATGCGTAGCAATGCTAAGTTTTCCGAGAGATCTAGCTAATTTTTATGCCCAATCACGATGGACAAAACATGTATCTACCAGGGCTCGAACATGGGACCTTCCGCGTGTAAAGCGGGCGTGATAACCACTACACCATAGATACGTAGTAATACTGAGTTTTCCAAGAGACCTAGCTTTTTTATGTCCTATCACGATGGTCAAAATATGTATCTACCAGGGCTCGAACCTGGGACCTTCCGCGTGTAAAGCGGACGTGATAACCACTACACCATAGATACGTAGCAATGCTAAGTTTTCCGAGAGATCTAGCTAATTTTTATGCCCAATCACGATGGACAAAACATGTATCTACCAGGGCTCGAACATGGGACCTTCCGCGTGTAAAGCGGGCGTGATAACCACTACACCATAGATACGTAGTAATACTGAGTTTTCCAAGAGACCTAGCTTTTTTTATGTCCTATCACGATGGTCAAAATATGTATCTACCAGGGCTCGAACCTGGGACCTTCCGCGTGTAAAGCGGACGTGATAACCACTACACTATAGCTACGTAGTAATACTGAGTTTTCCAAGAGACGTAGCTTTTTTATGTCCTATGACGATGGTCAAAATATGTATCTACCAGGGCTCGAACCTAGGACCTTCCGCGTGTAAAGCGGACGTGATAACCACTACACCATAGATACGTAGTAATGCTGAGTTTTCCAAGAGACCTAGCTTTTTTATGCCCAATCACGATGGACAAAATATGTATCTCCCAGGGCTCGAACCTGGGACCTTCCGCGTGTAAAGCGGACGTTATAACCACTACACCATAGATACGTAGTAATACTGAGTTTTCCAAGAGAGCTAGCTTTTTTATGTCCTATCACGATGGTCAAAATATGTATCTACCAGGGCTCGAACCTTGGACCATCCGCGAGTAAAGCGGACGTGATAACCACTACACCATAGATACGTCGTGATGCTGAGTTTTCCAAGAGACCTAGCTTTTTTATGCCCAAACACGATGGACAAAATATGTATCTAACAGGGCTCGAACCTGGGACCTTCCACGTGTTAGGCGG
The DNA here is from genome assembly GCF_054372755.1 of Phalangium opilio. Classification (NCBI taxonomy): domain Eukaryota; kingdom Metazoa; phylum Arthropoda; class Arachnida; order Opiliones; family Phalangiidae; genus Phalangium; species Phalangium opilio. The sequence goes on along the minus strand of NW_028324148.1, from coordinate 2,031,409 downwards.
ACGTGATAACCACTACACCATATATACGTAGTAATACTGAGTTTTCCAAGAGACCTAGCTTTTTTTATGTCCTATCACGATGGTCAAAATATGTATCTACCAGGGCTCGAACCTGGGACCTTCCGCGTGTAAACGGACGTGATAACCACTACACCATAGATACGTAGCAATGCTAAGTTTTCCGAGAGATCTAGCTAATTTTTATGCCCAATCACGATGGACAAAACATGTATCTACCAGGGCTCGAACATGGGACCTTCCGCGTGTAAAGCGGGCGTGATAACCACTACACCATAGATACGTAGTAATACTGAGTTTTCCAAGAGACCTAGCTTTTTTTATGTCCTATCACGATGGTCAGAATATGTATCTACCAGGGCTCGAACCTGGGACCTTCCGCGTGTAAAGCGGACGTGATAACCACTACACCATAGATACGTAGCAATGCTAAGTTTTCCGAGAGATCTAGCTAATTTTTATGCCCAATCACGATGGACAAAACATGTATCTTCCAGGGCTCGAACATGGGACCTTCCGCGTGTAAAGCGGGCGTGATAACCACTACACCATAGATACGTAGTAATACTGAGTTTTCCAAGAGACCTAGCTTTTTTTATGTCCTATCACGATGGTCAAAATATGTATCTACCAGGGCTCGAACCTGGGACCTTCCGCGTGTAAAGCGGACGTGATAACCACTACACTATAGCTACGTAGTAATACTGAGTTTTCCAAGAGACGTAGCTTTTTTATGTCCTATGACGATGGTCAAAATATGTATCTACCAGGGCTCGAACCTAGGACCTTCCGCGTGTAAAGCGGACGTGATAACCACTACACCATAGATACGTAGTAATGCTGAGTTTTCCAAGAGACCTAGCTTTTTTATGCCCAATCACGATGGACAAAATATGTATCTCCCAGGGCTCGAACCTGGGACCTTCCGCGTGTAAAGCGGACGTGATAACCACTACACCATAGATACGTAGTAATACTGAGTTTTCCAAGAGAGCTAGCTTTTTTATGTCCTATCACGATGGTCAAAATATGTATCTACCAGGGCTCGAACCTTGGACCATCCGCGAGTAAAGCGGACGTGATAACCACTACACCATAGATACGTCGTGATGCTGAGTTTTCCAAGAGACCTAGCTTTTTTATGCCCAAACACGATGGACAAAATATGTATCTAACAGGGCTCGAACCTGGGACCTTCCACGTGTTAGGCGGACGTGATAACCACTACACCATATATACGTAGTAATACTGAGTTTTCCAAGAGACCTAGCTTTTTTTATGTCCTATTACGATGGTCAAAATATGTATCTACCAGGGCTCGAACCTGGGACCTTCCGCGTGTAAACGGACGTGATAACCACTACACCATAGATACGTAGCAATGCTAAGTTTTCCGAGAGATCTAGCTAATTTTTATGCCCAATCACGATGGACAAAACATGTATCTACCAGGGCTCGAACATGGGACCTTCCGCGTGTAAAGCGGACGTGATAACCACTACACCATAGATACGTAGTAATACTGAGTTTTCCAAGAGACCTAGCTTTTTTTATGTCCTATCACGATGGTCAAAATATGTATCTACCAGGGCTCGAACCTGGGACCTTCCGCGTGTAAAGCGGACGTGATAACCACTACACCATTGATACGTAGCAATGCTAAGTTTTCCGAGAGATCTAGCTAATTTTTATGCCCAATCACGATGGACAAAACATGTATCTACCAGGGCTCGAACATGGGACCTTCCGCGTGTAAAGCGGACGTGATAACCACTACACCATAGATACGTAGTAATACTGAGTTTTCCAAGAGACCTAGCTTTTTTTATGTCCTATCACGATGATCAAAATATGTATCTACCAGGGCTCGAACCTGGGACCTTCCGCGTGTAAAGCGGACGTGATAACCACTACACTATAGCTACGTAGTAATACTGAGTTTTCCAAGAGACGTAGCTTTTTTATGTCCTATCACGATGGTCAAAATATGTATCTACCAGGGCTCGAACCTGGGACCTTCCGCTTGTAAAGCGGACGTGATAACCACTACACCATAGATACGTAGCAATGCTAAGTTTTCCGAGAGATCTAGCTAATTTTTATGCCCAATCACGATGGACAAATCATGTATCTACCAGGGCTCGAACATGGGACCTTCCGCGTGTAAAGCGGACGTGATAACCACTACACCATAGATACGTAGTAATACTGAGTTTTCCAAGAGACCTAGCCTTTTTTATGTCCTATCACGATGGTCAAAATATGTATCTACCAGGGCTCGAACCTGGGACCTTCCGCGTGTAAAGCGGACGTGATAACCACTACACCATAGATACGTCGTAATGCTGAGTTTTCCAAGAGACCTAGCTTTTATATGCCCAAACACGATGGACAAAATATGTATCTAACAGGGCTCGAACCTGGGACCTTCCACGTGTTAGGCGGACGTGATAACCACTACACCATATATACGTAGTGATATTGAGTTTTCCGAGAGATCTAGCTAATTTTTATGCCCAATCACGATGGACAAAACATGTATCTACCACGGCTCGAACATGGGACCTTCCGCGTGTAAGGCGGACGTGATAACCACTACACCATTCATACGTAGTAATGCTGAAATTTCCAAGAGACCTAGCTTTTTTTATGTCTTATCACGATGGTCAAAATATGCATCTACCAGGGCTCGAACCTGGAACCTTCCGCGTGTAAAGCGGACGTGATAACCACTACACCATAGATACGTAGTAATACTGAGTTTTCCAAGAGACCTAGCTTTTTTATGTCCTATCACGATGGTCAAAATATGTATCTACCAGGGCTCGAACCTGTGACCTTCCGCGTGTAAAGCGGACGTGATAACCACTACACTATAGCTACGTAGTAATACTGAGTTTTCCAAGAGACGTAGCTTTTTTATGTCCTATCACGATGGTCAAAATATGTATCAACCAGGGCTCGAACCTGGGACCTTCCGCGTGTAAAGCGGACGTGATAACCACTACACCATAGATACGTAGTAATGCTGAGTTTTCCAAGAGACCTAGCTTTTTTATGCCCAATCACGATGGACCAAATATGTATCTACCAGGACTCGAACCTGGGACCTTCCGCGTGTAAAGCGGACGTGATAACCACTACACCATAGATACGTAGTAATACTGAGTTTTCCAAGAGAGATAGCTTTTTTATGTCCTATCACGATGGTCAAAATATGTATCTACCAGGGCTCGAACCTGGGACCATCCGCGAGTAAAGCGGACGTGATAACCACTACACCATAGATACGTCGTAATGCTGAGTTTTCCAAGAGACCTAGCTTTTTTATGCCCAAACACGATGGACAAAATATGTATCTAACAGGGCTCGAACCTGGGACCTTCCACGTGTTAGGCGGACGTGATAACCACTACACCATATATACGTAGTAATAATTAGTTTTCCGAGAGATCTAGCTAATTTTTATGCCCAATCACGATGGACAAAATATGTATCTAACAGGGCTCGAACCTGGGACCTTCCACGTGTTAGGCGGACGTGATAACCACTACACCATATATACGTAGTAATAATTAGTTTTCCGAGAGATCTAGCTAATTTTTATGCCCAATCACGATGGACAAAATATGTATCTACCAGGGCTCGAACCTGGGACCTTCCGCGTGTAAAGCGGACGTGATAACCACTACACCATAGATACGTAGTAATACTGACTTTTCCAAGAGAGATAGCTTTTTTATGTCCTATCACGATGGTCAAAATATGTATCTACCAGGGCTCGAACCTGGGACCATCCGCGAGTAGAGCGGACGTGATAACCACTACACCATAGATACGTCGTAATGCTGAGTTTTCCAAGAGACCTAGCTTTTTTATGCCCAAACACGATGGACAAAATATGCATCTAACAGGGCTCGAACCTGGGACCTTCCACGTGTTAGGCGGACGTGATAACCACTACACCATATATACGTAGCAATAATTAGTTTTCCGAGAGATCTAGCTAATTTTTATGCCCAATCACGATGGACAAAATATGTATCTACCAGGGCTCGAACCTGGGACCTTCCGCGTGTGAAGCAGACGTGATAACCACTACACCACAGATACGTAGTAATACTGAGTTTTCCGAGAGATCGAGCTTATTTTTATGCCCAATCGCGATGGACAAAACATGTATCTACCAGGGCTCGAACCTGGGACCTTCCGCGTTTAAAGCGGACGTGATAACCACTTCACCATAGATACGTAGCAATACTGAGTTTTCCAAGAGACCTAGCTTTTTTATGTCTTATCACGATGGTCAAAATATGCATCTACCAGGGCTCGAACCTGGAACCTTCCGCGTGTAAAGCGGACGTGATAACCACTACACCATAGATACGTAGCAATGCTAAGTTTTCCGAGAGATCTAGCTAATTTTTATGCCCAATCACGATGGACAAAACATGTATCTACCAGGGCTCGAACATGGGACCTTCCGCGTGTAAAGCGGGCGTGATAACCACTACACCATAGATACGTAGTAATACTGAGTTTTCCAAGAGACCTAGCTTTTTTTATGTCCTATCACGATGGTCAAAATATGTATCTACCAGGGCTCGAACCTGGGACCTTCCGCGTGTAAAGCGGACGTGATAACCACTACACCATAGATACGTCGTAATGCTGAGTTTTCCAAGAGACCTAGCTTTTATATGCCCAAACACGATGGACAAAATATGTATCTAACAGGGCTCGAACCTGGGACCTTCCACGTGTTAGGCGGACGTGATAACCACTACACCATATATACGTAGTAATATTGAGTTTTCCGAGAGATCTAGCTAATTTTTATGCCCAATCACGATGGACAAAACATGTATCTACCACGGCTCGAACATGGGACCTTCCGCGTGTAAAGCGGACGTGATAACCACTACACCATAGATACGTAGTAATGCTGAAATTTCCAAGAGACCTAGCTTTTTTATGTCTTATCACGATGGTCAAAATATGCATCTACCAGGGCTCGAACCTGGAACCTTCCGCGTGTAAAGCGGACGTGATAACCACTACACCACAGATACGTAGTAATACTGAGTTTTCCGAGAGATCGAGCTTATTTTTATGCCCAATCACGATGGACAAAACATGTATCTACCAGGGCTCGAACCTGGGACCTTCCGCGTTTAAAGCGGACGTGATAACCACTTCACCATAGATACGTAGTAATACTGAGTTTTCCAAGAGACCTAGCTTTTTTTATGTCTTATCACGATGGTCAAAATATGCATCTACCAGGGCTCGAACCTGGAACCTTCCGCGTGTAAAGCGGACGTGATAACCACTACACCATAGATACGTAGCAATGCTAAGTTTTCCGAGAGATCTAGCTAATTTTTATGCCCAATCACGATGGACAAAACATGTATCTACCAGGGCTCGAACATGGGACCTTCCGCGTGTAAAGCGGGAGTGATAACCACTACACCATAGATACGTAGTAATACTGAGTTTTCCAAGAGACCTAGCTTTTTTTATGTCCTATCACGATGGTCAAAATATGTATCTACCAGGGCTCGAACCTGGGACCTTCCGCGTGTAAAGCGGACGTGATAACCACTACACCATAGATACGTAGTAATGCTGAAATTTCCAAGAGACCTAGCTTTTTTATGTCTTATCACGATGGTCAAAATATGCATCTACCAGGGCTCGAACCTGGAACCTTCCGCGTGTAAAGCGGACGTGATAACCACTACACCATAGATACGTAGTAATACTGAGTTTTCCAAGAGACCTAGCTTTTTTATGTCCTATCACGATGGTCAAAATATGTATCTACCAGGGCTCGAACCTGGGACCTTCCGCGTGTAAAGCGGACGTGATAACCACTACACTATAGCTACGTAGTAATACTGAGTTTTCCAAGAGACGTAGCTTTTTATGTCCTATCACGATGGTCAAAATATGTATCAACCAGGGCTCGAACCTGGGACCTTCCGCGTGTAAAGCGGACGTGATAACCACTACACCATAGATACGTAGTAATGCTGAGTTTTCCAAGAGACCTAGCTTTTTTATGCCCAATCACGATGGACCAAATATGTATCTACCAGGGCTCGAACCTGGGACCTTCCGCGTGTAAAGCGGACGTGATAACCACTACACCATAGATACGTAGTAATACTGAGTTTTCCAAGAGAGATAGCTTTTTTATGTCCTATCACGATGGTCAAAATATGTATCTACCAGGGCTCGAACCTGGGACCATCCGCGAGTAAAGCGGACGTGATAACCACTACACCATAGATACGTCGTAATGCTGAGTTTTCCAAGAGACCTAGCTTTTTTATGCCCAAACACGATGGACAAAATATGTATCTAACAGGGCTCGAACCTGGGACCTTCCACGTGTTAGGCGGACGTGATAACCACTACACCATATATACGTAGTAATAATTAGTTTTCCGAGAGATCTAGCTAATTTTTATGCCCAATCACGATGGACAAAATATGTATCTACCAGGGCTCGAACCTGGGACCTTCCGCGTGTGAAGCAGACGTGATAACCACTACAACATAGATACGTAGTAATGCTGAAATTTCCAAGAGACCTAGCTTTTTTATGCCGAATCACGATGGACAAAATATGTATCTACCAGGGCTCGAACCTGGGACCTTCCGCGTGTTAGGCGGACGTGATAACCACTACACCACAGATACGTAGTAATACTGAGTTTTCCGAGAGATCGAGCTTATTTTTATGCCCAATCACGATGGACAAAACATGTATCTACCAGGGCTCGAACCTGGGACCTTCCGCGTTTATAGCGGACGTGATAACCACTTCACCATAGATACGCAGTAATACTGAGTTTTCCAAGAGACCTAGCTTTTTTTATGTCTTATCACGATGGTCAAAATATGCATCTACCAGGGCTCGAACCTGGAACCTTCCGCGTGTAAAGCGGACGTGATAACCACTACACTATAGCTACGTAGTAATACTGAGTTTTCCAAGAGACGTAGCTTTTTTATGTCCTATCACGATGGTCAAAATATGTATCTACCAGGGCTCGAACCTAGGACCTTCCGCGTGTAAAGCGGACGTGATAACCACTACACCATAGATACGTAGTAATGCTGAGTTTTCCAAGAGACCTAGCTTTTTTATGCCCAATCACGATGGACAAAATATGTATCTACCAGGGCTCGAACCTGGGACCTTCCGCGTGTAAAGCGGACGTGATAACCACTACACCATAGATACGTAGTAATACTGAGTTTTCCAAGAGAGCTAGCTTTTTTATGTCCTATCACGATGGTCAAAATATGTATCTACCAGGGCTCGAACCTTGGACCATCCGCGAGTAAAGCGGACGTGATAACCACTACACCATAGATACGTCGTGATGCTGAGTTTTCCAAGAGACCTAGCTTTTTTATGTCCTATCACGATGGTCAAAATATGTATCTACCAGGGCTCGAACCTGGGACCTTCCGCGTGTAAAGCGGACGTGATAACCACTACACTATAGCTACGTAGTAATACTGAGTTTTCCAAGAGACGTAGCTTTTTATGTCCTATCACGATGGTCAAAATATGTATCAACCAGGGCTCGAACCTGGGACCTTCCGCGTGTAAAGCGGACGTGATAACCACTACACCATAGATACGTAGTAATGCTGAGTTTTCCAAGAGACCTAGCTTTTTTATGCCCAATCACGATGGACCAAATATGTATCTACCAGGACTCGAACCTGGGACCTTCCGCGTGTAAAGCGGACGTGATAACCACTACACCATAGATACGTAGTAATACTGAGTTTTCCAAGAGAGATAGCTTTTTTATGTCCTATCACGATGGTCAAAATATGTATCTACCAGGGCTCGAACCTGGGACCATCCGCGAGTAAAGCGGACGTGATAACCACTACACCATAGATACGTCGTAATGCTGAGTTTTCCAAGAGACCTAGCTTTTTTATGCCCAAACACGATGGACAAAATATGTATCTAACAGGGCTCGAACCTGGGACCTTCCACGTGTTAGGCGGACGTGATAACCACTACACCATATATACGTAGTAATAATTAGTTTTCCGAGAGATCTAGCTAATTTTTATGCCCAATCACGATGGACAAAACATGTATCTAACAGGGCTCGAACCTGGGACCTTCCACGTGTTAGGCGGACGTGATAACCACTACACCATATATACGTAGTAATAATTAGTTTTCCGAGAGATCTAGCTAATTTTTATGCCCAATCACGATGGACAAAATATGTATCTACCAGGGCTCGAACCTGGGACCTTCCGCGTGTAAAGCGGACGTGATAACCACTACACCATAGATACGTAGTAATACTGAGTTTTCCAAGAGAGATAGCTTTTTTATGTCCTATCACGATGGTCAAAATATGTATCTACCAGGGCTCGAACCTGGGACCATCCGCGAGTAAAGCGGACGTGATAACCACTACACCACAGATACGTAGTAATACTGAGTTTTCCGAGAGATCGAGCTTATTTTTATGCCCAATCACGATGGACAAAACATGTATCTACCAGGGCTCGAACCTGGGACCTTCCGCGTTTATAGCGGACGTGATAACCACTTCACCATAGATACGCAGTAATACTGAGTTTTCCAAGAGACCTAGCTTTTTTTATGTCTTATCACGATGGTCAAAATATGCATCTACCAGGGCTCGAACCTGGAACCTTCCGCGTGTAAAGCGGACGTGATAACCACTACACTATAGCTACGTAGTAATACTGAGTTTTCCAAGAGACGTAGCTTTTTTATGTCCTATCACGATGGTCAAAATATGTATCTACCAGGGCTCGAACCTAGGACCTTCCGCGTGTAAAGCGGACGTGATAACCACTACACCATAGATACGTAGTAATGCTGAGTTTTCCAAGAGACCTAGCTTTTTTATGCCCAATCACGATGGACAAAATATGTATCTACCAGGGCTCGAACCTGGGACCTTCCGCGTGTAAAGCGGACGTGATAACCACTACACCATAGATACGTAGTAATACTGAGTTTTCCAAGAGAGCTAGCTTTTTTATGTCCTATCACGATGGTCAAAATATGTATCTACCAGGGCTCGAACCTTGGACCATCCGCGAGTAAAGCGGACGTGATAACCACTACACCATAGATACGTCGTGATGCTGAGTTTTCCAAGAGACCTAGCTTTTTTATGTCCTATCACGATGGTCAAAATATGTATCTACCAGGGCTCGAACCTGGGACCTTCCGCGTGTAAAGCGGACGTGATAACCACTACACTATAGCTACGTAGTAATACTGAGTTTTCCAAGAGACGTAGCTTTTTATGTCCTATCACGATGGTCAAAATATGTATCAACCAGGGCTCGAACCTGGGACCTTCCGCGTGTAAAGCGGACGTGATAACCACTACACCATAGATACGTAGTAATGCTGAGTTTTCCAAGAGACCTAGCTTTTTTATGCCCAATCACGATGGACCAAATATGTATCTACCAGGACTCGAACCTGGGACCTTCCGCGTGTAAAGCGGACGTGATAACCACTACACCATAGATACGTAGTAATACTGAGTTTTCCAAGAGAGATAGCTTTTTTATGTCCTATCACGATGGTCAAAATATGTATCTAACAGGGCTCGAACCTGGAACCTTCCGCGTGTAAAGCGGACGTGATAACCACTACACCATAGATACGTAGCAATGCTAAGTTTTCCGAGAGATCTAGCTAATTTTTATGCCCAATCACGATGGACAAAACATGTATCTACCAGGGCTCGAACATGGGACCTTCCGCGTGTAAAGCGGGCGTGATAACCACTACACCATAGATACGTAGTAATACTGAGTTTTCCAAGAGACCTAGCTTTTTTTATGTCCTATCACGATGGTCAAAATATGTATCTACCAGGGCTCGAACCTGGGACCTTCCGCGTGTAAAGCGGACGTGATAACCACTACACCATAGATACGTCGTAATGCTGAGTTTTCCAAGAGACCTAGCTTTTATATGCCCAAACACGATGGACAAAATATGTATCTAACAGGGCTCGAACCTGGGACCTTCCACGTGTTAGGCGGACGTGATAACCACTACACCATATATACGTAGTAATATTGAGTTTTCCGAGAGATCTAGCTAATTTTTATGCCCAATCACGATGGACAAAACATGTATCTACCACGGCTCGAACATGGGACCTTCCGCGTGTAAAGCGGACGTGATAACCACTACACCATAGATACGTAGTAATGCTGAAATTTCCAAGAGACCTAGCTTTTTTATGTCTTATCACGATGGTCAAAATATGCATCTACCAGGGCTCGAACCTGGAACCTTCCGCGTGTAAAGCGGACGTGATAACCACTACACCACAGATACGTAGTAATACTGAGTTTTCCGAGAGATCGAGCTTATTTTTATGCCCAATCACGATGGACAAAACATGTATCTACCAGGGCTCGAACCTGGGACCTTCCGCGTTTAAAGCGGACGTGATAACCACTTCACCATAGATACGTAGTAATACTGAGTTTTCCAAGAGACCTAGCTTTTTTTATGTCTTATCACGATGGTCAAAATATGCATCTACCAGGGCTCGAACCTGGAACCTTCCGCGTGTAAAGCGGACGTGATAACCACTACACCATAGATACGTAGCAATGCTAAGTTTTCCGAGAGATCTAGCTAATTTTTATGCCCAATCACGATGGACAAAACATGTATCTACCAGGGCTCGAACATGGGACCTTCCGCGTGTAAAGCGGGAGTGATAACCACTACACCATAGATACGTAGTAATACTGAGTTTTCCAAGAGACCTAGCTTTTTTTATGTCCTATCACGATGGTCAAAATATGTATCTACCAGGGCTCGAACCTGGGACCTTCCGCGTGTAAAGCGGACGTGATAACCACTACACCATAGATACGTAGTAATGCTGAAATTTCCAAGAGACCTAGCTTTTTTATGTCTTATCACGATGGTCAAAATATGCATCTACCAGGGCTCGAACCTGGAACCTTCCGCGTGTAAAGCGGACGTGATAACCACTACACCATAGATACGTAGTAATACTGAGTTTTCCAAGAGACCTAGCTTTTTTTTGTCCTATCACGATGGTCAAAATATGTATCTACCAGGGCTCGAACCTGGGACCTTCCGCGTGTAAAGCGGACGTGATAACCACTACACTATAGCTACGTAGTAATACTGAGTTTTCCAAGAGACGTAGCTTTTTATGTCCTATCACGATGGTCAAAATATGTATCAACCAGGGCTCGAACCTGGGACCTTCCGCGTGTAAAGCGGACGTGATAACCACTACACCATAGATACGTAGTAATGCTGAGTTTTCCAAGAGACCTAGCTTTTTTATGCCCAATCACGATGGACCAAATATGTATCTACCAGGGCTCGAACCTGGGACCTTCCGCGTGTAAAGCGGACGTGATAACCACTACACCATAGATACGTAGTAATACTGAGTTTTCCAAGAGAGATAGCTTTTTTATGTCCTATCACGATGGTCAAAATATGTATCTACCAGGGCTCGAACCTGGGACCATCCGCGAGTAAAGCGGACGTGATAACCACTACACCATAGATACGTCGTAATGCTGAGTTTTCCAAGAGACCTAGCTTTTTTATGCCCAAACACGATGGACAAAATATGTATCTAACAGGGCTCGAACCTGGGACCTTCCACGTGTTAGGCGGACGTGATAACCACTACACCATATATACGTAGTAATAATTAGTTTTCCGAGAGATCTAGCTAATTTTTATGCCCAATCACGATGGACAAAATATGTATCTACCAGGGCTCGAACCTGGGACCTTCCGCGTGTGAAGCAGACGTGATAACCACTACAACATAGATACGTAGTAATGCTGAAATTTCCAAGAGACCTAGCTTTTTTATGCCGAATCACGATGGACAAAATATGTATCTACCAGGGCTCGAACCTGGGACCTTCCGCGTGTTAGGCGGACGTGATAACCACTACACCACAGATACGTAGTAATACTGAGTTTTCCGAGAGATCGAGCTTATTTTTATGCCCAATCACGATGGACAAAACATGTATCTACCAGGGCTCGAACCTGGGACCTTCCGCGTTTATAGCGGACGTGATAACCACTTCACCATAGATACGCAGTAATACTGAGTTTTCCAAGAGACCTAGCTTTTTTTATGTCTTATCACGATGGTCAAAATATGCATCTACCAGGGCTCGAACCTGGAACCTTCCGCGTGTAAAGCGGACGTGATAACCACTACACTATAGCTACGTAGTAATACTGAGTTTTCCAAGAGACGTAGCTTTTTTATGTCCTATCACGATGGTCAAAATATGTATCTACCAGGGCTCGAACCTAGGACCTTCCGCGTGTAAAGCGGACGTGATAACCACTACACCATAGATACGTAGTAATGCTGAGTTTTCCAAGAGACCTAGCTTTTTTATGCCCAATCACGATGGACAAAATATGTATCTACCAGGGCTCGAACCTGGGACCTTCCGCGTGTAAAGCGGACGTGATAACCACTACACCATAGATACGTAGTAATACTGAGTTTTCCAAGAGAGCTAGCTTTTTTATGTCCTATCACGATGGTCAAAATATGTATCTACCAGGGCTCGAACCTTGGACCATCCGCGAGTAAAGCGGACGTGATAACCACTACACCATAGATACGTCGTGATGCTGAGTTTTCCAAGAGACCTAGCTTTTTTATGTCCTATCACGATGGTCAAAATATGTATCTACCAGGGCTCGAACCTGGGACCTTCCGCGTGTAAAGCGGACGTGATAACCACTACACTATAGCTACGTAGTAATACTGAGTTTTCCAAGAGACGTAGCTTTTTATGTCCTATCACGATGGTCAAAATATGTATCAACCAGGGCTCGAACCTGGGACCTTCCGCGTGTAAAGCGGACGTGATAACCACTACACCATAGATACGTAGTAATGCTGAGTTTTCCAAGAGACCTAGCTTTTTTATGCCCAATCACGATGGACCAAATATGTATCTACCAGGACTCGAACCTGGGACCTTCCGCGTGTAAAGCGGACGTGATAACCACTACACCATAGATACGTAGTAATACTGAGTTTTCCAAGAGAGATAGCTTTTTTATGTCCTATCACGATGGTCAAAATATGTATCTACCAGGGCTCGAACCTGGGACCATCCGCGAGTAAAGCGGACGTGATAACCACTACACCATAGATACGTCGTAATGCTGAGTTTTCCAAGAGACCTAGCTTTTTTATGCCCAAACACGATGGACAAAATATGTATCTAACAGGGCTCGAACCTGGGACCTTCCACGTGTTAGGCGGACGTGATAACCACTACACCATATATACGTAGTAATAATTAGTTTTCCGAGAGATCTAGCTAATTTTTATGCCCAATCACGATGGACAAAACATGTATCTAACAGGGCTCGAACCTGGGACCTTCCACGTGTTAGGCGGACGTGATAACCACTACACCATATATACGTAGTAATAATTAGTTTTCCGAGAGATCTAGCTAATTTTTATGCCCAATCACGATGGACAAAATATGTATCTACCAGGGCTCGAACCTGGGACCTTCCGCGTGTAAAGCGGACGTGATAACCACTACACCATAGATACGTAGTAATACTGAGTTTTCCAAGAGAGATAGCTTTTTTATGTCCTATCACGATGGTCAAAATATGTATCTACCAGGGCTCGAACCTGGGACCATCCGCGAGTAAAGCGGACGTGATACCCACTACACCACAGATACGTAGTAATACTGAGTTTTCCGAGAGATCGAGCTTATTTTTATGCCCAATCACGATGGACAAAACATGTATCTACCAGGGCTCGAACCTGGGACCTTCCGCGTTTATAGCGGACGTGATAACCACTTCACCATAGATACGCAGTAATACTGAGTTTTCCAAGAGACCTAGCTTTTTTTATGTCTTATCACGATGGTCAAAATATGCATCTACCAGGGCTCGAACCTGGAACCTTCCGCGTGTAAAGCGGACGTGATAACCACTACACTATAGCTACGTAGTAATACTGAGTTTTCCAAGAGACGTAGCTTTTTTATGTCCTATCACGATGGTCAAAATATGTATCTACCAGGGCTCGAACCTAGGACCTTCCGCGTGTAAAGCGGACGTGATAACCACTACACCATAGATACGTAGTAATGCTGAGTTTTCCAAGAGACCTAGCTTTTTTATGCCCAATCACGATGGACAAAATATGTATCTACCAGGGCTCGAACCTGGGACCTTCCGCGTGTAAAGCGGACGTGATAACCACTACACCATAGATACGTAGTAATACTGAGTTTTCCAAGAGAGCTAGCTTTTTTATGTCCTATCACGATGGTCAAAATATGTATCTACCAGGGCTCGAACCTTGGACCATCCGCGAGTAAAGCGGACGTGATAACCACTACACCATAGATACGTCGTGATGCTGAGTTTTCCAAGAGACCTAGCTTTTTTATGTCCTATCACGATGGTCAAAATATGTATCTACCAGGGCTCGAACCTGGGACCTTCCGCGTGTAAAGCGGACGTGATAACCACTACACTATAGCTACGTAGTAATACTGAGTTTTCCAAGAGACGTAGCTTTTTATGTCCTATCACGATGGTCAAAATATGTATCAACCAGGGCTCGAACCTGGGACCTTCCGCGTGTAAAGCGGACGTGATAACCACTACACCATAGATACGTAGTAATGCTGAGTTTTCCAAGAGACCTAGCTTTTTTATGCCCAATCACGATGGACCAAATATGTATCTACCAGGACTCGAACCTGGGACCTTCCGCGTGTAAAGCGGACGTGATAACCACTACACCATAGATACGTAGTAATACTGAGTTTTCCAAGAGAGATAGCTTTTTTATGTCCTATCACGATGGTCAAAATATGTATCTACCAGGGCTCGAACCTGGGACCATCCGCGAGTAAAGCGGACGTGATAACCACTACACCATAGATACGTCGTAATGCTGAGTTTTCCAAGAGACCTAGCTTTTTTATGCCCAAACACGATGGACAAAATATGTATCTAACAGGGCTCGAACCTGGGACCTTCCACGTGTTAGGCGGACGTGATAACCACTACACCATATATACGTAGTAATAATTAGTTTTCCGAGAGATCTAGCTAATTTTTATGCCCAATCACGATGGACAAAATATGTATCTAACAGGGCTCGAACCTGGGACCTTCCACGTGTTAGGCGGACGTGATAACCACTACACCATATATACGTAGTAATAATTAGTTTTCCGAGAGATCTAGCTAATTTTTATGCCCAATCACGATGGACAAAATATGTATCTACCAGGGCTCGAACCTGGGACCTTCCGCGTGTAAAGCGGACGTGATAACCACTACACCATAGATACGTAGTAATACTGAGTTTTCCAAGAGAGATAGCTTTTTTATGTCCTATCACGATGGTCAAAATATGTATCTACCAGGGCTCGAACCTGGGACCATCCGCGAGTAAAGCGGACGTGATAACCACTACACCATAGATACGTCGTAATGCTGAGTTTTCCAAGAGACCTAGCTTTTTTATGCCCAAACACGATGGACAAAATATGTATCTAACAGGGCTCGAACCTGGGACCTTCCACGTGTTAGGCGGACGTGATAACCACTACACCATATATACGTAGTAATAATTAGTTTTCCGAGAGATCTAGCTAATTTTTATGCCCAATCACGATGGACAAAATATGTATCTACCAGGGCTCGAACCTGGGACCTTTCGCGTGTGAAGCAGACGTGATAACCACTACACCACAGATACGTAGTAAAACTGAGTTTTCCGAGAGATCGAGCTTATTTTTATGCCCAATCACGATGGACAAAACATGAATCTACCAGGGCTCGAACCTGGGACCTTCCGCGTTTAAAGCGGACGTGATAACCACTTCACCATAGATACGTAGTAATACTGAGTTTTCCAAGAGACCTAGCTTTTTTATGTCTTATCACGATGGTCAAAATATGCATCTACCAGGGCTCGAACCTGGAACCTTCCGCGTGTAAAGCGGACGTGATAACCACTACACCATAGATACGTAGCAATGCTAAGTTTTCCGAGAGATCTAGCTAATTTTTATGCCCAATCACGATGGACAAAACATGTATCTACCAGGGCTCGAACATGGGACCTTCCGCGTGTAAAGCGGGCGTGATAACCACTACACCATAGATACGTAGTAATACTGAGTTTTCCAAGAGACCTAGCTTTTTTTATGTCCTATCACGATGGTCAAAATATGTATCTACCAGGGCTCGAACCTGGGACCTTCCGCCTGTAAAGCGGACGTGATAACCACTACACCATAGATACGTCGTAATGCTGAGTTTTCCAAGAGACCTAGCTTTTATATGCCCAAACACGATGGACAAAATATGTATCTAACAGGGCTCGAACCTGGGACCTTCCACGTGTTAGGCGGACGTGATAACCACTACACCATATATACGTAGTAATATTGAGTTTTCCGAGAGATCTAGCTAATTTTTATGCCCAATCACGATGGACAAAACATGTATCTACCACGGCTCGAACATGGGACCTTCCGCGTGTAAAGCGGACGTGATAACCACTACACCATAGATACGTAGTAATGCTGAAATTTCCAAGAGACCTAGCTTTTTTATGTCTTATCACGATGGTCAAAATATGCATCTACCAGGGCTCGAACCTGGAACCTTCCGCGTGTAAAGCGGACGTGATAACCACTACACCATAGATACGTAGTAATACTGAGTTTTCCAAGAGACCTAGCTTTTTTATGTCCTATCACGATGGTCAAAATATGTATCTATCAGGGCTCGAACCTGGGACCTTCCGCGTGTAAAGCGGACGTGATAACCACTACACTATAGCTACGTAGTAATACTGAGTTTTCCAAGAGACGTAGCTTTTTATGTCCTATCACGATGGACCAAATATGTATCTACCAGGGCTCGAACCTGGGACCTTCCGCGTGTAAAGCGGACGTGATAACCACTACACCATAGATACGTAGTAATACTGAGTTTTCCAAGAGAGATAGCTTTTTTATGTCCTATCACGATGGTCAAAATGTGTATCTACCACGGCTCGAACATGGGACCTTCCGCGTGTAAAGCGGACGTGATAACCACTACACCATAGATACGTAGTAATACTGAGTTTTCCAAGAGACCTAGCTTTTTTATGTCCTATCACGATGGTCAAAATATGTATCTACCAGGGCTCGAACCTGGGACCTTCCGCGTGTAAAGCGGACGTGATAACCACTACACCATAGATACGTAGTAATGCTGAGTTTTCCAAGAGACCTAGCTTTTTTATGCCCAATCACGATGGACCAAATATGTATCTACCAGGGCTCGAACCTGGGACCTTTCGCGTGTGAAGCAGACGTGATAACCACTACACCACAGATACGTAGTAAAACTGAGTTTTCCGAGAGATCGAGCTTATTTTTATGCCCAATCACGATGGACAAAACATGTATCTACCAGGGCTCGAACCTGGGACCTTCCGCGTTTAAAGCGGACGTGATAACCACTTCACCATAGATACGTAGTAATACTGAGTTTTCCAAGAGACCTAGCTTTTTTATGTCTTATCACGATGGTCAAAATATGCATCTACCAGGGCTCGAACTTGGAACCTTCCGCGTGTAAAGCGGACGTGATAACCACTACACCATAGATACGTAGCAATGCTAAGTTTTCCGAGAGATCTAGCTAATTTTTATGCCCAATCACGATGGACAAAACATGTATCTACCAGGGCTCGAACATGGGACCTTCCGCGTGTAAAGCGGGCGTGATAACCACTACACCATAGATACGTAGTAATACTGAGTTTTCCAAGAGACCTAGCTTTTTTTATGTCCTATCACGATGGTCAAAATATGTATCTACCAGGGCTCGAACCTGGGACCTTCCGCGTGTAAAGCGGACGTGATAACCACTACACCATAGATACGTCGTAATGCTGAGTTTTCCAAGAGACCTAGCTTTTATATGCCCAAACACGATGGACAAAATATGTATCTAACAGGGCTCGAACCTGGGACCTTCCACGTGTTAGGCGGACGTGATAACCACTACACCATATATACGTAGTAATATTGAGTTTTCCGAGAGATCTAGCTAATTTTTATGCCCAATCACGATGGACAAAACATGTATCTACCACGGCTCGAACATGGGACCTTCCGCGTGTAAAGCGGACGTGATAACCACTACACCATAGATACGTAGTAATGCTGAAATTTCCAAGAGACCTAGCTTTTTTATGTCTTATCACGATGGTCAAAATATGCATCTACCAGGGCTCGAACCTGGAACCTTCCGCGTGTAAAGCGGACGTGATAACCACTACACCATAGATACGTAGTAATACTGAGTTTTCCAAGAGACCTAGCTTTTTTATGTCCTATCACGATGGTCAAAATATGTATCTACCAGGGCTCGAACCTGGGACCTTCCGCGTGTAAAGCGGACGTGATAACCACTACACTATAGCTACGTAGTAATACTGAGTTTTCCAAGAGACGTAGCTTTTTATGTCCTATCACGATGGACCAAATATGTATCTACCAGGGCTCGAACCTGGGACCTTCCGCGTGTAAAGCGGACGTGATAACCACTACACCATAGATACGTAGTAATACTGAGTTTTCCAAGAGAGATAGCTTTTTTATGTCCTATCACGATGGTCAAAATATGTATCTACCACGGCTCGAACATGGGACCTTCCGCGTGTAAAGCGGACGTGATAACCACTACACCATAGATACGTAGTAATACTGAGTTTTCCAAGAGACCTAGCTTTTTTATGTCCTATCACGATGGTCAAAATATGTATCTACCAGGGCTCGAACCTGGGACCTTCCGCGTGTAAAGCGGACGTGATAACCACTACACCATAGATACGTAGTAATGCTGAGTTTTCCAAGAGACCTAGCTTTTTTATGCCCAATCACGATGGACCAAATATGTATCTACCAGGGCTCGAACCTGGGACCTTCCGCGTGTAAAGCGGACGTGATAACCACTACACCATAGATACGTAGTAATACTGAGTTTTCCAAGAGAGATAGCTTTTTTATGTCCTATCACGATGGTCAAAATATGTATCTACCAGGGCTCGAACCTGGGACCATCCGCGAGTAAAGCGGACGTGATAACCACTACACCATAGATACGTCGTAATGCTGAGTTTTCCAAGAGACCTAGCTTTTTTATGCCCAAACACGATGGACAAAATATGTATCTAACAGGGCTCGAACCTGGGACCTTCCACGTGTTAGGCGGACGTGATAACCACTACACCATATATACGTAGTAATAATTAGTTTTCCGAGAGATCTAGCTAATTTTTATGCCCAATCACGATGGACAAAATATGTATCTACCAGGGCTCGAACCTGGGACCTTCCGCGTGTGAAGCAGACGTGATAACCACTACAACATAGATACGTAGTAATGCTGAAATTTCCAAGAGACCTAGCTTTTTTATGCCGAATCACGATGGACAAAATATGTATCTACCAGGGCTCGAACCTGGGACCTTCCGCGTGTTAGGCGGACGTGATAACCACTACACCACAGATACGTAGTAATACTGAGTTTTCCGAGAGATCGAGCTTATTTTTATGCCCAATCACGATGGACAAAACATGTATCTACCAGGGCTCGAACCTGGGACCTTCCGCGTTTAAAGCGGACGTGATAACCACTTCACCATAGATACGTAGTAATACTGAGTTTTCCAAGAGACCTAGCTTTTTTTATGTCTTATCACGATGGTCAAAATATGCATCTACCAGGGCTCGAACCTGGAACCTTCCGCGTGTAAAGCGGACGTGATAACCACTACACTATAGCTACGTAGTAATACTGAGTTTTCCAAGAGACGTAGCTTTTTTATGTCCTATCACGATGGTCAAAATATGTATCTACCAGGGCTCGAACCTAGGACCTTCCGCGTGTAAAGCGGACGTGATAACCACTACACCATAGATACGTAGTAATGCTGAGTTTTCCAAGAGACCTAGCTTTTTTATGCCCAATCACGATGGACAAAATATGTATCTACCAGGGCTCGAACCAGGGACCTTCCGCGTGTAAAGCGGACGTGATAACCACTACACCATAGATACGTAGTAATACTGAGTTTTCCAAGAGAGCTAGCTTTTTTATGTCCTATCACGATGGTCAAAATATGTATCTACCAGGGCTCGAACCTTGGACCATCCGCGAGTAAAGCGGACGTGATAACCACTACACCATAGATACGTCGTGATGCTGAGTTTTCCAAGAGACCTAGCTTTTTTATGCCCAAACACGATGGACAAAATATGTATCTAACAGGGCTCCAACCTGGGACCTTCCACGTGTTAGGCGGACGTGATAACCACTACACCATATATACGTAGTAATACTGAGTTTTCCAAGAGACCTAGCTTTTTTTATGTCCTATCACGATGGTCAAAATATGTATCTACCAGGGCTCGAACCTAGGACCTTCGGCGTGTAAAGCGGACGTGATAACCACTACACCATAGATGCGTAGCAATGCTAAGTTTTCCGAGAGATCTAGCTAATTTTTATGCCCAATCACGATGGACAAAACATGTATCTACCAGGGCTCGAACATGGGACCTTCCGCGTGTAAAGCGGACGTGATAACCACTACACCATAGATACGTAGTAATACTGAGTTTTCCAAGAGACCTAGCTTTTTTTATGTCCTATCACGATGGTCAAAATATGTATCTACCAGGGCTCGAACCTGGGACCTTCCGCGTGTAAAGCGGACGTGATAGCCACTACACCATAGATACGTAGCAATGCTAAGTTTTCCGAGAGATCTAGCTAATTTTTATGCCCAATCACGATGGACAAAACATGTATCTACCAGGGCTCGAACATGGGACCTTCCGCGTGTAAAGCGGGCGTGATAACCACTACACCACCATAGATACGTAGTAATACTGAGTTTTCCAAGAGACCTAGCTTTTTTTATGTCCTATCACGATGGTCAAAATATGTATCTACCAGGGCTCGAACCTGGGACCTTCCGCGTGTAAAGCGAACGTGATAACCACTACACTATAGCTACGTAGTAATACTGAGTTTTCCAAGAGACGTAGCTTTTTTATGTCCTATGACGATGGTCAAAATATGTATCTACCAGGGCTCGAACCTAGGACCTTCCGCGTGTAAAGCGGACGTGATAACCACTACACCATAGATACGTAGCAATGCTGAGTTTTCCAAGAGACCTAGCTTTTTTATGCCCAATCACGATGGACAAAATATGTATCTCCCAGGGCTCGAACCTGGGACCTTCCGCGTGTAAAGCGGACGTGATAACCACTACACCATAGATACGTAGTAATACTGAGTTTTCCAAGAGAGCTAGCTTTTTTATGTCCTATCACGATGGTCAAAATATGTATCTACCAGGGCTCGAACCTTGGACCATCCGCGAGTAAAGCGGACGTGATAACCACTACACCATAGATACGTCGTGATGCTGAGTTTTCCAAGAGACCTAGCTTTTTTATGCCCAAACACGATGGACAAAATATGTATCTAACAGGGCTCGAACCTGGGACCTTCCACGTGTTAGGCGGACGTGAAAACCACTACACCATATATACGTAGTAATACTGAGTTTTCCAAGAGACCTAGCTTTTTTTATGTCCTATCACGATGGTCAAAATATGTATCTACCAGGGCTCGAACCTGGGACCTTCCGCGTGTAAAGCGGACGTGATAACCACTACACCATAGATACGTAGCAATGCTAAGTTTTCCGAGAGATCTAGCTAATTTTTATGCCCAATCACGATGGACAAAACACGTATCTACCAGGGCTCGAACATGGGACCTTCCGCGTGTAAAGCGGACGTGATAACCACTACACCATAGATACGTAGTAATTCTGAGTTTTCCAAGAGACCTAGCTTTTTTTATGTCCTATCACGATGGTCAAAATATGTATCTACCAGGGCTCGAACCTGGGACCTTCCGCGTGTAAAGCGGACGTGATAACCACTACACCATTGATACGTAGCAATGCTAAGTTTTCCGAGAGATCTAGCTAATTTTTATGCCCAATCACGATGGACAAAACATGTATCTACCAGGGCTCGAACATGGGACCTTTTGCGTGTAAAGCGGACGTGATAACCACTACACCATAGATACGTCGTAATGCTGAGTTTTCCAAGAGACCTAGCTTTTATATGCTCAAACACGATGGACAAAATATGTATCTAACAGGGCTCGAACCTGGGACCTTCCACGTGTTAGGCGGACGTGATAACCACCACACCATATATACGTAGTAATATTGAGTTTTTTCGAGAGATCTAGCTAATTTTTATGCCCAATCACGATGGACAAAACATGTATCTACCACGGCTCGAACATGGGACCTTCCGCGTGTAAAGCGGACGTGATAACCACTACACCATAGATACGTAGTAATGCTGAAATTTCCAAGAGACCTAGCTTTTTTTATGTCTTATCACGATGGTCAAAATATGCATCTAACAGGGCTCGAACCTGGAACCTTCCGCGTGTAAAGCGGACGTGATAACCACTACACCATAGATACGTAGTAATATTGAGTTTTCCAAGAGACCTAGCTTTTTTATGTCCTATCACGATGGTCAAAATATGTATCTACCAGGGCTCGAACCTGGGACCTTCCGCGTGTAAAGCGGACGTGATAACCACTACACTATAGCTACGTAGTAATACTGAGTTTTCTAAGAGACGTAGCTTTTTTATCTCCTATCACGATGGTCAAAATATGTATCAACCAGGGCTCGAACCTGGGACCTTCCGCGTGTAAAGCGGACGTGATAACCACTACACCATAGATACGTAGAAATGCTGAGTTTTCCAAGAGACCTAGCTTTTTTATGCCCAATCACGATGGTCAAAATATGTATCTACCAGGGCTCGAACCTGGGACCTTCCGCGTGTAAAGAGGACGTGATAACCACTACACTATAGCTACGTAGTAATACTGAGTTTTCCAAGAGACGTAGCTCTTTTATCTCCTATCACGATGGTCAAAATATGTATCTACCAGCGCTCGAACCTGGGACCTTCCGCGTGTAAAGCGGACGTGATAACCACTACACCATAGATACGTAGTAATACTGAGTTTTCCAAGAGAGATAGCTTTTTTATCTCCTATCACGATGGTCAAAATATGTATCTACCATAGCTCGAACCTGGGACCATCCGCGAGTAAAGCGGACGTGATAACCACTACACCATAGATACGTCGTAATGCTGAGTTTTCCAAGAGACCTAGCTTTTTTATGCCCAAACACGATGGACAAAATATGTATCTAACAGGGCTCGAACCTGGGACCTTCCACGTGTTAGGCGGACGTGATAACCACTACACCATATATACGTAGTAATAATTAGTTTTCCGAGAGATCTAGCTAATTTTTATGCCCAATCACGATGGACAAAATATGTATCTACCAGGGCTCGAACCTGGGACCTTCCGCGTGTGAAGCAGACGTGATAACCACTACAACATAGATACGTAGTAATGCTGAAATTTCCAAGAGACCTAGCTTTTTTATGCCCAATCACGATGGACAAAATATGTATCTACCAGGGCTCGAACCTGGGACCTTCCGCGTGTTAGGCGGACGTGATAACCACTACACCACAGATACGTAGTAATACTGAGTTTTCCGAGAGATCGAGCTTATTTTTATGCCCAATCACGATGGACAAAACATGTATCTACCAGGGCTCGAACCTGGGACCTTCCGCGTTTAAAGCGGACGTGATAACCACTACACCATAGATACGTAGTAATACTGAGTTTTCCAAGAGACCTAGCTTTTTTTATGTCTTATCACGATGGTCAAAATATGCATCTACCAGGGCTCGAACCTGGAACCTTCCGCGTATAAAGCGGACGTAATAACCACTACAAAATAGATACGTAGTAATACTGAGTTTTCCAAGAGACCTAGCTTTTTTATGTCCTATCACGATGGTCAAAATATGTATCTACCAGGGCTCGAACCTGGGACCTTCCGCGTGTAAAGCGGACGTGATAACCACTACACTATAGCTACGTAGTAATACTGAGTTTTCCAAGAGACCTAGCTTTTTTATGCCCAATCACGATGGACAAAATATGTATCTACCAGGGCTCGAACCTGGGACCTTCCGCGTGTAAAGCGGACGTGATAACCACTACACCATAGATACGTAGTAATACTGAGTTTTCCAAGAGAGTAGCTTTTTTATGTCCAATCACGATGGTCAAAATATGTATCTAGCAGGGCTCGAACCTGGGACCATCCGCGAGTAAAGCGGACGTGATAACCACTACACCATAGATACGTCGTAATGCTGAGTTTTCCAAGACACCTAGCTTTTTTATGCCCAAACACGATGGACAAAAAATGTATCTAACAGGGCTCGAACCTGGGACCTTCCACGTGTTAGGCGGACGTGATAACCACTACACCATATATACGTAGTAATAATTAGTTTTCCGAGAGATCTAGCTAATTTTTATGCCCAATCACGATGGACAAAACATGTATCTACCACGGCTCGAACATGGGACCTTCCGCGTGTAAAGCGGACGTGATAACCACTACACCATAGATACGTAGTAATGCTGAAATTTCCAAGAGACCTAGCTTTTTTATGCCCAATCACGATGGACAAAATATGTATCTACCAGGGCTCGAACCTGGGACCTTCCGCGTGTGAAGCAGACGTGATAACCACTACAACATAGATACGTAGTAATGCTGAAATTTCCAAGAGACCTAGCTTTTTTATGCCCAATCACGATGGACAAAATATGTATCTACCAGGGCTCGAACCTGGGACCTTCCGCGTGTTAGGCGGACGTGATAACCACTACACCATAGATACGTAGTAATACTGAGTTTTCCAAGAGACCTAGCTATTTTTATGTCCTATCACGATGGTCAAAATATGTATCTACCAGGGCTCGAACCTGGGACCTTCCGCGTGTAAAGCGGACGTGATAACCACTACACTATAGCTACGTAGTAATACTGAGTTTTCCAAGAGACGTAGCTTTTTTATGTCCTATCACGATGGTCAAAATATGTATCTACCAGGGCTCGAACCTGGGACCTTCCGCGTGTAAAGCGGACGTGATAACCACTACACCATAGATACGTAGTAATGCTGAGTTTTCCAAGAGACCTAGCTTTTTTATGCCCAATCACGATGGACAAAATATGTATCTACCAGGGCTCGAACCTGGGACCTTCCGCGTGTAAAGCGGACGTGATAACCACTACACCATAGATACGTAGTAATACTGAGTTTTCCAAGAGAGCTAGCTTTTTTATGTCCTATCACGATGGTCAAAATATGTATCTACCAGGGCTCGAACCTTGGACCATCCGCGAGTAAAGCGGACGTGATAACCACTACACCATAGATACGTCGTGATGCTGAGTTTTCCAAGAGACCTAGCTTTTTTATGCCCAAACACGATGGACAAAATATGTATCTAACAGGGCTCGAACCTGGGACCTTCCACGTGTTAGGCGGACGTGATAACCACTACACCATATATACGTAGTGTTACTGAGTTTTCCAAGAGACCTAGCTTTTTCTATGTCCTATCACGATGGTCAAAATATGTATCTACCAGGGCTCGAACCTGGGACCATCCGCGTGTAAAGCGGACGTGATAACCACTACAGCATAGATACGTAGCAATGCTAAGTTTTCCGAGAGATCTAGCTAATTTTTATGCCCAATCACGATGGACAAAACATGTATCTACCAGGGCTCGAACTTGGGACCTTCCGCGTGTTAAGCGGACGTGATAACCACTACACCATAGATACGTAGTAATACTGAGTTTTCCAAGAGACCTAGCTTTTTTTATGTCCTATCACGATGGTCAAAATATGTATCTACCAGGGCTCGAACCTGGGACCTTCCCCGTGTAAAGCGGACGTGATAACCACTACACCATAGATACGTAGCAATGCTAAGTTTTCCGAGAGATCTAGCTAATTTTTATGCCCAATCACGATGGACAAAACATGTATCTACCAGGGCTCGAACATGGGACCTTCCGCGTGTAAAGCGGACGTGATAACCACTACACCATAGATACGTAGTAATACTGAGTTTTCCAAGAGACCTAGCTTTTTTATGTCCTATCACGATGGTCAAAATATGTATCTACCAGGGCTCGAACCTGGGACCTTCCGCGTGTAAAGCGGACGTGATAACCACTACACTATAGCTACGTAGTAATACTGAGTTTTCCAAGAGACGTAGCTTTTTTATGTCCTATCACGATGGTCAAAATATGTATCTACCAGGGCTCGAACCTGGGACCTTCCGCTTGTGAAGCGGACGTGATAACCACTACACCATAGATACGTAGCAGTGCTAAGTTTTCCGAGAGATCTAGCTAATTTTTATGCCCAATCACGATGGACAAAACATGTATCTACCAGGGCTCGAACATGGGACCTTCCGCGTGTAAAGCGGACGTGATAACCACTACACCATAGATACGTAGCAATGCTAAGTTTTCCAAGAGACCTAGCTTTTTTTATGTCCTATCACGATGGACAAAATATGTATCTAACAGGGCTCGAACCTGGGACCTTCCACGTGTTAGGCGGACGTGATAACCACTACACCATATATACGTAGTAATAATTAGTTTTCCGAGAGATCTAGCTAATTTTTATGCCCAATCACGATGGACAAAACATGTATCTACCACGGCTCGAACATGGGACCTTCCGCGTGTAAAGCGGACGTGATAACCACTACACCATAGATACGTAGTAATGCTGAAATTTCCAAGAGACCTAGCTTTTTTATGCCCAATCACGATGGACAAAATATGTATCTACCAGGGCTCGAACCTGGGACCTTCCGCGTGTTAGGCGGACTTGATAACCACTACACCACAGAAACGTAGTAATACTGAGTTTTCCAAGAGACCTAGCTTTTTTTATGTCCTATCACGATGGTCAAAACATGTATCTACCAGGGCTCGAACATGGGACCTTCCGCGTGTAAAGCGGACGTGATAACCACTACACCATAGATACGTAGTAATACTGAGTTTTCCAAGAGACCTAGCTATTTTTATGTCCTATCACGATGGTCAAAATATGTATCTACCAGGGCTCGAACCTGGGACCTTCCGCGTGTAAAGCGGACGTGATAACCACTACACTATAGCTACGTAGTAACACTGAGTTTTCCAAGAGACGTAGCTTTTTTATGTCCTATCACGATGGTCAAAATATGTATCTACCAGGGCTCGAACCTGGGACCTTCCGCGTGTAAAGCGGACGTGATAACCACTACACTATAGCTACGTAGTAATACTGAGTTTTCCAAGAGACGTAGCTTTTTTATGTCCTATCACGATGGTCAAAATATGTATCTACCAGGGCTCGAACCTGGGACCTTCCGCTTGAGAAGCGGACGTGATAACCACTACACCATAGATACGTAGCAATGCTAAGTTTTCCGAGAGATCTAGCTAATTTTTATGCCCAATCACGATGGACAAAACATGTATCTACCAGGGCTCGAACATGGGACCTTCCGCGTGTAAAGCGGACGTGATAACCACTACACCATAGATACGTAGCAATGCTAAGTTTTCCAAGAGACCTAGCTTTTTTTATGTCCTATCACGATGGACAAAATATGTATCTAACAGGGCTCGAACCTGGGACCTTCCACGTGTTAGGCGGACGTGATAACCACTACACCATATATACGTAGTAATAATTAGTTTTCCGAGAGATCTAGCTAATTTTTATGCCCAATCACGATGGACAAAACATGTATCTACCACGGTTCGAACATGGGACCTTCCGCGTGTAAAGCGGACGTGATAACCACTACACCATAGATACGTAGTAATGCTGAAATTTCCAAGAGACCTAGCTTTTTTATGCCCAATCACGATGGACAAAATATGTATCTACCAGGGCTCGAACCTGGGACCTTCCGCGTGTGAAGCAGACGTGATAACCACTACAACATAGATACGTAGTAATGCTGAAATTTCCAAGAGACCTAGCTTTTTTATGCCCAATCACGATGGACAAAATATGTATCTACCAGGGCTCGAACCTGGGACCTTCCGCGTGTTAGGCGGACTTGATAACCACTACACCACAGAAACGTAGTAATACTGAGTTTTCCAAGAGACCTAGCTTTTTTTATGTCCTATCACGATGGTCAAAACATGGATCTACCAGGGCTCGAACATGGGACCTTCCGCGTGTAAAGCGGACGTGATAACCACTACACCATAGATACGTAGTAATACTGAGTTTTCCAAGAGACCTAGCTATTTTTATGTCCTATCACGATGGTCAAAATATGTATCTACCAGGGCTCGAACCTGGGACCTTCCGCGTGTAAAGCGGACGTGATAACCACTACACTATAGCTACGTAGTAACACTGAGTTTTCCAAGAGACGTAGCTTTTTTATGTCCTATCACGATGGTCAAAATATGTATCTACCAGGGCTCGAACCTGGGACCTTCCGCGTGTAAAGCGGACGTGATAACCACTACACCATAGATACGTAGTAATGCTGAGTTTTCCAAGAGACCTAGCTTTTTTTGCCCAATCACGATGGACAAAATATGTATCTACCAGGGCTCGAACCTGGGACATTCCGCGTGTAAAGCGGACGTGATAACCACTACACCATAGATACGTAGTAATACTGAGTTTTCAAAGAGAGCTAGCTTTTTTATGCCCTATCACGATGGTCAAAATATGTATCTACCAGGGCTCGAACCTTGGACCATCCGCGAGTAAAGCGGACGTGATAACCACTACACCATAGATACGTCGTGATGCTGAGTTTTCCAAGAGACCTAGCTTTTTTATGCCCAAACACGATGGACAAAATATGTATCTAACAGGGCTCGAACCTGGGACCATCCACGTGTTAGGCGGACGTGATAACTTCTACACCATATATACGTAGTGTTACTGAGTTTTCCAAGAGACCTAGCTTTTTTTATGTCCTATCACGATGGTCAAAATATGTATCTACCAGGGCTCGAACCTGGGACCTTCCGCGTGTAAAGCGGACGTGATAACCACTACACCATAGATACGTAGCAATGCTAAGTTTTCCGAGAGATCTAGCTAATTTTTATGCCCAATCACGATGGACAAAACATGTATCTACCAGGGCTCGAACCTGGGACCTTCCGCGTGTAAAGCGGACGTGATAACCACTACACCATAGATACGAGGCAATGCTAAGTTTTCCGAGAGATCTAGCTAATTTTTATGCCCAATCACGATGGACAAAACATGTATCTACCAGGGCTCGAACATGGGACCTTCCGCGTGTAAAGCGGACGTGATAACCACTACACCATAGATACGTAGTAATACTGTGTTTTCCAAGAGACCTAGCTTTTTTATGTCCTATCACGATGGTCAAAATATGTATCTACCAGGGCTCGAACCTGGGACCTTCCGCGAGTAAAGCGGACGTGATAACCACTACACCATAGATACGTCGTAATGCTGAGTTTTCCAAGAGACCTAGCTTTTTTATGCCCAATCACGATGGACAAAATATGTATCTAACAGGGCTCGAACCTGGGACCTTGCACGTGTTAGGCGGACGTGATAACCACTACACCATATATACGAAGTAATACTGAGTTTTCCGAGAGATCTAGCTAATTTTTATGCCCAATCACGATGGAAAAAACATGAATCTACCAGGGCTCGAACCTGGGACCTTCCGCGTGTAAAGCGGACGTGATAACCACTACACCATATATACGTAGTAATACTGAGTTTTCCAAGAGACCTAGCTTTTTTATGTCCTATCACGATGGTCAAAATATGTATCTACCAGGGCTCGAACCTGGAACCTTCCGCGTAAAAGCGGACGTGATAACCACTACACCATAGACACGTAGTAATATTGAGTTTTCCAAGAGACCTAGCTTTTTTATGTCCTATCACGATGGTCAAAATGTGTATCTACCAGGGCTCGAACTTGGGATCTTCCGCGTGTAAAGCGGACGTGATAACCACTACACCATAGATAAGTAGTAATACTGAGATTTCCAAGAGATCTAGCTAATTTTTATGCCCAATCACGATGGACAAAACATGAATCTACCAGGGCTCGAACCTGGGACCTTCCGCGTGTAAAGCGGACGTGATAACCACTACACCATAGATACGTTGTAATACTGATTTTTCCAAGAGACCTAGCTTTTTTTACGTCCTATCACGATGGTCAAAATATGTTTCTACCTGGGCTCGAACCTGGGACCTTTCGCGTGTAAAGCGGACGTGATAACCACTACACCATAGATGCGTAGTAATACTGAGTTTTCCAAGAGACCTAGCTTTTTTATGCCCAATCACGATGGACAAATTATGTATCTACCAGGGCTCGAACCTGGGACCTTCCGCGTGTAAAGCGGACGTGATAACCACTACACCATAGATACGTAGTAATACTGAGTTTTCCAAGAGACCTAGCTTTTTTTATGTCCTATCACGATGGTCAAAATATGTATCTACCAGTGCTCGAACCTGGGACCTTCCGCGAGTAAAGCGGACGTGATAACCACTACACCATAGATACGTCGTAATGCTGAGTTTTCCAAGAGACCTAGCTTTTTTATGCCCAATCACGATGGACAAAATATGTACCTAACAGGGCTCAAACCTGGGACCTTGCACGTGTTAGGCGGACGTGATAACCACTACACCATATATCCGCAATAATACTGAGTTTTCCGAGAGATCTAGCTAATTTTTATGCCCAATCACGATGGACAAAACATGTATCTACCAGGGCTCGAACATGGGACCTTCCACGTGTAAAGCGGACGTGATAACCTCTACACCCTACATACGTACTAACACTGAGTTTTCCAAGAGACCTAGCTTTTTTTATGTCCTATCACGTTGGTCAAAATATGTATCTACCAGGGCTCGAACCTGGGACCTTCCGCGTGTAAAGCGGACGTGATAACCACTACACCATAGATACGTAGTAATACTGAGTTTTCCAAGAGACCTAGCTTTTTTTACGTCCTATCACGATGGTCAAAATATGTGTCTACCTGGGCTCGAACCTGGGACCTTCCGCGTGTAAAGCGGACGTGATAACCACTACACCATAGATACGTAGTAATATTGAGTTTTCCAAGAGACCTAGCTTTTTTATGCCCAATCATGATGGACAAAATATGTATCTACCAGGGCTCGAACCTGGGACCTTCCGCGTGTAAAGCGGACGTGATAACCACTACACCATAGATACGTAGTAATACTGTGTTTTCCAAGAGACCTAGCTTTTTTTATGTCCTATCACGTTGGTCAACATATGTATCTACCAGGGCTCGAACCTGGGACCTTCCGCGAGTAAAGCGGACGTGATAACCACTACACCATAGATACGTCGTAATGCTGAGTTTTCCAAGAGACCTAGCTTTTTTATGCCCAATCACGATGGACAAAATATGTATCTAACAGGGCTCGAACCTGGGACCTTGCACGTGTTAGGCGGACGTGATAACCACTACACCATATATACGTAGTAATACTGAGTTTTCCGAGAGATCTAGCTAATTTTTATGCCCAATCACGATGGAAAAAACATGAATCTACCAGGGCTCGAACCTGGGACCTTCCGCGTGTAAAGCGGACGTGATAACCACTACACCATATATACGTAGCAATACTGAGTTTTCCAAGAGACCTAGCTTTTTTATGTCCTATCACGATGGTCAAAATATGTATCTACCAGGGCTCGAACCTGGAACCTTCCGCGTGTAAAGCGGACGTGATAACCACTACACCATAGACACGTAGTAATACTGAGTTTTCCAAGAGACCTAGCTTTTTTTATGTCCTATCACGATGGTCAAAATGTGTATCTACCAGGGCTCGAACTTGGGATCTTCCGCGTGTAAAGCGGACGTGATAACCACTACACCATAGATAAGTAGTAATACTGAGATTTCCAAGAGATCTAGCTAATTTTTATGCCCAATCACGATGGACAAAACATGAATCTACCAGGGCTCGAACCTGGGACCTTCCGCGTGTAAAGCGGACGTGATAACCACTACACCATATATACGTAGTAATACTGAGTTTTCCAAGAGACCTAGCTTTTTTATGTCCTATCACGATGGTCAAAATATGTATCTACCAGGGCTCGAACCTGGAACCTTCCGCGTGTAAAGCGGACGTGATAACCACTACAACATTGATACGTAGTAATGCTGAAATTTCCAAGAGACCTAGCTTTTTTATGCCCAATCACGATGGTCTAAATATGTATCAACCAGGGCTCGAACCTGGGACCTTCCAAGAGTAAACCGGACGTGATGACCACTACACCATAGATACGTAGTAATGCTGAGTTTTCCAAGAGACCTAGCTTTTTTATGCCCAATCATGATGGACAAAATGCGTATCTACCAGGGCTCGAACCTGGGACCTTCCGCGTGTGAAGCGGACGTGATAACCACTACACCATAGATACGTAGTAATGCTGAGTTTTCCAAGAGACCTAGTTTTTTTTATGCCCAATCACGATGGACAAAATATGTATCTACCAGGGCCCGAACATGGGACCTTCCGCGTGTAAAGCGGACGTGATAACCACTTCACCATAGAAACATAGTAATACTGAGTTTTCCAAGAGACCTAGCTTTTTTTATGTCCTATCACGATGGTCAAAATATGTATCTACCTGGGCTCGAGACTGGGACCTTCCACGTGTTAGGCGGACGTGATAACCACTACACCATATATACGTAGTTACACTGAGTTTTCCTAGAGATCTAGCTAATTTTTATGCCCAATCACGATGGACAAAATATGTATCTACCAGGGCTCAAACATGGGACCTTCCACGTGTAAAGCGGACGTGATAGCCACTACACCCTAGATACGTACTAATACTGAGTTTTCCAAGAGACCTAGCTTTTTTTATGTCCTATCACGTTGGTCAAAATATGTATCTACCAGGGCTCGAACCTGGGACCTTCCGCGTGTAAAGCGGACGTGATAACCACTACACCATAGATACGTAGTAATACTGAGTTTTCCAAGAGACCTAGTTTTTTTATGCCCAATCACGATGGACAAAATATGTATCTACCAGGGCCCGAACCTGGGACCTTCCGCGTGTAAAGCGGACGTGATAACCACTTCACCATAGAAACATAGTAATACTGAGTTTTCCAAGAGACCTAGCTTTTTTATGTCCTATCACGATGGTCAAAATATGTATCTACCTGGGCTCGAGACTGGGACCTTCCACGTGTTAGGCGGACGTGATAACCACTACACCATATACACGTAGTTACACTGAGTTTTCCTAGAGATCTAGCTAATTTTTATGCCCAATCACGATGGACAAAATATGTATCTACCAGGGCTCAAACATGGGACCTTCCACGTGTAAAGCGGACGTGATAGCCACTACACCCTAGATACGTACTAATACTGAGTTTTCCAAGAGACCTAGCTTTTTTTATGTCCTATCACGTTGGTCAAAATATGTATCTACCAGGGCTCGAACCTGGGACCTTCCGCGTGTAAAGCGGACGTGATAACCACTACACCATAGATACGTAGTAATGCTGAGTTTTCCAAGAGACGTAGCTTTTTAATGCCCAATCACAATGGACAAACTATGTATCTACCAGGGCTCGAACCTGGGACCTTCCGCGTGTTAGGCGGACGTGATAACCACTACACAACAGATACGTAGTAATACTGAGTTTTCCGAGAGATCTAGCTTATTTTTATTCCCAATCACGATGGACAAAACATGTATCTACCAGGGCTCAAACCTGGGACCTTCCGCGTTTAAAGCGGACGTGATAACCACTACACTATAGATACGTAGTAAAATTGAGTTTTCCAAGAGACCTAGCATATTTTTATGCCTAATCACGATGGTCAAAACATGTATCTTATGGGCGTCGAACCTTATACCTTCCGCGTGTAAGCCGGACGTGATAACCACTATCCCATAGAAACGTAGTTATACTGAGTTTTCCGAGAGATCTAGCTAATTTTTATGCCCAATCACGATGGACAAAACATGTATCTACCTAGGCTCGAGACTGGGACCTTCCACGTGTTAGGCGGACGTGATAACCACAACACCATATATACGTAGTTATACTGAGTTTTCCAAGAGACCTAGCTTTTTTATGTCCTATCACGATGGTCAAAATATGTATCTACCTGGGCTCGAACCTGGGACCTTCCGCGTGTAAAGCCGACGTGATAACCACTACATAATAGATACGTAGTAATACTGAGTTTTCCAAGAGACCTAGCTTTTTTATGCCCAATCACGATGGACAAATTATGTATCTACCAGGGCTCGAACATGAGACCTTCCGCGTGTAAAGCGGACGTGATAACCACTACACCATAGATACGTAGTAATACTGAGTTTTCCAAGAGACCTAGCTTTTTTATGTCCTATCACGATGGTCAAAATATGTATCTACCAGGGCTCGAACCTGGGACCTTCCGCGTGTAAAGCGGACGTGATAACCACTACACCATAAATACATAGTAATGCTGAGTTTTCCAAGAGACCTAGCTTTTTTTATGTCCTATCACGATGGTCAAAATATGTATCTACCAGGGCTCGAACCTGGTACCTTCCGCGAGTAAAGCGGACGTGATAACCACTACACCATAGATACGTCGTAATGCTGAGTTTTCCAAGAGACCTAGCTTTTTTATGCCCAATCACGATGGAAAAAATATGTACCTAACAGGGCTCGAACCTGGGACCTTGCACGTGTTAGGCGGACGTGATAACCACTACACCATATATCCGTAATAATACTGAGTTTTCCGAGAGATCTAGCTAATTTTTATGCCCAATCACGATGGACAAAACATGTATCTACCAGGGCTCGAACATGGGACCTTCCACGTGTAAAGCGGACGTGATAACCACTACACCCTACATACGTACTAACACTGAGTTTTCCAAGAGACCTAGCTTTTTTTATGTCCTATCACGTTGGTCAAAATATGTATCTACCAGGGCTCGAACCTGGGACCTTCCGCGTGTAAAGCGGACGTGATAACCACTACACCATAGATACGTAGTAATACTGAGTTTTCCAAGAGACCTAGCTTTTTTTACGTCCTATCACGATGGTCAAAATATGTATCTACCTGGGCTCGAACCTGGGACCTTCCCTTTCAAAATAGTTCTAAGGAATCCTTCAGAATATGTGTTGAGAAAATTTTAAAGATTAGCTAAGGAATAATTCTTGGGAATCCTTTATATATTTGGCACTTTTTTCCAATTTTTTTTCTTTGGTATACTTAAGAAAAACTACTTGGGAGTTCTTTAGGGATTTTTCTGAATACCTCTTAAGCTAAATATTCTAAAGTGTTTCCCAAAAAAAAGTCAGAAAATATTGTCTTCTATTCCCATGAATATTCTTTGGAAATCATAAATGTTTTCTTAAAGATATTCTAAAGAGTTCCCAGAGCCCTTCTTGAGAAGTTATATTGCTTTTCCCTTGGATTCCCAAGATTTATCCGTCTGTGTTCTAAAGATATGCCTAAGTAATTCCCTCCAATCTCTTTAAAATATTCCCAAGATAATTAAATCAAATTTCTAAAACATATTCCCAAGATAATTCCATCAAATTTTTAAAACATATTCGCAAGAGTTCCCTCTCATTTCTAAAAAATATTCTCAAGAGTTCCATCCACTTCCTAAACAAAATCCTCAAGAGTTTCTAAATAATACTCCCAAGAGATTTCCCTCCAATTTCTTGAAAATATTTCCAAGAGATTTCCCTTCAATTTCTTGAAAATATTCCCAAGAGATTTCCCTTTAATTTCTTGAAAATATTCCCAAGAGATTTCCCTCCAATTTCTTTAAAATATTCCCTGGATAATTCCTTTAACTTATTAATTATATCCCAAAAACAATTAATAATAATTGTATGCTATTATGGGATCCACCTTTGAAAATTCACTTGACTTTTCTTAGTCGAGGGCCCAATCACTCTTGGGTTCTCTGTACACGAACTGCTTATTACGCGAAATCATTTTAGCACTGTTAAGGTTAAGGGTTTAAAAGATTACGCGTTATCAATTCCTTTATTACAGCGCCTATACTGATTACGCAGAGTGGTTGGACCCTCAATCTTAGAATTATCTTCAGTTTTGTTTTCCTGCGAAAAATAATTACCTCCAGTGTTATTATTTAATTTTCCTTTATTTCAACGAATTTAAAATGTGTTATATGTTAAATGCCGTTATTTTCGGAGTTGGTTACGTTCAAATCGC
Organism: Phalangium opilio; assembly: GCF_054372755.1. Taxonomy (NCBI): domain Eukaryota; kingdom Metazoa; phylum Arthropoda; class Arachnida; order Opiliones; family Phalangiidae; genus Phalangium; species Phalangium opilio. The sequence continues at coordinate 1,994,917 of NW_028324148.1, read as the reverse complement.
CAGTTGGTACAATTTGAGATGTGTTTTTTTCCTTTTTGTTTCGTACTTCCTTGATCTTGTCTTGTAGTGAGCGCTTGATAAGATTTCGGGCGCAGTTGTATTTCTCACATGTAAATGCTTTACACATGTTTGATTTAAAATTAATACAATACAATATAGTGTGATTTAAGTTAGCGTGCTTAACTTACTTATAATCGAGTTTATTTTTGCTGGGTCTAACGGCTTCCGTGCCGGAATATGCTTAAACGCGTTAGATTGTTTTCCACTTATTGAACACTCAGATAGATCATTAGCTGAAAACAATCCAAGAAGAAGTGACCTAGCAAATTGGCATGTCACAGCAGCTGCATGTTCCGCATTTATTAACAAGCACCGTTTAATCTGAACTTCATTTCCGAGATCAACCTAAAATTATTAAGACAGGGTAAAATGCAAATCATCCAAAACTTAAATTACTAATCAATTTAAATTACAACATCAATATAATAATTTAAATTATAAAGTCAATTTGATAATCAAAATGACTAAATTAATTTTATAATTTAAATTACAAAGTCAATTTGATAATCAAAATGACTAAACTAATTTTATAATTTAAATTACAAAATCAATTTGATAATCAAAATGACTAAATTACTTTTATAATTTAAATTACAAAGTCAATTTGATAATCAAAATGACTAAATTAATTTTATAATTTAAATTACAAGTCAATTTGATAATCAAAATTACTAAACTAATTTTATAATTTAAATTACAAAATCAATTTGATAATCAAAATGACTAAATTACTTTTATAATTTAAATTACAAAGTCAATTTGATAATCAAAATGTCTAAATTAATTTTATAATTTAAATTACAAAGTCAATTTGATAATCAAAATGACTAAATTAATTTTATAATTTAAATTACAAAGTCAATTTGATAATCAAAATTACTAAACTAATTTTATAATTCAAATTACAAAGTCAATTTGATAATCAAAATTACTAAACTAATTTTATAATTCAAATTACAAAATCAACTTGACAACTTTATAATTTAAATTATAACATAATTTTATAAGGTTATTAGTAAAGTCTAATTTCCAAGTAAACAGAAAAGTTATGTTTTACCATATCCATTTCTGGTTGGGCACTGGAAGCAAATCCATTATCGTTAATAACTTTTTCAAGTTTTTTATGAGACTTCTTTAATCGCTTGATCCATTGATCTACTTCTGTTTTATAAGAAAAATGTTTTTAAGTAAAATTTTTATTTACAAACTAAAACTATCACAATAACCACTAACTACAGACCTATTGGTTTAATGGAACCAAGTAAACCTTTAAAATAGCCAACTCTACATACCTGCTAATTTCCTCAGGTTATCGTTTTCCTCAGACAAACGTTTCATTTTTTCTTTTAGTTTTTCATTTTTGGCGATTAGCACTTCTTCTCGGTTATTTTTACCTTCATCCACATTAGACAAGATGCTCTGATTTTGCTATAAGGATATTGTTTATAACTATAATTTTTAAGTCAATATGTATAACATTAAGCTTAACTATAAGCTTCAGTGCACTGTTGTCATGCAGGTTCTCTGTGAGTCAAGTAGGTCTAGTATTGAGTGAAACTGCACTGCTATAGCCCTAATCTCTGCCATAATTTGACTCAGAAATGGCCTGGCAACACTGGGAGAACGGTATAAACCTCCTTTAGTGGAAACTATGTAGTACAGGTACCTGAATCGTAGCTTCACTTCTGTCTGTGCGCTTTTTTGAGATTTTATTGACTTCTCTCTTAAGCCTTTTTTCCATTTCATCGGAAGTACCTAAAAATGGTACAAATTTTCGTTCCTATAGACCAATTCGGAAATTACATACAGAAAAAACAACCAGTAGGGGCGAGGCCGCCATCGGGGTAAACTGCTCCATGCCACCAAGCACCGCTAGATGGGGTCCCGAGCTCGCACTGCTTTTAGCGGTGCTTCTTGGAATGACGAGTTTACCCCTCGAGTGTTGGCTTATCCTATGGAATTTCCAAATTGGTCTATAGGTAAATTTCACATGAAGAGCATTTCATACAATTTACACAAGGAGGCAAAGCTACATTGCGTACAAGAATCCCAGCTATTTTGTACTCCAGGTAACCGTGCCTCGCCTCCTTGTGTGTATGGTACCATAAGTACAATAATTAAACATAAGTTTGCCAATTAAGCTAGATCCGACAACAACTGAATTTCACGTCATCTGCTTATACTCATAAGCGCGGAAGGCGCCCCCCTAGCAGGAACGCGAGGATTGTGTCCCTCCACGAGTTCCGTTACCGTTAAGGTTAAAACCGTGTTTAGTATGTTGGCTGGCAGCATTGCCAATCAAAAATTTCGAGGTTTGGTGAAAGCCACTATAGCATTATCATGTCGACGCTTTAGCCTCTTAACTAGTAATAACTAGTGAAAATAGGTTCTTGACATCCATTGAGCTTTTTGGCAAGCTTATGTTTAATTATTGTACTTATGATGGTACGAATCCTCCAAGTGTAGACTATATATTATTTTAGAGCAAGCCCCACGAATTTTAAAGTTTAATGCATTTAATTTAAATTGTTCGAAAGATGTGATCGAAAAAATTAGAAATATATTACTTGGGAAATTTCTTAAACTTATCAAACAAATTAATATTGGTTTCTATTTTAGAACTATTAGAAACTTTAACTCACCGATACTGACTACTTTTCCTGGTGATGATTCCTTGCCTTCTTCCCAATAGACATCAACTTCCATACCAATAAATTCCGTATAAACGGTAGCCACTGCAATTCGAGTGGCTACGTCCACATCCTTTAATTGCCTGACCGAGTAATGGTCCCAGCAATTCTCTTGTGTAATCCACTTAACGAGCACATGCAGCCCACCGACATCTGGTTTAGGCATTTTTAACTTTCTCTTACTTTACCGCACGAAAATTAAACCTAAAAATATATTTCACGATTTGCCCTAACCCTAATTCACGCTTAGCACTGCCGCTTGTCCGCTTGAACTTTTTCTATATGGCTCCCTTAATTCTTGGAAAATTTTATCTTAGGAATGAAGGAATCTGTGGGACGGTTTATTCTTTTCATTCCGTGTTTTTGGAGAAAAAGGGGGCAGGGCCGGGACTCCCACTTTCTTTACAAAGGGCTAGGGGATAAAATGGACAGTCAAAGATCTTAAGCGATTTGCCCTGGGGTTAGAAGTCGCTTGTACTTGAGTTCATTGCTCCATTTTCAAGGGGAAGGACATTTCAATAGAATTCATTCATTCATTCAAATTTTCTAAAACCCGACACTTGGCGACTGTCCCAGCCCTCGGAACACCTTGACTTCGGACTTTTTCTTAGGCACTGGCGCTTTTGATTTTATAATGTCAGATAGAGAGTTCGGTTCCACAAACCTTATCTCTTCACCAATTCACCTGTCACACAGATGTTTCTAGTGCATTCTAGTGTAGTATATGTAGAAGTATTATGTTGACACCAACCAATCCACTCGGTAAAGTTCCAATATAACCTACTCCTGTCTTTTCATTTCAAAAACGTTTTTATTAGTAGTCGAGTTCAATATTTTTAAATCAGGGATTTTCTAATTATGTCAAAGAGAAATTATAAGGCATATATCTGGTCCGAAAACGCCTCGATTCCCAAAAGAACCCTTGCGCGACGTAGGAAAAAAATTAAAGAAAATACTAGAAATATCAATGACAGAAGCACTAATTGTGTCAGGACTTCATCCGAATCTTCTGGGTGTGAATTGGAAGAAACTATAACAAATATTTCTGAATATGAAAATTTACCATCATCGGACGAAGAAAAAAGGTTTTAAAACTCTTTCTTATCAATTTATATCATAAGTAAGCTTATTTGGAATAAAATATTTCAAGTAACCTTATTTACTTAACGCTCAAGCAATTAGAAATCTTAGCATTTAGCATGCATAATTTTTATTTAGAACCCCCGAGGCTACACCTCATTGCTGTGCTTCCGAATCATCATCGTGTTCTTCTTCTGATGAAGAAGCGGTTAACTATGAGGAAACTCAATATTATGAGGAGAAATTTACAGATGATTTGGTATGTTTTATTGCAATCCCCCATAGAATTGAAATAGAATAATGACGTGCTGCATGATTACAAACTACGCGGTCTATTTTTAACTAATATTAGAGCTGCGGCTAGCAGCCTTCAGATAGAGACCAATAGATCAATCCATTTTTCCCATAGGGGATCGAAGCGCGCATATAAGGGCGTGATCGAGCCCCAACGTTAGGTGTTTGCCTTCGCTCCAAGAATCACCGCTAGAAGCAATGCTAGTTGGCTAGGCTCCATCGTGTAGTGAGCTACGCCTCCATCTAGCGGTGATTCTTAGCGCGAGGCCAAACAGCTAAGGTGGAAGACTCGCCCCTGTGCGCTGGTGTTTCTGTAAGCAATTAATGGATTGGTTTATTCTCTTAAAATATGTTACAGGACAAACCATTATTCGAAAACTCTAACCTAACTGCCAAGGAGAGCTTACTCCTTGTTATGAGTCACGTGCTAAGATTTCACACTTCAAATGAAGCAACTGAGAGCCTTTTAGAGTTACTCTTTTGGCATTTGCCTAAGAACAATTTTTTTCCAAACACGAAATATCAGTTTTTCAAACATTTTACTGGTGCGCAAGGTTTAGTGACTCAACATTTTTACTGTCAAAGTGAAGAGTGTTGTAACTACCTTGGATCACTGGCTGACGGGGAAAGCGATCTCAGCTGCACAATTTGCAACTGTGTTTGGCAAAAAGATGATATGATTAAAAGGGGAAACTACTTCCTGGTATTTAATTTCGAAGAGCAAATAAAAAACTTGTTGGAACTACTGAGCCCAGAACTGACCATTAAAAATTGGTCATTTGATGTGTCAGATATATCCGAATCGAGATGTTACAAAAACAAAAAACGATCAAAACACGACATTACGATCACCTGGAATACTGATGGCGTTCCGGTTTTTGGATCATCCAGCTTCAATATTTGGCCGCTCCAGTTTACAATTAATGAACTACCTTATCATATTAGATCAAGAAATACTCTCATTGCGAGCTTATGGTTTGGTGTTAAAAAACCTAACATGAACACGTTTTTGTTGCCTTTCGTTAAAATCATGAATAAATTATCTGAAGATGGAATCACTTGGCAAAATGCCAACAAGGAAACCATAACTACTAGAGTTTTCCCTGGTCCTTGCACCGTGGATTCTGTTGCTAGGTGCATGGTAATGAATATGTCTCAATTTAATGGAGAATTTGGGTGCCCTTGGTGCTTAAATCCAGGTGAAGTTATAAATAGGGGACAGGGACACTGTAGAGTATATGGAACTGGAAATTTTCAAAGTAGATCTCATGAAGGAATACTTCAAGATGCTAGAATTGCTACTGAAACCGGATTTATTTCAAATGGAATAAAGGGCCCTTCAGTGCTATTTCAACTTAACTATTTCAATACTTTTGAAGACATTGTAGTTGATTACATGCATTGCCTTGACTTGGGTGTAGTACGTGTGACAACTAGCCTTTGGCTTGACTCGAAGAACAGCAACGAGGTGTACTACTTGGGTAGAAAAATAAAGGAAATTGATAGACAGTTACTCGCGATTAAGGTCCCTAGAGAGTTTTCTCGGAAGCCAAGGTCACTCAAACATCGACCGTTTTGGAAAGCATCTGAGTGGCAGTCTTGGGCGCTCTTTTATTCTCCCATAATTATGGAGGCGTTTTTGCCTAGACAATATTATCAAAATTGGATATTGCTAGTTAAGATTTTCCACGAACTTCTTGCGAAAACTGTTGCAATAGATAAATTATTTCAAATACAAGAAATAGTTTTGGATTTTCTAACCAACTATGAAAACCTGTATGGCAAAGAAAATATGACGTTCAACGTACACCAAATATCTCATTTGGTTGAATGCGTGTCAAACTGGGGATCTTTATGGAATTATTCGGCCTTTCCTTTTGAGAATAATAACGGACGGATCCTTCGACTCTTTAATGGTACAAAATTTGTTCAATTGCAAATCGCACAGAAATACCTTTTATTACAAAATATCCCTTCTCTAGTTATTCATGGTAATGCTTTCAAGGACAACCATCTAATTGAGCGTTATTTTGACAAATTAACAAAGTACTATAGTCTTTTCCCATCTAAATCGAGGATTAATGGCAAAAATAAACATATAACATTTGGAATTATAGCTTCCAATATTTTCGCCGACAATGATGATTTAAGAATTTTGAATGAAAATAACATGACTTTGTCAGACATAACTATCTACAGAAAGGTTTCTATAAAAGGGGTTAGTTTTGTTTCAAAATCTCGGAGCAAAAAAGCAGACGATTCTCATTTTTGTGTTGATGAAAATGGAATAGATAGTTTTTACAAAATTCGCTTAATAATATCCAACGTCAACGGCTCAAATTTCCTAATAGTCCAAAAACTTAAAGTATTACGATACGCTGTTAACTTTACGAGGAGAAGGACCATTTTCGGTGGTTTTTGTGAAGTTAAAGAAACCCGAAACATTTCCTTACTTTCACTTCATAATTTAAAGATGCGAAAGTGCATTTACATTGCTAGTCATAATAATGTAAAATTGTTAGCAGTTAATCCAATTATTGAAGGTAATTAGAGGTTTATAATTAGTTCTTAATTTGCCAATTTAATATATGGAATGCAGCTATTGTGGTTGAATTATGCTAGCTGCATGGCCTCTTTGATAGTTTTAAATGTTTTAGGAATAATTAATACTTAAAAAAAATAAAATATATTTATTGATATTTCGTATTTTTTTCTTGTCGCTTAAGAGACGCAATGAGGTTTTCATACTAAAGGTTTAAAACTCTGCATGCTAGTACAAGAGTTTTGCAATGTTAGGTGTGAAGATATATCTCCACTGAAAATTACTTAGCATTCCTAAAGATTAACACCGAATGATATCTATAGAAAAAGTAAATCATAAATTCTTTAAGAATTCTATAGAGTTATAGAGAATAATTTCTGAAGAAAAGTATTATAGTAAATTCTGTAGGATTCCGAAAGAGTTTGTACAGAATTATTTCTTAATAAAACTATTATAGTAAATTCATTAGGATTCCGAAAGAGTTTTTACAGAATTATTTCTGAAGAAAACTATTATAGTAAATTCTTTAGGATTCCGAAAGAGTTTTTACAGAATTATTTCCGAAGAAAACTATCATAGTAATTTCTTTAGGATTCCGAAAGAGTTTTTACAGAATTATTTCTGAAGAAAAATTCAAGTTCTAAATTATTAAGGATTCCTAAAGAAGCGTAGAGAAATAATTCTGAAGAAAAATCTATATCATTTATTCTTTGGGATTTCTAGAGGATTTACTCGGTAGTGAATCCTCAAGACAATAATATAAAGAGCTCTTAAGAATTTGCAAACGGGATTATTGGGGAAAATTCCCAAAAACGATGTTCCCAAGAGCACGTTAAAGACCCATAGATATTTCCTAAGAAACAAAAAGAAAGATTTTGTAAGGGTTCCGCGTGTAAAGCGGACGTGATAACCACTACACCATATATACGTAGTAATACTGAGTTTTCCGAGAGATCTAGCTAATTTTTATGCCCAATCACGATGGACAAAACATGAATCTACCAGGGCTCGAACATGGGACCTTCCGCGTGTAAAGCGGACGTGATAACCACTACACCATAGATACGTAGTAATACTGAGTTTTCCAAGAGACCTAGCTTTTTTATGTCCTATCACGATGGTCAAAATAGGTATCTACCAGGGCTCGTACCTGGGACCTTCCGCGTGTAAAGCGGACGTGATAACCACTACACCATAAATACGTAGTAATGCTGAGTTTTCCAAGAGACCTAGCTTTTTTATGCCCAATCACGATGGACAAAATATGTATCTACCAGGGCTCGAACCTGGGACCTTCCGCGTGTAAAGCGGACGTGATAACCGATACACCATAGATACGTAGTAATTTAGTTCTCCAAGAGACCTAGCTTTTTTTATGTCCTATCACGATGGTCAAAATATGTATCTACCAGGGCTCGAACCTGGGACCTTCCGCGAGTAAAGCGGACGTGATAACCACTACACCATAGATACGTCGTAATGGTGAGTTTTCCAAGAGACCTAGCTTTTTTATGCCCAATCACGATGGACAAAATATGTATCTAACAGGGCTCGAACCTGGGACCTTGCACGTGTTAGGCGGACGTGATAACCACTACACCATATATCCGTAATAATACTGAGTTTTCCAAGAGATCTAGCTAATTTTTATGCCCAATCACGATGGACAAAACATGTATCTACCAGGGCTCGAACATGGGACCTTCCGCGTGAAAAGCGGACGTGATAACCATTACACCATAGATACGTAGTAATACTGAGTTTTCCAAGAGACCTCGCTTTTTTATGTCCTATCACGATGGTCAAAATATGAATCTACCAGGGCTCGAACCTGGGACCTTCCGCGTGTAAAGCGGACGTGATAAACACTACACCATATATACGTAGTTATACTGAGTTTTCCGAGAGATCTAGCTAATTTTTATGCCCAATCACGATGGACAAAATATGTATCTACCAGGGCTCGAACCTGGGACCTTCCGCGTGTAAAGCGGACGTGATAACCGATACACCATAGATACGTAGTAATTTAGTTCTCCAAGAGACCTAGCTTTTTTTATGTCCTATCACGATGGTCAAAATATGTATCTACCAGTGCTCGAACCTGGGACTTTCCGCGAGTAAAGCGGACGTGATAACCACTACACCATAGATACGTCGTAATGCTGAGTTTTCCAAGAGACCTAGCTTTTTTATGCCCAATCACGATGGACAAAATATGTATCAAACAGGGCTCGAACCTGGGACCTTGCACGTGTTAGGCGGACGTGATAACCACTACACCATATATCCGTAATAATACTGAGTTTTCCAAGAGATCTAGCTAATTTTTATGCCCAATCACGATGGACAAAACATGTATCTACCAGGGCTCGAACATGGGACCTTCCGCGTGTAAAGCGGACGTGATAACCATTACACCATAGATACGTAGTAATACTGAGTTTTCCAAGAGACCTCGCTTTTTTATGTCCTATCACGATGGTCAAAATATGAATCTACCAGGGCTCGAACCTGGGACCTTCCGCGTGTAAAGCGGACGTGATAACCACTACAACATAGGTACGTAGTAATGCTGAAATTTCCAAGAGACCTAGCTTTTTTATGCCCAATCACGATGGACAAAATATGTGTCTACCAGGGCTCGAACCTGGGACCTTCCCCGTGTAAAGCGGACGTGATAACCACTACACCATAGATACGTAGTAATACTGAGTTTTCCAAGAGACCTAGCTTTTTTATGTCCTATCACGATGGTCAAAATATGCATCTACCAGGGCTCGAACCTGGGACCTTCCGCGTGTAAAGCGGACGTGATAACCACTACACCATAGATACGCAGTAGCGCTGAGTTTTCCAAGAGACCTAGCTTTTTTATGCCCAATCACGATGGACAAAATATGTATCTACCAGGGCCCGAACCTGGGACCTTCCGCGTGTAAAGCGGACGTGATAACCACTACACCATATATATGTAGTTATACTGAGTTTTCCGAGAGATCTAGCTAATTTTTATGCCCAATCACGATGGACAAAACATGTATCTACCAGGGCTCGAACATGGGACCTTCCGCGTGTAAAGCGGACGTGATAACCACTACACCCTAGATACGTTGTAATACTGAGTTTTCCAAGAGACCTAGCTTTTTTATGTCCTATCACGATGGTCAAAATATGCATCTACCAGGCCTCGAACCTGGGACCTTGCGCGTGTAAAGCGGACGTGATAACCACTACACCATAGATGCGTAGTAGCGCTGAGTTTTCCAAGAGACCTAGCTTTTTTATGCCCAATCACGATGGACAAAATACGTATCTACCAGGGCTCAAACCTGGGACCTTCCGCGTGTTAGGCGGACGTGATAACCACTACACCAAAAATACGTAGTAATACTGAGATTTCCGAGAGATCTAGCTTATTTTTATGCCCAATCACGATGGCCAAAACATGTATCTACCAGGGCTCGAATCTGGGACCTTCCGCGTGTAAAGCGGACGTGATAACCACTACACTATAGCTACGTAGTAATATTGAGTTTTCCAAGAGACCTAGCTTTTTTTAATGTCCTATATCTATGGTCAAAATGTGTATCTACCAGGGCTCGAACCTGGGACCTTCCGCGTGTGAAGCGGACGTGATAACCATTACAACATAGATACGTAGTAATGCTTAAATTTCCAAGAGACCTAGCTTTTTTATGCCCAATCACGATGGACAAAATATGTATCTACCAGGGCTTGAACATGGGACCTTCCGCGTGTAAAGCGGACGTGATAACCACTACACCATAGATACGTAGTAATACTGAGTTTTCCAAGAGACCTAGCTTCTTTTAATGTCCTATATCGATGGTCAAAATGCGTATCTACCAGGGCTCGATCCTGGGACCTTCCGCGTGTGAAGCGGACGTGATAACCACTACACCATAGATACGTAGTAATGCTGAGTTTTACAAGAGCCCTAGTTTTTTTATGCCCAATCACGATGGACAAAATATGTATCTACCAGGGCCCGAACCTGGGACCTTCCGCGTGTAAAGCGGACGTGATAACCACTACACCATATATATGTAGTTATACTGAGTTTTCCGAGAGATCTAGCTAATTTTTATGCCCAATCACGATGGACAAAACATGTATGTACCAGGGCTCGAACATGGGACCTTCCGCGTGTAAAGCGGACGTGATAACCACTACACCCTAGATACGTTGTAATACTGAGTTTTCCAAGAGACCTAGCTTTTTTTATGTCCTATCACGATGGTCAAAATATGCATCTACCAGGGCTCGAACCTGGGACCTTGCGCGTGTAAAGCGGACGTGATAACCACTACACCATAGATGCGTAGTAGCGCTGAGTTTTCCAAGAGACCTAGCTTTTTTATGCCCAATCACGATGGACAAAATACGTATCTACCAGGGCTCGAATCTGGGACCTTCCGCGTGTAAAGCGGACGTGATAACCACTACACTATAGCTACGTAGTAATATTGAGTTTTCCAAGAGACCTAGCTTTTTTTAATGTCCTATATCTATGGTCAAAATGTGTATCTACCAGGGCTCGAACCTGGGACCTTCCGCGTGTGAAGCGGACGTGATAACCATTACAACATAGATACGTAGTAATGCTTAAATTTCCAAGAGACCTAGCTTTTTTATGCCCAATCACGATGGACAAAATATGTATCTACCAGGGCTTGAACATGGGACCTTCCGCGTGTAAAGCGGACGTGATAACCACTACACCATAGATACGTAGTAATACTGAGTTTTCCAAGAGACCTAGCTTCTTTTAATGTCCTATATCGATGGTCAAAATGCGTATCTACCAGGGCTCGATCCTGGGACCTTCCGCGTGTGAAGCGGACGTGATAACCACTACACCATAGATACGTAGTAATGCTGAGTTTTACAAGAGCCCTAGTTTTTTTATGCCCAATCACGATGGACAAAATATGTATCTACCAGGGCCCGAACCTGGGACCTTCCGCGTGTAAAGCGGACGTGATAACCACTACACCATATATATGTAGTTATACTGAGTTTTCCGAGAGATCTAGCTAATTTTTATGCCCAATCACGATGGACAAAACATGTATGTACCAGGGCTCGAACATGGGACCTTCCGCGTGTAAAGCGGACGTGATAACCACTACACCCTAGATACGTTGTAATACTGAGTTTTCCAAGAGACCTAGCTTTTTTTATGTCCTATCACGATGGTCAAAATATGCATCTACCAGGGCTCGAACCTGGGACCTTGCGCGTGTAAAGCGGACGTGATAACCACTACACCATAGATGCGTAGTAGCGCTGAGTTTTCCAAGAGACCTAGCTTTTTTATGCCCAATCACGATGGACAAAATACGTATCTACCAGGGCTCAAACCTGGGACCTTTCGCGTGTTAGGCGGACGTGATAACCACTACACTAAAAATACGTAGTAATACTGAGATTTCCGAGAGATCTAGCTTATTTTTATGCCCAATCACGATGGCCAAAACATGTATCTACCAGGGCTCGAATCTGGGACCTTCCGCGTGTAAAGCGGACGTGATAACCACTTCACTATAGCTACGTAGTAATATTGAGTTTTCCAAGAGACCTAGCTTTTTTTAATGTCCTATATCTATGGTCAAAATGTGTATCTACCAGGGCTCGAACCTGGGACCTTCCGCGTGTGAAGCGAACGTGATAACCACTACAACATAGATACGTAGTAATGCTTAAATTTCCAAGAGACCTAGCTTTTTTATGCCCAATCACGATGGACAAAATATGTATCTACCAGGGCTCGAACATGGGACCTTCCGCGTGTAAAGCGGACGTGATAACCATTACACCATAGATACGTAGTAATACTGAGTTTTCCAAGAGACCTCGCTTTTTTATGTCCTATCACGATGGTCAAAATATGAATCTACCAGGGCTCGAACCTGGGACCTTCCGCGTGTAAAGCGGACGTGATAACCACTACAACATAGGTACGTAGTAATGCTGAAATTTCCAAGAGACCTAGCTTTTTTATGCCCAATCACGATGGACAAAATATGTGTCTACCAGGGCTCGAACCTGGGACCTTCCCCGTGTAAAGCGGACGTGATAACCACTACACCATAGATACGTAGTAATACTGAGTTTTCCAAGAGACCTAGCTTTTTTATGTCCTATCACGATGGTCAAAATATGCATCTACCAGGGCTCGAACCTGGGACCTTCCGCGTGTAAAGCGGACGTGATAACCACTACACCATAGATACGCAGTAGCGCTGAGTTTTCCAAGAGACAAAGCTTTTTTATGCCCAATCACGATGGACAAAATATGTATCTACCAGGGCCCGAACCTGGGACCTTCCGCGTGTAAAGCGGACGTGATAACCACTACACCATATATATGTAGTTATACTGAGTTTTCCGAGAGATCTAGCTAATTTTTATGCCCAATCACGATGGACAAAACATGTATCTACCAGGGCTCGAACATGGGACCTTCCGCGTGTAAAGCGGACGTGATAACCACTACACCCTAGATACGTTGTAATACTGAGTTTTCCAAGAGACCTAGCTTTTTTATGTCCTATCACGATGGTCAAAATATGCATCTACCAGGCCTCGAACCTGGGACCTTGCGCGTGTAAAGCGGACGTGATAACCACTACACCATAGATGCGTAGTAGCGCTGAGTTTTCCAAGAGACCTAGCTTTTTTATGCCCAATCACGATGGACAAAATACGTATCTACCAGGGCTCAAACCTGGGACCTTCCGCGTGTTAGGCGGACGTGATAACCACTACACCAAAAATACGTAGTAATACTGAGATTTCCGAGAGATCTAGCTTATTTTTATGCCCAATCACGATGGCCAAAACATGTATCTACCAGGGCTCGAATCTGGGACCTTCCGCGTGTAAAGCGGACGTGATAACCACTACACTATAGCTACGTAGTAATATTGAGTTTTCCAAGAGACCTAGCTTTTTTTAATGTCCTATATCTATGGTCAAAATGTGTATCTACCAGGGCTCGAACCTGGGACCTTCCGCGTGTGAAGCGGACGTGATAACCATTACAACATAGATACGTAGTAATGCTTAAATTTCCAAGAGACCTAGCTTTTTTATGCCCAATCACGATGGACAAAATATGTATCTACCAGGGCTTGAACATGGGACCTTCCGCGTGTAAAGCGGACGTGATAACCACTACACCATAGATACGTAGTAATACTGAGTTTTCCAAGAGACCTAGCTTTTTTTAATGTCCTATATCGATGGTCAAAATGCGTATCTACCAGGGCTCGATCCTGGGACCTTCCGCGTGTGAAGCGGACGTGATAACCACTACACCATAGATACGTAGTAATGCTGAGTTTTACAAGAGCCCTAGTTTTTTTATGCCCAATCACGATGGACAAAATATGTATCTACCAGGGCCCGAACCTGGGACCTTCCGCGTGTAAAGCGGACGTGATAACCACTACACCATATATATGTAGTTATACTGAGTTTTCCGAGAGATCTAGCTAATTTTTATGCCCAATCACGATGGACAAAACATGTATGTACCAGGGCTCGAACATGGGACCTTCCGCGTGTAAAGCGGACGTGATAACCACTACACCCTAGATACGTTGTAATACTGAGTTTTCCAAGAGACCTAGCTTTTTTTATGTCCTATCACGATGGTCAAAATATGCATCTACCAGGGCTCGAACCTGGGACCTTGCGCGTGTAAAGCGGACGTGATAACCACTACACCATAGATGCGTAGTAGCGCTGAGTTTTCCAAGAGACCTAGCTTTTTTATGCCCAATCACGATGGACAAAATACGTATCTACCAGGGCTCAAACCTGGGACCTTTCGCGTGTTAGGCGGACGTGATAACCACTACACTAAAAATACGTAGTAATACTGAGATTTCCGAGAGATCTAGCTTATTTTTATGCCCAATCACGATGGCCAAAACATGTATCTACCAGGGCTCGAATCTGGGACCTTCCGCGTGTAAAGCGGACGTGATAACCACTTCACTATAGCTACGTAGTAATATTGAGTTTTCCAAGAGACCTAGCTTTTTTTAATGTCCTATATCTATGGTCAAAATGTGTATCTACCAGGGCTCGAACCTGGGACCTTCCGCGTGTGAAGCGAACGTGATAACCACTACAACATAGATACGTAGTAATGCTTAAATTTCCAAGAGACCTAGCTTTTTTATGCCCAATCACGATGGACAAAATATGTATCTACCAGGGCTCGAACATGGGACCTTCCGCGTGTAAAGCGGACGTGATAACCACTACACCATTGATACGAAGTAATACTGAGTTTTCCAAGAGACCTAGTTTTTTTATGTCCTATCACGATGGTCAAAATATGTATCTACCTGGGCTCGAACCTGGGACCTTCCGCGTGTAAAGCGGACGTGATAACCACTACACCATAGATACGTAGTAATACTGTGTTTTCCAAGAGACCTAGCTTTTTTTATGTCCTATCACGATGGTCAAAATATGTATCTACCAGGGCTCGAACCTGGGACCTTCCGCGATTAAAGCGGACGTGATAACCACTACACCATAGATACGTCGTAATGCTGAGTTTTCCAAGAGACCTAGCTTTTTTATGCCCAATCACGATGGACAAAATATGTATCTAACAGGGCTCGAACCTGGGACCTTGCACGTGTTAGGCGGACGTGATAACCACTACACCATATATCCGTAATAATACTGAGTTTTCCGAGAGATCTAGCTAATTTTTATGCCCAATCACGATGGACAAAACATGTATCTACCAGGGCTCGAACATGGGACCTTCCACGTGTAAAGCGGACGTGATAACCACTACACCCGACATACGTACTAATACTGAGTTTTCCAAGAGACCTAGCTTTTTTTATGTCCTATCACGTTGGTCAAAATATGTATCTACCAGGGCTCGAACCTGGGACCTTCCGCGTGTAAAGCGGACGTGATAACCACTACACCATAGATACGTAGTAATACTGTGTTTTCCAAGAGACCTAGCTTTTTTTATGTCCTATCACGATGGTCAAAATATGTATCTACCTGGGCTCGAACCTGGGACCTTCCGCGTGTAAAGCGGACGTGATAACCACTACACCATAGATACGTAGTAATACTGAGTTTTCCAAGAGACGTAGCTTTTTAATGCCCAATCACAATGGACAAAATATGTATCTACCAGGGCTCGAACCAGGGACCTTCCGCGTGTTAGGCGGACGTGATAACCACTAGACCACAGATACGTAGTAATACTGAGTTTTCCGAGAGATCTAGCTTATTTTTATTCCCAATCACGATGGACAAAACATGTATCTACCAGGGCTGAAACCTGGGACCTTCCGCGTGTTAGGCGGACGTGATAACCACTACACCACAGATACGTAGTAATACTGAGTTTTCCGAGAGATCTAGCTTATTTTTATGCCTAATCACGATGGTCAAAACATGTATCTTATGGGCGTCGAACCTTATACCTTCCGCGTGTAAGCCGGACCTGATAACCACTATCCCATAGACACTTATAGTCTGTCAAACGAAAGAAGAGCCCTGAGAAATTTGTTCAAATTGGTGTCGCCACCATCGACCCCATAGTACTTTATCAACTTGTTTTGTTTTGTCAATAGTCGTCTGTAATATAGTCTGCTATAAACAGATAGGCTTAATCGCAATAGAACCAATAAATTTTGCAATATATATTTAATATGTTTATGTTTCATGGTTTTTACGATCATCGAGTATTAAAGAATATAAAACAAAATTAACGACAAGACACCAGTTTTATCTTTGTTGAACTAGCTTTGCAATATATTTTAATGACATAAGTTAAAGTACTTGTCCATAAGTCTAAGTAGTTCAGCATCAAAGCGTCTTCAGTCCACGTCTTCATCAGTCTTCGCTGTCTTCTTGCATATTAATTTCAAGAGGTTCAATTGTGGTTTCGATGATGGAATCTTTTTCCCAATACTCATGCATTATATTCTCGACGTGAACTTTATGAAATAATAAAGCGTCACAAGTCCAGAACCCTGAAGTACGAAATTGACGAAGTTGCTAAAAGTAGAGGTCACACTGTAGTGAGGATTCCACCGTACCATTGCCAGTTTAACCCGATTGAACTAATATGGGCACAAGTGAAGAACGACGTTGCGAAGCAGAATTCTGGTTTCAAACTCTCGACGGTCAAAGATGCAACATTGAGGGCCATTGAACGTGTGACACCAGAGAATTGGCGTAAGGCAATAGAGCACGTCGAGAATATAATGCATGAGTATTGGGAAAAAGATCCCATCATCGAAACCACAATTGAACCTCTTAAAATTAATATGCAAGAAGACAGCGAAGACTCTGATGAAAACGTGGACTGAAGACGCTTTGATGCTGAACTACTTATAGACAAGTACTTTAATTTATGTCATTAAAAAATATTGCAATGCTAGATAAACAAGGGTAAAACTGGTGTCTTGTCGTTAATTTTGTTTTTTATTCTTTAATACTCGATGATCGTAAATAATCATGAAACATAAACATATTAAATATATATAGCAAAATTTATTGGTTCTATTGCGATTAAGCCTATCTGTTTATAGCAGACTATATTACAGACGACTATTGACAAAACAAAACAAGTTGATAAAGTACTATGGGGTCGATGGTGGCGACACCAATTTGGACAAATTTCTCAGGGCTCTTCTTTCGTTTGACAGACTATAGTAATATTGCGTTTTCCAAGAGACCTAGCTTTTTTTAATGTCCTATATCGATGGTCAAAATGCGTATCTACAAGGGCTCGAACCTGGGACCTTCCGCCTGTGAAGCGGACGTGATAACCACTACACCATAGATACGTAGTAATGCTGAGTTTTCCAAGAGACCTAGTTTTTTTATGCCCAATCACGATGGACAAAATATGTATCTACCAGGGCCCGAACCTGGGACCTTCCACGTGTAAAGCGGACGTGATAACCACTACACAATAAATACGTACTAATACTGAGTTTTCCAAGAGACCTAGCTTTTTTTATGTCCTATCACGTTGGTCAAAATATGTATCTACCAGGGCTCGAACCTGGGACCTTCCGCGTGTAAAGCGGACGTGATAACCACTACACCATAGATTCGTAGTAATACTGAGTTTTCCAAGAGACCTAGCTTTTTTATGCCCAAACACGATGGACAATATATGTATCTACCAGGGCTCGAACATGGGACCTTCCACGTGTAAAGCGGACGTGATAACCACTACACAATAGATACGTACTAATACTGAGTTTTCCAAGAGACCTAGCTTTTTTTATGTCCTATCACGTTGGTCAAAATATGTATCTACCAGGGCTCGAACCTGGGACCTTCCGCGTGTAAAGCGGACGTGATAACCACTACACCATAGATTCGTAGTAATACTGAGTTTTCCAAGAGACCTAGCTTTTTTATGCCCAATCACGATGGACAATATATGTATCTACCAGGGCTCGAACCCGGGACCTTCCGCGTATAAAGCGGACGTGATAACCACTACACCATAGATACGTAGTAATACTGTGTTTTCCAAGAGACCTAGCTTTTTTTATGTCCTATCACGATGGTCAAAATATGTATCTACCAGGGCTCGAACCTGGGACCTTCCGCGAGTAAAGCGGACGTGATAACCACTACACCATAGATACGTCGTAATGCTGAGTTTTCCAAGAGACCTAGCTTTTTTTATCCCCATCACGATGGACAAAATATGTATCTAACAGGGCTCGAACCTGGGACCTTGCACGTGTTAGGCGGACGTGATAACCACTACACCATAGATACGTTTTAATACTGCGTTTTCCAAGAGAACTAGCTTTTTTATGTCCTATCACGATGGTCAAAATATGTATCTACCAGGGCTCGAACCTGGGACCTTCCGCGGGTAAAGCGGACGTGATAACCACTACACCACAGATACGTCGTAATGCTGAGTTTTCCAAGAGACCTAGCTTTTTTATGCCCAATCACGATGGACAAAATATGTATCTAACAGGGCTCGAACCTGGGACCTTGCACGTGTTAGGCGGACGTGATAACCACTACACCATATATAAGTAGTAATACTGAGTTTTCCGAGAGGTCTAGCTAATTTTTAGGCCCAATCACGATGGTCAAAATATGTATCTACCAGGGCTCGAACCTGGGACCTTCCGCGTGTAAAGCGGACGTGATAACCACTACACCATAGATACGTAGTAATACTGTGTTTTCCAAGAGACCTAGCTTTTTTTATGTCCTATCACGATGGTCAAAATATGTATCTACCAGGGCTCGAACCTGGGACCTTCCGCGTGTAAAGCGGACGTGATAACCACTACACCATATATAAGTAGTAATACTGAGTTTTTTGAGAGATCTAGCTAATTTTTATGCCCAATCACGATGGTCAAAATATGTATCTACCAGTGCTCGAACCTGGGACCTTCCGCGTGTAAAGCGGACGTGATAACCACTACAACATAGATACGTAGTAATGCTGAAATTTCAAAGAGACCTAGCTTTTTTATGCCCAATCACGATGGACAAAATATGTGTCTACCAGGCCTCGAACCTGGGACCTTCCCCGTGTAAAGCGGACGTGATAACCACTACACCATAGATACGTAGTAATACTGAGTTTTCCAAGAGACCTAGCTTTTTTATGTCCTATCACGATGGTCAAATTATGCATCTACCAGGGCTCGAACCTGGAACCTTCCGCGTGTAAAGCGGACGTGATAACCACTACACCATAGATACGTCGTAATGCTGAGTTTTCCAAGAGACCTAGCTTTTTTTATCCCCATCACGATGGACAAAATATGTATCTAACAGGGCTCGAACCTGGGACCTTGCACGTGTTAGGCGGACGTGATAACCACTACACCATAGATACGTTTTAATACTGCGTTTTCCAAGAGAACTAGCTTTTTTATGTCCTATCACGATGGTCAAAATATGTATCTACCAGGGCTCGAACCTGGGACCTTCCGCGGGTAAAGCGGACGTGATAACCACTACACCACAGATACGTCGTAATGCTGAGTTTTCCAAGAGACCTAGCTTTTTTATGCCCAATCACGATGGACAAAATATGTATCTAACAGGGCTCGAACCTGGGACCTTGCACGTGTTAGGCGGACGTGATAACCACTACACCATATATAAGTAGTAATACTGAGTTTTCCGAGAGATCTAGCTAATTTTTAGGCCCAATCACGATGGTCAAAATATGTATCTACCAGGGCTCGAACCTGGGACCTTCCGCGTGTAAAGCGGACGTGATAACCACTACACCATAGATACGTAGTAATACTGTGTTTTCCAAGAGACCTAGCTTTTTTTATGTCCTATCACGATGGTCAAAATATGTATCTACCAGGGCTCGAACCTGGGACCTTCCGCGTGTAAAGCGGACGTGATAACCACTACACCATATATAAGTAGTAATACTGAGTTTTTTGAGAGATCTAGCTAATTTTTATGCCCAATCACGATGGTCAAAATATGTATCTACCAGTGCTCGAACCTGGGACCTTCCGCGTGTAAAGCGGACGTGATAACCACTACAACATAGATACGTAGTAATGCTGAAATTTCAAAGAGACCTAGCTTTTTTATGCCCAATCACGATGGACAAAATATGTGTCTACCAGGCCTCGAACCTGGGACCTTCCCCGTGTAAAGCGGACGTGATAACCACTACACCATAGATACGTAGTAATACTGAGTTTTCCAAGAGACCTAGCTTTTTTATGTCCTATCACGATGGTCAAATTATGCATCTACCAGGGCTCGAACCTGGAACCTTCCGCGTGTAAAGCGGACGTGATAACCACTACAACATAGATACGTAGTAGCGCTGAGTTTTCCAAGAGACCTAGCTTTTTTATGCCCAATCACGATGGACAAAATATGTATCTACCAGGGCTCGAGCATGGGACCTTCCGCGTGTAAAGCGGACGTGATAACCACTACACCATAGATTCGTAGGTGAGCTGAGTTTTCCAAGAGACCTAGCTTTTTTATGCCCAATCACGATGGACAAAATATGTATCTACCAGGGCTCGAACCTGGGACCATCCGCGTGTTAGGCGGACGTGATAACCACTACACCACAGATACGTAGTAATACTGAGTTTTCCAAGAGACCTAGCTTTTTTTATGTCCTATCACGATGGTCAAAATATGTATCTACCAGGACCCGAACCTGGGACCTTCCGCGTGTAAAGCGGACGTGAAAACCACTACACCATAGATACGTAGTAATGCTGAGTTTTCCAAGAGACCTAGCTTTTTTATGCCCAATCACGATGGAAAAATATGTATCTACCCGGGCTCGAACCTGGGACCTTCCGCGTGTAAAGCAGACGTGATAACCACTACACCATATATACGTAGTTATACTGAGTTTTCCGAGAGATCTAGCTAATTTTATGCCCAATCACGATGGACAAAACATGTATCTAACAGGGCTCGAACATGGGACCTTCCGCGTGTAAAGCGGACGTGATAACCACTACTCCCTAGATACGTAGTAATGCTGTGTTTTCCAAGAGACCTAGCTTTTTTTATGTCCTATCACGATGGTCAAAATATGTATCTACCAGAACCCGAACCTGGGACCTTCCGCGTGTAAAGCGCACGTGATAACCACTACACCATAGATACGTAGGAATACTGAGTTTTCCAAGAGAACTAGCTTTTTTATGTCCTATCACGATGGTCAAAATATGTATCTACCAGGGCTCGAACCTGGGACCTTCCGCGTGTAAAGCGGGCGTGATAACCACTACACCATAAATACGTAGTAATGCTGAGTTTTCCAAGAGACCTAGCTTTTTTATGCCCAATCACGATGGAAAAGTATGTATCTACCCGGGCTCGAACCTGGGACCTTCCAAGTTTAAAGCGGACGTGATAACCACTACACCATAATTACGTAGCAATACTGAGTTTTCCAAGAGACCTAGCTTTTTTTATGTCCTATCACGATGGTCAAAATATGTATCTACCAGGGCTCGAACCTGGGACCTTCCGCGTGTTAGGCGGACGTGATAACCACTACACCACAGATACGTAGTAATACTGAGATTTCCGAGAGACCTAGAATATTTTTATGCCCAATCACGATGGAAAAAACATGTATCTACCAGGGCTCGAATCTGGGACCTTCCGCGTGTAAAGCGGACGTGATAACCATTACACTATAGCTACGTAGTAATATTGAGTATTCCAAGAGACCTAGCTTATTTTAATGTCCTATATCTATGGTCAAAATGTGTATCTACCAGGGCTCGAACCTGGGACCTTCCGCGTGTAAAACGGACGTGATAACCCCTACACCATAGATACGTAGTAATACTGAGTTTTCCAAGAGACCTAGCTTTTTTTAATGTCCTATATCGATGGTCAAAATGCGTATCTACGAGGGCTCGAACCTAGGACCTTCCGCGTGTGAAGCGGACGTGATAACCACTACACCATAGATACGTAGTAATGCTGAGTTTTACAAGAGCCCGAGTTTTTTTATGCCCAATCACGATGGACAAAATATGTAGCTAGCAGGGCCCGAACCTGGGACCTTCCGCGTGTAAAGCGGACGTGATAACCACTACACCATAGAAACGTAGTAATATTGAGTTTTCCAAGAGACCTAGCTTTTTTATGTCCTATCACGATGGTCAAAATATGTATCTACCAGGGCTCGTACCTGGGACCTTCCGCGTGTAAAGCGGACGTGATAACCACTACACCATAGATACGTAGTAATGCTAAGTTTTCCAAGAGACCTAGCTTTTTTATGCCCAATCACGATGGACAAAATATGCATCTACCAGCGCTCGAACCTGGGACCTTCCACGTGTTAGGCGGACGTGATAACCACTACACCATATATACGTAGTTATACTGAGTTTTCCGAGAGATCTAGCTAATTTTTATGCCCAATCACGATGGACAAAAAATGTATCTACCAGGGCTCGAACCTGGGACCTTCCGCGTGTAAAGCGGACGTGATAACCACTACTCCCTAGATACGTAGTAATACTGAGTTTTCCAAGAGACCTAGCTTTTTTTATGTCCTATCACGATGGTCAAAATATGTATCTACCAGGACCCGAACCTGGGACCTTCCGCGTGTAAAGCGGACGTGATAACCACTACACCATAGATACGTTTTAATACTGCGTTTTCCAAGAGAACTAGCTTTTTTATGTCCTATCACGATGGTCGAAATATGTATCTACCAGGGCTCGAACCTGGGACCTTCCGCGGGTAAAGCGGACGTGATAACCACTACACCATAGATACGTCGTAATGCTGAGTTTTCCAAGAGACCTAGCTTTTTTATGCCCAATCACGATGGACAAAATATGTATCTAACAGGGCTCGAACCTGGGACCTTCCGCGTGTAAAGCGGACGTGATAACCACTACAACATAGATACGTAGTAATGCTGAAATTTCCAAGAGACCTAGCTTTTTTATGCCCAATCACGATGGACAAAATATGTGTCTACCAGGCCTCGAACCTGGGACCTTCTCCGTGTAAAGCGGACGTGATAACCACTACACCATACATACGTAGTAATACTGAGTTTTCCAAGAGACCTAGCTTTTTTATGTCCTATCACGATGGTCAAATTATGCATCTACCAGGGCTCGAACCTGGAACCTTCCGCGTGTAAAGCGGACGTGATAACCACTACAACATAGATACGTAGTAGCGCTGAGTTTTAAAAGAGACCTAGCTTTTTTATGCCCAATCACGATGGACAAAATATGTATCTACCAGGGCTAGAACATGGGACCTTCCGCGTGTAAAGCGGACGTGATAACCACTACACCATAGATTCGTAATTGAGCTGAGTTTTCCAAGAGACCTAGCTTTTTTATGCCCAATCACGATGGAAAAGTATGTATCTACCCGGGCTCGAACCTGGGACCTTCCAAGTTTAAAGCGGACGTGATAACCACTACACCATAATTACGTAGCAATACTGAGTTTTCCAAGAGACCTAGCTTTTTTTATGTCCTATCACGATGGTCAAAATATGTATCTACCAGGGCTCGAACCTGGGACCTTCCGCGTGTTAGGCGGACGTGATAACCACTACACCACAGATACGTAGTAATACTGAGATTTCCGAGAGACCTAGAATATTTTTATGCCCAATCACGATGGAAAAAACATGTATCTACCAGGGCTCGAATCTGGGACCTTCCGCGTGTAAAGCGGACGTGATAACCATTACACTATAGCTACGTAGTAATATTGAGTATTCCAAGAGACCTAGCTTATTTTAATGTCCTATATCTATGGTCAAAATGTGTATCTACCAGGGCTCGAACCTGGGACCTTCCGCGTGTAAAACGGACGTGATAACCCCTACACCATAGATACGTAGTAATACTGAGT
Source organism: Phalangium opilio (assembly GCF_054372755.1). Lineage (NCBI taxonomy): Eukaryota > Metazoa > Arthropoda > Arachnida > Opiliones > Phalangiidae > Phalangium > Phalangium opilio. The sequence continues at coordinate 1,970,806 of NW_028324148.1, read as the reverse complement.
TTTCCAAGAGACCTAGCTTTTTTTAATGTCCTATATCGATGGTCAAAATGCGTATCTACGAGGGCTCGAACCTAGGACCTTCCGCGTGTGAAGCGGACGTGATAACCACTACACCATAGATACGTAGTAATGCTGAGTTTTACAAGAGCCCGAGTTTTTTTATGCCCAATCACGATGGACAAAATATGTAGCTAGCAGGGCCCGAACCTGGGACCTTCCGCGTGTAGAGCGGACGTGATAACCACTACACCATAGAAACGTAGTAATATTGAGTTTTCCAAGAGACCTAGCTTTTTTATGTCCTATCACGATGGTCAAAATATGTATCTACCAGGGCTCGTACCTGGGACCTTCCGCGTGTAAAGCGGACGTGATAACCACTACACCATAGATACGTAGTAATGCTAAGTTTTCCAAGAGACCTAGCTTTTTTATGCCCAATCACGATGGACAAAATATGCATCTACCAGCGCTCGAACCTGGGACCTTCCACGTGTTAGGCGGACGTGATAACCACTACACCATATATACGTAGTTATACTGAGTTTTCCGAGAGATCTAGCTAATTTTTATGCCCAATCACGATGGACAAAAAATGTATCTACCAGGGCTCGAACCTGGGACCTTCCGCGTGTAAAGCGGACGTGATAACCACTACTCCCTAGATACGTAGTAATACTGAGTTTTCCAAGAGACCTAGCTTTTTTTATGTCCTATCACGATGGTCAAAATATGTATCTACCAGGACCCGAACCTGGGACCTTCCGCGTGTAAAGCGGACGTGATAACCACTACACCATAGATACGTTTTAATACTGCGTTTTCCAAGAGAACTAGCTTTTTTATGTCCTATCACGATGGTCGAAATATGTATCTACCAGGGCTCGAACCTGGGACCTTCCGCGGGTAAAGCGGACGTGATAACCACTACACCATAGATACGTCGTAATGCTGAGTTTTCCAAGAGACCTAGCTTTTTTATGCCCAATCACGATGGACAAAATATGTATCTAACAGGGCTCGAACCTGGGACCTTCCGCGTGTAAAGCGGACGTGATAACCACTACAACATAGATACGTAGTAATGCTGAAATTTCCAAGAGACCTAGCTTTTTTATGCCCAATCACGATGGACAAAATATGTGTCTACCAGGCCTCGAACCTGGGACCTTCTCCGTGTAAAGCGGACGTGATAACCACTACACCATACATACGTAGTAATACTGAGTTTTCCAAGAGACCTAGCTTTTTTATGTCCTATCACGATGGTCAAATTATGCATCTACCAGGGCTCGAACCTGGAACCTTCCGCGTGTAAAGCGGACGTGATAACCACTACAACATAGATACGTAGTAGCGCTGAGTTTTAAAAGAGACCTAGCTTTTTTATGCCCAATCACGATGGACAAAATATGTATCTACCAGGGCTAGAACATGGGACCTTCCGCGTGTAAAGCGGACGTGATAACCACTACACCATAGATTCGTAATTGAGCTGAGTTTTCCAAGAGACCTAGCTTTTTTATGCCCAATCACGATGGAAAAATATGTATCTACCCGGGCTCGAACCTAGGACCTTCCGCGTGTAAAGCGGACGTGATAAACACTACACCATATATACGTAGTTATACTGAGTTTTCCGAGAGATCTAGCTAATTTTTATGCCCAATCACGATGGACAAAACATGTATCTACCAGGGCTCGAACATGGGACCTTCCGCGTGTAAAGCGTACGTGATAACCACTACTCCCTAGATACGTAGTAATGCTGAGTTTTCCAAGAGACCTAGCTTTTTTTATGTCCTATCACGATGGTCAAAATATGTATCTACCAGAACCCGAACCTGGGACCTTCCGCGTGTAAAGCGGACGTGATAACCACTACATCATAGATACGTAGTAATACTGAGTTTTCCAAGAGAACTAGCTTTTTTATGTCCTATCACGATGGTCAAAATATGTATCTACCAGGGCTCGAACCTGGGACCTTCCGCGTGTAAAGCGGGCGTGATAACCACTACACCATAAATACGTAGTAATGCTGAGTTTACCGAGAGATCTTGCTTTTTTATGCCCAATCACGATGGACAAAATATGTATCTAACAGGGCTCGAACCTGGGACCTTGCACGTGTTAGGCGGACGTGATAACCACTCCACCATATATAAGTAGTAATACTGAGTTTTCCAAGAGACCTAGCTTTTTTATGCCCAATCACGATGGACAAAATATGTATCTACCAGGACCCGAACCTGGGACCTTCCGCGTGTAAAGCGGACGTGATAACCACTACACCATAGATACGTAGTAATACTGAGTTTTCCAAAAGAACTAGCTTTTTTATGTCCTATCACGATGGTCAGAATATGTATCTACCAAGGCTCGAACCTGGGACCTTCCGCGTGTAAAGCGGGCGTGATAACCACTACACCATAAATACGTAGTAGTGCTGAGTTTTCCGAGAGATCTAGCTTTTTTATGCCCAATCACGATGGACAAAATATGTATCTAACAGGGCTCGAACCTGGGACCTTGCACGTGTTAGGCGGACGTGATAACCACGCCACCATATATAAGTAGTAATACTGAGTTTTCCGAGAGATCTAGCTAGTTTTTATGTCCAATTACGATGGACAAAACATGTATCTACCAGGGCTCGAACATGGACCTTCCGCCTGTAAAGCGGACGTGATAACCACTACACCATAGATACGTAGTAATACTGAGTTTTCCAAGAGACCTAGCTTTTTTATGTCCTATCACGATGGTCAAAATATGTATCTACCAGAACCCGAACCTGGGACCTTCCGCGTGTAAAGCGGACGTGATAACCACTACACCATAGATACGTAGTAATAGTGAGTTTTCCAAGAGAACTAGCTTTTTTATGTCCTATCACGATGGTCAAAATATGTATCTACCAGGGCTCGAACCTGGGACCTTCCGCGTGTAAAGCGGGCGTGATAACCACTACACCATAAATACGTAGTAATGCTGAGTTTTCCAAGAGACCTTGCTTTTTTATGCCCAATCACGATGGAAAAATATGTATCTACCCGGGCTCGAACCTGGGACCTTCCGCGTGTAAAGCGGACGTGATAACCACTACACCATAGATACGTAACAATACTGAGTTTTCCAAGAGACCTAGCTTTTTTTATGTCCTATAACGATGGACAAAGTTGTTATCTAACAGGGCTCGAACCTGGGACCTTGCACGTGTTAGGCGGACGTGATAACCACTACACCATATATAAGTAGTAATACTGAGTTTTCCGAGAGATCTAGCTAATTTTTATGCCCAATCACGATGGACAAAATATGTATCTAACAGGGCTCGAACCTGGGACCTTGCACGTGTTAGGCGGACGTGATAATCACTCCACCATATATAAGTAGTAATACTGAGTTTTCCGAGAGACCTAGCTTTTTTATGCCCAGTCACGATGGACAAAATATGTATCTACCAGGGCTAGAACATGGGACCTTCCGCGTATAAAGCGGACGTGATAACCACTACACCATAGATTCGTAATTGAGCTGAGTTTTCCAAGAGACCTAGCTTTTTTATGCCCAATCACGATGGAAAAATATGTATCTACCCGGGCTCGAACCTGGGACCTTCCGCGTGTAAAGCGGACGTGATAAACACTACACCATATATACGTAGTTATACTGAGTTTTCCGAGAGATCTAGCTAATTTTTATGCCCAATCACGATGGACAAAACATGTATCTACCAGGGCTCGAACATGGGACCTTCCGCGTGTAAAGCGTACGTGATAACCACTACTCCCTAGATAAGTAGTAATGCTGAGTTTTCCTAGAGACCTAGCTTTTTTTATGTCCTATCACGATGGTCAAAATATGTATCTACCAGAACCCGAACCTGGGACCTTCCGCGTGTAAAGCGGACGTGATAACCACTACATCATAGATACGTAGTAATACTGAGTTTTCCAAGAGAACTAGCTTTTTTATGTCCTATCACGATGGTCAAAATATGTATCTACCAGGGCTCGAACCTGGGACCTTCCGCGTGTAAAGCGGGCGTGATAACCACTACACCATAAATACGTAGTAATGCTGAGTTTACCGAGAGATCTTGCTTTTTTATGCCCAATCACGATGGACAAAATATGTATCTAACAGGGCTCGAACCTGGGACCTTGCACGTGTTAGGCGGACGTGATAACCACTCCACCATATATAAGTAGTAATACTGAGTTTTCCAAGAGACCTAGCTTTTTTATGCCCAATCACGATGGACAAAATATGTATCTACCAGGGCTCGATCATGGGACCTTCCGCGTGTAAAGCGGACGTGATAACCACTACACCGTAGATACGTAGTAATACTGAGTTTTCCAAGAGACCTAGCTTTTTTTGTGTCCTATCACGATGGTCAAAATATGTATCTACCAGGACCCGAACGTGGGACCTTCCGCGTGTAAAGCGGACGTGATAACCACTACACCATAGATACGTAGTAATACTGAGTTTTCCAAAAGAACTAGCTTTTTTATGTCCTATCACGATGGTCAGAATATGTATCTACCAAGGCTCGAACCTGGGACCTTCCGCGTGTAAAGCGGGCGTGATAACCACTACACCATAAATACGTAGTAGTGCTGAGTTTTCCGAGAGATCTAGCTTTTTTATGGACAATCACGATGGACAAAATATGTATCTAACAGGGCTCGAACCTGGGACCTTGCACGTGTTAGGCGGACGTGGTAACCACTCCACCATATATAAGTAGTAATACTGAGTTTTCCGAGAGATCTAGCTAATTTTTATGTCCAATCACGATGGACAAAACATGTATCTACCAGGGCTCGAACATGGACCTTCCGCCTGTAAAGCGGACGTGATAACCACTACTCCCTAGATACGTAGTAATACTGAGTTTTCCAAGAGACCTAGCTTTTTTTATGTCCTATCACGATGGTCAAAATATGTATCTACCAGGACCCGAACCTGGGACCTTCCGCGTGTAAAGCGGACGTAATAACCACTACACCATAGATACGTTTTAATACTGCGTTTTCCAAGAGAACTAGCTTTTTTATGTCCTATCACGATGGTCGAAATATGTATCTACCAGGGCTCGAACCTGGGACCTTCCGCGGGTAAAGCGGACGTGATAACCACTACACCATAGATACGTCGTAATGCTGAGTTTTCCAAGAGACCTAGCTTTTTTATGCCCAATCACGATGGACAAAATATGTATCTAACAGGGCTCGAACCTGGGACCTTGCACGTGTTAGGCGGACGTGATAACCACTACACCATATATAAGTAGTAATTCTGAGTTTTCCGAGAGATCTAGCTAATTTTTAGGCCCAATCACGATGGTCAAAATATGTTTCTACCAGGGCTCGAACCTGGGACCTTCCGCGTGTAAAGCGGACGTGATAACCACTACAACATAGATACGTAGTAATGCTGAAATTTCCAAGAGACCTAGCTTTTTTATGCCCAATCACGATGGACAAAATATGTGTCTACCAGGCCTCGAACCTGGGACCTTCTCCGTGTAAAGCGGACGTGATAACCACTACACCATAGATACGTAGTAATACTGAGTTTTCCAAGAGACCTAGCTTTTTTATGTCCTATCACGATGGTCAAATTATGCATCTACCAGGGTTCGAACCTGGAACCTTCCGCGTGTAAAGCGGACGTGATAACCACTACAACATAGATACGTAGTAGCGCTGAGTTTTCCAAGAGACCTAGCTTTTTTATGCCCAATCACGATGGACAAAATATGTATCTAACAGGGCTCGAACCTGGGACCTTGCACGTGTTAGGCGGACGTGATAACCACTCCACCATATATAAGTAGTAATACTGAGTTTTCCGAGAGATCTAGCTAATTTTTATGTCCAATCACGATGGACAAAACATGTATCTTCCAGGGCTCGAACATGGACCTTCCGCCTGTAAATCGGACGTGATAACCACTACTCCCTAGATACGTAGTAATACTGAGTTTTCCAAGAGACCTAGCTTTTTTTATGTCCTATCACGATGGTCAAAATATGTATCTACCAGGACCCGAACCTGGGACCTTCCGCGTGTAAAGCGGACGTAATAACCACTACACCATAGATAAGTTTTAATACTGCGTTTTCCAAGAGAACTAGCTTTTTTATGTCCTATAACGATGGTCGAAATATGTATCTTACTGGGCTCGAACCTGGGACCTTCCGCGGGTAAAGCGGACGTGATAACCACTACACCATAGATACGTCGTAATGCTGAGTTTTCCAAGAGACCTAGCTTTTTTATGCCCAATCACGATGGACAAAATATGTATCTAACAGGGCTCGAACCTGGGACCTTGCACGTGTTAGGCGGACGTGATAACCACTACACCATATATAAGTAGTAATACTGAGTTTTCCGAGAGATCTAGCTAATTTTTAGGCCCAATCACGATGGTCAAAATATGTTTCTACCAGGGCTCGAACCTGGGACCTTCCGCGTGTAAAGCGGACGTGATAACCACTACAACATAGATACGTAGTAATGCTGAAATTTCCAAGAGACCTAGCTTTTTTATGCCCAATCACGATGGACAAAATATGTGTCTACCAGGCCTCGAACATGGGACCTTCTCCGTGTAAAGGGGACGTGATAACCACTACACCATAGATACGTAGTAATACTGAGTTTTCCAAGAGACCTAGCTTTTTTATGTCCTATCACGATGGTCAAATTATGCATCTACCAGGGCTCGAACCTGGAACCTTCCGCGTGTAAAGCGGACGTGATAACCACTACAACATAGATACGTAGTAGCGCTGAGTTTTCCAAGAGACCTAGCTTTTTTATGCCCAATCACGATGGACAAAATATGTATCTACCAGGGCTAGAACATGGGAACTTCCGCGTGTAAAGCGGACGTGATAAACACTACACCATATATACGTAGTTATACTGAGTTTTCCGAGAGATCTAGCTAATTTTTATGCCCAATCACGATGGACAAAACATGTATCTACCAGGGCTCGAACATGGGACCTTCCGCGTGTAAAGCGTACGTGATAACCACTACTCCCTAGATACGTAGTAATGCTGAGTTTTCCTAGAGACCTAGCTTTTTTTATGTCCTATCACGATGGTCAAAATATGTATCTACCAGAACCCGAACCTGGGACCTTCCGCGTGTAAAGCGGACGTGATAACCACTACATCATAGATACGTAGTAATACTGAGTTTTCCAAGAGAACTAGCTTTTTTATGTCCTATCACGATGGTCAAAATATGTATCTACCAGGGCTCGAACCTGGGACCTTCCGCGTGTAAAGCGGGCGTGATAACCACTACACCATAAATATGTAGTAGTGCTGAGTTTTCCGAGAGATCTAGCTTTTTTATGCCCAATCACGATGGACAAAATATGTATCTAACAGGGCTCGAACCTGGGACCTTCCGCGTGTAAAGCGGACGTGATAACCACTACACCATAGATACGTAACAATACTGAGTTTTCCAAGAGACCTAGCTTTTTTTATGTCCTATCACGATGGACAAAGTTGTTATCTAACAGGGCTCGAACCTGGGCCCTTGCACGTGTTAGGCGGACGTGATAACCACTACACCATATATAAGTAGTAACACTGAGTTTTCCGAGAGATCTAGCTAATTTTTATGCCCAATCACGATGGACAAAATATGTATATAACAGGGCTCGAACCTGGGACCTTGCACGTGTTAGGCGGACGTGATAATCACTCCACCATATATAAGTAGTAATACTGAGTTTTCCGAGAGACCTAGCTTTTTTATGCCCAATCACGATGGACAAAATATGTATCTACCAGGGCTCGAACATGGGACCTTCCGCGTGTAAAGCTGACGTGATAACCACTACACCCTAGCTACGTAGCAATACTGAGTTTTCCAAGAGACCTAGCTTTTTTTATGTCCTATCACGATGGACAAAGTTGTTATCTAACAGGGCTCGAACCTGGGACCTTCCGCGTGTAAAGCGGACGTGATAACCACTACACCATAGATACGTAGTAATACTGAGTTTTCCGAGAGATCTAGCTAATTTTTAGGCCCAATCACGATGGTCAAAATATGTATCTACCAGGGCTCGAACCTGGGACCTTCCGCGTGTAAAGCGGACGTGATAACCACTACACCATACATACGTAGTAATACTGAGTTTTCCAAGAGACCTAGCTTTTTTATGTCCTATCACGATGGTCAAATTATGCATCTACCAGGGTTCGAACCTGGAACCTTCCGCGTGTAAAGCGGACGTGATAACCACTACAACATAGATACGTAGTAGCGCTGAGTTTTCCAAGAGACCTAGCTTTTTTATGCCCAATCACGATGGACAAAATATGTATCTACCAGGGCTAGAACATGGGACCTTCCGCGTGTAAAGCGGACGTGATAACCACTACACCATAGATTCGTAATTTAGCTGAGTTTTCCAAGAGACCTAGCTTTTTTATGCCCAATCACGATGGAAAAATATGTATCTACCCGGGCTCGAACCTGGGACCTTCCGCGTGTAAAGCGGACGTGATAAACACTACACCATATATACGTAGTTATACTGAGTTTTCCGAGAGATCTAGCTAATTTTTATGCCCAATCACGATGGACAAAACATGTATCTACCAGGGCTCGAACATGGGACCTTCCGCGTGTAAAGCGTACGTGATAACCACTACTCCCTAGATACGTAGTAATGCTGAGTTTTCCAAGAGACCTAGCTTTTTTTATGTCCTATCACGATGGTCAAAATATGTATCTACCAGAACCCGAACTGGGACCTTCCGCGTGTAAAGCGGACGTGATAACCACTACATCATAGATACGTAGTAATACTGAGTTTTCCAAGAGAACTAGCTTTTTTATGTCCTATCACGATGGTCAAAATATGTATCTACCAGGGCTCGAACCTGGGACCTTCCGCGTGTAAAGCGGGCGTGATAACCACTACACCATAAATACGTAGTAATGCTGAGTTTACCGAGAGATCTTGCTTTTTTATGCCCAATCACGATGGACAAAATATGTATCTAACACGGCTCGAACCTGGGACCTTGCACGTGTTAGGCGGACGTGATAACCACTCCACCATATATAAGTAGTAATACTGAGTTTTCCAAGAGACCTAGCTTTTTTATGCCCAATCACGATGGACAAAATATGTATCTACCAGGGCTCGAACATGGGACCTTCCGCGTGTAAAGCGGACGTGATAACCACTACACCGTAGATACGTAGTAATACTGAGTTTTCCAAGAGACCTAGCTTGTTTTGTGTCCTATCACGATGGTCAAAATATGTATCTACCAGGACCCGAACCTGGGACCTTCCGCGTGTAAAGCGGACGTGATAACCACTACACCATAGATACGTAGTAATACTGTGTTTTCCAAAAGAACTAGCTTTTTTATGTCCTATCACGATGGTCAGAATATGTATCTACCAAGGCTCGAACCTGGGACCTTCCGCGTGTAAAGCGGACGTGATAACCACTACACCATAAATACGTAGTAGTGCTGAGTTTTCCGAGAGATCTAGCTTTTTTATGCCCAATCACGATGGACAAAATATGTATCTAACAGGGCTCGAACCTGGGACCTTGCACGTGTTAGGCGGACGTGATAACCACGCCACCATATATAAGTAGTAATACTGAGTTTTCCGAGAGATCTAGCTAATTTTTATGTCCAATTACGATGGACAAAACATGTATCTACCAGGGCTCGAACATGGACCTTCCGCCTGTAAAGCGGACGTGATAACCACTACACCATAGATACGTAGTAATACTGAGTTTTCCAAGAGACCTAGCTTTTTTATGTCCTATCACGATGGTCAAAATATGTATCTACCAGAACCCGAACCTGGGACCTTCCGCGTGTAAAGCGGACGTGATAACCACTACACCATAGATACGTAGTAATACTGAGTTTTCCAAGAGAACTAGCTTTTTTATGTCCTATCACGATGGTCAAAATATGTATCTACCAGGGCTCGAACCTGGGACCTTCCGCGTGTAAAGCGGGCGTGATAACCACTACACCATAAATACGTAGTAATGCTGAGTTTTCCAAGAGACCTTGCTTTTTTATGCCCAATCACGATGGAAAAATATGTATCTACCCGGGCTCGAACCTGGGACCTTCCGCGTGTAAAGCCGACGTGATAACCACTACACCATAGATACGTAACAATACTGAGTTTTCCAAGAGACCTAGCTTTTTTTATGTCCTATCACGATGGACAAACTTGTTATCTAACAGGGCTCGAACCTGGGACCTTGCACGTGTTAGGCGGACGTGATAACCACTACACCATATATACGTAGTAATACTGAGTTTTCCGAGAGATCTAGCTAATTTTTATGCCCAATCACGATGGACAAAATATGTATCTAACAGGGCTCGAACCTGGGACCTTGCACGTGTTAGGCGGACGTGATAATCACTCCACCATATATAAGTAGTAATACTGAGTTTTCCGAGAGACCTAGCTTTTTTATGCCCAATCACGATGGACAAAATATGTATCTACCAGGGCTCGAACATGGGACCTTCCGCGTGTAAAGCTGACGTGATAACCACTACACCCTAGCTACGTAGCAATACTGAGTTTTCCAAGAGACCTAGCTTTTTTTATGTCCTATCACGATGGACAAAGTTGTTATCTAACAGGGCTCGAACCTGGGACCTTCCGCGTGTAAAGCGGACGTGATAACCACTACACCATAGATACGTAGTAATACTGAGTTTTCCAAGAGAACTAGCTTTTTTATGCCCAATCACGATGGACAAAATATGTATCTACCAGGGCTCGAACCTGGGACCATCCGCGTGTTAGGCGGACGTGATAACCACTACACCACAGATACGTAGTAATACTGAGTTTTCCAAGAGACCTAGCTTTTTTTATGTCCTATCACGATGGTCAAAATATGTATCTACCAGGACCCGAACCTGGGACCTTCCGCGTGTAAAGCGGACGTGATAACCACTACAACATAGATACGTCGTAATGCTGAGTTTTCCAAGAGACCTAGCTTTTTATGCCCAATCACGATGGACAAAATATGTATCTAACAGGGCTCGAACTTGGGACCTTGCACGTGGTAGGCGGACGTGATAACCACTACACCATATATAAGTAGTAATACTGAGTTTTCCAAGAGACCTAGCTTTTTTATGTCCTTTCACGATGGTCAAAATATGCATCTACCAGGGCTCGAACCTGGGACCTTCCGCGTGTAAAGCGGACGTGATAACCACTACACCATAGATACGTAACAATACTGAGTTTTCCAAGAGAACTAGCTTTATTATGCCCAATTACGATGGACAAAGTATGTATCTACCAGGTCTCGAACCTGGGACCTTCCGCGTGTAAAGCGGACGTGATAACCACTACACCATAGATACGTAGTAATGCTGAGTTTTCCAAGAGACCTAGCTTTTTTATGTCCTATCACGATGGTCAAAATATGTATCTACCAGAACCCGAACCTGGGACCTTCCGCGTGTAAAGCGGACGTGATAACCACTACACCATAGATACGTAGTAATACTGAGTTTTCCAAGAGAACTAGCTTTTTTATGTCCTATCACGATGGTCAAAATATGTATCTACCAGGGCTCGAACCTGGGACCTTCCGCGTGTAAAGCGGACGTGATAACCACTACACCATAGATACGTAGTAATACTGAGTTTTCCAAGAGAACTAGCTTTTTTATGTCCTATCACGATGGTCAAAATATGTATCTACCAGGGCTCGAACCTGGGACCTTCCGCGTGTAAAGCGGGCGTGATAACCACTACACCATAAATACGTAGTAATGCTGAGTTTTCCAAGAGACCTTGCTTTTTTATGCCCAATCACGATGGAAAAATATGTATCTACCCGGGCTCGAACCTGGGACCTTCCGCGTGTAAAGCCGACGTGATAACCACTACACCATAGATACGTAACAATACTGAGTTTTCCAAGAGACCTAGCTTTTTTTATGTCCTATCACGATGGACAAACTTGTTATCTAACAGGGCTCGAACCTGGGACCTTGCACGTGTTAGGCGGACGTGATAACCACTACACCATATATAAGTAGTAATACTGAGTTTTCCGAGAGATCTAGCTAATTTTTATGCCCAATCACGATGGACAAAATATGTATCTAACAGGGCTCGAACCTGGGACCTTGCACGTGTTAGGCGGACGTGATAATCACTCCACCATATATAAGTAGTAATACTGAGTTTTCCGAGAGACCTAGCTTTTTTATGCCCAATCACGATGGACAAAATATGTATCTACCAGGGCTCGAACATGGGACCTTCCGCGTGTAAAGCTGACGTGATAACCACTACACCCTAGCTACGTAGCAATACTGAGTTTTCCAAGAGACCTAGCTTTTTTTATGTCCTATCACGATGGACAAAGTTGTTATCTAACAGGGCTCGAACCTGGGACCTTCCGCGTGTAAAGCGGACGTGATAACCACTACACCATAGATACGTAGTAATACTGAGTTTTCCAAGAGAACTAGCTTTTTTATGCCCAATCACGATGGACAAAATATGTATCTACCAGGGCTCGAACCTGGGACCATCCGCGTGTTAGGCGGACGTGATAACCACTACACCACAGATACGTAGTAATACTGAGTTTTCCAAGAGACCTAGCTTTTTTTATGTCCTATCACGATGGTCAAAATATGTATCTACCAGGACCCGAACCTGGGACCTTCCGCGTGTAAAGCGGACGTGATAACCACTACAACATAGATACGTCGTAATGCTGAGTTTTCCAAGAGACCTAGCTTTTTATGCCCAATCACGATGGACAAAATATGTATCTAACAGGGCTCGAACTTGGGACCTTGCACGTGTTAGGCGGACGTGATAACCACTACACCATATATAAGTAGTAATACTGAGTTTTCCAAGAGACCTAGCTTTTTTATGTCCTTTCACGATGGTCAAAATATGCATCTACCAGGGCTCGAACCTGGGACCTTCCGCGTGTAAAGCGGACGTGATAACCACTACACCATAGATCCGTAACAATACTGAGTTTTCCAAGAGAACTAGCTTTATTATGCCCAATTACGATGGACAAAGTATGTATCTACCAGGTCTCGAACCTGGGACCTTCCGCGTGTAAAGCGGACGTGATAACCACTACACCATAGATACGTAGTAATGCTGAGTTTTCCAAGAGACCTAGCTATTTTATGTCCTATCACGATGGTCAAAATATGTATCTACCAGGGCTCGAACCTGGGACCTTCCGCGTGTAAAGCGGACGTGATAACCACTACAACATAGATACGTAGTAATGCTGAAATTTCCAAGAGACCTAGCTTTTTTATGCCCAATCACGATGGTCAAAATATGCATCTACCAGGGCTCGAACCTGGGACCTTCCGCGTGTAAAGCGGACGTGATAACCACTGCAACATAGATACGTAGTAGCGCTGAGTTTTCCAAGAGACCTAGCTTTTTTATGCCCAATCACGATAGACAAAATATGTATCTACCAGGTCGCGAACATGGGACCTTCCGCGTGTAAAGCGGACGTGATAACCACTACACCCTAGATACGTAGTAATACTGAGTTTTCCAAGAGACCTAGCTTTTTTTGTGTCCTATCACGATGGTCAAAATATGTATCTACCAGGACCCGAACCTGGGACCTTCCGCGTGTAAAGCGGACGTGATAACCACTACACCATAGATACGTAGTAATACTGAGTTTTCCAAGAGAACTAGCTTTTTTATGTCCTATCACGATGGTCAAAATATGTATCTACCAGGGCTCGAACCTGGGACCTTCCGCGTGTAAAGCGGGCGTGATAACCACTACACCATAAATACGTAGTAATGCTGAGTTTACCGAGAGATCTTGCTTTTTTATGCCCAATCACGATGGACAAAATATGTATCTAACAGGGCTCGAACCTGGGACCTTGCACGTGTTAGGCGGACGTGATAACCACTCCACCATATATAAGTAGTAATACTGAGTTTTCCAAGAGACCTAGCTTTTTTATGCCCAATCACGATGGACAAAATATGTATCTACCAGGGCTCGAACATGGGACCTTCCGCGTGTAAAGCGGACGTGATAACCACTACACCGTAGATACGTAGTAATACTGAGTTTTCCAAGAGACCTAGCTTTTTTTGTGTCCTATCACGATGGTCAAAATATGTATCTACCAGGACCCGAACCTGGGACCTTCCGCGTGTAAAGCGGACGTGATAACCACTACACCATAGATACGTAGTAATACTGAGTTTTCCAAAAGAACTAGCTTTTTTATGTCCTATCACGATGGTCAGAATATGTATCTACCAAGGCTCGAACCTGGGACCTTCCGCGTGTAAAGCGGGCGTGATAACCACTACACCATAAATACGTAGTAGTGCTGAGTTTTCCGAGAGATCTAGCTTTTTTATGCCCAATCACGATGGACAAAATATGTATCTAACAGGGCTCGAACCTGGGACCTTGCACGTGTTAGGCGGACGTGATAACCACTCCTCCATATATAAGTAGTAATAATGAGTTTTCCGAGAGATCTAGCTATTTTTTATGTCCAATCACGATGGACAAAACATGTATCTACCAGGGCTCGAACATGGACCTTCCGCCTGTAAAGCGGACGTGATAACCACTACACCATAGATACGTAGTAATACTGAGTTTTCCAAGAGACCTAGCTTTTTTATGTCCTATCACGATGGTCAAAATATGTATCTACCAGAACCCGAACCTGGGACCATCCGCGTGTAAAGCGGACGTGATAACCACTACACCATAGATACGTAGTAATACTGAGTTTTCCAAGAGAACTAGCTTTTTTATGTCCTATCACGATGGTCAAAATATGTATCTACCAGGGCTCGAACCTGGGACCTTCCTGGTGTAAAGCGGGCGTGATAACCACTACACCATAAATACGTAGTGATGCTGAGTTTTCCAAGAGACCTTGCTTTTTTATGCCCAATCACGATGGAAAAATATGTATCTACCCGGGCTCGAACCTGGGACCTTCCGCGTGTAAAGCGGACGTGATAACCACTACACCATAGATACGTAGCAATACTGAGTTTTCCAAGAGACCTAGCTTTCTTATGTCCTATCACGATGGACAAAGTTGTTATCTAACAGGGCTCGAACCTGGGACCTTGCACGTGTTAGGCGGACGTGATAACCACTACACCATATATAAGTAGTAATACTGAGTTTTCCGAGAGATCTAGCTAATTTTTATGCCCAATCACGATGGACAAAATATGTATCTAACAGGGCTCGAACCTGGGACCTTGCACGTGTTAGGCGGACGTGATAATCACTCCACCATATATAAGTAGTAATACTGAGTTTTCCGAGAGACCTAGCTTTTTTATGCCCAATCACGATGGACAAAATATGTATCTACCAGGGCTCGAACATGGGACCTTCCGCGTGTAAAGCTGACGTGATAACCACTACACCCTAGCTACGTAGCAATACTGAGTTTTCCAAGAGACCTAGCTTTTTTTATGTCCTATCACGATGGACAAAGTTGTTATCTAACAGGGCTCGAACCTGGGACCTTCCGCGTGTAAAGCGGACGTGATAACCACTACACCATAGATACGTAGTAATACTGAGTTTTCCAAGAGAACTAGCTTTTTTATGCCCAATCACGATGGACAAAATATGTATCTACCAGGGCTCGAACCTGGGACCTTCCGCGTGTAAAGCGGACGTGATAACCACTACAACATAGATACGTAGTAATACTGAGTTTTCCAAGAGAACTAGCTTTTTTATGCCCAATCACGATGGACAAAATATGTATCTACCAGGGCTCGAACCTGGGACCTTCCGCGTGTAAAGCGGACGTGATAACCACTACACCATAGATACGTAGTAATCCTGAGTTTTCCAATAGACCTAGTTTTTTTATGTCCTATCACGATGGTCAATATATGTATCTACCAGGACCCGAACCTGGGACCTTCCGCGTGAACAGCGGACGTGATAACCACTATACCATAGATACGTAGTAATACTGAGTTTTCCAAAAGAACTAGCTTTTTTATGTCCTATCACGATGGTCAGAATATGTATCTACCAAGGCTCGAACCTGGGACCTTCCGCGTGTAAAGCGGGCGTGATAACCACTACACCATAAATACGTAGTAGTGCTGAGTTTTCCGAGAGATCTAGCTTTTTTATGCCCAATCACGATGGACAAAATATGTATCTAACAGGGCTCGAACCTGGGACCTTGCACGTGTTAGGCGGACGTGATAACCACTCCGCCATATATAAGTAGTAATAATGAGTTTTCCGAGAGATCTAGCTATTTTTTATGTCCAATCACGATGGACAAAACATGTATCTACCAGGGCTCGAACATGGACCTTCCGCCTGAAAAGCGGACGTGATAACCACTACACCATAGATACGTAGTAATACTGAGTTTTCCAAGAGACCTAGCTTTTTTATGTCCTATCACGATGGTCAAAATATGTATCTACCAGAACCCGAACCTGGGACCATCCGCGTGTAAAGCGGACGTGATAACCACTACACCATAGATACGTAGTAATACTGAGTTTTCCAAGAGAACTAGCTTTGTTATGTCCTATCACGATGGTCAAAATATGTATCTACCAGGGCTCGAACCTGGGACCTTCCGCGTGTAAAGCGGGCGTGATAACCACTACACCATAAATACGTAGTAATGCTGAGTTTTCCAAGAGACCTTGCTTTTTTATGCCCAATCACGATGGAAAAATATGTATCTACCCGGGCTCGAACCTGGGACCTTCCGCGTGTAAAGCGGGCGTGATAACCACTACACCATAAATACGTAGTGATGCTGAGTTTTCCAAGAGACCTTGCTTTTTTATGCCCAATCACGATGGAAAAATATGTATCTACCCGGGCTCGAACCTGGGACCTTCCGCGTGTAAAGCGGACGTGATAACCACTACACCATAGATACGTAGCAATACTGAGTTTTCCAAGAGACCTAGCTTTTTTATGTCCTATCACGATGGACAAAGTTGTTATCTAACAGGGCTCGAACCTGGGACCTTGCACGTGTTAGGCGGACGTGATAACCACTACACCATATATAAGTAGTAATACTGAGTTTTCCGAGAGATCTAGCTAATTTTTATGCCCAATCACGATGGACAAAATATGTATCTAACAGGGCTCGAACCTGGGACCTTGCACGTGTTAGGCGGACGTGATAATCACTCCACCATATATAAGTAGTAATACTGAGTTTTCCGAGAGACCTAGCTTTTTTATGCCCAATCACGATGGACAAAATATGTATCTACCAGGGCTCGAACATGG
Organism: Phalangium opilio; assembly: GCF_054372755.1. Lineage (NCBI taxonomy): Eukaryota > Metazoa > Arthropoda > Arachnida > Opiliones > Phalangiidae > Phalangium > Phalangium opilio. The sequence continues at coordinate 1,953,416 of NW_028324148.1, read as the reverse complement.
GACCTTCCGCGTGTAAAGCTGACGTGATAACCACTACACCCTAGCTACGTAGCAATACTGAGTTTTCCAAGAGACCTAGCTTTTTTTATGTCCTATCACGATGGACAAAGTTGTTATCTAACAGGGCTCGAACCTGGGACCTTCCGCGTGTAAAGCGGACGTGATAACCACTACACCATAGATACGTAGTAATACTGAGTTTTCCAAGAGAACTAGCTTTTTTATGCCCAATCACGATGGACAAAATATGTATCTACCAGGGCTCGAACCTGGGACCTTCCGCGTGTAAAGCGGACGTGATAACCACTACAACATAGATACGTAGTAATACTGAGTTTTCCAAGAGAACTAGCTTTTTTATGCCCAATCACGATGGACAAAATATGTATCTACCATGGCTCGAACCTGGGACCTTCCGCGTGTAAAGCGGACGTGATAACCACTACACCATAGATACGTAGTAATCCTGAGTTTTCCAATAGACCTAGTTTTTTTATGTCCTATCACGATGGTCAATATATGTATCTACCAGGACCCGAACCTGGGACCTTCCGCGTGAAAAGCGGACGTGATAACCACTATACCATAGATACGTAGTAATACTGAGTTTTCCAAATGAACTAGCTTTTTTATGTCCTATCACGATGGTCAGAATATGTATCTACCAAGGCTCGAACCTGGGACCTTCCGCGTGTAAAGCGGGCGTGATAACCACTACACCATAAATACGTAGTAGTGCTGAGTTTTCCGAGAGATCTAGCTTTTTTATGCCCAATCACGATGGACAAAATATGTATCTAACAGGGCTCGAACCTGGGACCTTGCACGTGTTAGGCGGACGTGATAACCACTCCACCATATATAAGTAGTAATAATGAGTTTTCCGAGAGATCTAGCTATTTTTTATGTCCAATCACGATGGACAAAACATGTATCTACCAGGGCTCGAACATGGACCTTCCGCCTGAAAAGCGGACGTGATAACCACTACACCATAGATACGTAGTAATACTGAGTTTTCCAAGAGACCTAGCTTTTTTATGTCCTATCACGATGGTCAAAATATGTATCTACCAGAACCCGAACCTGGGACCATCCGCGTGTAAAGCGGACGTGATAACCACTACACCATAGATACGTAGTAATACTGAGTTTTCCAAGAGAACTAGCTTTGTTATGTCCTATCACGATGGTCAAAATATGTATATACCAGGGCTCGAACCTGGGACCTTCCGCGTGTAAAGCGGGCGTGATAACCACTACACCATAAATACGTAGTAATGCTGAGTTTTCCAAGAGACCTTGCTTTTTTATGCACAATCACGATGGAAAAATATGTATCTACCCGGGCTCGAACCTGGGACCTTCCGCGTGTAAAGCGGACGTGATAACCACTACACCATAGATACGTAGCAATACTGAGTTTTCCAAGAGACCTAGCTTTTTTATGTCCTATCACGATGGACAAAGTTGTTATCTAACAGGGCTCGAACCTGGGACCTTGCACGTGTTAGGCGGACGTGATAACCACTACACCATATATAAGTAGTAATACTGAGTTTTCCGAGAGATCTAGCTAATTTTTATGCCCAATCACGATGGACAAAATATGTATCTAACAGGGCTCGAACCTGGGACCTTGCACGTGTTAGGCGGACGTGATAATCACTCCACCATATATAAGTAGTAATACTGAGTTTTCCGAGAGACCTAGCTTTTTTATGCCCAATCACGATGGACAAAATATGTATCTACCAGGGCTCGAACATGGGACCTTCCGCGTGTAAAGCTGACGTGATAACCACTACACCCTAGCTACGTAGCAATACTGAGTTTTCCAAGAGACCTAGCTTTTTTTATGTCCTATCACGATGGACAAAGTTGTTATCTAACAGGGCTCGAACCTGGGACCTTCCGCGTGTAAAGCGGACGTGATAACCACTACACCATAGATACGTAGTAATACTGAGTTTTCCAAGAGAACTAGCTTTTTTATGCCCAATCACGATGGACAAAATATGTATCTACCAGGGCTCGAACCTGGGACCTTCCGCGTGTAAAGCGGACGTGATAACCACTACAACATAGATACGTAGTAATACTGAGTTTTCCAAGAGAACTAGCTTTTTTATGCCCAATCACGATGGACAAAATATGTATCTACCAGGGCTCGAACCTGGGACCTTCCGCGTGTAAAGCGGACGTGATAACCACTACACCATAGATACGTAGTAATCCTGAGTTTTCCAATAGACCTAGTTTTTTTATGTCCTATCACGATGGTCAATGTATGTATCTACCAGGACCCGAACCTGGGACCTTCCGCGTGAAAAGCGGACGTGATAACCACTATACCATAGATACGTAGTAATACTGAGTTTTCCAAGAGAACTAGCTTTTTTATGCCCAATCACGATGGACAAAATATTTATCTACCAGGGCTCGAACCTGGGACCTTCCGCGTGTAAAGCGGACGTGATAACCACTACACAATAGATACGTATTAATACTGAGTTTTCCAAGAGACCTATCTTTTTTATGCCCAATCACGATGGACAAAATATGTATCTACCAGGGCTCGAACCTGGGACCTTCCGCGTGTAAAGCGGACGTGATAACCACTACACCATATATAAGTAGTAATACTGAGTTTTCCGAGAGATCTAGCTAATTTTTATGCCCAATCACGATGGACAAAATATGTATCTAACAGGGCTCGAACTTGGGACCTTGCACGTGTTAGGCGGACGTGATAACCACTACACCATATATAAGTAGTAATACTGAGTTTTCCGAGAGATCTAGCTAATTTTTATGCCCAATCACGATGGACAAAATATGTATCTAACAGGGCTCGAACCTGGGACCTTGCACGTGTTAGGCGGACGTGATACTCACTCCACCATATATAAGTAGTAACACTGAGTTTTCCGAGAGACCTAGCTTTTTTATGCCCATTCACGATGGACAAAATATGTATCTACCAGGGCTCGAACATGGGACCTTCCGCGTGTAAAGCGGACGTGATAACCACTACACCCTAGCTACGTAGCAATACTGAGTTTTCCAAGAGACCTAGCTTTTTTTATGTCCTATCACGATGGTCAAAATATGTTTCTACCAGGACCCGAACCTGGGACCTTCCGCGTGTAAAGCGGACGTGATAACCACTACACCATAGATACGTAGTAATACTGATTTTTCCAAGAGAACTAGCTTTTTTATGCCCAATCACGATGGACAAAATATTTATCTACCAGGGCTCGAACCTGGGACCTTCCGCGTGTAAAGCGGACGTGATAACCACTACACCATAGATACGTAGTAATACTGAGTTTTCCAAGAGAACTAGCTTTTTTATGCCCAATCACGATGGACAAAATATGTATCTACCAGGGCTCGAACCTGGGACCTTCCGCGTGTAAAGCGGACGTGATAACCACTACACAATAGATACGTATTAATACTGAGTTTTCCAAGAGACCTAGCTTTTTTATGTCCTATCACGATGGTCAAAATATGTATCTACCAGGGCTCGAACATGGGACCTTCCGCGTGTAAAGCGGACGTGATAACCACGACACCATAGATACGTAGGAATACTGAGTTTTCCAAGAGACCTAGCTTTTTTTGTGTCCTATCACGATGGTCAAAATATGTATCTACCAGGACCCGAACCTGGGACCTTCCGCGTGTAAAGCGGACGTGATAACCACTACACCATAGATACGTAGTAATACTGAGTTTTCCAAGAGAACTAGCTTTTTTATGTCCTATCACGATGGTCAAAATATGTATCTACCAGGGCTCGAACCTGGGACCTGTCGCGTGTAAAGCGGGCGTGATAACCACTACACCAAAAATACGTAGTAATGCTGAGTTTTCCGAGAGATCTAGCTTTTTTATGCCCAATCACGATGGACAAAATATGTGTCTACCAGGGCTCGAACCTGGGACCTTGCACGTGTTAGGCGGACGTGATAACCACTCCACCTTACATAAGTAGTAATACTGAGTTTTCCGAGAGATCTAGCTAATTTTTATGCCCAATCACGATGGACAAAACATGTATCTACCAGGGCTCGAACATGGGACCTTCCGCGTGTAAAGCGGACGTGATAACCACTACAACATAGATACGTAGTAGCGCTGAGTTTTCCAAGAGACCTAGCTTTTTTATGCCCAATCACGATGGACAAAATATGTATCTACCAGGGCTCGAACATGGGACCTTCCGCGTGTAAAGCGGACGTGATAACCACTACACCGTAGATACGTAGTAATACTGAGTTTTCCAAGAGACCTAGCTTTTTTTGTGTCCTATCTAGGGTTCTAAATCGGTAAATTACCATGGTAATTTACACGGTAATTTACCATGGTAACTGTAATTTACGATTTTCTCGGGTAAATTACGAAAACGGTAATTACCCTGGTAATTACCGTGGTAATTTACGCTGGTAAATTAACACGATGGTAATTTACCACCGAATTTTAATTTGCTTCACTTTCAAAATGGTCTAAAGGCTCCATATTTTGCTCTACTCGTGCATGCACACTAATTTCTTCCCATATGAATAAGTCTTAAAAGGTCGAACGGCAAGCGTGGGAAAAATTTGATTAAGGAAATGAAATTTGATTTTCTCGTCTATTCTTGTTGTCGAGTTCGTTTGCTTTAGCTGGAAAGCTGAAGTTGTTAGAATTTTCTAGAGATGGGCATGGGCCCATACCGATACCAATATCGGCACCAAAATTTGACTAAACCGATATATCGGTATTTGTTTAAACTGGTATCGGCCCTTCTCTAGAATTTGGTTCTAAAAACGTGAAACAGCAAAAATTCGCAAAATTGGTAAGAAGAAGAAAGTGGATGTTGCTGTTCAAAAGTATTTTGAGCTGCAAACATCAAAACTCGATGTTTAAATAATGTAAGACACTATGCTATAAAAAGAATACCTGTGTTCAAGTGATATTTTCATTATTTAGCTTAAAAACGATCAATATAATTTAATTTTTGAATTTTCGTAAATTACCATGAACGGTAATTTACGCGGTAAATTACGGTGTAATTTACCATTTTCCAAAATTACCGTAATTTTCGAACCCTAGTCCTATCACGATGGTCAAAATATGTATCTACCAGGACCCGAACCTGGGACCTTCCGCGTGTAAAGCGGACGTGATAACCACTACAACATAGATACGTAGTAATACTGAGTTTTCCAAAAGAACTAGCTTTTTTATGTCCTATCACGATGGTCAGAATATGTATCTACCAGGGCTCGAACCTGGGACCTTCCGCGTGTAAAGCGGGCGTGATAACCACTACACCATAAATACGTAGTAGTGCTGAGTTTTCCGAGAGATCTAGCTTTTTTATGCCCAATCACGATGAACAAAATATGTATCTAACAGGGCTCGAACCTGGGACCTTGCACGTGTTAGGCGGACGTGATAACCACTCCACCATATATAAGTAGTAATACTGAGTTTTCCGAGAGATCTAGCTAATTTTTATGTCCAATCACGATGGACAAAACATGTACCTACCAGGGCTCGAACATGGACCTTCCGCCTGTAAAGCGGACGTGATAACCACTACACCATAGATACGTAGTAATACTGAGTTTTCCAAGAGACCTAGCTTTTTATGTCCTATCACGATGGTCAAAATATGTATCTACCAGAACCCGAACCTGGGACCTTCCGCGTGTAAAGCGGACGTGATAACCACTACACCATAGATACGTAGTAATACTGAGTTTTCCAAGAGAACTAGCTTTTTTATGTCCTATCACGATGGTCAAAATATGTATCTACCAGGGCTCGAACCTGGGACCTTCCGCGTGTAAAGCGGGCGTGATAACCACTACACCATAAATACGTAGTAATGCTGAGTTTTCCAAGAGACCTAGCTTTTTTATGCCCAATCACGATGGAAAAATATGTATCTACCCGGGCTCGAACCTGGGACCTTCCGCGTGTAAAGCGGACGTGATAACCACTACACCCTAGCTACGTAGCAATACTGAGTTTTCCAAGAGACCTAGCTTTTTTTATGTCCTATCACGATGGTCAAAATATGTATCTACCAGGACCCGAACCTGGGACCTTCCGCGTGTAAAGCGGACGTGATAACCACTACACCATAGATACGTAGTAATACTGAGTTTTCCAAGAGAACTAGCTTTTTTATGCCCAATCACGATGGACAAAATATGTATCTACCAGGGCTCGAACCTGGGACCTTCCGCGTGTAAAGCGGACGTGATAACCACTACACCATAGATACGTAGTAATCCTGAGTTTTCCAATAGACCTAGCTTTTTTATGTCCTATCACGATGGTCAATATATGTATCTACCAGGACCCGAACCTGGGACCTTCCGCGTGAAAAGCGGACGTGATAACCACTACACCATAGATACGTAGTAATACTGAGTTTTCCAAGAGAACTAGCTTTTTTATGCCCAATCACGATGGACAAAATATGTATCTACCAGGGCTCGAACCTGGGACCTTCCGCGTGTAAAGCGGACGTGATAACCACTACACAATAGATACGTATTAATACTGAGTTTTCCAAGAGACCTAGCTTTTTTATGTCCTATCACGATGGTCAAAATATGTATCTACCAGGGCTCGAACATGGGACCTTCCGCGTGTAAAGCGGACGTGATAACCACTACACCATAGATACGTAGGAATACTGAGTTTTCCAAGAGACCTAGCTTTTTTGTGTCCTATCACGATGGTCAAAATATGTATCTACCAGGACCCGAACCTGGGACCTTTCGCGTGTAAAGCGGGCGTGATAACCACTACACCATAAATACGTAGTAATGCTGAGTTTTCCGAGAGATCTAGCTTTTTTATGCCCAATCACGATGGACAAAATATGTGTACCAGGGCTCGAACCTGGGACCTTGCACGTGTTAGGCGGACGTGATAACCACTCCACCTTACATAAGTAGTAATACTGAGTTTTCCGAGAGATCTAGCTAATTTTTATGCCCAATCACGATGGACAAAACATGTATCTACCAGGGCTCGAACATGGGACCTTCCGCGTGTAAAGCGGACGTGATAACCACTACACCATAGATACGTAGTAATACTGAGTTTTCCAAGTGACCTAGCTTTTTTATGTCCTATCACGATGGTCAAAATATGTATCTACCAGGGCTCGAACCTGGGACCTTCCGCGTGTAAAGCGGACGTGATAACCACTACAACATAGATACGTAGTAGTGCTGAGTTTTCCAAGAGACCTAGCTTTTTTATGCCCAATCACGATTGACAAAATATGTATCTACCAGGGCTCGAACATGGGACCTTCCGCGTGTAAAGCGGACGTTATAACCACTACACCGTAGATACGTAGTAATACTGAGTTTTCCAAGAGACCTAGCTTTTTTTGTGTCCTATCACGATGGTCAAAATATGTATCTACCAGGACCCGAACCTGGGACCTTCCGCGTGTAAAGCGGACGTGATAACCACTACACCATAGATACGTAGCAATACTGAGTTTTCCAAGAGACCTAACTTTTTTTATGTCCTATCACGATGGTCAAAATATGTATCTACCTGGGCTCGAACCTGGGACCTTCCTCGAGTAAAGCGGACGTGATAACCACAACACCATAGATACGTCGTAATGCTGAGTTTTCCAAGAGACCTAGCTTTTTCATGCCCAATCACGATGGACAAAGTAGTTATCTAACAGGGCTCGAACCTGGGACCTTGCACGTGTTAGGCGGACGTGATAACCACTACACCATATATAAGTAGTAATACTGAGTTTTCCGAGAGATCTAGCTAATTTTTATGCCCAATCACGATGGTCAAAATATGTATCTACCAGGGCTCGAACCTGGGACCTTCCGTGTGTAAAGCGGACGTGATAACCACTACAACATAGATACGTAGTAATGCTGAAATTTCCAAGAGACCTAGCTTTTTTATGCCCAATCACGATGGACAAAATATGTGTCTACCTGGCCTCGAACCTGGGACCTTCCCCGTGTAAAGCGGACGTGATAACCACTACACCATAGATACGTAGTGATACTGAGTTTTCCAAGAGACCTAGCTTTTTTATGTCCTATCACGATGGTCAAATTATGCATCTACCAGGGCTCGAACCCGGAACCTTCCGCGTGTAAAGCGGACGTGATAACCACTACAACATAGATACGTAGTAGCGCTGAGTTTTCCAAGAGACCTAGCTTTTTTATGCCCAATCACGATGGACAAAATATGTATCTACCAGGGCTCGAACATGGGACCTTCCGCGTGTAAAGCGGACGTGATAACCACTACACCATACATTCGTAGTTGAGCTGCGTTTTCCAAGAGACCTAGCTTTTTATGCCCAATCACGATGGACAAAATATGTATCTACCAGGGCTCGAACCTGGGACCTTCCGCGTGTAAAGCGGACGTGATAACCACTACAACATAGATACGTAGTAATGCTGAAATTTCCAAGAGACCTAGCTTTTTTATGCCCAATCACGATGGTCAAAATATGCATCTACCAGGGCTCGAACCTGGGACCTTCCGCGTGTAAAGCGGACGTGATAACCACTACAACATAGATACGTAGTAGCGCTGAGTTTTCCAAGAGACCTAGCTTTTTTATGCCCAATCACGATGGACAAAATATTAGCTACCAGGGCTCGAACATGGGACCTTCCGCGTGTAAAGCGGACGTGATAACCACTACACCCTAGATACGTAGTAATACTGAGTTTTCCAAGAGACCTAGCTTTTTTTGTGTCCTATCACGATGGTCAAAATATGTATATATCAGGACCCGAGCCCGGGACCTTCCGCGTGTAAAGCGGACGTGATAACCACTACACCATAGATACGTAGTAATACTGAGTTTTCCAAGAGAACTAGCTTTTTTATGTCCTATCACGATGGTCAAAATATGTATCTACCAGGGCTCGAACCTGGGACCTTCCGCGTGTAAAGCGGGCGTGATAACCACTACATCATAAATACGTAGTAATGCTGAGTTTTCCGAGAGATCTTGCTTTTTTATGCCCAATCACGATGGACAAATATGTATCTAACAGGGCTCGAACCTCGGACCTTGCACGTGTTAGGCGGACGTGATAACCACTCCACCATATATAAGTAGTAATACTGAGTTTTCCGAGAGATCTAGCTAATTTTTATGCCCAATCACGATGGACAAAACATGTATCTACCAGGGCTCGAACATGGGACCTTCCGCGTGTAAAGCGGACGTGATAACCACTACAACATTGATACGTAGTAATGCTGAAATTTCCAAGAGCCCTAGCTTTTTTATGCCCAATCACGATGGACAAAATATGTGTCTACCGGGCCTCGAACCTGGGACCTTCCCCGTGTAAAGCGGACGTGATAACCACTACACCATAGATACGTAGTGATACTGAGTTTTCCAAGAGACCTAGCTTTTTTATGTCCTATCACGATGGTCAAATTATGCATCTACCAGGGCTCGAACCTGGAACCTTCCGCGTGTATAGCGGACGTGATAACCACTACAACATAGATACGTAGTAGCGCTGAGTTTTCCAAGAGACCTAGCTTTTTTATGCCCAATCACGATGGACAAAATATGTATCTACCAGGGCTCGAACATGGGACCTTCCGCGTGTAAAGCGGACGTGATAACCACTACACCATAGATTCGTAGTTGAGCTGAGTTTTCCAAGAGACCTAGCTTTTTTATGCCCAATCACGATGGACAAAATATGTATCTACCAGGGCTCGAACCTGGGACCATCCGCGTGTTAGGCGGACGTGATAACCACTACACCACAGATACGTAGTAGTACTGAGTTTTCCAAGAGACCTAGCTTTTTTTATGTCCTATCACGATGGTCAAAATATGTATCTACCAGGACCCGAACCTGGGACCTTCCGCGTGTAAAGCGGACGTGATAACCACTACACCAAAGATACGTAATAATACTAACTTTTCCAAGAGAACTAGCTTTTTTATGCCCAATCACGATGGACAAAGTATGTATCTACCAGGGCTCGAACCTGGGACCTTCCGCGTGTAAAGCGGACGTGATAACCACTACACCATAGATACGTAGTAATAATGAGTTTTCCAAGAGACCTAGCTTTTTTATGTCCTATCACGATGGTCAGAATATGTATCTACCAGGGCTCGAACATGGGACCTTCCGCGTGTAAAGCGGACGTGATAACCACTACACCAAAGATACGTAATAATACTAACTTTTCCAAGAGAACTAGCTTTTTTATGCCCAATCACGATGGACAAAGTATGTATCTACCAGGGCTCGAACCTGGGACCTTCCGCGTGTAAAGCGGACGTGATAACCACTACACCATAGATACGTAGTAATAATGAGTTTTCCAAGAGACCTAGCTTTTTTATGTCCTATCACGATGGTCAGAATATGTATCTACCAGGGCTCGAACATGGGACCTTCCGCGTGTAAAGCGGACGTGATAACCACTACACCCTAGATACGTAGTAATACTGAGTTTTCCAAGAGACCTAGCTTTTTTGTGTCCTATCACGATGGTCAAAATATGTATCTACCAGGACCCGAACCCGGGACCTTCCGCGTGTAAAGCGGACGTGATAACCACTACACCATAGATACGTAGTAATACTGAGTTTTCCAAGAGAACTAGCTTTTTTATGTCCTATCACGATGGTCAAAATATGTATCTACCAGGGCTCGAACCTGGGACCTTCCGCGTGTATAGCGGACGTGATAACCACTACAACATAGATACGTAGTAGCGCTGAGTTTTCCAAGAGACCTAGCTTTTTTATGCCCAATCACCATGGACAAAATATGTATCTACCAGGGCTCGAACATGGGACCTTCCGCGTGTAAAGCGGACGTTATAAACACTACACCGTAGATACGTAGTAATACTGAGTTTTCCAAGAGACCTAGCTTTTTTTGTGTCCTATCACGATGGTCAAAATATGTATCTACCAGGACCCGAACCTGGGACCTTCCGCGTGTAAAGCGGACGTGATAACCACTACACCATAGATACGTAGCAATACTGAGTTTTCCAAGAGACCTAACTTTTTTTATGTCCTATCACGATGGTCAAAATATGTATCTACCTGGGCTCGAACCTGGGACCTTCCTCGAGTAAAGCGGACGTGATAACCACAACACCATAGATACGTCGTAATGCTGAGTTTTCCAAGAGACCTAGCTTTTTCATGCCCAATCACGATGGACAAAGTAGTTATCTAACAGGGCTCGAACCTGGGACCTTGCACGTGTTAGGCGGACGTGATAACCACTACACCATATATAAGTAGTAATACTGAGTTTTCCGAGAGATCTAGCTAATTTTTATGCCCAATCACGATGGTCAAAATATGTATCTACCAGGGCTCGAACCTGGGACCTTCCGTGTGTAAAGCGGACGTGATAACCACTACAACATAGATACGTAGTAATGCTGAAATTTCCAAGAGACCTAGCTTTTTTATGCCCAATCACGATGGACAAAATATGTGTCTACCTGGCCTCGAACCTGGGACCTTCCCCGTGTAAAGCGGACGTGATAACCACTACACCATAGATACGTAGTGATACTGAGTTTTCCAAGAGACCTAGCTTTTTTATGTCCTATCACGATGGTCAAATTATGCATCTACCAGGGCTCGAACCCGGAACCTTCCGCGTGTAAAGCGGACGTGATAACCACTACAACATAGATACGTAGTAGCGCTGAGTTTTCCAAGAGACCTAGCTTTTTTATGCCCAATCACGATGGACAAAATATGTATCTACCAGGGCTCGAACATGGGACCTTCCGCGTGTAAAGCGGACGTGATAACCACTACACCATACATTCGTAGTTGAGCTGCGTTTTCCAAGAGACCTAGCTTTTTATGCCCAATCACGATGGACAAAATATGTATCTACCAGGGCTCGAACCTGGGACCTTCCGCGTGTAAAGCGGACGTGATAACCACTACAACATAGATACGTAGTAATGCTGAAATTTCCAAGAGACCTAGCTTTTTTATGCCCAATCACGATGGTCAAAATATGCATCTACCAGGGCTCGAACCTGGGACCTTCCGCGTGTAAAGCGGACGTGATAACCACTACAACATAGATACGTAGTAGCGCTGAGTTTTCCAAGAGACCTAGCTTTTTTATGCCCAATCACGATGGACAAAATATTTATCTACCAGGGCTCGAACATGGGACCTTCCGCGTGTAAAGCGGACGTGATAACCACTACACCCTAGATACGTAGTAATACTGAGTTTTCCAAGAGACCTAGCTTTTTTTGTGTCCTATCACGATGGTCAAAATATGTATATATCAGGACCCGAGCCCGGGACCTTCCGCGTGTAAAGCGGACGTGATAACCACTACACCATAGATACGTAGTAATACTGAGTTTTCCAAGAGAACTAGCTTTTTTATGTCCTATCACGATGGTCAAAATATGTATCTACCAGGGCTCGAACCTGGGACCTTCCGCGTGTAAAGCGGGCGTGATAACCACTACACCATAAATACGTAGTAATGCTGAGTTTTCCGAGAGATCTTGCTTTTTTATGCCCAATCACGATGGACAAATATGTATCTAACAGGGCTCGAACCTCGGACCTTGCACGTGTTAGGCGGACGTGATAACCACTCCACCATATATAAGTAGAAATACTGAGTTTTCCGAGAGATCTAGCTAATTTTTATGCCCAATCACGATGGACAAAACATGTATCTACCAGGGCTCGAACATGGGACCTTCCGCGTGTAAAGCGGACGTGATAACCACTACAACATTGATACGTAGTAATGCTGAAATTTCCAAGAGCCCTAGCTTTTTTATGCCCAATCACGATGGACAAAATATGTGTCTACCAGGCCTCGAACCTGGGACCTTCCCCGTGTAAAGCGGACGTGATAACCACTACACCATAGATACGTAGTGATACTGAGTTTTCCAAGAGACCTAGCTTTTTTATGTCCTATCACGATGGTCAAATTATGCATCTACCAGGGCTCGAACCTGGAACCTTCCGCGTGTATAGCGGACGTGATAACCACTACAACATAGATACGTAGTAGCGCTGAGTTTTCCAAGAGACCTAGCTTTTTTATGCCCAATCACGATGGACAAAATATGTATCTACCAGGGCTCGAACATGGGACCTTCCGCGTGTAAAGCGGACGTGATAACCACTACACCATAGATTCGTAGTTGAGCTGAGTTTTCCAAGAGACCTAGCTTTTTTATGCCCAATCACGATGGACAAAATATGTATCTACCAGGGCTCGAACCTTGGACCATCCGCGTGTTAGGCGGACGTGATAACCACTACACCACAGATACGTAGTAGTACTGAGTTTTCCAAGAGACCTAGCTTTTTTTATGTCCTATCACGATGGTCAAAATATGTATCTACCAGGACCCGAACCTGGGACCTTCCGCGTGTAAAGCGGACGTGATAACCACTACACCAAAGATACGTAATAATACTAACTTTTCCAAGAGAACTAGCTTTTTTATGCCCAATCACGATGGACAAAGTATGTATCTACCAGGGCTCGAACCTGGGACCTTCCGCGTGTAAAGCGGACGTGATAACCACTACACCATAGATACGTAGTAATAATGAGTTTTCCAAGAGACCTAGCTTTTTTATGTCCTATCACGATGGTCAGAATATGTATCTACCAGGGCTCGAACATGGGACCTTCCGCGTGTAAAGCGGACGTGATAACCACTACACCCTAGATACGTAGTAATACTGAGTTTTCCAAGAGACCTAGCTTTTTTGTGTCCTATCACGATGGTCAAAATATGTATCTACCAGGACCCGAACCCGGGACCTTCCGCGTGTAAAGCGGACGTGATAACCACTACACCATAGATACGTAGTAATACTGAGTTTTCCAAGAGAACTAGCTTTTTTATGTCCTATCACGATGGTCAAAATATGTATCTACCAGGGCTCGAACCTGGGACCTTCCGCGTGTATAGCGGACGTGATAACCACTACAACATAGATACGTAGTAGCGCTGAGTTTTCCAAGAGACCTAGCTTTTTTATGCCCAATCACGATGGACAAAATATGTATCTACCAGGGCTCGAACATGGGACCTTCCGCGTGTAAAGCGGACGTGATAACCACTACACCATAGATTCGTAGTTGAGCTGAGTTTTCCAAGAGACCTAGCTTTTTTATGCCCAATCACGATGGACAAAATATGTATCTACCAGGGCTCGAACCTGGGACCATCCGCGTGTTAGGCGGATGTGATAACCACTACACCACAGATACGTAGTAGTACTGAGTTTTCCAAGAGACCTAGCTTTTTTTATGTCCTATCACGATGGTGAAAATATGTATCTACCAGGACCCGAACCTGGGACCTTCCGCGTGTAAAGCGGACGTGATAACCACTACACCAAAGATACGTAATAATACTAACTTTTCCAAGAGAACTAGCTTTTTTATGCCCAATCACGATGGACAAAGTATGTATCTACCAGGGCTCGAACCTGGGACCTTCCGCGTGTAAAGCGGACGTGATAACCACTACACCATAGATACGTAGTAATAATGAGTTTTCCAAGAGACCTAGCTTTTTTATGTCCTATCACGATGGTCAGAATATGTATCTACCAGGGCTCGAACATGGGACCTTCCGCGTGTAAAGCGGACGTGATAACCACTACACCCTAGATACGTAGTAATACTGAGTTTTCCAAGAGACCTAGCTTTTTTGTGTCCTATCACGATGGTCAAAATATGTATCTACCAGGACCCGAACCCGGGACCTTCCGCGTGTAAAGCGGACGTGATAACCACTACACCATAGATACGTAGTAATACTGAGTTTTCCAAGAGAACTAGCTTTTTTATGTCCTATCACGATGGTCAAAATATGTATCTACCAGGGCTCGAACCTGGGACCTTCCGCGTGTAAAGCGGACGTGGTAACCACAACAACATAGATACGTAGTAATGCTGAAATTTCCAAGAGACCTAGCTTTTTTATGCCCAATCACGATGGTCAAAATATGCATCTACCAGGGCTCGAACCTGGGACCTTCCGCGTGTAAAGCGGACGTGATAACCACTACAACATAGATACGTAGTAGCGCTGAGTTTTCCAAGAGACCTAGCTTTTTTATGCCCAATCACGATGGACAAAATATTTATCTACCAGGGCTCGAACATGGGACCTTCCGCGTGTAAAGCGGACGTGATAACCACTACACCCTAGATACGTAGTAATACTGAGTTTTCCAAGAGACCTAGCTTTTTTTGTGTCCTATCACGATGGTCAAAATATGTATATATCAGGACCCGAGCCCGGGACCTTTCGCGTGTAAAGCGGACGTGATAACCACTACACCATAGATACGTAGTAATACTGAGTTTTCCAAGAGAACTAGCTTTTTTATGTCCTATCACGATGGTCAAAATATGTATCTACCAGGGCTCGAACCTGGGACCTTCCGCGTGTAAAGCGGGCGTGATAACCACTACACCATAAATACGTAGTAATGCTGAGTTTTCCGAGAGATCTTGCTTTTTTATGCCCAATCACGATGGACAAATATGTATCTAACAGGGCTCGAACCTCGGACCTTGCACGTGTTAGGCGGACGTGATAACCACTCCACCATATATAAGTAGAAATACTGAGTTTTCCGAGAGATCTAGCTAATTTTTATGCCCAATCACGATGGACAAAACATGTATCTACCAGGGCTCGAACATGGGACCTTCCGCGTGTAAAGCGGACGTGACAACCACTACAACATTGATACGTAGTAATGCTGAAATTTCCAAGAGCCCTAGCTTTTTTATGCCCAATCACGATGGACAAAATATGTGTCTACCAGGCCTCGAACCTGGGACCTTCCCCGTGTAAAGCGGACGTGATAACCACTACACCATAGATACGTAGTGATACTGAGTTTTCCAAGAGACCTAGCTTTTTTATGTCCTATCACGATGGTCAAATTATGCATCTACCAGGGCTCGAACCTGGAACCTTCCGCGTGTATAGCGGACGTGATAACCACTACAACATAGATACGTAGTAGCGCTGAGTTTTCCAAGAGACCTAGCTTTTTTATGCCCAATCACGATGGACAAAATATGTATCTACCAGGGCTCGAACATGGGACCTTCCGCGTGTAAAGCGGACGTGATAACCACTACACCATAGATTCGTAGTTGAGCTGAGTTTTCCAAGAGACCTAGCTTTTTTATGCCCAATCACGATGGACAAAATATGTATCTACCAGGGCTCGAACCTTGGACCATCCGCGTGTTAGGCGGACGTGATAACCACTACACCACAGATACGTAGTAGTACTGAGTTTTCCAAGAGACCTAGCTTTTTTTATGTCCTATCACGATGGTCAAAATATGTATCTACCAGGACCCGAACCTGGGACCTTCCGCGTGTAAAGCGGACGTGATAACCACTACACCAAAGATACGTAATAATACTAACTTTTCCAAGAGAACTAGCTTTTTTATGCCCAATCACGATGGACAAAGTATGTATCTACCAGGGCTCGAACCTGGGACCTTCCGCGTGTAAAGCGGACGTGATAACCACTACACCATAGATACGTAGTAATAATGAGTTTTCCAAGAGACCTAGCTTTTTTATGTCCTATCACGATGGTCAGAATATGTATCTACCAGGGCTCGAACATGGGACCTTCCGCGTGTAAAGCGGACGTGATAACCACTACACCCTAGATACGTAGTAATACTGAGTTTTCCAAGAGACCTAGCTTTTTTGTGTCCTATCACGATGGTCAAAATATGTATCTACCAGGACCCGAACCCGGGACCTTCCGCGTGTAAAGCGGACGTGATAACCACTACACCATAGATACGTAGTAATACTGAGTTTTCCAAGAGAACTAGCTTTTTTATGTCCTATCACGATGGTCAAAATATGTATCTACCAGGGCTCGAACCTGGGACCTTCCGCGTGTATAGCGGACGTGATAACCACTACAACATAGATACGTAGTAGCGCTGAGTTTTCCAAGAGACCTAGCTTTTTTATGCCCAATCACGATGGACAAAATATGTATCTACCAGGGCTCGAACATGGGACCTTCCGCGTGTAAAGCGGACGTGATAACCACTACACCATAGATTCGTAGTTGAGCTGAGTTTTCCAAGAGACCTAGCTTTTTTATGCCCAATCACGATGGACAAAATATGTATCTACCAGGGCTCGAACCTGGGACCATCCGCGTGTTAGGCGGATGTGATAACCACTACACCACAGATACGTAGTAGTACTGAGTTTTCCAAGAGACCTAGTTTTTTTATGTCCTATCACGATGGTGAAAATATGTATCTACCAGGACCCGAACCTGGGACCTTCCGCGTGTAAAGCGGACGTGATAACCACTACACCAAAGATACGTAATAATACTAACTTTTCCAAGAGAACTAGCTTTTTTATGCCCAATCACGATGGACAAAGTATGTATCTACCAGGGCTCGAACCTGGGACCTTCCGCGTGTAAAGCGGACGTGATAACCACTACACCATAGATACGTAGTAATAATGAGTTTTCCAAGAGACCTAGCTTTTTTATGTCCTATCACGATGGTCAGAATATGTATCTACCAGGGCTCGAACATGGGACCTTCCGCGTGTAAAGCGGACGTGATAACCACTACACCCTAGATACGTAGTAATACTGAGTTTTCCAAGAGACCTAGCTTTTTTGTGTCCTATCACGATGGTCAAAATATGTATCTACCAGGACCCGAACCCGGGACCTTCCGCGTGTAAAGCGGACGTGATAACCACTACACCATAGATACGTAGTAATACTGAGTTTTCCAAGAGAACTAGCTTTTTTATGTCCTATCACGATGGTCAAAATATGTATCTACCAGGGCTCGAACCTGGGACCTTCCGCGTGTAAAGCGGACGTGGTAACCACAACAACATAGATACGTAGTAATGCTGAAATTTCCAAGAGACCTAGCTTTTTTATGCCCAATCACGATGGTCAAAATATGCATCTACCAGGGCTCGAACCTGGGACCTTCCGCGTGTAAAGCGGACGTGATAACCACTACAACATAGATACGTAGTAGCGCTGAGTTTTCCAAGAGACCTAGCTTTTTTATGCCCAATCACGATGGACAAAATATGTATCTACCAGGGCTCGAACATGGGACCTTCCGCGTGTAAAGCGGACGTGATAACCACCACACCCTAGATACGTAGTAATACTGAGTTTTCCAAGAGACCTAGCTTTTTTGTGTCCTATCACGATGGTCAAAATATGTATCTACCAGGACCCGAACCCGGGACCTTCCGCGTGTAAAGCGGACGTGATAACCACTACACCATAGATACGTAGTAATACTGAGTTTTCCAAGAGAACTAGCTTTTTTATGTCCTATCACGATGGTCAAAATATGTATCTACCAGGGCTCGAACCTGGGACCTTCCGCGTGTATAGCGGAC
Organism: Phalangium opilio; assembly: GCF_054372755.1. NCBI lineage: Eukaryota > Metazoa > Arthropoda > Arachnida > Opiliones > Phalangiidae > Phalangium > Phalangium opilio. The sequence goes on along the minus strand of NW_028324148.1, from coordinate 1,934,897 downwards.
GTGATAACCACTACAACATAGATACGTAGTAGCGCTGAGTTTTCCAAGAGACCTAGCTTTTTTATGCCCAATCACGATGGACAAAATATGTATCTACCAGGGCTCGAACATGGGACCTTCCGCGTGTAAAGCGGACGTGATAACCACTACACCATAGATTCGTAGTTGAGCTGAGTTTTCCAAGAGACCTAGCTTTTTTATGCCCAATCACGATGGACAAAATATGTATCTACCAGGGCTCGAACCTGGGACCATCCGCGTGTTAGGCGGATGTGATAACCACTACACCACAGATACGTAGTAGTACTGAGTTTTCCAAGAGACCTAGTTTTTTTATGTCCTATCACGATGGTGAAAATATGTATCTACCAGGACCCGAACCTGGGACCTTCCGCGTGTAAAGCGGACGTGATAACCACTACACCAAAGATACGTAATAATACTAACTTTTCCAAGAGAACTAGCTTTTTTATGCCCAATCACGATGGACAAAGTATGTATCTACCAGGGCTCGAACCTGGGACCTTCCGCGTGTAAAGCGGACGTGATAACCACTACACCATAGATACGTAGTAATAATGAGTTTTCCAAGAGACCTAGCTTTTTTATGTCCTATCACGATGGTCAGAATATGTATCTACCAGGGCTCGAACATGGGACCTTCCGCGTGTAAAGCGGACGTGATAACCACTACACCCTAGATACGTAGTAATACTGAGTTTTCCAAGAGACCTAGCTTTTTTGTGTCCTATCACGATGGTCAAAATATGTATCTACCAGGACCCGAACCCGGGACCTTCCGCGTGTAAAGCGGACGTGATAACCACTACACCATAGATACGTAGTAATACTGAGTTTTCCAAGAGAACTAGCTTTTTTATGTCCTATCACGATGGTCAAAATATGTATCTACCAGGGCTCGAACCTGGGACCTTCCGCGTGTAAAGCGGACGTGGTAACCACAACAACATAGATACGTAGTAATGCTGAAATTTCCAAGAGACCTAGCTTTTTTATGCCCAATCACGATGGTCAAAATATGCATCTACCAGGGCTCGAACCTGGGACCTTCCGCGTGTAAAGCGGACGTGATAACCACTACAACATAGATACGTAGTAGCGCTGAGTTTTCCAAGAGACCTAGCTTTTTTATGCCCAATCACGATGGACAAAATATGTATCTACCAGGGCTCGAACATGGGACCTTCCGCGTGTAAAGCGGACGTGATAACCACCACACCCTAGATACGTAGTAATACTGAGTTTTCCAAGAGACCTAGCTTTTTTGTGTCCTATCACGATGGTCAAAATATGTATCTACCAGGACCCGAACCCGGGACCTTCCGCGTGTAAAGCGGACGTGACAACCACTACACCATAGTTACGTAGTAATACTGAGTTTTCCAAGAGAACTAGCTTTTTATGTCCTATCACGATGGTCAAAATATGTATCTACCAGGGCTCAAACCTGGGACCTTCCGCGTGTAAAGCGGGCGTGATAACCACTACACCATAAATACGTAGTAATGCTGAGTTTTCCGAGAGATCTTGCTTTTTTATGCCCAATCACGATGGACAAATATGTATCTAACAGGGCTCGAACCTCGGACCTTGCACGTGTTAGGCGGACGTGATAACCACTCCACCATATATAAGTAGTAATACTGAGTTTTCCGAGAGATCTAGCTAATTTTTATGCCCAATCACGATGGACAAAACATGTATCTACCAGGGCTCGAACATGGGACCTTCCGCGTGTAAAGCGGACGTGATAACCACTACAACATTGATACGTAGTAATGCTGAAATTTCCAAGAGCCCTAGCTTTTTTATGCCCAATCACGATGGACAAAATATGTGTCTACCAGGCCTCGAACCTGGGACCATCCGCGTGTTAGGCGGACGTGATAACCACTACACCACAGATACGTAGTAGTACTGAGTTTTCCAAGAGACCTAGCTTTTTTTATGTCCTATCACGATGGTGAAAATATGTATCTACCAGGACCCGAACCTGGGACCTTCCGCGTGTAAAGCGGACGTGATAACCACTACACCCTAGATACGTAGTAATACTGAGTTTTCCAAGAGACCTAGCTTTTTTGTGTCCTATCACGATGGTCAAAATATGTATCTACCAGGACCCGAACCCGGGACCTTCCGCGTGTAAAGCGGACGTGATAACCACTACACCATAGATACGTAGTAATACTGAGTTTTCCAAGAGAACTAGCTTTTTTATGTCCTATCACGATGGTCAAAATATGTATCTACCAGGGCTCGAACCTGGGACCTTCCGCGTGTAAAGCGGACGTGGTAACCACAACAACATAGATACGTAGTAATGCTGAAATTTCCAAGAGACCTAGCTTTTTTATGCCCAATCACGATGGTCAAAATATGCATCTACCAGGGCTCGAACCTGGGACCTTCCGCGTGTAAAGCGGACGTGATAACCACTACAACATAGATACGTAGTAGCGCTGAGTTTTCCAAGAGACCTAGCTTTTTTATGCCCAATCACGATGGACAAAATATGTATCTACCAGGGCTCGAACATGGGACCTTCCGCGTGTAAAGCGGACGTGATAACCACCACACCCTAGATACGTAGTAATACTGAGTTTTCCAAGAGACCTAGCTTTTTTGTGTCCTATCACGATGGTCAAAATATGTATCTACCAGGACCCGAACCCGGGACCTTCCGCGTGTAAAGCGGACGTGACAACCACTACACCATAGATACGTAGTAATACTGAGTTTTCCAAGAGAACTAGCTTTTTATGTCCTATCACGATGGTCAAAATATGTATCTACCAGGGCTCAAACCTGGGACCTTCCGCGTGTAAAGCGGGCGTGATAACCACTACACCATAAATACGTAGTAATGCTGAGTTTTCCGAGAGATCTTGCTTTTTTATGCCCAATCACGATGGACAAATATGTATCTAACAGGGCTCGAACCTCGGACCTTGCACGTGTTAGGCGGACGTGATAACCACTCCACCATATATAAGTAGTAATACTGAGTTTTCCGAGAGATCTAGCTAATTTTTATGCCCAATCACGATGGACAAAACATGTATCTACCAGGGCTCGAACATGGGACCTTCCGCGTGTAAAGCGGACGTGATAACCACTACAACATTGATACGTAGTAATGCTGAAATTTCCAAGAGCCCTAGCTTTTTTATGCCCAATCACGATGGACAAAATATGTGTCTACCAGGCCTCGAACCTGGGACCATCCGCGTGTTAGGCGGACGTGATAACCACTACACCACAGATACGTAGTAGTACTGAGTTTTCCAAGAGACCTAGCTTTTTTTATGTCCTATCACGATGGTGAAAATATGTATCTACCAGGACCCGAACCTGGGACCTTCCGCGTGTAAAGCGGACGTGATAACCACTACACCAAAGATACGTAATAATACTAACTTTTCCAAGAGAACTAGCTTTTTTATGCCCAATCACGATGGACAAAGTATGTATCTACCAGGGCTCGAACCTGGGACCTTCCGCGTGTAAAGCGGACGTGATAACCACTACACCATAGATACGTAGTAATAATGAGTTTTCCAAGAGACCTAGCTTTTTTATGTCCTATCACGATGGTCAGAATATGTATCTACCAGGGCTCGAACATGGGACCTTCCGCGTGTAAAGCGGACGTGATAACCACTACACCCTAGATACGTAGTAATACTGAGTTTTCCAAGAGACCTAGCTTTTTTGTGTCCTATCACGATGGTCAAAATATGTATCTACCAGGACCCGAACCCGGGACCTTCCGCGTGTAAAGCGGACGTGATAACCACTACACCATAGATACGTAGTAATACTGAGTTTTCCAAGAGAACTAGCTTTTTTATGTCCTATCACGATGGTCAAAATATGTATCTACCAGGGCTCGAACCTGGGACCTTCCGCGTGTAAAGCGGACGTGGTAACCACAACAACATAGATACGTAGTAATGCTGAAATTTCCAAGAGACCTAGCTTTTTTATGCCCAATCACGATGGTCAAAATATGCATCTACCAGGGCTCGAACCTGGGACCTTCCGCGTGTAAAGCGGACGTGATAACCACTACAACATAGATACGTAGTAGCGCTGAGTTTTCCAAGAGACCTAGCTTTTTTATGCCCAATCACGATGGACAAAATATGTATCTACCAGGGCTCGAACATGGGACCTTCCGCGTGTAAAGCGGACGTGATAACCACCACACCCTAGATACGTAGTAATGCTGAGTTTTCCAAGAGACCTAGCTTTTTTGTGTCCTATCACGATGGTCAAAATATGTATCTACCAGGACCCGAACCCGGGACCTTCCGCGTGTAAAGCGGACGTGACAACCACTACACCATAGATACGTAGTAATACTGAGTTTTCCAAGAGAACTAGCTTTTTTATGTCCTATCACGATGGTCAAAATATGTATCTACCAGGGCTCAAACCTGGGACCTTCCGCGTGTAAAGCGGGCGTGATAACCACTACACCATAAATACGTAGTAATGCTGAGTTTTCCGAGAGATCTTGCTTTTTTATGCCCAATCACGATGGACAAATATGTATCTAACAGGGCTCGAACCTCGGACCTTGCACGTGTTAGGCGGACGTGATAACCACTCCACCATATATAAGTAGTAATACTGAGTTTTCCGAGAGATCTAGCTAATTTTTATGCCCAATCACGATGGACAAAACATGTATCTACCAGGGCTCGAACATGGGACCTTCCGCGTGTAAAGCGGACGTGATAACCACTACAACATTGATACGTAGTAATGCTGAAATTTCCAAGAGCCCTAGCTTTTTTATGCCCAATCACGATGGACAAAATATGTGTCTACCAGGCCTCGAACCTGGGACCATCCGCGTTATAGGCGGACGTGATAACCACTACACCACAGATACGTAGTAGTACTGAGTTTTCCAAGAGACCTAGCTTTTTTTATGTCCTATCACGATGGTCAAAATATGTATCTACCAGGACCCGAACCTGGGACCTTCCGCGTGTAAAGCGGACGTGATAACCACTACACCAAAGATACGTAATAATACTAACTTTTCCAAGAGAACTAGCTTTTTTATGCCCAATCACGATGGACAAAGTATGTATCTACCAGGGCTCGAACCTGGGACCTTCCGCGTGTAAAGCGGACGTGATAACCACTACACCATAGATACGTAGTAATAATGAGTTTTCCAAGAGACCTAGCTTTTTTATGTCCTATCACGATGGTCAGAATATGTATCTACCAGGGCTCGAACATGGGACCTTCCGCGTGTAAAGCGGACGTGATAACCACTACACCATAGATACGTAGTGATACTGAGTTTTCCAAGAGACCTAGCTTTTTTATGTCCTATCACGATGGTCAAATTATGCATCTACCAGGGCTCGAACCTGGAACCTTCCGCGTGTATAGCGGACGTGATAACCACTACAACATAGATACGTAGTAGCGCTGAGTTTTCCAAGAGACCTAGCTTTTTTATGTCCTATCACGATGGTCAAAATATGTATCTACCAGGACCCGAACCTGGGACCTTCCGCGTGTAAAGCGGACGTGATAACCACTACACCAAAGATACGTAATAATACTAGCTTTTCCAAGAGAACTAGCTTTTTTATGCCCAATCACGATGGACAAAGTATGTATCTACCAGGGCTCGAACCTGGGACCTTCCGCGTGTAAAGCGGACGTGATAACCACTACACCATAGATACGTAGTAATAATGAGTTTTCCAAGAGACCTAGCTTTTTTATGTCCTATCACGATGGTCAGAATATGTATCTACCAGGGCTCGAACATGGGACCTTCCGCGTGTAAAGCGGACGTGATAACCACTACACCCTAGATACGTAGTAATACTGAGTTTTCCAAGAGACCTAGCTTTTTTGTGTCCTATCACGATGGTCAAAATATGTATCTACCACGACCCGAACCCGGGACCTTCCGCGTGTAAAGCGGACGTGACAACCACTACACCATAGATACGTAGTAATACTGAGTTTTCCAAGAGAACTAGCTTTTTTTATGTCCTATCACGATGGTCAAAATATGTATCTACCAGGGCTCGAACCTGGGACCTTCCGCGTGTAAAGCGGACGTGATAACCACTACACCATAGATTCGTAGTTGAGCTGAGTTTTCCAAGAGACCTAGCTTTTTTATGCCCAATCACGATGGACAAAATATGTATCTACCAGGGCTCGAACCTGGGACCATCCGCATGTTAGGCGGACGTGATAACCACTACACCACAGATACGTAGTAGTACTGAGTTTTCCAAGAGACCTAGCTTTTTTTATGTCCTATCACGATGGTCAAAATATGTATCTACCAGGACCCGAACCTGGGACCTTCCGCGTGTAAAGCGGACGTGATAACCACTACACCCTAGATACGTAGTAATACTGAGTTTTCCAAGAGACCTAGCTTTTCTATGCCCAATCACGATGGACAAAATATGTGTCTACCAGGGCTCGAACCTGGGACCTTCCGCGTGTAAAGCGGACGTGATAACCACTACAACATTGATACGTAGTAATGCTGAAATTTCCAAGAGCCCTAGCTTTTTTATGCCCAATCACGATGGACAAAATATGTGTCTACCAGGCCTCGAACCTGGGACCATCCGCGTGTTAGGCGGACGTGATAACCACTACACCACAGATACGTAGTAGTACTGAGTTTTCCAAGAGACCTAGCTTTTTTTATGTCCTATCACGATGGTCAAAATATGTATCTACCAGGACCCGAACCTGGGACCTTCCGCGTGTAAAGCGGACGTGATAACCACTACACCATAGATACGTAGTAATAATGAGTTTTCCAAGAGACCTAGCTTTTTTATGTCCTATCACGATGGTCAGAATATGTATCTACCAGGGCTCGAACATGGGACCTTCCGCGTGTAAAGCGGACGTGATAACCACTACACCATAGATACGTAGTGATACTGAGTTTTCCAAGAGACCTAGCTTTTTTATGTCCTATCACGATGGTCAAATTATGCATCTACCAGGGCTCGAACCTGGAACCTTCCGCGTGTATAGCGGACGTGATAACCACTACAACATAGATACGTAGTAGCGCTGAGTTTTCCAAGAGACCTAGCTTTTTTATGCCCAATCACGATGGACAAAATATGTATCTACCAGGGCTCGAACATGGGACCTTCCGCGTGTAAAGCGGACGTGATAACCACTACACCATAGATTCGTAGTTGAGCTGAGTTTTCCAAGAGACCTAGCTTTTTTATGCCCAATCACGATGGACAAAATATGTATCTACCAGGGCTCGAACCTGGGACCATCCGCATGTTAGGCGGACGTGATAACCACTACACCACAGATACGTAGTAGTACTGAGTTTTCCAAGAGACCTAGCTTTTTTTATGTCCTATCACGATGGTCAAAATATGTATCTACCAGGACCCGAACCTGGGACCTTCCGCGTGTAAAGCGGACGTGATAACCACTACACCAAAGATACGTAATAATACTAACTTTTCCAAGAGAACTAGCTTTTTTATGCCCAATCACGATGGTCAGAATATGTATCTACCAGGGCTCGAACATGGGACCTTCCGCGTGTAAAGCGGACGTGATAACCACTACACCCTAGATACGTAGTAATACTGAGTTTTCCAAGAGACCTAGCTTTTTTGTGTCCTATCACGATGGTCAAAATATGTATTTACCAGGACCCGAACCCGGGACCTTCCGCGTGTAAAGCGGACGTGATAACCACTACACCATAGATTCGTAGTAATACTGAGTTTTCCAAGAGAACTAGCTTTTTTATGTCCTATCACGATGGTCAAAATATGTATCTACCAGGGCTCGAACCTGGGACCTTCCGCGTGTAAAGCGGACGTGGTAACCACAACAACATAGATACGTAGTAATGCTGAAATTTCCAAGAGACCTAGCTTTTTTATGCCCAATCACGATGGTCAAAATATGCATCTACCAGGGCTCGAACCTGGGACCTTCCGCGTGTAAACCGGACGTGATAACCACTACAACATAGATACGTAGTAGCGCTGAGTTTTCCAAGAGACCTAGCTTTTTTATGCCCAATCACGATGGACAAAATATGTATCTACCAGGGCTCGAACATGGGACCTTCCGCGTGTAAAGCGGACGTGATAACCACTACACCCTAGATACGTAGTAATACTGAGTTTTCCAAGAGACCTAGCTTTTTTGTGTCCTATCACGATGGTCAAAATATGTATCTACCAGGACCCGAACCCGGGACCTTCCGCGTGTAAAGCGGACGTGACAACCACTACACCATAGATACGTAGTAATACTGAGTTTTCCAAGAGAACTAGCTTTTTTTATGTCCTATCACGATGGTCAAAATATGTATCTACCAGGGCTCGAACCTGGGACCTTCCGCGTGTAAAGCGCGCGTGATAACCACTACACCATAAATACGTAGTAATGCTGAGTTTTCCGAGAGATCTTGCTTTTTTATGCCCAATCACGATGGACAAATATGTATCTAACAGGGCTCGAACCTGGGACCTTGCACGTGTTAGGCGGACGTGATAACCACTCCACCATATATAAGTAGTAATACTGAGTTTTCCGAGAGATCTAGCTAATTTTTATGCCCAATCACGATGGACAAAACATGTATCTACCAGGGCTCGAACATGGGACCTTCCGCGTGTAAAGCGGACGTGATAACCACTACACCATAGATACGTAGTGATACTGAGTTTTCCAAGAGACCTAGCTTTTTTATGTCCTATCACGATGGTCAAATTATGCATCTACCAGGGCTCGAACCTGGAACCTTCCGCGTGTATAGCGGACGTGATAACCACTACAACATCGATACGTAGTAGCGCTGAGTTTTCCAAGAGACCTAGCTTTTTTATGCCCAATCACGATGGACAAAATATGTATCTACCAGGGCTCGAACATGGGACCTTCCGCGTGTAAAGCGGACGTGATAACCACTACACCATAGATTCGTAGTTGAGCTGAGTTTTCCAAGAGACCTAGCTTTTTTATGCCCAATCACGATGGACAAAATATGTATCTACCAGGGCTCGAACCTGGGACCATCCGCATGTTAGGCGGACGTGATAACCACTACACCACAGATACGTAGTAGTACTGAGTTTTCCAAGAGACCTAGCTTTTTTTATGTCCTATCACGATGGTCAAAATATGTATCTATCAGGACCCGAACCTGGGACCTTCCGCGTGTAAAGCGGACGTGATAACCACTACACCAAAGATACGTAATAATACTAACTTTTCCAAGAGAACTAGCTTTTTTATGCCCAATCACGATGGTCAGAATATGTATCTACCAGGGCTCGAACATGGGACCTTCCGCGTGTAAAGCGGACGTGATAACCACTACACCCTAGATACGTAGTAATACTGAGTTTTCCAAGAGACCTAGCTTTTTTGTGTCCTATCACGATGGTCAAAATATGTATCTACCAGGACCCGAACCCGGGACCTTCCGCGTGTAAAGCGGACGTGATAACCACTACACCATAGATTCGTAGTAATACTGAGTTTTCCAAGAGAACTAGCTTTTTTATGTCCTATCACGATGGTCAAAATATGTATCTACCAGGGCTCGAACCTGGGACCTTCCGCGTGTAAAGCGGACGTGGTAACCACAACAACATAGATACGTAGTAATGCTGAAATTTCCAAGAGACCTAGCTTTTTTATGCCCAATCACGATGGTCAAAATATGCATCTACCAGGGCTCGAACCTGGGACCTTCCGCGTGTAAACCGGACGTGATAACCACTACAACATAGATACGTAGTAGCGCTGAGTTTTCCAAGAGACCTAGCTTTTTTATGCCCAATCACGATGGACAAAATATGTATCTACCAGGGCTCGAACATGGGACCTTCCGCGTGTAAAGCGGACGTGATAACCACTACACCCTAGATACGTAGTAATACTGAGTTTTCCAAGAGACCTAGCTTTTTTGTGTCCTATCACGATGGTCAAAATATGTATCTACCAGGACCCGAACCCGGGACCTTCCGCGTGTAAAGCGGACGTGACAACCACTACACCATAGATACGTAGTAATACTGAGTTTTCCAAGAGAACTAGCTTTTTTTATGTCCTATCACGATGGTCAAAATATGTATCTACCAGGGCTCGAACCTGGGACCTTCCGCGTGTAAAGCGGGCGTGATAACCACTACACCATAAATACGTAGTAATGCTGAGTTTTCCGAGAGATCTTGCTTTTTTATGCCCAATCACGATGGACAAATATGTATCTAACAGGGCTCGAACCTGGGACCTTGCACGTGTTAGGCGGACGTGATAACCACTCCACCATATATAAGTAGTAATACTGAGTTTTCCGAGAGATCTAGCTAATTTTTATGCCCAATCACGATGGACAAAACATGTATCTACCAGGGCTCGAACATGGGACCTTCCGCGTGTAAAGCGGACGTGATAACCACTACAACATAGATACGTAGTAATGCTGAAATTTCCAATAGACCTAGCTTTTCTATGCCCAATCACGATGGACAAAATATGTGTCTACCAGGGCTCGAACCTGGGACCTTCCCCGTGTAAAGCGGACGTGATAACCACTACACCATAGATACGTAGTAATACTGAGCTTTCCAAGAGACCTAGCTTTTTTATGCCCAATCACGATGGACAAAATATGTATCTACCAGGGCTCGAACATGGGACCTTCCGCGTGTAAAGCGGACGTGATAACCACTACACCCTAGATACGTAGTAATACTGAGTTTTCCAAGAGACCTAGCTTTTTTTATGTCCTATCACGATGGTCAAAATATGTATCTACCAGGGCTCGAACCTGGGACCTTCCGCGTGTAAAGCGGACGTGATAGCCACTACAACATAGATACGTATTAATGCTGAAATTTCCAATAGACCTAGCTTTTTTATGCCCAATCACGATGGACAAAATATGTGTCTACCAGGGCTCGAACCTGGGACCTTCCCCGTGTAAAGCGGACGTGATAACCACTACAACATAGATACGTAGTAATACTGAGCTTTCCAAGAGACCTAGCTTTTTTATGCCCAATCACGATGGACAAAATATGTATCTACCAGGGCTCGAACATGGGACCTTCCGCGTGTAAAGCGGACGTGATAACCACTACACCCTAGATACGTAGTAATACTGAGTTTTCCAAGAGACCTAGCTTTTTTATGTCCTATCACGATGGTCAAAATATGTATCTAACAGGGCTCGAACATGGGACCTTCCGCGTGTAAAGCGGACGTGATAACCACTACACCCTAGATACGTAGTAATACTGAGTTTTCCAAGAGACCTAGCTTTTTTTATGTCCTATCACGATGGTCAAAATATGTGTCTACCAGGGCTCGAACCTGGGACCTTCCCCGTGTAAAGCGGACGTGATAACCACTACACCATAGATACGTAGTAATACTGAGCTTTCCAAGAGACCTAGCTTTTTTATGCCCGATCACGATGGACAAAATATGTATCTACCAGGGCTCGAACATGGGACCTTCCGCGTGTAAAGCGGACGTGATAACCACTACACCCTAGATACGTAGTAATACTGAGTTTTCCAAGAGACCTAGCTTTTTTTATGTCCTATCACGATGGTCAAAATATGTATCTACCAGGACCCGAACCTGGGACCTTCCGCGAGTAAAGCGGACGTGATAACCACTACACCATAGATACGTCGTAATGCTGAGTTTTCCAAGAGACCTAGCTTTTTTATGCCCAATCACGATGGACAAAATATGTATCTAACAGGGCTCGAACCTGGGACCTTGCACGTGTTAGGCGGACGTGATAACCGCTACACAATATATAAGTAGTAATACTGAGTTTTCCGAGAGATTTAGCTAATTTTTATGCCCAATCACGATGGTCAAAATATGTATCTAACAGGGCTCGAACCTGGGACCTTCCGCGTGTAAAGCGGACGTGATAACCACTACACCATAAATACGTAGTAATGCTGAGTTTTCCGAGAGATCTTGCTTTTTTAAGCCCAATCACGATGGACAAATATGTATCTAACAGGGCTCGAACCTGGGACCTTGCACGTGTTAGGCGGACGTGATAACCACTCCACCATATATAAGTAGTAATACTGAGTTTTCAGAGAGATCTAGCTAATTTTTATGCCCAATCACGATGGACAAAACATGGATCTACCAGGGCTCGAACATGGGACCTTCCGCGTGTAAAGCGGACGTGATAACCACTACAACATAGATACGTAGTAATGCTGAAATTTCCAATAGACCTAGCTTTTTTATGCCCAATCACGATGGACAAAATATGTGTCTACCAGGGCTCGAACCTGGGACCTTCCCCGTGTAAAGCGGACGTGATAACCACTACAACATAGATACGTAGTAATACTGAGCTTTCCAAGAGACCTAGCTTTTTTGTGTCCTATCACGATGGTCAAAATATGTATCTACCAGGGCTCGAACCTGGGACCTTCCGCGTGTAAAGCGGGCGTGATAACCACTACACCATAAATACGTAGTAATGCTGAGTTTTCCGAGAGATCTTGCTTTTTTAAGCCCAATCACGATGGACAAATATGTATCTAACAGGGCTCGAACCTGGGACCTTGCACGTGTTAGGCGGACGTGATAACCACTCCACCATATATAAGTAGTAATACTGAGTTTTCAGAGAGATCTAGCTAATTTTTATGCCCAATCACGATGGACAAAACATGGATCTACCAGGGCTCGAACATGGGACCTTCCGCGTGTAAAGCGGACGTGATAACCACTACAACATAGATACGTAGTAATGCTGAAATTTCCAATAGACCTAGCTTTTTTATGCCCAATCACGATGGACAAAATATGTATCTACCAGGGCTCGAACCTGGGACTTTCCGCGTGTAAAGCGGACGTGATAACCACTACAACATAGATACGTAGTAATGCTGAAATTTCCAATAGACCTAGCTTTTTTATGCCCAATCACGATGGACAAAATATGTGTCTACCAGGGCTCGAACCTGGGACCTTCCCCGTGTAAAGCGGACGTGATAACCACTACAACATAGATACGTAGTAATACTGAGCTTTCCAAGAGACCTAGCTTTTTTATGCCCAATCACGATGGACAAAATATGTATCTACCAGGGCTCGAACATGGGACCTTCCGCGTGTAAAGCGGGCGTGATAACCACTACACCCTAGATACGTAGTAATACTGAGTTTTCCAAGAGACCTAGCTTTTTTTATGTCCTATCACGATGGTCAAAATATGTATCTACCAGGGCTCGAACCTGGGACCTTCCGCGTGTAAAGCGGACGTGATAGCCACTACAACATAGATACGTAGTACTGCTGAAATTTCCAATAGACCTAGCTTTTTTATGCCCAATCACGATGGACAAAATATGTGTCTACCAGGGCTCGAACCTGGGACGTTCCCCGTGTAAAGCGGACGTGATAACCACTACACCATAGATACGTAGTAATACTGAGCTTTCCAAGAGACCTAGCTTTTTTATGCCCAATCACGATGGACAAAATATGTATCTATCAGGGCTCGAACATGGGACCTTCCGCCTGTAAAGCGGACGTGATAACCACTACACCCTAGATACGTAGTAATACTGAGTTTTCCAAGAGACCTAGCTTTTTTATGTCCTATCACGATGGTCAAAATATGTATCTACCAGGACCCGAACCTGGGACCTTCCGCGAGTAAAGCGGACGTGATAACCACTACACCATAGATACGTCGTAATGCTGAGTTTTCCGAGAGACCTAGCTTTTTTATGCCCAATCACGATGGACAAAATATGTATCTAACAGGGCTCGAACCTGGGACCTTGCACGTGTTAGGCGGACGTGATAACCGCTACACAATATATAAGTAGTAATACTGAGTTTTCCGAGAGATCTAGCTAATTTTTATGCCCAATCACGATGGTCAAAATATGTATCTAACAGGGCTCGAACCTGGGACCTTCCGCGTGTAAAGCGGACGTGATAACCACTACACCATAAATACGTAGTAATGCTGAGTTTTCCGAGAGATCTTGCTTTTTTAAGCCCAATCACGATGCACAAATGTGTATCTAACAGGGCTCGAACCTGGGACCTTGCACGTGTTAGGCGGACGTGATAACCACTCCACCATATATAAGTAGTAATACTGAGTTTTCAGAGAGATCTAGCTAATTTTTATGCCCAATCACGATGGACAAAACATGGATCTACCAGGGCTCGAACATGGGACCTTCCGCGTGTAAAGCGGACGTGATAACCACTACAACATAGATACGTAGTAATGCTGAAATTTCCAATAGACCTAGCTTTTTTATGCCCAATCACGATGGACAAAATATGTGTCTACCAGGGCTCGAACCTGGGACCTTCCCCGTGTAAAGCAGACGTGATAACCACTACAACATAGATACGTAGTAATACTGAGCTTTCCAAGAGACCTAGCTTTTTTATGCCCAATCACGATGGACAAAATATGTATCTACCAGGGCTCGAACATGGGACCTTCCGCGTGTAAAGCGGACGTGATAACCACTACACCCTAGATACGTAGTAATACTGAGTTTTCCAAGAGACCTAGCTTTTTTTATGTCCTATCACGATGGTCAAAATATGTATCTACCAGGGCTCGAACCTGGGACCTTCCGCGTGTAAAGCGGACGTGATAGCCACTACAACATAGATACGTAGTAATGCTGAAATTTCCAATAGACCTAGCTTTTTTATGCCCAATCACGATGGACAAAATATGTGTCTACCAGGGCTCGAACCTGGGACCTTCCGCGAGTAAAGCGGACGTGATAACCACTACACCATAGATACGTCGTAATGCTGAGTTTTCCAAGAGATCTAGCTTTTTTATGCCCAATCACGATGGACAAAATATGTATCTAACAGGGCTCGAACCTGGGACCTTGCACGTGTTAGGCGGACGTGATAACCGCTACACCATATATAAGTAGTAATACTGAGTTTTCCGAGAGATCTAGCTAATTTTTATGCCCAATCACGATGGTCAAAATATGTATCTACCAGGGCTTGAACCTGGGACCTACCGCGTGTAAAGCGGACGTGATAACCACTACACCATAGATACGTAGTAATACTGAGTTTTCCAAGAGACCTAGCTTTTTTATGTCCTATCACGATGGACAAATATGTATCTAACAGGGCTCGAACCTGGGACCTTGCACGTGTTAGGCGGACGTGATAACCACTCCACCATATATAAGTAGTAATACTGAGTTTTCAGAGAGATCTAGCTAATTTTTATGCCCAATCACGATGGACAAAACATGGATCTACCAGGGCTCGAACATGGGACCTTCCGCGTGTAAAGCGGACGTGATAACCACTACACCCTAGATACGTAGTAATACTGAGTTTTCCAAGAGACCTAGCTTTTTTTATGTCCTATCACGATGGTCAAAATATGTATCTACCAGGACCCGAACCTGGGACCTTCCGCGAGTAAAGCGGACGTGATAACCACTACACCATAGATACGTCGTAATGCTGAGTTTTCCAAGAGACCTAGCTTTTTTATGCCCAATCACGATGGACAAAATATGTATCTAACAGGGCTCGAACCTGGGACCTTGCACGTGTTAGGCGGAGGTGATAACCGCTACACCATATATAAGTAGTAATACTGAGTTTTCCGAGAGATCTAGCTAATTTTTATGCCCAATCACGATGGTCAAAATATGTATCTAACAGGGCTCGAACCTGGGACCTTCCGCGTGTAAAGCGGACGTGATAACCACTACACCATAAATACGTAGTAATGCTGAGTTTTCCGAGAGATCTTGCTTTTTTAAGCCCAATCACGATGGACAAATATGTATCTAACAGGGCTCGAACCTGGGACCTTGCACGTGTTAGGCGGACGTGATAACCACTCCACCATATATAAGTAGTAATACTGAGTTTTCAGAGAGATCTAGCTAATTTTTATGCCCAATCACGATGGACAAAACATGGATCTACCAGGGCTCGAACATGGGACCTTCCGCGTGTAAAGCGGACGTGATAACCACTACAACATAGATACGTAGTAATGCTGAAATTTCCAATAGACCTAGCTTTTTTATGCCCAATCACGATGGACAAAATATGTGTCTACCAGGGCTCGAACCTGGGACCTTCCCCGTGTAAAGCGGACGTGATAACCACTACAACATAGATACGTAGTAATACTGAGCTTTCCAAGAGACCTAGCTTTTTTATGCCCAATCACGATGGACAAAATATGTATCTACCAGGGCTCGAACATGGGACCTTCCGCGTGTAAAGCGGACGTGATAACCACTACACCCTAGATACGTAGTAATACTGAGTTTTCCAAGAGACCTAGCTTTTTTTATGTCCTATCACGATGGTCAAAATATGTATCTACCAGGGCTCGAACCTGGGACCTTCCGCGTGTAAAGCGGACGTGATAGCCACTACAACATAGATACGTAGTAATGCTGAAATTTCCAATAGACCTAGCTTTTTTATGCCCAATCACGATGGACAAAATATGTGTCTACCAGGGCTCGAACCTGGGACCTTCCCCGTGTAAAGCGGACGTGATAACCACTACACCATAGATACGTAGTAATACTGAGCTTTCCAAGAGACCTAGCTTTTTTATGCCCAATCACGATGGACAAAATATGTATCTATCAGGGTCGAACATGGGACCTTCCGCGTGTAAAACGGACGTGATAACCACTACACCCTAGATACGTAGTAATACTGAGTTTTCCAAGAGACCTAGCTTTTTTTATGTCCTATCACGATGGTCAAAATATGTATCTACCAGGACCCGAACCTGGGACCTTCCGCGAGTAAAGCGGACGTGATAACCACTACACCATAGATACGTCGTAATGCTGAGTTTTCCAAGAGACCTAGCTTTTTTATGCCCAATCACGATGGACAAAATATGTATCTAACAGGGCTCGAACCTGGGACCTTGCACGTGTTAGGCGGACGTGATAACCGCTACACCATATATAAGTAGTAATACTGAGTTTTCCGAGAGATCTAGCTAATTTTTATGCCCAATCACGATGGTCAAAATATGTATCTACCAGGGCTTGAACCTGGGACCTACCGCGTGTAAAGCGGACGTGATAACCACTACACCATAGATACGTAGTAATACTGAGTTTTCCAAGAGACCTAGCTTTTTTATGTCCTATCACGATGGTCAAAATATGCATCTACCAGGGCTCGAACCTGGGACCATCCGCGTGTTAGGCGGACGTGATAACCACTACACCACAGATACGTAGTAATACTGAGTTTTCCAAGAGACCTAGCTTTTTTTATGTCCTATCACGATGGTCAAAATATGTATCTACCAGGACCCGAACCTGGGACCTTCCGCGTGTAAAGCGGACGTGATAACCACTACACCATAGATACGTAATAATACTGAGTTTTCCAAGATAACTAGCTTTATTATGCCCAATTACGATGGACAAAGTATGTATCTACCAGGTCTCGAACCTGGGACCTTCCGCGTGTAAAGCGGACGTGATAACCACTACACCATAGACACGTCGTAATGCTGAGTTTTCCGAGAGATCTAGCTAATTTTTATGCCCAATCACGATGGTCAAAATATGTATCTAACAGGGCTCGAACCTGGGACCTTCCGCGTGTAAAGCGGACGTAATAACCACTACAACATAGATACGTAGTTGCGCTGAGTTTTCCAAGAGACCTAGCTTTTTTATGCCCAATCACGATGGACAAAATATGTATCTACCAGGGCTCGAACATGGGACCTTCCGCGTGTAAAGCGGACGTGATAACCACTACACCCTAGATACGTAGTAATACTGAGTTTTTCAAGAGACCTAGCTTTTTTATGCCCAATCACGATGGACAAAATATGTGTCTAGCAGGGCTCGAACCTGGGACCTTCCCCGTGTAAAGCGGACGTGATAACCACTACACCACAGATACGTAGCAATACTGAGTTTTCCAAGAGACCTAGCTTTTTTTATGTCCTATCACGATGGTCAAAATATGTATCTAACAGGGCTCGAACCTGGGACCTTGCACGTGTTAGGCGGACGTGATAACCGCTACACCATATATAAGTAGTAATACTGAGTTTTCCGAGAGATCTAGCTAATTTTTATGCCCAATCACGATGGTCAAAATATGTATCTACCTGGGCTCGAACCTGGGACCTTCCGCGTGTAAAGCGGACGTGATAGCCACTACAACATAGATACGTAGTAATGCTGAAATTTCCAATAGACCTAGCTTTTTTATGCCCAATCACGATGGACAAAATATGTGTCTACCAGGGCTCGAACCTGGGACCTTCCCCGTGTAAAGCGGACGTGATAACCACTACACCATAGATACGTAGTAATACTGAGTTTTCCGAGAGATCTAGCTAATTTTTATGCCCAATCACGATGGTCAAAATATGTATCTACCAGGGCTTGAACCTGGGACCTACCGCGTGTAAAGCGGACGTGATAACCACTACACCATAGATACGTAGTAATACTGAGTTTTCCAAGAGACCTAGCTTTTTTATGTCCTATCACGATGGTCAAAATATGCATCTACCAGGGCTCGAACCTGGGACCATCCGCGTGTTAGGCGGACGTGATAACCACTACACCACAGATACGTAGTAATACTGAGTTTTCCAAGAGACCTAGCTTTTTTTATGTCCTATCACGATGGTCAAAATATGTATCTACCAGGACCCGAACCTGGGACCTTCCGCGTGTAAAGCGGACGTGATAACCACTACACCATAGATACGTAATAATACTGAGTTTTCCAAGATAACTAGCTTTATTATGCCCAATTACGATGGACAAAGTATGTATCTACCAGGTCTCGAACCTGGGACCTTCCGCGTGTAAAGCGGACGTGATAACCACTACACCATAGATACGTCGTAATGCTGAGTTTTCCGAGAGATCTAGCTAATTTTTATGCCCAATCACGATGGTCAAAATATGTATCTAACAGGGCTCGAACCTGGGACCTTCCGCGTGTAAAGCGGACGTAATAACCACTACAACATAGATACGTAGTAGCGCTGAGTTTTCCAAGAGACCTAGCTTTTTTATGCCCAATCACGATGGACAAAATATGTATCTACCAGGGCTCGAACATGGGACCTTCCGCGTGTAAAGCGGACGTGATAACCACTACACCCTAGATACGTAGTAATACTGAGTTTTTCAAGAGACCTAGCTTTTTTATGCCCAATCACGATGGACAAAATATGTGTCTAGCAGGGCTCGAACCTGGGACCTTCCCCGTGTAAAGCGGACGTGATAACCACTACACCACAGATACGTAGCAATACTGAGTTTTCCAAGAGACCTAGCTTTTTTTATGTCCTATCACGATGGTCAAAATATGTATCTAACAGGGCTCGAACCTGGGACCTTGCACGTGTTAGGCGGACGTGATAACCGCTACACCATATATAAGTAGTAATACTGAGTTTTCCGAGAGATCTAGCTAATTTTTATGCCCAATCACGATGGTCAAAATATGTATCTACCTGGGCTCGAACCTGGGACCTTCCGCGTTTAAAGCGGACGTGATAGCCACTACAACATAGATACGTAGTAATGCTGAAATTTCCAATAGACCTAGCTTTTTTATGCCCAATCACGATGGACAAAATATGTGTCTACCAGGGCTCGAACCTGGGACCTTCCCCGTGTAAAGCGGACGTGATAACCACTACACCATAGATACGTAGTAATACTGAGCTTTCCAAGAGACCTAGCTTTTTTATGCCCAATCACGATGGACAAAATATGTATCTATCAGGGCTCGAACATGGGACCTTCCGCGTGTAAAGCGGACGTGATAACCACTACACCCTAGATACGTAGTAATACTGAGTTTTCCAAGAGACCTAGCTTTTTTTATGTCCTATCACGATGGTCAAAATATGTATCTACCAGGACCCGAACCTGGGACCTTCCGCGAGTAAAGCGGACGTGATAACCACTACACCATAGATACGTCGTAATGCTGAGTTTTCCAAGAGACCTAGCTTTTTTATGCCCAATCACGATGGACAAAATATGTATCTAACAGGGCTCGAACCTGGGACCTTGCACGTGTTAGGCGGACGTGATAACCGCTACACCATATATAAGTAGTAATACTGAGTTTTCCGAGAGATCTAGCTAATTTTTATGCCCAATCACGATGGTCAAAATATGTATCTACCAGGGCTCGAACCTGGGACCTTCCGCGTGTAAAGCGGACGTGATAACCACTACAACATAGATACGTAGTAATGCTGAAATTTCCAAGAGACCTAGCTTTTTTATGCCCAATCACGATGGACAAAATATGTGTCTACCAGGCCTCGAACCTGGGACCTTCCCCGTGTAAATCGGACGTGATAACCACTACACCATAGATACGTAGTAATACTGAGTTTTCCAAGAGACCTAGCTTTTTTATGTCCTATCACGATGGTCAAAATATGTATCTACCAGGGCTCGAACCTGGGACCTTCCGCGTGTAAAGCGGGCGTGATAACCACTACACCATAAATACGTAGTAATGCTGAGTTTTCCGAGAGATCTTGCTTTTTTATGCCCAATCACGATGGACAAATATGTATCTAACAGGGCTCGAACCTGGGACCTTGCACGTGTTAGGCGGACGTGATAACCACTCCACCATATATAAGTAGTAATACTGAGTTTTCCGAGAGATCTAGCTAATTTTTATGCCCAATCACGATGGACAAAACATGTATCTACCAGGGCTCGAACATGGGACCTTCCGCGTGTAAAGCGGACGTGATAACCACTACAACATAGATACGTAGTAATGCTGAAATTTCCAATAGACCTAGCTTTTCTATGCCCAATCACGATGGACAAAATATGTGTCTACCAGGGCTCGAACCTGGGACCTTCCCCGTGTAAAGCGGACGTGATAACCACTACACCATAGATACGTAGTAATACTGAGCTTTCCAAGAGACCTAGCTTTTTTATGCCCAATCACGATGGACAAAATATGTATCTACCAGGGCTCGAACATGGGACCTTCCGCGTGTAAAGCGGACGTGATAACCACTACACCCTAGATACGTAGTAATACTGAGTTTTCCAAGAGACCTAGCTTTTTTTATGTCCTATCACGATGGTCAAAATATGTATCTACCAGGGCTCGAACCTGGGACCTTCCGCGTGTAAAGCGGACGTGATAGCCACTACAACATAGATACGTATTAATGCTGAAATTTCCAATAGACCTAGCTTTTTTATGCCCAATCACGATGGACAAAATATGTGTCTACCAGGGCTCGAACCTGGGACCTTCCCCGTGTAAAGCGGACGTGATAACCACTACAACATAGATACGTAGTAATACTGAGCTTTCCAAGAGACCTAGCTTTTTTATGCCCAATCACGATGGACAAAATATGTATCTACCAGGGCTCGAACATGGGACCTTCCGCGTGTAAAGCGGACGTGATAACCACTACACCCTAGATACGTAGTAATACTGAGTTTTCCAACACCTAGCTTTTTATGTCCTATCACGATGGTCAAAATATGTATCTACCAGGGCTCGAACATGGGACCTTCCGCGTGTAAAGCGGACGTGATAACCACTACACCCTAGATACGTAGTAATACTGAGTTTTCCAAGAGACCTAGCTTTTTTTATGTCCTATCACGATGGTCAAAATATGTGTCTACCAGGGCTCGAACCTGGGACCTTCCCCGTGTAAAGCGGACGTGATAACCACTACACCATAGATACGTAGTAATACTGAGCTTTCCAAGAGACCTAGCTTTTTTATGCCCGATCACGATGGACAAAATATGTATCTACCAGGGCTCGAACATGGGACCTTCCGCGTGTAAAGCGGACGTGATAACCACTACACCCTAGATACGTAGTAATACTGAGTTTTCCAAGAGACCTAGCTTTTTTTATGTCCTATCACGATGGTCAAAATATGTATCTACCAGGACCCGAACCTGGGACCTTCCGCGAGTAAAGCGGACGTGATAACCACTACACCATAGATACGTCGTAATGCTGAGTTTTCCAAGAGACCTAGCTTTTTTATGCCCAATCACGATGGACAAAATATGTATCTAACAGGGCTCGAACCTGGGACCTTGCACGTGTTAGGCGGACGTGATAACCGCTACACAATATATAAGTAGTAATACTGAGTTTTCCGAGAGATTTAGCTAATTTTTATGCCCAATCACGATGGTCAAAATATGTATCTAACAGGGCTCGAACCTGGGACCTTCCGCGTGTAAAGCGGACGTGATAACCACTACACCATAAATACGTAGTAATGCTGAGTTTTCCGAGAGATCTTGCTTTTTTAAGCCCAATCACGATGGACAAATATGTATCTAACAGGGCTCGAACCTGGGACCTTGCACGTGTTAGGCGGACGTGATAACCACTCCACCATATATAAGTAGTAATTCTGAGTTTTCAGAGAGATCTAGCTAATTTTTATGCCCAATCACGATGGACAAAACATGGATCTACCAGGGCTCGAACATGGGACCTTCCGCGTGTAAAGCGGACGTGATAACCACTACAACATAGATACGTAGTAATGCTGAAATTTCCAATAGACCTAGCTTTTTTATGCCCAATCACGATGGACAAAATATGTGTCTACCAGGGCTCGAACCTGGGACCTTCCCCGTGTAAAGCGGACGTGATAACCACTACAACATAGATACGTAGTAATACTGAGCTTTCCAAGAGACCTAGCTTTTTTGTGTCCTATCACGATGGTCAAAATATGTATCTACCAGGGCTCGAACCTGGGACCTTCCGCGTGTAAAGCGGGCGTGATAACCACTACACCATAAATACGTAGTAATGCTGAGTTTTCCGAGAGATCTTGCTTTTTTAAGCCCAATCACGATGGACAAATATGTATCTAACAGGGCTCGAACCTGGGACCTTGCACGTGTTAGGCGGACGTGATAACCACTCCACCATATATAAGTAGTAATACTGAGTTTTCAGAGAGATCTAGCTAATTTTTATGCCCAATCACGATGGACAAAACATGGATCTACCAGGGCTCGAACATGGGACCTTCCGCGTGTAAAGCGGACGTGATAACCACTACAACATAGATACGTAGTAATGCTGAAATTTCCAATAGACCTAGCTTTTTTATGCCCAATCACGATGGACAAAATATGTATCTACCAGGGCTCGAACCTGGGACTTTCCGCGTGTAAAGCGGACGTGATAACCACTACAACATAGATACGTAGTAATGCTGAAATTTCCAATAGACCTAGCTTTTTTATGCCCAATCACGATGGACAAAATATGTGTCTACCAGGGCTCGAACCTGGGACCTTCCCCGTGTAAAGCGGACGTGATAACCACTACAACATAGATACGTAGTAATGCTGAAATTTCCAAGAGACCTAGCTTTTTTATGCCCAATCACGATGGACAAAATATGTGTCTACCAGGCCTCGAACCTGGGACCTTCCCCGTGTAAATCGGACGTGATAACCACTACACCATAGATACGTAGTAATACTGAGTTTTCCAAGAGACCTAGCTTTTTTATGTCCTATCACGATGGTCAAAATATGTATCTACCAGGGCTCGAACCTGGGACCTTCCGCGTGTAAAGCGGGCGTGATAACCACTACACCATAAATACGTAGTAATGCTGAGTTTTCCGAGAGATCTTGCTTTTTTATGCCCAATCACGATGGACAAATATGTATCTAACAGGGCTCGAACCTGGGACCTTGCACGTGTTAGGCGGACGTGATAACCACTCCACCATATATAAGTAGTAATACTGAGTTTTCCGAGAGATCTAGCTAATTTTTATGCCCAATCACGATGGACAAAACATGTATCTACCAGGGCTCGAACATGGGACCTTCCGCGTGTAAAGCGGACGTGATAACCACTACAACATAGATACGTAGTAATGCTGAAATTTCCAATAGACCTAGCTTTTCTATGCCCAATCACGATGGACAAAATATGTGTCTACCAGGGCTCGAACCTGGGACCTTCCCCGTGTAAAGCGGACGTGATAACCACTACACCATAGATACGTAGTAATACTGAGCTTTCCAAGAGACCTAGCTTTTTTATGCCCAATCACGATGGACAAAATATGTATCTACCAGGGCTCGAACATGGGACCTTCCGCGTGTAAAGCGGACGTGATAACCACTACACCCTAGATACGTAGTAATACTGAGTTTTCCAAGAGACCTAGCTTTTTTTATGTCCTATCACGATGGTCAAAATATGTATCTACCAGGGCTCGAACCTGGGACCTTCCGCGTGTAAAGCGGACGTGATAGCCACTACAACATAGATACGTATTAATGCTGAAATTTCCAATAGACCTAGCTTTTTTATGCCCAATCACGATGGACAAAATATGTGTCTACCAGGGCTCGAACCTGGGACCTTCCCCGTGTAAAGCGGACGTGATAACCACTACAACATAGATACGTAGTAATACTGAGCTTTCCAAGAGACCTAGCTTTTTTATGCCCAATCACGATGGACAAAATATGTATCTACCAGGGCTCGAACATGGGACCTTCCGCGTGTAAAGCGGACGTGATAACCACTACACCCTAGATACGTAGTAATACTGAGTTTTCCAACACCTAGCTTTTTATGTCCTATCACGATGGTCAAAATATGTATCTACCAGGGCTCGAACATGGGACCTTCCGCGTGTAAAGCGGACGTGATAACCACTACACCCTAGATACGTAGTAATACTGAGTTTTCCAAGAGACCTAGCTTTTTTTATGTCCTATCACGATGGTCAAAATATGTGTCTACCAGGGCTCGAACCTGGGACCTTCCCCGTGTAAAGCGGACGTGATAACCACTACACCATAGATACGTAGTAATACTGAGCTTTCCAAGAGACCTAGCTTTTTTATGCCCGATCACGATGGACAAAATATGTATCTACCAGGGCTCGAACATGGGACCTTCCGCGTGTAAAGCGGACGTGATAACCACTACACCCTAGATACGTAGTAATACTGAGTTTTCCAAGAGACCTAGCTTTTTTTATGTCCTATCACGATGGTCAAAATATGTATCTACCAGGACCCGAACCTGGGACCTTCCGCGAGTAAAGCGGACGTGATAACCACTACACCATAGATACGTCGTAATGCTGAGTTTTCCAAGAGACCTAGCTTTTTTATGCCCAATCACGATGGACAAAATATGTATCTAACAGGGCTCGAACCTGGGACCTTGCACGTGTTAGGCGGACGTGATAACCGCTACACAATATATAAGTAGTAATACTGAGTTTTCCGAGAGATTTAGCTAATTTTTATGCCCAATCACGATGGTCAAAATATGTATCTAACAGGGCTCGAACCTGGGACCTTCCGCGTGTAAAGCGGACGTGATAACCACTACACCATAAATACGTAGTAATGCTGAGTTTTCCGAGAGATCTTGCTTTTTTAAGCCCAATCACGATGGACAAATATGTATCTAACAGGGCTCGAACCTGGGACCTTGCACGTGTTAGGCGGACGTGATAACCACTCCACCATATATAAGTAGTAATTCTGAGTTTTCAGAGAGATCTAGCTAATTTTTATGCCCAATCACGATGGACAAAACATGGATCTACCAGGGCTCGAACATGGGACCTTCCGCGTGTAAAGCGGACGTGATAACCACTACAACATAGATACGTAGTAATGCTGAAATTTCCAATAGACCTAGCTTTTTTATGCCCAATCACGATGGACAAAATATGTGTCTACCAGGGCTCGAACCTGGGACCTTCCCCGTGTAAAGCGGACGTGATAACCACTACAACATAGATACGTAGTAATACTGAGCTTTCCAAGAGACCTAGCTTTTTTGTGTCCTATCACGATGGTCAAAATATGTATCTACCAGGGCTCGAACCTGGGACCTTCCGCGTGTAAAGCGGGCGTGATAACCACTACACCATAAATACGTAGTAATGCTGAGTTTTCCGAGAGATCTTGCTTTTTTAAGCCCAATCACGATGGACAAATATGTATCTAACAGGGCTCGAACCTGGGACCTTGCACGTGTTAGGCGGACGTGATAACCACTCCACCATATATAAGTAGTAATACTGAGTTTTCAGAGAGATCTAGCTAATTTTTATGCCCAATCACGATGGACAAAACATGGATCTACCAGGGCTCGAACATGGGACCTTCCGCGTGTAAAGCGGACGTGATAACCACTACAACATAGATACGTAGTAATGCTGAAATTTCCAATAGACCTAGCTTTTTTATGCCCAATCACGATGGACAAAATATGTATCTACCAGGGCTCGAACCTGGGACTTTCCGCGTGTAAAGCGGACGTGATAACCACTACAACATAGATACGTAGTAATGCTGAAATTTCCAATAGACCTAGCTTTTTTATGCCCAATCACGATGGACAAAATATGTGTCTACCAGGGCTCGAACCTGGGACCTTCCCCGTGTAAAGCGGACGTGATAACCACTACAACATAGATACGTAGTAATACTGAGCTTTCCAAGAGACCTAGCTTTTTTATGCCCAATCACGATGGACAAAATATGTATCTACCAGGGCTCGAACATGGGACCTTCCGCGTGTAAAGCGGACGTGATAACCACTACACCCTAGATACGTAGTAATACTGAGTTTTCCAAGAGACCTAGCTTTTTTTATGTCCTATCACGATGGTCAAAATATGTATCTACCAGGGCTCGAACCTGGGACCTTCCGCGTGTAAAGCGGACGTGATAGCCACTACAACATAGATACGTAGTAATGCTGAAATTTTCAATAGACCTAGCTTTTTTATGCCCAATCACGATGGACAAAATATGTGTCTACCAGGGCTCGAACCTGGGACGTTCCCCGTGTAAAGCGGACGTGATAACCACTACACCATAGATACGTAGTAATACTGAGCTTTCCAAGAGACCTAGCTTTTTTATGCCCAATCACGATGGACAAAATATGTATCTATCAGGGCTCGAACATGGGACCTTCCGCCTGTAAAGCGGACGTGATAACCACTACACCCTAGATACGTAGTAATACTGAGTTTTCCAAGAGACCTAGCTTTTTTTATGTCCTATCACGATGGTCAAAATATGTATCTACCAGGACCCGAACCTGGGACCTTCCGCGAGTAAAGCGGACGTGATAACCACTACACCATAGATACGTCGTAATGCTGAGTTTTCCGAGAGACCTAGCTTTTTTATGCCCAATCACGATGGACAAAATATGTATCTATCAGGGCTCGAACATGGGACCTTCCGCCTGTAAAGCGGACGTGATAACCACTACACCCTAGATACGTAGTAATACTGAGTTTTCCAAGAGACCTAGCTTTTTTATGTCCTATCACGATGGTCAAAATATGTATCTACCAGGACCCGAACCTGGGACCTTCCGCGAGTAAAGCGGACGTGATAACCACTACACCATAGATACGTCGTAATGCTGAGTTTTCCGAGAGACCTAGCTTTTTTATGCCCAATCACGATGGACAAAATATGTATCTAACAGGGCTCGAACCTGGGACCTTGCACGTGTTAGGCGGACGTGATAACCGCTACACAATATATAAGTAGTAATACTGAGTTTTCCGAGAGATCTAGCTAATTTTTATGCCCAATCACGATGGTCAAAATATGTATCTAACAGGGCTCGAACCTGGGACCTTCCGCGTGTAAAGCGGACGTGATAACCACTACACCATAAATACGTAGTAATGCTGAGTTTTCCGAGAGATCTTGCTTTTTTAAGCCCAATCACGATGCACAAATATGTATCTAACAGGGCTCGAACCTGGGACCTTGCACGTGTTAGGCGGACGTGATAACCACTCCACCATATATAAGTAGTAATACTGAGTTTTCAGAGAGATCTAGCTAATTTTTATGCCCAATCACGATGGACAAAACATGGATCTACCAGGGCTCGAACATGGGACCTTCCGCGTGTAAAGCGGACGTGATAACCACTACAACATAGATACGTAGTAATGCTGAAATTTCCAATAGACCTAGCTTTTTTATGCCCAATCACGATGGACAAAATATGTATCTATCAGGGCTCGAACATGGGACCTTCCGCCTGTAAAGCGGACGTGATAACCACTACACCCTAGATACGTAGTAATACTGAGTTTTCCAAGAGACCTAGCTTTTTTTATGTCCTATCACGATGGTCAAAATATGTATCTACCAGGGCTCGAACATGGGACCTTCCGCGTGTAAAGCGGACGTGATAACCACTACACCCTAGATACGTAGTAATACTGAGTTTTCCAAGAGACCTAGCTTTTTTTATGTC
This sequence comes from Phalangium opilio, assembly GCF_054372755.1. Classification (NCBI taxonomy): domain Eukaryota; kingdom Metazoa; phylum Arthropoda; class Arachnida; order Opiliones; family Phalangiidae; genus Phalangium; species Phalangium opilio. Next base: position 1,906,472 of record NW_028324148.1, on the reverse strand, counting down.
CTATCACGATGGTCAAAATATGTATCTACCAGGGCTCGAACCTGGGACCTTCCGCGTGTAAAGCGGACGTGATAGCCACTACAACATAGATACGTAGTAATGCTGAAATTTCCAATAGACCTAGCTTTTTTATGCCCAATCACGATGGACAAAATATGTGTCTACCAGGGCTCGAACCTGGGACCTTCCGCGAGTAAAGCGGACGTGATAACCACTACACCATAGATACGTCGTAATGCTGAGTTTTCCGAGAGACCTAGCTTTTTTATGCCCAATCACGATGGACAAAATATGTATCTAACAGGGCTCGAACCTGGGACCTTGCACGTGTTAGGCGGACGTGATAACCGCTACACCATATATAAGTAGTAATACTGAGTTTTCCGAGAGATCTAGCTAATTTTTATGCCCAATCACGATGGTCAAAATATGTATCTACCAGGGCTTGAACCTGGGACCTACCGCGTGTAAAGCGGACGTGATAACCACTACACCATAGATACGTAGTAATACTGAGTTTTCCAAGAGACCTAGCTTTTTTATGTCCTATCACGATGGACAAATATGTATCTAACAGGGCTCGAACCTGGGACCTTGCACGTGTTAGGCGGACGTGATAACCACTCCACCATATATAAGTAGTAATACTGAGTTTTCAGAGAGATCTAGCTAATTTTTATGCCCAATCACGATGGACAAAACATGGATCTACCAGGGCTCGAACATGGGACCTTCCGCGTGTAAAGCGGACGTGATAACCACTACACCCTAGATACGTAGTAATACTGAGTTTTCCAAGAGACCTAGCTTTTTTTATGTCCTATCACGATGGTCAAAATATGTATCTACCAGGACCCGAACCTGGGACCTTCCGCGAGTAAAGCGGACGTGATAACCACTACACCATAGATACGTCGTAATGCTGAGTTTTCCAAGAGACCTAGCTTTTTTATGCCCAATCACGATGGACAAAATATGTATCTAACAGGGCTCGAACCTGGGACCTTGCACGTGTTAGGCGGAGGTGATAACCGCTACACCATATATAAGTAGTAATACTGAGTTTTCCGAGAGATCTAGCTAATTTTTATGCCCAATCACGATGGTCAAAATATGTATCTAACAGGGCTCGAACCTGGGACCTTCCGCGTGTAAAGCGGACGTGATAACCACTACACCATAAATACGTAGTAATGCTGAGTTTTCCGAGAGATCTTGCTTTTTTAAGCCCAATCACGATGGACAAATATGTATCTAACAGGGCTCGAACCTGGGACCTTGCACGTGTTAGGCGGACGTGATAACCACTCCACCATATATAAGTAGTAATACTGAGTTTTCAGAGAGATCTAGCTAATTTTTATGCCCAATCACGATGGACAAAACATGGATCTACCAGGGCTCGAACATGGGACCTTCCGCGTGTAAAGCGGACGTGATAACCACTACAACATAGATACGTAGTAATGCTGAAATTTCCAATAGACCTAGCTTTTTTATGCCCAATCACGATGGACAAAATATGTGTCTACCAGGGCTCGAACCTGGGACCTTCCCCGTGTAAAGCGGACGTGATAACCACTACAACATAGATACGTAGTAATACTGAGCTTTCCAAGAGACCTAGCTTTTTTATGCCCAATCACGATGGACAAAATATGTATCTACCAGGGCTCGAACATGGGACCTTCCGCGTGTAAAGCGGACGTGATAACCACTACACCCTAGATACGTAGTAATACTGAGTTTTCCAAGAGACCTAGCTTTTTTTATGTCCTATCACGATGGTCAAAATATGTATCTACCAGGGCTCGAACCTGGGACCTTCCGCGTGTAAAGCGGACGTGATAGCCACTACAACATAGATACGTAGTAATGCTGAAATTTCCAATAGACCTAGCTTTTTTATGCCCAATCACGATGGACAAAATATGTGTCTACCAGGGCTCGAACCTGGGACCTTCCCCGTGTAAAGCGGACGTGATAACCACTACACCATAGATACGTAGTAATACTGAGCTTTCCAAGAGACCTAGCTTTTTTATGCCCAATCACGATGGACAAAATATGTATCTATCAGGGTCGAACATGGGACCTTCCGCGTGTAAAGCGGACGTGATAACCACTACACCCTAGATACGTAGTAATACTGAGTTTTCCAAGAGACCTAGCTTTTTTTATGTCCTATCACGATGGTCAAAATATGTATCTACCAGGACCCGAACCTGGGACCTTCCGCGAGTAAAGCGGACGTGATAACCACTACACCATAGATACGTCGTAATGCTGAGTTTTCCAAGAGACCTAGCTTTTTTATGCCCAATCACGATGGACAAAATATGTATCTAACAGGGCTCGAACCTGGGACCTTGCACGTGTTAGGCGGACGTGATAACCGCTACACAATATATAAGTAGTAATACTGAGTTTTCCGAGAGATTTAGCTAATTTTTATGCCCAATCACGATGGTCAAAATATGTATCTAACAGGGCTCGAACCTGGGACCTTCCGCGTGTAAAGCGGACGTGATAACCACTACACCATAAATACGTAGTAATGCTGAGTTTTCCGAGAGATCTTGCTTTTTTAAGCCCAATCACGATGGACAAATATGTATCTAACAGGGCTCGAACCTGGGACCTTGCACGTGTTAGGCGGACGTGATAACCACTCCACCATATATAAGTAGTAATACTGAGTTTTCAGAGAGATCTAGCTAATTTTTATGCCCAATCACGATGGACAAAACATGGATCTACCAGGGCTCGAACATGGGACCTTCCGCGTGTAAAGCGGACGTGATAACCACTACAACATAGATACGTAGTAATGCTGAAATTTCCAATAGACCTAGCTTTTTTATGCCCAATCACGATGGACAAAATATGTGTCTACCAGGGCTCGAACCTGGGACCTTCCCCGTGTAAAGCGGACGTGATAACCACTACAACATAGATACGTAGTAATACTGAGCTTTCCAAGAGACCTAGCTTTTTTGTGTCCTATCACGATGGTCAAAATATGTATCTACCAGGGCTCGAACCTGGGACCTTCCGCGTGTAAAGCGGGCGTGATAACCACTACACCATAAATACGTAGTAATGCTGAGTTTTCCGAGAGATCTTTCTTTTTTAAGCCCAATCACGATGGACAAATATGTATCTAACAGGGCTCGAACCTGGGACCTTGCACGTGTTAGGCGGACGTGATAACCACTCCACCATATATAAGTAGTAATACTGAGTTTTCAGAGAGATCTAGCTAATTTTTATGCCCAATCACGATGGACAAAACATGGATCTACCAGGGCTCGAACATGGGACCTTCCGCGTGTAAAGCGGACGTGATAACCACTACAACATAGATACGTAGTAATGCTGAAATTTCCAATAGACCTAGCTTTTTTATGCCCAATCACGATGGACAAAATATGTATCTACCAGGGCTCGAACCTGGGACTTTCCGCGTGTAAAGCGGACGTGATAACCACTACAACATAGATACGTAGTAATGCTGAAATTTCCAATAGACCTAGCTTTTTTATGCCCAATCACGATGGACAAAATATGTGTCTACCAGGGCTCGAACCTGGGACCTTCCCCGTGTAAAGCGGACGTGATAACCACTACAACATAGATACGTAGTAATACTGAGCTTTCCAAGAGACCTAGCTTTTTTATGCCCAATCACGATGGACAAAATATGTATCTACCAGGGCTCGAACATGGGACCTTCCGCGTGTAAAGCGGACGTGATAACCACTACACCCTAGATACGTAGTAATACTGAGTTTTCCAAGAGACCTAGCTTTTTTATGCCCAATCACGATGGACAAAATATGTGTCTACCAGGGCTCGAACCTGGGACCTTCCCCGTGTAAAGCGGACGTGATAACCACTACAACATAGATACGTAGTAATACTGAGCTTTCCAAGAGACCTAGCTTTTTTATGCCCAATCACGATGGACAAAATATGTATCTACCAGGGCTCGAACATGGGACCTTCCGCGTGTAAAGCGGACGTGATAACCACTACACCCTAGATACGTAGTAATACTGAGTTTTCCAAGAGACCTAGCTTTTTTTATGTCCTATCACGATGGTCAAAATATGTATCTACCAGGGCTCGAACCTGGGACCTTCCGCGTGTAAAGCGGACGTGATAGCCACTACAACATAGATACGTAGTAATGCTGAAATTTTCAATAGACCTAGCTTTTTTATGCCCAATCACGATGGACAAAATATGTGTCTACCAGGGCTCGAACCTGGGACGTTCCCCGTGTAAAGCGGACGTGATAACCACTACACCATAGATACGTAGTAATACTGAGCTTTCCAAGAGACCTAGCTTTTTTATGCCCAATCACGATGGACAAAATATGTATCTATCAGGGCTCGAACATGGGACCTTCCGCCTGTAAAGCGGACGTGATAACCACTACACCCTAGATACGTAGTAATACTGAGTTTTCCAAGAGACCTAGCTTTTTTTATGTCCTATCACGATGGTCAAAATATGTATCTACCAGGACCCGAACCTGGGACCTTCCGCGAGTAAAGCGGACGTGATAACCACTACACCATAGATACGTCGTAATGCTGAGTTTTCCGAGAGACCTAGCTTTTTTATGCCCAATCACGATGGACAAAATATGTATCTATCAGGGCTCGAACATGGGACCTTCCGCCTGTAAAGCGGACCTGATAACCACTACACCCTAGATACGTAGTAATACTGAGTTTTCCAAGAGACCTAGCTTTTTTATGTCCTATCACGATGGTCAAAATATGTATCTACCAGGACCCGAACCTGGGACCTTCCGCGAGTAAAGCGGACGTGATAACCACTACACCATAGATACGTCGTAATGCTGAGTTTTCCGAGAGACCTAGCTTTTTTATGCCCAATCACGATGGACAAAATATGTATCTAACAGGGCTCGAACCTGGGACCTTGCACGTGTTAGGCGGACGTGATAACCGCTACACAATATATAAGTAGTAATACTGAGTTTTCCGAGAGATCTAGCTAATTTTTATGCCCAATCACGATGGTCAAAATATGTATCTAACAGGGCTCGAACCTGGGACCTTCCGCGTGTAAAGCGGACGTGATAACCACTACACCATAAATACGTAGTAATGCTGAGTTTTCCGAGAGATCTTGCTTTTTTAAGCCCAATCACGATGCACAAATATGTATCTAACAGGGCTCGAACCTGGGACCTTGCACGTGTTAGGCGGACGTGATAACCACTCCACCATATATAAGTAGTAATACTGAGTTTTCAGAGAGATCTAGCTAATTTTTATGCCCAATCACGATGGACAAAACATGGATCTACCAGGGCTCGAACATGGGACCTTCCGCGTGTAAAGCGGACGTGATAACCACTACAACATAGATACGTAGTAATGCTGAAATTTCCAATAGACCTAGCTTTTTTATGCCCAATCACGATGGACAAAATATGTGTCTACCAGGGCTCGAACCTGGGACCTTCCCCGTGTAAAGCAGACGTGATAACCACTACAACATAGATACGTAGTAATACTGAGCTTTCCAAGACACCTAGCTTTTTTATGCCCAATCACGATGGACAAAATATGTATCTACCAGGGCTCGAACATGGGACCTTCCGCGTGTAAAGCGGACGTGATAACCACTACACCCTAGATACGTAGTAATACTGAGTTTTCCAAGAGACCTAGCTTTTTTTATGTCCTATCACGATGGTCAAAATATGTATCTACCAGGGCTCGAACCTGGGACCTTCCGCGTGTAAAGCGGACGTGATAGCCACTACAACATAGATACGTAGTAATGCTGAAATTTCCAATAGACCTAGCTTTTTTATGCCCAATCACGATGGACAAAATATGTGTCTACCAGGGCTCGAACCTGGGACCTTCCGCGAGTAAAGCGGACGTGATAACCACTACACCATAGATACGTCGTAATGCTGAGTTTTCCAAGAGACCTAGCTTTTTTATGCCCAATCACGATGGACAAAATATGTATCTAACAGGGCTCGAACCTGGGACCTTGCACGTGTTAGGCGGACGTGATAACCGCTACACCATATATAAGTAGTAATACTGAGTTTTCCGAGAGATCTAGCTAATTTTTATGCCCAATCACGATGGTCAAAATATGTATCTACCAGGGCTTGAACCTGGGACCTACCGCGTGTAAAGCGGACGTGATAACCACTACACCATAGATACGTAGTAATACTGAGTTTTCCAAGAGACCTAGCTTTTTTATGTCCTATCACGATGGACAAATATGTATCTAACAGGGCTCGAACCTGGGACCTTGCACGTGTTAGGCGGACGTGATAACCACTCCACCATATATAAGTAGTAATACTGAGTTTTCAGAGAGATCTAGCTAATTTTTATGCCCAATCACGATGGACAAAACATGGATCTACCAGGGCTCGAACATGGGACCTACCGCGTGTAAAGCGGACGTGATAACCACTACACCATAGATACGTAGTAATACTGAGCTTTCCAAGAGACCTAGCTTTTTTATGCCCAATCACGATGGACAAAATATGTATCTATCAGGGCTCGAACATGGGACCTTCCGCCTGTAAAGCGGACGTGATAACCACTACACCCTAGATACGTAGTAATACTGAGTTTTCCAAGAGACCTAGCTTTTTTATGTCCTATCACGATGGACAAATATGTATCTAACAGGGCTCGAACCTGGGACCTTGCACGTGTTAGGCGGACGTGATAACCGCTACACCATATATAAGTAGTAATACTGAGTTTTCCGAGAGATCTAGCTAATTTTTATGCCCAATCACGATGGTCAAAATATGTATCTACCAGGGCTTGAACCTGGGACCTACCGCGTGTAAAGCGGACGTGATAACCACTACACCATAGATACGTAGTAATACTGAGCTTTCCAAGAGACCTAGCTTTTTTATGCCCAATCACGATGGACAAAATATGTATCTATCAGGGCTCGAACATGGGACCTTCCGCCTGTAAAGCGGACGTGATAACCACTACACCCTAGATACGTAGTAATACTGAGTTTTCCAAGAGACCTAGCTTTTTTTATGTCCTATCACGATGGTCAAAATATGAATCTACCAGGACCCAAACCTGGGACCTTCCGCGAGTAAAGCGGACGTGATAACCACTACACCATAGATACGTCGTAATGCTGAGTTTTCCGAGAGACCTAGCTTTTTTATGCCCAATCACGATGGACAAAATATGTATCTATCAGGGCTCGAACATGGGACCTTCCGCCTGTAAAGCGGACGTGATAACCACTACACCCTAGATACGTAGTAATACTGAGTTTTCCAAGAGACCTAGCTTTTTTATGTCCTATCACGATGGTCAAAATATGTATCTACCAGGACCCGAACCTGGGACCTTCCGCGAGTAAAGCGGACGTGATAACCACTACACCATAGATACGTCGTAATGCTGAGTTTTCCGAGAGACCTAGCTTTTTTATGCCCAATCACGATGGACAAAATATGTATCTAACAGGGCTCGAACCTGGGACCTTGCACGTGTTAGGCGGACGTGATAACCGCTACACAATATATAAGTAGTAATACTGAGTTTTCCGAGAGATCTAGCTAATTTTTATGCCCAATCACGATGGTCAAAATATGTATCTAACAGGGCTCGAACCTGGGACCTTCCGCGTGTAAAGCGGACGTGATAACCACTACACCATAAATACGTAGTAATGCTGAGTTTTCCGAGAGATCTTGCTTTTTTAAGCCCAATCACGATGCACAAATATGTATCTAACAGGGCTCGAACCTGGGACCTTGCACGTGTTAGGCGGACGTGATAACCACTCCACCATATATAAGTAGTAATACTGAGTTTTCAGAGAGATCTAGCTAATTTTTATGCCCAATCACGATGGACAAAACATGGATCTACCAGGGCTCGAACATGGGACCTTCCGCGTGTAAAGCGGACGTGATAACCACTACAACATAGATACGTAGTAATGCTGAAATTTCCAATTGACCTAGCTTTTTTATGCCCAATCACGATGGACAAAATATGTGTCTACCAGGGCTCGAACCTGGGACCTTCCCCGTGTAAAGCAGACGTGATAACCACTACAACATAGATACGTAGTAATACTGAGCTTTCCAAGACACCTAGCTTTTTTATGCCCAATCACGATGGACAAAATATGTATCTACCAGGGCTCGAACATGGGACCTTCCGCGTGTAAAGCGGACGTGATAACCACTACACCCTAGATACGTAGTAATACTGAGTTTTCCAAGAGACCTAGCTTTTTTTATGTCCTATCACGATGGTCAAAATATGTATCTACCAGGGCTCGAACCTGGGACCTTCCGCGTGTAAAGCGGACGTGATAGCCACTACAACATAGATACGTAGTAATGCTGAAATTTCCAATAGACCTAGCTTTTTTATGCCCAATCACGATGGACAAAATATGTGTCTACCAGGGCTCGAACCTGGGACCTTCCGCGAGTAAAGCGGACGTGATAACCACTACACCATAGATACGTCGTAATGCTGAGTTTTCCAAGAGACCTAGCTTTTTTATGCCCAATCACGATGGACAAAATATGTATCTAACAGGGCTCGAACCTGGGACCTTGCACGTGTTAGGCGGACGTGATAACCGCTACACCATATATAAGTAGTAATACTGAGTTTTCCGAGAGATCTAGCTAATTTTTATGCCCAATCACGATGGTCAAAATATGTATCTACCAGGGCTTGAACCTGGGACCTACCGCGTGTAAAGCGGACGTGATAACCACTACACCATAGATACGTAGTAATACTGAGTTTTCCAAGAGACCTAGCTTTTTTATGTCCTATCACGATGGACAAATATGTATCTAACAGGGCTCGAACCTGGGACCTTGCACGTGTTAGGCGGACGTGATAACCACTCCACCATATATAAGTAGTAATACTGAGTTTTCAGAGAGATCTAGCTAATTTTTATGCCCAATCACGATGGACAAAACATGGATCTACCAGGGCTCGAACATGGGACCTTCCGCGTGTAAAGCGGACGTGATAACCACTACACCCTAGATACGTAGTAATACTGAGTTTTCCAAGAGACCTAGCTTTTTTTATGTCCTATCACGATGGTCAAAATATGTATCTACCAGGACCCGAACCTGGGACCTTCCGCGAGTAAAGCGGACGTGATAACCACTACACCATAGATACGTCGTAATGCTGAGTTTTCCAAGAGACCTAGCTTTTTTATGCCCAATCACGATGGACAAAATATGTATCTAACAGGGCTCGAACCTGGGACCTTGCACGTGTTAGGCGGAGGTGATAACCGCTACACCATATATAAGTAGTAATACTGAGTTTTCCGAGAGATCTAGCTAATTTTTATGCCCAATCACGATGGTCAAAATATGTATCTAACAGGGCTCGAACCTGGGACCTTCCGCGTGTAAAGCGGACGTGATAACCACTACACCATAAATACGTAGTAATGCTGAGTTTTCCGAGAGATCTTGCTTTTTTAAGCCCAATCACGATGGACAAATATGTATCTAACAGGGCTCGAACCTGGGACCTTGCACGTGTTAGGCGGACGTGATAACCACTCCACCATATATAAGTAGTAATACTGAGTTTTCAGAGAGATCTAGCTAATTTTTATGCCCAATCACGATGGACAAAACATGGATCTACCAGGGCTCGAACATGGGACCTTCCGCGTGTAAAGCGGACGTGATAACCACTACAACATAGATACGTAGTAATGCTGAAATTTCCAATAGACCTAGCTTTTTTATGCCCAATCACGATGGACAAAATATGTGTCTACCAGGGCTCGAACCTGGGACCTTCCCCGTGTAAAGCGGACGTGATAACCACTACAACATAGATACGTAGTAATACTGAGCTTTCCAAGACACCTAGCTTTTTTATGCCCAATCACGATGGACAAAATATGTATCTACCAGGGCTCGAACATGGGACCTTCCGCGTGTAAAGCGGACGTGATAACCACTACACCCTAGATACGTAGTAATACTGAGTTTTCCAAGAGACCTAGCTTTTTTTATGTCCTATCACGATGGTCAAAATATGTATCTACCAGGGCTCGAACCTGGGACCTTCCGCGTGTAAAGCGGACGTGATAGCCACTACAACATAGATACGTAGTAATGCTGAAATTTCCAATAGACCTAGCTTTTTTATGCCCAATCACGATGGACAAAATATGTGTCTACCAGGGCTCGAACCTGGGACCTTCCCCGTGTAAAGCGGACGTGATAACCACTACACCATAGATACGTAGTAATACTGAGCTTTCCAAGAGACCTAGCTTTTTTATGCCCAATCACGATGGACAAAATATGTATCTATCAGGGTCGAACATGGGACCTTCCGCGTGTAAAGCGGACGTGATAACCACTACACCCTAGATACGTAGTAATACTGAGTTTTCCAAGAGACCTAGCTTTTTTATGTCCTATCACGATGGTCAAAATATGTATCTACCAGGACCCGAACCTGGGACCTTCCGCGAGTAAAGCGGACGTGATAACCACTACACCATAGATACGTCGTAATGCTGAGTTTTCCAAGAGACCTAGCTTTTTTATGCCCAATCACGATGGACAAAATATGTATCTAACAGGGCTCGAACCTGGGACCTTGCACGTGTTAGGCGGACGTGATAACCGCTACACCATATATAAGTAGTAATACTGAGTTTTCCGAGAGATCTAGCTAATTTTTATGCCCAATCACGATGGTCAAAATATGTATCTACCAGGGCTTGAACCTGGGACCTACCGCGTGTAAAGCGGACGTGATAACCACTACACCATAGATACGTAGTAATACTGAGTTTTCCAAGAGACCTAGCTTTTTTATGTCCTATCACGATGGTCAAAATATGCATCTACCAGGGCTCGAACCTGGGACCATCCGCGTGTTAGGCGGACGTGATAACCACTACACCACAGATACGTAGTAATACTGAGTTTTCCAAGAGACCTAGCTTTTTTTATGTCCTATCACGATGGTCAAAATATGTATCTACCAGGACCCGAACCTGGGACCTTCCGCGTGTAAAGCGGACGTGATAACCACTACACCATAGATACGTAATAATACTGAGTTTTCCAAGATAACTAGCTTTATTATGCCCAATTACGATGGACAAAGTATGTATCTACCAGGTCTCGAACCTGGGACCTTCCGCGTGTAAAGCGGACGTGATAACCACTACACCATAGATACGTCGTAATGCTGAGTTTTCCGAGAGATCTAGCTAATTTTTATGCCCAATCACGATGGTCAAAATATGTATCTAACAGGGCTCGAACCTGGGACCTTCCGCGTGTAAAGCGGACGTAATAACCACTACAACATAGATACGTAGTTGCGCTGAGTTTTCCAAGAGACCTAGCTTTTTTATGCCCAATCACGATGGACAAAATATGTATCTACCAGGGCTCGAACATGGGACCTTCCGCGTGTAAAGCGGACGTGATAACCACTACACCCTAGATACGTAGTAATACTGAGTTTTTCAAGAGACCTAGCTTTTTTATGCCCAATCACGATGGACAAAATATGTGTCTAGCAGGGCTCGAACCTGGGACCTTCCCCGTGTAAAGCGGACGTGATAACCACTACACCACAGACACGTAGCAATACTGAGTTTTCCAAGAGACCTAGCTTTTTTTATGTCCTATCACGATGGTCAAAATATGTATCTAACAGGGCTCGAACCTGGGACCTTGCACGTGTTAGGCGGACGTGATAACCGCTACACCATATATAAGTAGTAATACTGAGTTTTCCGAGAGATCTAGCTAATTTTTATGCCCAATCACGATGGTCAAAATATGTATCTACCTGGGCTCGAACCTGGGACCTTCCGCGTGTAAAGCGGACGTGATAGCCACTACAACATAGATACGTAGTAATGCTGAAATTTCCAATAGACCTAGCTTTTTTATGCCCAATCACGATGGACAAAATATGTGTCTACCAGGGCTCGAACCTGGGACCTTCCCCGTGTAAAGCGGACGTGATAACCACTACACCATAGATACGTAGTAATACTGAGTTTTCCGAGAGATCTAGCTAATTTTTATGCCCAATCACGATGGTCAAAATATGTATCTACCAGGGCTTGAACCTGGGACCTACCGCGTGTAAAGCGGACGTGATAACCACTACACCATAGATACGTAGTAATACTGAGTTTTCCAAGAGACCTAGCTTTTTTATGTCCTATCACGATGGTCAAAATATGCATCTACCAGGGCTCGAACCTGGGACCATCCGCGTGTTAGGCGGACGTGATAACCACTACACCACAGATACGTAGTAATACTGAGTTTTCCAAGAGACCTAGCTTTTTTTATGTCCTATCACGATGGTCAAAATATGTATCTACCAGGACCCGAACCTGGGACCTTCCGCGTGTAAAGCGGACGTGATAACCACTACACCATAGATACGTAATAATACTGAGTTTTCCAAGATAACTAGCTTTATTATGCCCAATTACGATGGACAAAGTATGTATCTACCAGGTCTCGAACCTGGGACCTTCCGCGTGTAAAGCGGACGTGATAACCACTACACCATAGATACGTCGTAATGCTGAGTTTTCCGAGAGATCTAGCTAATTTTTATGCCCAATCACGATGGTCAAAATATGTATCTAACAGGGCTCGAACCTGGGACCTTCCGCGTGTAAAGCGGACGTAATAACCACTACAACATAGATACGTAGTTGCGCTGAGTTTTCCAAGAGACCTAGCTTTTTTATGCCCAATCACGATGGACAAAATATGTATCTACCAGGGCTCGAACATGGGACCTTCCGCGTGTAAAGCGGACGTGATAACCACTACACCCTAGATACGTAGTAATACTGAGTTTTTCAAGAGACCTAGCTTTTTTATGCCCAATCACGATGGACAAAATATGTGTCTAGCAGGGCTCGAACCTGGGACCTTCCCCGTGTAAAGCGGACGTGATAACCACTACACCACAGACACGTAGCAATACTGAGTTTTCCAAGAGACCTAGCTTTTTTTATGTCCTATCACGATGGTCAAAATATGTATCTAACAGGGCTCGAACCTGGGACCTTGCACGTGTTAGGCGGACGTGATAACCGCTACACCATATATAAGTAGTAATACTGAGTTTTCCGAGAGATCTAGCTAATTTTTATGCCCAATCACGATGGTCAAAATATGTATCTACCTGGGCTCGAACCTGGGACCTTCCGCGTGTAAAGCGGACGTGATAGCCACTACAACATAGATACGTAGTAATGCTGAAATTTCCAATAGACCTAGCTTTTTTATGCCCAATCACGATGGACAAAATATGTGTCTACCAGGGCTCGAACCTGGGACCTTCCCCGTGTAAAGCGGACGTGATAACCACTACACCATAGATACGTAGTAATACTGAGTTTTCCGAGAGATCTAGCTAATTTTTATGCCCAATCACGATGGTCAAAATATGTATCTACCAGGGCTTGAACCTGGGACCTACCGCGTGTAAAGCGGACGTGATAACCACTACACCATAGATACGTAGTAATACTGAGTTTTCCAAGAGACCTAGCTTTTTTATGTCCTATCACGATGGTCAAAATATGCATCTACCAGGGCTCGAACCTGGGACCATCCGCGTGTTAGGCGGACGTGATAACCACTACACCACAGATACGTAGTAATACTGAGTTTTCCAAGAGACCTAGCTTTTTTTATGTCCTATCACGATGGTCAAAATATGTATCTACCAGGACCCGAACCTGGGACCTTCCGCGTGTAAAGCGGACGTGATAACCACTACACCATAGATACGTAATAATACTGAGTTTTCCAAGATAACTAGCTTTATTATGCCCAATTACGATGGACAAAGTATGTATCTACCAGGTCTCGAACCTGGGACCTTCCGCGTGTAAAGCGGACGTGATAACCACTACACCATAGATACGTCGTAATGCTGAGTTTTCCGAGAGATCTAGCTAATTTTTATGCCCAATCACGATGGTCAAAATATGTATCTAACAGGGCTCGAACCTGGGACCTTCCGCGTGTAAAGCGGACGTAATAACCACTACAACATAGATACGTAGTTGCGCTGAGTTTTCCAAGAGACCTAGCTTTTTTATGCCCAATCACGATGGACAAAATATGTATCTACCAGGGCTCGAACATGGGACCTTCCGCGTGTAAAGCGGACGTGATAACCACTACACCCTAGATACGTAGTAATACTGAGTTTTTCAAGAGACCTAGCTTTTTTATGCCCAATCACGATGGACAAAATATGTGTCTAGCAGGGCTCGAACCTGGGACCTTCCCCGTGTAAAGCGGACGTGATAACCACTACACCACAGATACGTAGCAATACTGAGTTTTCCAAGAGACCTAGCTTTTTTTATGTCCTATCACGATGGTCAAAATATGTATCTAACAGGGCTCGAACCTGGGACCTTGCACGTGTTAGGCGGACGTGATAACCGCTACACCATATATAAGTAGTAATACTGAGTTTTCCGAGAGATCTAGCTAATTTTTATGCCCAATCACGATGGTCAAAATATGTATCTACCTGGGCTCGAACCTGGGACCTTCCGCGTTTAAAGCGGACGTGATAGCCACTACAACATAGATACGTAGTAATGCTGAAATTTCCAATAGACCTAGCTTTTTTATGCCCAATCACGATGGACAAAATATGTGTCTACCAGGGCTCGAACCTGGGACCTTCCCCGTGTAAAGCGGACGTGATAACCACTACACCATAGATACGTAGTAATACTGAGCTTTCCAAGAGACCTAGCTTTTTTATGCCCAATCACGATGGACAAAATATGTATCTATCAGGGCTCGAACATGGGACCTTCCGCGTGTAAAGCGGACGTGATAACCACTACACCCTAGATACGTAGTAATACTGAGTTTTCCAAGAGACCTAGCTTTTTTTATGTCCTATCACGATGGTCAAAATATGTATCTACCAGGACCCGAACCTGGGACCTTCCGCGAGTAAAGCGGACGTGATAACCACTACACCATAGATACGTCGTAATGCTGAGTTTTCCAAGAGACCTAGCTTTTTTATGCCCAATCACGATGGACAAAATATGTATCTAACAGGGCTCGAACCTGGGACCTTGCACGTGTTAGGCGGACGTGATAACCGCTACACCATATATAAGTAGTAATACTGAGTTTTCCGAGAGATCTAGCTAATTTTTATGCCCAATCACGATGGTCAAAATATGTATCTACCAGGGCTCGAACCTGGGACCTTCCGCGTGTAAAGCGGACGTGATAACCACTACAACATAGATACGTAGTAATGCTGAAATTTCCAAGAGACCTAGCTTTTTTATGCCCAATCACGATGGACAAAATATGTGTCTACCAGGCCTCGAACCTGGGACCTTCCCCGTGTAAATCGGACGTGATAACCACTACACCATAGATACGTAGTAATACTGAGTTTTCCAAGAGACCTAGCTTTTTTATGTCCTATCACGATGGTCAAAATATGTATCTACCAGGGCTCGAACCTGGGACCTTCCGCGTGTAAAGCGGACGTAATAACCACTACAACATAGATACGTAGTAGCGCTGAGTTTTCCAAGAGACCTAGCTTTTTTATGCCCAATCACGATGGACAAAATATGTATCTACCAGGGCTCGAACATGGGATCTTCCGCGTGTAAAGCGGACGTGATAACCACTACACCCTAGATACGTAGTAATACTGAGTTTTCCAAGAGACCTAGCTTTTTTTGTGTCCTATCACGATGGTCAAAATATGTATCTACCAGGACCCGAACCTTGGACCTTCCGCGTATAAAGCGGACGTGATAACCACTACACCATAGATACGTAGTAATACTGAGTTTTCCAAGAGACCTAGCTTTTTTATGTCCTATCACGATGGTCAAAATATGTATCTACCAGGACCCGAACCCGGGACATTCCGCGTGTAAAGCGGACGTGATAACCACTACACCATAGATACGTAGTAATACTGAGTTTTCCAAGAGAACTAGCTTTTTTATGTCCTATCACGATGGTCAAAATATGTATCTACCAGGGCTCGAACCTGGGACCTTCCGCGTGTAAAGCGGGCGTGATAACCACTACACCATAAATACGTAGTAATGCTGAGTTTTCCGAGAGATCTTGCTTTTTATGCCCAATCACGATGGACAAATATGTATCTAACAGGGCTCGAACCTGGGACCTTGCACGTGTTAGGCGGACGTGAGTAGTATAGAGCCGCACTTCCTACCTCCGTAGGTGTAGAATGTAGGTGTAGAGTGTAGGTGTAGAATTTCAAGGTCACCCTCTCGCCACGCCCACCTGGGAAACTCGCGCGCGCCCCCTGGAAAACTCCGCCCCCTCGCGGGAAAACTCGCGCGCGCCCCCTGGAAAACTCCGCCCCCTGGCGCGCCCCCTCGCGGGAAAACTCGCGCGCGCCCCCTGGCGGCTGCGCCCCCTCGCGGGAAAACTCGCGCGCCCCCTCGCGGGAAAACATTGCGCGGGAATCTGGCAGTCCTGTCTACAACTGTCTCTGTGACGTCATTGGCGGGAAAATCTACAACTGTATTTGTGACGTCATTGATAAGAGACGAGAATGGATAGCTTTAATACATTGCCAAGGGTTAATGATAGGCTGAAAGTTGCGCAATCCATTGTAATATTTAGTTTGACTCAAAATTTTAACCTTTTTTCAAGGAGTTTATTTTGATTATGGTATTGTTTTAATGGTAATTAAAAGGTCCACGTAAAAGCGTAATTAATATATAAGAAATTCATCTTAGACGTAATAGTAGAAAGCAACTGTATCTGTAACGTCATTGGCGGGAAAATCTACAACTGTATTTGTGACGTCATTGATAAGAGACGAGAATGGATAGCTTTAATACATTGCCAAGGGTTAATGATAGGCTGAAAGTTGCGCAATCCATTGTAATATTTAGTTTGACTCAAAATTTTAACCTTTTTTCAAGGAGTTTATTTTGATTATGGTATTGTTTTAATGGTAATTAAAAGGTCCACGTAAAAGCGTAATTAATATATAAGAAATTCATCTTAGACGTAATAGTAGAAAGCAACTGTATCTGTAACGTCATTGGCGGGAAAATCTACAACTGTATCTGTGACGTCATTGATATAAGAGATGAGGATGAATGGATAAAGGTTGAACTTATAGCTTTAAGCGTACATTGACAAGGGTTAAATAGAAAATCTTTCATTGAGAAAGTGTAATTATGGAAAATAAGTTAAGCCGAGTGTATTATAACAGTGAAAGTCCTCTCAGTTACGGTAGCGTAAAGAAATTGAAACAAGGAGTGAAAAATGTTTCGAAGAAAAAAATTAAGACATGGCTTCAGTCTCAACCAACATATACCATTCACAAAGCAAGGAGGATATACTTTCCAAGAAATCGTACTTACGTTACAACAGCCAATGAAGTATTTCAGTGCGACTTGATCGATCTACGAAATCTTAAGAAATATAATAAAGGGTTTCAATATATTCTAACTATTATTGATATCCTCTCAAAATATGCTTGGAGTCTTCCTTTGAAAAATAAAACTAGTAAAGAGGTTTTGAAAGCTATGCGGAGAGTTATTAAAGAAAGAAAGCCGTTACGAATTAATGTTGATCAAGGTAGCGAATTTTTATCAAAATTGTTTAAAGATTATTTAAGAAAAGAGGGGATAAGTCTTTATACTAGTGTAGGTGCGATTAAATGCGGAGTAATTGAAAGGTTTAATAGAACTTTAAAGGATAAAATTTTCAAGTTATTAACTAGAACGAAGAAACTAAATTACATTGATGCCTTACCCAAAATAATGAAAGCCTACAATTCAACTGTACATTCAAGTACTGGTTTCGCTCCTGTTGATGTCAATATGCAAAATGAGCATTTAGTGTGGAAACGTCTGTATGGTAAACAATCTAGGGCAAAACCACCAATGTTAAAGGTCGGTGATCTTGTTAGGCTATCAAAAAGCAAACCTTTGTTCGAAAAGGGTTACAAAGGGTACTGGACCAAGGAAATATTTATCATTTCAAAAATTCTGTACAGAAACCCCGTTTGTTATATTGTAAAGGACTTTGATGATGAAGAAATAAGGGGAGCCTTTTACGAATGTGAACTTCAAAAAGTCATCTTGTAAAATATAAAGAATAGTAATTGAAAAATAAAAAACATTTAAAGTTAACGAGTCATGTCGAACGATTCATTTTACGTAACTCTCGTGAGTACGGCTTCTATGAACGTGTTTCCGGGAAACACGCAATCTCATTTTAAAGTTCAATTACCAGCTCCATTGCATTTGAATGGAAACTGGCATGTGGGCTTAGCCGAAGCATTTTTACCTAAAGCTTGGGATAATGTGTCTTCAGACTATCTTTATTTTAGGGCCGGAGTCTACGATTATACGGATAATATTTGGGATCAATCAAAGGTGCAATTTACCGGCGGAACTTTACGCGGAGATGGTTACGACGCGTACAAAAATTTATTAAAAACTATGAACAATGCCATACCACCGGAAATACGATCTTCGGTATACATGTTTGTAGCATATAGTGACGATAATGAAAAAGCTTTTTGCGCCCTTAGGGCTAAAAATGGGTATGAAGTTCAAATACCTGAGGAGATGGGTAAAATCCTAGGATTGAGTTCCATGGAATGGATAAAAGAAAGATTTACGTTTCCCGAAGAACTCGTTAAAAGAAAGAAAGAGGACCCTCTCGTCCTAGATAGTTCCAATAATTTTTTCTATATCAGGAAGAGAAAAGGTCATAAAAATGCTCGAGAGTTGATATTACAAATACAACCGGGTCAATATACAAGCATTGAAAACGTCATCGAAGCTATGACCAATGAAATTCCTACGGAACATAGATCTATGATTAAAATAAACCTGAATCCCGACGGAAAAGTAAATATCAAATGTGTAAATGATTATTATCTACTGTTCACGAAAGAAAAGTCGGGTCTTGGAAGATTGTTAGGGTTTCACGAGGATCAAATGGACTATCCTCTTAGAAATTCAACTAGCAAGAGTATAGCGGATATTGACAAGGGCACTGCAAGTTTATATATTTATACAAATTTAATACTACTTCAAGTAGTTGGTGATGTCTATGCTCCGTTACTAAGGGTTGTGCCTATAGTCAATGATAAATCAACAACGTTAGCCGTCCATCGGTTTCAAAACATTGACTATTACCCATTAAGATGTCCGTCATTTGAAATGATAGAAATAGACATGAGAACTGATTATGGAGAGAATATTATGTTTAAGTTAAACAAATCAGTGATAAAACTTCATTTCATACTCAAACATGACACGAAGTAACATATACCTAAATTACTACTTGAACCAAACCGGAAGTGGTCTTACCGGAAGTGGTCTTAGTCACTTCCGGGGACCAGTATTTCAGAGAGGAAATGGTCTTGGGAGCATTTTTAAAAGCTTAATAAGATTTATAACACCAGTTTTTAAGCCCGTTGGGAAAGCACAAGGAAGAGAAGCCCTAAGAACTGGGTCCAAAATAGCTGGTGATTACATTGCGGGTAGAAACCTAAAAGAGTATCTGAAATCTAATTTGAGCGAAGCTGGAGCAAATTTATTACAAAAAGCGAGTCAACACTTGTCACAACCGCAAACTGGTTCGGGTCGCCGTAGAAAGCTGAAGACTAGAAATCGAATCATAAAGAAAAAACGAACCAAGACTGACTTTTTGGACTAAAAAACAATAAACATGGTTGAGGGTATGATGTCAGAACTGGATTTATTCGCGGTGCCACCGGCGAATTACAATGTTGAAAATAGTGACTACGTAATTTACAAGCCTTTGGCATCAATTTCGGATCAAGGCCCTATTGAGTTCTTTGTTCCAGGATCTAATGATCTCTATACGGACTTGGCTAAAACATTGTTACAAGTTAGAGTAAAATTACTCAAAGATGATGGTTCTGCATTAACTGCTCTAGAAACAGATGTGGGTCCTGTGAATTTGTTACACGCTGCTCTGTTTAATCAAGTAGATGTGTTTTTCGGAGATACTCAAGTTAATACTTCGACAAACGCATATCCGTATTTGGCATTCTTTGAAACGCATCTAAATTACGGTGACAGTGCAAAAAATTCCTATCTATCTGCAAAAATGTACTACAAAGATAATCCAGTAGACGCCGCAAAAATGTTTTTAGCTGCGAATAAAAATGATAACAATGGTATGTTGAAAAGGAAAAATCGCGTAGCCCTCTCAAACCCCGTTGATATGATCGGTGATTTACATCTTGATGTGTGTCGAATGGACAAGTTTCTTTTAAATAACGTAGATGTTAGGTTTCGATTCATAAAGTCAGTAAACGAATTTGCTATTATCTCAACAATAGCAAATCAAAAATTTAAATTTAAAATATTAGACGTAACTTTACTAATTAAAAAGGTTAAGGTCAATGCGGAAATAATGTTAGCTCACGCTATGGTTCATGAAAAGCATAACGTTATTTACCCTATTAACCGGACCGTGTTAAAATACTTTTCTATTAGTAGTGGTTTAACGGATATTACACGCGAAAATGTATTTATGAACAAAATGCCAGCCCGGGTAATTATTGGTTTAGTTAGAACGGCAGCCTTTAACGGCGATCTGAGTTTAAATGGTTTCGAATTTGCTCATTTCAATTTAAACTACTTGGCCTTAACAATAGGGAACCAAACATTTCCCAACCCTCCATTTACGCCAAACTATAACGTTAACGAGTATTCCCGAGAGTATCTTTCAAATTATACGGCTTTGGACTTGTTCAAAAGAAATAAAGGAAATTGTGTTTCTTACGAAGAATATAAAGAAGGTAACGTTCTCTACGGATTTGATTTAACCCCGGAAGAGCAAGCTAGTGCTGACCATCTATCACGGAATAAACAAGGAAACTTGAGAATATCAATGAAATTTAAGTCTCCGTTGGTTCATAATGTAACGGCTATTGTTTACGCGGAATTTGAATCGGAAATAATAATTTCAAAAGATCGCACCGTGATTTACAATCCCTCAGGAGAATGAATACCGTAGAAATAAACGAATTTTTAACGTGTGAATCCGTAACAAAACCATTTTTTCTCGGTGTTTTTGCCTTTGATCAAAAACCATTACCACCCAGACAGAAAAAATATTGTTTTTGTTTGAATACGGAACCAAAATCAAGCCGAGGCATTCACTGGTTAGCAATCTACGTAGATAATGGAATAGGTACCTTTTTTGATTCTTACGGAAATGATCCTTTTTACTACAATCTTGTAGACCTTAACCTTTACGCTAGTAAATGGTATTTTAACAACGTACCTATACAATATCCTTTGTCCGAAACGTGTGGACTACATTGTATTTTCTATTTATTTAACATGTGTAACGGCTATACCCTAGATATGATTATTCAAGACTTATATAATCCTCATGATTTAATGTATAACGAAGCAATGGTACTTTTGTTTATGTGCAATCATTTATTAAATCATAAAGACATGTATTGTAATCAATAAACTTTATTCGTATAAATCGATCCATTTATTTTCCGTCTTTCGTCTTTTGTTTTGTCGTCTTACAGTTATGTTTGATTCTTCTTCTTTTCGTTTGGAATTTTTTTTAGGTTTCCTTCTTAGTTCAAGCGGAGAGTACAATTTTTTCAGTTCTTGATATTCGTGAATTACTTGGGCCATACTGTTTTTCCTATTCTTTTTAAGCCTTTCAGGATTTGGTAATACAGTAGATACTGGAGCAGTAAATGTAAATGGCGGAGCTGGTGCTGTTGCTGCTGGTGACTGCGTTGACATCACATTTGCAGGTGTTGATGGCATTATATTTGGAGGCAGTGTAGGTATTAGATTAGGTGTCGATGTCGGAACCATTGGAACTGGCAATGGTTGTACAATAGGGGGTTGACTTAATTTTACGGTCGGTGGTTCAACAAATTTCTTAACGTTTAGAAACTTTTGTAGCGTTGTCAAATATTCTCTCAATTTTGTTTCGGATGTTCCTGGTTTTTCAAGAATTTCACTCATTTCTTTGTCTAAATCGGATAATTCTCTGTCTACGGCCGACAAAACTGTAGAAGCCGGAACTAGTATCATTTTTTTCATCGTACAGCGTTAATCGCCGAAATTACACTAGGGACCAATGTTCCTAGTAGTAAAGGCCAGAATCCTCCTGTTTGATTCGTCATCAAACGACGTTTCTTTTTTAATGACAAAGATTTCAGAGCTAATCTTCTTATAACCCTTTTATGACTCCTAAGTTTTGCCTTTTGAGCCTTGGTGATTGGCAAGCCTCCAGTTGTAATATTATGACAAATATTGCAAATAGCTTTTATCTGAGCATTGCTACTATTTTTAAGAATTTTTTTTCTTTGTTTACTATGTTTTAAAACGTGTAAGAAGGGATAGTGTGGACGAAGTGATCGGGGTACCATCGTTATGGTAAATAATTTATTTTGGAGAGTTCGCGTTAATTTAATCCTCGACAAAAACTATCATAGGACCATCAGAAGGAAGGACATTGCTCCTTAAACGTAGTTTATCATCTTGGTCCTGTTTACAATCAATTAATATATAACTATGAGGTTTCTCCGTAGCCATTTCATAGGCTTTAGCTAAAAAATGTTTCTTTTTGGGAAACGTTTGCCGTCCTAGGTATTCAACAGCGGACGAATCTCTCGGAGACTTATAGATAATTATATAAGAACAATTAAGACTTATTGTCCTGGCCTCTTTCCCCTTAGCGAAGAGGTTCTGCGTAATTAAAATCAACGAGGTATTGAGATGATGAGACCCCTTGACAAACCAATCAGAAATTTGACTGCTACTATTACACTCGGATGATAAGTCGTCGAAAATCAACAGATTATTTTTAGTCCTATCGAAGAAATCTTCGTCATTAGGCGGTAAACCTTTTATAAAATCGATATTTCCAATTTTTCTTTTTAATTCGTCAAATTTTGGTTGATACATAGAATAACAATAAACTATACGATCTGGAGGTGGCTCAATCATTAATCGACTATTTTCCAACAATTTAAATACAAATGTCGATTTTCCCGACATAGTTGGTCCGGAGCAAACCATTTGATAAGGATGAATAAATTTTAATCTGCATGCCATAATTTATAATAAGTGAATAAAACCTTTTTTTTAGAAAAACGTTAATATATACGTACGAGCAAGGTTGATGCAAAAGTCGTCAAGACGACATCGTGGATTTATATCCCGCGAATTACGTTGAAGAAGTTAAGAAGTAATTGTCAAAAATTGCGATTAATTGAAAAACAGCAGCGCGTGTGTGCATCTAGGGACTAGAGTACGTTACTTGAAACAAACCTCAGAAACAGATGAAATCGTTTCTTCAGTCCCTGCCCCTTCATTTTATTAAAAAATAAAAGGAACGAAAAACGAAATATCAAAGACAAATAAACAACAACAATAGCTCTTCATTTAAAAAACAAACTCTTAATGAAACATCTCTTAGGGTTGAGTTCGGGTAAGGTATAGGGTTCGAGGTTGGTTACGGTTAGGGTTTGGGTTACGGGCGGGGTTTGAGTTCGAGTTACGGGTTGGGATTTGAGGTTAGATTAGGAGTATAGTTTGAGGCTGAGTGTTTCAAAATGGTTACTATTTCCCCGCGAATTACGTTGAAGAAGTTAAGAAGTAATTGTCAAAAATTGTGATTAATTGAAAAACAGCAGCGCGTGTGTGCATCTAGGGACTAGAGTACGTTACTTGAAATAAACCTCAGAAACAGATGAAATCGTTTCTTCAGTCCCTGCCCCTTCATTTTATTAAAAAATAAAAGGAACGAAAAAGGAAATATCAAAGACAAATAAATAACAACAATAGCTCTTCATTTTAAAAAACAAACTCGTAATGAAGCATCTCTTGTTTGTAAAGAAAAACATAAAATAAATGACCCTATTAAACATTGTGGTGAACTGTTTTATTATTAATTTTAATTTTCTTAACCAATCAATTAAGTTATTAGGATATTATTTCTGTATTTTTCATAATAGAGTTGAACTACCTATTTCTACGAGGATGAATTCAGGGTTCGTACAAACCTGGGTAACTGGGAAAACTAAGGCAAAAAATTCAGGGAAATTTAGAGTTTATGGTAAAATTCAGTTGGAGCGGCGCCTGTACGTAATTAACTGTTAGAACGCGTCTTCTATTGTAGGTCTTGGAGTAGTGTTACGGTTAATGTCTTCCCCCATAAAACCGTGTTCGAAGGGATAATTATTTGACGGACTATGCCAATCAGTAGTTTGTTCGCAATCGTCAGCATCTTTTAATGAGAATAATGGTTGTAAAATGCAGTTGGAACACCAACTTTTGTTATAGTTCCAGATATAATAGTGTAACGCATCTTTACTATTAACCTGATAGTGATCAGTTAACTGTTCATATTTAGCGTTTAAACAATCGTTTAAACTATGATGAAAATAGCAACCGGGACATATTCGTCTATAATTTTGAGGGCAACCACAATAGCAAATTTTTGCAAAATATTGGTAATGTAAATGATTTTGTTCATTTGTTAAGATAAATGGTGGCGTTTCTATCCGATTGCGATGCACTAGTTCAAATTCTTCAAACGTTAAGGGAATGAATTCGTCGAACACTATTTTTCTCTCTATAGACGATTTTGATATACTTATATCCAAATCTTCGAAAGTTCCAGGTGGTCGATGTTTCTCTACTTCGGCGGCTTTAAAAAAGACTGATTCTATTTGCCCCCAAAAAGTTTTCGGTATAAAATTTTTTACATCGTTAAAATTAAAATATCTTTCATTATGCAACTTATATTTAAAAACATGCATCAAATTTTTTATAGCGATATCTTGTAAAGACGTTACTTTAACGTCTTCTATTTTTTGTTTTTTTCTAGGAGATTCTATTATATTTTCTTCTTCCATTTCGGTCACAAGAGCGTGTCTCTTACTCTGATTCGCTGTATAAAATAACTATTTCCCTCTTACTAAATTTTCTAGTCCATTTGAAAAGTATAAAGTACTCACCTTTTTATAGAAATTTGTTATAGCAAGTTGTTAGTAAAGTATTTTTCGGTCCGAATGATTCTCGTCCTTTAAGGTATGCTGAACCGAGGTTCATAGATTTTTGTAGAACGAAGTCTATAACCTTGACGTCACACGTATATTTCAAATTACCTTTGACGCCAACCTTGTTTTCGCTTTATAAAAACACCTGTTAGTTATAACGGAGCAAAATATAACACGGTATAGGCGCTATATTATTCACCTTCAGGTATAGCGAAGCCTCGGATCCTAGCTAGCTTAATAGTATTTTATGGAACGAAGTCTATAACCAACAACTGTTAAAGGAGCAAAATATATTTTTATCACGGCATAGGCGCTATATTATTCACCTTCAGGTATAACGAAGCCTCGGATCCTAGCTAGCTTAATAGTATTTTATGGAACGAAGTCTATAACCAACAACTGTTTGTTATAAGAGAGTAAAATATATTTCCAATTATCTTTGACGTCAACCAACCTTGTTTTCGCTTCATAAAAACAACTGTTATAAGAGATAAAAATATATCCTTTACAAAAGTAACCTTGGTTCGCTTGTTAAGGACTCTCGCTAAGGGGATTCGAACTCATGAACAACGAGTTTAAAGGCAGATACGTTAACGAGCGAGCCAATGTTACTTGAGGGTGTATTCGGTTGATGACTATAGTACCGTGGATTTATTAATATAATATGATTCTTTCCCCCCGTGACGAAAAGTATATCTGCTGGATAATCAAGTTCGCTACTAACCATAAGTTACAGTATTCAGATCTTTCAAATTCTCTCCGCCATAATAATAGTCATGTCTTTATCGAATATACCTTCTCTGTATACCTTGGCTAAAGAAGCGTCGCGCGAAACTTTTAATATACTATACGAGTATGAACTCGCTTCTCGGCATGATCTTTATTCGGGTTGTTTACCAACTCATATCGCTACTGAACTTGAAGAAACACTCGCTACCGCCGGTCAGTGCCTCGATTCAAACATTTTAAACTATCTTTCGGCGCAAGATGTTTTCGACACTCGAGTTAAAGCGCATTATAAACTTTCATTTCTTCAGTACAATTATGTTATGACGCACCCCTCGGAATTACCTCACAATATTCCCGATTGGCGTCACGGTAATCACGTTGTAAAAGACTATTTTAAATTAGAAAATGTTTTTGCGTGCCCCAACAAAAACCCATATTGCTCAAGGTGTCACGAAAACGAATCAAAACGTATATTAAAACTTTGTTCCACGTGTTATTACGATATCGATATGAATATTGAGAAAGACTTTGATCAAGTGACCCGTGTAAAATATCATTCAATTATAGATAGAAACGATATTTACGACAATATCGTTCTGGATAAGGGTAACAATTGGTGTAACAATTGCTACACTACCCCCTTATTCACTATTTTTCCGGAAACCATTTGTAAAGAAACATTTAAAAATATTTACCACGCCGTTAAACGTCCCCTAATATTCGATGAAACAGACGTCGAATTCAAAATCTTAAAATACCCCCGCTTGTAATATTACTTTTAATGTATAAATTTAAACTTTACCCCCAGTTCCCGTGTAATTTAAAAATCCTTGTAAAATATTGTTTAATTTCTGTTACTTTTGTATTATATTTCCTATATCACGTAATACGTGGGGTACATGTGTATTTTCACAAAGTTTCTGTAAGACTCAATATCATATTGATCATAATAACACGTGAAACAAAGTATTTAGTTTATTATTAGTGTATTTAGTTTATTATTAGTTTATTTATATATTGTGCATTTATAACATTAAAGTAAAACGAAATAAATTTCCTTACCTACATCCCCAATATAACTCCAAAATTATTATGATATTTTTCGTTTGAATCAACTAACCATTCCACGAACATCTGTCGCGACAAAACGGAAACAGTAGGTGTACCATTTTTGAAACGCTTTTCTCCCAATGTTAGTTCAATATAAACCAACTAGTTTTTTCTACCTTTGGCTGCATAGTGATAATTTATCTTGGTTTAGTGTATTTTTAGAGTGTTCTATTGTGTTTTATTATAGATTTATTGTACCCTAGTGTATTTTATTTACTTTTAGTGTATTTTATTGTGGTTTTTTTTATTTAAATCAGCAATTATACACATCATAAACAAATAACATTGAGATTACTTGAATATCAAGTATAGATTAACTTAGTTTTGAAAAAGTCAATATCGTTTATGATACAATTAAAAAGAAATGGCTCGTCAATTGGTTGGTTAGAACCAAAATCATTTCTATAATTTTCCAAAACTTTTTCATAATCAATTTTTTTCAAGGCTTTAATGAGGTTTTTTTGTACTCTTTCATTCCAATCACTTTCTTCTAATTCACATTGTACATCGTGAGCAATCTGGTTTTGACAAGCCTCGTTTTGACAATATTTGGTTATTTCCAATAATATTTCAGTCAGATTCTTAAGAACAGCTTCTCTCATGGATTCCACGGCTCTAGTTTTCTCTACCAACTCATTGTCAAGAAGTCCTCTAATTTTTTTTAAGTGTTCCCAAGAAGTATGGTTAAGGGAAATTCCCTCGCCAGTAGCGTACATGACGTTATATTTTTCACATTTTCCTCTAGTGTATTTTCTTATGTCCAATATACGTTTCTTTCCACGGGTAAAACATTCCAATTTCAAATTTGAAGTAGTAGGATATAACCAGACGGAAAAACGCGGCGAATTACCCTCGAAGAAGGTATCAATCTCGTTGGCATACTCAAAGATATTACACCATAGTTCCTTTTGTAAGCATAACTCTACACCCGTATCAGTCCTTTTCCAGTAAACCTCCGGGGATAAGACGTTACCGATCCAAACCTCTACTTTATCCGCTACGCTATGAACTTGACACATCTTCATTTAACAATGATAAAACTATACCGTAGCCCCTTACGCTACACAACAACTCTTTGAATGACGTCACTGATACAGTTGTAGAAGATTTAAGCCTTGTCAATGTGCGTTTAAAGCTGAAACACGAATGACGTCACGGATACAGTTGTAGAAGGGAGGAGTTTCCCAATAGGCGGCACACGGTGTTTTCCCGCCAATGACGTCATAGATACAGTTGTAGATTTTCCCGCCAATGACGTCACAGAGACAGTTGTAGACAGGTCTGCCAGATTCCCGCGCAGGGTTTTCCCGCGAGGGGGCGCGCGAGTTTTCCCGCGAGGGGGCGCGCGCGAGTTTTCCCGCGAGGGGGCGCAGCCGCCAGGGGGCGCGCGCGAGTTTTCCCGCGAGGGGGCGCGCCAGGGGGCGGAGTTTTCCAGGGGGCGCTGTTTCCCAGGTGGGCGTGGCGAGAGGGTGACCTTGAAATTCTTCACCTACACTCTACACCTACATTCTACACCTACGGAGGTAGGAAGTGCGGCTCTAAACTACTGACGTGATAGTCACTCCACCATATATAAGTAGTAACACTGAGTTTTCCGAGAGATCTAGCTAATTTTTATGCCCAATCACGATGGACAAAACATGTATCTACCAGGGCTTGAACATGGGACCTTCCGCGTGTAAAGCGGACGTGTTAGCCACTACAACATAGATACGTAGTAATGCTGAAATTTCCAATAAACCTAGCTTTTTTATGCCCAATCACGATGGACAAAATATGTATCTACCAGGGCTCGAACCTCGGACCTTCCGCGTGTAAAGCGGACGTGATAACCACTACAACATAGATACGTAGTAATGCTGAAATTTCCAAGAGAAATAGCTTTTTTATGCCCAATCACGATGGACAAAATATGTGTCTACCAGGCCTCGAACCTGGGACCTTCCCCGTGTAAAGCGGACGTGATAACCACTACACCATAGATACGTAGTAATACTGAGTTTTCCAAGAGACCTAGCTTTTTTATGTCCTATCACGATGGTCAAAATATGCATCTACCAGGGCTCGAACCTGGGACCTTCCGCGTGTAAAGCGGACGTGATAACCACTACAACATAGATACGTAGTAGCGCTGAGTTTTCCAAGAGACCTAGCTTTTTTATGCCCAATCACGATGGACAAAATATGTATCTACCAGGGCTCGAACCTGGGACCATCCGCGTGTTAGGCGGACGTGATAACCACTACACCACAGATACGTAGTAATACTGAGTTTTCCAAGAGACCTAGCTTTTTTATGTCCTATCACGATGGTCAAAATATGTATCTACCAGGACCCGAACCTGGGACCTTCCGCATGTAAAGCGGACGTGATAACCACTACACCATAGATACGTAATAATACTGAGTTTTCCAAGAGAACTAGCTTTATTATGCCCAATTACGATGGACAAAGTATGTATCTACCAGGTCTCGAACCTGGGACCTTCCGCGTGTAAAGCAAACGTGATAACCACTACACCATAGATACGTAGTAATACTGAGTTTTCCAAGAGACCTAGCTATTTTATGTCCTATCACGATGGTCAAAATATGTATCTACCAGGGCTCGAACCTGGGACCTTCCGCGTGTAAAGCGGACGTGATAACCACTACAACATAGATACGTAGTAGCGCTGAGTTTTCCAAGAGACCTAGCTTTTTTATGCCCAATCACGATGGACAATATATGTATCTACCAGGGCTCGAACATGGGACCTTCCGCGTGTAAAGCGGACGTGATAACCACTACACCCTAGATACGTAGTAATACTGAGTTTTCCAAGAGACCTAGCTTTTTTTGTGTCCTATCACGATGGTCAAAATATGTATCTACCAGGACCCGAACCTGGGACCTTCCGCGTGTAAAGCGGACGTGATAACCACTACACCATAGATACGTAGTAATACTGAGTTTTCCAAGAGAACTAGCTTTTTTATGTCCTATCACGATGGTCAAAATATGTATCTACCAGGGCTCGAACCTGGGACCTTCCGCGTGTAAAACGGGCGTGATAACCACTACACCATAAATACGTAGTAATGCTGAGTTTTCCGAGAGATCTTGCTTTTTTATGCCCAATCACGATGGACAAATATGTATCTAACAGGGCTCGAACCTGGGACCTTGCACGTGTTAGGCGGACGTGATAACCACTCCACCATATATAAGTAGTAATACTGAGTTTTCCGAGAGATCTAGCTAATTTTTATGCCCAATCACGATGGACAAAACATGAATCTACCAGGGCTCGAACATGGGACCTTCCGCGTGTAAAGCGGACGTGATAACCACTACACCATAGATACGTAGTAATACTGAGTTTTCCAAGAGACCTAGCTTTTTTATGTCCTATCACGATGGTCAAAATATGTATCTACCAGGGCTCGAACCTGGGACCTTCCGCGTGTAAAGCGGACGTGATAGCCACTACAACATAGATACGTAGTAATGCTGAAATTTCCAATAGACCTAGCTTTTTTATGCCCAATCACGATGGACAAAATATGTGTCTACCAGGGCTCGAACCTGGGACCTTCCCCGTGTAAAGCGGACATGATAACCACTACACCATAGATACGTAGTAATACTGAGCTTTCCAAGAGACCTAGCTTTTTTATGCCCAATCACGATGGTCAAAATATGTATCTACCAGGACCCGAACCTGGGACCTTCCGCGAGTAAAGCGAACGCGATAACCACTACACCATAGATACGTCATAATGCTGAGTTTTCCAAGAGACCTAGCTTTTTTATGCCCAATCACGATGGACAAAATATGTATCTAACAGGGCTCGAACCTGGGACCTTGCACGTGTTAGGCGGACGTGATAACCACTACACCATATATAAGTAGTAATACTGAGTTTTCCGAGAGATCTAGCTAATTTTTATGCCCAATCACGATGGTCAAAATATGTATCTACCAGGGCTCGAACCTGGGACCTTCCGCGTGTAAAGCGGACGTGATAACCACTACAACATAGATACGTAGTAATGCTGAAATTTCCAAGAGACCTAGCTTTTTTATGCCCAATCACGATGGACAAAATACGTGTCTACCAGGCCTCGAACTGGGACCTTCCCCGTGTAAAGCGGACGTGATAACCACTACACCATAGATACGTAGTAATACTGAGTTTTCCAAGAGACCTAGCTTTTTTATGTCCTATCACGATGGTCAAAATATGCATCTACCAGGGCTCGAACCTGGGACCTTCCGCGTGTAAAGCGGACGTGATAACCACTACAACATAGATACGTAGTAGCGCTGAGTTTTCCAAGAGACCTAGCTTTTTTATGCCCAATCACGATGGACAAAATATGTATCTACCAGGGCTCGAACCTGGGACCATCCGCGTGTTAGGCGGACGTGATAACCACTACACCCTAGATACGTAGTAATACTGAGTTTTCCAAGAGACCTAGCTTTTTTATGCCCAATCACGATGGACAAAATATGTATCTACCAGGGCTCGAACATGGGACCTTCCGCGTGTAAAGCGGACGTGATTACCACTACACCCTAGATACGTAGTAATACTGAGTTTTCCAAGAGACCTAGCTTTTTTTGTGTCCTATCACGATGGTCAAAATATGTATCTACCAGGACCCGAACCTGGGACCTTCCGCGTGTAAAGCGGACGTGATAACCACTACACCATAGATACGTAGTAATACTGAGTTTTCCAAGAGAACTAGCTTTTTTATGTCCTATCACGATGGTCAAAATATGTATCTACCAGGGCTCGAACCTGGGACCTTCCGCGTGTAAAGCGGGCGTGATAACCACTACACCATAAATACGTAGTAATGCTGAGTTTTCCGAGAGATCTTGCTTTTTTATGCCCAATCACGATGGACAAAATATGTATCTAACAGGGCTCGAACCTGGCATCTTGCACGTGTTAGGCGGACGTGATAACCACTCCACCATATATAAGTAGTAATACTGAGTTTTCCGAGAGATTAGTTTTTTTATGCCCAATCACGATGGACAAAATATGTATCTACCAGGGCTCGAACATGGGACCTTCCGCGTGTAAAGCGGACGTGATAACCACTACACCCTAGCTACGTAGCAATACTGAGTTTTCCAAGAGACCTAGCTTTTTTTATGTCCTATCACGATGGTCAAAATATGAATCTACCAGGACCCGAACCTGGGACCTTCCGCTTGTAAAGCGGACGTGATAACCACTACACCATAGATACGTAGTAGTACTGAGTTTTCCAAGAGAACTAGCTTTTTTATGCCCAATCACGATGGACAAAATATGTATCTACCAGGGCTCGAACCTGGGACCTTCCGCGTGTAAAGCGGACGTGATAACCACTACACCATAGATACGTAGTAATACTGAGTTTTCCAAGAGACCTAGCTTTTTTATGTCCTATCACGATGGTCAAAATATGTATCTACCAGGACCCGAACCTGGGACCTTCCACGTGTTAGGCGGACGTGATAACCACTACACCATAAATACGTAGTTATACTGAGTTTTCCGAGAGATCTAGCTAATTTTTATGCCCAATCACGATGGACAAAACTTATATCTACCAGGGCTCTAACATGGTACCTTCCGCGTGTAAAGCGGACGTGATAACCACTACACCATAGATAAGTAGTAATACTGAGTTTTCCAAGAGACCTAGCTTTTTTATGTCCTATCACGATGGTCAAAATATGTATCTACCAGGGCTCGAACCTGGGACCTTCCGCGTGTAAAGCGGACGTGATAACCACTGCACCATAGATACGTAGTAATTAAGGTTTCCCACAGTTCAATTCCAAAAGTTCAGTTTTCGGTTCAGTTCAGTTATTTTCGGTTTCAGTTTAGGGACTAAACTGATTTGATTGCTTCAGTTCAGTTTCAGATTTCACTTCTCCAAACTGATCAGTTTTCAGTTCGGTTCGGTTTATTTCTTAAATTGAACTGGTAAAAACTGAACTGAAGAGATAGTTAAGTACTCTTTCGATCAATCGCGAGAAACTATATCAATACGTTCCCGCCAACATTGGTAGAACAATAGAAAACTGGCATCGTTTAGTATAGCATGCTTTATGATATTTTGGGGGATGTCGCGTAAAGATAGCTTATTAGGGCACGTTCAGTAACGAAAATCTCAAAGAAATCGCTGTTTTCTTGATGTCTGGTTGATGGGCTCGAGACGTCATAGTGACGTAAAAAGTTGTTGAACGGAAAAGTGAAATTTTGAAGTTAGCGCTGTTTTCGAAAACGGAGTTGGGGAAACGTCTTACTGACCCTCAAAACGTTCCCTGACGTTAGGACCGAAGCGCAATGGCTCTTTTCCATTATTAACAAGTTCGCAAATAATGAAATTTTTTTAAGAAAATTAAGTCCATTTGAATGGTTGATGTAGTTTTGTAAAGAAAACGAATACAATTACTGTAGGAATAGCATTATTAGAATTTCATTTTTAAATCCCGCGCCAACTTTTCGTAAGTCAATTGTTCAATAGTCAAGCGCTACGTCACGCCATCAAAAAAACCATATCGATTAGATGATTTTTTTGATGGCCAAGCGCTGAGCATCATGACGTCAAAACCAACGCAAAAAAGCGTACAGTAGTGAAAATCTGACATCGCTTAGTTAGCGCTGTCATCAAAGAGGGTTACTGAACGTACCCTTAGTGTCGCGTATAATTAATCATTAATGTCGCGTATATTTAATGATGCATAGAAATAAGCTATTAATTTAAGTGCCGTGATTAGCTGGAACCCTCTGCAGAGAGACACAGGCTAAAAGAATACCAATAATTTGTAACTAAAAAGAGTAACATAATTAGTTAATTAGTCAAAGTTAAATTGTACAATGTTAATAATTAGTAGTTAGTGAAATAAACATGACTCTTAAGGTATGGCACTTCACGATTCCAAAACAGAGTAGTAGAAAATGTTAGCGGTTTATAGTTACAATCTGGGTATTTTGGGCCAATGACACCGTATTTTTCTTCTTGATAATCTCTGAAGTGGTTTTCGGTTCAGTTCAGTTATAACTGAAAATTGAACTGATCAGTTCGGTTTCTTGGCTGAACCGAACTGATAATTTCAGTTCAGTTTCAGTTCTTGAAAATCTTAACTGAAAAGTTTCAGTTCAGTTTCAGTTTTAGTCCAAAACCGATTTGAACCGAACTGTGGGAAACCTTAGTAGTAATACAGAGTTTTCCAAGAGACCTAGCTTTTTTTGTCCTATCACGAATGTCAAAATATGTATCTACCAGGGCTCGAACCTGGGACCTTCCGCGAGTAAAGCGGACGTGATAACCACTACACCATAGATACGTCGTAATGCTCAGTTTTCCAAGAGACCTAGTTTTTTATGTCCTATCACGATGGTCAAAATATGTATCTACCAGGGCTCGAACCTGGGACCTTTCGCGTGTAAAGCGGACGTGATAGCCACTACACTAGAGCTACGTGGTAATATTGAGTTTTCCAAGAGACCTAGCTTTTTTAATGTCCTATGTCGATGGTCAAAATGTGTATGTACCAGGGCTCGAACCTGGGACCTTCCGCGTGTAAAGCGGACGTGATAACCACTACACCATAGATACGTAGTAATACTGAGTTTTCCAAGAGACCTAGCTTTTTTTATGTCCTATCACGATGGTCAAAATATGTATCTACCAGGGCTCGAACTTGGGACCTTCCGCGTGTTAGGCGGACCTGATAACCACTACACCATAGATACGTAGTAATACTGAGTATTCCAAGAGACCTAGCTTTTTTTAATGTCCTATATCGATGGTCAAAATGTGTATCTACCAGGCCTCAAACCTGGGACCTTCCGCGTGTGAAACGGACGTGATAACCACTACACCATAGATACGTAGTAATGCTGAAATTTTTAAGAGACCTAGCTTTTTCATGCCCAATCACGATGGACAAAATATGTATCTACCAAGGCTCGAACCTGGGACCTTCCGCGTGTAAAGCGGACGTGATTACCACTACACCATATATACGTAGTAATACAGAGTTTTCCGGGAGATCTAGCTTATTTTTATGCCCAATCACGATGGACAAAACATGTATCTACCAGGGCTCGAACCTGGGACCTTCCGCGTGTAAAGCGGACGTGATAACCACTACACTACAGATACGTAGTAAAATTGAGTTTTCCAAGAGACCTAGCATATTTTTATGCCTTATCACGATGGTCAAAACATGTATCTTATGGGCGTCGAACCTGATACCTTCCGCGTGTTAGCCGGACGTGATAACCACTATCCCATAGACACTTAGTAATGTTGAGTTTTCCAAGAGACCTAGCTTTTTTTAATGTCCTATATCGATGGTCAAAATGCGTATCTACCAGGGCTCGAACCTGGGACCTTCCGCGTGTGAAGCGGACGTGATAACCACTACACCATAGATACGTAGTAATGCCGAGTTTTCAAAGAGACCTAGTTTTTTTATGCCCAATCACGATGGACAAAATATGTATCTACCAGGGCCCGAACCTGGGACCTTCCGCGTGTAAAGCGGACGTGATAACCACTACACCATAGAAACGTAGTAATACTGAGTTTTCCAAGAGACCTAGCTTTTTTTATGTCCTATCACGATGGTCAAAATATGTATCTACCTGGGCTCGAGACTGGGACCTTCCACGTGTTAGGCGGACGTGATAACCACTACACCATATATACGTAGTTATACTGGGTTTTCCGAGAGATCTAGCTAATTTTTATGCCAATCACGATGGACAAAACATGTATCTACCAGGGCTCGAACCTGGGACCTTCCGCGTGTAAAGCGGACGTGATAACCACTAAACCATAGATACGTCGTAATGCTCAGTTTTCCAAGAGACCTAGTTTTTTATGTCCTATCACGATGGTCAAAATATGTATCTACCAGGGCTCGAACCTGGGACCTTTCGCGTGTAAAGCGGACGTGATAGCCACTACACTAGAGCTACGTAGTAATATTGAGTTTTCCAAGAGACCTAGCTTTTTTAAAGTCCTATGTCGATGGTCAAAATGTGTATGTACCAGGGCTCGAACCTGGGACCTTCCGCGTGTAAAGCGGACGTGATAACCACTACACCATAGATACGTAGTAATACTGAGTTTTCCAAGAGACCTAGCTTTTTTTATGTCCTATCACGATGGTCAAAATATGTATCTACCAGGGCTCGAACCTGGGAACTTCCGCGTGTAAAGCGGACGAGATAACCACTACACTATAGATACGTAGTAATGCTGAGTTTTCCAAGAGACCTAGCTTTTTTATGCCCTATCACGATGGACTAAATATATATCTACCAGGGCTCGAACCTGGGACCTTCCGCGTGTAAAGCGGACGTGATAACCACTACACCATAGATACGTAGTAATGCTGAGTTTTCCAAGAGACCTAGCATATTTTTATGCCTTATCATGATGGTCAAAACATGTATCTTATGGGCGTCGAACCTGATACCTTCCGCGTGTTAGCCGGACGTGATAACCACTATCCCATAGACACTTAGTAATGTTGAGTTTTCCAAGAGACCTAGCTTTTTTTAATGTCCTATATCGATGGTCAAAATGCGTATCTACCAGGGCTCGAACCTGGGACCTTCCGCGTGTGAAGCGGACGTGATAACCACTACACCATAGATACGTAGTAATGCCGAGTTTTCAAAGAGACCTAGTTTTTTTATGCCCAATCACGATGGACAAAATATGTATCTACCAGGGCCCGAACCTGGGACCTTCCGCGTGTAAAGCGGACGTGATAACCACTACACCATAGAAACGTAGTAATACTGAGTTTTCCAAGAGACCTAGCTTTTTTTATGTCCTATCACGATGGTCAAAATATGTATCTACCTGAGCTCGAGACTGGGACCTTCCACGTGTTAGGCGGACGTGATAACCACTATACCATATATACGTAGTTATACTGGGTTTTCCGAGAGATCTAGCTAATTTTTATGCCAATCACGATGGACAAAACATGTATCTACCAGGGCTCGAACCTGGGACCTTCCGCGTGTAAAGCGGACGTGATAACCACTAAACCATAGTTACGTAGTAATACTGAGTTTTCCAAGAGACCTAGCTTTTTTATGTCCTATCACGATGGTCTAAATATGTATCTACCAGGGCTCGAACCAGGGACCTTCCGCGTGTAAAACGGACGTGATAACCACTACACCATAGATACGTAGTAATGCTGAGTTTTTCAAGAGACCTAGCTTTTTTATGCCCAATCATGATGGACAAAATATGTATCTACCAGGGCTCGAACCTGGGACCTTCCGCGTGTGAAGCGGACGTGATAACCACTACAACATAGATACGGAGTAATGCTGAAATTTCCAAGAGACCTAGCTTTTTTATGCCCAATCACGATGGACAAAATATGTATCTACCAGGGCTCGAACATGGTACCTTCCGCGTGTAAAGCGGACGTGATAACCACTACACCATAGATACGTAGTAATACTGAGTTTTCCAAGAGACCTAGCTTTTTTAGGTCCTATCACGATGGTCAAAATATGTATCTACCAGGGCTCAAACCCGGGACCTTCCGCGTGTAAAGCGGACGTGATAACCACTACACCATAGACACGTAGTAATGCTGAGTTTTCCATGAGACCTAGCTTTTTATGCCTAATCACAATGGACAAAATATGTATCTACCAGGGCTCGAACCTGGGACCTTCCGCGTGTTAGGCGGACGTGATAACCACTACACCACAGATACGTAGTAACACTGAGTTTCCGAGAGATCTAGCTTATTTTTATTCCCAATCACGAGGGACAAAACATGTATCTACCAGGCCTCAAACCTGGGACCTTCGGCGTGTAAAGCAGACGTGATAACCACTACACTATAGTAACGTAGTAATACTGAGTTTTCCAAGAGACCTAGCTTTTTTTATGTCCTATCACGATGGTCTAAATATGTACCTACCAGGGCTCGAACCTGGGACCTTCCGCGTGTAAAGCGGACGTGATAACCACTACACCATATATACGTAGTTATACTGAGTTTTCCGAGAGATCTAGCTAATTTTTATGCCCAATCACGATGGACAAAACTTGTATCTACCAGGGCTCGAACATGGTACCTTCCGCGAGTAAAGCGGACTTGATAACCACTACACCATAGATACGTAGTAATACTGAGTTTTCCAAGAGACCTAGCTTTTTTATGTCCTATCACGATGGTCAAAATATATATCTACCAGGGCTCGAACCTGGGACCTTCCGCGTGTAAAGCGGACGTGATAACCACTACACCATAGATACGTAGTAATACAGAGTTTTCCAAGAGACCTAGCTTTTTTAATGTCCTATGTCGATGGTCAAAATGTGTATGTACCAGGGCTCGAACCTGGGACCTTCCGCGTGTAAAGCGGACGTGAAAACCACAACACCATAGATACGTAGTAATACTGAGTTTTCCAAGAGACCTAGCTTTTTTTATGTCCTATCACGATGGTCAAAATGTGTATCTACCAGGCCTCAAACCTGGGACCTTCCGCGTGTGAAACGGACGTGATAACCACTACACCATAGATACGTAGTAATGCTGAAATTTTTAAGAGACCTAGCTTTTTTATGCCCAATCACGATGGACAAAATATGTATCTACCAGGGCTCGAACCTGGGACCTTCCGCGTGTAAAGCGGACGTGATTACCACTACACCATATATACGTAGTAATACAGAGTTTTCCGAGAGATCTAGCTTATTTTTATGCCCAATCACGATGGACAAAACATGTATCTACCAGGGCTCGAACCTGGGACCTTCCGCGTGTAAAGCGGACGTGATAACCACTACACCATATATACGTAGTAATACAGAGTTTTCCGAGAGACCTAGCTTTTTTATGCCCAATCACGATGGACAAAACATGTATCTACCAGGGCTCGAACCTGGGACCTTCCGCGTGTAAAGCGGACGTGATAACCACTACACTATAGATACGTAGTAAAATTGAGTTTTCCAAGAGACCTAGCTTTTTTAATGTCCTATGTCGATGGTCAAAATGTGTATCTACTACGGCTCGTACCTGGGACCTTCCGCGTGTGAAGCGGACGTGATAACCACTACAACATAGATATGTAGTAATGCTGAAATTTCCAAGAGACCTAGCTTTTTTATGCCCAATCACGATGGACAAAATATGTATCTACCAGGGCTCGAACATGGGACCTTACGCGTGTAAAGCGGACGTGATAACCACTACACCATAGATACGTAGTAATACTGAGTTTTCCAAAAGACCTAGCTTTTTTATGTCCTATCACGATGGTCAAAATATGTATCTACCAGTACTGGAAATTGGGTCCTTCCGCGTGTAAAGCGGACGTGATAACCACTACACCATAGATACGTAGTAATGCTGAGTTTTCCAAGAGACCTAGCTTTTTTATGCCCAATCACGATGGACAAAATATGTATCTACCAGGGCTCGAACTTGGGACCTTCCGCGTGTTAGGTGGACCTGATAACCACTACACCATAGATACGTAGTAATACTGAGTTTTCCAAGAGACCTAGCTTTTTTTAATGTCCTATATCGATGGTCAAAATGTGTATCTACCAGACCTCAAACCTGGGACCTTCCGCGTGTGAAACGGACGTGATAACCACTACACCATAGATACGTAGTAATGCTGAAATTTTTAAGAGACCTAGCTTTTTTATGCCCAATCACGATGGACAAAACATGTATCTACCAGGGCTCGAACCTGGGAC
The DNA here is from genome assembly GCF_054372755.1 of Phalangium opilio. Lineage (NCBI taxonomy): Eukaryota > Metazoa > Arthropoda > Arachnida > Opiliones > Phalangiidae > Phalangium > Phalangium opilio. Next base: position 1,866,680 of record NW_028324148.1, on the reverse strand, counting down.
CTTCCGCGTGTAAAGCGGACGTGATAACCACTACACTATAGATACGTAGTAAAATTGAGTTTTCCAAGAGACCTAGCATTTTTTTATGCCTAATCACGATGGTCAAAACATGTATCTTATGGGCGTCGAACCTGATACCTTCCGCGTGTTAGCCGGACGTGATAACCACTATCCCATAGACACTTAGTAATATTGAGTTTTCCAAGAGACCTAGCTTTTTTTAATGTCCTATATCGATGGTCAAAATGCGTATCTACCAGGGCTCGAACCTGGGACCTTCCGCGTGTGAAGCGGACGTGATAACCACTACACCATAGATACGTAGTAATGCCGAGTTTTCAAAGAGACCTAGTTTTTTTATGCCCAATCACGATGGACAAAATATGTATCTACCAGGGCCCGAACCTGGGACCTTCCGCGTGTAAAGCGGACGTGATAACCACTACACCATAGAAACGTAGTAATACTGAGTTTTCCAAGAGACCTAGCTTTTTTTATGTCCTATCACGATGGTCAAAATATGGATCTACCTGGGCTCGAGACTGGGACCTTCCACGTGTTTGGCGGACGTGATAACCACTACACCATATATACGTAGTTATACTGGGTTTTCCGAGAGATCTAGCTAATTTTTATGCCAATCACGATGGACAAAACATGTATCTACCAGGGCTCGAACCTGGGACCTTCCGCGTGTGAAGCGGACGTGATAACCACTACAACATAGATACGTAGTAATGCTGAAATTTCCAAGAGACCTAGCTTTTTTATGCCCAATCACGATGGAGAAAATATGTATCTACCAGGGCTCGAACCTGGGACCTTCCGCGTGTAAAGCGGACGAGATAACCACTACACTATAGATACGTAGTAATGCTGAGTTTTCCAAGAGACCTAGCTTTTTTATGCCCTATCACGATGGACAAAATATATATCTACCAGGGCACGAACCTGGGACCTTCCACGTGTAAAGCGGACGTGATAACCTCTACACCATAGATACGTAGTAATACTGAGTTTTCCAAGAGACCTAGCTTTTTTATGCCCAATCATGATGGACAAAATATGTATCTACCAGGGCTCGAACCTGGGAACTTCCGCGTGTAAAGCGGACGTGATAGCCACTACACTAGAGCTACGTAGTAATATTGAGTTTTCCAAGAGACCTAGCTTTTTTAATGTCCTATGTCGATGGTCAAAATGTGTATCTACCACGGCTCGAACCTGGGACCTTCCGCGTGTGAAGCGGACGTGATAACCACTACAACATAGATACGTAGTAATGCTGAAATTTCCAAGAGACCTAGCTTTTTTATGCCCAATCACGATGGACAAAATATGTATCTACCAGGGCTCGAACATGGGACCTTACGCGTGTAAAGCGGACGTGATAACCACTACACCATAGATACGTAGTAATACTGAGTTTTCCAAAAGACCTAGCTTTTTTATGTCCTATCACGATGGTCAAAATATGTATCTACCAGTACTGGAAATTGGGTCCTTCCGCGTGTAAAGCGGACGTGATAACCACTACACCATAGATACGTAGTAATACTGAGTTTTCCAAGAGACCTAGCTTTTTTTAATGTCCTATATCGATGGTCAAAATGTGTATCTACCAGACCTCAAACCTGGGACCTTCCGCGTGTGAAACGGACGTGATAACCACTACACCATAGATACGTAGTAATGCTGAAATTTTTAAGAGACCTAGCTTTTTTATGCCCAATCACGATGGACAAAATATGTATCTACCAGGGCTCGAACCTGGGACCTTCCGCGTGTAAAGCGGACGTGATTACCACTACACCATATATACGTAGTAATACAGAGTTTTCCGAGAGATCTAGCTTATTTTTATGCCCAATCACGATGGACAAAACATGTATCTACCAGGGCTCGAACCTGGGACCTTCCGCGTGTAAAGCGGACGTGATAACCACTACACTATAGATACGTAGTAAAATTGAGTTTTCCAAGAGACCTAGCATATTTTTATGCCTAATCACGATGGTCAAAACATGTATCTTATGGGCGTCGAACCTGATACCTTCCGCGTGTTAGCCGGACGTGATAACCACTATCCCATAGACACTTAGTAATATTGAGTTTTCCAAGAGACCTAGCTTTTTTAATGTCCTATATCGATGGTCAAAATGCGTATCTACCAGGGCTCGAACCTGGGACCTTCCGCGTGTGTAGCGGACGTGATAACCACTACACCATAGATACGTAGTAATGCCGAGTTTTCAAAGAGACCTAGTTTTTTTATGCCCAATCACGAAGGACAAAATATGTATCTACCAGGGCCCGAACCTGGGACCTTCCGCGTGTAAAGCGGACGTGATAACCACTACACCATAGAAACGTAGTAATACTGAGTTTTCCAAGAGACCTAGCTTTTTTTATGTCCTATCACGACGGTCAAAATATGTATCTACATGGGCTCGAGACTGGGACCTTCCACGTGTTAGGCGGACGCGATAACCACTACACCATATATACGTAGTTATACTGAGTTTTCCGAGAGATCTAGCTAATTTTTATGCCAATCACGATGGACAAAACATGTATCTACCAGGGCTCGAACCTGGGACCTTCCGCGTGTAAAGCGGACGTGATAACCACTAAACCATAGTTACGTAGTAATACTGAGTTTTCCAAGAGACGTAGCTTTTTTATGTCCTATCACGATGGTCAAAATATGTATCAACCAGGGCTCGAACCTGGGACCTTCCGCGTGTAAAGCGGACGTGATAACCACTACACCATAGATACGTAGTAATGCTGAGTTTTCCAAGAGACCTAGCTTTTTTATGCCCAATCACGATGGTCAAAATATGTATCAACCAGGGCTCGAACCTGGGACCATCCGCGTGTAAAGCGGACGTGATAACCACTACACCACAGATACGTAGTAATACTGAGATTTCCGAGAGATCGAGCTTATTTTTATGCCCAATCACGATGGACAAAACATGTATCTACCAGGGCTCGAACCTGGGACCTTCCGCGTTTAAAGCGGACGTGATAACCACTTTACCATAGATACGTAGTAATACTGAGTTTTCCAAGAGACCTAGCTTTTTTTATGTCGTATCACGATGGTCAAAATATGCATCTACCAGGGCTCGAACCTGGAACCTTCCGCGTGTAAAGCGGACGTGATAACCACTACACCATAGATACGTAGCAATGCTAAGTTTTCCGAGAGATCTAGCTAATTTTTATGCCCAATCACGATGGACAAAACATGTATCTACCAGGGCTCGAACATGGGACCTTCCGCGTATAAAGCGGGCGTGATAACCACTACACCATAGATACGTAGTAATACTGAGTTTTCCAAGAGACCTAGCTTTTTTATGTCCTATCACGATGGTCAAAATATGTATCTACCAGGGCTCGAACCTGGGACCTTCCGCGTGTAAAGCGGACGTGATAACCACTACACTAAAGCTACGTAGTAATACTGAGTTTTCCAAGAGACGTAGCTTTTTTATGTCCTATCACGATGGTCAAAATATGTATCTACCAGGGCTCGAACCTAGGACCTTCCGCGTGTAAAGCGGACGTGATAACCACTACACCATAGATACGTAGTAATGCTGAGTTTTCCAAGAGACCTAGCTTTTTTATGCCCAATCACGATGGACAAAATATGTATCTACCAGGGCTCGAACCTGGGACCTTCCGCGTGTGAAGCAGACGTGATAACCACTACAACATAGATACGTAGTAATGCTGAAATTTCCAAGAGACCTAGCTTTTTTATGCCCAATCACGATGGACAAAATATGTATCTACCAGGGCTCGAACCTGGGACCTTCCGCGTGTTAGGCGGACGTGATAACCACTACACCACAGAAACGTAGTAATACTGAGTTTTCCAAGAGACCTAGCTTTTTTTATGTCCTATCACGATGGTCAAAATATGTATCTACCAGGGCTCGAACCTGGGACCTTCCGCGTGTAAAGCGGACGTGATAACCACTACACCATAGATACGTAGCAATACTGAGTTTTCCGAGAGATCGAGCTTATTTTTATGCCCAATCACGATGGACAAAACATGTATCTACCAGGGCTCGAACCTGGGACCTTCCGCGTTTAAAGCGGACGTGATAACCACTTTACCATAGATACGTAGTAATACTGAGTTTTCCAAGAGACCTAGCTTTTTTTATGTCTTATCACGATGGTCAAAATATGCATCTACCAGGGCTCGAACCTGGAACCTTCCGCGTGTAAAGCGGACGTGATAACCACTACACCATAGATACGTAGCAATGCTAAGTTTTCCGAGAGATCTAGCTAATTTTTATGCCCAATCACGATGGACAAAACATGTATCTACCAGGGCTCGAACATGGGACCTTCCGCGTGTAAAGCGGGCGTGATAACCACTACACCATAGATACGTAGTAATACTGAGTTTTCCAAGAGACCTAGCTTTTTTATGTCCTATCACGATGGTCAAAATATGTATCTACCAGGGCTCGAACCTGGGACCTTCCGCGTGTAAAGCGGACGTGATAACCACTACACTAAAGCTACGTAGTAATACTGAGTTTTCCAAGAGACGTAGCTTTTTTATGTCCTATCACGATGGTCAAAATATGTATCTACCAGGGCTCGAACCTAGGACCTTCCGCGTGTAAAGCGGACGTGATAACCACTACACCATAGATACGTAGTAATGCTGAGTTTTCCAAGAGACCTAGCTTTTTTATGCCCAATCACGATGGACAAAATATGTATCTACCAGGGCTCGAACCTGGGACCTTCCGCGTGTGAAGCAGACGTGATAACCACTACAACATAGATACGTAGTAATGCTGAAATTTCCAAGAGACCTAGCTTTTTTATGCCCAATCACGATGGACAAAATATGTATCTACCAGGGCTCGAACCTGGGACCTTCCGCGTGTTAGGCGGACGTGATAACCACTACACCACAGAAACGTAGTAATACTTAGTTTTCCAAGAGACCTAGCTTTTTTTATGTCCTATCACGATGGTCAAAATATGTATCTACCAGGGCTCGAACCTGGGACCTTCCGCGTGTAAAGCGGACGTGATAACCACTACACCATAGATACGTAGCAATACTGAGTTTTCCGAGAGATCGAGCTTATTTTTATGCCCAATCACGATGGACAAAACATGTATCTACCAGGGCTCGAACCTGGGACCTTCCGCGTTTAAAGCGGACGTGATAACCACTTTACCATAGATACGTAGTAATACTGAGTTTTCCAAGAGACCTAGCTTTTTTTATGTCTTATCACGATGGTCAAAATATGCATCTACCAGGGCTCGAACCTGGAACCTTCCGCGTGTAAAGCGGACGTGATAACCACTACACCATAGATACGTAGCAATGCTAAGTTTTCCGAGAGATCTAGCTAATTTTTATGCCCAATCACGATGGACAAAACATGTATCTACCAGGGCTCGAACATGGGACCTTCCGCGTGTAAAGCGGGCGTGATAACCACTACACCATAGATACGTAGTAATACTGAGTTTTCCAAGAGACCTAGCTTTTTTATGTCCTATCACGATGGTCAAAATATGTATCTACCAGGGCTCGAACCTGGGACCTTCCGCGTGTAAAGCGGGCGTGATAACCACTACACCATAGATACGTAGTAATACTGAGTTTTCCAAGAGACCTAGCTTTTTTTATGCCCAATCACGATGGACAAAACATGTACCTACCAGGGCTCGAACATGGGACCTTCCGCGTGTAAAGCGGACGTGATAACCACTACACCATAGATACGTAGTAATGCTGAGTTTTCCAAGAGACCTAGCTTTTTTATGCCCAATCACGATGGACAAAATATGTATCTACCAGGGCTCGAACCTGGGACCTTCCGCGTGTAAAGCGGACGTGATAACCACTACACCATAGATACGTAGTAATACTGAGTTTTCCAAGAGAGATAGCTTTTTTATGTCCTATCACGATGGTCAAAATATGTATCTACCAGGGCTCGAACCTGGGACCATCCGCGAGTAAAGCGGACGTGATAACCACTACACCATAGATACGTCGTAATGCTGAGTTTTCCAAGAGACCTAGCTTTTTTATGCCCAAACACGATGGACAAAATATGTATCTAACAGGGCTCGAACCTGGGACCTTCCACGTGTTAGGCGGACGTGATAACCACTACACCATATATACGTAGTAATAATTAGTTTTCCGAGAGATCTAGCTAATTTTTATGCCCAATCACGATGGACAAAACATGTATCTACCACGGCTCGAACATGGGACCTTCAGCGTGTAAAGCGGACGTGATAACCACTACACCATAGATACGTAGTAATGCTGAAATTTCCAAGAGACCTAGCTTTTTTATGCCCAATCACGATGGACAAAATATGTATCTTCCAGGGCTCGAACCTGGGACCTTCCGCGTGTGAAGCAGACGTGATAACCACTACAACATAGATACGTAGTAATGCTGAAATTTCCAAGAGACCTAGCTTTTTTATGCCCAATCACGGTGGACAAAATATGTATCTACCAGGGCTCGAACCTGGGACCTTCCGCGTGTTAGGCGGACGTGATAACCACTACACCACAGAAACGTAGTAATACTGAGTTTTCCAAGAGACCTAGCTTTTTTTATGTCCTATCACGATGGTCAAAATATGTATCTACCAGGGCTCGAACCTGGGACCTTCCGCGTGTAAAGCGGACGTGATAACCACTGCACTATAGCTACGTAGTAATACTGAGTTTTCCAAGAGACGTAGCTTTTTTATGTCCTATCACGATGGTCAAAATATGTATCTACCAGGGCTCGAACCTAGGACCTTCTGCGTGTAAAGCGGACGTGATAACCACTACACCATAGATACGTAGTAATGCTGAGTTTTCCAAGAGACCTAGCTTTTTTATGCCCAATCACGATGGACAAAATATGTATCTACCAGGGCTCGAACCTGGGACCTTCCGCGTGTAAAGCGGACGTGATAACCACTACACCATAGATACGTAGTAATACTGAGTTTTCCAAGAGAGTTAGCTTTTTTATGTCCTATCACGATGGTCAAAATATGTATCTACCAGGGCTCGAACCTTGGACCATCCGCGAGTAAAGCGGACGTGATAACCACTACACCATAGATACGTCGTGATGCTGAGTTTTCCAAGAGACCTAGCTTTTTTATGCCCAAACACGATGGACAAAATATGTATCTAACAGGGCTCGAACCTGGGACCTTCCACGTGTTAGGCGGACGTGATAAACACTACACCATATATACGTAGTAATACTGAGTTTTCCAAGAGACCTAGCTTTTTTTATGTCCTATCACGATGGTCAAAATATGTATCTACCAGGGCTCGAACCTGGGACCTTCCGCGTGTAAAGCGGACGTGATAACCACTACACCATAGATACGTAGCAATGCTAAGTTTTCCGAGAGATCTAGCTAATTTTTATGCCCAATCACGATGGACATAACATGTATCTACCAGGGCTCGAACATGGGACCTTCCGCGTGTAAAGCGGACGTGATAACCACTACACCATAGATACGTAGTAATACTGAGTTTTCCAAGAGACCTAGCTTTTTTATGTAATATCACGATGGTCAAAATATGTATCTACCAGGGCTCGAACCTGGGACCTTCCGCGTGTAAAGCGGACGTGATAACCACTACACCATAGATACGTAGCAATGCTAAGTTTTCCGAGAGATCTAGCTAATTTTTATGCCCAATCACGATGGACAAAACATGTATCTACCAGGGCTCGAACATGGGACCTTCCGCGTGTAAAGCGGACGTGATAACCACTACACCATAGATACGTAGTAATACTGAGTTTTCCAAGAGACCTAGCTTTTTTTATGTCCTATCACGATGGTCAAAATATGTATCTACCAGGGCTCGAACCTGGGACCTTCCGCGTGTAAAGCGGACGTGATAACCACTACACCATAGCTACGTAGTAATACTGAGTTTTCCAAGAGACGTAGCTTTTTTATGTCCTATCACGATGGTCAAAATATGTATCTACCAGGGCTCGAACCTGGGACCTTCCGCTTGTAAAGCGGACGTGATAACCACTACACCATAGATACGTAGCAATGCAAAGTTTTCCGAGAGATCTAGCTAATTTTTATGCCCAATCACGATGGACAAATCATGTATCTACCAGGGCTCGAACATGGGACCTTCCGCGTGTAAAGCGGACGTGATAACCACTACACCATAGATACGTAGTTATACTGAGTTTTCCAAGAGACCTAGCTTTTTTTATGTCCTATCACGATGGTCAAAATATGTATCTACCAGGGCTCGAACCTGGGACCTTCCGCGTGTAAAGCGGACGTGATAACCACTACACCATAGATACGTCGTAATGCTGAGTTTTCCAAGAGACCTAGCTTTTATATGCCCAAACACGATGGACAAAATATGTATCTAACAGGGCTCGAACCTGGGACCTTCCACGTGTTAGGCGGACGTGATAACCACTACACCATATATACGTAGTAATATTGAGTTTTCCGAGAGATCTAGCTAATTTTTATGCCCAATCACGATGGACAAAACATGTATCTACCACGGCTCGAACATGGGACCTTCCGCGTGTAAAGCGGACGTGATAACCACTACACCATAGATACGTAGTAATGCTGAAATTTCCAAGAGACCTAGCTTTTTTTATGTCTTATCACGATGGTCAAAATATGCATCTACCAGGGCTCGAACCTGGAACCTTCCGCGTGTAAAGCGGACGTGATAACCACTACACCATAGATACGTAGTAATACTGAGTTTTCCAAGAGATGTAGCTTTTTTATGTCCTATCACGATGGTCAAAATATGTATCAACCAGGGCTCGAACCTGGGACCTTCCGCGTGTAAAGCGGACGTGATAACCACTACACCATAGATACGTAGTAATGCTGAGTTTTCCAAGAGACCTAGCTTTTTTATGTAATATCACGATGGTCAAAATATGTATCTACCAGGGCTCGAACCTGGGACCTTCCGCGTGTAAAGCGGACGTGATAACCACTACACCATAGATACGTAGCAATGCTAAGTTTTCCGAGAGATCTAGCTAATTTTTATGCCCAATCACGATGGACAAAACATGTATCTACCAGGGCTCGAACATGGGACCTTCCGCGTGTAAAGCGGACGTGATAACCACTACACCATAGATACGTAGTAATACTGAGTTTTCCAAGAGACCTAGCTTTTTTTATGTCCTATCACGATGGTCAAAATATGTATCTACCAGGGCTCGAACCTGGGACCTTCCGCGTGTAAAGCGGACGTGATAACCACTACACCATAGCTACGTAGTAATACTGAGTTTTCCAAGAGACGTAGCTTTTTTATGTCCTATCACGATGGTCAAAATATGTATCTACCAGGGCTCGAACCTGGGACCTTCCGCTTGTAAAGCGGACGTGATAACCACTACACCATAGATACGTAGCAATGCAAAGTTTTCCGAGAGATCTAGCTAATTTTTATGCCCAATCACGATGGACAAATCATGTATCTACCAGGGCTCGAACATGGGACCTTCCGCGTGTAAAGCGGACGTGATAACCACTACACCATAGATACGTAGTTATACTGAGTTTTCCAAGAGACCTAGCTTTTTTTATGTCCTATCACGATGGTCAAAATATGTATCTACCAGGGCTCGAACCTGGGACCTTCCGCGTGTAAAGCGGACGTGATAACCACTACACCATAGATACGTCGTAATGCTGAGTTTTCCAAGAGACCTAGCTTTTATATGCCCAAACACGATGGACAAAATATGTATCTAACAGGGCTCGAACCTGGGACCTTCCACGTGTTAGGCGGACGTGATAACCACTACACCATATATACGTAGTAATATTGAGTTTTCCGAGAGATCTAGCTAATTTTTATGCCCAATCACGATGGACAAAACATGTATCTACCACGGCTCGAACATGGGACCTTCCGCGTGTAAAGCGGACGTGATAACCACTACACCATAGATACGTAGTAATGCTGAAATTTCCAAGAGACCTAGCTTTTTTTATGTCTTATCACGATGGTCAAAATATGCATCTACCAGGGCTCGAACCTGGAACCTTCCGCGTGTAAAGCGGACGTGATAACCACTACACCATAGATACGTAGTAATACTGAGTTTTCCAAGAGATGTAGCTTTTTTATGTCCTATCACGATGGTCAAAATATGTATCAACCAGGGCTCGAACCTGGGACCTTCCGCGTGTAAAGCGGACGTGATAACCACTACACCATAGATACGTAGTAATGCTGAGTTTTCCAAGAGACCTAGCTTTTTTATGCCCAATCACGATGGACAAAATATGTATCTACCAGGGCTCGAACCTGGGACCTTCCGCGTGTAAAGCGGACGTGATAACCACTAAACCATAGATACGTAGTAATACTGAGTTTTCCAAGAGAGATAGCTTTTTTATGTCCTATCACGATGGTCAAAATATGTATCTACCAGGGCTCGAACCTGGGACCATCCGCGAGTAAAGCGGACGTGATAACCACTACACCATAGATACGTCGTAATGCTGAGTTTTCCAAGAGACCTAGCTTTTTTATGCCCAAACACGATGGACAAAATATGTATCTAACAGGGCTCGAACCTGGGACCTTCCACGTGTTAGGCGGACGTGATAACCACTACACCATATATACGTAGTAATAATTAGTTTTCCGAGAGATCTAGCTAATTTTTATGACCAATCACGATGGACAAAATATGTATCTACCAGGGCTCGAACCTGGGACCTTCCGCGTGTGAAGCAGACGTGATAACCACTACAACATAGATACGTTGTAATGCTGAAATTTCCAAGAGACGTAGCTTTTTTATGTCCTATCACGATGGTCAAAATATGTATCAACCAGGGCTCGAACCTGGGACCATCCGCGTGTAAAGCGGACGTGATAACCACTACACCACAGATACGTAGTAATACTGAGTTTTCCGAGAGATCGAGCTTATTTTTATGCCCAATCACGATGGACAAAACATGTATCTACCAGGGCTCGAACCTGGGACCTTCCGCGTTTAAAGCGGACGTGATAACCACTTTACCATAGATACGTAGTAATACTGAGTTTTCCAAGAGACCTAGCTTTTTTTATGTCTTATCACGATGGTCAAAATATGCATCTACCAGGGCTCGAACCTGGAACCTTCCGCGTGTAAAGCGGACGTGATAACCACTACACCATAGATACGTAGCAATGCTATGTTTTCCGAGAGATCTAGCTAATTTTTATGCCCAATCACGATGGACAAAACATGTATCTACCAGGGCTCGAACATGGGACCTTCCGCGTGTAAAGCGGGCGTGATAACCACTACACCATAGATACGTAGTAATACTGAGTTTTCCAAGAGACCTAGCTTTTTTATGTCCTATCACGATGGTCAAAATATGTATCTACCAGGGCTTGAACCTGGGACCTTCCGCTTGTAAAGCGGACGTGATAACCACTACACCATAGATACGTAGCAATGCAAAGTTTTCCGAGAGATCTAGCTAATTTTTATGCCCAATCACGATGGACAAATCATGTATCTACCAGGGCTCGAACATGGGACCTTCCGCGTGTAAAGCGGACGTGATAACCACTACACCATAGATACGTAGTTATACTGAGTTTTCCAAGAGACCTAGCTTTTTTTATGTCCTATCACGATGGTCAAAATATGTATCTACCAGGGCTCGAACCTGGGACCTTCCGCGTGTAAAGCGGACGTGATAACCACTACACCATAGATACGTCGTAATGCTGAGTTTTCCAAGAGACCTAGCTTTTATATGCCCAAACACGATGGACAAAATATGTATCTAACAGGGCTCGAACCTGGGACCTTCCACGTGTTAGGCGGACGTGATAACCACTACACCATATATACGTAGTAATATTGAGTTTTCCGAGAGATCTAGCTAATTTTTATGCCCAATCACGATGGACAAAACATGTATCTACCACGGCTCGAACATGGGACCTTCCGCGTGTAAAGCGGACGTGATAACCACTACACCATAGATATGTAGTAATGCTGAAATTTCCAAGAGACCTAGCTTTTTTTATGTCTTATCACGATGGTCAAAATATGCATCTACCAGGGCTCGAACCTGGAACCTTCCGCGTGTAAAGCGGACGTGATAACCACTACACCATAGATACGTAGTAATACTGAGTTTTCCAAGAGATGTAGCTTTTTTATGTCCTATCACGATGGTCAAAATATGTATCAACCAGGGCTCGAACCTGGGACCTTCCGCGTGTAAAGCGGACGTGATAACCACTACACCATAGATACGTAGTAATGCTGAGTTTTCCAAGAGACCTAGCTTTTTTATGCCCAATCACGATGGACAAAATATGTATCTACCAGGGCTCGAACCTGGGACCTTCCGCGTGTAAAGCGGAAGTGATAACCACTAAACCATAGATACGTAGTAATACTGAGTTTTCCAAGAGAGATAGCTTTTTTATGTCCTATCACGATGGTCAAAATATGTATCTACCAGGGCTCGAACCTGGGACCATCCGCGAGTAAAGCGGACGTGATAACCACTACACCATAGATACGTCGTAATGCTGAGTTTTCCAAGAGACCTAGCTTTTTTATGCCCAAACACGATGGACAAAATACGTATCTAACAGGGCTCGAACCTGGGACCTTCCACGTGTTAGGCGGACGTGATAACCACTACACCATATATACGAAGTAATAATTAGTTTTCCGAGAGATCTAGCTAATTTTTATGACCAATCACGATGGACAAAATATGTATCTACCAGGGCTCGAACCTGGGACCTTCCGCGTGTGAAGCAGACGTGATAACCACTACAACATAGATACGTTGTAATGCTGAAATTTCCAAGAGACGTAGCTTTTTTATGTCCTATCACGATGGTCAAAATATGTATCAACCAGGGCTCGAACCTGGGACCATCCGCGTGTAAAGCGGACGTGATAACCACTACACCACAGATACGTAGTAATACTGAGTTTTCCGAGAGATCGAGCTTATTTTTATGCCCAATCACGATGGACAAAACATGTATCTACCAGGGCTCGAACCTGGGACCTTCCGCGTTTAAAGCGGACGTGATAACCACTTTACCATAGATACGTAGTAATACTGAGTTTTCCAAGAGACCTAGCTTTTTTTATGTCTTATCACGATGGTCAAAATATGCATCTACCAGGGCTCGAACCTGGAACCTTCCGCGTGTAAAGCGGACGTGATAACCACTACACCATAGATACGTAGCAATGCTAAGTTTTCCGAGAGATCTAGCTAATTTTTATGCCCAATCACGATGGACAAAACATGTATCTACCAGGGCTCGAACATGGGACCTTCCGCGTGTAAAGCGGGCGTGATAACCACTACACCATAGATACGTAGTAATACTGAGTTTTCCAAGAGACCTAGCTTTTTTATGTCCTATCACGATGGTCAAAATATGTATCTACCAGGGCTCGAACCTGGGACCTTCTGCGTGTAAAGCGGACGTGATTACCACTACACTAAAGCTACGTAGTAATACTGAGTTTTCCAAGAGACGTAGCTTTTTTATGTCCTATCACGATGGTCAAAATATGTATCTACCAGGGCTCGAACCTAGGACCTTCCGCGTGTAAAGCGGACGTGATAACCACTACACCATAGATACGTAGTAATGCTGAGTTTTCCAAGAGACCTAGCTTTTTTATGCCCAATCACGATGGACAAAATATGTATCTACCAGGGCTCGAACCTGGGACCTTCCGCGTGTAAAGCGGACGTGATAACCACTACACCATAGATACGTAGTAATACTGAGTTTTCCAAGAGAGCTAGCTTTTTTATGTCCTATCACGATGGTCAAAATATGTATCTACCAGGGCTCGAACCTTCGACCATCCGCGAGTAAAGCGGACGTGATAACCACTACACCATAGATACGTCGTGATGCTGAGTTTTCCAAGAGACCTAGCTTTTTTATGCCCAAACACGATGGACAAATTATGTATCTAACAGGGCTCGAACCTGGGACCTTCCGCGTGTAAAGCGGACGTGATAACCACTACACCATAGATACGTAGTAATACTGAGTTTTCCAAGAGAGCTAGCTTTTTTATGTCCTATCACGATGGTCAAAATATGTATCTACCAGGGCTCGAACCTTCGACCATCCGCGAGTAAAGCGGACGTGATAACCACTACACCATAGATACGTCGTGATGCTGAGTTTTCCAAGAGACCTAGCTTTTTTATGCCCAAACACGATGGACAAAATATGTATCTAACAGGGCTCGAACCTGGGACCTTCCACGTGTTAGGCGGACGTGATAACCACTACACCATATATACGTACTAATACTGAGTTTTCCAAGAGACCTAGCTTTTTTTATGTCCTATCACGATGGTCAAAATATGTATCTACCAGGGCTCGAACCTGGGACCTTCCGCGTGTAAAGCGGACGTGATAACCACTACACCATAGATACGTAGCAATGCTAAGTTTTCCGAGAGATCTAGCTAATTTTTATGCCCAATCACGATGGACAAAACATGTATCTACCAGGGCTCGAACATGGGACCTTCCGCGTGTAAAGCGGACGTGATAACCACTACACCATAGATACGTAGTAATACTGAGTTTTCCAAGAGACCTAGCTTTTTTTATGTCCTATCACGATGGTCAAAATATGTATCTACCAGGGCTCGAACCTGGGACCTTCCACGTGTGAAGCGGACGTGATAACCACTACACCATAGATACGTAGTAATACTGAGTTTTCCAAGAGACCTAGCTTTTTTTATGTCCTATCACGATGGTCAAAATATGTATCTACCAGGGCTCGAACCTGGGACCTTCCGCGTGTAAAGCGGACGTGATAACCACTACACCATAGATACGTCGTAATGCTGAGTTTTCCAAGAGACCTAGCTTTTATATGCCCAAACACGATGGACAAAATATGTATCTAACAGGGCTCGAACCTGGGACCTTCCACGTGTTAGGCGGACGTGATAACCACTACACCATATATACGTAGTAATATTGAGTTTTCCGAGAGATCTAGCTAATTTTTATGCCCAATCACGATGGACAAAACATGTATCTACCACGGCTCGAACATGGGACCTTCCGCGTGTAAAGCGGACGTGATAACCACTACACCATAGATACGTAGTAATGCTGAAATTTCCAAGAGACCTAGCTTTTTTTATGTCTTATCACGATGGTCAAAATATGCATCTACCAGGGCTCGAACCTGGAACCTTCCGCGTGTAAAGCGGACGTGATAACCACTACACCATAGATACGTGGTAATACTGAGTTTTCCAAGAGACCTAGCTTTTTTATGTCCTATCACGATGGTCAAAGTATGTATCTACCAGGGCTCGAACCTGGGACCTTCCGCGTGTAAAGCGGACGTGATAACCACTACACTATAGATACGTAGCAATGCTAAGTTTTCCGAAAGATCTAGCTAATTGTTATGCCCAATCACGATGGACAAAACATGTATCTACCAGGGCTCGAACATGAGACCTTCCGCGTGTAAAGCGGACGTGATAACCACTACACCATAGATACGTAGTAATACTGAGTTTTCCAAGAGACCTAGCTTTTTTTATGTCCTATCACGATGGTCAAAATATGTATCTACCAGGGCTCGAACCTGGGACCTTCCACGTGTGAAGCGGACGTGATAACCACTACACCATAGCTACGTAGTAATACTGAGTTTTCCAAGAGACGTAGCTTTTTTATGTCCTATCACGATGGTCAAAATATGTATCTACCAGGGCTCGAACCTGGGACCTTCCGCTTGTAAAGCGGACGTGATAACCACTACACCATAGATACGTAGCAATGCTATGTTTTCCGAGAGATCTAGCTAATTTTTATGCCCAATCACGATGGACAAAACATGTATCTACCACGGCTCGAACATGGGACCTTCCGCGTGTAAAGCGGACGTGATAACCACTACACCATAGATACGTAGTAATGCTGAAATTTCCAAGAGACCTAGCTTTTTTTATGTCTTATCACGATGGTCAAAATATGCATCTACCAGGGCTCGAACCTGGAACCTTCCGCGTGTAAAGCGGACGTGATAACCACTACACCATAGATACGTGGTAATACTGAGTTTTCCAAGAGACCTAGCTTTTTTATGTCCTATCACGATGGTCAAAATATGTATCTACCAGGGCTCGAACCTTCGACCATCCGCGAGTAAAGCGGACGTGATAACCACTACACCATAGATACGTCGTGATGCTGAGTTTTCCAAGAGACCTAGCTTTTTTATGCCCAAACACGATGGACAAAATATGTATCTAACAGGGCTCGAACCTGGGACCTTCCACGTGTTAGGCGGACGTGATAACCACTACACCATATATACGTACTAATGCTGAGTTTTCCAAGAGACCTAGCTTTTTTTATGTCCTATCACGATGGTCAAAATATGTATCTACCAGGGCTCGAACCTGGGACCTTCCGCGTGTAAAGCGGACGTGATAACCACTACACTATAGATACGTAGCAATGCCAAGTTTTCCGAGAGATCTAGCTAATTTTTATGCCCAATCACGATGGACAAAACATGTATCTACCAGGGCTCGAACATGGGACCTTCCGCGTGTAAAGCGGACGTGATAACCACTACACCATAGATACGTAGTAATACTGAGTTTTCCAAGAGACCTAGCTTTTTTATTTCCTATCACGATGGTCAAAATATGTATCTACCAGGGCTCGAACCTTCGACCATCCGCGAGTAAAGCGGACGTGATAACCACTACACCATAGATACGTCGTGATGCTGAGTTTTCCAAGAGACCTAGCTTTTTTATGCCCAAACACGATGGACAAAATATGTATCTAACAGGGCTCGAACCTGGGACCTTCCACGTGTTAGGCGGACGTGATAACCACTACACCATATATACGTACTAATGCTGAGTTTTCCAAGAGACCTAGCTTTTTTTATGTCCTATCACGATGGTCAAAATATGTATCTACCAGGGCTCGAACCTGGGACCTTCCGCGTGTAAAGCGGACGTGATAACCACTACACCATAGATACGTAGCAATGCTAAGTTTTCCGAGAGATCTAGCTAATTTTTATGCCCAATCACGATGGACAAAACATGTATCTACCAGGGCTCGAACATGGGACCTTCCGCGTGTAAAGCGGACGTGATAACCACTACACCATAGATACGTAGTAATACTGAGTTTTCCAAGAGACCTAGCTTTTTTTATGTCCTATCACGATGGTCAAAATATGTATCTACCAGGGCTCGAACCTGGGACCTTCCACGTGTGAAGCGGACGTGATAACCACTACACCATAGATACGTAGTAATACTGAGTTTTCCAAGAGACCTAGCTTTTTTTATGTCCTATCACGATGGTCAAAATATGTATCTACCAGGGCTCGAACCTGGGACCTTCCGCGTGTAAAGCGGACGTGATAACCACTACACCATAGATACGTCGTAATGCTGAGTTTTCCAAGAGACCTAGCTTTTATATGC
Source organism: Phalangium opilio (assembly GCF_054372755.1). Taxonomy (NCBI): domain Eukaryota; kingdom Metazoa; phylum Arthropoda; class Arachnida; order Opiliones; family Phalangiidae; genus Phalangium; species Phalangium opilio. The sequence continues at coordinate 1,849,085 of NW_028324148.1, read as the reverse complement.
CCAAACACGATGGACAAAATATGTATCTAACAGGGCTCGAACCTGGGACCTTCCACGTGTTAGGCGGACGTGATAACCACTACACCATATATACGTAGTAATATTGAGTTTTCCGAGAGATCTAGCTAATTTTTATGCCCAATCACGATGGACAAAACATGTATCTACCAGGGCTCGAACATGGGACCTTCCGCGTGTAAAGCGGACGTGATAACCACTACACCATAGATACGTAGTAATACTGAGTTTTCCAAGAGACCTAGCTTTTTTTATGTCCTATCACGATGGTCAAAATATGTATCTACCAGGGCTCTAACCTGGGACCTTCCGCGTGTAAAGCGGACGTGATAACCACTACACCATAGATACGTCGTAATGCTGAGTTTTCCAAGAGACCTAGCTTTTATATGCCCAAACACGATGGACAAAATATGTATCTAACAGGGCTCGAACCTGGGACCTTCCACGTGTTAGGCGGACGTGATAACCACTACACCATATATACGTAGTAATATAGAGTTTTCCGAGAGATCTAGCTAATTTTTATGCCCAATCACGATGGACAAAACATGTATCTACCACGGCTCGAACATGGGACCTTCCGCGTGTAAAGCGGACGTGATAACACCTACACCATAGATACGTAGCAATGCTAAGTTTTCCGAAAGATCTAGCTAATTGTTATGCCCAATCACGATGGACAAAACATGTATCTACCAGGGCTCGAACATGAGACCTTCCGCGTGTAAAGCGGACGTGATAACCACTACACCATAGATACGTAGTAATACTGAGTTTTGCAAGAGACCTAGCTTTTTTTATGTCCTATCACGATGGTCAAAATATGTATCTACCAGGGCTCGAACCTGGGACCTTCCACGTGTGAAGCGGACGTGATAACCACTACACCATAGCTACGTAGTAATACTGAGTTTTCCAAGAGACGTAGCTTTTTTATGTCCTATCACGATGGTCAAAATATGTATCTACCAGGGCTCGAACCTGGGACCTTCCGCTTGTAAAGCGGACGTGATAACCACTACACCATAGATACGTAGCAATGCTATGTTTTCCGAGAGATCTAGCTAATTTTTATGCCCAATCACGATGGACAAAACATGTATCTACCAGGGCTCGAACATGGGACCTTCCGCGTGTAAAGCGGACGTGATAACCACTACACCATAGATACGTAGTAATACTGAGTTTTCCAAGAGACCTAGCTTTTTTTATGTCCTATCACGATGGTCAAAATATGTATCTACCAGGGCTCGAACCTGGGACCTTCCGCGTGTAAAGCGGACGTGATAACCACTACACCATAGATACGTCGTAATGCTGAGTTTTCCAAGAGACCTAGCTTTTATATGCCCAAACACGATGGACAAAATATGTATCTAACAGGGCTCGAACCTGGGACCTTCCACGTGTTAGGCGGACGTGATAACCACTACACCATATATACGTAGTAATATCGAGTTTTCCGAGAGATCTAGCTAATTTTTATGCCCAATCACGATGGACAAAACATGTATCTACCACGGCTCGAACATGGGACCTTCCGCGTGTAAAGCGGACGTGATAACCACTACACCATAGATACGTAGTAATGCTGAAATTTCCAAGAGACCTAGCTTTTTTTATGTCTTATCACGATGGTCAAAATATGCATCTACCAGGGCTCGAACCTGGAACCTTCCGCGTGTAAAGCGGACGTGATAACCACTACACCATAGATACGTGGTAATACTGAGTTTTCCAAGAGACCTAGCTTTTTTATGTCCTATCACGATGGTCAAAATATGTATCTACCAGGGCTCGAACCTGGGACCTTCCGCGTGTAAAGCGGACGTGATAACCACTACACTATAGATACGTAGCAATGCCAAGTTTTCCGAGAGATCTAGCTAATTTTTATGCCCAATCACGATGGACAAAACATGTATCTACCAGGGCTCGAACATGGGACCTTCCGCGTGTAAAGCGGACGTGATAACCACTACACCATAGATACGTAGTAATACTGAGTTTTCCAAGAGACCTAGCTTTTTTATGTCCTATCACGATGGTCAAAATATGTATCTACCAGGGCTCGAACCTTCGACCATCCGCGAGTAAAGCGGACGTGATAACCACTACACCATAGATACGTCGTGATGCTGAGTTTTCCAAGAGACCTAGCTTTTTTATGCCCAAACACGATGGACAAAATATGTATCTAACAGGGCTCGAACCTGGGACCTTCCACGTGTTAGGCGGACGTGATAACCACTACACCATATATACGTACTAATACTGAGTTTTCCAAGAGACCTAGCTTTTTTTATGTCCTATCACGATGGTCAAAATATGTATCTACCAGGGCTCGAACCTGGGACCTTCCGCGTGTAAAGCGGACGTGATAACCACTACACCATAGATACGTAGCAATGCTAAGTTTTCCGAGAGATCTAGCTAATTTTTATGCCCAATCACGATGGACAAAACATGTATCTACCAGGGCTCGAACATGGGACCTTCCGCGTGTAAAGCGGACGTGATAACCACTACACCATAGATACGTAGTAATACTGAGTTTTCCAAGAGACCTAGCTTTTTTTATGTCCTATCACGATGGTCAAAATATGTATCTACCAGGGCTCGAACCTGGGACCTTCCACGTGTGAAGCGGACGTGATAACCACTACACCATAGATACGTAGTAATACTGAGTTTTCCAAGAGACCTAGCTTTTTTTATGTCCTATCACGATGGTCAAAATATGTATCTACCAGGGCTCGAACCTGGGACCTTCCGCGTGTAAAGCGGACGTGATAACCACTACACCATAGATACGTCGTAATGCTGAGTTTTCCAAGAGACCTAGCTTTTATATGCCCAAACACGATGGACAAAATATGTATCTAACAGGGCTCGAACCTGGGACCTTCCACGTGTTAGGCGGACGTGATAACCACTACACCATATATACGTAGTAATATTGAGTTTTCCGAGAGATCTAGCTAATTTTTATGCCCAATCACGATGGACAAAACATGTATCTACCACGGCTCGAACATGGGACCTTCCGCGTGTAAAGCGGACGTGATAACCACTACACCATAGATACGTAGTAATGCTGAAATTTCCAAGAGACCTAGCTTTTTTTATGTCTTATCACGATGGTCAAAATATGCATCTACCAGGGCTCGAACCTGGAACCTTCCGCGTGTAAAGCGGACGTGATAACCACTACACCATAGATACGTGGTAATACTGAGTTTTCCAAGAGACCTAGCTTTTTTATGTCCTATCACGATGGTCAAAATATGTATCTACCAGGGCTCGAACCTGGGACCTTCCGCGTGTAAAGCGGACGTGATAACCACTACACTATAGATACGTAGCAATGCCAAGTTTTCCGAGAGATCTAGCTAATTTTTATGCCCAATCACGATGGACAAAACATGTATCTACCAGGGCTCGAACATGGGACCTTCCGCGTGTAAAGCGGACGTGATAACCACTACACCATAGATACGTAGTAATACTGAGTTTTCCAAGAGACCTAGCTTTTTTTATGTCCTATCACGATGGTCAAAATATGTATCTACCAGGGCTCTAACCTGGGACCTTCCGCGTGTAAAGCGGACGTGATAACCACTACACCATAGATACGTCGTAATGCTGAGTTTTCCAAGAGACCTAGCTTTTATATGCCCAAACACGATGGACAAAATATGTATCTAACAGGGCTCGAACCTGGGACCTTCCACGTGTTAGGCGGACGTGATAACCACTACACCATATATACGTAGTAATATAGAGTTTTCCGAGAGATCTAGCTAATTTTTATGCCCAATCACGATGGACAAAACATGTATCTACCACGGCTCGAACATGGGACCTTCCGCGTGTAAAGCGGACGTGATAACACCTACACCATAGATACGTAGCAATGCTAAGTTTTCCGAAAGATCTAGCTAATTTTTATGCCCAATCACGATGGACAAAACATGTATCTACCAGGGCTCGAACATGAGACCTTCCGCGTGTAAAGCGGACGTGATAACCACTACACCATAGATACGTAGTAATACTGAGTTTTCCAAGAGACCTAGCTTTTTTTATGTCCTATCACGATGGTCAAAATATGTATCTACCAGGGCTCGAACCTGGGACCTTCCACGTGTGAAGCGGACGTGATAACCACTACACCATAGCTACGTAGTAATACTGAGTTTTCCAAGAGACGTAGCTTTTTTATGTCCTATCACGATGGTCAAAATATGTATCTACCAGGGCTCGAACCTGGGACCTTCCGCTTGTAAAGCGGAAGTGATAACCACTACACCATAGATACGTAGCAATGCTATGTTTTCCGAGAGATCTAGCTAATTTTTATGCCCAATCACGATGGACAAAACATGTATCTACCAGGGCTCGAACATGGGACCTTCCGCGTGTAAAGCGGACGTGATAACCACTACACCATAGATACGTAGTAATACTGAGTTTTCCAAGAGACCTAGCTTTTTTTATGTCCTATCACGATGGTCAAAATATGTATCTACCAGGGCTCTAACCTGGGACCTTCCGCGTGTAAAGCGGACGTGATAACCACTACACCATAGATACGTCGTAATGCTGAGTTTTCCAAGAGACCTAGCTTTTATATGCCCAAACACGATGGACAAAATATGTATCTAACAGGGCTCGAACCTGGGACCTTCCACGTGTTAGGCGGACGTGATAACCACTACACCATATATACGTAGTAATATAGAGTTTTCCGAGAGATCTAGCTAATTTTTATGCCCAATCACGATGGACAAAACATGTATCTACCACGGCTCGAACATGGGACCTTCCGCGTGTAAAGCGGACGTGATAACACCTACACCATAGATACGTAGCAATGCTAAGTTTTCCGAAAGATCTAGCTAATTGTTATGCCCAATCACGATGGACAAAACATGTATCTACCAGGGCTCGAACATGAGACCTTCCACGTGTGAAGCGGACGTGATAACCACTACACCATAGCTACGTAGTAATACTGAGTTTTCCAAGAGACCTAGCTTTTTTATGTCCTATCACGATGGTCAAAATATGTATCTACCAGGGCTCGAACCTGGGACCTTCCGCTTGTAAAGCGGACGTGATAACCACTACACCATAGATACGTAGCAATGCTATGTTTTCCGAGAGATCTAGCTAATTTTTATGCCCAATCACGATGGACAAAACATGTATCTACCAGGGCTCGAACATGGGACCTTCCGCGTGTAAAGCGGACGTGATAACCACTACACCATAGATACGTAGTAATACTGAGTTTTCCAAGAGACCTAGCTTTTTTTATGTCCTATCACGATGGTCAAAATATGTATCTACCAGGGCTCGAACCTGGGACCTTCCGCGTGTAAAGCGGACGTGATAACCACTACACCATAGATACGTCGTAATGCTGAGTTTTCCAAGAGACCTAGCTTTTATATGCCCAAACACGATGGACAAAATATGTATCTAACAGGGCTCGAACCTGGGACCTTCCACGTGTTAGGCGGACGTGATAACCACTACACCATATATACGTAGTAATATTGAGTTTTCCGAGAGATCTAGCTAATTTTTATGCCCAATCACGATGGACAAAACATGTATCTACCACGGCTCGAACATGGGACCTTCCGCGTGTAAAGCGGACGTGATAACCACTACACCATAGATACGTAGTAATGCTGAAATTTCCAAGAGACCTAGCTTTTTTTATGTCTTATCACGATGGTCAAAATATGCATCTACCAGGGCTCGAACCTGGAACCTTCCGCGTGTAAAGCGGACGTGATAACCACTACACCATAGATACGTGGTAATACTGAGTTTTCCAAGAGACCTAGCTTTTTTATGTCCTATCACGATGGTCAAAATATGTATCTACCAGGGCTCGAACCTGGGACCTTCCGCGTGTAAAGCGGACGTGATAACCACTACACTATAGATACGTAGCAATGCCAAGTTTTCCGAGAGATCTAGCTAATTTTTATGCCCAATCACGATGGACAAAACATGTATCTACCAGGGCTCGAACATGGGACCTTCCGCGTGTAAAGCGGACGTGATAACCACTACACCATAGATACGTAGTAATACTGAGTTTTCCAAGAGACCTAGCTTTTTTATGTCCTATCACGATGGTCAAAATATGTATCTACCAGGGCTCGAACCTGGGACCTTCCGCTTGTAAAGCGGACGTGATAACCACTACACCATAGATACGTATTAATACTGAGTTTTCCAAGAGACCTAGCTTTTTTTATGTCATATCACGATGGTCAAAATATGTATCTACCAGGGCTCGAACCTGGGACCTTCCGCGTGTAAAGCGGACGTGATAACCACTACACCATAGATACGTCGTAATGCTGAGTTTTCCAAGAGACCTAGCTTTTATATGCCCAAACACGATGGACAAAATATGTATCGAACAGGGCTCGAACCTGGGACCTTCCACGTGTTAGGCGGACGTGATAACCACTACACCATATATACGTAGTAATATTGAGTTTTCCGAGAGATCTAGCTAATTTTTATGCCCAATCACGATGGACAAAACATGTATCTACCACGGCTCGAACATGGGACCTTCCGCGTGTAAAGCGGACGTGATAACCACTACACCATAGATACGTAGTATTGCTGAAATTTCCAAGAGACCTAGCTTTTTTTATGTCTTATCACGATGGTCAAAATATGCATCTACCAGGGCTCGAACCTGGAACCTTCCGCGTGTAAAGCGGACGTGATAACCACTACACCATAGATACGTAGTAATACTGAGTTTTCCAAGAGACCTAGCTTTTTTATGTCCTATCACGATGGTCAAAATATGTATCTACCAGGGCTCGAACCTGGGACCTTCCGCGTGTAAAGCGGACGTGATAACCACTACACTATAGCTACGTAGTAATACTGAGTTTTCCAAGAGACGTAGCTTTTTTATGTCCTATCACGATGGTCAAAATATGTATCAACCAGGGCTCGAACCTGGGACCTTCCGCGTGTAAAGCGGACGTGATAACCACTACACCATAGATACGTAGTAATACTGAGTTTTCCAAGAGACCTAGCTTTTTTATGCCCAATCACGATGGACCAAATATGTATCTACCAGGGCTCGAACCTGGGACCTTCCACGTGTTAAACGGACGTGATAACCACTACACCATATATACGTAGTAATAATTAGTTTTCCGAGAGATCTAGCTAATTTTTATGCCCAATCACGATGGACAAAATATGTATCTACCAGGGCTCGAACCTGGGACCTTCCGCGTGTGAAGCAGACGTGATAACCACTACAACATAGATACGTAGTAATGCTGAAATTTCCAAGAGACCTAGCTTTTTTATGCCCAATCACGATGGACAAAATATGTATCTACCAGGGCTCGAACCTGGGACCTTCCGCGTGTTAGGCGGACGTGATAACCACTACACCACAGATACGTAGTAATACTGAGTTTTCCGAGAGATCGAGCTTATTTTTATGCCCAATCACGATGGACAAAACATGTATCTACCAGGGCTCGAACCTGGGACCTTCCGCGTTTAAAGCGGACGTGATAACCACTTCACCATAGATACGTAGTAATACTCAGTTTTCCGAGAGATCTAGCTAATTTTTATGCCCAATCACGATGGACAAATCATGTATCTACCAGGGCTCGAACATGGGACCTTCCGCGTGTAAAGCGGACGTGATAACCACTACACCATAGATACGTAGTAATACTGAGTTTTCCAAGAGACCTAGCTTTTTTTATGTCCTATCACGATGGTCAAAATATGTATCTACCAGGGCTCGAACCAGGGACCTTCCGCGTGTAAAGCGGACGTGATAACCACTACACCATAGATACGTCGTAATGCTGAGTTTTCCAAGAGACCTAGCTTTTTTATGCCCAAACACGATGGACAAAATATGTATCTAACAGGGCTCGAACCTGGGACCTTCCGCGTGTAAAGCGGACGTGATAACCACTACACCATAGATACGTAGTAATACTGAGTTTTCCAAGAGACCTAGCTTTTTTATGTCCTATCACGATGGTCAAAATATGTATCTACCAGGGCTCGAACCTGGGACCTTCCGCTTGTAAAGCGGACGTGATAACCACTACACCATAGATACGTATTAATACTGAGTTTTCCAAGAGACCTAGCTTTTTTTATGTCATATCACGATGGTCAAAATATGTATCTACCAGGGCTCGAACCTGGGACCTTCCGCGTGTAAAGCGGACGTGATAACCACTACACCATAGATACGTCGTAATGCTGAGTTTTCCAAGAGACCTAGCTTTTATATGCCCAAACACGATGGACAAAATATGTATCGAACAGGGCTCGAACCTGGGACCTTCCACGTGTTAGGCGGACGTGATAACCACTACACCATATATACGTAGTAATATTGAGTTTTCCGAGAGATCTAGCTAATTTTTATGCCCAATCACGATGGACAAAACATGTATCTACCACGGCTCGAACATGGGACCTTCCGCGTGTAAAGCGGACGTGATAACCACTACACCATAGATACGTAGTATTGCTGAAATTTCCAAGAGACCTAGCTTTTTTTATGTCTTATCACGATGGTCAAAATATGCATCTACCAGGGCTCGAACCTGGAACCTTCCGCGTGTAAAGCGGACGTGATAACCACTACACCATAGATACGTAGTAATACTGAGTTTTCCAAGAGACCTAGCTTTTTTATGTCCTATCACGATGGTCAAAATATGTATCTACCAGGGCTCGAACCTGGGACCTTCCGCGTGTAAAGCGGACGTGATAACCACTACACTATAGCTACGTAGTAATACTGAGTTTTCCAAGAGACGTAGCTTTTTTATGTCCTATCACGATGGTCAAAATATGTATCAACCAGGGCTCGAACCTGGGACCTTCCGCGTGTAAAGCGGACGTGATAACCACTACACCATAGATACGTAGTAATACTGAGTTTTCCAAGAGACCTAGCTTTTTTATGCCCAATCACGATGGACCAAATATGTATCTACCAGGGCTCGAACCTGGGACCTTCCACGTGTTAAACGGACGTGATAACCACTACACCATATATACGTAGTAATAATTAGTTTTCCGAGAGATCTAGCTAATTTTTATGCCCAATCACGATGGACAAAATATGTATCTACCAGGGCTCGAACCTGGGACCTTCCGCGTGTGAAGCAGACGTGATAACCACTACAACATAGATACGTAGTAATGCTGAAATTTCCAAGAGACCTAGCTTTTTTATGCCCAATCACGATGGACAAAATATGTATCTACCAGGGCTCGAACCTGGGACCTTCCGCGTGTTAGGCGGACGTGATAACCACTACACCACAGATACGTAGTAATACTGAGTTTTCCGAGAGATCGAGCTTATTTTTATGCCCAATCACGATGGACAAAACATGTATCTACCAGGGCTCGAACCTGGGACCTTCCGCGTTTAAAGCGGACGTGATAACCACTTCACCATAGATACGTAGTAATACTCAGTTTTCCGAGAGATCTAGCTAATTTTTATGCCCAATCACGATGGACAAATCATGTATCTACCAGGGCTCGAACATGGGACCTTCCGCGTGTAAAGCGGACGTGATAACCACTACACCATAGATACGTAGTAATACTGAGTTTTCCAAGAGACCTAGCTTTTTTTATGTCCTATCACGATGGTCAAAATATGTATCTACCAGGGCTCGAACCAGGGACCTTCCGCGTGTAAAGCGGACGTGATAACCACTACACCATAGATACGTCGTAATGCTGAGTTTTCCAAGAGACCTAGCTTTTTTATGCCCAAACACGATGGACAAAATATGTATCTAACAGGGCTCGAACCTGGGACCTTCCACGTGTTAGGCGGACGTGATAACCACTACACCATATATACGTAGTAATAATTAGTTTTCCGAGAGATCTAGCTAATTTTTATGCCCAATCACGATGGACAAAATATGTATCTACCAGGGCTCGAACCTGGGACCTTCCGCGTGTGAAGCAGACGTGATAACCACTACAACATAGATACGTAGTAATGCTGAAATTTCCAAGAGACCTAGCTTTTTTATGCCCAATCACGATGGACAAAATATGTATCTACCAGGGCTCGAACTTGGGACCTTCCGCGTGTTAGGCGGACGTGATAACCACTACACCACAGATACGTAGTAATACTGAGTTTTCCGAGAGATCGAGCTTATTTTTATGCCCAATCACGATGGACAAAACATGTATCTACCAGGGCTCGAACCTGGGACCTTCCGCGTTTAAAGCGGACGTGATAACCACTTCACCATAGATACGTAGTAATACTGAGTTTTCCAAGAGACCTAGCTTTTTTTATGTCTTATCACGATGGTCAAAATATGCATCTACCAGGGCTCGAACCTGGAACCTTCCGCGTGTAAAGCGGACGTGATAACCACTACACCATAGATACGTAGCAATGCTAAGTTTTCCGAGAGATCTAGCTAATTTTTATGCCCAATCACGATGGACAAAACATGTATCTACCAGGGCTCGAACATGGGACCTTCCGCGTGTAAAGCGGGCGTGATAACCACTACACCATATATACGTAGTAATAATTAGTTTTCCGAGAGATCTAGCTAATTTTTATGCCCAATCACGATGGACAAAATATGTATCTACCAGGGCTCGAACCTGGGACCTTCCACGTGTTAGGCGGACGTGATAACCACTACACCATATATACGTAGTGATAATTAGTTTTCCGAGAGATCTAGCTAATTTTTATGCCCAATCACGATGGACAAAATATGTATCTACCAGGGCTCGAACCTGGGACCTTCCGCGTGTGAAGCAGACGTGATAACCACTACAACATAGATACGTAGTAATGCTGAAATTTCCAAGAGACCTAGCTTTTTTATGCCCAATCACGATGGACAAAATATGTATCTACCAGGGCTCGAACCTGGGACCTTCCGCGTGTTAGGCGGACGTGATAACCACTACACCACAGATACGTAGTAATACTGAGTTTTCCGAGAGATCGAGCTTATTTTTATGCCCAATCACGATGGACAAAACATGTATCTACCAGGGCTCGAACCTGGGACCTTCCGCGTCTGAAGCAGACGTGATAACCACTACATCATAGATACGTAGTAATGCTGAAATTTCCAAGAGACCTAGCTTTTTTATGCCCAATCACGATGGACAAAATATGTATCTACCAGGGCTCGAACCTGGGACCTTCCGCGTGTTAGGCGGACGTGATAACCACTACACCACAGATACGTAGTAATACTGAGTTTTCCGAGAGATCGAGCTTATTTTTATGCCCAATCACGCTGGACAAAACATGTATCTACCAGGGCTCGAACCTGGGACCTTCCGCGTTTAAAGCGGACGTGATAACCACTTCACCATAGATACGTAGTAATACTGAGTTTTCCAAGAGACCTAGCTTTTTTTATGTCTTATCACGATGGTCAAAATATGCATCTACCAGGGCTCGAACCTGGGACCTTCCGCTTGTAAAGCGGACGTGACAACCACTACACCATATATCGTAGCAATGCTAAGTTTTCCGAGAGATCTAGCTAATTTTTATGCCCAATCACGATGGACAAATCATGTATCTACCAGGGCTCGAACATGGGACCTTCCGCGTGTAAAGCGGACGTGATAACCACTACACCATCGATACGTAGTAATACTGAGTTTTCCAAGAGACCTAGCTTTTTTTATGTCCTATCACGATGGTCAAAATATGTATCTACCAGGGCTCGAACCTGGGACCTTCCGCGTGTAAAGCGGACGTGATAACCACTACACCATAGATACGTCGTAATGCTGAGTTTTCCAAGAGACCTAGCTTTTATATGCCCAAACACGATGGACAAAATATGTATCTAACAGGGCTCGAACCTGGGACCTTCCACGTGTTAGGCGGACGTGATAACCACTACACCATATATACGTAGTAATATTGAGTTTTCCGAGAGATCTAGCTAATTTTTATGCCCAATCACGATGGACAAAACATGTATCTACCACGGCTCGAACATGGGACCTTCCGCGTGTAAAGCGGACGTGATAACCACTACACCATAGATACGTAGTAATGCTGAAATTTCCAAGAGACCTAGCTTTTTTTATGTCTTATCACGATGGTCAAAATATGCATCTACCAGGGCTCGAACCTGGAACCTTCCGCGTGTAAAGCGGACGTGATAACCACTACACCATAGATACGTCGTAATGCTGAGTTTTCCAAGAGACCTAGCTTTTTTATGCCCAAACACGATGGACAAAATATGTATCTAACAGGGCTCGAACCTGGGACCTTCCACGTGTTAGGCGGACGTGATAACCACTACACCATATATACGTAGTAATAATTAGTTTTCCGAGAGATCTAGCTAATTTTTATGCCCAATCACGATGGACAAAATATGTATCTACCAGGGCTCGAACCTGGGACCTTCCGCGTGTGAAGCAGACGTGATAACCACTACAACATAGATACGTAGTAATGCTGAAATTTCCAAGAGACCTAGCTTTTTTATGCCCAATCACGATGGACAAAATATGTATCTACCAGGGCTCGAACTTGGGACCTTCCGCGTGTTAGGCGGACGTGATAACCACTACACCACAGATACGTAGTAATACTGAGTTTTCCGAGAGATCGAGCTTATTTTTATGCCCAATCACGATGGACAAAACATGTATCTACCAGGGCTCGAACCTGGGACCTTCCGCGTTTAAAGCGGACGTGATAACCACTTCACCATAGATACGTAGTAATACTGAGTTTTCCAAGAGACCTAGCTTTTTTTATGTCTTATCACGATGGTCAAAATATGCATCTACCAGGGCTCGAACCTGGAACCTTCCGCGTGTAAAGCGGACGTGATAACCACTACACCATAGATACGTAGCAATGCTAAGTTTTCCGAGAGATCTAGCTAATTTTTATGCCCAATCACGATGGACAAAACATGTATCTACCAGGGCTCGAACATGGGACCTTCCGCGTGTAAAGCGGGCGTGATAACCACTACACCATATATACGTAGTAATAATTAGTTTTCCGAGAGATCTAGCTAATTTTTATGCCCAATCACGATGGACAAAATATGTATCTACCAGGGCTCGAACCTGGGACCTTCCACGTGTTAGGCGGACGTGATAACCACTACACCATATATACGTAGTGATAATTAGTTTTCCGAGAGATCTAGCTAATTTTTATGCCCAATCACGATGGACAAAATATGTATCTACCAGGGCTCGAACCTGGGACCTTCCGCGTGTGAAGCAGACGTGATAACCACTACAACATAGATACGTAGTAATGCTGAAATTTCCAAGAGACCTAGCTTTTTTATGCCCAATCACGATGGACAAAATATGTATCTACCAGGGCTCGAACCTGGGACCTTCCGCGTGTTAGGCGGGCGTGATAACCACTACACCACAGATACGTAGTAATACTGAGTTTTCCGAGAGATCGAGCTTATTTTTATGCCCAATCACGATGGACAAAACATGTATCTACCAGGGCTCGAACCTGGGACCTTCCGCGTCTGAAGCAGACGTGATAACCACTACAACATAGATACGTAGTAATGCTGAAATTTCCAAGAGACCTAGCTTTTTTATGCCCAATCACGATGGACAAAATATGTATCTACCAGGGCTCGAACCTGGGACCTTCCGCGTGTTAGGCGGACGTGATAACCACTACACCACAGATACGTAGTAATACTGAGTTTTCCGAGAGATCGAGCTTATTTTTATGCCCAATCACGCTGGACAAAACATGTATCTACCAGGGCTCGAACCTGGGACCTTCCGCGTTTAAAGCGGACGTGATAACCACTTCACCATAGATACGTAGTAATACTGAGTTTTCCAAGAGACCTAGCTTTTTTATGTCTTATCACGATGGTCAAAATATGCATCTACCAGGGCTCGAACCTGGGACCTTCCGCTTGTAAAGCGGACGTGACAACCACTACACCATAGATACGTAGCAATGCTAAGTTTTCCGAGAGATCTAGCTAATTTTTATGCCCAATCACGATGGACAAATCATGTATCTACCAGGGCTCGAACATGGGACCTTCCGCGTGTAAAGCGGACGTGATAACCACTACACCATCGATACGTAGTAATACTGAGTTTTCCAAGAGACCTAGCTTTTTTTATGTCCTATCACGATGGTCAAAATATGTATCTACCAGGGCTCGAACCTGGGACCATCCGCGAGTAAAGCGGACGTGATAACCACTACACCATAGATACGTCGTAATGCTGAGTTTTCCAAGAGACCTAGCTTTTTTATGCCCAAACACGATGGACAAAATATGTATCTAACAGGGCTCGATCCTGGGACCTTCCACGTGTTAGGCGGACGTGATAACCACTACACCATATATACGTAGTAATAATTAGTTTTCCGAGAGATCTAGCTAATTTTTATGCCCAATCACGATGGACAAAATATGTATCTACCAGGGCTCGAACCTGGGACCTTCCACGTGTGAAGCAGACGTGATAACCACTACAACATAGATACGTAGTAATGCTGAAATTTCCAAGAGACCTAGCTTTTTTATGCCCAATCACGATGGACAAAATATGTATCTACCAGGGCTCGAACCTGGGACCTTCCGCGTGTTAGGCGGTCGTGATAACCACTACACCACAGATACGTAGTAATACTGAGTTTTCCGAGAGATCGAGCTTATTTTTATGCCCAATCACGATGGACAAAACATGTATCTACCAGGGCTCGAACCTGGGACCTTCCGCGTTTAAAGCGGACGTGATAACCACTTCACCATAGATACGTAGTAATACTGAGTTTTCCAAGAGACCTAGCTTTTTTATGTCTTATCACGATGGTCAAAATATGCATCTATCAGGGCTCGAACCTGGAATCTTCCGCGTGTAAAGCGGACGTGATAACCACTACACCATAGATACGTAGCAATGCTAAGTTTTCCGAGAGATCTAGCTAATTTTTATGCCCAATCACGATGGACAAAACATGTATCTACCAGGGCTCGAACATGGGACCTTCCGCGTGTAAAGCGGGCGTGATAACCACTACACCATAGATACGTAGTAATACTGAGTTTTCCAAGAGACCTAGCTTTTTTTATGTCCTATCACGATGGTCAAAATATGTATCTACCAGGGCTCGAACCTGGGACCTTCCGCGTGTAAAGCGGACGTGATAACCACTACACCATAGATACGTAGTAATGCTGAGTTTTCCAAGAGACCTAGCTTTTATATGCCCAAACACGATGGACAAAATATGTATCTAACAGGGCTCGAACCTGGGACCTTCCACGTGTTAGGCGGACGTGATAACCACTACACCATATATACGTAGTAATATTGAGTTTTCCGAGAGATCTAGCTAATTTTTATGCCCAATCACGATGGACAAAACATGTATCTACCACGGCTCGAACATGGGACCTTCCGCGTGTAAAGCGGACGTGATAACCACTACACCATAGATACGTAGTAATGCTGAAATTTCCAAGAGACCTAGCTTTTTTTATGTCTTATCACGATGGTCAAAATATGCATCTACCAGGGCTCGAACCTGGAACCTTCCGCGTGTAAAGCGGACGTGATAACCACTACACCATAGATACGTAGTAATACTGAGTTTTCCAAGAGACCTAGCTTTTTTATGTCCTATCACGATGGTCAAAATATGTATCTACCAGGGCTCGAACCTGGGACCTTCCGCGTGTAAAGCGGACGTGATAACCACTACACTATAGCTACGTAGTAATACTGAGTTTTCCAAGAGACGTAGCTTTTTTATGTCCTATCACGATGGTCAAAATATGTATCAACCAGGGCTCGATCCTGGGACCTTCCGCGTGTAAAGCGGACGTGATAACCACTACACCATAGATACGTAGTAATGCTGAGTTTTCCAAGAGACCTAGCTTTTTTATGCCCAATCACGATGGACCAAATATGTATCTACCAGGGCTCGAACCTGGGACCTTCCGCGTGTAAAGCGGACGTGATAACCACTACACCATAGATACGTAGTAATATTGAGTTTTCCGAGAGATCTAGCTAATTTTTATGCCCAATCACGATGGACAAAACATGTATCTACCACGGCTCGAACATGGGACCTTCCGCGTGTAAAGCGTACGTGATAACCACTACACCATAGATACGTAGTAATGCTGAAATTTCCAAGAGACCTAGCTTTTTTTATGTCTTATCACGATGGTCAAAATATGCATCTACCAGGGCTCGAACCTGGAACCTTCCGCGTGTAAAGCGGACGTGATAACCACTACACCATAGATACGTAGTAATACTGAGTTTTCCAAGAGACCTAGCTTTTTTATGTCCTATCACGATGGTCAAAATATGTATCTACCAGATCTCGAACCTGGGACCTTCCGCGTGTAAAGCGGACGTGATAACCACTACACTATAGCTACGTAGTAATACTGAGTTTTCCAAGAGACGTAGCTTTTTTATGTCCTATCACGATGGTCAAAATATGTATCAACCAGGGCTCGATCCT
The DNA here is from genome assembly GCF_054372755.1 of Phalangium opilio. NCBI lineage: Eukaryota > Metazoa > Arthropoda > Arachnida > Opiliones > Phalangiidae > Phalangium > Phalangium opilio. Next base: position 1,832,464 of record NW_028324148.1, on the reverse strand, counting down.
GGGACCTTCCGCGTGTAAAGCGGACGTGATAACCACTACACCATAGATACGTAGTAATGCTGAGTTTTCCAAGAGACCTAGCTTTTTTATGCCCAATCACGATGGACCAAATATGTATCTACCAGGGCTCGAACCTGGGACCTTCCGCGTGTAAAGCGGACGTGATAACCACTACACCATAGATACGTAGTAATATTGAGTTTTCCGAGAGATCTAGCTAATTTTTATGCCCAATCACGATGGACAAAACATGTATCTACCACGGCTCGAACATGGGACCTTCCGCGTGTAAAGCGGACGTGATAACCACTACACCATAGATACGTAGTAATGCTGAAATTTCCAAGAGACCTAGCTTTTTTTATGTCTTATCACGATGGTCAAAATATGCATCTACCAGGGCTCGAACCTGGAACCTTCCGCGTGTAAAGCGGACGTGATAACCACTACACCATAGATACGTAGTAATACTGAGTTTTCCAAGAGACCTAGCTTTTTTATGTCCAATCACGATGGTCAAAATATGTATCTACCAGGGCTCGAACCTGGGACCTTCCGCGTGTAAAGCGGACGTGATAACCACTACACTATAGCTACGTAGTAATACTGAGTTTTCCAAGAGACGTAGCTTTTTTATGTCCTATCACGATGGTCAAAATATGTATCAACCAGGGCTCGATCCTGGGACCTTCCGCGTGTAAAGCGGACGTGATAACCACTACACCATAGATACGTAGTAATGCTGAGTTTTCCAAGAGACCTAGCTTTTTTATGCCCAATCACGATGGACCAAATATGTATCTACCAGGGCTCGAACCTGGGACCTTCCGCGTGTAAAGCGGACGTGATAACCACTACACCATAGATACGTAGTAATACTGAGTTTTCCAAGAGAGTTAGCTTTTTTATGTCCTATCACGATGGTCAAAATATGTATCTACCAGGGCTCGAACCTGGGACCATCCGCGAGTAAAGCGGACGTGATAACCACTACACCATAGATACGTCGTAATGCTGAGTTTTCCAAGAGACCTAGCTTTTTTATGCCCAAACACGATGGACAAAATATGTATCTAACAGGGCTCGAACCTGGGACCTTCCACGTGTTAGGCGGACGTGATAACCACTACACCATATATACGTAGTAATAATTAGTTTTCCGAGAGATCTAGCTAATTTTTATGCCCAATCACGATGGACAAAATATGTATCTACCACGGCTCGAACCTGGGACCTTCCGCGTGTGAAGCAGACGTGATAACCACTACAACATAGATACGTAGTAATGCTGAAATTTCCAAGAGACCTAGCTTTTTTATGCCGAATCACGATGGACAAAATATGTATCTACCAGGGCTCGAACCTGGGACCTTCCGCGTGTTAGGCGGACGTGATAACCACTACACCACAGATACGTAGTAATTCTGAGTTTTCCGAGAGATCGAGCTTATTTTTATGCCCAATCACGATGGACAAAACATGTATCTACCAGGGCTCGAACCTGGGACCTTCCGCGTTTAAAGCGGACGTGATAACCACTTCACCATAGATACGTAGTAATACTGAGTTTTCCAAGAGACCTAGCTTTTTTTATGTCTTATCACGATGGTCAAAATATGCATCTACCAGGGCTCGAACCTGGAAATTTCCGCGTGTAAAGCGGACGTGATAACCACTACACTATAGCTACGTAGTAATACTGAGTTTTCCAAGAGACGTAGCTTTTTTATGTCCTATCACGATGGTCAAAATATGTATCTACCAGGGCTCGAACCTAGGACCTTCCGCGTGTAAAGCGGACGTGATAACCACTACACCATAGATACGTAGTAATGCTGAGTTTTCCAAGAGACCTAGCTTTTTTATGCCCAATCACGATGGACAAAATATGTATCTACCAGGGCTCGAACCTGGGACCTTCCGCGTGTAAAGCGGACGTGATAACCACTACACCATAGATACGTAGTAATACTGAGTTTTCCAAGAGAGCTAGCTTTTTTATGTCCTATCACGATGGTCAAAATATGTATCTACCAGGGCTCGAACCTTGGACCATCCGCGAGTAAAGCGGACGTGATAACCACTACACCATAGATACGTCGTGATGCTGAGTTTTCCAAGAGACCTAGCTTTTTTATGCCCAAACACGATGGACAAAATATGTATCTAACAGGGCTCCAACCTGGGACCTTCCACGTGTTACGCGGACGTGATAACCACTACACCATATATACGTAGTAATACTGAGTTTTCCAAGAGACCTAGCTTTTTTTATATCCTATCACGATGGTCAAAATATGTATCTACCAGGGCTCGAACCTGGGACCTTCCGCGTGTAAAGCGGACGTGATTACCACTACACCATAGATGCGTAGCAATGCTAAGTTTTCCGAGAGATCTAGCTAATTTTTATGCCCAATCACGATGGACAAAACATGTATCTACCAGGGCTCGAACATGGGACCTTCCGCGAGTAAAGCGGGCGTGATAACCACTACACCATAGATACGTAGTAATACTGAGTTTTCCAAGAGACCTAGCTTTTTTTATGTCCTATCACGATGGTCAAAATATGTATCTACCAGGGCTCGAACCTGGGACCTTCCGCGTGTAAAGCGGACGTGATAACCACTACACCATAGATACGTAGCAATGCTAAGTTTTCCGAGAGATCTAGCTAATTTTTATGCCCAATCACGATGGACAAAACATGTATCTACCAGGGCTCGAACATGGGACCTTCCGCGTGTAAAGCGGGCGTGATAACCACTACACCATAGATACGTAGTAATACTGAGTTTTCCAAGAGACCTAGCTTTTTTTATGTCCTATCACGATGGTCAAAATATGTATCTACCAGGGCTCGAACCTGGGACCTTCCGCGTGTAAATCGGACGTGATAACCACTACACTATAGCTACGTAGTAATACTGAGTTTTCCAAGAGACGTAGCTTTTTTATGTCCTATGACGATGGTCAAAATATGTATCTACCAGGGCTCGAGCCTAGGACCTTCCGCGTGTAAAGCGGACGTGATAACCACTACACCATAGATACGTAGTAATGCTGAGTTTTCCAAGAGACCTAGCTTTTTTATGCCCAATCACGATGGACAAAATATGTATCTCCCAGGGCTCGAACCTGGGACCTTCCGCGTGTAAAGCGGACGTTATAACCACTACACCATAGATACGTAGTAATACTGAGTTTTCCAAGAGAGCTAGCTTTTTTATGTCCTATCACGATGGTCAAAATATGTATCTACCAGGGCTCGAACCTTGGACCATCCGCGAGTAAAGCGGACGTGATAACCACTACACCATAGATACGTCGTGATGCTGAGTTTTCCAAGAGACCTAGCTTTTTTATGCCCAAACACGATGGACAAAATATGTATCTAACAGGGCTCGAACCTGGGACCTTCCACGTGTTAGGCGGACGTGATAACCACTACACCATATATACGTAGTAATACTGAGTTTTCCAAGAGACCTAGCTTTTTTTATGTCCTATCACGATGGTCAAAATATGTATCTACCAGGGCTCGAACCTGGGACCTTCCGCGTGTAAAGCGGACGTGATAACCACTACACCATAGATACGTAGCAATGCTAAGTTTTCCGAGAGATCTAGCTAATTTTTATGCCCAATCACGATGGACAAAACATGTATCTACCAGGGCTCGAACATGGGACCTTCCGCGTGTAAAGCGGGCGTGATAACCACTACACCATAGATACGTAGTAATACTGAGTTTTCCAAGAGACCTAGCTTTTTTTATGTCCTATCACGATGGTCAAAATATGTATCTACCAGGGCTCGAACCTGGGACCTTCCGCGTGTAAAGCGGACGTGATAACCACTACACTATAGCTACGTAGTAATACTGAGTTTTCCAAGAGACGTAGCTTTTTTATGTCCTATGACGATGGTCAAAATATGTATCTACCAGGGCTCGAACCTAGGACCTTCCGCGTGTAAAGCGGACGTGATAACCACTACACCATAGATACGTAGTAATGCTGAGTTTTCCAAGAGACCTAGCTTTTTTATGCCCAATCACGATGGACAAAATATGTATCTCCCAGGGCTCGAACCTGGGACCTTCCGCGTGTAAAGCGGACGTGATAACCACTACACCATAGATACGTAGTAATACTGAGTTTTCCAAGAGAGCTAGCTTTTTTATGTCCTATCACGATGGTCAAAATATGTATCTACCAGGGCTCGAACCTGGGACCTTCCACGTGTTAGGCGGACGTGATAACCACTACACCATATATACGTAGTAATATTGAGTTTTCCGAGAGATCTAGCTAATTTTTATGCCCAATCACGATGGACAAAACATGTATCTACCACGGCTCGAACATGGGACCTTCCGCGTGTAAAGCGGACGTGATAACCACTACACCATAGATACGTAGTAATGCTGAAATTTCCAAGAGACCTAGCTTTTTTTATGTCTTATCACGATGGTCAAAATATGCATCTACCAGGGCTCGAACCTGGAACCTTCCGCGTGTAAAGCGGACGTGATAACCACTACACCATAGATACGTAGTAATACTGAGTTTTCCAAGAGACCTAGCTTTTTTATGTCCTATCACGATGGTCAAAATATGTATCTACCAGGGCTCGAACCTGGGACCTTCCGCGTGTAAAGCGGACGTGATAACCACTACACTATAGCTACGTAGTAATACTGAGTTTTCCAAGAGACGTAGCTTTTTTATGTCCTATCACGATGGTCAAAATATGTATCAACCAGGGCTCGATCCTGGGACCTTCCGCGTGTAAAGCGGACGTGATAACCACTACACCATAGATACGTAGTAATGCTGAGTTTTCCAAGAGACCTAGCTTTTTTATGCCCAATCACGATGGACCAAATATGTATCTACCAGGGCTCGAACCTGGGACCTTCCGCGTGTAAAGCGGACGTGATAACCACTACACCATAGATACGTAGTAATATTGAGTTTTCCGAGAGATCTAGCTAATTTTTATGCCCAATCACGATGGACAAAACATGTATCTACCACGGCTCGAACATGGGACCTTCCGCGTGTAAAGCGGACGTGATAACCACTACACCATAGATACGTAGTAATGCTGAAATTTCCAAGAGACCTAGCTTTTTTTATGTCTTATCACGATGGTCAAAATATGCATCTACCAGGGCTCGAACCTGGAACCTTCCGCGTGTAAAGCGGACGTGATAACCACTACACCATAGATACGTAGTAATACTGAGTTTTCCAAGAGACCTAGCTTTTTTATGTCCTATCACGATGGTCAAAATATGTATCTACCAGGGCTCGAACCTGGGACCTTCCGCGTGTAAAGCGGACGTGATAACCACTACACTATAGCTACGTAGTAATACTGAGTTTTCCAAGAGACGTAGCTTTTTTATGTCCTATCACGATGGTCAAAATATGTATCAACCAGGGCTCGATCCTGGGACCTTCCGCGTGTAAAGCGGACGTGATAACCACTACACCATAGATACGTAGTAATGCTGAGTTTTCCAAGAGACCTAGCTTTTTTATGCCCAATCACGATGGACCAAATATGTATCTACCAGGGCTCGAACCTGGGACCTTCCGCGTGTAAAGCGGACGTGATAACCACTACACCATAGATACGTAGTAATACTGAGTTTTCCAAGAGAGATAGCTTTTTTATGTCCTATCACGATGGTCAAAATATGTATCTACCAGGGCTCGAACCTGGGACCATCCGCGAGTAAAGCGGACGTGATAACCACAACAACATAGATACGTAGTAATGCTGAAATTTCCAAGAGACCTAGCTTTTTTATGCCGAATCACGATGGACAAAATATGTATCTACCAGGGCTCGAACCTGGGACCTTCCGCGTGTTAGGCGGACGTGATAACCACTACACCACAGATACGTAGTAATTCTGAGTTTTCCGAGAGATCGAGCTTATTTTTATGCCCAATCACGATGGACAAAACATGTATCTACCAGGGCTCGAACCTGGGACCTTCCGCGTTTAAAGCGGACGTGATAACCACTTCACCATAGATACGTAGTAATACTGAGTTTTCCAAGAGACCTAGCTTTTTTTATGTCTTATCACGATGGTCAAAATATGCATCTACCAGGGCTCGAACCTGGAACCTTCCGCGTGTAAAGCGGACGTGATAACCACTACACTATAGCTACGTAGTAATACTGAGTTTTCCAAGAGACGTAGCTTTTTTATGTCCTATCACGATGGTCAAAATATGTATCTACCAGGGCTCGAACCTAGGACCTTCCGCGTGTAAAGCGGACGTGATAACCACTACACCATAGATACGTAGTAATGCTGAGTTTTCCAAGAGACCTAGCTTTTTTATGCCCAATCACGATGGACAAAATATGTATCTACCAGGGCTCGAACCTGGGACCTTCCGCGTGTAAAGCGGACGTGATAACCACTACACCATAGATACGTAGTAATACTGAGTTTTCCAAGAGAGCTAGCTTTTTTATGTCCTATCACGATGGTCAAAATATGTATCTACCAGGGCTCGAACCTTGGACCATCCGCGAGTAAAGCGGACGTGATAACCACTACACCATAGATACGTCGTGATGCTGAGTTTTCCAAGAGACCTAGCTTTTTTATGCCCAAACACGATGGACAAAATATGTATCTAACAGGGCTCCAACCTGGGACCTTCCACGTGTTACGCGGACGTGATAACCACTACACCATATATACGTAGTAATACTGAGTTTTCCAAGAGACCTAGCTTTTTTTATATCCTATCACGATGGTCAAAATATGTATCTACCAGGGCTCGAACCTGGGACCTTCCGCGTGTAAAGCGGACGTGATTACCACTACACCATAAATGCGTAGCAATGCTAAGTTTTCCGAGAGATCTAGCTAATTTTTATGCCCAATCACGATGGACAAAACATGTATCTACCAGGGCTCGAACATGGGACCTTCCGCGTGTAAAGCGGGCGTGATAACCACTACACCATAGATACGTAGTAATACTGAGTTTTCCAAGAGACCTAGCTTTTTTATGTCCTATCACGATGGTCAAAATATGTATCTACCAGGGCTCGAACCTGGGACCTTCCGCGTGTAAAGCGGACGTGATTACCACTACACCATAGATACGTAGCAATGCTAAGTTTTCCGAGAGATCTAGCTAATTTTTATGCCCAATCACGATGGACAAAACATGTATCTACCAGGGCTCGAACATGGGACCTTCCGCGTGTAAAGCGGGCGTGATAACCACTACACCATAGATACGTAGTAATACTGAGTTTTCCAAGAGACCTAGCTTTTTTTATGTCCTATCACGATGGTCAAAATATGTATCTACCAGGGCTCGAACCTGGGACCTTCCGCGTGTAAAGCGGACGTGATAACCACTACACTATAGCTACGTAGTAATACTGAGTTTTCCAAGAGACGTAGCTTTTTTATGTCCTATGACGATGGTCAAAATATGTATCTACCAGGGCTCGAACCTAGGACCTTCCGCGTGTAAAGCGGACGTGATAACCACTACACCATAGATACGTAGTAATGCTGAGTTTTCCAAGAGACCTAGCTTTTTTATGCCCAATCACGATGGACAAAATATGTATCTCCCAGGGCTCGAACCTGGGACCTTCCGCGTGTAAAGCGGACGTTATAACCACTACACCATAGATACGTAGTAATACTGAGTTTTCCAAGAGAGCTAGCTTTTTTATGTCCTATCACGATGGTCAAAATATGTATCTACCAGGGCTCGAACCTTGGACCATCCGCGAGTAAAGCGGACGTGATAACCACTACACCATAGATACGTCGTGATGCTGAGTTTTCCAAGAGACCTAGCTTTTTTATGCCCAAACACGATGGACAAAATATGTATCTAACAGGGCTCGAACCTGGGACCTTCCACGTGTTAGGCGGACGTGATAACCACTACACCATATATACGTAGTAATACTGAGTTTTCCAAGAGACCTAGCTTTTTTTATGTCCTATCACGATGGTCAAAATATGTATCTACCAGGGCTCGAACCTGGGACCTTCCGCGTGTAAACGGACGTGATAACCACTACACCATAGATACGTAGCAATGCTAAGTTTTCCGAGAGATCTAGCTAATTTTTATGCCCAATCACGATGGACAAAACATGTATCTACCAGGGCTCGAACATGGGACCTTCCGCGTGTAAAGCGGGCGTGATAACCACTACACCATAGATACGTAGTAATACTGAGTTTTCCAAGAGACCTAGCTTTTTTTATGTCCTATCACGATGGTCAAAATATGTATCTACCAGGGCTCGAACCTGGGACCTTCCGCGTGTAAAGCGGACGTGATAACCACTACACCATAGATACGTAGCAATGCTAAGTTTTCCGAGAGATCTAGCTAATTTTTATGCCCAATCACGATGGACAAAACATGTATCTTCCAGGGCTCGAACATGGGACCTTCCGCGTGTAAAGCGGGCGTGATAACCACTACACCATAGATACGTAGTAATACTGAGTTTTCCAAGAGACCTAGCTTTTTTTATGTCCTATCACGATGGTCAAAATATGTATCTACCAGGGCTCGAACCTGGGACCTTCCGCGTGTAAAGCGGACGTGATAACCACTACACTATAGCTACGTAGTAATACTGAGTTTTCCAAGAGACGTAGCTTTTTTATGTCCTATGACGATGGTCAAAATATGTATCTACCAGGGCTCGAACCTAGGACCTTCCGCGTGTAAAGCGGACGTGATAACCACTACACCATAGATACGTAGTAATGCTGAGTTTTCCAAGAGACCTAGCTTTTTTATGCCCAATCACGATGGACAAAATATGTATCTCAAAGGGCTCGAACCTGGGACCTTCCGCGTGTAAAGCGGACGTGATAACCACTACACCATAGATACGTAGTAATACTGAGTTTTCCAAGAGAGCTAGCTATTTTATGTCCTATCACGATGGTCAAAATATGTATCTACCAGGGCTCGAACCTTGGACCATCCGCGAGTAAAGCGGACGTGATAACCACTACACCATAGATACGTCGTGATGCTGAGTTTTCCAAGAGACCTAGCTTTTTTATGCCCAAACACGATGGACAAAATATGTATCTAACAGGGCTCGAACCTGGGACCTTCCACGTGTTAGGCGGACGTGATAACCACTACACCATATATACGTAGTAATACTGAGTTTTCCAAGAGACCTAGCTTTTTTTATGTCCTATTACGATGGTCAAAATATGTATCTACCAGGGCTCGAACCTGGGACCTTCCGCGTGTAAACGGACGTGATAACCACTACACCATAGATACGTAGCAATGCTAAGTTTTCCGAGAGATCTAGCTAATTTTTATGCCCAATCACGATGGACAAAACATGTATCTACCAGGGCTCGAACATGGGACCTTCCGCGTGTAAAGCGGACGTGATAACCACTACACCATAGATACGTAGTAATACTGAGTTTTCCAAGAGACCTAGCTTTTTTTATGTCCTATCACGATGGTCAAAATATGTATCTACCAGGGCTCGAACCTGGGACCTTCCGCGTGTAAAGCGGACGTGATAACCACTACACCATTGATACGTAGCAATGCTAAGTTTTCCGAGAGATCTAGCTAATTTTTATGCCCAATCACGATGGACAAAACATGTATCTACCAGGGCTCGAACATGGGACCTTCCGCGTGTAAAGCGGACGTGATAACCACTACACCATAGATACGTAGTAATACTGAGTTTTCCAAGAGACCTAGCTTTTTTTATGTCCTATCACGATGATCAAAATATGTATCTACCAGGGCTCGAACCTGGGACCTTCCGCGTGTAAAGCGGACGTGATAACCACTACACTATAGCTACGTAGTAATACTGAGTTTTCCAAGAGACGTAGCTTTTTTATGTCCTATCACGATGGTCAAAATATGTATCTACCAGGGCTCGAACCTGGGACCTTCCGCTTGTAAAGCGGACGTGATAACCACTACACCATAGATACGTAGCAATGCTAAGTTTTCCGAGAGATCTAGCTAATTTTTATGCCCAATCACGATGGACAAATCATGTATCTACCAGGGCTCGAACATGGGACCTTCCGCGTGTAAAGCGGACGTGATAACCACTACACCATAGATACGTAGTAATACTGAGTTTTCCAAGAGACCTAGCCTTTTTTATGTCCTATCACGATGGTCAAAATATGTATCTACCAGGGCTCGAACCTGGGACCTTCCGCGTGTAAAGCGGACGTGATAACCACTACACCATAGATACGTCGTAATGCTGAGTTTTCCAAGAGACCTAGCTTTTATATGCCCAAACACGATGGACAAAATATGTATCTAACAGGGCTCGAACCTGGGACCTTCCACGTGTTAGGCGGACGTGATAACCACTACACCATATATACGTAGTGATATTGAGTTTTCCGAGAGATCTAGCTAATTTTTATGCCCAATCACGATGGACAAAACATGTATCTACCACGGCTCGAACATGGGACCTTCCGCGTGTAAAGCGGACGTGATAACCACTACACCATAGATACGTAGTAATGCTGAAATTTCCAAGAGACCTAGCTTTTTTTATGTCTTATCACGATGGTCAAAATATGCATCTACCAGGGCTCGAACCTGGAACCTTCCGCGTGTAAAGCAGACGTGATAACCACTACACCATAGATACGTAGTAATACTGAGTTTTCCAAGAGACCTAGCTTTTTTATGTCCTATCACGATGGTCAAAATATGTATCTACCAGGGCTCGAACCTGGGACCTTCCGCGTGTAAAGCGGACGTGATAACCACTACACTATAGCTACGTAGTAATACTGAGTTTTCCAAGAGACGTAGCTTTTTTATGTCCTATCACGATGGTCAAAATATGTATCTACCAGGGCTCGAACCTGGGACCTTCCGCGTGTAAAGCGGACGTGATAACCACTACACCATAGATACGTAGTAATGCTGAGTTTTCCAAGAGACCTAGCTTTTTTATGCCCAATCACGATGGACCAAATATGTATCTACCAGGACTCGAACCTGGGACCTTCCGCGTGTAAAGCGGACGTGATAACCACTACACCATAGATACGTAGTAATACTGAGTTTTCCGAGAGAGATAGCTTTTTTATGTCCTATCACGATGGTCAAAATATGTATCTACAGGGCTCGAACCTGGGACCATCCGCGAGTAAAGCGGACGTGATAACCACTACACCATAGATACGTAGTAATACTGAGTTTTCCAAGAGACGTAGCTTTTTTATGTCCTATCACGATGGTCAAAATATGTATCTACCAGGGCTCGAACCTGGGACCTTCCGCTTGTAAAGCGGACGTGATAACCACTACACCATAGATACGTAGCAATGCTAAGTTTTCCGAGAGATCTAGCTAATTTTTATGCCCAATCACGATGGACAAATCATGTATCTACCAGGGCTCGAACATGGGACCTTCCGCGTGTAAAGCGGACGTGATAACCACTACACCATAGATACGTAGTAATACTGAGTTTTCCAAGAGACCTAGCTTTTATATGCCCAAACACGATGGACAAAATATGTATCTAACAGGGCTCGAACCTGGGACCTTCCACGTGTTAGTCGGACGTGATAACCACTACACCATATATACGTAGTAATATTGAGTTTTTCGAGAGATCTAGCTAATTTTTATGCCCAATCACGATGGACAAAACATGTATCTACCACGGCTCGAACATGGGACCTTCCGCGTGTAAGGCGGACGTGATAACCACTACACCATTCATACGTAGTAATGCTGAAATTTCCAAGAGACCTAGCTTTTTTTATGTCTTATCACGATGGTCAAAATATGCATCTACCAGGGCTCGAACCTGGAACCTTCCGCGTGTAAAGCGGACGTGATAACCACTACACCATAGATACGTAGTAATACTGAGTTTTCCAAGAGACCTAGCTTTTTTATGTCCTATCACGATGGTCAAAATATGTATCTACCAGGGCTCGAACCTGTGACCTTCCGCGTGTAAAGCGGACGTGATAACCACTACACTATAGCTACGTAGTAATACTGAGTTTTCCAAGAGACGTAGCTTTTTTATGTCCTATCACGATGGTCAAAATATGTATCAACCAGGGCTCGAACCTGGGACCTTCCGCGTGTAAAGCGGACGTGATAACCACTACACCATAGATACGTAGTAATGCTGAGTTTTCCAAGAGACCTAGCTTTTTTATGCCCAATCACGATGGACCAAATATGTATCTACCAGGACTCGAACCTGGGACCTTCCGCGTGTAAAGCGGACGTGATAACCACTACACCATAGATACGTAGTAATACTGAGTTTTCCAAGAGAGATAGCTTTTTTATGTCCTATCACGATGGTCAAAATATGTATCTACCAGGGCTCGAACCTGGGACCATCCGCGAGTAAAGCGGACGTGATAACCACTACACCATAGATACGTCGTAATGCTGAGTTTTCCAAGAGACCTAGCTTTTTTATGCCCAAACACGATGGACAAAATATGTATCTAACAGGGCTCGAACCTGGGACCTTCCACGTGTTAGGCGGACGTGATAACCACTACACCATATATACGTAGTAATAATTAGTTTTCCGAGAGATCTAGCTAATTTTTATGCCCAATCACGATGGACAAAATATGTATCTAACAGGGCTCGAACCTGGGACCTTCCACGTGTTAGGCGGACGTGATAACCACTACACCATATATACGTAGTAATAATTAGTTTTCCGAGAGATCTAGCTAATTTTTATGCCCAATCACGATGGACAAAATATGTATCTACCAGGGCTCGAACCTGGGACCTTCCGCGTGTAAAGCGGACGTGATAACCACTACACCATAGATACGTAGTAATACTGACTTTTCCAAGAGAGATAGCTTTTTTATGTCCTATCACGATGGTCAAAATATGTATCTACCAGGGCTCGAACCTGGGACCATCCGCGAGTAGAGCGGACGTGATAACCACTACACCATAGATACGTCGTAATGCTGAGTTTTCCAAGAGACCTAGCTTTTTTATGCCCAAACACGATGGACAAAATATGCATCTAACAGGGCTCGAACCTGGGACCTTCCACGTGTTAGGCGGACGTGATAACCACTACACCATATATACGTAGCAATAATTAGTTTTCCGAGAGATCTAGCTAATTTTTATGCCCAATCACGATGGACAAAATATGTATCTACCAGGGCTCGAACCTGGGACCTTCCGCGTGTGAAGCAGACGTGATAACCACTACACCACAGATACGTAGTAATACTGAGTTTTCCGAGAGATCGAGCTTATTTTTATGCCCAATCGCGATGGACAAAACATGTATCTACCAGGGCTCGAACCTGGGACCTTCCGCGTTTAAAGCGGACGTGATAACCACTTCACCATAGATACGTAGCAATACTGAGTTTTCCAAGAGACCTAGCTTTTTTATGTCTTATCACGATGGTCAAAATATGCATCTACCAGGGCTCGAACCTGGAACCTTCCGCGTGTAAAGCGGACGTGATAACCACTACACCATAGATACGTAGCAATGCTAAGTTTTCCGAGAGATCTAGCTAATTTTTATGCCCAATCACGATGGACAAAACATGTATCTACCAGGGCTCGAACATGGGACCTTCCGCGTGTAAAGCGGGCGTGATAACCACTACACCATAGATACGTAGTAATACTGAGTTTTCCAAGAGACCTAGCTTTTTTTATGTCCTATCACGATGGTCAAAATATGTATCTACCAGGGCTCGAACCTGGGACCTTCCGCGTGTAAAGCGGACGTGATAACCACTACACCATAGATACGTCGTAATGCTGAGTTTTCCAAGAGACCTAGCTTTTATATGCCCAAACACGATGGACAAAATATGTATCTAACAGGGCTCGAACCTGGGACCTTCCACGTGTTAGGCGGACGTGATAACCACTACACCATATATACGTAGTAATATTGAGTTTTCCGAGAGATCTAGCTAATTTTTATGCCCAATCACGATGGACAAAACATGTATCTACCACGGCTCGAACATGGGACCTTCCGCGTGTAAAGCGGACGTGATAACCACTACACCATAGATACGTAGTAATGCTGAAATTTCCAAGAGACCTAGCTTTTTTATGTCTTATCACGATGGTCAAAATATGCATCTACCAGGGCTCGAACCTGGAACCTTCCGCGTGTAAAGCGGACGTGATAACCACTACACCACAGATACGTAGTAATACTGAGTTTTCCGAGAGATCGAGCTTATTTTTATGCCCAATCACGATGGACAAAACATGTATCTACCAGGGCTCGAACCTGGGACCTTCCGCGTTTAAAGCGGACGTGATAACCACTTCACCATAGATACGTAGTTATACTGAGTTTTCCAAGAGACCTAGCTTTTTTTATGTCTTATCACGATGGTCAAAATATGCATCTACCAGGGCTCGAACCTGGAACCTTCCGCGTGTAAAGCGGACGTGATAACCACTACACCATAGATACGTAGCAATGCTAAGTTTTCCGAGAGATCTAGCTAATTTTTATGCCCAATCACGATGGACAAAACATGTATCTACCAGGGCTCGAACATGGGACCTTCCGCGTGTAAAGCGGGAGTGATAACCACTACACCATAGATACGTAGTAATACTGAGTTTTCCAAGAGACCTAGCTTTTTTTATGTCCTATCACGATTGTCAAAATATGTATCTACCAGGGCTCGAACCTGGGACCTTCCGCGTGTAAAGCGGACGTGATAACCACTACACCATAGATACGTAGTAATGCTGAAATTTCCAAGAGACCTAGCTTTTTTATGTCTTATCACGATGGTCAAAATATGCATCTACCAGGGCTCGAACCTGGAACCTTCCGCGTGTAAAGCGGACGTGATAACCACTACACCATAGATACGTAGTAATACTGAGTTTTCCAAGAGACCTAGCTTTTTTATGTCCTATCACGATGGTCAAAATATGTATCTACCAGGGCTCGAACCTGGGACCTTCCGCGTGTAAAGCGGACGTGATAACCACTACACTATAGCTACGTAGTAATACTGAGTTTTCCAAGAGACGTAGCTTTTTATGTCCTATCACGATGGTCAAAATATGTATCAACCAGGGCTCGAACCTGGGACCTTCCGCGTGTAAAGCGGACGTGATAACCACTACACCATAGATACGTAGTAATGCTGAGTTTTCCAAGAGACCTAGCTTTTTTATGCCCAATCACGATGGACCAAATATGTATCTACCAGGGCTCGAACCTGGGACCTTCCGCGTGTAAAGCGGACGTGATAACCACTACACCATAGATACGTAGTAATACTGAGTTTTCCAAGAGAGATAGCTTTTTTATGTCCTATCACGATGGTCAAAATATGTATCTACCAGGGCTCGAACCTGGGACCATCCGCGAGTAAAGCGGACGTGATAACCACTACACCATAGATACGTCGTAATGCTGAGTTTTCCAAGAGACCTAGCTTTTTTATGCCCAAACACGATGGACAAAATATGTATCTAACAGGGCTCGAACCTGGGACCTTCCACGTGTTAGGCGGACGTGATAACCACTACACCATATATACGTAGTAATAATTAGTTTTCCGAGAGATCTAGCTAATTTTTATGCCCAATCACGATGGACAAAATATGTATCTACCAGGGCTCGAACCTGGGACCTTCCGCGTGTGAAGCAGACGTGATAACCACTACAACATAGATACGTAGTAATGCTGAAATTTCCAAGAGACCTAGCTTTTTTATGCCGAATCACGATGGACAAAATATGTATCTACCAGGGCTCGAACCTGGGACCTTCCGCGTGTTAGGCGGACGTGATAACCACTACACCACAGATACGTAGTAATACTGAGTTTTCCGAGAGATCGAGCTTATTTTTATGCCCAATCACGATGGACAAAACATGTATCTACCAGGGCTCGAACCTGGGACCTTCCGCGTTTATAGCGGACGTGATAACCACTTCACCATAGATACGCAGTAATACTGACTTTTCCAAGAGACCTAGCTTTTTTTATGTCTTATCACGATGGTCAAAATATGCATCTACCAGAGCTCGAACCTGGAACCTTCCGCGTGTAAAGCGGACGTGATAACCACTACACTATAGCTACGTAGTAATACTGAGTTTTCCAAGAGACGTAGCTTTTTTATGTCCTATCACGATGGTCAAAATATGTATCTACCAGGGCTCGAACCTAGGACCTTCCGCGTGTAAAGCGGACGTGATAACCACTACACCATAGATACGTAGTAATGCTGAGTTTTCCAAGAGACCTAGCTTTTTTATGCCCAATCACGATGGACAAAATATGTATCTACCAGGGCTCGAACCTGGGACCTTCCGCGTGTAAAGCGGACGTGATAACCACTACACCATAGATACGTAGTAATACTGAGTTTTCCAAGAGAGCTAGCTTTTTTATGTCCTATCACGATGGTCAAAATATGTATCTACCAGGGCTCGAACCTTGGACCATCCGCGAGTAAAGCGGACGTGATAACCACTACACCATAGATACGTCGTGATGCTGAGTTTTCCAAGAGACCTAGCTTTTTTATGTCCTATCACGATGGTCAAAATATGTATCTACCAGGGCTCGAACCTGGGACCTTCCGCGTGTAAAGCGGACGTGATAACCACTACACTATAGCTACGTAGTAATACTGAGTTTTCCAAGAGACGTAGCTTTTTATGTCCTATCACGATGGTCAAAATATGTATCAACCAGGGCTCGAACCTGGGACCTTCCGCGTGTAAAGCGGACGTGATAACCACTACACCATAGATACGTAGTAATGCTGAGTTTTCCAAGAGACCTAGCTTTTTTATGCCCAATCACGATGGACCAAATATGTATCTACCAGGACTCGAACCTGGGACCTTCCGCGTGTAAAGCGGACGTGATAACCACTACACCATAGATACGTAGTAATACTGAGTTTTCCAAGAGAGATAGCTTTTTTATGTCCTATCACGATGGTCAAAATATGTATCTACCAGGGCTCGAACCTGAGACCATCCGCGAGTAAAGCGGACGTGATAACCACTACACCATAGATACGTCGTAATGCTGAGTTTTCCAAGAGACCTAGCTTTTTTATGCCCAAACACGATGGACAAAATATGTATCTAACAGGGCTCGAACCTGGGACCTTCCACGTGTTAGGCGGACGTGATAACCACTACACCATATATACGTAGTAATAATTAGTTTTCCGAGAGATCTAGCTAATTTTTATGCCCAATCACGATGGACAAAATATGTATCTAACAGGGCTCGAACCTGGGACCTTCCACGTGTTAGGCGGACGTGATAACCACTACACCATATATACGTAGTAATAATTAGTTTTCCGAGAGATCTAGCTAATTTTTATGCCCAATCACGATGGACAAAATATGTATCTACCAGGGCTCGAACCTGGGACCTTCCGCGTGTAAAGCGGACGTGATAACCACTACACCATAGATACGTAGTAATACTGAGTTTTCCAAGAGAGATAGCTTTTTTATGTCCTATCACGATGGTCAAAATATGTATCTACCAGGGCTCGAACCTGGGACCATCCGCGAGTAAAGCGGACGTGATAACCACTACACCATAGATACGTCGTAATGCTGAGTTTTCCAAGAGACCTAGCTTTTTTATGCCCAAACACGATGGACAAAATATGTATCTAACAGGGCTCGAACCTGGGACCTTCCACGTGTTAGGCGGACGTGATAACCACTACACCATATATACGTAGTAATAATTAGTTTTCCGAGAGATCTAGCTAATTTTTATGCCCAATCACGATGGACAAAATATGTATCTACCAGGGCTCGAACCTGGGACCTTTCGCGTGTGAAGCAGACGTGATAACCACTACACCACAGATACGTAGTAAAACTGAGTTTTCCGAGAGATCGAGCTTATTTTTATGCCCAATCACGATGGACAAAACATGTATCTACCAGGGCTCGAACCTGGGACCTTCCGCGTTTAAAGCGGACGTGATAACCACTTCACCATAGATACGTAGTAATACTGAGTTTTCCAAGAGACCTAGCTTTTTTATGTCTTATCACGATGGTCAAAATATGCATCTACCAGGGCTCGAACCTGGAACCTTCCGCGTGTAAAGCGGACGTGATAACCACTACACCATAGATACGTAGCAATGCTAAGTTTTCCGAGAGATCTAGCTAATTTTTATGCCCAATCACGATGGACAAAACATGTATCTACCAGGGCTCGAACATGGGACCTTCCGCGTGTAAAGCGGGCGTGATAACCACTACACCATAGATACGTAGTAATACTGAGTTTTCCAAGAGACCTAGCTTTTTTTATGTCCTATCACGATGGTCAAAATATGTATCTACCAGGGCTCGAACCTGGGACCTTCCGCCTGTAAAGCGGACGTGATAACCACTACACCATAGATACGTCGTAATGCTGAGTTTTCCAAGAGACCTAGCTTTTATATGCCCAAACACGATGGACAAAATATGTATCTAACAGGGCTCGAACCTGGGACCTTCCACGTGTTAGGCGGACGTGATAACCACTACACCATATATACGTAGTAATATTGAGTTTTCCGAGAGATCTAGCTAATTTTTATGCCCAATCACGATGGACAAAACATGTATCTACCACGGCTCGAACATGGGACCTTCCGCGTGTAAAGCGGACGTGATAACCACTACACCATAGATACGTAGTAATGCTGAAATTTCCAAGAGACCTAGCTTTTTTATGTCTTATCACGATGGTCAAAATATGCATCTACCAGGGCTCGAACCTGGAACCTTCCGCGTGCAAAGCGGACGTGATAACCACTACACCATAGATACGTAGTAATACTGAGTTTTCCAAGAGACCTAGCTTTTTTATGTCCTATCACGATGGTCAAAATATGTATCTACCAGGGTTCGAACCTGGGACCTTCCGCGTGTAAAGCGGACGTGATAACCACTACACTATAGCTACGTAGTAATACTGAGTTTTCCAAGAGACGTAGCTTTTTATGTCCTATCACGATGGACCAAATATGTATCTACCAGGGCTCGAACCTGGGACCTTCCGCGTGTAAAGCGGACGTGATAACCACTACACCATAGATACGTAGTAATACTGAGTTTTCCAAGAGAGATAGCTTTTTTATGTCCTATCACGATGGTCAAAATGTGTATCTACCACGGCTCGAACATGGGACCTTCCGCGTGTAAAGCGGACGTGATAACCACTACACCATAGATACGTAGTAATACTGAGTTTTCCAAGAGACCTAGCTTTTTTATGTCCTATCACGATGGTCAAAATATGTATCTACCAGGGCTCGAACCTGGGACCTTCCGCGTGTAAAGCGGACGTGATAACCACTACACCATAGATACGTAGTAATGCTGAGTTTTCCAAGAGACCTAGCTTTTTTATGCCCAATCACGATGGACCAAATATGTATCTACCAGGGCTCGAACCTGGGACCTTTCGCGTGTGAAGCAGACGTGATAACCACTACACCACAGATACGTAGTAAAACTGTGTTTTCCGAGAGATCGAGCTTATTTTTATGCCCAATCACGATGGACAAAACATGTATCTACCAGGGCTCGAACCTGGGACCTTCCGCGTTTAAAGCGGACGTGATAACCACTTCACCATAGATACGTAGTAATACTGAGTTTTCCAAGAGACCTAGCTTTTTTATGTCTTATCACGATGGTCAAAATATGCATCTACCAGGGCTCGAACTTGGAACCTTCCGCGTGTAAAGCGGACGTGATAACCACTACACCATAGATACGTAGCAATGCTAAGTTTTCCGAGAGATCTAGCTAATTTTTATGCCCAATCACGATGGACAAAACATGTATCTACCAGGGCTCGAACATGGGACCTTCCGCGTGTAAAGCGGGCGTGATAACCACTACACCATAGATACGTAGTAATACTGAGTTTTCCAAGAGACCTAGCTTTTTTTATGTCCTATCACGATGGTCAAAATATGTATCTACCAGGGCTCGAACCTGGGACCTTCCGCGTGTAAAGCGGACGTGATAACCACTACACCATAGATACGTCGTAATGCTGAGTTTTCCAAGAGACCTAGCTTTTATATGCCCAAACACGATGGACAAAATATGTATCTAACAGGGCTCGAACCTGGGACCTTCCACGTGTTAGGCGGACGTGATAACCACTACACCATATATACGTAGTAATATTGAGTTTTCCGAGAGATCTAGCTAATTTTTATGCCCAATCACGATGGACAAAACATGTATCTACCACGGCTCGAACATGGGACCTTCCGCGTGTAAAGCGGACGTGATAACCACTACACCATAGATACGTAGTAATGCTGAAATTTCCAAGAGACCTAGCTTTTTTATGTCTTATCACGATGGTCAAAATATGCATCTACCAGGGCTCGAACCTGGAACCTTCCGCGTGTAAAGCGGACGTGATAACCACTACACCATAGATACGTAGTAATACTGAGTTTTCCAAGAGACCTAGCTTTTTTATGTCCTATCACGATGGTCAAAATATGTATCTACCAGGGCTCGAACCTGGGACCTTCCGCGTGTAAAGCGGACGTGATAACCACTACACTATAGCTACGTAGTAATACTGAGTTTTCCAAGAGACGTAGCTTTTTATGTCCTATCACGATGGACCAAATATGTATCTACCAGGGCTCGAACCTGGGACCTTCCGCGTGTAAAGCGGACGTGATAACCACTACACCATAGATACGTAGTAATACTGAGTTTTCCAAGAGAGATAGCTTTTTTATGTCCTATCACGATGGTCAAAATATGTATCTACCACGGCTCGAACATGGGACCTTCCGCGTGTAAAGCGGACGTGATAACCACTACACCATAGATACGTAGTAATACTGAGTTTTCCAAGAGACCTAGCTTTTTTATGTCCTATCACGATGGTCAAAATATGTATCTACCAGGGCTCGAACCTGGGACCTTCCGCGTGTAAAGCGGACGTGATAACCACTACACCATAGATACGTAGTAATGCTGAGTTTTCCAAGAGACCTAGCTTTTTTATGCCCAATCACGATGGACCAAATATGTATCTACCAGGGCTCGAACCTGGGACCTTCCGCGTGTAAAGCGGACGTGATAACCACTACACCATAGATACGTAGTAATACTGAGTTTTCCAAGAGAGATAGCTTTTTTATGTCCTATCACGATGGTCAAAATATGTATCTACCAGGGCTCGAACCTGGGACCATCCGCGAGTAAAGCGGACGTGATAACCACTACACCATAGATACGTCGTAATGCTGAGTTTTCCAAGAGACCTAGCTTTTTTATGCCCAAACACGATGGACAAAATATGTATCTAACAGGGCTCGAACCTGGGACCTTCCACGTGTTAGGCGGACGTGATAACCACTACACCATATATACGTAGTAATAATTAGTTTTCCGAGAGATCTAGCTAATTTTTATGCCCAATCACGATGGACAAAATATGTATCTACCAGGGCTCGAACCTGGGACCTTCCGCGTGTTAGGCGGACGTGATAACCACTACACCACAGATACGTAGTAATACTGAGTTTTCCGAGAGATCGAGCTTATTTTTATGCCCAATCACGATGGACAAAACATGTATCTACCAGGGCTCGAACCTGGGACCTTCCGCGTTAAAAGCGGACGTGATAACCACTTCACCATAGATACGTAGTAATACTGAGTTTTCCAAGAGACCTAGCTTTTTTTATGTCTTATTATCACGATGGTCAAAATATGCATCTACCAGGGCTCGAACCTGGAACCTTCCGCGTGTAAAGCGGACGTGATAACCACTACACTATAGCTACGTAGTAATGCTGAGTTTTCCAAGAGACCTAGCTTTTTTATGCCCAATCACGATGGACCAAATATGTATCTACCAGGGCTCGAACCTGGGACCTTCCGCGTGTAAAGCGGACGTGATAACCACTACACCATAGATACGTAGTAATACTGAGTTTTCCAAGAGAGATAGCTTTTTTATGTCCTATCACGATGGTCAAAATATGTATCTACCAGGGCTCGAACCTGGGACCATCCGCGAGTAAAGCGGACGTGATAACCACTACACCATAGATACGTCGTAATGCTGAGTTTTCCAAGAGACCTAGCTTTTTTATGCCCAAACACGATGGACAAAATATGTATCTAACAGGGCTCGAACCTGGGACCTTCCACGTGTTAGGCGGACGTGATAACCACTACACCATATATACGTAGTAATAATTAGTTTTCCGAGAGATCTAGCTAATTTTTATGCCCAATCACGATGGACAAAATATGTATCTACCAGGGCTCGAACCTGGGACCTTCCGCGTGTGAAGCAGACGTGATAACCACTACAACATAGATACGTAGTAATGCTGAAATTTCCAAGAGACCTAGCTTTTTTATGCCGAATCACGATGGACAAAATATGTATCTACCAGGGCTCGAACCTGGGACCTTCCGCGTGTTAGGCGGACGTGATAACCACTACACCACAGATACGTAGTAATACTGAGTTTTCCGAGAGATCGAGCTTATTTTTATGCCCAATCACGATGGACAAAACATGTATCTACCAGGGCTCGAACCTGGGACCTTCCGCGTTTAAAGCGGACGTGATAACCACTTCACCATAGATACGTAGTAATACTGAGTTTTCCAAGAGACCTAGCTTTTTTTATGTCTTATCACGATGGTCAAAATATGCATCTACCAGGGCTCGAACCTGGAACCTTCCGCGTGTAAAGCGGACGTGATAACCACTACACTATAGCTACGTAGTAATACTGAGTTTTCCAAGAGACGTAGCTTTTTTATGTCCTATCACGATGGTCAAAATATGTATCTACCAGGGCTCGAACCTAGGACCTTCCGCGTGTAAAGCGGACGTGATAACCACTACACCATAGATACGTAGTAATGCTGAGTTTTCCAAGAGACCTAGCTTTTTTATGCCCAATCACGATGGACAAAATATGTATCTACCAGGGCTCGAACCTTGGACCATCCGCGAGTAAAGCGGACGTGATAACCACTACACCATAGATACGTCGTGATGCTGAGTTTTCCAAGAGACCTAGCTTTTTTATGCCCAAACACGATGGACAAAATATGTATCTAACAGGGCTCCAACCTGGGACCTTCCACGTGTTAGGCGGACGTGATAACCACTACACCATATATACGTAGTAATACTGAGTTTTCCAAGAGACCTAGCTTTTTTTATGTCCTATCACGATGGTCAAAATATGTATCTACCAGGGCTCGAACCTAGGACCTTCCGCGTGTAAAGCGGACGTGATAACCACTACACCATAGATGCGTAGCAATGCTAAGTTTTCCGAGAGATCTAGCTAATTTTTATGCCCAATCACGATGGACAAAACATGTATCTACCAGGGCTCGAACATGGGACCTTCCGCGTGTAAAGCGGACGTGATAACCACTACACCATAGATACGTAGTAATACTGAGTTTTCCAAGAGACCTAGCTTTTTTTATGTCCTATCACGATGGTCAAAATATGTATCTACCAGGGCTCGAACCTGGGACCTTCCGCGTGTAAAGCGGACGTGATAGCCACTACACCATAGATACGTAGCAATGCTAAGTTTTCCGAGAGATCTAGCTAATTTTTATGCCCAATCACGATGGACAAAACATGTATCTACCAGGGCTCGAACATGGGACCTTCCGCGTGTAAAGCGGGCGTGATAACCACTACACCACCATAGATACGTAGTAATACTGAGTTTTCCAAGAGACCTAGCTTTTTTTATGTCCTATCACGATGGTCAAAATATGTATCTACCAGGGCTCGAACCTGGGACCTTCCGCGTGTAAAGCGAACGTGATAACCACTACACTATAGCTACGTAGTAATACTGAGTTTTCCAAGAGACGTAGCTTTTTTATGTCCTATGACGATGGACAAAATATGTATCTACCAGGGCTCGAACCTGGGACCTTCCGCGTGTGAAGCAGACGTGATAACCACTACAACATAGATACGTAGTAATGCTGAAATTTCCAAGAGACCTAGCTTTTTTATGCCGAATCACGATGGACAAAATATGTATCTACCAGGGCTCGAACCTGGGACCTTCCGCGTGTTAGGCGGACGTGATAACCACTACACCACAGATACGTAGTAATACTGAGTTTTCCGAGAGATCGAGCTTATTTTTATGCCCAATCACGATGGACAAAACATGTATCTACCAGGGCTCGAACCTGGGACCTTCCGCGTTTAAAGCGGACGTGATAACCACTTCACCATAGATACGTAGTAATACTGAGTTTTCCAAGAGACCTAGCTTTTTTTATGTCTTATCACGATGGTCAAAATATGCATCTACCAGGGCTCGAACCTGGAACCTTCCGCGTGTAAAGCGGACGTGATAACCACTACACTATAGCTACGTAGTAATACTGAGTTTTCCAAGAGACGTAGCTTTTTTATGTCCTATCACGATGGTCAAAATATGTATCTACCAGGGCTCGAACCTAGGACCTTCCGCGTGTAAAGCGGACGTGATAACCACTACACCATAGATACGTAGTAATGCTGAGTTTTCCAAGAGACCTAGCTTTTTTATGCCCAATCACGATGGACAAAATATGTATCTACCAGGGCTCGAACCTTGGACCATCCGCGAGTAAAGCGGACGTGATAACCACTACACCATAGATACGTCGTGATGCTGAGTTTTCCAAGAGACCTAGCTTTTTTATGCCCAAACACGATGGACAAAATATGTATCTAACAGGGCTCCAACCTGGGACCTTCCACGTGTTAGGCGGACGTGATAACCACTACACCATATATACGTAGTAATACTGAGTTTTCCAAGAGACCTAGCTTTTTTTATGTCCTATCACGATGGTCAAAATATGTATCTACCAGGGCTCGAACCTAGGACCTTCCGCGTGTAAAGCGGACGTGATAACCACTACACCATAGATGCGTAGCAATGCTAAGTTTTCCGAGAGATCTAGCTAATTTTTATGCCCAATCACGATGGACAAAACATGTATCTACCAGGGCTCGAACATGGGACCTTCCGCGTGTAAAGCGGACGTGATAACCACTACACCATAGATACGTAGTAATACTGAGTTTTCCAAGAGACCTAGCTTTTTTTATGTCCTATCACGATGGTCAAAATATGTATCTACCAGGGCTCGAACCTGGGACCTTCCGCGTGTAAAGCGGACGTGATAGCCACTACACCATAGATACGTAGCAATGCTAAGTTTTCCGAGAGATCTAGCTAATTTTTATGCCCAATCACGATGGACAAAACATGTATCTACCAGGGCTCGAACATGGGACCTTCCGCGTGTAAAGCGGGCGTGATAACCACTACACCACCATAGATACGTAGTAATACTGAGTTTTCCAAGAGACCTAGCTTTTTTTATGTCCTATCACGATGGTCAAAATATGTATCTACCAGGGCTCGAACCTGGGACCTTCCGCGTGTAAAGCGAACGTGATAACCACTACACTATAGCTACGTAGTAATACTGAGTTTTCCAAGAGACGTAGCTTTTTTATGTCCTATGACGATGGTCAAAATATGTATCTACCAGGGCTCGAACCTAGGACCTTCCGCGTGTAAAGCGGACGTGATAACCACTACACCATAGATACGTAGCAATGCTGAGTTTTCCAAGAGACCTAGCTTTTTTATGCCCAATCACGATGGACAAAATATGTATCTCCCAGGGCTCGAACCTGGGACCTTCCGCGTGTAAAGCGGACGTGATAACCACTACACCATAGATACGTAGTAATACTGAGTTTTCCAAGAGAGCTAGCTTTTTTATGTCCTATCACGATGGTCAAAATATGTATCTACCAGGGCTCGAACCTTGGACCATCCGCGAGTAAAGCGGACGTGATAACCACTACACCATAGATACGTCGTGATGCTGAGTTTTCCAAGAGACCTAGCTTTTTTATGCCCAAACACGATGGACAAAATATGTATCTAACAGGGCTCGAACCTGGGACCTTCCACGTGTTAGGCGGACGTGAAAACCACTACACCATATATACGTAGTAATACTGAGTTTTCCAAGAGACCTAGCTTTTTTTATGTCCTATCACGATGGTCAAAATATGTATCTACCAGGGCTCGAACCTGGGACCTTCCGCGTGTAAAGCGGACGTGATAACCACTACACCATAGATACGTAGCAATGCTAAGTTTTCCGAGAGATCTAGCTAATTTTTATGCCCAATCACGATGGACAAAACACGTATCTACCAGGGCTCGAACATGGGACCTTCCGCGTGTAAAGCGGACGTGATAACCACTACACCATAGATACGTAGTAATTCTGAGTTTTCCAAGAGACCTAGCTTTTTTTATGTCCTATCACGATGGTCAAAATATGTATCTACCAGGGCTCGAACCTGGGCCCTTCCGCGTGTTAGGCGGACGTGATAACCACTACACCACAGATACGTAGTAATACTGAGTTTTCCGAGAGATCGAGCTTATTTTTATGCCCAATCACGATGGACAAAACATGTATCTACCAGGGCTCGAACCTGGGACCTTCCGCGTTTAAAGCGGACGTGATAACCACTTCACCATAGATACGTAGTAATACTGAGTTTTCCAAGAGACCTAGCTTTTTTTATGTCTTATCACGATGGTCAAAATATGCATCTACCAGGGCTCGAACCTGGAACCTTCCGCGTGTAAAGCGGACGTGATAACCACTACACTATAGCTACGTAGTAATACTGAGTTTTCCAAGAGACGTAGCTTTTTTATGTCCTATCACGATGGTCAAAATATGTATCTACCAGGGCTCGAACCTAGGACCTTCCGCGTGTAAAGCGGACGTGATAACCACTACACCATAGATACGTAGTAATGCTGAGTTTTCCAAGAGACCTAGCTTTTTTATGCCCAATCACGATGGACAAAATATGTATCTACCAGGGCTCGAACCAGGGACCTTCCGCGTGTAAAGCGGACGTGATAACCACTACACCATAGATACGTAGTAATACTGAGTTTTCCAAGAGAGCTAGCTTTTTTATGTCCTATCACGATGGTCAAAATATGTATCTACCAGGGCTCGAACCTTGGACCATCCGCGAGTAAAGCGGACGTGATAACCACTACACCATAGATACGTCGTGATGCTGAGTTTTCCAAGAGACCTAGCTTTTTTATGCCCAAACACGATGGACAAAATATGTATCTAACAGGGCTCCAACCTGGGACCTTCCACGTGTTAGGCGGACGTGATAACCACTACACCATATATACGTAGTAATACTGAGTTTTCCAAGAGACCTAGCTTTTTTTATGTCCTATCACGATGGTCAAAATATGTATCTACCAGGGCTCGAACCTAGGACCTTCCGCGTGTAAAGCGGACGTGATAACCACTACACCATAGATGCGTAGCAATGCTAAGTTTTCCGAGAGATCTAGCTAATTTTTATGCCCAATCACGATGGACAAAACATGTATCTACCAGGGCTCGAACATGGGACCTTCCGCGTGTAAAGCGGACGTGATAACCACTACACCATAGATACGTAGTAATACTGAGTTTTCCAAGAGACCTAGCTTTTTTTATGTCCTATCACGATGGTCAAAATATGTATCTACCAGGGCTCGAACCTGGGACCTTCCGCGTGTAAATCGGACGTGATAGCCACTACACCATAGATACGTAGCAATGCTAAGTTTTCCGAGAGATCTAGCTAATTTTTATGCCCAATCACGATGGACAAAACATGTATCTACCAGGGCTCGAACATGGGACCTTCCGCGTGTAAAGCGGGCGTGATAACCACTACACCACCATAGATACGTAGTAATACTGAGTTTTCCAAGAGACCTAGCTTTTTTTATGTCCTATCACGATGGTCAAAATATGTATCTACCAGGGCTCGAACCTGGGACCTTCCGCGTGTAAAGCGAACGTGATAACCACTACACTATAGCTACGTAGTAATACTGAGTTTTCCAAGAGACGTAGCTTTTTTATGTCCTATGACGATGGTCAAAATATGTATCTACCAGGGCTCGAACCTAGGACCTTCCGCGTGTAAAGCGGACGTGATAACCACTACACCATAGATACGTAGCAATGCTGAGTTTTCCAAGAGACCTAGCTTTTTTATGCCCAATCACGATGGACAAAATATGTATCTCCCAGGGCTCGAACCTGGGACCTTCCGCGTGTAAAGCGGACGTGATAACCACTACACCATAGATACGTAGTAATACTGAGTTTTCCAAGAGAGCTAGCTTTTTTATGTCCTATCACGATGGTCAAAATATGTATCTACCAGGGCTCGAACCTTGGACCATCCGCGAGTAAAGCGGACGTGATAACCACTACACCATAGATACGTCGTGATGCTGAGTTTTCCAAGAGACCTAGCTTTTTTATGCCCAAACACGATGGACAAAATATGTATCTAACAGGGCTCGAACCTGGGACCTTCCACGTGTTAGGCGGACGTGAAAACCACTACACCATATATACGTAGTAATACTGAGTTTTCCAAGAGACCTAGCTTTTTTTATGTCCTATCACGATGGTCAAAATATGTATCTACCAGGGCTCGAACCTGGGACCTTCCGCGTGTAAAGCGGACGTGATAACCACTACACCATTGATACGTAGCAATGCTAAGTTTTCCGAGAGATCTAGCTAATTTTTATGCCCAATCACGATGGACAAAACATGTATCTACCAGGGCTCGAACATGGGACCTTTTGCGTGTAAAGCGGACGTGATAACCACTACACCATAGATACGTAGTAATACCGAGTTTTCCAAGAGACCTAGCTTTTTTTATGTCCTATCACGATGGTCAAAATATGTATCTACCAGGGCTCGAACCTGGGACCTTCCGCGTGTAAAGCGGACGTGATAACCACTACACCATAGATACGTCGTAATGCTGAGTTTTCCAAGAGACCTAGCTTTTATATGCTCAAACACGATGGACAAAATATGTATCTAACAGGGCTCGAACCTGGGACCTTCCACGTGTTAGGCGGACGTGATAACCACCACACCATATATACGTAGTAATATTGAGTTTTTTCGAGAGATCTAGCTAATTTTTATGCCCAATCACGATGGACAAAACATGTATCTACCACGGCTCGAACATGGGACCTTCCGCGTGTAAAGCGGACGTGATAACCACTACACCATAGATACGTAGTAATGCTGAAATTTCCAAGAGACCTAGCTTTTTTTATGTCTTATCACGATGGTCAAAATATGCATCTAACAGGGCTCGAACCTGGAACCTTCCGCGTGTAAAGCGGACGTGATAACCACTACACCATAGATACGTAGTAATACTGAGTTTTCCAAGAGACCTAGCTTTTTTATGTCCTATCACGATGGTCAAAATATGTATCTACCAGGGCTCGAACCTGGGACCTTCCGCGTGTAAAGCGGACGTGATAACCACTACACTATAGCTACGTAGTAATACTGAGTTTTCTAAGAGACGTAGCTTTTTTATCTCCTATCACGATGGTCAAAATATGTATCAACCAGGGCTCGAACCTGGGACCTTCCGCGTGTAAAGCGGACGTGATAACCACTACACCATAGATACGTAGAAATGCTGAGTTTTCCAAGAGACCTAGCTTTTTTATGCCCAATCACGATGGTCAAAATATGTATCTACCAGGGCTCGAACCTGGGACCTTCCGCGTGTAAAGAGGACGTGATAACCACTACACTATAGCTACGTAGTAATACTGAGTTTTCCAAGAGACGTAGCTCTTTTATCTCCTATCACGATGGTCAAAATATGTATCTACCAGGGCTCGAACCTGGGACCTTCCGCGTGTAAAGCGGACGTGATAACCACTACACCATAGATACGTAGTAATACTGAGTTTTCCAAGAGAGATAGCTTTTTTATCTCCTATCACGATGGTCAAAATATGTATCTACCATAGCTCGAACCTGGGACCATCCGCGAGTAAAGCGGACGTGATAACCACTACACCATAGATACGTCGTAATGCTGAGTTTTCCAAGAGACCTAGCTTTTTTATGCCCAAACACGATGGACAAAATATGTATCTAACAGGGCTCGAACCTGGGACCTTCCACGTGTTAGGCGGACGTGATAACCACTACACCATATATACGTAGTAATAATTAGTTTTCCGAGAGATCTAGCTAATTTTTATGCCCAATCACGATGGACAAAATATGTATCTACCAGGGCTCGAACCTGGGACCTTCCGCGTGTGAAGCAGACGTGATAACCACTACAACATAGATACGTAGTAATGCTGAAATTTCCAAGAGACCTAGCTTTTTTATGCCCAATCACGATGGACAAAATATGTATCTACCAGGGCTCGAACCTGGGACCTTCCGCGTGTTAGGCGGACGTGATAACCACTACACCACAGATACGTAGTAATACTGAGTTTTCCGAGAGATCGAGCTTATTTTTATGCCCAATCACGATGGACAAAACATGTATCTACCAGGGCTCGAACCTGGGACCTTCCGCGTTTAAAGCGGACGTGATAACCACTACACCATAGATACGTAGTAATACTGAGTTTTCCAAGAGACCTAGCTTTTTTTATGTCTTATCACGATGGTCAAAATATGCATCTACCAGGGCTCGAACCTGGAACCTTCCGCGTATAAAGCGGACGTAATAACCACTACACCATAGATACGTAGTAATACTGAGTTTTCCAAGAGACCTAGCTTTTTTATGTCCTATCACGATGGTCAAAATATGTATCTACCAGGGCTCGAACCTGGGACCTTCCGCGTGTAAAGCGGACGTGATAACCACTACACTATAGCTACGTAGTAATACTGAGTTTTCCAAGAGACCTAGCTTTTTTATGCCCAATCACGATGGACAAAATATGTATCTACCAGGGCTCGAACCTGGGACCTTCCGCGTGTAAAGCGGACGTGATAACCACTACACCATAGATACGTAGTAATACTGAGTTTTCCAAGAGAGTAGCTTTTTTATGTCCAATCACGATGGTCAAAATATGTATCTAGCAGGGCTCGAACCTGGGACCATCCGCGAGTAAAGCGGACGTGATAACCACTACACCATAGATACGTCGTAATGCTGAGTTTTCCAAGACACCTAGCTTTTTTATGCCCAAACACGATGGACAAAAAATGTATCTAACAGGGCTCGAACCTGGGACCTTCCACGTGTTAGGCGGACGTGATAACCACTACACCATATATACGTAGTAATAATTAGTTTTCCGAGAGATCTAGCTAATTTTTATGCCCAATCACGATGGACAAAACATGTATCTACCACGGCTCGAACATGGGACCTTCCGCGTGTAAAGCGGACGTGATAACCACTACACCATAGATACGTAGTAATGCTGAAATTTCCAAGAGACCTAGCTTTTTTATGCCCAATCACGATGGACAAAATATGTATCTACCAGGGCTCGAACCTGGGACCTTCCGCGTGTGAAGCAGACGTGATAACCACTACAACATAGATACGTAGTAATGCTGAAATTTCCAAGAGACCTAGCTTTTTTATGCCCAATCACGATGGACAAAATATGTATCTACCAGGGCTCGAACCTGGGACCTTCCGCGTGTTAGGCGGACTTGATAACCACTACACCACAGAAACGTAGTAATACTGAGTTTTCCAAGAGACCTATCTTTTTTTATGTCCTATCACGATGGTCAAAACATGTATCTACCAGGGCTCGAACATGGGACCTTCCGCGTGTAAAGCGGACGTGATAACCACTACACCATAGATACGTAGTAATACTGAGTTTTCCAAGAGACCTAGCTATTTTTATGTCCTATCACGATGGTCAAAATATGTATCTACCAGGGCTCGAACCTGGGACCTTCCGCGTGTAAAGCGGACGTGATAACCACTACACTATAGCTACGTAGTAATACTGAGTTTTCCAAGAGACGTAGCTTTTTTATGTCCTATCACGATGGTCAAAATATGTATCTACCAGGGCTCGAACCTGGGACCTTCCGCGTGTAAAGCGGACGTGATAACCACTACACCATAGATACGTAGTAATGCTGAGTTTTCCAAGAGACCTAGCTTTTTTATGCCCAATCACGATGGACAAAATATGTATCTACCAGGGCTCGAACCTGGGACCTTCCGCGTGTAAAGCGGACGTGATAACCACTACACCATAGATACGTAGTAATACTGAGTTTTCCAAGAGAGCTAGCTTTTTTATGTCCTATCACGATGGTCAAAATATGTATCTACCAGGGCTCGAACCTTGGACCATCCGCGAGTAAAGCGGACGTGATAACCACTACACCATAGATACGTCGTGATGCTGAGTTTTCCAAGAGACCTAGCTTTTTTATGCCCAAACACGATGGACAAAATATGTATCTAACAGGGCTCGAACCTGGGACCTTCCACGTGTTAGGCGGACGTGATAACCACTACACCATATATACGTAGTGTTACTGAGTTTTCCAAGAGACCTAGCTTTTTCTATGTCCTATCACGATGGTCAAAATATGTATCTACCAGGGCTCGAACCTGGGACCATCCGCGTGTAAAGCGGACGTGATAACCACTACAGCATAGATACGTAGCAATGCTAAGTTTTCCGAGAGATCTAGCTAATTTTTATGCCCAATCACGATGGACAAAACATGTATCTACCAGGGCTCGAACTTGGGACCTTCCGCGTGTTAAGCGGACGTGATAACCACTACACCATAGATACGTAGTAATACTGAGTTTTCCAAGAGACCTAGCTTTTTTTATGTCCTATCACGATGGTCAAAATATGTATCTACCAGGGCTCGAACCTGGGACCTTCCCCGTGTAAAGCGGACGTGATAACCACTACACCATAGATACGTAGCAATGCTAAGTTTTCCGAGAGATCTAGCTAATTTTTATGCCCAATCACGATGGACAAAACATGTATCTACCAGGGCTCGAACATGGGACCTTCCGCGTGTAAAGCGGACGTGATAACCACTACACCATAGATACGTAGTAATACTGAGTTTTCCAAGAGACCTAGCTTTTTTATGTCCTATCACGATGGTCAAAATATGTATCTACCAGGGCTCGAACCTGGGACCTTCCGCGTGTAAAGCGGACGTGATAACCACTACACTATAGCTACGTAGTAATACTGAGTTTTCCAAGAGACGTAGCTTTTTTATGTCCTATCACGATGGTCAAAATATGTATCTACCAGGGCTCGAACCTGGGACCTTCCGCTTGTGAAGCGGACGTGATAACCACTACACCATAGATACGTAGCAGTGCTAAGTTTTCCGAGAGATCTAGCTAATTTTTATGCCCAATCACGATGGACAAAACATGTATCTACCAGGGCTCGAACATGGGACCTTCCGCGTGTAAAGCGGACGTGATAACCACTACACCATAGATACGTAGCAATGCTAAGTTTTCCAAGAGACCTAGCTTTTTTTATGTCCTATCACGATGGACAAAATATGTATCTAACAGGGCTCGAACCTGGGACCTTCCACGTGTTAGGCGGACGTGATAACCACTACACCATATATACGTAGTAATAATTAGTTTTCCGAGAGATCTAGCTAATTTTTATGCCCAATCACGATGGACAAAACATGTATCTACCACGGCTCGAACATGGGACCTTCCGCGTGTAAAGCGGACGTGATAACCACTACACCATAGATACGTAGTAATGCTGAAATTTCCAAGAGACCTAGCTTTTTTATGCCCAATCACGATGGACAAAATATGTATCTACCAGGGCTCGAACCTGGGACCTTCCGCGTGTTAGGCGGACTTGATAACCACTACACCACAGAAACGTAGTAATACTGAGTTTTCCAAGAGACCTAGCTTTTTTTATGTCCTATCACGATGGTCAAAACATGTATCTACCAGGGCTCGAACATGGGACCTTCCGCGTGTAAAGCGGACGTGATAACCACTACACCATAGATACGTAGTAATACTGAGTTTTCCAAGAGACCTAGCTATTTTTATGTCCTATCACGATGGTCAAAATATGTATCTACCAGGGCTCGAACCTGGGACCTTCCGCGTGTAAAGCGGACGTGATAACCACTACACTATAGCTACGTAGTAACACTGAGTTTTCCAAGAGACGTAGCTTTTTTATGTCCTATCACGATGGTCAAAATATGTATCTACCAGGGCTCGAACCTGGGACCTTCCGCGTGTAAAGCGGACGTGATAACCACTACACTATAGCTACGTAGTAATACTGAGTTTTCCAAGAGACGTAGCTTTTTTATGTCCTATCACGATGGTCAAAATATGTATCTACCAGGGCTCGAACCTGGGACCTTCCGCTTGTGAAGCGGACGTGATAACCACTACACCATAGATACGTAGCAATGCTAAGTTTTCCGAGAGATCTAGCTAATTTTTATGCCCAATCACGATGGACAAAACATGTATCTACCAGGGCTCGAACCTGGGACCTTCCGCGTGTTAGGCGGACTTGATAACCACTACACCATAGATACGTAGCAATGCTAAGTTTTCCAAGAGACCTAGCTTTTTTTATGTCCTATCACGATGGTCAAAATATGTATCTAACAGGGCTCGAACCTGGGACCTTCCACGTGTTAGGCGGACGTGATAACCACTACACCATATATACGTAGTAATAATTAGTTTTCCGAGAGATCTAGCTAATTTTTATGCCCAATCACGATGGACAAAACATGTATCTACCACGGTTCGAACATGGGACCTTCCGCGTGTAAAGCGGACGTGATAACCACTACACCATAGATACGTAGTAATGCTGAAATTTCCAAGAGACCTAGCTTTTTTATGCCCAATCACGATGGACAAAATATGTATCTACCAGGGCTCGAACCTGGGACCTTCCGCGTGTGAAGCAGACGTGATAACCACTACAACATAGATACGTAGTAATGCTGAAATTTCCAAGAGACCTAGCTTTTTTATGCCCAATCACGATGGACAAAATATGTATCTACCAGGGCTCGAACCTGGGACCTTCCGCGTGTTAGGCGGACTTGATAACCACTACACCACAGAAACGTAGTAATACTGAGTTTTCCAAGAGACCTAGCTTTTTTTATGTCCTATCACGATGGTCAAAACATGGATCTACCAGGGCTCGAACATGGGACCTTCCGCGTGTAAAGCGGACGTGATAACCACTACACCATAGATACGTAGTAATACTGAGTTTTCCAAGAGACCTAGCTATTTTTATGTCCTATCACGATGGTCAAAATATGTATCTACCAGGGCTCGAACCTGGGACCTTCCGCGTGTAAAGCGGACGTGATAACCACTACACTATAGCTACGTAGTAACACTGAGTTTTCCAAGAGACGTAGCTTTTTTATGTCCTATCACGATGGTCAAAATATGTATCTACCAGGGCTCGAACCTGGGACCTTCCGCGTGTAAAGCGGACGTGATAACCACTACACCATAGATACGTAGTAATGCTGAGTTTTCCAAGAGACCTAGCTTTTTTTGCCCAATCACGATGGACAAAATATGTATCTACCAGGGCTCGAACCTGGGACATTCCGCGTGTAAAGCGGACGTGATAACCACTACACCATAGATACGTAGTAATACTGAGTTTTCAAAGAGAGCTAGCTTTTTTATGCCCTATCACGATGGTCAAAATATGTATCTACCAGGGCTCGAACCTTGGACCATCCGCGAGTAAAGCGGACGTGATAACCACTACACCATAGATACGTCGTGATGCTGAGTTTTCCAAGAGACCTAGCTTTTTTATGCCCAAACACGATGGACAAAATATGTATCTAACAGGGCTCGAACCTGGGACCTTCCACGTGTTAGGCGGACGTGATAACTTCTACACCATATATACGTAGTGTTACTGAGTTTTCCAAGAGACCTAGCTTTTTTTATGTCCTATCACGATGGTCAAAATATGTATCTACCAGGGCTCGAACCTGGGACCTTCCGCGTGTAAAGCGGACGTGATAACCACTACACCATAGATACGTAGCAATGCTAAGTTTTCCGAGAGATCTAGCTAATTTTTATGCCCAATCACGATGGACAAAACATGTATCTACCAGGGCTCGAACCTGGGACCTTCCGCGTGTAAAGCGGACGTGATAACCACTACACCATAGATACGAGGCAATGCTAAGTTTTCCGAGAGATCTAGCTAATTTTTATGCCCAATCACGATGGACAAAACATGTATCTACCAGGGCTCGAACATGGGACCTTCCGCGTGTAAAGCGGACGTGATAACCACTACACCATAGATACGTAGTAATACTGTGTTTTCCAAGAGACCTAGCTTTTTTATGTCCTATCACGATGGTCAAAATATGTATCTACCAGGGCTCGAACCTGGGACCTTCCGCGAGTAAAGCGGACGTGATAACCACTACACCATAGATACGTCGTAATGCTGAGTTTTCCAAGAGACCTAGCTTTTTTATGCCCAATCACGATGGACAAAATATGTATCTAACAGGGCTCGAACCTGGGACCTTGCACGTGTTAGGCGGACGTGATAACCACTACACCATATATACGAAGTAATACTGAGTTTTCCGAGAGATCTAGCTAATTTTTATGCCCAATCACGATGGAAAAAACATGAATCTACCAGGGCTCGAACCTGGGACCTTCCGCGTGTAAAGCGGACGTGATAACCACTACACCATATATACGTAGTAATACTGAGTTTTCCAAGAGACCTAGCTTTTTTATGTCCTATCACGATGGTCAAAATATGTATCTACCAGGGCTCGAACCTGGAACCTTCCGCGTAAAAGCGGACGTGATAACCACTACACCATAGACACGTAGTAATATTGAGTTTTCCAAGAGACCTAGCTTTTTTATGTCCTATCACGATGGTCAAAATGTGTATCTACCAGGGCTCGAACTTGGGATCTTCCGCGTGTAAAGCGGACGTGATAACCACTACACCATAGATAAGTAGTAATACTGAGATTTCCAAGAGATCTAGCTAATTTTTATGCCCAATCACGATGGACAAAACATGAATCTACCAGGGCTCGAACCTGGGACCTTCCGCGTGTAAAGCGGACGTGATAACCACTACACCATAGATACGTTGTAATACTGATTTTTCCAAGAGACCTAGCTTTTTTTACGTCCTATCACGATGGTCAAAATATGTTTCTACCTGGGCTCGAACCTGGGACCTTTCGCGTGTAAAGCGGACGTGATAACCACTACACCATAGATGCGTAGTAATACTGAGTTTTCCAAGAGACCTAGCTTTTTTATGCCCAATCACGATGGACAAATTATGTATCTACCAGGGCTCGAACCTGGGACCTTCCGCGTGTAAAGCGGACGTGATAACCACTACACCATAGATACGTAGTAATACTGAGTTTTCCAAGAGACCTAGCTTTTTTTATGTCCTATCACGATGGTCAAAATATGTATCTACCAGTGCTCGAACCTGGGACCTTCCGCGAGTAAAGCGGACGTGATAACCACTACACCATAGATACGTCGTAATGCTGAGTTTTCCAAGAGACCTAGCTTTTTTATGCCCAATCACGATGGACAAAATATGTACCTAACAGGGCTCAAACCTGGGACCTTGCACGTGTTAGGCGGACGTGATAACCACTACACCATATATCCGCAATAATACTGAGTTTTCCGAGAGATCTAGCTAATTTTTATGCCCAATCACGATGGACAAAACATGTATCTACCAGGGCTCGAACATGGGACCTTCCACGTGTAAAGCGGACGTGATAACCTCTACACCCTACATACGTACTAACACTGAGTTTTCCAAGAGACCTAGCTTTTTTTATGTCCTATCACGTTGGTCAAAATATGTATCTACCAGGGCTCGAACCTGGGACCTTCCGCGTGTAAAGCGGACGTGATAACCACTACACCATAGATACGTAGTAATACTGAGTTTTCCAAGAGACCTAGCTTTTTTTACGTCCTATCACGATGGTCAAAATATGTGTCTACCTGGGCTCGAACCTGGGACCTTCCGCGTGTAAAGCGGACGTGATAACCACTACACCATAGATACGTAGTAATATTGAGTTTTCCAAGAGACCTAGCTTTTTTATGCCCAATCATGATGGACAAAATATGTATCTACCAGGGCTCGAACCTGGGACCTTCCGCGTGTAAAGCGGACGTGATAACCACTACACCATAGATACGTAGTAATACTGTGTTTTCCAAGAGACCTAGCTTTTTTTATGTCCTATCACGATGGTCAACATATGTATCTACCAGGGCTCGAACCTGGGACCTTCCGCGAGTAAAGCGGACGTGATAACCACTACACCATAGATACGTCGTAATGCTGAGTTTTCCAAGAGACCTAGCTTTTTTATGCCCAATCACGATGGACAAAATATGTATCTAACAGGGCTCGAACCTGGGACCTTGCACGTGTTAGGCGGACGTGATAACCACTACACCATATATACGTAGTAATACTGAGTTTTCCGAGAGATCTAGCTAATTTTTATGCCCAATCACGATGGAAAAAACATGAATCTACCAGGGCTCGAACCTGGGACCTTCCGCGTGTAAAGCGGACGTGATAACCACTACACCATATATACGTAGCAATACTGAGTTTTCCAAGAGACCTAGCTTTTTTATGTCCTATCACGATGGTCAAAATATGTATCTACCAGGGCTCGAACCTGGAACCTTCCGCGTGTAAAGCGGACGTGATAACCACTACACCATAGACACGTAGTAATACTGAGTTTTCCAAGAGACCTAGCTTTTTTTATGTCCTATCACGATGGTCAAAATGTGTATCTACCAGGGCTCGAACTTGGGATCTTCCGCGTGTAAAGCGGACGTGATAACCACTACACCATAGATAAGTAGTAATACTGAGATTTCCAAGAGATCTAGCTAATTTTTATGCCCAATCACGATGGACAAAACATGAATCTACCAGGGCTCGAACCTGGGACCTTCCGCGTGTAAAGCGGACGTGATAACCACTACACCATATATACGTAGTAATACTGAGTTTTCCAAGAGACCTAGCTTTTTTATGTCCTATCACGATGGTCAAAATATGTATCTACCAGGGCTCAAACCTGGAACCTTCCGCGTGTAAAGCGGACGTGATAACCACTACAACATTGATACGTAGTAATGCTGAAATTTCCAAGAGACCTAGCTTTTTTATGCCCAATCACGATGGTCTAAATATGTATCAACCAGGGCTCGAACCTGGGACCTTCCAAGAGTAAACCGGACGTGATGACCACTACACCATAGATACGTAGTAATGCTGAGTTTTCCAAGAGACCTAGCTTTTTTATGCCCAATCATGATGGACAAAATGCGTATCTACCAGGGCTCGAACCTGGGACCTTCCGCGTGTGAAGCGGACGTGATAACCACTACACCATAGATACGTAGTAATCCTGAGTTTTCCAAGAGACCTAGTTTTTTTTATGCCCAATCACGATGGACAAAATATGTATCTACCAGGGCCCGAACCTGGGACCTTCCGCGTGTAAAGCGGACGTGATAACCACTTCACCATAGAAACATAGTAATACTGAGTTTTCCAAGAGACCTAGCTTTTTTTATGTCCTATCACGATGGTCAAAATATGTATCTACCTGGGCTCGAGACTGGGACCTTCCACGTGTTAGGCGGACGTGATAACCACTACACCATATATACGTAGTTACACTGAGTTTTCCTAGAGATCTAGCTAATTTTTATGCCCAATCACGATGGACAAAATATGTATCTACCAGGGCTCAAACATGGGACCTTCCACGTGTAAAGCGGACGTGATAGCCACTACACCCTAGATACGTACTAATACTGAGTTTTCCAAGAGACCTAGCTTTTTTTATGTCCTATCACGTTGGTCAAAATATGTATCTACCAGGGCTCGAACCTGGGACCTTCCGCGTGTAAAGCGGACGTGATAACCACTACACCATAGATACGTAGTAATACTGAGTTTTCCAAGAGACCTAGTTTTTTTATGCCCAATCACGATGGACAAAATATGTATCTACCAGGGCCCGAACCTGGGACCTTCCGCGTGTAAAGCGGACGTGATAACCACTTCACCATAGAAACATAGTAATACTGAGTTTTCCAAGAGACCTAGCTTTTTTATGTCCTATCACGATGGTCAAAATATGTATCTACCTGGGCTCGAGACTGGGACCTTCCACGTGTTAGGCGGACGTGATAACCACTACACCATATACACGTAGTTACACTGAGTTTTCCTAGAGATCTAGCTAATTTTTATGCCCAATCACGATGGACAAAATATGTATCTACCAGGGCTCAAACATGGGACCTTCTACGTGTAAAGCGGACGTGATAGCCACTACACCCTAGATACGTACTAATACTGAGTTTTCCAAGAGACCTAGCTTTTTTTATGTCCTATCACGTTGGTCAAAATATGTATCTACCAGGGCTCGAACCTGGGACCTTCCGCGTGTAAAGCGGACGTGATAACCACTACACCATAGATACGTAGTAATGCTGAGTTTTCCAAGAGACGTAGCTTTTTAATGCCCAATCACAATGGACAAACTATGTATCTACCAGGGCTCGAACCTGGGACCTTCCGCGTGTTAGGCGGACGTGATAACCACTACACAACAGATACGTAGTAATACTGAGTTTTCCGAGAGATCTAGCTTATTTTTATTCCCAATCACGATGGACAAAACATGTATCTACCAGGGCTCAAACCTGGGACCTTCCGCGTTTAAAGCGGACGTGATAACCACTACACTATAGATACGTAGTAAAATTGAGTTTTCCAAGAGACCTAGCATATTTTTATGCCTAATCACGATGGTCAAAACATGTATCTTATGGGCGTCGAACCTTATACCTTCCGCGTGTAAGCCGGACGTGATAACCACTATCCCATAGAAACGTAGTTATACTGAGTTTTCCGAGAGATCTAGCTAATTTTTATGCCCAATCACGATGGACAAAACATGTATCTACCTGGGCTCGAGACTGGGACCTTCCACGTGTTAGGCGGACGTGATAACCACAACACCATATATACGTAGTTATACTGAGTTTTCCAAGAGACCTAGCTTTTTTATGTCCTATCACGATGGTCAAAATATGTATCTACCTGGGCTCGAACCTGGGACCTTCCGCGTGTAAAGCCGACGTGATAACCACTACATAATAGATACGTAGTAATACTGAGTTTTCCAAGAGACCTAGCTTTTTTATGCCCAATCACGATGGACAAATTATGTATCTACCAGGGCTCGAACATGAGACCTTCCGCGTGTAAAGCGGACGTGATAACCACTACACCATAGATACGTAGTAATACTGAGTTTTCCAAGAGACCTAGCTTTTTTATGTCCTATCACGATGGTCAAAATATGTATCTACCAGGGCTCGAACCTGGGACCTTCCGCGTGTAAAGCGGACGTGATAACCACTACACCATAAATACGTAGTAATGCTGAGTTTTCCAAGAGACCTAGCTTTTTTTATGTCCTATCACGATGGTCAAAATATGTATCTACCAGGGCTCGAACCTGGTACCTTCCGCGAGTAAAGCGGACGTGATAACCACTACACCATAGATACGTCGTAATGCTGAGTTTTCCAAGAGACCTAGCTTTTTTATGCCCAATCACGATGGAAAAAATATGTACCTAACAGGGCTCGAACCTGGGACCTTGCACGTGTTAGGCGGACGTGATAACCACTACACCATATATCCGTAATAATACTGAGTTTTCCGAGAGATCTAGCTAATTTTTATGCCCAATCACGATGGACAAAACAAGTATCTACCAGGGCTCGAACATGGGACCTTCCACGTGTAAAGCGGACGTGATAACCACTACACCCTACATACGTACTAACACTGAGTTTTCCAAGAGACCTAGCTTTTTTTATGTCCTATCACGTTGGTCAAAATATGTATCTACCAGGGCTCGAACCTGGGACCTTCCGCGTGTAAAGCGGACGTGATAACCACTACACCATAGATACGTAGTAATACTGAGTTTTCCAAGAGACCTAGCTTTTTTTACGTCCTATCACGATGGTCAAAATATGTATCTACCTGGGCTCGAACCTGGGACCTTCCCTTTCAAAATAGTTCTAAGGAATCCTTCAGAATATGTGTTGAGAAAATTTTAAAGATTAGCTAAGGAATAATTCTTGGGAATCCTTTATATATTTGGCACTTTTTTCCAATTTTTTTTCTTTGGTATACTTAAGAAAAACTACTTGGGAGTTCTTTAGGGATTTTTCTGAAGACCTCTTAAGCTAAATATTCTAAAGTGTTTCCCAAAAAAAAGTCAGAAAATATTATCTTCTATTCCCATGAATATTCTTTGGAAATCATAAATGTTTTCTTAAAGATATTCTAAAGAGTTCCCAGAGCCCTTCTTGAGAAGTTATATTGCTTTTCCCTTGGATTCCCAAGATTTATCCGT
This sequence comes from Phalangium opilio, assembly GCF_054372755.1. Classification (NCBI taxonomy): domain Eukaryota; kingdom Metazoa; phylum Arthropoda; class Arachnida; order Opiliones; family Phalangiidae; genus Phalangium; species Phalangium opilio. Next base: position 1,789,855 of record NW_028324148.1, on the reverse strand, counting down.
CTGTGTTCTAAAGATATGCCTAAGTAATTCCCTCCAATCTCTTTAAAATATTCCCAAGATAATTAAATCAAATTTCTAAAACATATTCCCAAGATAATTCCATCAAATTTTTAAAACATATTCGCAAGAGTTCCCTCTCATTTCTAAAAAATATTCTCAAGAGTTCCATCCACTTCCTAAACAAAATCCTCAAGAGTTTCTAAATAATACTCCCAAGAGATTTCCCTCCAATTTCTTGAAAATATTTCCAAGAGATTTCCCTTCAATTTCTTGAAAATATTCCCAAGAGATTTCCCTTTAATTTCTTGAAAATATTCCCAAGAGATTTCCCTCCAATTTCTTTAAAATATTCCCTGGATAATTCCTTTAACTTATTAATTATATCCCAAAAACAATTAATAATAATTGTATGCTATTATGGGATCCACCTTTGAAAATTCACTTGACTTTTCTTAGTCGAGGGCCCAATCACTCTTGGGTTCTCTGTACACGAACTGCTTATTACGCGAAATCATTTTAGCACTGTTAAGGTTAAGGGTTTAAAAGATTACGCGTTATCAATTCCTTTATTACAGCGCCTATACTGATTACGCAGAGTGGTTGGACCCTCAATCTTAGAATTATCTTCAGTTTTGTTTTCCTGCGAAAAATAATTACCTCCAGTGTTATTATTTAATTTTCCTTTATTTCAACGAATTTAAAATGTGTTATATGTTAAATGCCGTTATTTTCGGAGTTGGTTACGTTCAAATCGCCAGTTGGTACAATTTGAGATGTGTTTTTTTCCTTTTTGTTTCGTACTTCCTTGATCTTGTCTTGTAGTGAGCGCTTGATAAGATTTCGGGCGCAGTTGTATTTCTCACATGTAAATGCTTTACACATGTTTGATTTAAAATTAATACAATACAATATAGTGTGATTTAAGTTAGCGTGCTTAACTTACTTATAATCGAGTTTATTTTTGCTGGGTCTAACGGCTTCCGTGCCGGAATATGCTTAAACGCGTTAGATTGTTTTCCACTTATTGAACACTCAGATAGATCATTAGCTGAAAACAATCCAAGAAGAAGTGACCTAGCAAATTGGCATGTCACAGCAGCTGCATGTTCCGCATTTATTAACAAGCACCGTTTAATCTGAACTTCATTTCCGAGATCAACCTAAAATTATTAAGACAGGGTAAAATGCAAATCATCCAAAACTTAAATTACTAATCAATTTAAATTACAACATCAATATAATAATTTAAATTATAAAGTCAATTTGATAATCAAAATGACTAAATTAATTTTATAATTTAAATTACAAAGTCTATTTGATAATCAAAATGACTAAACTAATTTTATAATTTAAATTACAAAATCAATTTGATAATCAAAATGACTAAATTACTTTTATAATTTAAATTACAAAGTCAATTTGATAATCAAAATGACTAAATTAATTTTATAATTTAAATTACAAGTCAATTTGATAATCAAAATTACTAAACTAATTTTATAATTTAAATTACAAAATCAATTTGATAATCAAAATGACTAAATTACTTTTATAATTTAAATTACAAAGTCAATTTGATAATCAAAATGTCTAAATTAATTTTATAATTTAAATTACAAAGTCAATTTGATAATCAAAATGACTAAATTAATTTTATAATTTAAATTACAAAGTCAATTTGATAATCAAAATTACTAAACTAATTTTATAATTCAAATTACAAAGTCAATTTGATAATCAAAATTACTAAACTAATTTTATAATTCAAATTACAAAATCAACTTGACAACTTTATAATTTAAATTATAACATAATTTTATAAGGTTATTAGTAAAGTCTAATTTCCAAGTAAACAGAAAAGTTATGTTTTACCATATCCATTTCTGGTTGGGCACTGGAAGCAAATCCATTATCGTTAATAACTTTTTCAAGTTTTTTATGAGACTTCTTTAATCGCTTGATCCATTGATCTACTTCTGTTTTATAAGAAAAATGTTTTTAAGTAAAATTTTTATTTACAAACTAAAACTATCACAATAACCACTAACTACAGACCTATTGGTTTAATGGAACCAAGTAAACCTTTAAAATAGCCAACTCTACATACCTGCTAATTTCCTCAGGTTATCGTTTTCCTCAGACAAACGTTTCATTTTTTCTTTTAGTTTTTCATTTTTGGCGATTAGCACTTCTTCTCGGTTATTTTTACCTTCATCCACATTAGACAAGATGCTCTGATTTTGCTATAAGGATATTGTTTATAACTATAATTTTTAAGTCAATATGTATAACATTAAGCTTAACTATAAGCTTCAGTGCACTGTTGTCATGCAGGTTCTCTGTGAGTCAAGTAGGTCTAGTATTGAGTGAAACTACACTGCTATAGCCCTAATCTCTGCCATAATTTGACTCAGAAATGGCCTGGCAACACTGGGAGAACGGTATAAACCTCCTTTAGTGGAAACTATGTAGTACAGGTACCTGAATCGTAGCTTCACTTCTGTCTGTGCGCTTTTTTGAGATTTTATTGACTTCTCTCTTAAGCCTTTTTTCCATTTCATCGGAAGTACCTAAAAATGGTACAAATTTTCGTTCCTATAGACCAATTCGGAAATTACATACAGAAAAAACAACCAGTAGGGGCGAGGCCGCCATCGGGGTAAACTGCTCCATGCCACCAAGCACCGCTAGATGGGGTCCCGAGCTCGCACTGCTTTTAGCGGTGCTTCTTGGAATGACGAGTTTACCCCTCGAGTGTTGGCTTATCCTATGGAATTTCCAAATTGGTCTATAGGTAAATTTCACATGAAGAGCATTTCATACAATTTACACAAGGAGGCAAAGCTACATTGCGTACAAGAATCCCAGCTATTTTGTACTCCAGGTAACCGTGCCTCGCCTCCTTGTGTGTATGGTACCATAAGTACAATAATTAAACATAAGTTTGCCAATTAAGCTAGATCCGACAACAACTGAATTTCACGTCATCTGCTTATACTCATAAGCGCGGAAGGCGCCCCCCTAGCAGGAACGCGAGGATTGTGTCCCTCCACGAGTTCCGTTACCGTTAAGGTTAAAACCGTGTTTAGTATGTTGGCTGGCAGCATTGCCAATCAAAAATTTCGAGGTTTGGTGAAAGCCACTATAGCATTATCATGTCGACGCTTTAGCCTCTTAACTAGTAATAACTAGTGAAAATAGGTTCTTGACATCCATTGAGCTTTTTGGCAAGCTTATGTTTAATTATTGTACTTATGATGGTACGAATCCTCCAAGTGTAGACTATATATTATTTTAGAGCAAGCCCCACGAATTTTAAAGTTTAATGCATTTAATTTAAATTGTTCGAAAGATGTGATCGAAAAAATTAGAAATATATTACTTGGGAAATTTCTTAAACTTATCAAACAAATTAATATTGGTTTCTATTTTAGAACTATTAGAAACTTTAACTCACCAATACTGACTACTTTTCCTGGTGATGATTCCTTGCCTTCTTCCCAATAGACATCAACTTCCATACCAATAAATTCCGTATAAACGGTAGCCACTGCAATTCGAGTGGCTACGTCCACATCCTTTAATTGCCTGACCGAGTAATGGTCCCAGCAATTCTCTTGTGTAATCCACTTAACGAGCACATGCAGCCCACCGACATCTGGTTTAGGCATTTTTAACTTTCTCTTACTTTACCGCACGAAAATTAAACCTAAAAATATATTTCACGATTTGCCCTAACCCTAATTCACGCTTAGCACTGCCGCTTGTCCGCTTGAACTTTTTCTATATGGCTCCCTTAATTCTTGGAAAATTTTATCTTAGGAATGAAGGAATCTGTGGGACGGTTTATTCTTTTCATTCCGTGTTTTTGGAGAAAAAGGGGGCAGGGCCGGGACTCCCACTTTCTTTACAAAGGGCTAGGGGATAAAATGGACAGTCAAAGATCTTAACCGATTTGCCCTGGGGTTAGAAGTCGCTTGTACTTGAGTTCATTGCTCCATTTTCAAGGGGAAGGACATTTCAATAGAATTCATTCATTCATTCAAATTTTCTAAAACCCGACACTTGGCGACTGTCCCAGCCCTCGGAACACCTTGACTTCGGACTTTTTCTTAGGCACTGGCGCTTTTGATTTTATAATGTCAGATAGAGAGTTCGGTTCCACAAACCTTATCTCTTCACCAATTCACCTGTCACACAGATGTTTCTAGTGCATTCTAGTGTAGTATATGTAGAAGTATTATGTTGACACCAACCAATCCACTCGGTAAAGTTCCAATATAACCTACTCCTGTCTTTTCATTTCAAAAACGTTTTTATTAGTAGTCGAGTTCAATATTTTTAAATCAGGGATTTTCTAATTATGTCAAAGAGAAATTATAAGGCATATATCTGGTCCGAAAACGCCTCGATTCCCAAAAGAACCCTTGCGCGACGTAGGAAAAAAATTAAAGAAAATACTAGAAATATCAATGACAGAAGCACTAATTGTGTCAGGACTTCATCCGAATCTTCTGGGTGTGAATTGGAAGAAACTATAACAAATATTTCTGAATATGAAAATTTACCATCATCGGACGAAGAAAAAAGGTTTTAAAACTCTTTCTTATCAATTTATATCATAAGTAAGCTTATTTGGAATAAAATATTTCAAGTAACCTTATTTACTTAACGCTCAAGCAATTAGAAATCTTAGCATTTAGCATGCATAATTTTTATTTAGAACCCCCGAGGCTACACCTCATTGCTGTGCTTCCGAATCATCATCGTGTTCTTCTTCTGATGAAGAAGCGGTTAACTATGAGGAAACTCAATATTATGAGGAGAAATTTACAGATGATTTGGTATGTTTTATTGCAATCCCCCATAGAATTGAAATAGAATAATGACGTGCTGCATGATTACAAACTACGCGGTCTATTTTTAACTAATATTAGAGCTGCGGCTAGCAGCCTTCAGATAGAGACCAATAGATCAATCCATTTTTCCCATAGGGGATCGAAGCGCGCATATAAGGGCGTGATCGAGCCCCAACGTTAGGTGTTTGCCTTCGCTCCAAGAATCACCGCTAGAAGCAATGCTAGTTGGCTAGGCTCCATCGTGTAGTGAGCTACGCCTCCATCTAGCGGTGATTCTTAGCGCGAGGCCAAACAGCTAAGGTGGAAGACTCGCCCCTGTGCGCTGGTGTTTCTGTAAGCAATTAATGGATTGGTTTATTCTCTTAAAATATGTTACAGGACAAACCATTATTCGAAAACTCTAACCTAACTGCCAAGGAGAGCTTACTCCTTGTTATGAGTCACGTGCTAAGATTTCACACTTCAAATGAAGCAACTGAGAGCCTTTTAGAGTTACTCTTTTGGCATTTGCCTAAGAACAATTTTTTTCCAATCACGAAATATCAGTTTTTCAAACATTTTACTGGTGCGCAAGGTTTAGTGACTCAACATTTTTACTGTCAAAGTGAAGAGTGTTGTAACTACCTTGGATCACTGGCTGACGGGGAAAGCGATCTCAGCTGCACAATTTGCAACTGTGTTTGGCAAAAAGATGATATGATTAAAAGGGGAAACTACTTCCTGGTATTTAATTTCGAAGAGCAAATAAAAAACTTGTTGGAACTACTGAGCCCAGAACTGACCATTAAAAATTGGTCATTTGATGTGTCAGATATATCCGAATCGAGATGTTACAAAAACAAAAAACGATCAAAACACGACATTACGATCACCTGGAATACTGATGGCGTTCCGGTTTTTGGATCATCCAGCTTCAATATTTGGCCGCTCCAGTTTACAATTAATGAACTACCTTATCATATTAGATCAAGAAATACTCTCATTGCGAGCTTATGGTTTGGTGTTAAAAAACCTAACATGAACACGTTTTTGTTGCCTTTCGTTAAAATCATGAATAAATTATCTGAAGATGGAATCACTTGGCAAAATGCCAACAAGGAAACCATAACTACTAGAGTTTTCCCTGGTCCTTGCACCGTGGATTCTGTTGCTAGGTGCATGGTAATGAATATGTCTCAATTTAATGGAGAATTTGGGTGCCCTTGGTGCTTAAATCCAGGTGAAGTTATAAATAGGGGACAGGGACACTGTAGAGTATATGGAACTGGAAATTTTCAAAGTAGATCTCATGAAGGAATACTTCAAGATGCTAGAATTGCTACTGAAACCGGATTTATTTCAAATGGAATAAAGGGCCCTTCAGTGCTATTTCAACTTAACTATTTCAATACTTTTGAAGACATTGTAGTTGATTACATGCATTGCCTTGACTTGGGTGTAGTACGTGTGACAACTAGCCTTTGGCTTGACTCGAAGAACAGCAACGAGGTGTACTACTTGGGTAGAAAAATAAAGGAAATTGATAGACAGTTACTCGCGATTAAGGTCCCTAGAGAGTTTTCTCGGAAGCCAAGGTCACTCAAACATCGACCGTTTTGGAAAGCATCTGAGTGGCAGTCTTGGGCGCTCTTTTAATCTCCCATAATTATGGAGGCGTTTTTGCCTAGACAATATTATCAAAATTGGATATTGCTAGTTAAGATTTTCCACGAACTTCTTGCGAAAACTGTTGCAATAGATAAATTATTTCAAATACAAGAAATAGTTTTGGATTTTCTAACCAACTATGAAAACCTGTATGGCAAAGAAAATATGACGTTCAACGTACACCAAATATCTCATTTGGTTGAATGCGTGTCAAACTGGGGATCTTTATGGAATTATTCGGCCTTTCCTTTTGAGAATAATAACGGACGGATCCTTCGACTCTTTAATGGTACAAAATTTGTTCAATTGCAAATCGCACAGAAATACCTTTTATTACAAAATATCCCTTCTCTAGTTATTCATGGTAATGCTTTCAAGGACAACCATCTAATTGAGCGTTATTTTGACAAATTAACAAAGTACTATAGTCTTTTCCCATCTAAATCGAGGATTAATGGCAAAAATAAACATATAACATTTGGAATTATAGCTTCCAATATTTTCGCCGACAATGATGATTTAAGAATTTTGAATGAAAATAACATGACTTTGTCAGACATAACTATCTACAGAAAGGTTTCTATAAAAGGGGTTAGTTTTGTTTCAAAATCTCGGAGCAAAAAAGCAGACGATTCTCATTTTTGTGTTGATGAAAATGGAATAGATAGTTTTTACAAAATTCGCTTAATAATATCCAACGTCAACGGCTCAAATTTCCTAATAGTCCAAAAACTTAAAGTATTACGATACGCTGTTAACTTTACGAGGAGAAGGACCATTTTCGGTGGTTTTTGTGAAGTTAAAGAAACCCGAAACATTTCCTTACTTTCACTTCATAATTTAAAGATGCGAAAGTGCATTTACATTGCTAGTCATAATAATGTAAAATTGTTAGCAGTTAATCCAATTATTGAAGGTAATTAGAGGTTTATAATTAGTTCTTAATTTGCCAATTTAATATATGGAATGCAGCTATTGTGGTTGAATTATGCTAGCTGCATGGCCTCTTTGATAGTTTTAAATGTTTTAGGAATAATTAATACTTAAAAAAATAAAATATATTTATTGATATTTCGTATTTTTTTCTTGTCGCTTAAGAGACGCAATGAGGTTTTCATACTAAAGGTTTAAAACTCTGCATGCTAGTACAAGAGTTTTGCAATGTTAGGTGTGAAGATATATCTCCACTGAAAATTACTTAGCATTCCTAAAGATTAACACCGAATGATATCTATAGAAAAAGTAAATCATAAATTCTTTAAGAATTCTATAGAGTTATAGAGAATAATTTCTGAAGAAAAGTATTATAGTAAATTCTGTAGGATTCCGAAAGAGTTTGTACAGAATTATTTCTTAATAAAACTATTATAGTAAATTCTTTAGGATTCCGAAAGAGTTTTTACAGAATTATTTCTGAAGAAAACTATTATAGTAAATTCTTTAGGATTCCGAAAGAGTTTTTACAGAATTATTTCCGAAGAAAACTATCATAGTAATTTCTTTAGGATTCCGAAAGAGTTTTTACAGAATTATTTCTGAAGAAAAATTCAAGTTCTAAATTATTAAGGATTCCTAAAGAAGCGTAGAGAAATAATTCTGAAGAAAAATCTATATCATTTATTCTTTGGGATTTCTAGAGGATTTACTCGGTAGTGAATCCTCAAGACAATAATATAAAGAGCTCTTAAGAATTTGCAAACGGGATTATTGGGGAAAATTCCCAAAAACGATGTTCCCAAGAGCACGTTAAAGACCCATAGATATTTCCTAAGAAACAAAAAGAAAGATTTTGTAAGGGTTCCGCGTGTAAAGCGGACGTGATAACCACTACACCATATATACGTAGTAATACTGAGTTTTCCGAGAGATCTAGCTAATTTTTATGCCCAATCACGATGGACAAAACATGAATCTACCAGGGCTCGAACATGGGACCTTCCGCGTGTAAAGCGGACGTGATAACCACTACACCATAGATACGTAGTAATACTGAGTTTTCCAAGAGACCTAGCTTTTTTATGTCCTATCACGATGGTCAAAATAGGTATCTACCAGGGCTCGTACCTGGGACCTTCCGCGTGTAAAGCGGACGTGATAACCACTACACCATAAATACGTAGTAATGCTGAGTTTTCCAAGAGACCTAGCTTTTTTATGCCCAATCACGATGGACAAAATATGTATCTACCAGGGCTCGAACCTGGGACCTTCCGCGTGTAAAGCGGACGTGATAACCGATACACCATAGATACGTAGTAATTTAGTTCTCCAAGAGACCTAGCTTTTTTTATGTCCTATCACGATGGTCAAAATATGTATCTACCAGGGCTCGAACCTGGGACCTTCCGCGAGTAAAGCGGACGTGATAACCACTACACCATAGATACGTCGTAATGGTGAGTTTTCCAAGAGACCTAGCTTTTTTATGCCCAATCACGATGGACAAAATATGTATCTAACAGGGCTCGAACCTGGGACCTTGCACGTGTTAGGCGGACGTGATAACCACTACACCATATATCCGTAATAATACTGAGTTTTCCAAGAGATCTAGCTAATTTTTATGCCCAATCACGATGGACAAAACATGTATCTACCAGGGCTCGAACATGGGACCTTCCGCGTGAAAAGCGGACGTGATAACCATTACACCATAGATACGTAGTAATACTGAGTTTTCCAAGAGACCTCGCTTTTTTATGTCCTATCACGATGGTCAAAATATGAATCTACCAGGGCTCGAACCTGGGACCTTCCGCGTGTAAAGCGGACGTGATAACCACTACACCATAGATACGTAGTAATACTGAGTTTTCCAAGAGACCTAGCTTTTTTATGTCCTATCACGATGGTCAAAATAGGTATCTACCAGGGCTCGTACCTGGGACCTTCCGCGTGTAAAGCGGACGTGATAACCACTACACCATAAATACGTAGTAATGCTGAGTTTTCCAAGAGACCTAGATTTTTATGCCCAATCACGATGGACAAAATATGTATCTACCAGGGCTCGAACCTGGGACCTTCCGCGTGTAAAGCGGACGTGATAACCGATACACCATAGATACGTAGTAATTTAGTTCTCCAAGAGACCTAGCTTTTTTTATGTCCTATCACGATGGTCAAAATATGTATCTACCAGGGCTCGAACCTGGGACTTTCCGCGAGTAAAGCGGACGTGATAACCACTACACCATAGATACGTCGTAATGCTGAGTTTTCCAAGAGACCTAGCTTTTTTATGCCCAATCACGATGGACAAAATATGTATCTAACAGGGCTCGAACCTGGGACCTTGCACGTGTTAGGCGGACGTGATAACCACTACACCATATATCCGTAATAATACTGAGTTTTCCAAGAGATCTAGCTAATTTTTATGCCCAATCACGATGGACAAAACATGTAACTACCAGGGCTCGAACATGGGACCTTCCGCGTGTAAAGCGGACGTGATAACCATTACACCATAGATACGTAGTAATACTGAGTTTTCCAAGAGACCTCGCTTTTTTATGTCCTATCACGATGGTCAAAATATGAATCTACCAGGGCTCGAACCTGGGACCTTCCGCGTGTAAAGCGGACGTGATAACCACTACAACATAGGTACGTAGTAATGCTGAAATTTCCAAGAGACCTAGCTTTTTTATGCCCAATCACGATGGACAAAATATGTGTCTACCAGGGCTCGAACCTGGGACCTTCCCCGTGTAAAGCGGACGTGATAACCACTACACCATAGATACGTAGTAATACTGAGTTTTCCAAGAGACCTAGCTTTTTTATGTCCTATCACGATGGTCAAAATATGCATCTACCAGGGCTCGAACCTGGGACCTTCCGCGTGTAAAGCGGACGTGATAACCACTACACCATAGATACGCAGTAGCGCTGAGTTTTCCAAGAGACCTAGCTTTTTTATGCCCAATCACGATGGACAAAATATGTATCTACCAGGGCCCGAACCTGGGACCTTCCGCGTGTAAAGCGGACGTGATAACCACTACACCATATATATGTAGTTATACTGAGTTTTCCGAGAGATCTAGCTAATTTTTATGCCCAATCACGATGGACAAAACATGTATCTACCAGGGCTCGAACATGGGACCTTCCGCGTGTAAAGCGGACGTGATAACCACTACACCCTAGATACGTTGTAATACTGAGTTTTCCAAGAGACCTAGCTTTTTTATGTCCTATCACGATGGTCAAAATATGCATCTACCAGGCCTCGAACCTGGGACCTTGCGCGTGTAAAGCGGACGTGATAACCACTACACCATAGATGCGTAGTAGCGCTGAGTTTTCCAAGAGACCTAGCTTTTTTATGCCCAATCACGATGGACAAAATACGTATCTACCAGGGCTCAAACCTGGGACCTTCCGCGTGTTAGGCGGACGTGATAACCACTACACCAAAAATACGTAGTAATACTGAGATTTCCGAGAGATCTAGCTTATTTTTATGCCCAATCACGATGGCCAAAACATGTATCTACCAGGGCTCGAATCTGGGACCTTCCGCGTGTAAAGCGGACGTGATAACCACTACACTATAGCTACGTAGTAATATTGAGTTTTCCAAGAGACCTAGCTTTTTTTAATGTCCTATATCTATGGTCAAAATGTGTATCTACCAGGGCTCGAACCTGGGACCTTCCGCGTGTGAAGCGGACGTGATAACCATTACAACATAGATACGTAGTAATGCTTAAATTTCCAAGAGACCTAGCTTTTTTATGCCCAATCACGATGGACAAAATATGTATCTACCAGGGCTTGAACATGGGACCTTCCGCGTATAAAGCGGACGTGATAACCACTACACCATAGATACGTAGTAATACTGAGTTTTCCAAGAGACCTAGCTTTTTTTAATGTCCTATATCGATGGTCAAAATGCGTATCTACCAGGGCTCGATCCTGGGACCTTCCGCGTGTGAAGCGGACGTGATAACCACTACACCATAGATACGTAGTAATGCTGAGTTTTACAAGAGCCCTAGTTTTTTTATGCCCAATCACGATGGACAAAATATGTATCTACCAGGGCCCGAACCTGGGACCTTCCGCGTGTAAAGCGGACGTGATAACCACTACACCATATATATGTAGTTATACTGAGTTTTCCGAGAGATCTAGCTAATTTTTATGCCCAATCACGATGGACAAAACATGTATGTACCAGGGCTCGAACATGGGACCTTCCGCGTGTAAAGCGGACGTGATAACCACTACACCCTAGATACGTTGTAATACTGAGTTTTCCAAGAGACCTAGCTTTTTTTATGTCCTATCACGATGGTCAAAATATGCATCTACCAGGGCTCGAACCTGGGACCTTGCGCGTGTAAAGCGGACGTGATAACCACTACACCATAGATGCGTAGTAGCGCTGAGTTTTCCAAGAGACCTAGCTTTTTTATGCCCAATCACGATGGACAAAATACGTATCTACCAGGGCTCAAACCTGGGACCTTTCGCGTGTTAGGCGGACGTGATAACCACTACACTAAAAATACGTAGTAATACTGAGATTTCCGAGAGATCTAGCTTATTTTTATGCCCAATCACGATGGCCAAAACATGTATCTACCAGGGCTCGAATCTGGGACCTTCCGCGTGTAAAGCGGACGTGATAACCACTTCACTATAGCTACGTAGTAATATTGAGTTTTCCAAGAGACCTAGCTTTATTTAATGTCCTATATCTATGGTCAAAATGTGTATCTACCAGGGCTCGAACCTGGGACCTTCCGCGTGTGAAGCGAACGTGATAACCACTACAACATAGATACGTAGTAATGCTTAAATTTCCAAGAGACCTAGCTTTTTTATGCCCAATCACGATGGACAAAATATGTATCTACCAGGGCTCGAACATGGGACCTTCCGCGTGTAAAGCGGACGTGATAACCACTACACCATTGATACGAAGTAATACTGAGTTTTCCAAGAGACCTAGTTTTTTTATGTCCTATCACGATGGTCAAAATATGTATCTACCTGGGCTCGAACCTGGGACCTTCCGCGTGTAAAGCGGACGTGATAACCACTACACCATAGATACGTAGTAATACTGTGTTTTCCAAGAGACCTAGCTTTTTTTATGTCCTATCACGATGGTCAAAATATGTATCTACCAGGGCTCGAACCTGGGACCTTCCGCGATTAAAGCGGACGTGATAACCACTACACCATAGATACGTCGTAATGCTGAGTTTTCCAAGAGACCTAGCTTTTTTATGCCCAATCACGATGGACAAAATATGTATCTAACAGGGCTCGAACCTGGGACCTTGCACGTGTTAGGCGGACGTGATAACCACTACACCATATATCCGTAATAATACTGAGTTTTCCGAGAGATCTAGCTAATTTTTATGCCCAATCACGATGGACAAAACATGTATCTACCAGGGCTCGAACATGGGACCTTCCACGTGTAAAGCGGACGTGATAACCACTACACCCGACATACGTACTCATACTGAGTTTTCCAAGAGACCTAGCTTTTTTTATGTCCTATCACGTTGGTCAAAATATGTATCTACCAGGGCTCGAACCTGGGACCTTCCGCGTGTAAAGCGGACGTGATAACCACTACACCATAGATACGTAGTAATACTGTGTTTTCCAAGAGACCTAGCTTTTTTTATGTCCTATCACGATGGTCAAAATATGTATCTACCTGGGCTCGAACCTGGGACCTTCCGCGTGTAAAGCGGACGTGATAACCACTACACCATAGATACGTAGTAATACTGAGTTTTCCAAGAGACGTAGCTTTTTAATGCCCAATCACAATGGACAAAATATGTATCTACCAGGGCTCGAACCAGGGACCTTCCGCGTGTTAGGCGGACGTGATAACCACTAGACCACAGATACGTAGTAATACTGAGTTTTCCGAGAGATCTAGCTTATTTTTATTCCCAATCACGATGGACAAAACATGTATCTACCAGGGCTGAAACCTGGGACCTTCCGCGTGTTAGGCGGACGTGATAACCACTACACCACAGATACGTAGTAATACTGAGTTTTCCGAGAGATCTAGCTTATTTTTATGCCTAATCACGATGGTCAAAACATGTATCTTATGGGCGTCGAACCTTATACCTTCCGCGTGTAAGCCGGACCTGATAACCACTATCCCATAGACACTTATAGTCTGTCAAACGAAAGAAGAGCCCTGAGAAATTTGTTCAAATTGGTGTCGCCACCATCGACCCCATAGTACTTTATCAACTTGTTTTGTTTTGTCAATAGTCGTCTGTAATATAGTCTGCTATAAACAGATAGGCTTAATCGCAATAGAACCAATAAATTTTGCAATATATATTTAATATGTTTATGTTTCATGGTTTTTACGATCATCGAGTATTAAAGAATATAAAACAAAATTAACGACAAGACACCAGTTTTATCTTTGTTGAACTAGCTTTGCAATATATTTTAATGACATAAGTTAAAGTACTTGTCCATAAGTCTAAGTAGTTCAGCATCAAAGCGTCTTCAGTCCACGTCTTCATCAGTCTTCGCTGTCTTCTTGCATATTAATTTCAAGAGGTTCAATTGTGGTTTCGATGATGGAATCTTTTTCCCAATACTCATGCATTATATTCTCGACGTGAACTTTATGAAATAATAAAGCGTCACAAGTCCAGAACCCTGAAGTACGAAATTGACGAAGTTGCTAAAAGTAGAGGTCACACTGTAGTGAGGATTCCACCGTACCATTGCCAGTTTAACCCGATTGAACTAATATGGGCACAAGTGAAGAACGACGTTGCGAAGCAGAATTCTGGTTTCAAACTCTCGACGGTCAAAGATGCAACATTGAGGGCCATTGAACGTGTGACACCAGAGAATTGGCGTAAGGCAATAGAGCACGTCGAGAATATAATGCATGAGTATTGGGAAAAAGATCCCATCATCGAAACCACAATTGAACCTCTTAAAATTAATATGCAAGAAGACAGCGAAGACTCTGATGAAAACGTGGACTGAAGACGCTTTGATGCTGAACTACTTATAGACAAGTACTTTAATTTATGTCATTAAAAAATATTGCAATGCTAGATAAACAAGGGTAAAACTGGTGTCTTGTCGTTAATTTTGTTTTTTATTCTTTAATACTCGATGATCGTAAATAATCATGAAACATAAACATATTAAATATATATAGCAAAATTTATTGGTTCTATTGCGATTAAGCCTATCTGTTTATAGCAGACTATATTACAGACGACTATTGACAAAACAAAACAAGTTGATAAAGTACTATGGGGTCGATGGTGGCGACACCAATTTGGACAAATTTCTCAGGGCTCTTCTTTCGTTTGACAGACTATAGTAATATTGCGTTTTCCAAGAGACCTAGCTTTTTTTAATGTCCTATATCGATGGTCAAAATGCGTATCTACAAGGGCTCGAACCTGGGACCTTCCGCCTGTGAAGCGGACGTGATAACCACTACACCATAGATACGTAGTAATGCTGAGTTTTCCAAGAAACCTAGTTTTTTTATGCCCAATCACGATGGACAAAATATGTATCTACCAGGGCCCGAACCTGGGACCTTCCACGTGTAAAGCGGACGTGATAACCACTACACAATAAATACGTACTAATACTGAGTTTTCCAAGAGACCTAGCTTTTTTTATGTCCTATCACGTTGGTCAAAATATGTATCTACCAGGGCTCGAACCTGGGACCTTCCGCGTGTAAAGCGGACGTGATAACCACTACACCATAGATACGTAGTAATACTGTGTTTTCCAAGAGACCTAGCTTTTTTTATGTCCTATCACGATGGTCAAAATATGTATCTACCAGGGCTCGAACCTGGGACCTTCCGCGATTAAAGCGGACGTGATAACCACTACACCATAGATACGTCGTAATGCTGAGTTTTCCAAGAGACCTAGCTTTTTTATGCCCAATCACGATGGACAAAATATGTATCTAACAGGGCTCGAACCTGGGACCTTGCACGTGTTAGGCGGACGTGATAACCACTACACCATATATCCGTAATAATACTGAGTTTTCCGAGAGATCTAGCTAATTTTTATGCCCAATCACGATGGACAAAACATGTATCTACCAGGGCTCGAACATGGGACCTTCCACGTGTAAAGCGGACGTGATAACCACTACACCCGACATACGTACTAATACTGAGTTTTCCAAGAGACCTAGCTTTTTTATGTCCTATCACGTTGGTCAAAATATGTATCTACCAGGGCTCGAACCTGGGACCTTCCGCGTGTAAAGCGGACGTGATAACCACTACACCATAGATACGTAGTAATACTGTGTTTTCCAAGAGACCTAGCTTTTTTTATGTCCTATCACGATGGTCAAAATATGTATCTACCTGGGCTCGAACCTGGGACCTTCCGCGTGTAAAGCGGACGTGATAACCACTACACCATAGATACGTAGTAATACTGAGTTTTCCAAGAGACGTAGCTTTTTAATGCCCAATCACAATGGACAAAATATGTATCTACCAGGGCTCGAACCAGGGACCTTCCGCGTGTTAGGCGGACGTGATAACCACTAGACCACAGATACGTAGTAATACTGAGTTTTCCGAGAGATCTAGCTTATTTTTATTCCCAATCACGATGGACAAAACATGTATCTACCAGGGCTGAAACCTGGGACCTTCCGCGTGTTAGGCGGACGTGATAACCACTACACCACAGATACGTAGTAATACTGAGTTTTCCGAGAGATCTAGCTTATTTTTATGCCTAATCACGATGGTCAAAACATGTATCTTATGGGCGTCGAACCTTATACCTTCCGCGTGTAAGCCGGACCTGATAACCACTATCCCATAGACACTTATAGTCTGTCAAACGAAAGAAGAGCCCTGAGAAATTTGTTCAAATTGGTGTCGCCACCATCGACCCCATAGTACTTTATCAACTTGTTTTGTTTTGTCAATAGTCGTCTGTAATATAGTCTGCTATAAACAGATAGGCTTAATCGCAATAGAACCAATAAATTTTGCAATATATATTTAATATGTTTATGTTTCATGGTTTTTACGATCATCGAGTATTAAAGAATATAAAACAAAATTAACGACAAGACACCAGTTTTATCTTTGTTGAACTAGCTTTGCAATATATTTTAATGACATAAGTTAAAGTACTTGTCCATAAGTCTAAGTAGTTCAGCATCAAAGCGTCTTCAGTCCACGTCTTCATCAGTCTTCGCTGTCTTCTTGCATATTAATTTCAAGAGGTTCAATTGTGGTTTCGATGATGGAATCTTTTTCCCAATACTCATGCATTATATTCTCGACGTGAACTTTATGAAATAATAAAGCGTCACAAGTCCAGAACCCTGAAGTACGAAATTGACGAAGTTGCTAAAAGTAGAGGTCACACTGTAGTGAGGATTCCACCGTACCATTGCCAGTTTAACCCGATTGAACTAATATGGGCACAAGTGAAGAACGACGTTGCGAAGCAGAATTCTGGTTTCAAACTCTCGACGGTCAAAGATGCAACATTGAGGGCCATTGAACGTGTGACACCAGAGAATTGGCGTAAGGCAATAGAGCACGTCGAGAATATAATGCATGAGTATTGGGAAAAAGATCCCATCATCGAAACCACAATTGAACCTCTTAAAATTAATATGCAAGAAGACAGCGAAGACTCTGATGAAAACGTGGACTGAAGACGCTTTGATGCTGAACTACTTATAGACAAGTACTTTAATTTATGTCATTAAAAAATATTGCAATGCTAGATAAACAAGGGTAAAACTGGTGTCTTGTCGTTAATTTTGTTTTTTATTCTTTAATACTCGATGATCGTAAATAATCATGAAACATAAACATATTAAATATATATAGCAAAATTTATTGGTTCTATTGCGATTAAGCCTATCTGTTTATAGCAGACTATATTACAGACGACTATTGACAAAACAAAACAAGTTGATAAAGTACTATGGGGTCGATGGTGGCGACACCAATTTGGACAAATTTCTCAGGGCTCTTCTTTCGTTTGACAGACTATAGTAATATTGCGTTTTCCAAGAGACCTAGCTTTTTTTAATGTCCTATATCGATGGTCAAAATGCGTATCTACAAGGGCTCGAACCTGGGACCTTCCGCCTGTGAAGCGGACGTGATAACCACTACACCATAGATACGTAGTAATGCTGAGTTTTCCAAGAGACCTAGTTTTTTTATGCCCAATCACGATGGACAAAATATGTATCTACCAGGGCCCGAACCTGGGACCTTCCACGTGTAAAGCGGACGTGATAACCACTACACAATAAATACGTACTAATACTGAGTTTTCCAAGAGACCTAGCTTTTTTTATGTCCTATCACGTTGGTCAAAATATGTATCTACCAGGGCTCGAACCTGGGACCTTCCGCGTGTAAAGCGGACGTGATAACCACTACACCATAGATTCGTAGTAATACTGAGTTTTCCAAGAGACCTAGCTTTTTTATGCCCAAACACGATGGACAATATATGTATCTACCAGGGCTCGAACATGGGACCTTCCACGTGTAAAGCGGACGTGATAACCACTACACAATAGATACGTACTAATACTGAGTTTTCCAAGAGACCTAGCTTTTTTTATGTCCTATCACGTTGGTCAAAATATGTATCTACCAGGGCTCTAACCTGGGACCTTCCGCGTGTAAAGCGGACGTGATAACCACTACACCATAGATTCGTAGTAATACTGAGTTTTCCAAGAGACCTAGCTTTTTTATGCCCAATCACGATGGACAATATATGTATCTACCAGGGCTCGAACCCGGGACCTTCCGCGTATAAAGCGGACGTGATAACCACTACACCATAGATACGTAGTAATACTGTGTTTTCCAAGAGACCTAGCTTTTTTTATGTCCTATCACGATGGTCAAAATATGTATCTACCAGGGCTCGAACCTGGGACCTTCCGCGAGTAAAGCGGACGTGATAACCACTACACCATAGATACGTCGTAATGCTGAGTTTTCCAAGAGACCTAGCTTTTTTTATCCCCATCACGATGGACAAAATATGTATCTAACAGGGCTCGAACCTGGGACCTTGCACGTGTTAGGCGGACGTGATAACCACTACACCATAGATACGTTTTAATACTGCGTTTTCCAAGAGAACTAGCTTTTTTATGTCCTATCACGATGGTCAAAATATGTATCTACCAGGGCTCGAACCTGGGACCTTCCGCGGGTAAAGCGGACGTGATAACCACTACACCACAGATACGTCGTAATGCTGAGTTTTCC
This sequence comes from Phalangium opilio, assembly GCF_054372755.1. NCBI lineage: Eukaryota > Metazoa > Arthropoda > Arachnida > Opiliones > Phalangiidae > Phalangium > Phalangium opilio. The sequence goes on along the minus strand of NW_028324148.1, from coordinate 1,771,044 downwards.
AAGAGACCTAGCTTTTTTATGCCCAATCACGATGGACAAAATATGTATCTAACAGGGCTCGAACCTGGGACCTTGCACGTGTTAGGCGGACGTGATAACCACTACACCATATATAAGTAGTAATACTGAGTTTTCCGAGAGATCTAGCTAATTTTTAGGCCCAATCACGATGGTCAAAATATGTATCTACCAGGGCTCGAACCTGGGACCTTCCGCGTGTAAAGCGGACGTGATAACCACTACACCATATATAAGTAGTAATACTGAGTTTTCCGAGAGATCTAGCTAATTTTTATGTCCTATCACGATGGTCAAAATATGTATCTACCAGGGCTCGAACCTGGGACCTTCCGCGTGTAAAGCGGACGTGATAACCACTACACCATATATAAGTAGTAATACTGAGTTTTTTGAGAGATCTAGCTAATTTTTATGCCCAATCACGATGGTCAAAATATGTATCTACCAGTGCTCGAACCTGGGACCTTCCGCGTGTAAAGCGGACGTGATAACCACTACAACATAGATACGTAGTAATGCTGAAATTTCAAAGAGACCTAGCTTTTTTATGCCCAATCACGATGGACAAAATATGTGTCTACCAGGCCTCGAACCTGGGACCTTCCCCGTGTAAAGCGGACGTGATAACCACTACACCATAGATACGTAGTAATACTGAGTTTTCCAAGAGACCTAGCTTTTTTATGTCCTATCACGATGGTCAAATTATGCATCTACCAGGGCTCGAACCTGGAACCTTCCGCGTGTAAAGCGGACGTGATAACCACTACAACATAGATACGTAGTAGCGCTGAGTTTTCCAAGAGACCTAGCTTTTTTATGCCCAATCACGATGGACAAAATATGTATCTACCAGGGCTCGAGCATGGGACCTTCCGCGTGTAAAGCGGACGTGATAACCACTACACCATAGATTCGTAGGTGAGCTGAGTTTTCCAAGAGACCTAGCTTTTTTATGCCCAATCACGATGGACAAAATATGTATCTACCAGGGCTCGAACCTGGGACCATCCGCGTGTTAGGCGGACGTGATAACCACTACACCACAGATACGTAGTAATACTGAGTTTTCCAAGAAACCTAGCTTTTTTTATGTCCTATCACGATGGTCAAAATATGTATCTACCAGGACCCGAACCTGGGACCTTCCGCGTGTAAAGCGGACGTGAAAACCACTACACCATAGATACGTAGTAATGCTGAGTTTTCCAAGAGACCTAGCTTTTTTATGCCCAATCACGATGGAAAAATATGTATCTACCCGGGCTCGAACCTGGGACCTTCCGCGTGTAAAGCAGACGTGATAACCACTACACCATATATACGTAGTTATACTGAGTTTTCCGAGAGATCTAGCTAATTTTATGCCCAATCACGATGGACAAAACATGTATCTAACAGGGCTCGAACATGGGACCTTCCGCGTGTAAAGCGGACGTGATAACCACTACTCCCTAGATACGTAGTAATGCTGTGTTTTCCAAGAGACCTAGCTTTTTTTATGTCCTATCACGATGGTCAAAATATGTATCTACCAGAACCCGAACCTGGGACCTTCCGCGTGTAAAGCGGACGTGATAACCACTACACCATAGATACGTAGGAATACTGAGTTTTCCAAGAGAACTAGCTTTTTTATGTCCTATCACGATGGTCAAAATATGTATCTACCAGGGCTCGAACCTGGGACCTTCCGCGTGTAAAGCGGGCGTGATAACCACTACACCATAAATACGTAGTAATGCTGAGTTTTCCAAGAGACCTAGCTTTTTTATGCCCAATCACGATGGAAAAGTATGTATCTACCCGGGCTCGAACCTGGGACCTTCCAAGTTTAAAGCGGACGTGATAACCACTACACCATAATTACGTAGCAATACTGAGTTTTCCAAGAGACCTAGCTTTTTTTATGTCCTATCACGATGGTCAAAATATGTATCTACCAGGGCTCGAACCTGGGACCTTCCGCGTGTTAGGCGGACGTGATAACCACTACACCACAGATACGTAGTAATACTGAGATTTCCGAGAGACCTAGAATATTTTTATGCCCAATCACGATGGAAAAAACATGTATCTACCAGGGCTCGAATCTGGGACCTTCCGCGTGTAAAGCGGACGTGATAACCATTACACTATAGCTACGTAGTAATATTGAGTATTCCAAGAGACCTAGCTTATTTTAATGTCCTATATCTATGGTCAAAATGTGTATCTACCAGGGCTCGAACCTGGGACCTTCCGCGTGTAAAACGGACGTGATAACCCCTACACCATAGATACGTAGTAATACTGAGTTTTCCAAGAGACCTAGCTTTTTTTAATGTCCTATATCGATGGTCAAAATGCGTATCTACGAGGGCTCGAACCTAGGACCTTCCGCGTGTGAAGCGGACGTGATAACCACTACACCATAGATACGTAGTAATGCTGAGTTTTACAAGAGCCCGAGTTTTTTTATGCCCAATCACGATGGACAAAATATGTAGCTAGCAGGGCCCGAACCTGGGACCTTCCGCGTGTAAAGCGGACGTGATAACCACTACACCATAGAAACGTAGTAATATTGAGTTTTCCAAGAGACCTAGCTTTTTTATGTCCTATCACGATGGTCAAAATATGTATCTACCAGGGCTCGTACCTGGGACCTTCCGCGTGTAAAGCGGACGTGATAACCAATACACCATAGATACGTAGTAATGCTAAGTTTTCCAAGAGACCTAGCTTTTTTATGCCCAATCACGATGGACAAAATATGCATCTACCAGCGCTCGAACCTGGGACCTTCCACGTGTTAGGCGGACGTGATAACCACTACACCATATATACGTAGTTATACTGAGTTTTCCGAGAGATCTAGCTAATTTTTATGCCCAATCACGATGGACAAAAAATGTATCTACCAGGGCTCGAACCTGGGACCTTCCGCGTGTAAAGCGGACGTGATAACCACTACTCCCTAGATACGTAGTAATACTGAGTTTTCCAAGAGACCTAGCTTTTTTTATGTCCTATCACGATGGTCAAAATATGTATCTACCAGGACCCGAACCTGGGACCTTCCGCGTGTAAAGCGGACGTGATAACCACTACACCATAGATACGTTTTAATACTGCGTTTTCCAAGAGAACTAGCTTTTTTATGTCCTATCACGATGGTCGAAATATGTATCTACCAGGGCTCGAACCTGGGACCTTCCGCGGGTAAAGCGGACGTGATAACCACTACACCATAGATACGTCGTAATGCTGAGTTTTCCAAGAGACCTAGCTTTTTTATGCCCAATCACGATGGACAAAATATGTATCTAACAGGGCTCGAACCTGGGACCTTCCGCGTGTAAAGCGGACGTGATAACCACTACAACATAGATACGTAGTAATGCTGAAATTTCCAAGAGACCTAGCTTTTTTATGCCCAATCACGATGGACAAAATATGTGTCTACCAGGCCTCGAACCTGGGACCTTCTCCGTGTAAAGCGGACGTGATAACCACTACACCATACATACGTAGTAATACTGAGTTTTCCAAGAGACCTAGCTTTTTTATGTCCTATCACGATGGTCAAATTATGCATCTACCAGGGCTCGAACCTGGAACCTTCCGCGTGAAAAGCGGACGTGATAACCACTACAACATAGATACGTAGTAGCGCTGAGTTTTAAAAGAGACCTAGCTTTTTTATGCCCAATCACGATGGACAAAATATGTATCTACCAGGGCTAGAACATGGGACCTTCCGCGTGTAAAGCGGACGTGATAACCACTACACCATAGATTCGTAATTGAGCTGAGTTTTCCAAGAGACCTAGCTTTTTTATGCCCAATCACGATGGAAAAATATGTATCTACCCGGGCTCGAACCTAGGACCTTCCGCGTGTAAAGCGGACGTGATAAACACTACACCATATATACGTAGTTATACTGAGTTTTCCGAGAGATCTAGCTAATTTTTATGCCCAATCACGATGGACAAAACATGTATCTACCAGGGCTCGAACATGGGACCTTCCGCGTGTAAAGCGTACGTGATAACCACTACTCCCTAGATACGTAGTAATGCTGAGTTTTCCAAGAGACCTAGCTTTTTTTATGTCCTATCACGATGGTCAAAATATGTATCTACCAGAACCCGAACCTGGGACCTTCCGCGTGTAAAGCGGACGTGATAACCACTACATCATAGATACGTAGTAATACTGAGTTTTCCAAGAGAACTAGCTTTTTTATGTCCTATCACGATGGTCAAAATATGTATCTACCAGGGCTCGAACCTGGGACCTTCCGCGTGTAAAGCGGGCGTGATAACCACTACACCATAAATACGTAGTAATGCTGAGTTTACCGAGAGATCTTGCTTTTTTATGCCCAATCACGATGGACAAAATATGTATCTAACAGGGCTCGAACCTGGGACCTTGCACGTGTTAGGCGGACGTGATAACCACTCCACCATATATAAGTAGTAATACTGAGTTTTCCAAGAGACCTAGCTTTTTTATGCCCAATCACGATGGACAAAATATGTATCTACCAGGACCCGAACCTGGGACCTTCCGCGTGTAAAGCGGACGTGATAACCACTACACCATAGATACGTAGTAATACTGAGTTTTCCAAAAGAACTAGCTTTTTTATGTCCTATCACGATGGTCAGAATATGTATCTACCAAGGCTCGAACCTGGGACCTTCCGCGTGTAAAGCGGGCGTGATAACCACTACACCATAAATACGTAGTAGTGCTGAGTTTTCCGAGAGATCTAGCTTTTTTATGCCCAATCACGATGGACAAAATATGTATCTAACAGGGCTCGAACCTGGGACCTTGCACGTGTTAGGCGGACGTGATAACCACGCCACCATATATAAGTAGTAATACTGAGTTTTCCGAGAGATCTAGCTAGTTTTTATGTCCAATTACGATGGACAAAACATGTATCAACCAGGGCTCGAACATGGACCTTCCGCCTGTAAAGCGGACGTGATAACCACTACACCATAGATACGTAGTAATACTGAGTTTTCCAAGAGACCTAGCTTTTTTATGTCCTATCACGATGGTCAAAATATGTATCTACCAGAACCCGAACCTGGGACCTTCCGCGTGTAAAGCGGACGTGATAACCACTACACCATAGATACGTAGTAATAGTGAGTTTTCCAAGAGAACTAGCTTTTTTATGTCCTATCACGATGGTCAAAATATGTATCTACCAGGGCTCGAACCTGGGACCTTCCGCGTGTAAAGCGGGCGTGATAACCACTACACCATAAATACGTAGTAATGCTGAGTTTTCCAAGAGACCTTGCTTTTTTATGCCCAATCACGATGGAAAAATATGTATCTACCCGGGCTCGAACCTGGGACCTTCCGCGTGTAAAGCGGACGTGATAACCACTACACCATAGATACGTAACAATACTGAGTTTTCCAAGAGACCTAGCTTTTTTTATGTCCTATAACGATGGACAAAGTTGTTATCTAACAGGGCTCGAACCTGGGACCTTGCACGTGTTAGGCGGACGTGATAACCACTACACCATATATAAGTAGTAATACTGAGTTTTCCGAGAGATCTAGCTAATTTTTATGCCCAATCACGATGGACAAAATATGTATCTAACAGGGCTCGAACCTGGGACCTTGCACGTGTTAGGCGGACGTGATAATCACTCCACCATATATAAGTAGTAATACTGAGTTTTCCGAGAGACCTAGCTTTTTTATGCCCAGTCACGATGGACAAAATATGTATCTACCAGGGCTAGAACATGGGACCTTCCGCGTATAAAGCGGACGTGATAACCACTACACCATAGATTCGTAATTGAGCTGAGTTTTCCAAGAGACCTAGCTTTTTTATGCCCAATCACGATGGAAAAATATGTATCTACCCGGGCTCGAACCTGGGACCTTCCGCGTGTAAAGCGGACGTGATAAACACTACACCATATATACGTAGTTATACTGAGTTTTCCGAGAGATCTAGCTAATTTTTATGCCCAATCACGATGGACAAAACATGTATCTACCAGGGCTCGAACATGGGACCTTCCGCGTGTAAAGCGGGCGTGATAACCACTACACCATAAATACGTAGTAATGCTGAGTTTACCGAGAGATCTTGCTTTTTTATGCCCAATCACGATGGACAAAATATGTATCTAACAGGGCTCGAACCTGGGACCTTGCACGTGTTAGGCGGACGTGATAACCACTCCACCATATATAAGTAGTAATACTGAGTTTTCCAAGAGACCTAGCTTTTTTATGCCCAATCACGATGGACAAAATATGTATCTACCAGGGCTCGATCATGGGACCTTCCGCGTGTAAAGCGGACGTGATAACCACTACACCGTAGATACGTAGTAATACTGAGTTTTCCAAGAGACCTAGCTTTTTTTGTGTCCTATCACGATGGTCAAAATATGTATCTACCAGGACCCGACCGTGGGACCTTCCGCGTGTAAAGCGGACGTGATAACCACTACACCATAGATACGTAGTAATACTGAGTTTTCCAAAAGAACTAGCTTTTTTATGTCCTATCACGATGGTCAGAATATGTATCTACCAAGGCTCGAACCTGGGACCTTCCGCGTGTAAAGCGGGCGTGATAACCACTACACCATAAATACGTAGTAGTGCTGAGTTTTCCGAGAGATCTAGCTTTTTTATGGACAATCACGATGGACAAAATATGTATCTAACAGGGCTCGAACCTGGGACCTTGCACGTGTTAGGCGGACGTGGTAACCACTCCACCATATATAAGTAGTAATACTGAGTTTTCCGAGAGATCTAGCTAATTTTTATGTCCAATCACGATGGACAAAACATGTATCTACCAGGGCTCGAACATGGACCTTCCGCCTGTAAAGCGGACGTGATAACCACTACTCCCTAGATACGTAGTAATACTGAGTTTTCCAAGAGACCTAGCTTTTTTTATGTCCTATCACGATGGTCAAAATATGTATCTACCAGGACCCGAACCTGGGACCTTCCGCGTGTAAAGCGGACGTAATAACCACTACACCATAGATACGTTTTAATACTGCGTTTTCCAAGAGAACTAGCTTTTTTATGTCCTATCACGATGGTCGAAATATGTATCTACCAGGGCTCGAACCTGGGACCTTCCGCGGGTAAAGCGGACGTGATAACCACTACACCATAGATACGTCGTAATGCTGAGTTTTCCAAGAGACCTAGCTTTTTTATGCCCAATCACGATGGACAAAATATGTATCTAACAGGGCTCGAACCTGGGACCTTGCACGTGTTAGGCGGACGTGATAACCACTACACCATATATAAGTAGTAATACTGAGTTTTCCGAGAGATCTAGCTAATTTTTAGGCCCAATCACGATGGTCAAAATATGTTTCTACCAGGGCTCGAACCTGGGACCTTCCGCGTGTAAAGCGGACGTGATAACCACTACAACATAGATACGTAGTAATGCTGAAATTTCCAAGAGACCTAGCTTTTTTATGCCCAATCACGATGGACAAAATATGTGTCTACCAGGCCTCGAACCTGGGACCTTCTCCGTGTAAAGCGGACGTGATAACCACTACACCATAGATACGTAGTAATACTGAGTTTTCCAAGAGACCTAGCTTTTTTATGTCCTATCACGATGGTCAAATTATGCATCTACCAGGGTTCGAACCTGGAACCTTCCGCGTGTAAAGCGGACGTGATAACCACTACAACATAGATACGTAGTGGCGCTGAGTTTTCCAAGAGACCTAGCTTTTTTATGCCCAATCACGATGGACAAAATATGTATCTAACAGGGCTCGAACCTGGGACCTTGCACGTGTTAGGCGGACGTGATAACCACTCCACCATATATAAGTAGTAATACTGAGTTTTCCGAGAGATCTAGCTAATTTTTATGTCCAATCACGATGGACAAAACATGTATCTACCAGGGCTCGAACATGGACTTTCCGCCTGTAAATCGGACGTGATAACCACTACTCCCTAGATACGTAGTAATACTGAGTTTTCCAAGAGACCTAGCTTTTTTTATGTCCTATCACGATGGTCAAAATATGTATCTACCAGGACCCGAACCTGGGACCTTCCGCGTGTAAAGCGGACGTAATAACCACTACACCATAGATAAGTTTTAATACTGCGTTTTCCAAGAGAACTAGCTTTTTTATGTCCTATAACGATGGTCGAAATATGTATCTTACTGGGCTCGAACCTGGGACCTTCCGCGGGTAAAGCGGACGTGATAACCACTACACCATAGATACGTCGTAATGCTGAGTTTTCCAAGAGACCTAGCTTTTTTATGCCCAATCACGATGGACAAAATATGTATCTAACAGGGCTCGAACCTGGGACCTTGCACGTGTTAGGCGGACGTGATAACCACTACACCATATATAAGTAGTAATACTGAGTTTTCCGAGAGATCTAGCTAATTTTTAGGCCCAATCACGATGGTCAAAATATGTTTCTACCAGGGCTCGAACCTGGGACCTTCCGCGTGTAAAGCGGACGTGATAACCACTACAACATAGATACGTAGTAATGCTGAAATTTCCAAGAGACCTAGCTTTTTTATGCCCAATCACGATGGACAAAATATGTGTCTACCAGGCCTCGAACATGGGACCTTCTCCGTGTAAAGGGGACGTGATAACCACTACACCATAGATACGTAGTAATACTGAGTTTTCCAAGAGACCTAGCTTTTTTATGTCCTATCACGATGGTCAAATTATGCATCTACCAGGGCTCGAACCTGGAACCTTCCGCGTGTAAAGCGGACGTGATAACCACTACAACATAGATACGTAGTAGCGCTGAGTTTTCCAAGAGACCTAGCTTTTTTATGCCCAATCACGATGGACAAAATATGTATCTACCAGGGCTAGAACATGGGAACTTCCGCGTGTAAAGCGGACGTGATAAACACTACACCATATATACGTAGTTATACTGAGTTTTCCGAGAGATCTAGCTAATTTTTATGCCCAATCACGATGGACAAAACATGTATCTACCAGGGCTCGAACATGGGACCTTCCGCGTGTAAAGCGTACGTGATAACCACTACTCCCTAGATACGTAGTAATGCTGAGTTTTCCTAGAGACCTAGCTTTTTTTATGTCCTATCACGATGGTCAAAATATGTATCTACCAGAACCCGAACCTGGGACCTTCCGCGTGTAAAGCGGACGTGATAACCACTACATCATAGATACGTAGTAATACTGAGTTTTCCAAGAGAACTAGCTTTTTTATGTCCTATCACGATGGTCAAAATATGTATCTACCAGGGCTCGAACCTGGGACCTTCCGCGTGTAAAGCGGGCGTGATAACCACTACACCATAAATATGTAGTAGTGCTGAGTTTTCCGAGAGATCTAGCTTTTTTATGCCCAATCACGATGGACAAAATATGTATCTAACAGGGCTCGAACCTGGGACCTTCCGCGTGTAAAGCGGACGTGATAACCACTACACCATACATACGTAACAATACTGAGTTTTCCAAGAGACCTAGCTTTTTTATGTCCTATCACGATGGACAAAGTTGTTATCTAACAGGGCTCGAACCTGGGCCCTTGCACGTGTTAGGCGGACGTGATAACCACTACACCATATATAAGTAGTAACACTGAGTTTTCCGAGAGATCTAGCTAATTTTTATGCCCAATCACGATGGACAAAATATGTATATAACAGGGCTCGAACCTGGGACCTTGCACGTGTTAGGCGGACGTGATAATCACTCCACCATATATAAGTAGTAATACTGAGTTTTCCGAGAGACCTAGCTTTTTTATGCCCAATCACGATGGACAAAATATGTATCTACCAGGGCTCGAACATGGGACCTTCCGCGTGTAAAGCTGACGTGATAACCACTACACCCTAGCTACGTAGCAATACTGAGTTTTCCAAGAGACCTAGCTTTTTTATGTCCTATCACGATGGACAAAGTTGTTATCTAACAGGGCTCGAACCTGGGACCTTCCGCGTGTAAAGCGGACGTGATAACCACTACACCATAGATACGTAGTAATACTGAGTTTTCCGAGAGATCTAGCTAATTTTTAGGCCCAATCACGATGGTCAAAATATGTATCTACCAGGGCTCGAACCTGGGACCTTCCGCGTGTAAAGCGGACGTGATAACCACTACACCATACATACGTAGTAATACTGAGTTTTCCAAGAGACCTAGCTTTTTTATGTCCTATCACGATGGTCAAATTATGCATCTACCAGGGTTCGAACCTGGAACCTTCCGCGTGTAAAGCGGACGTGATAACCACTACAACATAGATACGTAGTAGCGCTGAGTTTTCCAAGAGACCTAGCTTTTTTATGCCCAATCACGATGGACAAAATATGTATCTAACAGGGCTCGAACCTGGGACCTTGCACGTGTTAGGCGGACGTGATAACCACTACACCATATATAAGTAGTAATACTGAGTTTTCCGAGAGATCTAGCTAATTTTTAGGCCCAATCACGATGGTCAAAATATGTTTCTACCAGGGCTCGAACCTGGGACCTTCCGCGTGTAAAGCGGACGTGATAACCACTACAACATAGATACGTAGTAATGCTGAAATTTCCAAGAGACCTAGCTTTTTTATGCCCAATCACGATGGACAAAATATGTGTCTACCAGGCCTCGAACATGGGACCTTCTCCGTGTAAAGGGGACGTGATAACCACTACACCATAGATACGTAGTAATACTGAGTTTTCCAAGAGACCTAGCTTTTTTATGTCCTATCACGATGGTCAAATTATGCATCTACCAGGGCTCGAACCTGGAACCTTCCGCGTGTAAAGCGGACGTGATAACCACTACAACATAGATACGTAGTAGCGCTGAGTTTTCCAAGAGACCTAGCTTTTTTATGCCCAATCACGATGGACAAAATATGTATCTACCAGGGCTAGAACATGGGAACTTCCGCGTGTAAAGCGGACGTGATAAACACTACACCATATATACGTAGTTATACTGAGTTTTCCGAGAGATCTAGCTAATTTTTATGCCCAATCACGATGGACAAAACATGTATCTACCAGGGCTCGAACATGGGACCTTCCGCGTGTAAAGCGTACGTGATAACCACTACTCCCTAGATACGTAGTAATGCTGAGTTTTCCTAGAGACCTAGCTTTTTTTATGTCCTATCACGATGGTCAAAATATGTATCTACCAGAACCCGAACCTGGGACCTTCCGCGTGTAAAGCGGACGTGATAACCACTACATCATAGATACGTAGTAATACTGAGTTTTCCAAGAGAACTAGCTTTTTTATGTCCTATCACGATGGTCAAAATATGTATCTACCAGGGCTCGAACCTGGGACCTTCCGCGTGTAAAGCGGGCGTGATAACCACTACACCATAAATATGTAGTAGTGCTGAGTTTTCCGAGAGATCTAGCTTTTTTATGCCCAATCACGATGGACAAAATATGTATCTAACAGGGCTCGAACCTGGGACCTTCCGCGTGTAAAGCGGACGTGATAACCACTACACCATAGATACGTAACAATACTGAGTTTTCCAAGAGACCTAGCTTTTTTTATGTCCTATCACGATGGACAAAGTTGTTATCTAACAGGGCTCGAACCTGGGCCCTTGCACGTGTTAGGCGGACGTGATAACCACTACACCATATATAAGTAGTAACACTGAGTTTTCCGAGAGATCTAGCTAATTTTTATGCCCAATCACGATGGACAAAATATGTATATAACAGGGCTCGAACCTGGGACCTTGCACGTGTTAGGCGGACGTAATAATCACTCCACCATATATAAGTAGTAATACTGAGTTTTCCGAGAGACCTAGCTTTTTTATGCCCAATCACGATGGACAAAATATGTATCTACCAGGGCTCGAACATGGGACCTTCCGCGTGTAAAGCTGACGTGATAACCACTACACCCTAGCTACGTAGCAATACTGAGTTTTCCAAGAGACCTAGCTTTTTTTATGTCCTATCACGATGGACAAAGTTGTTATCTAACAGGGCTCGAACCTGGGACCTTCCGCGTGTAAAGCGGACGTGATAACCACTACACCATAGATACGTAGTAATACTGAGTTTTCCGAGAGATCTAGCTAATTTTTAGGCCCAATCACGATGGTCAAAATATGTATCTACCAGGGCTCGAACCTGGGACCTTCCGCGTGTAAAGCGGACGTGATAACCACTACACCATACATACGTAGTAATACTGAGTTTTCCAAGAGACCTAGCTTTTTTATGTCCTATCACGATGGTCAAATTATGCATCTACCAGGGTTCGAACCTGGAACCTTCCGCGTGTAAAGCGGACGTGATAACCACTACAACATAGATACGTAGTAGCGCTGAGTTTTCCAAGAGACCTAGCTTTTTTATGCCCAATCACGATGGACAAAATATGTATCTACCAGGGCTAGAACATGGGACCTTCCGCGTGTAAAGCGGACGTGATAACCACTACACCATAGATTCGTAATTTAGCTGAGTTTTCCAAGAGACCTAGCTTTTTTATGCCCAATCACGATGGAAAAATATGTATCTACCCGGGCTCGAACCTGGGACCTTCCGCGTGTAAAGCGGACGTGATAAACACTACACCATATATACGTAGTTATACTGAGTTTTCCGAGAGATCTAGCTAATTTTTATGCCCAATCACGATGGACAAAACATGTATCTACCAGGGCTCGAACATGGGACCTTCCGCGTGTAAAGCGTACGTGATAACCACTACTCCCTAGATACGTAGTAATGCTGAGTTTTCCAAGAGACCTAGCTTTTTTTATGTCCTATCACGATGGTCAAAATATGTATCTACCAGAACCCGAACTGGGACCTTCCGCGTGTAAAGCGGACGTGATAACCACTACATCATAGATACGTAGTAATACTGAGTTTTCCAAGAGAACTAGCTTTTTTATGTCCTATCACGATGGTCAAAATATGTATCTACCAGGGCTCGAACCTGGGACCTTCCGCGTGTAAAGCGGGCGTGATAACCACTACACCATAAATACGTAGTAATGCTGAGTTTACCGAGAGATCTTGCTTTTTTATGCCCAATCACGATGGACAAAATATGTATCTAACACGGCTCGAACCTGGGACCTTGCACGTGTTAGGCGGACGTGATAACCACTCCACCATATATAAGTAGTAATACTGAGTTTTCCAAGAGACCTAGCTTTTTTATGCCCAATCACGATGGACAAAATATGTATCTACCAGGGCTCGAACATGGGACCTTCCGCGTGTAAAGCGGACGTGATAACCACTACACCGTAGATACGTAGTAATACTGAGTTTTCCAAGAGACCTAGCTTGTTTTGTGTCCTATCACGATGGTCAAAATATGTATCTACCAGGACCCGAACCTGGGACCTTCCGCGTGTAAAGCGGACGTGATAACCACTACACCATAGATACGTAGTAATACTGTGTTTTCCAAAAGAACTAGCTTTTTTATGTCCTATCACGATGGTCAGAATATGTATCTACCAAGGCTCGAACCTGGGACCTTCCGCGTGTAAAGCGGACGTGATAACCACTACACCATAAATACGTAGTAGTGCTGAGTTTTCCGAGAGATCTAGCTTTTTTATGCCCAATCACGATGGACAAAATATGTATCTAACAGGGCTCGAACCTGGGACCTTGCACGTGTTAGGCGGACGTGATAACCACGCCACCATATATAAGTAGTAATACTGAGTTTTCCGAGAGATCTAGCTAATTTTTATGTCCAATTACGATGGACAAAACATGTATCTACCAGGGCTCGAACATGGACCTTCCGCCTGTAAAGCGGACGTGATAACCACTACACCATAGATACGTAGTAATACTGAGTTTTCCAAGAGACCTAGCTTTTTTATGTCCTATCACGATGGTCAAAATATGTATCTACCAGAACCCGAACCTGGGACCTTCCGCGTGTAAAGCGGACGTGATAACCACTACACCATAGATACGTAGTAATACTGAGTTTTCCAAGAGAACTAGCTTTTTTATGTCCTATCACGATGGTCAAAATATGTATCTACCAGGGCTCGAACCTGGGACCTTCCGCGTGTAAAGCGGGCGTGATAACCACTACACCATAAATACGTAGTAATGCTGAGTTTTCCAAGAGACCTTGCTTTTTTATGCCCAATCACGATGGAAAAATATGTATCTACCCGGGCTCGAACCTGGGACCTTCCGCGTGTAAAGCCGACGTGATAACCACTACACCATAGATACGTAACAATACTGAGTTTTCCAAGAGACCTAGCTTTTTTTATGTCCTATCACGATGGACAAACTTGTTATCTAACAGGGCTCGAACCTGGGACCTTGCACGTGTTAGGCGGACGTGATAACCACTACACCATATATAAGTAGTAATACTGAGTTTTCCGAGAGATCTAGCTAATTTTTATGCCCAATCACGATGGACAAAATATGTATCTAACAGGGCTCGAACCTGGGACCTTGCACGTGTTAGGCGGACGTGATAATCACTCCACCATATATAAGTAGTAATACTGAGTTTTCCGAGAGACCTAGCTTTTTTATGCCCAATCACGATGGACAAAATATGTATCTACCAGGGCTCGAACATGGGACCTTCCGCGTGTAAAGCTGACGTGATAACCACTACACCCTAGCTACGTAGCAATACTGAGTTTTCCAAGAGACCTAGCTTTTTTTATGTCCTATCACGATGGACAAAGTTGTTATCTAACAGGGCTCGAACCTGGGACCTTCCGCGTGTAAAGCGGACGTGATAACCACTACACCATAGATACGTAGTAATACTGAGTTTTCCAAGAGAACTAGCTTTTTTATGCCCAATCACGATGGACAAAATATGTATCTACCAGGGCTCGAACCTGGGACCATCCGCGTGTTAGGCGGACGTGATAACCACTACACCACAGATACGTAGTAATACTGAGTTTTCCAAGAGACCTAGCTTTTTTTATGTCCTATCACGATGGTCAAAATATGTATCTACCAGGACCCGAACCTGGGACCTTCCGCGTGTAAAGCGGACGTGATAACCACTACAACATAGATACGTCGTAATGCTGAGTTTTCCAAGAGACCTAGCTTTTTATGCCCAATCACGATGGACAAAATATGTATCTAACAGGGCTCGAACTTGGGACCTTGCACGTGGTAGGCGGACGTGATAACCACTACACCATATATAAGTAGTAATACTGAGTTTTCCAAGAGACCTAGCTTTTTTATGTCCTTTCACGATGGTCAAAATATGCATCTACCAGGGCTCGAACCTGGGACCTTCCGCGTGTAAAGCGGACGTGATAACCACTACACCATAGATACGTAACAATACTGAGTTTTCCAAGAGAACTAGCTTTATTATGCCCAATTACGATGGACAAAGTATGTATCTACCAGGTCTCGAACCTGGGACCTTCCGCGTGTAAAGCGGACGTGATAACCACTACACCATAGATACGTAGTAATACTGAGTTTTCCAAGAGACCTAGCTTTTTTATGTCCTATCACGATGGTCAAAATATGTATCTACCAGAACCCGAACCTGGGACCTTCCGCGTGTAAAGCGGACGTGATAACCACTACACCATAGATACGTAGTAATACTGAGTTTTCCAAGAGAACTAGCTTTTTTATGTCCTATCACGATGGTCAAAATATGTATCTACCAGGGCTCGAACCTGGGACCTTCCGCGTGTAAAGCGGACGTGATAACCACTACACCATAGATACGTAGTAATACTGAGTTTTCCAAGAGAACTAGCTTTTTTATGTCCTATCACGATGGTCAAAATATGTATCTACCAGGGCTCGAACCTGGGACCTTCCGCGTGTAAAGCGGGCGTGATAACCACTACACCATAAATACGTAGTAATGCTGAGTTTTCCAAGAGACCTTGCTTTTTTATGCCCAATCACGATGGAAAAATATGTATCTACCCGGGCTCGAACCTGGGACCTTCCGCGTGTAAAGCCGACGTGATAACCACTACACCATAGATACGTAACAATACTGAGTTTTCCAAGAGACCTAGCTTTTTTTATGTCCTATCACGATGGACAAACTTGTTATCTAACAGGGCTCGAACCTGGGACCTTGCACGTGTTAGGCGGACGTGATAACCACTACACCATATATAAGTAGTAATACTGAGTTTTCCGAGAGATCTAGCTAATTTTTATGCCCAATCACGATGGACAAAATATGTATCTAACAGGGCTCGAACCTGGGACCTTGCACGTGTTAGGCGGACGTGATAATCACTCCACCATATATAAGTAGTAATACTGAGTTTTCCGAGAGACCTAGCTTTTTTATGCCCAATCACGATGGACAAAATATGTATCTACCAGGGCTCGAACATGGGACCTTCCGCGTGTAAAGCTGACGTGATAACCACTACACCCTAGCTACGTAGCAATACTGAGTTTTCCAAGAGACCTAGCTTTTTTTATGTCCTATCACGATGGACAAAGTTGTTATCTAACAGGGCTCGAACCTGGGACCTTCCGCGTGTAAAGCGGACGTGATAACCACTACACCATAGATACGTAGTAATACTGAGTTTTCCAAGAGAACTAGCTTTTTTATGCCCAATCACGATGGACAAAATATGTATCTACCAGGGCTCGAACCTGGGACCATCCGCGTGTTAGGCGGACGTGATAACCACTACACCACAGATACGTAGTAATACTGAGTTTTCCAAAAGACCTAGCTTTTTTTATGTCCTATCACGATGGTCAAAATATGTATCTACCAGGACCCGAACCTGGGACCTTCCGCGTGTAAAGCGGACGTGATAACCACTACAACATAGATACGTCGTAATGCTGAGTTTTCCAAGAGACCTAGCTTTTTATGCCCAATCACGATGGACAAAATATGTATCTAACAGGGCTCGAACTTGGGACCTTGCACGTGGTAGGCGGACGTGATAAAAACTACACCATATATAAGTAGTAATACTGAGTTTTCCAAGAGACCTAGCTTTTTTATGTCCTTTCACGATGGTCAAAATATGCATCTACCAGGGCTCGAACCTGGGACCTTCCGCGTGTAAAGCGGACGTGATAACCACTACACCATAGATCCGTAACAATACTGAGTTTTCCAAGAGAACTAGCTTTATTATGCCCAATTACGATGGACAAAGTATGTATCTACCAGGTCTCGAACCTGGGACCTTCCGCGTGTAAAGCGGACGTGATAACCACTACACCATAGATACGTAGTAATGCTGAGTTTTCCAAGAGACCTAGCTATTTTATGTCCTATCACGATGGTCAAAATATGTATCTACCAGGGCTCGAACCTGGGACCTTCCGCGTGTAAAGCGGACGTGATAACCACTACAACATAGATACGTAGTAATGCTGAAATTTCCAAGAGACCTAGCTTTTTTATGCCCAATCACGATGGTCAAAATATGCATCTACCAGGGCTCGAACCTGGGACCTTCCGCGTGTAAAGCGGACGTGATAACCACTGCAACATAGATACGTAGTAGCGCTGAGTTTTCCAAGAGACCTAGCTTTTTTATGCCCAATCACGATAGACAAAATATGTATCTACCAGGTCGCGAACATGGGACCTTCCGCGTGTAAAGCGGACGTGATAACCACTACACCCTAGATACGTAGTAATACTGAGTTTTCCAAGAGACCTAGCTTTTTTTGTGTCCTATCACGATGGTCAAAATATGTATCTACCAGGACCCGAACCTGGGACCTTCCGCGTGTAAAGCGGACGTGATAACCACTACACCATAGATACGTAGTAATACTGAGTTTTCCAAGAGAACTAGCTTTTTTATGTCCTATCACGATGGTCAAAATATGTATCTACCAGGGCTCGAACCTGGGACCTTCCGCGTGTAAAGCGGGCGTGATAACCACTACACCATAAATACGTAGTAATGCTGAGTTTACCGAGAGATCTTGCTTTTTTATGCCCAATCACGATGGACAAAATATGTATCTAACAGGGCTCGAACCTGGGACCTTGCACGTGTTAGGCGGACGTGATAACCACTCCACCATATATAAGTAGTAATACTGAGTTTTCCAAGAGACCTAGCTTTTTTATGCCCAATCACGATGGACAAAATATGTATCTACCAGGGCTCGAACATGGGACCTTCCGCGTGTAAAGCGGACGTGATAACCACTACACCGTAGATACGTAGTAATACTGAGTTTTCCAAGAGACCTAGCTTTTTTTGTGTCCTATCACGATGGTCAAAATATGTATCTACCAGGACCCGAACCTGGGACCTTCCGCGTGTAAAGCGGACGTGATAACCACTACACCATAGATACGTAGTAATACTGAGTTTTCCAAAAGAACTAGCTTTTTTATGTCCTATCACGATGGTCAGAATATGTATCTACCAAGGCTCGAACCTGGGACCTTCCGCGTGTAAAGCGGGCGTGATAACCACTACACCATAAATACGTAGTAGTGCTGAGTTTTCCGAGAGATCTAGCTTTTTTATGCCCAATCACGATGGACAAAATATGTATCTAACAGGGCTCGAACCTGGGACCTTGCACGTGTTAGGCGGACGTGATAACCACTCCTCCATATATAAGTAGTAATAATGAGTTTTCCGAGAGATCTAGCTATTTTTTATGTCCAATCACGATGGACAAAACATGTATCTACCAGGGCTCGAACATGGACCTTCCGCCTGTAAAGCGGACGTGATAACCACTACACCATAGATACGTAGTAATACTGAGTTTTCCAAGAGACCTAGCTTTTTTATGTCCTATCACGATGGTCAAAATATGTATCTACCAGAACCCGAACCTGGGACCATCCGCGTGTAAAGCGGACGTGATAACCACTACACCATAGATACGTAGTAATACTGAGTTTTCCAAGAGAACTAGCTTTTTTATGTCCTATCACGATGGTCAAAATATGTATCTACCAGGGCTCGAACCTGGGACCTTCCTGGTGTAAAGCGGGCGTGATAACCACTACACCATAAATACGTAGTGATGCTGAGTTTTCCAAGAGACCTTGCTTTTTTATGCCCAATCACGATGGAAAAATATGTATCTACCCGGGCTCGAACCTGGGACCTTCCGCGTGTAAAGCGGACGTGATAACCACTACACCATAGATACGTAGCAATACTGAGTTTTCCAAGAGACCTAGCTTTCTTATGTCCTATCACGATGGACAAAGTTGTTATCTAACAGGGCTCGAACCTGGGACCTTGCACGTGTTAGGCGGACGTGATAACCACTACACCATATATAAGTAGTAATACTGAGTTTTCCGAGAGATCTAGCTAATTTTTATGCCCAATCACGATGGACAAAATATGTATCTAACAGGGCTCGAACCTGGGACCTTGCACGTGTTAGGCGGACGTGATAATCACTCCACCATATATAAGTAGTAATACTGAGTTTTCCGAGAGACCTAGCTTTTTTATGCCCAATCACGATGGACAAAATATGTATCTACCAGGGCTCGAACATGGGACCTTCCGCGTGTAAAGCTGACGTGATAACCACTACACCCTAGCTACGTAGCAATACTGAGTTTTCCAAGAGACCTAGCTTTTTTTATGTCCTATCACGATGGACAAAGTTGTTATCTAACAGGGCTCGAACCTGGGACCTTCCGCGTGTAAAGCGGACGTGATAACCACTACACCATAGATACGTAGTAATACTGAGTTTTCCAAGAGAACTAGCTTTTTTATGCCCAATCACGATGGACAAAATATGTATCTACCAGGGCTCGAACCTGGGACCTTCCGCGTGTAAAGCGGACGTGATAACCACTACAACATAGATACGTAGTAATACTGAGTTTTCCAAGAGAACTAGCTTTTTTATGCCCAATCACGATGGACAAAATATGTATCTACCAGGGCTCGAACCTGGGACCTTCCGCGTGTAAAGCGGACGTGATAACCACTACACCATAGATACGTAGTAATCCTGAGTTTTCCAATAGACCTAGTTTTTTTATGTCCTATCACGATGGTCAATATATGTATCTACCAGGACCCGAACCTGGGACCTTCCGCGTGAACAGCGGACGTGATAACCACTATACCATAGATACGTAGTAATACTGAGTTTTCCAAAAGAACTAGCTTTTTTATGTCCTATCACGATGGTCAGAATATGTATCTACCAAGGCTCGAACCTGGGACCTTCCGCGTGTAAAGCGGGCGTGATAACCACTACACCATAAATACGTAGTAGTGCTGAGTTTTCCGAGAGATCTAGCTTTTTTATGCCCAATCACGATGGACAAAATATGTATCTAACAGGGCTCGAACCTGGGACCTTGCACGTGTTAGGCGGACGTGATAACCACTCCGCCATATATAAGTAGTAATAATGAGTTTTCCGAGAGATCTAGCTATTTTTTATGTCCAATCACGATGGACAAAACATGTATCTACCAGGGCTCGAACATGGACCTTCCGCCTGAAAAGCGGACGTGATAACCACTACACCATAGATACGTAGTAATACTGAGTTTTCCAAGAGACCTAGCTTTTTTATGTCCTATCACGATGGTCAAAATATGTATCTACCAGAACCCGAACCTGGGACCATCCGCGTGTAAAGCGGACGTGATAACCACTACACCATAGATACGTAGTAATACTGAGTTTTCCAAGAGAACTAGCTTTGTTATGTCCTATCACGATGGTCAAAATATGTATCTACCAGGGCTCGAACCTGGGACCTTCCGCGTGTAAAGCGGGCGTGATAACCACTACACCATAAATACGTAGTAATGCTGAGTTTTCCAAGAGACCTTGCTTTTTTATGCCCAATCACGATGGAAAAATATGTATCTACCCGGGCTCGAACCTGGGACCTTCCGCGTGTAAAGCGGGCGTGATAACCACTACACCATAAATACGTAGTGATGCTGAGTTTTCCAAGAGACCTTGCTTTTTTATGCCCAATCACGATGGAAAAATATGTATCTACCCGGGCTCGAACCTGGGACCTTCCGCGTGTAAAGCGGACGTGATAACCACTACACCATAGATACGTAGCAATACTGAGTTTTCCAAGAGACCTAGCTTTTTTATGTCCTATCACGATGGACAAAGTTGTTATATAACAGGGCTCGAACCTGGGACCTTGCACGTGTTAGGCGGACGTGATAACCACTACACCATATATAAGTAGTAATACTGAGTTTTCCGAGAGATCTAGCTAATTTTTATGCCCAATCACGATGGACAAAATATGTATCTAACAGGGCTCGAACCTGGGACCTTGCACATGTTAGGCGGACGTGATAATCACTCCACCATATATAAGTAGTAATACTGAGTTTTCCGAGAGACCTAGCTTTTTTATGCCCAATCACGATGGACAAAATATGTATCTACCAGGGCTCGAACATGGGACCTTCCGCGTGTAAAGCTGACGTGATAACCACTACACCCTAGCTACGTAGCAATACTGAGTTTTCCAAGAGACCTAGCTTTTTTTATGTCCTATCACGATGGACAAAGTTGTTATCTAACAGGGCTCGAACCTGGGACCTTCCGCGTGTAAAGCGGACGTGATAACCACTACACCATAGATACGTAGTAATACTGAGTTTTCCAAGAGAACTAGCTTTTTTATGCCCAATCACGATGGACAAAATATGTATCTACCAGGGCTCGAACCTGGGACCTTCCGCGTGTAAAGCGGACGTGATAACCACTACAACATAGATACGTAGTAATACTGAGTTTTCCAAGAGAACTAGCTTTTTTATGCCCAATCACGATGGACAAAATATGTATCTACCAGGGCTCGAACCTGGGACCTTCCGCGTGTAAAGCGGACGTGATAACCACTACACCATAGATACGTAGTAATCCTGAGTTTTCCAATAGACCTAGTTTTTTTATGTCCTATCACGATGGTCAATATATGTATCTACCAGGACCCGAACCTGGGACCTTCCGCGTGAAAAGCGGACGTGATAACCACTATACCATAGATACGTAGTAATACTGAGTTTTCCAAAAGAACTAGCTTTTTTATGTCCTATCACGATGGTCAGAATATGTATCTACCAAGGCTCGAACCTGGGACCTTCCGCGTGTAAAGCGGGCGTGATAACCACTACACCATAAATACGTAGTAGTGCTGAGTTTTCCGAGAGATCTAGCTTTTTTATGCCCAATCACGATGGACAAAATATGTATCTAACAGGGCTCGAACCTGGGACCTTGCACGTGTTAGGCGGACGTGATAACCACTCCACCATATATAAGTAGTAATAATGAGTTTTCCGAGAGATCTAGCTATTTTTTATGTCCAATCACGATGGACAAAACATGTATCTACCAGGGCTCGAACATGGACCTTCCGCCTGAAAAGCGGACGTGATAACCACTACACCATAGATACGTAGTAATACTGAGTTTTCCAAGAGACCTAGCTTTTTTATGTCCTATCACGATGGTCAAAATATGTATCTACCAGAACCCGAACCTGGGACCATCCGCGTGTAAAGCGGACGTGATAACCACTACACCATAGATACGTAGTAATACTGAGTTTTCCAAGAGAACTAGCTTTGTTATGTCCTATCACGATGGTCAAAATATGTATATACCAGGGCTCGAACCTGGGACCTTCCGCGTGTAAAGCGGGCGTGATAACCACTACACCATAAATACGTAGTAATGCTGAGTTTTCCAAGAGACCTTGCTTTTTTATGCCCAATCACGATGGAAAAATATGTATCTACCCGGGCTCGAACCTGGGACCTTCCGCGTGTAAAGCGGACGTGATAACCACTACACCATAGATACGTAGCAATACTGAGTTTTCCAAGAGACCTAGCTTTTTTATGTCCTATCACGATGGACAAAGTTGTTATCTAACAGGGCTCGAACCTGGGACCTTGCACGTGTTAGGCGGACGTGATAACCACTACACCATATATAAGTAGTAATACTGAGTTTTCCGAGAGATCTAGCTAATTTTTATGCCCAATCACGATGGACAAAATATGTATCTAACAGGGCTCGAACCTGGGACCTTGCACGTGTTAGGCGGACGTGATAATCACTCCACCATATATAAGTAGTAATACTGAGTTTTCCGAGAGACCTAGCTTTTTTATGCCCAATCACGATGGACAAAATATGTATCTACCAGGGCTCGAACATGGGACCTTCCGCGTGTAAAGCTGACGTGATAACCACTACACCCTAGCTACGTAGCAATACTGAGTTTTCCAAGAGACCTAGCTTTTTTTATGTCCTATCACGATGGACAAAGTTGTTATCTAACAGGGCTCGAACCTGGGACCTTCCGCGTGTAAAGCGGACGTGATAACCACTACACCATAGATACGTAGTAATACTGAGTTTTCCAAGAGAACTAGCTTTTTTATGCCCAATCACGATGGACAAAATATGTATCTACCAGGGCTCGAACCTGGGACCTTCCGCGTGTAAAGCGGACGTGATAACCACTACAACATAGATACGTAGTAATACTGAGTTTTCCAAGAGAACTAGCTTTTTTATGCCCAATCACGATGGACAAAATATGTATCTACCAGGGCTCGAACCTGGGACCTTCCGCGTGTAAAGCGGACGTGATAACCACTACACCATAGATACGTAGTAATCCTGAGTTATCCAATAGACCTAGTTTTTTTATGTCCTATCACGATGGTCAATGTATGTATCTACCAGGACCCGAACCTGGGACCTTCCGCGTGAAAAGCGGACGTGATAACCACTATACCATAGATACGTAGTAATACTGAGTTTTCCAAGAGAACTAGCTTTTTTATGCCCAATCACGATGGACAAAATATGTATCTACCAGGGCTCGAACCTGGGACCTTCCGCGTGTAAAGCGGACGTGATAACCACTACACAATAGATACGTATTAATACTGAGTTTTCCAAGAGACCTATCTTTTTTATGCCCAATCACGATGGACAAAATATGTATCTACCAGGGCTCGAACCTGGGACCTTCCGCGTGTAAAGCGGACGTGATAACCACTACACCATATATAAGTAGTAATACTGAGTTTTCCGAGAGATCTAGCTAATTTTTATGCCCAATCACGATGGACAAAATATGTATCTAACAGGGCTCGAACTTGGGACCTTGCACGTGTTAGGCGGACGTGATAACCACTACACCATATATAAGTAGTAATACTGAGTTTTCCGAGAGATCTAGCTAATTTTTATGCCCAATCACGATGGACAAAATATGTATCTAACAGGGCTCGAACCTGGGACCTTGCACGTGTTAGGCGGACGTGATACTCACTCCACCATATATAAGTAGTAACACTGAGTTTTCCGAGAGACCTAGCTTTTTTATGCCCATTCACGATGGACAAAATATGTATCTACCAGGGCTCGAACATGGGACCTTCCGCGTGTAAAGCGGACGTGATAACCACTACACCCTAGCTACGTAGCAATACTGAGTTTTCCAAGAGACCTAGCTTTTTTTATGTCCTATCACGATGGTCAAAATATGTTTCTACCAGGACCCGAACCTGGGACCTTCCGCGTGTAAAGCGGACGTGATAACCACTACACCATAGATACGTAGTAATACTGATTTTTCCAAGAGAACTAGCTTTTTTATGCCCAATCACGATGGACAAAATGTGTATCTACCAGGGCTCGAACCTGGGACCTTCCGCGTGTAAAGCGGACGTGATAACCACTACACCATAGATACGTAGTAATACTGAGTTTTCCAAGAGAACTAGCTTTTTTATGCCCAATCACGATGGACAAAATATGTATCTACCAGGGCTCGAACCTGGGACCTTCCGCGTGTAAAGCGGACGTGATAACCACTACACAATAGATACGTATTAATACTGAGTTTTCCAAGAGACCTAGCTTTTTTATGTCCTATCACGATGGTCAAAATATGTATCTACCAGGGCTCGAACATGGGACCTTCCGCGTGTAAAGCGGACGTGATAACCACTACACCATAGATACGTAGGAATACTGAGTTTTCCAAGAGACCTAGCTTTTTTTGTGTCCTATCACGATGGTCAAAATATGTATCTACCAGGACCCGAACCTGGGACCTTCCGCGTGTAAAGCGGACGTGATAACCACTACACCATAGATACGTAGTAATACTGAGTTTTCCAAGAGAACTAGCTTTTTTATGTCCTATCACGATGGTCAAAATATGCATCTACCAGGGCTCGAACCTGGGACCTGTCGCGTGTAAAGCGGGCGTGATAACCACTACACCAAAAATACGTAGTAATGCTGAGTTTTCCGAGAGATCTAGCTTTTTTATGCCCAATCACGATGGACAAAATATGTGTCTACCAGGGCTCGAACCTGGGACCTTGCACGTGTTAGGCGGACGTGATAACCACTCCACCTTACATAAGTAGTAATACTGAGTTTTCCGAGAGATCTAGCTAATTTTTATGCCCAATCACGATGGACAAAACATGTATCTACCAGGGCTCGAACATGGGACCTTCCGCGTGTAAAGCGGACGTGATAACCACTACAACATAGATACGTAGTAGCGCTGAGTTTTCCAAGAGACCTAGCTTTTTTATGCCCAATCACGATGGACAAAATATGTATCTACCAGGGCTCGAACATGGGACCTTCCGCGTGTAAAGCGGACGTGATAACCACTACACCGTAGATACGTAGTAATACTGAGTTTTCCAAGAGACCTAGCTTTTTTTGTGTCCTATCTAGGGTTCTAAATCGGTAAATTACCATGGTAATTTACACGGTAATTTACCATGGTAACTGTAATTTACGATTTTCTCGGGTAAATTACGAAAACGGTAATTACCCTGGTAATTACCGTGGTAATTTACGCTGGTAAATTAACACGATGGTAATTTACCACCGAATTTTAATTTGCTTCACTTTCAAAATGGTCTAAAGGCTCCATATTTTGCTCTACTCGTGCATGCACACTAATTTCTTCCCATATGAATAAGTCTTAAAAGGTCGAACGGCAAGCGTGGGAAAAATTTGATTAAGGAAATGAAATTTGATTTTCTCGTCTATTCTTGTTGTCGAGTTCGTTTGCTTTAGCTGGAAAGCTGAAGTTGTTAGAATTTTCTAGAGATGGGCATGGGCCCATACCGATACCAATATCGGCACCAAAATTTGACTAAACCGATATATCGGTATTTGTTTAAACTGGTATCGGCCCTTCTCTAGAATTTGGTTCTAAAAACGTGAAACAGCAAAAATTCGCAAAATTGGTAAGAAGAAGAAAGTGGATGTTGCTGTTCAAAAGTATTTTGAGCTGCAAACATCAAAACTCGATGTTTAAATAATGTAAGACACTATGCTATAAAAAGAATACCTGTGTTCAAGTGATATTTTCATTATTTAGCTTAAAAACGATCAATATAATTTAATTTTTGAATTTTCGTAAATTACCATGAACGGTAATTTACGCGGTAAATTACGGTGTAATTTACCATTTTCCAAAATTACCGTAATTTTCGAACCCTAGTCCTATCACGATGGTCAAAATATGTATCTACCAGGACCCGAACCTGGGACCTTCCGCGTGTAAAGCGGACGTGATAACCACTACAACATAGATACGTAGTAATACTGAGTTTTCCAAAAGAACTAGCTTTTTTATGTCCTATCACGATGGTCAGAATATGTATCTACCAGGGCTCGAACCTGGGACCTTCCGCGTGTAAAGCGGGCGTGATAACCACTACACCATAAATACGTAGTAGTGCTGAGTTTTCCGAGAGATCTAGCTTTTTTATGCCCAATCACGATGAACAAAATATGTATCTAACAGGGCTCGAACCTGGGACCTTGCACGTGTTAGGCGGACGTGATAACCACTCCACCATATATAAGTAGTAATACTGAGTTTTCCGAGAGATCTAGCTAATTTTTATGTCCAATCACGATGGACAAAACATGTACCTACCAGGGCTCGAACATGGACCTTCCGCCTGTAAAGCGGACGTGATAACCACTACACCATAGATACGTAGTAATACTGAGTTTTCCAAGAGACCTAGCTTTTTATGTCCTATCACGATGGTCAAAATATGTATCTACCAGAACCCGAACCTGGGACCTTCCGCGTGTAAAGCGGACGTGATAACCACTACACCATAGATACGTAGTAATACTGAGTTTTCCAAGAGAACTAGCTTTTTTATGTCCTATCACGATGGTCAAAATATGTATCTACCAGGGCTCGAACCTGGGACCTTCCGCGTGTAAAGCGGGCGTGATAACCACTACACCATAAATACGTAGTAATGCTGAGTTTTCCAAGAGACCTAGCTTTTTTATGCCCAATCACGATGGAAAAATATGTATCTACCCGGGCTCGAACCTGGGACCTTCCGCGTGTAAAGCGGACGTGATAACCACTACACCCTAGCTACGTAGCAATACTGAGTTTTCCAAGAGACCTAGCTTTTTTTATGTCCTATCACGATGGTCAAAATATGTATCTACCAGGACCCGAACCTGGGACCTTCCGCGTGTAAAGCGGACGTGATAACCACTACACCATAGATACGTAGTAATACTGAGTTTTCCAAGAGAACTAGCTTTTTTATGCCCAATCACGATGGACAAAATATGTATCTACCAGGGCTCGAACCTGGGACCTTCCGCGTGTAAAGCGGACGTGATAACCACTACACCATAGATACGTAGTAATCCTGAGTTTTCCAATAGACCTAGCTTTTTTATGTCCTATCACGATGGTCAATATATGTATCTACCAGGACCCGAACCTGGGACCTTCCGCGTGAAAAGCGGACGTGATAACCACTACACCATAGATACGTAGTAATACTGAGTTTTCCAAGAGAACTAGCTTTTTTATGCCCAATCACGATGGACAAAATATGTATCTACCAGGGCTCGAACCTGGGACCTTCCGCGTGTAAAGCGGACGTGATAACCACTACACAATAGATACGTATTAATACTGAGTTTTCCAAGAGACCTAGCTTTTTTATGTCCTATCACGATGGTCAAAATATGTATCTACCAGGGCTCGAACATGGGACCTTCCGCGTGTAAAGCGGACGTGATAACCACTACACCATAGATACGTAGGAATACTGAGTTTTCCAAGAGACCTATCTTTTTTGTGTCCTATCACGATGGTCAAAATATGTATCTACCAGGACCCGAACCTGGGACCTTTCGCGTGTAAAGCGGGCGTGATAACCACTACACCATAAATACGTAGTAATGCTGAGTTTTCCGAGAGATCTAGCTTTTTTATGCCCAATCACGATGGACAAAATATGTGTACCAGGGCTCGAACCTGGGACCTTGCACGTGTTAGGCGGACGTGATAACCACTCCACCTTACATAAGTAGTAATACTGAGTTTTCCGAGAGATCTAGCTAATTTTTATGCCCAATCACGATGGACAAAACATGTATCTACCAGGGCTCGAACATGGGACCTTCCGCGTGTAAAGCGGACGTGATAACCACTACACCATAGATACGTAGTAATACTGAGTTTTCCAAGTGACCTAGCTTTTTTATGTCCTATCACGATGGTCAAAATATGTATCTACCAGGGCTCGAACCTGGGACCTTCCGCGTGTAAAGCGGACGTGATAACCACTACAACATAGATACGTAGTAGTGCTGAGTTTTCCAAGAGACCTAGCTTTTTTATGCCCAATCACGATTGACAAAATATGTATCTACCAGGGCTCGAACATGGGACCTTCCGCGTGTAAAGCGGACGTTATAACCACTACACCGTAGATACGTAGTAATACTGAGTTTTCCAAGAGACCTAGCTTTTTTTGTGTCCTATCACGATGGTCAAAATATGTATCTACCAGGACCCGAACCTGGGACCTTCCGCGTGTAAAGCGGACGTGATAACCACTACACCATAGATACGTAGCAATACTGAGTTTTCCAAGAGACCTAACTTTTTTTATGTCCTATCACGATGGTCAAAATATGTATCTACCTGGGCTCGAACCTGGGACCTTCCTCGAGTAAAGCGGACGTGATAACCACAACACCATAGATACGTCGTAATGCTGAGTTTTCCAAGAGACCTAGCTTTTTCATGCCCTATCACGATGGACAAAGTAGTTATCTAACAGGGCTCGAACCTGGGACCTTGCACGTGTTAGGCGGACGTGATAACCACTACACCATATATAAGTAGTAATACTGAGTTTTCCGAGAGATCTAGCTAATTTTTATGCCCAATCACGATGGTCAAAATATGTATCTACCAGGGCTCGAACCTGGGACCTTCCGTGTGTAAAGCGGACGTGATAACCACTACAACATAGATACGTAGTAATGCTGAAATTTCCAAGAGACCTAGCTTTTTTATGCCCAATCACGATGGACAAAATATGTGTCTACCTGGCCTCGAACCTGGGACCTTCCCCGTGTAAAGCGGACGTGATAACCACTACACCATAGATACGTAGTGATACTGAGTTTTCCAAGAGACCTAGCTTTTTTATGTCCTATCACGATGGTCAAATTATGCATCTACCAGGGCTCGAACCCGGAACCTTCCGCGTGTAAAGCGGACGTGATAACCACTACAACATAGATACGTAGTAGCGCTGAGTTTTCCAAGAGACCTAGCTTTTTTATGCCCAATCACGATGGACAAAATATGTATCTACCAGGGCTCGAACATGGGACCTTCCGCGTGTAAAGCGGACGTGATAACCACTACACCATACATTCGTAGTTGAGCTGCGTTTTCCAAGAGACCTAGCTTTTTATGCCCAATCACGATGGACAAAATATGTATCTACCAGGGCTCGAACCTGGGACCTTCCGCGTGTAAAGCGGACGTGATAACCACTACAACATAGATACGTAGTAATGCTGAAATTTCCAAGAGACCTAGCTTTTTTATGCCCAATCACGATGGTCAAAATATGCATCTACCAGGGCTCGAACCTGGGACCTTCCGCGTGTAAAGCGGACGTGATAACCACTACAACATAGATACGTAGTAGCGCTGAGTTTTCCAAGAGACCTAGCTTTTTTATGCCCAATCACGATGGACAAAATATTAGCTACCAGGGCTCGAACATGGGACCTTCCGCGTGTAAAGCGGACGTGATAACCACTACACCCTAGATACGTAGTAATACTGAGTTTTCCAAGAGACCTAGCTTTTTTTGTGTCCTATCACGATGGTCAAAATATGTATATATCAGGACCCGAGCCCGGGACCTTCCGCGTGTAAAGCGGACGTGATAACCACTACACCATAGATACGTAGTAATACTGAGTTTTCCGAGAGATCTAGCTTTTTTATGCCCAATCACGATGGACAAAATATGTGTACCAGGGCTCGAACCTGGGACCTTGCACGTGTTAGGCGGACGTGATAACCACTCCACCTTACATAAGTAGTAATACTGAGTTTTCCGAGAGATCTAGCTAATTTTTATGCCCAATCACGATGGACAAAACATGTATCTACCAGGGCTCGAACATGGGACCTTCCGCGTATAAAGCGGACGTGATAACCACTACACCATAGATACGTAGTAATACTGAGTTTTCCAAGTGACCTAGCTTTTTTATGTCCTATCACGATGGTCAAAATATGTATCTACCAGGGCTCGAACCTGGGACCTTCCGCGTGTAAAGCGGACGTGATAACCACTACAACATAGATACGTAGTAGTGCTGAGTTTTCCAAGAGACCTAGCTTTTTTATGCCCAATCACGATTGACAAAATATGTATCTACCAGGGCTCGAACATGGGACCTTCCGCGTGTAAAGCGGACGTTATAACCACTACACCGTAGATACGTAGTAATACTGAGTTTTCCAAGAGACCTAGCTTTTTTTGTGTCCTATCACGATGGTCAAAATATGTATCTACCAGGACCCGAACCTGGGACCTTCCGCGTGTAAAGCGGACGTGATAACCACTACACCATAGATACGTAGCAATACTGAGTTTTCCAAGAGACCTAACTTTTTTTATGTCCTATCACGATGGTCAAAATATGTATCTACCTGGGCTCGAACCTGGGACCTTCCTCGAGTAAAGCGGACGTGATAACCACAACACCATAGATACGTCGTAATGCTGAGTTTTCCAAGAGACCTAGCTTTTTCATGCCCAATCACGATGGACAAAGTAGTTATCTAACAGGGCTCGAACCTGGGACCTTGCACGTGTTAGGCGGACGTGATAACCACTACACCATATATAAGTAGTAATACTGAGTTTTCCGAGAGATCTAGCTAATTTTTATGCCCAATCACGATGGTCAAAATATGTATCTACCAGGGCTCGAACCTGGGACCTTCCGTGTGTAAAGCGGACGTGATAACCACTACAACATAGATACGTAGTAATGCTGAAATTTCCAAGAGACCTAGCTTTTTTATGCCCAATCACGATGGACAAAATATGTGTCTACCTGGCCTCGAACCTGGGACCTTCCCCGTGTAAAGCGGACGTGATAACCACTACACCATAGATACGTAGTGATACTGAGTTTTCCAAGAGACCTAGCTTTTTTATGTCCTATCACGATGGTCAAATTATGCATCTACCAGGGCTCGAACCCGGAACCTTCCGCGTGTAAAGCGGACGTGATAACCACTACAACATAGATACGTAGTAGCGCTGAGTTTTCCAAGAGACCTAGCTTTTTTATGCCCAATCACGATGGACAAAATATGTATCTACCAGGGCTCGAACATGGGACCTTCCGCGTGTAAAGCGGACGTGATAACCACTACACCATACATTCGTAGTTGAGCTGCGTTTTCCAAGAGACCTAGCTTTTTATGCCCAATCACGATGGACAAAATATGTATCTACCAGGGCTCGAACCTGGGACCTTCCGCGTGTAAAGCGGACGTGATAACCACTACAACATAGATACGTAGTAATGCTGAAATTTCCAAGAGACCTAGCTTTTTTATGCCCAATCACGATGGTCAAAATATGCATCTACCAGGGCTCGAACCTGGGACCTTCCGCCTGTAAAGCGGACGTGATAACCACTACAACATAGATACGTAGTAGCGCTGAGTTTTCCAAGAGACCTAGCTTTTTTATGCCCAATCACGATGGACAAAATATTAGCTACCAGGGCTCGAACATGGGACCTTCCGCGTGTAAAGCGGACGTGATAACCACTACACCCTAGATACGTAGTAATACTGAGTTTTCCAAGAGACCTAGCTTTTTTTGTGTCCTATCACGATGGTCAAAATATGTATATATCAGGACCCGAGCCCGGGACCTTCCGCGTGTAAAGCGGACGTGATAACCACTACACCATAGATACGTAGTAATACTGAGTTTTCCAAGAGAACTAGCTTTTTTATGTCCTATCACGATGGTCAAAATATGTATCTACCAGGGCTCGAACCTGGGACCTTCCGCGTGTAAAGCGGGCGTGATAACCACTACACCATAAATACGTAGTAATGCTGAGTTTTCCGAGAGATCTTGCTTTTTTATGCCCAATCACGATGGACAAATATGTATCTAACAGGGCTCGAACCTCGGACCTTGCACGTGTTAGGCGGACGTGATAACCACTCCACCATATATAAGTAGTAATACTGAGTTTTCCGAGAGATCTAGCTAATTTTTATGCCCAATCACGATGGACAAAACATGTATCTACCAGGGCTCGAACATGGGACCTTCCGCGTGTAAAGCGGACGTGATAACCACTACAACATTGATACGTAGTAATGCTGAAATTTCCAAGAGCCCTAGCTTTTTTATGCCCAATCACGATGGACAAAATATGTGTCTACCAGGCCTCGAACCTGGGACCTTCCCCGTGTAAAGCGGACGTGATAACCACTACACCATAGATACGTAGTGATACTGAGTTTTCCAAGAGACCTAGCTTTTTTATGTCCTATCACGATGGTCAAATTATGCATCTACCAGGGCTCGAACCTGGAACCTTCCGCGTGTATAGCGGACGTGATAACCACTACAACATAGATACGTAGTAGCGCTGAGTTTTCCAAGAGACCTAGCTTTTTTATGCCCAATCACGATGGACAAAATATGTATCTACCAGGGCTCGAACATGGGACCTTCCGCGTGTAAAGCGGACGTGATAACCACTACACCATAGATTCGTAGTTGAGCTGAGTTTTCCAAGAGACCTAGCTTTTTTATGCCCAATCACGATGGACAAAATATGTATCTACCAGGGCTCGAACCTGGGACCATCCGCGTGTTAGGCGGACGTGATAACCACTACACCACAGATACGTAGTAGTACTGAGTTTTCCAAGAGACCTAGCTTTTTTTATGTCCTATCACGATGGTCAAAATATGTATCTACCAGGACCCGAACCTGGGACCTTCCGCGTGTAAAGCGGACGTGATAACCACTACACCAAAGATACGTAATAATACTAACTTTTCCAAGAGAACTAGCTTTTTTATGCCCAATCACGATGGACAAAGTATGTATCTACCAGGGCTCGAACCTGGGACCTTCCGCGTGTAAAGCGGACGTGATAACCACTACACCATAGATACGTAGTAATAATGAGTTTTCCAAGAGACCTAGCTTTTTTATGTCCTATCACGATGGTCAGAATATGTATCTACCAGGGCTCGAACATGGGACCTTCCGCGTGTAAAGCGGACGTGATAACCACTACACCCTAGATACGTAGTAATACTGAGTTTTCCAAGAGACCTAGCTTTTTTGTGTCCTATCACGATGGTCAAAATATGTATCTACCAGGACCCGAACCCGGGACCTTCCGCGTGTAAAGCGGACGTGATAACCACTACACCATAGATACGTAGTAATACTGAGTTTTCCAAGAGAACTAGCTTTTTTATGTCCTATCACGATGGTCAAAATATGTATCTACCAGGGCTCGAACCTGGGACCTTCCGCGTGTATAGCGGACGTGATAACCACTACAACATAGATACGTAGTAGCGCTGAGTTTTCCAAGAGACCTAGCTTTTTTATGCCCAATCACGATGGACAAAATATGTATCTACCAGGGCTCGAACATGGGACCTTCCGCGTGTAAAGCGGACGTTATAAACACTACACCGTAGATACGTAGTAATACTGAGTTTTCCAAGAGACCTAGCTTTTTTTGTGTCCTATCACGATGGTCAAAATATGTATCTACCAGGACCCGAACCTGGGACCTTCCGCGTGTAAAGCGGACGTGATAACCACTACACCATAGATACGTAGCAATACTGAGTTTTCCAAGAGACCTAACTTTTTTTATGTCCTATCACGATGGTCAAAATATGTATCTACCTGGGCTCGAACCTGGGACCTTCCTCGAGTAAAGCGGACGTGATAACCACAACACCATAGATACGTCGTAATGCTGAGTTTTCCAAGAGACCTAGCTTTTTCATGCCCAATCACGATGGACAAAGTAGTTATCTAACAGGGCTCGAACCTGGGACCTTGCACGTGTTAGGCGGACGTGATAACCACTACACCATATATAAGTAGTAATACTGAGTTTTCCGAGAGATCTAGCTAATTTTTATGCCCAATCACGATGGTCAAAATATGTATCTACCAGGGCTCGAACCTGGGACCTTCCGTGTGTAAAGCGGACGTGATAACCACTACAACATAGATACGTAGTAATGCTGAAATTTCCAAGAGACCTAGCTTTTTTATGCCCAATCACGATGGACAAAATATGTGTCTACCTGGCCTCGAACCTGGGACCTTCCCCGTGTAAAGCGGACGTGATAACCACTACACCATAGATACGTAGTGATACTGAGTTTTCCAAGAGACCTAGCTTTTTTATGTCCTATCACGATGGTCAAATTATGCATCTACCAGGGCTCGAACCCGGAACCTTCCGCGTGTAAAGCGGACGTGATAACCACTACAACATAGATACGTAGTAGCGCTGAGTTTTCCAAGAGACCTAGCTTTTTTATGCCCAATCACGATGGACAAAATATGTATCTACCAGGGCTCGAACATGGGACCTTCCGCGTGTAAAGCGGACGTGATAACCACTACACCATACATTCGTAGTTGAGCTGCGTTTTCCAAGAGACCTAGCTTTTTATGCCCAATCACGATGGACAAAATATGTATCTACCAGGGCTCGAACCTGGGACCTTCCGCGTGTAAAGCGGACGTGATAACCACTACACCCTAGATACGTAGTAATACTGAGTTTTCCAAGAGACCTAGCTTTTTTTGTGTCCTATCACGATGGTCAAAATATGTATATATCAGGACCCGAGCCCGGGACCTTCCGCGTGTAAAGCGGACGTGATAACCACTACACCATAGATACGTAGTAATACTGAGTTTTCCAAGAGAACTAGCTTTTTTATGTCCTATCACGATGGTCAAAATATGTATCTACCAGGGCTCGAACCTGGGACCTTCCGCGTGTAAAGCGGGCGTGATAACCACTACACCATAAATACGTAGTAATGCTGAGTTTTCCGAGAGATCTTGCTTTTTTATGCCCAATCACGATGGACAAATATGTATCTAACAGGGCTCGAACCTCGGACCTTGCACGTGTTAGGCGGACGTGATAACCACTCCACCATATATAAGTAGAAATACTGAGTTTTCCGAGAGATCTAGCTAATTTTTATGCCCAATCACGATGGACAAAACATGTATCTACCAGGGCTCGAACATGGGACCTTCCGCGTGTAAAGCGGACGTGATAACCACTACAACATTGATACGTAGTAATGCTGAAATTTCCAAGAGACCTAGCTTTTTTATGCCCAATCACGATGGACAAAATATGTATCTACCAGGGCTCGAACATGGGACCTTCCGCGTGTAAAGCGGACGTGATAACCACTACACCATAGATTCGTAGTTGAGCTGAGTTTTCCAAGAGACCTAGCTTTTTTATGCCCAATCACGATGGACAAAATATGTATCTACCAGGGCTCGAACCTTGGACCATCCGCGTGTTAGGCGGACGTGATAACCACTACACCACAGATACGTAGTAGTACTGAGTTTTCCAAGAGACCTAGCTTTTTTTATGTCCTATCACGATGGTCAAAATATGTATCTACCAGGACCCGAACCTGGGACCTTCCGCGTGTAAAGCGGACGTGATAACCACTACACCAAAGATACGTAATAATACTAACTTTTCCAAGAGAACTAGCTTTTTTATGCCCAATCACGATGGACAAAGTATGTATCTACCAGGGCTCGAACCTGGGACCTTCCGCGTGTAAAGCGGACGTGATAACCACTACACCATAGATACGTAGTAATAATGAGTTTTCCATGAGACCTAGCTTTTTTATGTCCTATCACGATGGTCAGAATATGTATCTACCAGGGCTCGAACATGGGACCTTCCGCGTGTAAAGCGGACGTGATAACCACTACACCCTAGATACGTAGTAATACTGAGTTTTCCAAGAGACCTAGCTTTTTTGTGTCCTATCACGATGGTCAAAATATGTATCTACCAGGACCCGAACCCGGGACCTTCCGCGTGTAAAGCGGACGTGATAACCACTACACCATAGATACGTAGTAATACTGAGTTTTCCAAGAGAACTAGCTTTTTTATGTCCTATCACGATGGTCAAAATATGTATCTACCAGGGCTCGAACCTGGGACCTTCCGCGTGTATAGCGGACGTGATAACCACTACAACATAGATACGTAGTAGCGCTGAGTTTTCCAAGAGACCTAGCTTTTTTATGCCCAATCACGATGGACAAAATATGTATCTACCAGGGCTCGAACATGGGACCTTCCGCGTGTAAAGCGGACGTGATAACCACTACACCATAGATTCGTAGTTGAGCTGAGTTTTCCAAGAGACCTAGCTTTTTTATGCCCAATCACGATGGACAAAATATGTATATACCAGGGCTCGAACCTGGGACCATCCGCGTGTTAGGCGGATGTGATAACCACTACACCACAGATACGTAGTAGTACTGAGTTTTCCAAGAGACCTAGCTTTTTTTATGTCCTATCACGATGGTGAAAATATGTATCTACCAGGACCCGAACCTGGGACCTTCCGCGTGTAAAGCGGACGTGATAACCACTACACCAAAGATACGTAATAATACTAACTTTTCCAAGAGAACTAGCTTTTTTATGCCCAATCACGATGGACAAAGTATGTATCTACCAGGGCT
The DNA here is from genome assembly GCF_054372755.1 of Phalangium opilio. Lineage (NCBI taxonomy): Eukaryota > Metazoa > Arthropoda > Arachnida > Opiliones > Phalangiidae > Phalangium > Phalangium opilio. The sequence goes on along the minus strand of NW_028324148.1, from coordinate 1,733,792 downwards.
CGAACCTGGGACCTTCCGCGTGTAAAGCGGACGTGATAACCACTACACCATAGATACGTAGTAATAATGAGTTTTCCAAGAGACCTAGCTTTTTTATGTCCTATCACGATGGTCAGAATATGTATCTACCAGGGCTCGAACATGGGACCTTCCGCGTGTAAAGCGGACGTGATAACCACTACACCCTAGATACGTAGTAATACTGAGTTTTCCAAGAGACCTAGCTTTTTTGTGTCCTATCACGATATTCAAAATATGTATCTACCAGGACCCGAACCCGGGACCTTCCGCGTGTAAAGCGGACGTGATAACCACTACACCATAGATACGTAGTAATACTGAGTTTTCCAAGAGAACTAGCTTTTTTATGTCCTATCACGATGGTCAAAATATGTATCTACCAGGGCTCGAACCTGGGACCTTCCGCGTGTAAAGCGGACGTGGTAACCACAACAACATAGATACGTAGTAATGCTGAAATTTCCAAGAGACCTAGCTTTTTTATGCCCAATCACGATGGTCAAAATATGCATCTACCAGGGCTCGAACCTGGGACCTTCCGCGTGTAAAGCGGACGTGATAACCACTACAACATAGATACGTAGTAGCGCTGAGTTTTCCAAGAGACCTAGCTTTTTTATGCCCAATCACGATGGACAAAATATGTATCTACCAGGGCTCGAACATGGGACCTTCCGCGTGTAAAGCGGACGTGATAACCACCACACCCTAGATACGTAGTAATACTGAGTTTTCCAAGAGACCTAGCTTTTTTGTGTCCTATCACGATGGTCAAAATATGTATCTACCAGGACCCGAACCCGGGACCTTCCGCGTGTAAAGCGGACGTGACAACCACTACACCATAGATACGTAGTAATACTGAGTTTTCCAAGAGAACTAGCTTTTTATGTCCTATCACGATGGTCAAAATATGTATCTACCAGGGCTCAAACCTGGGACCTTCCGCGTGTAAAGCGGGCGTGATAACCACTACACCATAAATACGTAGTAATGCTGAGTTTTCCGAGAGATCTTGCTTTTTTATGCCCAATCACGATGGACAAATATGTATCTAACAGGGCTCGAACCTCGGACCTTGCACGTGTTAGGCGGACGTGATAACCACTCCACCATATATAAGTAGTAATACTGAGTTTTCCGAGAGATCTAGCTAATTTTTATGCCCAATCACGATGGACAAAACATGTATCTACCAGGGCTCGAACATGGGACCTTCCGCGTGTAAAGCGGACGTGATAACCACTACAACATTGATACGTAGTAATGCTGAAATTTCCAAGAGCCCTAGCTTTTTTATGCCCAATCACGATGGACAAAATATGTGTCTACCAGGCCTCGAACCTGGGACCATCCGCGTGTTAGGCGGACGTGATAACCACTACACCACAGATACGTAGTAGTACTGAGTTTTCCAAGAGACCTAGCTTTTTTTATGTCCTATCACGATGGTGAAAATATGTATCTACCAGGACCCGAACCTGGGACCTTCCGCGTGTAAAGCGGACGTGATAACCACTACACCAAAGATACGTAATAATACTAACTTTTCCAAGAGAACTAGCTTTTTTATGCCCAATCACGATGGACAAAGTATGTATCTACCAGGGCTCGAACCTGGGACCTTCCGCGTGTAAAGCGGACGTGATAACCACTACACCATAGATACGTAGTAATAATGAGTTTTCCAAGAGACCTAGCTTTTTTATGTCCTATCACGATGGTCAGAATATGTATCTACCAGGGCTCGAACATGGGACCTTCCGCGTGTAAAGCGGACGTGATAACCACTACACCCTAGATACGTAGTAATACTGAGTTTTCCAAGAGACCTAGCTTTTTTGTGTCCTATCACGATGGTCAAAATATGTATCTACCAGGACCCGAACCCGGGACCTTCCGCGTGTAAAGCGGACGTGATAACCACTACACCATAGATACGTAGTAATACTGAGTTTTCCAAGAGAACTAGCTTTTTTATGTCCTATCACGATGGTCAAAATATGTATCTACCAGGGCTCGAACCTGGGACCTTCCGCGTGTAAAGCGGACGTGGTAACCACAACAACATAGATACGTAGTAATGCTGAAATTTCCAAGAGACCTAGCTTTTTTATGCCCAATCACGATGGTCAAAATATGCATCTACCAGGGCTCGAACCTGGGACCTTCCGCGTGTAAAGCGGACGTGATAACCACTACAACATAGATACGTAGTAGCGCTGAGTTTTCCAAGAGACCTAGCTTTTTTATGCCCAATCACGATGGACAAAATATGTATCTACCAGGGCTCGAACATGGGACCTTCCGCGTGTAAAGCGGACGTGATAACCACCACACCCTAGATACGTAGTAATGCTGAGTTTTCCAAGAGACCTAGCTTTTTTGTGTCCTATCACGATGGTCAAAATATGTATCTACCAGGACCCGAACCCGGGACCTTCCGCGTGTAAAGCGGACGTGACAACCACTACACCATAGATACGTAGTAATACTGAGTTTTCCAAGAGAACTAGCTTTTTTATGTCCTATCACGATGGTCAAAATATGTATCTACATGGGCTCAAACCTGGGACCTTCCGCGTGTAAAGCGGGCGTGATAACCACTACACCATAAATACGTAGTAATGCTGAGTTTTCCGAGAGATCTTGCTTTTATATGCCCAATCACGATGGACAAATATGTATCTAACAGGGCTCGAACCTCGGACCTTGCACGTGTTAGGCGGACGTGATAACCACTCCACCATATATAAGTAGTAATACTGAGTTTTCCGAGAGATCTAGCTAATTTTTATGCCCAATCACGATGGACAAAACATGTATCTACCAGGGCTCGAACATGGGACCTTCCGCGTGTAAAGCGGACGTGATAACCACTACAACATTGATACGTAGTAATGCTGAAATTTCCAAGAGCCCTAGCTTTTTTATGCCCAATCACGATGGACAAAATATGTGTCTACCAGGCCTCGAACCTGGGACCATCCGCGTTATAGGCGGACGTGATAACCACTACACCACAGATACGTAGTAGTACTGAGTTTTCCAAGAGACCTAGCTTTTTTTATGTCCTATCACGATGGTCAAAATATGTATCTACCAGGACCCGAACCTGGGACCTTCCGCGTGTAAAGCGGACGTGATAACCACTACACCAAAGATACGTAATAATACTAACTTTTCCAAGAGAACTAGCTTTTTTATGCCCAATCACGATGGACAAAGTATGTATCTACCAGGGCTCGAACCTGGGACCTTCCGCGTGTAAAGCGGACGTGATAACCACTACACCATAGATACGTAGTAATAATGAGTTTTCCAAGAGACCTATTTTTTTTATGTCCTATCACGATGGTCAGAATATGTATCTACCAGGGCTCGAACATGGGACCTTCCGCGTGTAAAGCGGACGTGATAACCACTACACCATAGATACGTAGTGATACTGAGTTTTCCAAGAGACCTAGCTTTTTTATGTCCTATCACGATGGTCAAATTATGCATCTACCAGGGCTCGAACCTGGAACCTTCCGCGTGTATAGCGGACGTGATAACCACTACAACATAGATACGTAGTAGCGCTGAGTTTTCCAAGAGACCTAGCTTTTTTATGTCCTATCACGATGGTCAAAATATGTATCTACCAGGACCCGAACCTGGGACCTTCCGCGTGTAAAGCGGACGTGATAACCACTACACCAAAGATACGTAATAATACTAGCTTTTCCAAGAGAACTAGCTTTTTTATGCCCAATCACGATGGACAAAGTATGTATCTACCAGGGCTCGAACCTGGGACCTTCCGCGTGTAAAGCGGACGTGATAACCACTACACCATAGATACGTAGTAATAATGAGTTTTCCAAGAGACCTAGCTTTTTTATGTCCTATCACGATGGTCAGAATATGTATCTACCAGGGCTCGAACATGGGACCTTCCGCGTGTAAAGCGGACGTGATAACCACTACACCCTAGATACGTAGTAATACTGAGTTTTCCAAGAGACCTAGCTTTTTTGTGTCCTATCACGATGGTCAAAATATGTATCTACCAGGACCCGAACCCGGGACCTTCCGCGTGTAAAGCGGACGTGATAACCACTACACCATAGATTCGTAGTAATACTGAGTTTTCCAAGAGAACTAGCTTTTTTATGTCCTATCACGATGGTCAAAATATGTATCTACCAGGGCTCGAACCTGGGACCTTCCGCGTGTAAAGCGGACGTGGTAACCACAACAACATAGATACGTAGTAATGCTGAAATTTCCAAGAGACCTAGCTTTTTTATGCCCAATCACGATGGTCAAAATATTAATCTACCAGGGCTCGAACCTGGGACCTTCCGCGTGTAAAGCGGACGTGATAACCACTACAACATAGATACGTAGTAGCGCTGAGTTTTCCAAGAGACCTAGCTTTTTTATGCCCAATCACGATGGACAAAATATGTATCTACCAGGGCTCGAACATGGGACCTTCCGCGTGTAAAGCGGACGTGATAACCACTACACCCTAGATACGTAGTAATACTGAGTTTTCCAAGAGACCTAGCTTTTTTGTGTCCTATCACGATGGTCAAAATATGTATCTACCAGGACCCGAACCCGGGACCTTCCGCGTGTAAAGCGGACGTGACAACCACTACACCATAGATACGTAGTAATACTGAGTTTTCCAAGAGAACTAGCTTTTTTATGTCCTATCACGATGGTCAAAATATGTATCTACCAGGGCTCGAACCTGGGACCTTCCGCGTGTAAAGCGGGCGTGATAACCACTACACCATAAATACGTAGTAATGCTGAGTTTTCCGAGAGATCTTGCTTTTTTATGCCCAATCACGATGGACAAATATGTATCTAACAGGGCTCGAACCTGGGACCTTGCACGTGTTAGGCGGACGTGATAACCACTCCACCATATATAAAAAGTAATACTGAGTTTTCCGAGAGATCTAGCTAATTTTTATGCCCAATCACGATAGACAAAACATGTATCTACCAGGGCTCGAACATGGGACCTTCCGCGTGTAAAGCGGACGTGATAACCACTACAACATAGATACGTAGTAATGCTGAAATTTCCAATAGACCTAGCTTTTCTATGCCCAATCACGATGGACAAAATATGTGTCTACCAGGGCTCGAACCTGGGACCTTCCGCGTGTAAAGCGGACGTGATAACCACTACAACATTGATACGTAGTAATGCTGAAATTTCCAAGAGCCCTAGCTTTTTTATGCCCAATCACGATGGACAAAATATGTGTCTACCAGGCCTCGAACCTGGGACCATCCGCGTGTTAGGCGGACGTGATAACCACTACACCACAGATACGTAGTAGTACTGAGTTTTCCAAGAGACCTAGCTTTTTTTATGTCCTATCACGATGGTCAAAATATGTATCTACCAGGACCCGAACCTGGGACCTTCCGCGTGTAAAGCGGACGTGATAACCACTACACCATAGATACGTAGTAATAATGAGTTTTCCAAGAGACCTAGCTTTTTTATGTCCTATCACGATGGTCAGAATATGTATCTACCAGGGCTCGAACATGGGACCTTCCGCGTGTAAAGCGGACGTGATAACCACTACACCATAGATACGTAGTGATACTGAGTTTTCCAAGAGACCTAGCTTTTTTATGTCCTATCACGATGGTCAAATTATGCATCTACCAGGGCTCGAACCTGGAACCTTCCGCGTGTATAGCGGACGTGATAACCACTACAACATAGATACGTAGTAGCGCTGAGTTTTCCAAGAGACCTAGCTTTTTTATGCCCAATCACGATGGACAAAATATGTATCTACCAGGGCTCGAACATGGGACCTTCCGCGTGTAAAGCGGACGTGATAACCACTACACCATAGATTCGTAGTTGAGCTGAGTTTTCCAAGAGACCTAGCTTTTTTATGCCCAATCACGATGGACAAAATATGTATCTACCAGGGCTCGAACCTGGGACCATCCGCATGTTAGGCGGACGTGATAACCACTACACCACAGATACGTAGTAGTACTGAGTTTTCCAAGAGACCTAGCTTTTTTTATGTCCTATCACGATGGTCAAAATATGTATCTACCAGGACCCGAACCTGGGACCTTCCGCGTGTAAAGCGGACGTGATAACCACTACACAAAAGATACGTAATAATACTAACTTTTCCAAGAGAACTAGCTTTTTTATGCCCAATCACGATGGTCAGAATATGTATCTACCAGGGCTCGAACATGGGACCTTCCGCGTGTAAAGCGGACGTGATAACCACTACACCCTAGATACGTAGTAATACTGAGTTTTCCAAGAGACCTAGCTTTTTTGTGTCCTATCACGATGGTCAAAATATATATCTACCAGGACCCGAACCCGGGACCTTCCGCGTGTAAAGCGGACGTGATAACCACTACACCATAGATTCGTAGTAATACTGAGTTTTCCAAGAGAACTAGCTTTTTTATGTCCTATCACGATGGTCAAAATATGTATCTACCAGGGCTCGAACCTGGGACCTTCCGCGTGTAAAGCGGACGTGGTAACCACAACAACATAGATACGTAGTAATGCTGAAATTTCCAAGAGACCTAGCTTTTTTATGCCCAATCACGATGGTCAAAATATGCATCTACCAGGGCTCGAACCTGGGACCTTCCGCGTGTAAACCGGACGTGATAACCACTACAACATAGATACGTAGTAGCGCTGAGTTTTCCAAGAGACCTAGCTTTTTTATGCCCAATCACGATGGACAAAATATGTATCTACCAGGGCTCGAACATGGGACCTTCCGCGTGTAAAGCGGACGTGATAACCACTACACCCTAGATACGTAGTAATACTGAGTTTTCCAAGAGACCTAGCTTTTTTGTGTCCTATCACGATGGTCAAAATATGTATCTACCAGGACCCGAACCCGGGACCTTCCGCGTGTAAAGCGGACGTGACAACCACTACACCATAGATACGTAGTAATACTGAGTTTTCCAAGAGAACTAGCTTTTTTTATGTCCTATCACGATGGTCAAAATATGTATCTACCAGGGCTCGAACCTGGGACCTTCCGCGTGTAAAGCGGGCGTGATAACCACTACACCATAAATACGTAGTAATGCTGAGTTTTCCGAGAGATCTTGCTTTTTTATGCCCAATCACGATGGACAAATATGTATCTAACAGGGCTCGAACCTGGGACCTTGCACGTGTTAGGCGGACGTGATAACCACTCCACCATATATAAGTAGTAATACTGAGTTTTCCGAGAGATCTAGCTAATTTTTATGCCCAATCACGATGGACAAAACATGTATCTACCAGGGCTCGAACATGGGACCTTCCGCGTGTAAAGCGGACGTGATAACCACTACAACATAGATACGTAGTAATGCTGAAATTTCCAATAGACCTAGCTTTTCTATGCCCAATCACGATGGACAAAATATGTGTCTACCAGGGCTCGAACCTGGGACCTTCCCCGTGTAAAGCGGACGTGATAACCACTACACCATAGATACGTAGTAATACTGAGCTTTCCAAGAGACCTAGCTTTTTTATGCCCAATCACGATGGACAAAATATGTATCTACCAGGGCTCGAACATGGGACCTTCCGCGTGTAAAGCGGACGTGATAACCACTACACCCTAGATACGTAGTAATACTGAGTTTTCCAAGAGACCTAGCTTTTTTTATGTCCTATCACGATGGTCAAAATATGTATCTACCAGGGCTCGAACCTGGGACCTTCCGCGTGTAAAGCGGACGTGATAGCCACTACAACATAGATACGTATTAATGCTGAAATTTCCAATAGACCTAGCTTTTTTATGCCCAATCACGATGGACAAAATATGTGTCTACCAGGGCTCGAACCTGGGACCTTCCCCGTGTAAAGCGGACGTGATAACCACTACAACATAGATACGTAGTAATACTGAGCTTTCCAAGAGACCTAGCTTTTTTATGCCCAATCACGATGGACAAAATATGTATCTACCAGGGCTCGAACATGGGACCTTCCGCGTGTAAAGCGGACGTGATAACCACTACACCCTAGATACGTAGTAATACTGAGTTTTCCAAGAGACCTAGCTTTTTTATGTCCTATCACGATGGTCAAAATATGTATCTACCAGGGCTCGAACATGGGACCTTCCGCGTGTAAAGCGGACGTGATAACCACTACACCCTAGATACGTAGTAATACTGAGTTTTCCAAGAGACCTAGCTTTTTTTATGTCCTATCACGATGGTCAAAATATGTGTCTACCAGGGCTCGAACCTGGGACCTTCCCCGTGTAAAGCGGACGTGATAACCACTACACCATAGATACGTAGTAATACTGAGCTTTCCAAGAGACCTAGCTTTTTTATGCCCGATCACGATGGACAAAATATGTATCTACCAGGGCTCGAACATGGGACCTTCCGCGTGTAAAGCGGACGTGATAACCACTACACCCTAGATACGTAGTAATACTGAGTTTTCCAAGAGACCTAGCTTTTTTTATGTCCTATCACGATGGTCAAAATATGTATCTACCAGGACCCGAACCTGGGACCTTCCGCGAGTAAAGCGGACGTGATAACCACTACACCATAGATACGTCGTAATGCTGAGTTTTCCAAGAGACCTAGCTTTTTTTATGTCCTATCACGATGGTCAAAATATGTATCTACCAGGGCTCGAACCTGGGACCTTCCGCGTGTAAAGCGGACGTGATAGCCACTACAACACAGATACGTATTAATGCTGAAATTTCCAATAGACCTAGCTTTTTTATGCCCAATCACGATGGACAAAATATGTGTCTACCAGGGCTCGAACCTGGGACCTTCCCCGTGTAAAGCGGACGTGATAACCACTACAACATAGATACGTAGTAATACTGAGCTTTCCAAGAGACCTAGCTTTTTTATGCCCAATCACGATGGACAAAATATGTATCTACCAGGGCTCGAACATGGGACCTTCCGCGTGTAAAGCGGACGTGATAACCACTACACCCTAGATACGTAGTAATACTGAGTTTTCCAAGAGACCTAGCTTTTTTATGTCCTATCACGATGGTCAAAATATGTATCTACCAGGGCTCGAACATGGGACCTTCCGCGTGTAAAGCGGACGTGATAACCACTACACCCTAGATACGTAGTAATACTGAGTTTTCCAAGAGACCTAGCTTTTTTTATGTCCTATCACGATGGTCAAAATATGTGTCTACCAGGGCTCGAACCTGGGACCTTCCGCGTGTAAACCGGACGTGATAACCACTACAACATAGATACGTAGTAGCGCTGAGTTTTCCAAGAGACCTAGCTTTTTTATGCCCAATCACGATGGACAAAATATGTATCTACCAGGGCTCGAACATGGGACCTTCCGCGTGTAAAGCGGACGTGATAACCACTACACCCTAGATACGTAGTAATACTGAGTTTTCCAAGAGACCTAGCTTTTTTGTGTCCTATCACGATGGTCAAAATATGTATCTACCAGGACCCGAACCCGGGACCTTCCGCGTGTAAAGCGGACGTGACAACCACTACACCATAGATACGTAGTAATACTGAGTTTTCCAAGAGAACTAGCTTTTTTTATGTCCTATCACGATGGTCAAAATATGTATCTACCAGGGCTCGAACCTGGGACCTTCCGCGTGTAAAGCGGGCGTGATAACCACTACACCATAAATACGTAGTAATGCTGAGTTTTCCGAGAGATCTTGCTTTTTTATGCCCAATCACGATGGACAAATATGTATCTAACAGGGCTCGAACCTGGGACCTTGCACGTGTTAGGCGGACGTGATAACCACTCCACCATATATAAGTAGTAATACTGAGTTTTCCGAGAGATCTAGCTAATTTTTATGCCCAATCACGATGGACAAAACATGTATCTACCAGGGCTCGAACATGGGACCTTCCGCGTGTAAAGCGGACGTGATAACCACTACAACATAGATACGTAGTAATGCTGAAATTTCCAATAGACCTAGCTTTTCTATGCCCAATCACGATGGACAAAATATGTGTCTACCAGGGCTCGAACCTGGGACCTTCCCCGTGTAAAGCGGACGTGATAACCACTACACCATAGATACGTAGTAATACTGAGCTTTCCAAGAGACCTAGCTTTTTTATGCCCAATCACGATGGACAAAATATGTATCTACCAGGGCTCGAACATGGGACCTTCCGCGTGTAAAGCGGACGTGATAACCACTACACCCTAGATACGTAGTAATACTGAGTTTTCCAAGAGACCTAGCTTTTTTTATGTCCTATCACGATGGTCAAAATATGTATCTACCAGGGCTCGAACCTGGGACCTTCCGCGTGTAAAGCGGACGTGATAGCCACTACAACATAGATACGTATTAATGCTGAAATTTCCAATAGACCTAGCTTTTTTATGCCCAATCACGATGGACAAAATATGTGTCTACCAGGGCTCGAACCTGGGACCTTCCCCGTGTAAAGCGGACGTGATAACCACTACAACATAGATACGTAGTAATACTGAGCTTTCCAAGAGACCTAGCTTTTTTATGCCCAATCACGATGGACAAAATATGTATCTACCAGGGCTCGAACATGGGACCTTCCGCGTGTAAAGCGGACGTGATAACCACTACACCCTAGATACGTAGTAATACTGAGTTTTCCAAGAGACCTAGCTTTTTTATGTCCTATCACGATGGTCAAAATATGTATCTACCAGGGCTCGAACATGGGACCTTCCGCGTGTAAAGCGGACGTGATAACCACTACACCCTAGATACGTAGTAATACTGAGTTTTCCAAGAGACCTAGCTTTTTTTATGTCCTATCACGATGGTCAAAATATGTGTCTACCAGGGCTCGAACCTGGGACCTTCCCCGTGTAAAGCGGACGTGATAACCACTACACCATAGATACGTAGTAATACTGAGCTTTCCAAGAGACCTAGCTTTTTTATGCCCGATCACGATGGACAAAATATGTATCTACCAGGGCTCGAACATGGGACCTTCCGCGTGTAAAGCGGACGTGATAACCACTACACCCTAGATACGTAGTAATACTGAGTTTTCCAAGAGACCTAGCTTTTTTTATGTCCTATCACGATGGTCAAAATATGTATCTACCAGGACCCGAACCTGGGACCTTCCGCGAGTAAAGCGGACGTGATAACCACTACACCATAGATACGTCGTAATGCTGAGTTTTCCAAGAGACCTAGCTTTTTTATGCCCAATCACGATGGACAAAATATGTATCTAACAGGGCTCGAACCTGGGACCTTGCACGTGTTAGGCGGACGTGATAACCGCTACACAATATATAAGTAGTAATACTGAGTTTTCCGAGAGATTTAGCTAATTTTTATGCCCAATCACGATGGTCAAAATATGTATCTAACAGGGCTCGAACCTGGGACCTTCCGCGTGTAAAGCGGACGTGATAACCACTACACCATAAATACGTAGTAATGCTGAGTTTTCCGAGAGATCTTGCTTTTTTAAGCCCAATCACGATGGACAAATATGTATCTAACAGGGCTCGAACCTGGGACCTTGCACGTGTTAGGCGGACGTGATAACCACTCCACCATATATAAGTAGTAATACTGAGTTTTCAGAGAGATCTAGCTAATTTTTATGCCCAATCACGATGGACAAAACATGGATCTACCAGGGCTCGAACATGGGACCTTCCGCGTGTAAAGCGGACGTGATAACCACTACAACATAGATACGTAGTAATGCTGAAATTTCCAATAGACCTAGCTTTTTTATGCCCAATCACGATGGACAAAATATGTGTCTACCAGGGCTCGAACCTGGGACCTTCCCCGTGTAAAGCGGACGTGATAACCACTACAACATAGATACGTAGTAATACTGAGCTTTCCAAGAGACCTAGCTTTTTTGTGTCCTATCACGATGGTCAAAATATGTATCTACCAGGGCTCGAACCTGGGACCTTCCGCGTGTAAAGCGGGCGTGATAACCACTACACCATAAATACGTAGTAATGCTGAGTTTTCCGAGAGATCTTGCTTTTTTAAGCCCAATCACGATGGACAAATATGTATCTAACAGGGCTCGAACCTGGGACCTTGCACGTGTTAGGCGGACGTGATAACCACTCCACCATATATAAGTAGTAATACTGAGTTTTCAGAGAGATCTAGCTAATTTTTATGCCCAATCACGATGGACAAAACATGGATCTACCAGGGCTCGAACATGGGACCTTCCGCGTGTAAAGCGGACGTGATAACCACTACAACATAGATACGTAGTAATGCTGAAATTTCCAATAGACCTAGCTTTTTTATGCCCAATCACGATGGACAAAATATGTATCTACCAGGGCTCGAACCTGGGACTTTCCGCGTGTAAAGCGGACGTGATAACCACTACAACATAGATACGTAGTAATGCTGAAATTTCCAATAGACCTAGCTTTTTTATGCCCAATCACGATGGACAAAATATGTGTCTACCAGGGCTCGAACCTGGGACCTTCCCCGTGTAAAGCGGACGTGATAACCACTACAACATAGATACGTAGTAATACTGAGCTTTCCAAGAGACCTAGCTTTTTTATGCCCAATCACGATGGACAAAATATGTATCTACCAGGGCTCGAACATGGGACCTTCCGCGTGTAAAGCGGACGTGATAACCACTACACCCTAGATACGTAGTAATACTGAGTTTTCCAAGAGACCTAGCTTTTTTTATGTCCTATCACGATGGTCAAAATATGTATCTACCAGGGCTCGAACCTGGGACCTTCCGCGTGTAAAGGGGACGTGATAGCCACTACAACATAGATACGTAGTACTGCTGAAATTTCCAATAGACCTAGCTTTTTTATGCCCAATCACGATGGACAAAATATGTGTCTACCAGGGCTCGAACCTGGGACGTTCCCCGTGTAAAGCGGACGTGATAACCACTACACCATAGATACGTAGTAATGCTGAAATTTCCAATAGACCTAGCTTTTTTATGCCCAATCACGATGGACAAAATATGTGTCTACCAGGGCTCGAACCTGGGACCTTCCCCGTGTAAAGCGGACGTGATAACCACTACAACATAGATACGTAGTAATACTGAGCTTTCCAAGAGACCTAGCTTTTTTGTGTCCTATCACGATGGTCAAAATATGTATCTACCAGGGCTCGAACCTGGGACCTTCCGCGTGTAAAGCGGGCGTGATAACCACTACACCATAAATACGTAGTAATGCTGAGTTTTCCGAGAGATCTTGCTTTTTTAAGCCCAATCACGATGGACAAATATGTATCTAACAGGGCTCGAACCTGGGACCTTGCACGTGTTAGGCGGACGTGATAACCACTCCACCATATATAAGTAGTAATACTGAGTTTTCAGAGAGATCTAGCTAATTTTTATGCCCAATCACGATGGACAAAACATGGATCTACCAGGGCTCGAACATGGGACCTTCCGCGTGTAAAGCGGACGTGATAACCACTACAACATAGATACGTAGTAATGCTGAAATTTCCAATAGACCTAGCTTTTTTATGCCCAATCACGATGGACAAAATATGTATCTACCAGGGCTCGAACCTGGGACTTTCCGCGTGTAAAGCGGACGTGATAACCACTACAACATAGATACGTAGTAATGCTGAAATTTCCAATAGACCTAGCTTTTTTATGCCCAATCACGATGGACAAAATATGTGTCTACCAGGGCTCGAACCTGGGACCTTCCCCGTGTAAAGCGGACGTGATAACCACTACAACATAGATACGTAGTAATACTGAGCTTTCCAAGAGACCTAGCTTTTTTATGCCCAATCACGATGGACAAAATATGTATCTACCAGGGCTCGAACATGGGACCTTCCGCGTGTAAAGCGGACGTGATAACCACTACACCCTAGATACGTAGTAATACTGAGTTTTCCAAGAGACCTAGCTTTTTTTATGTCCTATCACGATGGTCAAAATATGTATCTACCAGGGCTCGAACCTGGGACCTTCCGCGTGTAAAGGGGACGTGATAGCCACTACAACATAGATACGTAGTACTGCTGAAATTTCCAATAGACCTAGCTTTTTTATGCCCAATCACGATGGACAAAATATGTGTCTACCAGGGCTCGAACCTGGGACGTTCCCCGTGTAAAGCGGACGTGATAACCACTACACCATAGATACGTAGTAATACTGAGCTTTCCAAGAGACCTAGCTTTTTTATGCCCAATCACGATGGACAAAATATGTATCTATCAGGGCTCGAACATGGGACCTTCCGCCTGTAAAGCGGACGTGATAACCACTACACCCTAGATACGTAGTAATACTGAGTTTTCCAAGAGACCTAGCTTTTTTTATGTCCTATCACGATGGTCAAAATATGTATCTACCAGGACCCGAACCTGGGACCTTCCGCGAGTAAAGCGGACGTGATAACCACTACACCATAGATACGTCGTAATGCTGAGTTTTCCGAGAGACCTAGCTTTTTTATGCCCAATCACGATGGACAAAATATGTATCTATCAGGGCTCGAACATGGGACCTTCCGCCTGTAAAGCGGACGTGATAACCACTACACCCTAGATACGTAGTAATACTGAGTTTTCCAAGAGACCTAGCTTTTTTATGTCCTATCACGATGGTCAAAATATGTATCTACCAGGACCCGAACCTGGGACCTTCCGCGAGTAAAGCGGACGTGATAACCACTACACCATAGATACGTCGTAATGCTGAGTTTTCCGAGAGACCTAGCTTTTTTATGCCCAATCACGATGGACAAAATATGTATCTAACAGGGCTCGAACCTGGGACCTTGCACGTGTTAGGCGGACGTGATAACCGCTACACAATATATAAGTAGTAATACTGAGTTTTCCGAGAGATCTAGCTAATTTTTATGCCCAATCACGATGGTCAAAATATGTATCTAACAGGGCTCGAACCTGGGACCTTCCGCGTGTAAAGCGGACGTGATAACCACTACACCATAAATACGTAGTAATGCTGAGTTTTCCGAGAGATCTTGCTTTTTTAAGCCCAATCACGATGCACAAATGTGTATCTAACAGGGCTCGAACCTGGGACCTTGCACGTGTTAGGCGGACGTGATAACCACTCCACCATATATAAGTAGTAATACTGAGTTTTCAGAGAGATCTAGCTAATTTTTATGCCCAATCACGATGGACAAAACATGGATCTACCAGGGCTCGAACATGGGACCTTCCGCGTGTAAAGCGGACGTGATAACCACTACAACATAGATACGTAGTAATGCTGAAATTTCCAATAGACCTAGCTTTTTTATGCCCAATCACGATGGACAAAATATGTGTCTACCAGGGCTCGAACCTGGGACCTTCCCCGTGTAAAGCAGACGTGATAACCACTACAACATAGATACGTAGTAATACTGAGCTTTCCAAGAGACCTAGCTTTTTTATGCCCAATCACGATGGACAAAATATGTATCTACCAGGGCTCGAACATGGGACCTTCCGCGTGTAAAGCGGACGTGATAACCACTACACCCTAGATACGTAGTAATACTGAGTTTTCCAAGAGACCTAGCTTTTTTTATGTCCTATCACGATGGTCAAAATATGTATCTACCAGGGCTCGAACCTGGGACCTTCCGCGTGTAAAGCGGACGTGATAGCCACTACAACATAGATACGTAGTAATGCTGAAATTTCCAATAGACCTAGCTTTTTTATGCCCAATCACGATGGACAAAATATGTGTCTACCAGGGCTCGAACCTGGGACCTTCCGCGAGTAAAGCGGACGTGATAACCACTACACCATAGATACGTCGTAATGCTGAGTTTTCCAAGAGACCTAGCTTTTTTATGCCCAATCACGATGGACAAAATATGTATCTAACAGGGCTCGAACCTGGGACCTTGCACGTGTTAGGCGGACGTGATAACCGCTACACCATATATAAGTAGTAATACTGAGTTTTCCGAGAGATCTAGCTAATTTTTATGCCCAATCACGATGGTCAAAATATGTATCTACCAGGGCTTGAACCTGGGACCTACCGCGTGTAAAGCGGACGTGATAACCACTACACCATAGATACGTAGTAATACTGAGTTTTCCAAGAGACCTAGCTTTTTTATGTCCTATCACGATGGACAAATATGTATCTAACAGGGCTCGAACCTGGGACCTTGCACGTGTTAGGCGGACGTGATAACCACTCCACCATATATAAGTAGTAATACTGAGTTTTCAGAGAGATCTAGCTAATTTTTATGCCCAATCACGATGGACAAAACATGGATCTACCAGGGCTCGAACATGGGACCTTCCGCGTGTAAAGCGGACGTGATAACCACTACACCCTAGATACGTAGTAATACTGAGTTTTCCAAGAGACCTAGCTTTTTTTATGTCCTATCACGATGGTCAAAATATGTATCTACCAGGACCCGAACCTGGGACCTTCCGCGAGTAAAGCGGACGTGATAACCACTACACCATAGATACGTCGTAATGCTGAGTTTTCCAAGAGACCTAGCTTTTTTATGCCCAATCACGATGGACAAAATATGTATCTAACAGGGCTCGAACCTGGGACCTTGCACGTGTTAGGCGGAGGTGATAACCGCTACACCATATATAAGTAGTAATACTGAGTTTTCCGAGAGATCTAGCTAATTTTTATGCCCAATCACGATGGTCAAAATATGTATCTAACAGGGCTCGAACCTGGGACCTTCCGCGTGTAAAGCGGACGTGATAACCACTACACCATAAATACGTAGTAATGCTGAGTTTTCCGAGAGATCTTGCTTTTTTAAGCCCAATCACGATGGACAAATATGTATCTAACAGGGCTCGAACCTGGGACCTTGCACGTGTTAGGCGGACGTGATAACCACTCCACCATATATAAGTAGTAATACTGAGTTTTCAGAGAGATCTAGCTAATTTTTATGCCCAATCACGATGGACAAAACATGGATCTACCAGGGCTCGAACATGGGACCTTCCGCGTGTAAAGCGGACGTGATAACCACTACAACATAGATACGTAGTAATGCTGAAATTTCCAATAGACCTAGCTTTTTTATGCCCAATCACGATGGACAAAATATGTGTCTACCAGGGCTCGAACCTGGGACCTTCCCCGTGTAAAGCGGACGTGATAACCACTACAACATAGATACGTAGTAATACTGAGCTTTCCAAGAGACCTAGCTTTTTTATGCCCAATCACGATGGACAAAATATGTATCTACCAGGGCTCGAACATGGGACCTTCCGCGTGTAAAGCGGACGTTATAACCACTACACCCTAGATACGTAGTAATACTGAGTTTTCCAAGAGACCTAGCTTTTTTTATGTCCTATCACGATGGTCAAAATATGTATCTACCAGGGCTCGAACCTGGGTCTTCCGCGTGTAAAGCGGACGTGATAGCCACTACAACATAGATACGTAGTAATGCTGAAATTTCCAATAGACCTAGCTTTTTTATGCCCAATCACGATGGACAAAATATGTGTCTACCAGGGCTCGAACCTGGGACCTTCCCCGTGTAAAGCGGACGTGATAACCACTACACCATAGATACGTAGTAATACTGAGCTTTCCAAGAGACCTAGCTTTTTTATGCCCAATCACGATGGACAAAATATGTATCTATCAGGGTCGAACATGGGACCTTCCGCGTGTAAAGCGGACGTGATAACCACTACACCCTAGATACGTAGTAATACTGAGTTTTCCAAGAGACCTAGCTTTTTTTATGTCCTATCACGATGGTCAAAATATGTATCTACCAGGACCCGAACCTGGGACCTTCCGCGAGTAAAGCGGACGTGATAACCACTACACCATAGATACGTAGTAATACTGAGTTTTCCAAGAGACCTAGCTTTTTTATGTCCTATCACGATGGTCAAAATATGCATCTACCAGGGCTCGAACCTGGGACCATCCGCGTGTTAGGCGGACGTGATAACCACTACACCACAGATACGTAGTAATACTGAGTTTTCCAAGAGACCTAGCTTTTTTTATGTCCTATCACGATGGTCAAAATATGTATCTACCAGGACCCGAACCTGGGACCTTCCGCGTGTAAAGCGGACGTGATAACCACTACACCATAGATACGTAATAATACTGAGTTTTCCAAGATAACTAGCTTTATTATGCCCAATTACGATGGACAAAGTATGTATCTACCAGGTCTCGAACCTGGGACCTTCCGCGTGTAAAGCGGACGTGATAACCACTACACCATAGACACGTCGTAATGCTGAGTTTTCCGAGAGATCTAGCTAATTTTTATGCCCAATCACGATGGTCAAAATATGTATCTAACAGGGCTCGAACCTGGGACCTTCCGCGTGTAAAGCGGACGTGATAACCACTACACCACAGATACGTAGTAATACTGAGTTTTCCAAGAGACCTAGCTTTTTTATGCCCAATCACGATGGACAAAATATGTATCTACCAGGGCTCGAACATGGGACCTTCCGCGTGTAAAGCGGACGTGATAACCACTACACCCTAGATACGTAGTAATACTGAGTTTTTCAAGAGACCTAGCTTTTTTATGCCCAATCACGATGGACAAAATATGTGTCTAGCAGGGCTCGAACCTGGGACCTTCCCCGTGTAAAGCGGACGTGATAACCACTACACCACAGATACGTAGCAATACTGAGTTTTCCAAGAGACCTAGCTTTTTTTATGTCCTATCACGATGGTCAAAATATGTATCTAACAGGGCTCGAACCTGGGACCTTGCACGTGTTAGGCGGACGAGATAACCGCTACACCATATATAAGTAGTAATACTGAGTTTTCCGAGAGATCTAGCTAATTTTTATGCCCAATCACGATGGTCAAAATATGTATCTACCTGGGCTCGAACCTGGGACCTTCCGCGTGTAAAGCGGACGTGATAGCCACTACAACATAGATACGTAGTAATGCTGAAATTTCCAATAGACCTAGCTTTTTTATGCCCAATCACGATGGACAAAATATGTGTCTACCAGGGCTCGAACCTGGGACCTTCCCCGTGTAAAGCGGACGTGATAACCACTACACCATAGATACGTAGTAATACTGAGTTTTCCGAGAGATCTAGCTAATTTTTATGCCCAATCACGATGGTCAAAATATGTATCTACCAGGGCTTGAACCTGGGACCTACCGCGTGTAAAGCGGACGTGATAACCACTACACCATAGATACGTAGTAATACTGAGTTTTCCAAGAGACCTAGCTTTTTTATGTCCTATCACGATGGTCAAAATATGCATCTACCAGGGCTCGAACCTGGGACCATCCGCGTGTTAGGCGGACGTGATAACCACTACACCACAGATACGTAGTAATACTGAGTTTTCCAAGAGACCTAGCTTTTTTTATGTCCTATCACGATGGTCAAAATATGTATCTACCAGGACCCGAACCTGGGACCTTCCGCGTGTAAAGCGGACGTGATAACCACTACACCATAGATACGTAATAATACTGAGTTTTCCAAGATAACTAGCTTTATTATGCCCAATTACGATGGACAAAGTATGTATCTACCAGGTCTCGAACCTGGGACCTTCCGCGTGTAAAGCGGACGTGATAACCACTACACCATAGATACGTCGTAATGCTGAGTTTTCCGAGAGATCTAGCTAATTTTTATGCCCAATCACGATGGTCAAAATATGTATCTAACAGGGCTCGAACCTGGGACCTTCCGCGTGTAAAGCGGACGTAATAACCACTACAACATAGATACGTAGTAGCGCTGAGTTTTCCAAGAGACCTAGCTTTTTTATGCCCAATCACGATGGACAAAATATGTATCTACCAGGGCTCGAACATGGGACCTTCCGCGTGTAAAGCGGACGTGATAACCACTACACCCTAGATACGTAGTAATACTGAGTTTTTCAAGAGACCTAGCTTTTTTATGCCCAATCACGATGGACAAAATATGTGTCTAGCAGGGCTCGAACCTGGGACCTTCCCCGTGTAAAGCGGACGTGATAACCACTACACCACAGATACGTAGCAATACTGAGTTTTCCAAGAGACCTAGCTTTTTTTATGTCCTATCACGATGGTCAAAATATGTATCTAACAGGGCTCGAACCTGGGACCTTGCACGTGTTAGGCGGACGTGATAACCGCTACACCATATATAAGTAGTAATACTGAGTTTTCCGAGAGATCTAGCTAATTTTTATGCCCAATCACGATGGTCAAAATATGTATCTACCTGGGCTCGAACCTGGGACCTTCCGCGTTTAAAGCGGACGTGATAGCCACTACAACATAGATACGTAGTAATGCTGAAATTTCCAATAGACCTAGCTTTTTTATGCCCAATCACGATGGACAAAATATGTGTCTACCAGGGCTCGAACCTGGGACCTTCCCCGTGTAAAGCGGACGTGATAACCACTACACCATAGATACGTAGTAATACTGAGCTTTCCAAGAGACCTAGCTTTTTTATGCCCAATCACGATGGACAAAATATGTATCTATCAGGGCTCGAACATGGGACCTTCCGCGTGTAAAGCGGACGTGATAACCACTACACCCTAGATACGTAGTAATACTGAGTTTTCCAAGAGACCTAGCTTTTTTTATGTCCTATCACGATGGTCAAAATATGTATCTACCAGGACCCGAACCTGGGACCTTCCGCGAGTAAAGCGGACGTGATAACCACTACACCATAGATACGTCGTAATGCTGAGTTTTCCAAGAGACCTAGCTTTTTTATGCCCAATCACGATGGACAAAATATGTATCTAACAGGGCTCGAACCTGGGACCTTGCACGTGTTAGGCGGACGTGATAACCGCTACACCATATATAAGTAGTAATACTGAGTTTTCCGAGAGATCTAGCTAATTTTTATGCCCAATCACGATGGTCAAAATATGTATCTACCAGGGCTCGAACCTGGGACCTTCCGCGTGTAAAGCGGACGTGATAACCACTACAACATAGATACGTAGTAATGCTGAAATTTCCAAGAGACCTAGCTTTTTTATGCCCAATCACGATGGACAAAATATGTGTCTACCAGGCCTCGAACCTGGGACCTTCCCCGTGTAAATCGGACGTGATAACCACTACACCATAGATACGTAGTAATACTGAGTTTTCCAAGAGACCTAGCTTTTTTATGTCCTATCACGATGGTCAAAATATGTATCTACCAGGGCTCGAACCTGGGACCTTCCGCGTGTAAAGCGGGCGTGATAACCACTACACCATAAATACGTAGTAATGCTGAGTTTTCCGAGAGATCTTGCTTTTTTATGCCCAATCACGATGGACAAATATGTATCTAACAGGGCTCGAACCTGGGACCTTGCACGTGTTAGGCGGACGTGATAACCACTCCACCATATATAAGTAGTAATACTGAGTTTTCCGAGAGATCTAGCTAATTTTTATGCCCAATCACGATGGACAAAACATGTATCTACCAGGGCTCGAACATGGGACCTTCCGCGTGTAAAGCGGACGTGATAACCACTACAACATAGATACGTAGTAATGCTGAAATTTCCAATAGACCTAGCTTTTCTATGCCCAATCACGATGGACAAAATATGTGTCTACCAGGGCTCGAACCTGGGACCTTCCCCGTGTAAAGCGGACGTGATAACCACTACACCATAGATACGTAGTAATACTGAGCTTTCCAAGAGACCTAGCTTTTTTATGCCCAATCACGATGGACAAAATATGTATCTACCAGGGCTCGAACATGGGACCTTCCGCGTGTAAAGCGGACGTGATAACCACTACACCCTAGATACGTAGTAATACTGAGTTTTCCAAGAGACCTAGCTTTTTTTATGTCCTATCACGATGGTCAAAATATGTATCTACCAGGGCTCGAACCTGGGACCTTCCGCGTGTAAAGCGGACGTGATAGCCACTACAACATAGATACGTATTAATGCTGAAATTTCCAATAGACCTAGCTTTTTTATGCCCAATCACGATGGACAAAATATGTGTCTACCAGGGCTCGAACCTTGGACCTTCCCCGTGTAAAGCGGACGTGATAACCACTACAACATAGATACGTAGTAATACTGAGCTTTCCAAGAGACCTAGCTTTTTTATGCCCAATCACGATGGACAAAATATGTATCTACCAGGGCTCGAACATGGGACCTTCCGCGTGTAAAGCGGACGTGATAACCACTACACCATAGATACGTAGTAATACTGAGCTTTCCAAGAGACCTAGCTTTTTTATGCCCGATCACGATGGTCAAAATATGTATCTACCAGGGCTCGAACATGGGACCTTCCGCGTGTAAAGCGGACGTGATAACCACTACACCCTAGATACGTAGTAATACTGAGTTTTCCAAGAGACCTAGCTTTTTTTATGTCCTATCACGATGGTCAAAATATGTGTCTACCAGGGCTCGAACCTGGGACCTTCCCCGTGTAAAGCGGACGTGATAACCACTACACCATAGATACGTAGTAATACTGAGCTTTCCAAGAGACCTAGCTTTTTTATGCCCGATCACGATGGACAAAATATGTATCTACCAGGGCTCGAACATGGGACCTTCCGCGTGTAAAGCGGACGTGATAACCACTACACCCTAGATACGTAGTAATACTGAGTTTTCCAAGAGACCTAGCTTTTTTTATGTCCTATCACGATGGTCAAAATATGTATCTACCAGGACCCGAACCTGGGACCTTCCGCGAGTAAAGCGGACGTGATAACCACTACACCATAGATACGTCGTAATGCTGAGTTTTCCAAGAGACCTAGCTTTTTTATGCCCAATCACGATGGACAAAATATGTATCTAACAGGGCTCGAACCTGGGACCTTGCACGTGTTAGGCGGACGTGATAACCGCTACACAATATATAAGTAGTAATACTGAGTTTTCCGAGAGATTTAGCTAATTTTTATGCCCAATCACGATGGTCAAAATATGTATCTAACAGGGCTCGAACCTGGGACCTTCCGCGTGTAAAGCGGACGTGATAACCACTACACCATAAATACGTAGTAATGCTGAGTTTTCCGAGAGATCTTGCTTTTTTAAGCCCAATCACGATGGACAAATATGTATCTAACAGGGCTCGAACCTGGGACCTTGCACGTGTTAGGCGGACGTGATAACCACTCCACCATATATAAGTAGTAATACTGAGTTTTCAGAGAGATCTAGCTAATTTTTATGCCCAATCACGATGGACAAAACATGGATCTACCAGGGCTCGAACATGGGACCTTCCGCGTGTAAAGCGGACGTGATAACCACTACAACATAGATACGTAGTAATGCTGAAATTTCCAATAGACCTAGCTTTTTTATGCCCAATCACGATGGACAAAATATGTGTCTACCAGGGCTCGAACCTGGGACCTTCCCCGTGTAAAGCGGACGTGATAACCACTACAACATAGATACGTAGTAATACTGAGCTTTCCAAGAGACCTAGCTTTTTTGTGTCCTATCACGATGGTCAAAATATGTATCTACCAGGGCTCGAACCTGGGACCTTCCGCGTGTAAAGCGGGCGTGATAACCACTACACCATAAATACGTAGTAATGCTGAGTTTTCCGAGAGATCTTGCTTTTTTAAGCCCAATCACGATGGACAAATATGTATCTAACAGGGCTCGAACCTGGGACCTTGCACGTGTTAGGCGGACGTGATAACCACTCCACCATATATAAGTAGTAATACTGAGTTTTCAGAGAGATCTAGCTATTTTTTATGCCCAATCACGATGGACAAAACATGGATCTACCAGGGCTCGAACATGGGACCTTCCGCGTGTAAAGCGGACGTGATAACCACTACAACATAGATACGTAGTAATGCTGAAATTTCCAATAGACCTAGCTTTTTTATGCCCAATCACGATGGACAAAATATGTATCTACCAGGGCTCGAACCTGGGACTTTCCGCGTGTAAAGCGGACGTGATAACCACTACAACATAGATACGTAGTAATGCTGAAATTTCCAATAGACCTAGCTTTTTTATGCCCAATCACGATGGACAAAATATGTGTCTACCAGGGCTCGAACCTGGGACCTTCCCCGTGTAAAGCGGACGTGATAACCACTACAACATAGATACGTAGTAATACTGAGCTTTCCAAGAGACCTAGCTTTTTTATGCCCAATCACGATGGACAAAATATGTATCTACCAGGGCTCGAACATGGGACCTTCCGCGTGTAAAGCGGACGTGATAACCACTACACCCTAGATACGTAGTAATACTGAGTTTTCCAAGAGACCTAGCTTTTTTTATGTCCTATCACGATGGTCAAAATATGTATCTACCAGGGCTCGAACCTGGGACCTTCCGCGTGTAAAGCGGACGTGATAGCCACTACAACATAGATACGTAGTAATGCTGAAATTTTCAATAGACCTAGCTTTTTTATGCCCAATCACGATGGACAAAATATGTGTCTACCAGGGCTCGAACCTGGGACGTTCCCCGTGTAAAGCGGACGTGATAACCACTACACCATAGATACGTAGTAATACTGAGCTTTCCAAGAGACCTAGCTTTTTTATGCCCAATCACGATGGACAAAATATGTATCTATCAGGGCTCGAACATGGGACCTTCCGCCTGTAAAGCGGACGTGATAACCACTACAACCTAGATACGTAGTAATACTGAGTTTTCCAAGAGACCTAGCTTTTTTTATGTCCTATCACGATGGTCAAAATATGTATCTACCAGGACCCGAACCTGGGACCTTCCGCGAGTAAAGCGGACGTGATAACCACTACACCATAGATACGTCGTAATGCTGAGTTTTCCGAGAGACCTAGCTTTTTTATGCCCAATCACGATGGACAAAATATGTATCTATCAGGGCTCGAACATGGGACCTTCCGCCTGTAAAGCGGACGTGATAACCACTACACCCTAGATACGTAGTAATACTGAGTTTTCCAAGAGACCTAGCTTTTTTATGTCCTATCACGATGGTCAAAATATGTATCTACCAGGACCCGAACCTGGGACCTTCCGCGAGTAAAGCGGACGTGATAACCACTACACCATAGATACGTCGTAATGCTGAGTTTTCCGAGAGACCTAGCTTTTTTATGCCCAATCACGATGGACAAAATATGTATCTAACAGGGCTCGAACCTGGGACCTTGCACGTGTTAGGCGGACGTGATAACCGCTACACAATATATAAGTAGTAATACTGAGTTTTCCGAGAGATCTAGCTAATTTTTATGCCCAATCACGATGGTCAAAATATGTATCTAACAGGGCTCGAACCTGGGACCTTCCGCGTGTAAAGCGGACGTGATAACCACTACACCATAAATACGTAGTAATGCTGAGTTTTCCGAGAGATCTTGCTTTTTTAAGCCCAATCACGATGCACAAATATGTATCTAACAGGGCTCGAACCTGGGACCTTGCACGTGTTAGGCGGACGTGATAACCACTCCACCATATATAAGTAGTAATACTGAGTTTTCAGAGAGATCTAGCTAATTTTTATGCCCAATCACGATGGACAAAACATGGATCTACCAGGGCTCGAACATGGGACCTTCCGCGTGTAAAGCGGACGTGATAACCACTACAACATAGATACGTAGTAATGCTGAAATTTCCAATAGACCTAGCTTTTTTATGCCCAATCACGATGGACAAAATATGTATCTATCAGGGCTCGAACATGGGACCTTCCGCCTGTAAAGCGGACGTGATAACCACTACACCCTAGATACGTAGTAATACTGAGTTTTCCAAGAGACCTAGCTTTTTTTATGTCCTATCACGATGGTCAAAATATGTATCTACCAGGGCTCGAACATGGGACCTTCCGCGTGTAAAGCGGACGTGATAACCACTACACCCTAGATACGTAGTAATACTGAGTTTTCCAAGAGACCTAGCTTTTTTTATGTCCTATCACGATGGTCAAAATATGTATCTACCAGGGCTCGAACCTGGGACCTTCCGCGTGTAAAGCGGACGTGATAGCCACTACAACATAGATACGTAGTAATGCTGAAATTTCCAATAGACCTAGCTTTTTTATGCCCAATCACGATGGACAAAATATGTGTCTACCAGGGCTCGAACCTGGGACCTTCCGCGAGTAAAGCGGACGTGATAACCACTACACCATAGATACGTCGTAATGCTAAGTTTTCCGAGAGACCTAGCTTTTTTATGCCCAATCACGATGGACAAAATATGTATCTAACAGGGCTCGAACCTGGGACCTTGCACGTGTTAGGCGGACGTGATAACCGCTACACCATATATAAGTAGTAATACTGAGTTTTCCGAGAGATCTAGCTAATTTTTATGCCCAATCACGATGGTCAAAATATATATCTACCAGGGCTTGAACCTGGGACCTACCGCGTGTAAAGCGGACGTGATAACCACTACACCATAGATACGTAGTAATACTGTGTTTTCCAAGAGACCTAGCTTTTTTATGTCCTATCACGATGGACAAATATGTATCTAACAGGGCTCGAACCTGGGACCTTGCACGTGTTAGGCGGACGTGATAACCACTCCACCATATATAAGTAGTAATACTGAGTTTTCAGAGAGATCTAGCTAATTTTTATGCCCAATCACGATGGACAAAACATGGATCTACCAGGGCTCGAACATGGGACCTTCCGCGTGTAAAGCGGACGTGATAACCACTACACCCTAGATACGTAGTAATACTGAGTTTTCCAAGAGACCTAGCTTTTTTTATGTCCTATCACGATGGTCAAAATATGTATCTACCAGGACCCGAACCTGGGACCTTCCGCGAGTAAAGCGGACGTGATAACCACTACACCATAGATACGTCGTAATGCTGAGTTTTCCAAGAGACCAAGCTTTTTTATGCCCAATCACGATGGACAAAATATGTATCTAACAGGGCTCGAACCTGGGACCTTGCACGTGTTAGGCGGAGGTGATAACCGCTACACCATATATAAGTAGTAATACTGAGTTTTCCGAGAGATCTAGCTAATTTTTATGCCCAATCACGATGGTCAAAATATGTATCTAACAGGGCTCGAACCTGGGACCTTCCGCGTGTAAAGCGGACGTGATAACCACTACACCATAAATACGTAGTAATGCTGAGTTTTCCGAGAGATCTTGCTTTTTTAAGCCCAATCACGATGGACAAATATGTATCTAACAGGGCTCGAACCTGGGACCTTGCACGTGTTAGGCGGACGTGATAACCACTCCACCATATATAAGTAGTAATACTGAGTTTTCAGAGAGATCTAGCTAATTTTTATGCCCAATCACGATGGACAAAACATGGATCTACCAGGGCTCGAACATGGGACCTTCCGCGTGTAAAGCGGACGTGATAACCACTACAACATAGATACGTAGTAATGCTGAAATTTCCAATAGACCTAGCTTTTTTATGCCCAATCACGATGGACAAAATATGTGTCTACCAGGGCTCGAACCTGGGACCTTCCCCGTGTAAAGCGGACGTGATAACCACTACAACATAGATACGTAGTAATACTGAGCTTTCCAAGAGACCTAGCTTTTTTATGCCCAATCACGATGGACAAAATATGTATCTACCAGGGCTCGAACATGGGACCTTCCGCGTGTAAAGCGGACGTGATAACCACTACACCCTAGATACGTAGTAATACTGAGTTTTCCAAGAGACCTAGCTTTTTTTATGTCCTATCACGATGGTCAAAATATGTATCTACCAGGGCTCGAACCTGGGACCTTCCGCGTGTAAAGCGGACGTGATAGCCACTACAACATAGATACGTAGTAATGCTGAAATTTCCAATAGACCTAGCTTTTTTATGCCCAATCACGATGGACAAAATATGTGTCTACCAGGGCTCGAACCTGGGACCTTCCCCGTGTAAAGCGGACGTGATAACCACTACACCATAGATACGTAGTAATACTGAGCTTTCCAAGAGACCTAGCTTTTTTATGCCCAATCACGATGGACAAAATATGTATCTATCAGGGTCGAACATGGGACCTTCCGCGTGTAAAGCGGACGTGATAACCACTACACCCTAGATACGTAGTAATACTGAGTTTTCCAAGAGACCTAGCTTTTTTTATGTCCTATCACGATGGTCAAAATATGTATCTACCAGGACCCGAACCTGGGACCTTCCGCGAGTAAAGCGGACGTGATAACCACTACACCATAGATACGTCGTAATGCTGAGTTTTCCAAGAGACCTAGCTTTTTTATGCCCAATCACGATGGACAAAATATGTATCTAACAGGGCTCGAACCTGGGACCTTGCACGTGTTAGGCGGACGTGATAACCGCTACACAATATATAAGTAGTAATACTGAGTTTTCCGAGAGATTTAGCTAATTTTTATGCCCAATCACGATGGTCAAAATATGTATCTAACAGGGCTCGAACCTGGGACCTTCCGCGTGTAAAGCGGACGTGATAACCACTACACCATAAATACGTAGTAATGCTGAGTTTTCCGAGAGATCTTGCTTTTTTAAGCCCAATCACGATGGACAAATATGTATCTAACAGGGCTCGAACCTGGGACCTTGCACGTGTTAGGCGGACGTGATAACCACTCCACCATATATAAGTAGTAATACTGAGTTTTCAGAGAGATCTAGCTAATTTTTATGCCCAATCACGATGGACAAAACATGGATCTACCAGGGCTCGAACATGGGACCTTCCGCGTGTAAAGCGGACGTGATAACCACTACAACATAGATACGTAGTAATGCTGAAATTTCAAATAGACCTAGCTTTTTTATGCCCAATCACGATGGACAAAATATGTGTCTACCAGGGCTCGAACCTGGGACCTTCCCCGTGTAAAGCGGACGTGATAACCACTACAACATAGATACGTAGTAATACTGAGCTTTCCAAGAGACCTAGCTTTTTTGTGTCCTATCACGATGGTCAAAATATGTATCTACCAGGGCTCGAACCTGGGACCTTCCGCGTGTAAAGCGGGCGTGATAACCACTACACCATAAATACGTAGTAATGCTGAGTTTTCCGAGAGATCTTGCTTTTTTAAGCCCAATCACGATGGACAAATATGTATCTAACAGCGCTCGAACCTGGGACCTTGCACGTGTTAGGCGGACGTGATAACCACTCCACCATATATAAGTAGTAATACTGAGTTTTCAGAGAGATCTAGCTAATTTTTATGCCCAATCACGATGGACAAAACATGGATCTACCAGGGCTCGAACATGGGACCTTCCGCGTGTAAAGCGGACGTGATAACCACTACAACATAGATACGTAGTAATGCTGAAATTTCCAATAGACCTAGCTTTTTTATGCCCAATCACGATGGACAAAATATGTATCTACCAGGGCTCGAACCTGGGACTTTCCGCGTGTAAAGCGGACGTGATAACCACTACAACATAGATACGTAGTAATGCTGAAATTTCCAATAGACCTAGCTTTTTTATGCCCAATCACGATGGACAAAATATGTGTCTACCAGGGCTCGAACCTGGGACCTTCCCCGTGTAAAGCGGACGTGATAACCACTACAACATAGATACGTAGTAATACTGAGCTTTCCAAGAGACCTAGCTTTTTTATGCCCAATCACGATGGACAAAATATGTATCTACCAGGGCTCGAACATGGGACCTTCCGCGTGTAAAGCGGACGTGATAACCACTACACCCTAGATACGTAGTAATACTGAGTTTTCCAAGAGACCTAGCTTTTTTATGCCCAATCACGATGGACAAAATATGTGTCTTCCAGGGCTCGAACCTGGGACCTTCCCCGTGTAAAGCGGACGTGATAACCACTACAACATAGATACGTAGTAATACTGAGCTTTCCAAGAGACCTAGCTTTTTTATGCCCAATCACGATGGACAAAATATGTATCTACCAGGGCTCGAACATGGGACCTTCCGCGTGTAAAGCGGACGTGATAATCACTACACCCTAGATACGTAGTAATACTGAGTTTTCCAAGAGACCTAGCTTTTTTTATGTCCTATCACGATGGTCAAAATATGTATCTACCAGGGCTCGAACCTGGGACCTTCCGCGTGTAAAGCGGACGTGATAGCCACTACAACATAGATACGTAGTAATGCTGAAATTTTCAATAGACCTAGCTTTTTTATGCCCAATCACGATGGACAAAATATGTGTCTACCAGGGCTCGAACCTGGGACGTTCCCCGTGTAAAGCGGACGTGATAACCACTACACCATAGATACGTAGTAATACTGAGCTTTCCAAGAGACCTAGCTTTTTTATGCCCAATCACGATGGACAAAATATGTATCTATCAGGGCTCGAACATGGGACCTTCCGCCTGTAAAGCGGACGTGATAACCACTACACCCTAGATACGTAGTAATACTGAGTTTTCCAAGAGACCTAGCTTTTTTTATGTCCTATCACGATGGTCAAAATATGTATCTACCAGGACCCGAACCTGGGACCTTCCGCGAGTAAAGCGGACGTGATAACCACTACACCATAGATACGTCGTAATGCTGAGTTTTCCGAGAGACCTAGCTTTTTTATGCCCAATCACGATGGACAAAATATGTATCTATCAGGGCTCGAACATGGGACCTTCCGCCTGTAAAGCGGACGTGATAACCACTACACCCTAGATACGTAGTAATACTGAGTTTTCCAAGAGACCTAGCTTTTTTATGTCCTATCACGATGGTCAAAATATGTATCTACCAGGACCCGAACCTGGGACCTTCCGCGAGTAAAGCGGACGTGATAACCACTACACCATAGATACGTCGTAATGCTGAGTTTTCCGAGAGACCTAGCTTTTTTATGCCCAATCACGATGGACAAAATATGTATCTAACAGGGCTCGAACCTGGGACCTTGCACGTGTTAGGCGGACGTGATAACCGCTACACAATATATAAGTAGTAATACTGAGTTTTCCGAGAGATCTAGCTAATTTTTATGCCCAATCACGATGGTCAAAATATGTATCTAACAGGGCTCGAACCTGGGACCTTCCGCGTGTAAAGCGGACGTGATAACCACTACACCATAAATACGTAGTAATGCTGAGTTTTCCGAGAGATCTTGCTTTTTTAAGCCCAATCACGATGCACAAATATGTATCTAACAGGGCTCGAACCTGGGACCTTGCACGTGTTAGGCGGACGTGATAACCACTCCACCATATATAAGTAGTAATACTGAGTTTTCAGAGAGATCTAGCTAATTTTTATGCCCAATCACGATGGACAAAACATGGATCTACCAGGGCTCGAACATGGGACCTTCCGCGTGTAAAGCGGACGTGATAACCACTACAACATAGATACGTAGTAATGCTGAAATTTCCAATAGACCTAGCTTTTTTATGCCCAATCACGATGGACAAAATATGTGTCTACCAGGGCTCGAACCTGGGACCTTCCCCGTGTAAAGCAGACGTGATAACCACTACAACATAGATACGTAGTAATACTGAGCTTTCCAAGAGACCTAGCTTTTTTATGCCCAATCACGATGGACAAAATATGTATCTACCAGGGCTCGAACATGGGACCTTCCGCGTGTAAAGCGGACGTGATAACCACTACACCCTAGATACGTAGTAATACTGAGTTTTCCAAGAGACCTAGCTTTTTTTATGTCCTATCACGATGGTCAAAATATGTATTTACCAGGGCTCGAACCTGGGACCTTCCGCGTGTAAAGCGGACGTGATAGCCACTACAACATAGATACGTAGTAATGCTGAAATTTCCAATAGACCTAGCTTTTTTATGCCCAATCACGATGGACAAAATATGTGTCTACCAGGGCTCGAACCTGGGACCTTCCGCGAGTAAAGCGGACGTGATAACCACTACACCATAGATACGTCGTAATGCTGAGTTTTCCAAGAGACCTAGCTTTTTTATGCCCAATCACGATGGACAAAATATGTATCTAACAGGGCTCGAACCTGCGACCTTGCACGTGTTAGGCGGACGTGATAACCGCTACACCATATATAAGTAGTAATACTGAGTTTTCCGAGAGATCTAGCTAATTTTTATGCCCAATCACGATGGTCAAAATATGTATCTACCAGGGCTTGAACCTGGGACCTACCGCGTGTAAAGCGGACGTGATAACCACTACACCATAGATACGTAGTAATACTGAGTTTTCCAAGAGACCTAGCTTTTTTATGTCCTATCACGATGGACAAATATGTATCTAACAGGGCTCGAACCTGGGACCTTGCACGTGTTAGGCGGACGTGATAACCACTCCACCATATATAAGTAGTAATACTGAGTTTTCAGAGAGATCTAGCTAATTTTTATGCCCAATCACGATGGACAAAACATGGATCTACCAGGGCTCGAACATGGGACCTTCCGCGTGTAAAGCGGACGTGATAACCACTACACCCTAGATACGTAGTAATACTGAGTTTTCCAAGAGACCTAGCTTTTTTTATGTCCTATCACGATGGTCAAAATATGTATCTACCAGGACCCGAACCTGGGACCTTCCGCGAGTAAAGCGGACGTGATAACCACTACACCATAGATACGTCGTAATGCTGAGTTTTCCAAGAGACCTAGCTTTTTTATGCCCAATCACGATGGACAAAATATGTATCTAACAGGGCTCGAACCTGGGACCTTGCACGTGTTAGGCGGAGGTGATAACCGCTACACCATATATAAGTAGTAATACTGAGTTTTCCGAGAGATCTAGCTAATTTTTATGCCCAATCACGATGGTCAAAATATGTATCTAACAGGGCTCGAACCTGGGACCTTCCGCGTGTAAAGCGGACGTGATAACCACTACACCATAAATACGTAGTAATGCTGAGTTTTCCGAGAGATCTTGCTTTTTTAAGCCCAATCACGATGGACAAATATGTATCTAACAGGGCTCGAACCTGGGACCTTGCACGTGTTAGGCGGACGTGATAACCACTACACCCTAGATACGTAGTAATACTGAGTTTTCCAAGAGACCTAGCTTTTTTTATGTCCTATCACGATGGTCAAAATATGTATCTACCAGGGCTCGAACCTGGGACCTTCCGCGTGTAAAGCGGACGTGATAGCCACTACAACATAGATACGTAGTAATGCTGAAATTTCCAATAGACCTAGCTTTTTTATGCCCAATCACGATGGACAAAATATGTGTCTACCAGGGCTCGAACCTGGGACCTTCCCCGTGTAAAGCGGACGTGATAACCACTACAACATAGATACGTAGTAATACTGAGCTTTCCAAGAGACCTAGCTTTTTTATGCCCAATCACGATGGACAAAATATGTATCTACCAGGGCTCGAACATGGGACCTTCCGCGTGTAAAGCGGACGTGATAACCACTACACCCTAGATACGTAGTAATACTGAGTTTTCCAAGAGACCTAGCTTTTTTTATGTCCTATCACGATGGTCAAAATATGTATCTACCAGGGCTCGAACCTGGGACCTTCCGCGTGTAAAGCGGACGTGATAGCCACTACAACATAGATACGTAGTAATGCTGAAATTTCCAATAGACCTAGCTTTTTTATGCCCAATCACGATGGACAAAATATGTGTCTACCAGGGCTCGAACCTGGGACCTTCCCCGTGTAAAGCGGACGTGATAACCACTACACCATAGATACGTAGTAATACTGAGCTTTCCAAGAGACCTAGCTTTTTTATGCCCAATCACGATGGACAAAATATGTATCTATCAGGGTCGAACATGGGACCTTCCGCGTGTAAAGCGGACGTGATAACCACTACACCCTAGATACGTAGTAATACTGAGTTTTCCAAGAGACCTAGCTTTTTTATGTCCTATCACGATGGTCAAAATATGTATCTACCAGGACCCGAACCTGGGACCTTCCGCGAGTAAAGCGGACGTGATAACCACTACACCATAGATACGTCGTAATGCTGAGTTTTCCAAGAGACCTAGCTTTTTTATGCCCAATCACGATGGACAAAATATGTATCTAACAGGGCTCGAACCTGGGACCTTGCACGTGTTAGGCGGACGTGATAACCGCTACACCATATATAAGTAGTAATACTGAGTTTTCCGAGAGATCTAGCTAATTTTTATGCCCAATCACGATGGTCAAAATATGTATCTACCAGGGCTTGAACCTGGGACCTACCGCGTGTAAAGCGGACGTGATAACCACTACACCATAGATACGTAGTAATACTGAGTTTTCCAAGAGACCTAGCTTTTTTATGTCCTATCACGATGGTCAAAATATGCATCTACCAGGGCTCGAACCTGGGACCATCCGCGTGTTAGGCGGACGTGATAACCACTACACCACAGATACGTAGTAATACTGAGTTTTCCAAGAGACCTAGCTTTTTTTATGTCCTATCACGATGGTCAAAATATGTATCTACCAGGACCCGAACCTGGGACCTTCCGCGTGTAAAGCGGACGTGATAACCACTACACCATAGATACGTAATAATACTGAGTTTTCCAAGATAACTAGCTTTATTATGCCCAATTACGATGGACAAAGTATGTATCTACCAGGTCTCGAACCTGGGACCTTCCGCGTGTAAAGCGGACGTGATAACCACTACACCATAGATACGTCGTAATGCTGAGTTTTCCGAGAGATCTAGCTAATTTTTATGCCCAATCACGATGGTCAAAATATGTATCTAACAGGGCTCGAACCTGGGACCTTCCGCGTGTAAAGCGGACGTAATAACCACTACAACATAGATACGTAGTTGCGCTGAGTTTTCCAAGAGACCTAGCTTTTTTATGCCCAATCACGATGGACAAAATATGTATCTACCAGGGCTCGAACATGGGACCTTCCGCGTGTAAAGCGGACGTGATAACCACTACACCCTAGATACGTAGTAATACTGAGTTTTTCAAGAGACCTAGCTTTTTTATGCCCAATCACGATGGACAAAATATGTGTCTAGCAGGGCTCGAACCTGGGACCTTCCCCGTGTAAAGCGGACGTGATAACCACTACACCACAGATACGTAGCAATACTGAGTTTTCCAAGAGACCTAGCTTTTTTTATGTCCTATCACGATGGTCAAAATATGTATCTAACAGGGCTCGAACCTGGGACCTTGCACGTGTTAGGCGGACGTGATAACCGCTACACCATATATAAGTAGTAATACTGAGTTTTCCGAGAGATCTAGCTAATTTTTATGCCCAATCACGATGGTCAAAATATGTATCTACCTGGGCTCGAACCTGGGACCTTCCGCGTGTAAAGCGGACGTGATAGCCACTACAACATAGATACGTAGTAATGCTGAAATTTCCAATAGACCTAGCTTTTTTATGCCCAATCACGATGGACAAAATATGTGTCTACCAGGGCTCGAACCTGGGACCTTCCCCGTGTAAAGCGGACGTGATAACCACTACACCATAGATACGTAGTAATACTGAGTTTTCCGAGAGATCTAGCTAATTTTTATGCCCAATCACGATGGTCAAAATATGTATCTACCAGGGCTTGAACCTGGGACCTACCGCGTGTAAAGCGGACGTGATAACCACTACACCATAGATACGTAGTAATACTGAGTTTTCCAAGAGACCTAGCTTTTTTATGTCCTATCACGATGGTCAAAATATGCATCTACCAGGGCTCGAACCTGGGACCATCCGCGTGTTAGGCGGACGTGATAACCACTACACCACAGATACGTAGTAATACTGAGTTTTCCAAGAGACCTAGCTTTTTTTATGTCCTATCACGATGGTCAAAATATGTATCTACCAGGACCCGAACCTGGGACCTTCCGCGTGTAAAGCGGACGTGATAACCACTACACCATAGATACGTAATAATACTGAGTTTTCCAAGATAACTAGCTTTATTATGCCCAATTACGATGGACAAAGTATGTATCTACCAGGTCTCGAACCTGGGACCTTCCGCGTGTAAAGCGGACGTGATAACCACTACACCATAGATACGTCGTAATGCTGAGTTTTCCGAGAGATCTAGCTAATTTTTATGCCCAATCACGATGGTCAAAATATGTATCTAACAGGGCTCGAACCTGGGACCTTCCGCGTGTAAAGCGGACGTAATAACCACTACAACATAGATACGTAGTAGCGCTGAGTTTTCCAAGAGACCTAGCTTTTTTATGCCCAATCACGATGGACAAAATATGTATCTACCAGGGCTCGAACATGGGACCTTCCGCGTGTAAAGCGGACGTGATAACCACTACACCCTAGATACGTAGTAATACTGAGTTTTTCAAGAGACCTAGCTTTTTTATGCCCAATCACGATGGACAAAATATGTGTCTAGCAGGGCTCGAACCTGGGACCTTCCCCGTGTAAAGCGGACGTGATAACCACTACACCACAGATACGTAGCAATACTGAGTTTTCCAAGAGACCTAGCTTTTTTTATGTCCTATCACGATGGTCAAAATATGTATCTAACAGGGCTCGAACCTGGGACCTTGCACGTGTTAGGCGGACGTGATAACCGCTACACCATATATAAGTAGTAATACTGAGTTTTCCGAGAGATCTAGCTAATTTTTATGCCCAATCACGATGGTCAAAATATGTATCTACCAGGGCTTGAACCTGGGACCTACCGCGTGTAAAGCGGACGTGATAACCACTACACCATAGATACGTAGTAATACTGAGTTTTCCAAGAGACCTAGCTTTTTTATGTCCTATCACGATGGTCAAAATATGCATCTACCAGGGCTCGAACCTGGGACCATCCGCGTGTTAGGCGGACGTGATAACCACTACACCACAGATACGTAGTAATACTGAGTTTTCCAAGAGACCTAGCTTTTTTTATGTCCTATCACGATGGTCAAAATATGTATCTACCAGGACCCGAACCTGGGACCTTCCGCGTGTAAAGCGGACGTGATAACCACTACACCATAGATACGTAATAATACTGAGTTTTCCAAGATAACTAGCTTTATTATGCCCAATTACGATGGACAAAGTATGTATCTACCAGGTCTCGAACCTGGGACCTTCCGCGTGTAAAGCGGACGTGATAACCACTACACCATAGATACGTCGTAATGCTGAGTTTTCCGAGAGATCTAGCTAATTTTTATGCCCAATCACGATGGTCAAAATATGTATCTAACAGGGCTCGAACCTGGGACCTTCCGCGTGTAAAGCGGACGTAATAACCACTACAACATAGATACGTAGTTGCGCTGAGTTTTCCAAGAGACCTAGCTTTTTTATGCCCAATCACGATGGACAAAATATGTATCTACCAGGGCTCGAACATGGGACCTTCCGCGTGTAAAGCGGACGTGATAACCACTACACCCTAGATACGTAGTAATACTGAGTTTTTCAAGAGACCTAGCTTTTTTATGCCCAATCACGATGGACAAAATATGTGTCTAGCAGGGCTCGAACCTGGGACCTTCCCCGTGTAAAGCGGACGTGATAACCACTACACCACAGATACGTAGCAATACTGAGTTTTCCAAGAGACCTAGCTTTTTTTATGTCCTATCACGATGGTCAAAATATGTATCTAACAGGGCTCGAACCTGGGACCTTGCACGTGTTAGGCGGACGTGATAACCGCTACACCATATATAAGTAGTAATACTGAGTTTTCCGAGAGATCTAGCTAATTTTTATGCCCAATCACGATGGTCAAAATATGTATCTACCTGGGCTCGAACCTGGGACCTTCCGCGTGTAAAGCGGACGTGATAGCCACTACAACATAGATACGTAGTAATGCTGAAATTTCCAATAGACCTAGCTTTTTTATGCCCAATCACGATGGACAAAATATGTGTCTACCAGGGCTCGAACCTGGGACCTTCCCCGTGTAAAGCGGACGTGATAACCACTACACCATAGATACGTAGTAATACTGAGTTTTCCGAGAGATCTAGCTAATTTTTATGCCCAATCACGATGGTCAAAATATGTATCTACCAGGGCTTGAACCTGGGACCTACCGCGTGTAAAGCGGACGTGATAACCACTACACCATAGATACGTAGTAATACTGAGTTTTCCAAGAGACCTAGCTTTTTTATGTCCTATCACGATGGTCAAAATATGCATCTACCAGGGCTCGAACCTGGGACCATCCGCGTGTTAGGCGGACGTGATAACCACTACACCACAGATACGTAGTAATACTGAGTTTTCCAAGAGACCTAGCTTTTTTTATGTCCTATCACGATGGTCAAAATATGTATCTACCAGGACCCGAACCTGGGACCTTCCGCGTGTAAAGCGGACGTGATAACCACTACACCATAGATACGTAATAATACTGAGTTTTCCAAGATAACTAGCTTTATTATGCCCAATTACGATGGACAAAGTATGTATCTACCAGGTCTCGAACCTGGGACCTTCCGCGTGTAAAGCGGACGTGATAACCACTACACCATAGATACGTCGTAATGCTGAGTTTTCCGAGAGATCTAGCTAATTTTTATGCCCAATCACGATGGTCAAAATATGTATCTAACAGGGCTCGAACCTGGGACCTTCCGCGTGTAAAGCGGACGTAATAACCACTACAACATAGATACGTAGTAGCGCTGAGTTTTCCAAGAGACCTAGCTTTTTTATGCCCAATCACGATGGACAAAATATGTATCTACCAGGGCTCGAACATGGGACCTTCCGCGTGTAAAGCGGACGTGATAACCACTACACCCTAGATACGTAGTAATACTGAGTTTTTCAAGAGACCTAGCTTTTTTATGCCCAATCACGATGGACAAAATATGTGTCTAGCAGGGCTCGAACCTGGGACCTTCCCCGTGTAAAGCGGACGTGATAACCACTACACCACAGATACGTAGCAATACTGAGTTTTCCAAGAGACCTAGCTTTTTTTATGTCCTATCACGATGGTCAAAATATGTATCTAACAGGGCTCGAACCTGGGACCTTGCACGTGTTAGGCGGACGTGATAACCGCTACACCATATATAAGTAGTAATACTGAGTTTTCCGAGAGATCTAGCTAATTTTTATGCCCAATCACGATGGTCAAAATATGTATCTACCTGGGCTCGAACCTGGGACCTTCCGCTTTTAAAGCGGACGTGATAGCCACTACAACATAGATACGTAGTAATGCTGAAATTTCCAATAGACCTAGCTTTTTTATGCCCAATCACGATGGACAAAATATGTGTCTACCAGGGCTCGAACCTGGGACCTTCCCCGTGTAAAGCGGACGTGATAACCACTACACCATAGATACGTAGTAATACTGAGCTTTCCAAGAGACCTAGCTTTTTTATGCCCAATCACGATGGACAAAATATGTATCTATCAGGGCTCGAACATGGGACCTTCCGCGTGTAAAGCGGACGTGATAACCACTACACCCTAGATACGTAGTAATACTGAGTTTTCCAAGAGACCTAGCTTTTTTTATGTCCTATCACGATGGTCAAAATATGTATCTACCAGGACCCGAACCTGGGACCTTCCGCGAGTAAAGCGGACGTGATAACCACTACACCATAGATACGTCGTAATGCTGAGTTTTCCAAGAGACCTAGCTTTTTTATGCCCAATCACGATGGACAAAATATGTATCTAACAGGGCTCGAACCTGGGACCTTGCACGTGTTAGGCGGACGTGATAACCGCTACACCATATATAAGTAGTAATACTGAGTTTTCCGAGAGATCTAGCTAATTTTTATGCCCAATCACGATGGTCAAAATATGTATCTACCAGGGCTCGAACCTGGGACCTTCCGCGTGTAAAGCGGACGTGATAACCACTACAACATAGATACGTAGTAATGCTGAAATTTCCAAGAGACCTAGCTTTTTTATGCCCAATCACGATGGACAAAATATGTGTCTACCAGGCCTCGAACCTGGGACCTTCCCCGTGTAAATCGGACGTGATAACCACTACACCATAGATACGTAGTAATACTGAGTTTTCCAAGAGACCTAGCTTTTTTATGTCCTATCACGATGGTCAAAATATGTATCTACCAGGGCTCGAACCTGGGACCTTCCGCGTGTAAAGCGGACGTAATAACCACTACAACATAGATACGTAGTAGCGCTGAGTTTTCCAAGAGACCTAGCTTTTTTATGCCCAATCACGATGGACAAAATATGTATCTACCAGGGCTCGAACATGGGATCTTCCGCGTGTAAAGCGGACGTGATAACCACTACACCCTAGATACGTAGTAATACTGAGTTTTCCAAGAGACCTAGCTTTTTTTGTGTCCTATCACGATGGTCAAAATATGTATCTACCAGGACCCGAACCTTGGACCTTCCGCGTATAAAGCGGACGTGATAACCACTACACCATAGATACGTAGTAATACTGAGTTTTCCAAGAGACCTAGCTTTTTTATGTCCTATCACGATGGTCAAAATATGTATCTACCAGGACCCGAACCCGGGACATTCCGCGTGTAAAGCGGACGTGATAACCACTACACCATAGATACGTAGTAATACTGAGTTTTCCAAGAGAACTAGCTTTTTTATGTCCTATCACGATGGTCAAAATATGTATCTACCAGGGCTCGAACCTGGGACCTTCCGCGTGTAAAGCGGGCGTGATAACCACTACACCATAAATACGTAGTAATGCTGAGTTTTCCGAGAGATCTTGCTTTTTATGCCCAATCACGATGGACAAATATGTATCTAACAGGGCTCGAACCTGGGACCTTGCACGTGTTAGGCGGACGTGAGTAGTATAGAGCCGCACTTCCTACCTCCGTAGGTGTAGAATGTAGGTGTAGAGTGTAGGTGTAGAATTTCAAGGTCACCCTCTCGCCACGCCCACCTGGGAAACTCGCGCGCGCCCCCTGGAAAACTCCGCCCCCTCGCGGGAAAACTCGCGCGCGCCCCCTGGAAAACTCCGCCCCCTGGCGCGCCCCCTCGCGGGAAAACTCGCGCGCGCCCCCTGGCGGCTGCGCCCCCTCGCGGGAAAACTCGCGCGCCCCCTCGCGGGAAAACATTGCGCGGGAATCTGGCAGTCCTGTCTACAACTGTCTCTGTGACGTCATTGGCGGGAAAATCTACAACTGTATTTGTGACGTCATTGATAAGAGACGAGAATGGATAGCTTTAATACATTGCCAAGGGTTAATGATAGGCTGAAAGTTGCGCAATCCATTGTAATATTTAGTTTGACTCAAAATTTTAACCTTTTTTCAAGGAGTTTATTTTGATTATGGTATTGTTTTAATGGTAATTAAAAGGTCCACGTAAAAGCGTAATTAATATATAAGAAATTCATCTTAGACGTAATAGTAGAAAGCAACTGTATCTGTAACGTCATTGGCGGGAAAATCTACAACTGTATTTGTGACGTCATTGATAAGAGACGAGAATGGATAGCTTTAATACATTGCCAAGGGTTAATGATAGGCTGAAAGTTGCGCAATCCATTGTAATATTTAGTTTGACTCAAAATTTTAACCTTTTTTCAAGGAGTTTATTTTGATTATGGTATTGTTTTAATGGTAATTAAAAGGTCCACGTAAAAGCGTAATTAATATATAAGAAATTCATCTTAGACGTAATAGTAGAAAGCAACTGTATCTGTAACGTCATTGGCGGGAAAATCTACAACTGTATCTGTGACGTCATTGATATAAGAGATGAGGATGAATGGATAAAGGTTGAACTTATAGCTTTAAGCGTACATTGACAAGGGTTAAATAGAAAATCTTTCATTGAGAAAGTGTAATTATGGAAAATAAGTTAAGCCGAGTGTATTATAACAGTGAAAGTCCTCTTAGTTACGGTAGCGTAAAGAAATTGAAACAAGGAGTGAAAAATGTTTCGAAGAAAAAAATTAAGACATGGCTTCAGTCTCAACCAACATATACCATTCACAAAGCAAGGAGGATATACTTTCCAAGAAATCGTACTTACGTTACAACAGCCAATGAAGTATTTCAGTGCGACTTGATCGATCTACGAAATCTTAAGAAATATAATAAAGGGTTTCAATATATTCTAACTATTATTGATATCCTCTCAAAATATGCTTGGAGTCTTCCTTTGAAAAATAAAACTAGTAAAGAGGTTTTGAAAGCTATGCGGAGAGTTATTAAAGAAAGAAAGCCGTTACGAATTAATGTTGATCAAGGTAGCGAATTTTTATCAAAATTGTTTAAAGATTATTTAAGAAAAGAGGGGATAAGTCTTTATACTAGTGTAGGTGCGATTAAATGCGGAGTAATTGAAAGGTTTAATAGAACTTTAAAGGATAAAATCTTCAAGTTATTAACTAGAACGAAGAAACTAAATTACATTGATGCCTTACCCAAAATAATGAAAGCCTACAATTCAACTGTACATTCAAGTACTGGTTTCGCTCCTGTTGATGTCAATATGCAAAATGAGCATTTAGTGTGGAAACGTCTGTATGGTAAACAATCTAGGGCAAAACCACCAATGTTAAAGGTCGGTGATCTTGTTAGGCTATCAAAAAGCAAACCTTTGTTCGAAAAGGGTTACAAAGGGTACTGGACCAAGGAAATATTTATCATTTCAAAAATTCTGTACAGAAACCCCGTTTGTTATATTGTAAAGGACTTTGATGATGAAGAAATAAGGGGAGCCTTTTACGAATGTGAACTTCAAAAAGTCATCTTGTAAAATATAAAGAATAGTAATTGAAAAATAAAAAACATTTAAAGTTAACGAGTCATGTCGAACGATTCATTTTACGTAACTCTCGTGAGTACGGCTTCTATGAACGTGTTTCCGGGAAACACGCAATCTCATTTTAAAGTTCAATTACCAGCTCCATTGCATTTGAATGGAAACTGGCATGTGGGCTTAGCCGAAGCATTTTTACCTAAAGCTTGGGATAATGTGTCTTCAGACTATCTTTATTTTAGGGCCGGAGTCTACGATTATACGGATAATATTTGGGATCAATCAAAGGTGCAATTTACCGGCGGAACTTTACGCGGAGATGGTTACGACGCGTACAAAAATTTATTAAAAACTATGAACAATGCCATACCACCGGAAATACGATCTTCGGTATACATGTTTGTAGCATATAGTGACGATAATGAAAAAGCTTTTTGCGCCCTTAGGGCTAAAAATGGGTATGAAGTTCAAATACCTGAGGAGATGGGTAAAATCCTAGGATTGAGTTCCATGGAATGGATAAAAGAAAGATTTACGTTTCCCGAAGAACTCGTTAAAAGAAAGAAAGAGGACCCTCTCGTCCTAGATAGTTCCAATAATTTTTTCTATATCAGGAAGAGAAAAGGTCATAAAAATGCTCGAGAGTTGATATTACAAATACAACCGGGTCAATATACAAGCATTGAAAACGTCATCGAAGCTATGACCAATGAAATTCCTACGGAACATAGATCTATGATTAAAATAAACCTGAATCCCGACGGAAAAGTAAATATCAAATGTGTAAATGATTATTATCTACTGTTCACGAAAGAAAAGTCGGGTCTTGGAAGATTGTTAGGGTTTCACGAGGATCAAATGGACTATCCTCTTAGAAATTCAACTAGCAAGAGTATAGCGGATATTGACAAGGGCACTGCAAGTTTATATATTTATACAAATTTAATACTACCTCAAGTAGTTGGTGATGTCTATGCTCCGTTACTAAGGGTTGTGCCTATAGTCAATGATAAATCAACAACGTTAGCCGTCCATCGGTTTCAAAACATTGACTATTACCCATTAAGATGTCCGTCATTTGAAATGATAGAAATAGACATGAGAACTGATTATGGAGAGAATATTATGTTTAAGTTAAACAAATCAGTGATAAAACTTCATTTCATACTCAAACATGACACGAAGTAACATATACCTAAATTACTACTTGAACCAAACCGGAAGTGGTCTTACCGGAAGTGGTCTTAGTCACTTCCGGGGACCAGTATTTCAGAGAGGAAATGGTCTTGGGAGCATTTTTAAAAGCTTAATAAGATTTATAACACCAGTTTTTAAGCCCGTTGGGAAAGCACAAGGAAGAGAAGCCCTAAGAACTGGGTCCAAAATAGCTGGTGATTACATTGCGGGTAGAAACCTAAAAGAGTCTCTGAAATCTAATTTGAGCGAAGCTGGAGCAAATTTATTACAAAAAGCGAGTCAACACTTGTCACAACCGCAAACTGGTTCGGGTCGCCGTAGAAAGCTGAAGACTAGAAATCGAATCATAAAGA
Source organism: Phalangium opilio (assembly GCF_054372755.1). Classification (NCBI taxonomy): domain Eukaryota; kingdom Metazoa; phylum Arthropoda; class Arachnida; order Opiliones; family Phalangiidae; genus Phalangium; species Phalangium opilio. The sequence goes on along the minus strand of NW_028324148.1, from coordinate 1,689,493 downwards.
AAAAACGAACCAAGACTGACTTTTTGGACTAAAAAACAATAAACATGGTTGAGGGTATGATGTCAGAACTGGATTTATTCGCGGTGCCACCGGCGAATTACAATGTTGAAAATAGTGACTACGTAATTTACAAGCCTTTGGCATCAATTTCGGATCAAGGCCCTATTGAGTTCTTTGTTCCAGGATCTAATGATCTCTATACGGACTTGGCTAAAACATTGTTACAAGTTAGAGTAAAATTACTCAAAGATGATGGTTCTGCATTAACTGCTCTAGAAACAGATGTGGGTCCTGTGAATTTGTTACACGCTGCTCTGTTTAATCAAGTAGATGTGTTTTTCGGAGATACTCAAGTTAATACTTCGACAAACGCATATCCGTATTTGGCATTCTTTGAAACGCATCTAAATTACGGTGACAGTGCAAAAAATTCCTATCTATCTGCAAAAATGTACTACAAAGATAATCCAGTAGACGCCGCAAAAATGTTTTTAGCTGCGAATAAAAATGATAACAATGGTATGTTGAAAAGGAAAAATCGCGTAGCCCTCTCAAACCCCGTTGATATGATCGGTGATTTACATCTTGATGTGTGTCGAATGGACAAGTTTCTTTTAAATAACGTAGATGTTAGGTTTCGATTCATAAAGTCAGTAAACGAATTTGCTATTATCTCAACAATAGCAAATCAAAAATTTAAATTTAAAATATTAGACGTAACTTTACTAATTAAAAAGGTTAAGGTCAATGCGGAAATAATGTTAGCTCACGCTATGGTTCATGAAAAGCATAACGTTATTTACCCTATTAACCGGACCGTGTTAAAATACTTTTCTATTAGTAGTGGTTTAACGGATATTACACGCGAAAATGTATTTATGAACAAAATGCCAGCCCGGGTAATTATTGGTTTAGTTAGAACGGCAGCCTTTAACGGCGATCTGAGTTTAAATGGTTTCGAATTTGCTCATTTCAATTTAAACTACTTGGCCTTAACAATAGGGAACCAAACATTTCCCAACCCTCCATTTACGCCAAACTATAACGTTAACGAGTATTCCCGAGAGTATCTTTCAAATTATACGGCTTTGGACTTGTTCAAAAGAAATAAAGGAAATTGTGTTTCTTACGAAGAATATAAAGAAGGTAACGTTCTCTACGGATTTGATTTAACCCCGGAAGAGCAAGCTAGTGCTGACCATCTATCACGGAATAAACAAGGAAACTTGAGAATATCAATGAAATTTAAGTCTCCGTTGGTTCATAATGTAACGGCTATTGTTTACGCGGAATTTGAATCGGAAATAATAATTTCAAAAGATCGCACCGTGATTTACAATCCCTCAGGAGAATGAATACCGTAGAAATAAACGAATTTTTAACGTGTGAATCCGTAACAAAACCATTTTTTCTCGGTGTTTTTGCCTTTGATCAAAAACCATTACCACCCAGACAGAAAAAATATTGTTTTTGTTTGAATACGGAACCAAAATCAAGCCGAGGCATTCACTGGTTAGCAATCTACGTAGATAATGGAATAGGTACCTTTTTTGATTCTTACGGAAATGATCCTTTTTACTACAATCTTGTAGACCTTAACCTTTACGCTAGTAAATGGTATTTTAACAACGTACCTATACAATATCCTTTGTCCGAAACGTGTGGACTACATTGTATTTTCTATTTATTTAACATGTGTAACGGCTATACCCTAGATATGATTATTCAAGACTTATATAATCCTCATGATTTAATGTATAACGAAGCAATGGTACTTTTGTTTATGTGCAATCATTTATTAAATCATAAAGACATGTATTGTAATCAATAAACTTTATTCGTATAAATCGATCCATTTATTTTCCGTCTTTCGTCTTTTGTTTTGTCGTCTTACAGTTATGTTTGATTCTTCTTCTTTTCGTTTGGAATTTTTTTTAGGTTTCCTTCTTAGTTCAAGCGGAGAGTACAATTTTTTCAGTTCTTGATATTCGTGAATTACTTGGGCCATACTGTTTTTCCTATTCTTTTTAAGCCTTTCAGGATTTGGTAATACAGTAGATACTGGAGCAGTAAATGTAAATGGCGGAGCTGGTGCTGTTGCTGCTGGTGACTGCGTTGACATCACATTTGCAGGTGTTGATGGCATTATATTTGGAGGCAGTGTAGGTATTAGATTAGGTGTCGATGTCGGAACCATTGGAACTGGCAATGGTTGTACAATAGGGGGTTGACTTAATTTTACGGTCGGTGGTTCAACAAATTTCTTAACGTTTAGAAACTTTTGTAGCGTTGTCAAATATTCTCTCAATTTTGTTTCGGATGTTCCTGGTTTTTCAAGAATTTCACTCATTTCTTTGTCTAAATCGGATAATTCTCTGTCTACGGCCGACAAAACTGTAGAAGCCGGAACTAGTATCATATTTTTCATCGTACAGCGTTAATCGCCGAAATTACACTAGGGACCAATGTTCCTAGTAGTAAAGGCCAGAATCCTCCTGTTTGATTCGTCATCAAACGACGTTTCTTTTTTAATGACAAAGATTTCAGAGCTAATCTTCTTATAACCCTTTTATGACTCCTAAGTTTTGCCTTTTGAGCCTTGGTGATTGGCAAGCCTCCAGTTGTAATATTATGACAAATATTGCAAATAGCTTTTATCTGAGCATTGCTACTATTTTTAAGAATTTTTTTTCTTTGTTTACTATGTTTTAAAACGTGTAAGAAGGGATAGTGTGGACGAAGTGATCGGGGTACCATCGTTATGGTAAATAATTTATTTTGGAGAGTTCGCGTTAATTTAATCCTCGACAAAAACTATCATAGGACCATCAGAAGGAAGGACATTGCTCCTTAAACGTAGTTTATCATCTTGGTCCTGTTTACAATCAATTAATATATAACTATGAGGTTTCTCCGTAGCCATTTCATAGGCTTTAGCTAAAAAATGTTTCTTTTTGGGAAACGTTTGCCGTCCTAGGTATTCAACAGCGGACGAATCTCTCGGAGACTTATAGATAATTATATAAGAACAATTAAGACTTATTGTCCTGGCCTCTTTCCCCTTAGCGAAGAGGTTCTGCGTAATTAAAATCAACGAGGTATTGAGATGATGAGACCCCTTGACAAACCAATCAGAAATTTGACTGCTACTATTACACTCGGATGATAAGTCGTCGAAAATCAACAGATTATTTTTAGTCCTATCGAAGAAATCTTCGTCATTAGGCGGTAAACCTTTTATAAAATCGATATTTCCAATTTTTCTTTTTAATTCGTCAAATTTTGGTTGATACATAGAATAACAATAAACTATACGATCTGGAGGTGGCTCAATCATTAATCGACTATTTTCCAACAATTTAAATACAAATGTCGATTTTCCCGACATAGTTGGTCCGGAGCAAACCATTTGATAAGGATGAATAAATTTTAATCTGCATGCCATAATTTATAATAAGTGAATAAAACCTTTTTTTTAGAAAAACGTTAATATATACGTACGAGCAAGGTTGATGCAAAAGTCGTCAAGACGACATCGTGGATTTATATCCCGCGAATTACGTTGAAGAAGTTAAGAAGTAATTGTCAAAAATTGCGATTAATTGAAAAACAGCAGCGCGTGTGTGCATCTAGGGACTAGAGTACGTTACTTGAAACAAACCTCAGAAACAGATGAAATCGTTTCTTCAGTCCCTGCCCCTTCATTTTATTAAAAAATAAAAGGAACGAAAAACGAAATATCAAAGACAAATAAACAACAACAATAGCTCTTCATTTAAAAAACAAACTCTTAATGAAACATCTCTTAGGGTTGAGTTCGGGTAAGGTATAGGGTTCGAGGTTGGTTACGGTTAGGGTTTGGGTTACGGGCGGGGTTTGAGTTCGAGTTACGGGTTGGGATTTGAGGTTAGATTAGGAGTATAGTTTGAGGCTGAGTGTTTCAAAATGGTTACTATTTCCCCGCGAATTACGTTGAAGAAGTTAAGAAGTAATTGTCAAAAATTGTGATTAATTGAAAAACAGCAGCGCGTGTGTGCATCTAGGGACTAGAGTACGTTACTTGAAATAAACCTCAGAAACAGATGAAATCGTTTCTTCAGTCCCTGCCCCTTCATTTTATTAAAAAATAAAAGGAACGAAAAAGGAAATATCAAAGACAAATAAATAACAACAATAGCTCTTCATTTTAAAAAACAAACTCGTAATGAAGCATCTCTTGTTTGTAAAGAAAAACATAAAATAAATGACCCTATTAAACATTGTGGTGAACTGTTTTATTATTAATTTTAATTTTCTTAACCAATCAATTAAGTTATTAGGATATTATTTCTGTATTTTTCATAATAGAGTTGAACTACCTATTTCTACGAGGATGAATTCAGGGTTCGTACAAACCTGGGTAACTGGGAAAACTAAGGCAAAAAATTCAGGGAAATTTAGAGTTTATGGTAAAATTCAGTTGGAGCGGCGCCTGTACGTAATTAACTGTTAGAACGCGTCTTCTATTGTAGGTCTTGGAGTAGTGTTACGGTTAATGTCTTCCCCCATAAAACCGTGTTCGAAGGGATAATTATTTGACGGACTATGCCAATCAGTAGTTTGTTCGCAATCGTCAGCATCTTTTAATGAGAATAATGGTTGTAAAATGCAGTTGGAACACCAACTTTTGTTATAGTTCCAGATATAATAGTGTAACGCATCTTTACTATTAACCTGATAGTGATCAGTTAACTGTTCATATTTAGCGTTTAAACAATCGTTTAAACTATGATGAAAATAGCAACCGGGACATATTCGTCTATAATTTTGAGGGCAACCACAATAGCAAATTTTTGCAAAATATTGGTAATGTAAATGATTTTGTTCATTTGTTAAGATAAATGGTGGCGTTTCTATCCGATTGCGATGCACTAGTTCAAATTCTTCAAACGTTAAGGGAATGAATTCGTCGAACACTATTTTTCTCTCTATAGACGATTTTGATATACTTATATCCAAATCTTCGAAAGTTCCAGGTGGTCGATGTTTCTCTACTTCGGCGGCTTTAAAAAAGACTGATTCTATTTGCCCCCAAAAAGTTTTCGGTATAAAATTTTTTACATCGTTAAAATTAAAATATCTTTCATTATGCAACTTATATTTAAAAACATGCATCAAATTTTTTATAGCGATATCTTGTAAAGACGTTACTTTAACGTCTTCTATTTTTTGTTTTTTTCTAGGAGATTCTATTATATTTTCTTCTTCCATTTCGGTCACAAGAGCGTGTCTCTTACTCTGATTCGCTGTATAAAATAACTATTTCCCTCTTACTAAATTTTCTAGTCCATTTGAAAAGTATAAAGTACTCACCTTTTTATAGAAATTTGTTATAGCAAGTTGTTAGTAAAGTATTTTTCGGTCCGAATGATTCTCGTCCTTTAAGGTATGCTGAACCGAGGTTCATAGATTTTTGTAGAACGAAGTCTATAACCTTGACGTCACACGTATATTTCAAATTACCTTTGACGCCAACCTTGTTTTCGCTTTATAAAAACACCTGTTAGTTATAACGGAGCAAAATATAACACGGTATAGGCGCTATATTATTCACCTTCAGGTATAACGAAGCCTCGGATCCTAGCTAGCTTAATAGTATTTTATGGAACGAAGTCTATAACCAACAACTGTTTGTTATAAGAGAGTAAAATATATTTCCAATTATCTTTGACGTCAACCAACCTTGTTTTCGCTTCATAAAAACAACTGTTATAAGAGATAAAAATATATCCTTTACAAAAGTAACCTTGGTTCGCTTGTTAAGGACTCTCGCTAAGGGGATTCGAACTCATGAACAACGAGTTTAAAGGCAGATACGTTAACGAGCGAGCCAATGTTACTTGAGGGTGTATTCGGTTGATGACTATAGTACCGTGGATTTATTAATATAATATGATTCTTTCCCCCCGTGACGAAAAGTATATCTGCTGGATAATCAAGTTCGCTACTAACCATAAGTTACAGTATTCAGATCTTTCAAATTCTCTCCGCCATAATAATAGTCATGTCTTTATCGAATATACCTTCTCTGTATACCTTGGCTAAAGAAGCGTCGCGCGAAACTTTTAATATACTATACGAGTATGAACTCGCTTCTCGGCATGATCTTTATTCGGGTTGTTTACCAACTCATATCGCTACTGAACTTGAAGAAACACTCGCTACCGCCGGTCAGTGCCTCGATTCAAACATTTTAAACTATCTTTCGGCGCAAGATGTTTTCGACACTCGAGTTAAAGCGCATTATAAACTTTCATTTCTTCAGTACAATTATGTTATGACGCACCCCTCGGAATTACCTCACAATATTCCCGATTGGCGTCACGGTAATCACGTTGTAAAAGACTATTTTAAATTAGAAAATGTTTTTGCGTGCCCCAACAAAAACCCATATTGCTCAAGGTGTCACGAAAACGAATCAAAACGTATATTAAAACTTTGTTCCACGTGTTATTACGATATCGATATGAATATTGAGAAAGACTTTGATCAAGTGACCCGTGTAAAATATCATTCAATTATAGATAGAAACGATATTTACGACAATATCGTTCTGGATAAGGGTAACAATTGGTGTAACAATTGCTACACTACCCCCTTATTCACTATTTTTCCGGAAACCATTTGTAAAGAAACATTTAAAAATATTTACCACGCCGTTAAACGTCCCCTAATATTCGATGAAACAGACGTCGAATTCAAAATCTTAAAATACCCCCGCTTGTAATATTACTTTTAATGTATAAATTTAAACTTTACCCCCAGTTCCCGTGTAATTTAAAAATCCTTGTAAAATATTGTTTAATTTCTGTTACTTTTGTATTATATTTCCTATATCACGTAATACGTGGGGTACATGTGTATTTTCACAAAGTTTCTGTAAGACTCAATATCATATTGATCATAATAACACGTGAAACAAAGTATTTAGTTTATTATTAGTGTATTTAGTTTATTATTAGTTTATTTATATATTGTGCATTTATAACATTAAAGTAAAACGAAATAAATTTCCTTACCTACATCCCCAATATAACTCCAAAATTATTATGATATTTTTCGTTTGAATCAACTAACCATTCCACGAACATCTGTCGCGACAAAACGGAAACAGTAGGTGTACCATTTTTGAAACGCTTTTCTCCCAATGTTAGTTCAATATAAACCAACTAGTTTTTTCTACCTTTGGCTGCATAGTGATAATTTATCTTGGTTTAGTGTATTTTTAGAGTGTTCTATTGTGTTTTATTATAGATTTATTGTACCCTAGTGTATTTTATTTACTTTTAGTGTATTTTATTGTGGTTTTTTTTATTTAAATCAGCAATTATACACATCATAAACAAATAACATTGAGATTACTTGAATATCAAGTATAGATTAACTTAGTTTTGAAAAAGTCAATATCGTTTATGATACAATTAAAAAGAAATGGCTCGTCAATTGGTTGGTTAGAACCAAAATCATTTCTATAATTTTCCAAAACTTTTTCATAATCAATTTTTTTCAAGGCTTTAATGAGGTTTTTTTGTACTCTTTCATTCCAATCACTTTCTTCTAATTCACATTGTACATCGTGAGCAATCTGGTTTTGACAAGCCTCGTTTTGACAATATTTGGTTATTTCCAATAATATTTCAGTCAGATTCTTAAGAACAGCTTCTCTCATGGATTCCACGGCTCTAGTTTTCTCTACCAACTCATTGTCAAGAAGTCCTCTAATTTTTTTTAAGTGTTCCCAAGAAGTATGGTTAAGGGAAATTCCCTCGCCAGTAGCGTACATGACGTTATATTTTTCACATTTTCCTCTAGTGTATTTTCTTATGTCCAATATACGTTTCTTTCCACGGGTAAAACATTCCAATTTCAAATTTGAAGTAGTAGGATATAACCAGACGGAAAAACGCGGCGAATTACCCTCGAAGAAGGTATCAATCTCGTTGGCATACTCAAAGATATTACACCATAGTTCCTTTTGTAAGCATAACTCTACACCCGTATCAGTCCTTTTCCAGTAAACCTCCGGGGATAAGACGTTACCGATCCAAACCTCTACTTTATCCGCTACGCTATGAACTTGACACATCTTCATTTAACAATGATAAAACTATACCGTAGCCCCTTACGCTACACAACAACTCTTTGAATGACGTCACTGATACAGTTGTAGAAGATTTAAGCCTTGTCAATGTGCGTTTAAAGCTGAAACACGAATGACGTCACGGATACAGTTGTAGAAGGGAGGAGTTTCCCAATAGGCGGCACACGGTGTTTTCCCGCCAATGACGTCATAGATACAGTTGTAGATTTTCCCGCCAATGACGTCACAGAGACAGTTGTAGACAGGTCTGCCAGATTCCCGCGCAGGGTTTTCCCGCGAGGGGGCGCGCGAGTTTTCCCGCGAGGGGGCGCGCGCGAGTTTTCCCGCGAGGGGGCGCAGCCGCCAGGGGGCGCGCGCGAGTTTTCCCGCGAGGGGGCGCGCCAGGGGGCGGAGTTTTCCAGGGGGCGCTGTTTCCCAGGTGGGCGTGGCGAGAGGGTGACCTTGAAATTCTTCACCTACACTCTACACCTACATTCTACACCTACGGAGGTAGGAAGTGCGGCTCTAAACTACTGACGTGATAGTCACTCCACCATATATAAGTAGTAACACTGAGTTTTCCGAGAGATCTAGCTAATTTTTATGCCCAATCACGATGGACAAAACATGTATCTACCAGGGCTTGAACATGGGACCTTCCGCGTGTAAAGCGGACGTGTTAGCCACTACAACATAGATACGTAGTAATGCTGAAATTTCCAATAAACCTAGCTTTTTTATGCCCAATCACGATGGACAAAATATGTATCTACCAGGGCTCGAACCTCGGACCTTCCGCGTGTAAAGCGGACGTGATAACCACTACAACATAGATACGTAGTAATGCTGAAATTTCCAAGAGACCTAGCTTTTTTATGCCCAATCACGATGGACAAAATATGTGTCTACCAGGCCTCGAACCTGGGACCTTCCCCGTGTAAAGCGGACGTGATAACCACTACACCATAGATACGTAGTAATACTGAGTTTTCCAAGAGACCTAGCTTTTTTATGTCCTATCACGATGGTCAAAATATGCATCTACCAGGGCTCGAACCTGGGACCTTCCGCGTGTAAAGCGGACGTGATAACCACTACAACATAGATACGTAGTAGCGCTGAGTTTTCCAAGAGACCTAGCTTTTTTATGCCCAATCACGATGGACAAAATATGTATCTACCAGGGCTCGAACCTGGGACCATCCGCGTGTTAGGCGGACGTGATAACCACTACACCACAGATACGTAGTAATACTGAGTTTTCCAAGAGACCTAGCTTTTTTATGTCCTATCACGATGGTCAAAATATGTATCTACCAGGACCCGAACCTGGGACCTTCCGCATGTAAAGCGGACGTGATAACCACTACACCATAGATACGTAATAATACTGAGTTTTCCAAGAGAACTAGCTTTATTATGCCCAATTACGATGGACAAAGTATGTATCTACCAGGTCTCGAACCTGGGACCTTCCGCGTGTAAAGCAAACGTGATAACCACTACACCATAGATACGTAGTAATACTGAGTTTTCCAAGAGACCTAGCTATTTTATGTCCTATCACGATGGTCAAAATATGTATCTACCAGGGCTCGAACCTCGGACCTTCCGCGTGTAAAGCGGACGTGATAACCACTACAACATAGATACGTAGTAGCGCTGAGTTTTCCAAGAGACCTAGCTTTTTTATGCCCAATCACGATGGACAATATATGTATCTACCAGGGCTCGAACATGGGACCTTCCGCGTGTAAAGCGGACGTGATAACCACTACACCCTAGATACGTAGTAATACTGAGTTTTCCAAGAGACCTAGCTTTTTTTGTGTCCTATCACGATGGTCAAAATATGTATCTACCAGGACCCGAACCTGGGACCTTCCGCGTGTAAAGCGGACGTGATAACCACTACACCATAGATACGTAGTAATACTGAGTTTTCCAAGAGAACTAGCTTTTTTATGTCCTATCACGATGGTCAAAATATGTATCTACCAGGGCTCGAACCTGGGACCTTCCGCGTGTAAAGCGGGCGTGATAACCACTACACCATAAATACGTAGTAATGCTGAGTTTTCCGAGAGATCTTGCTTTTTTATGCCCAATCACGATGGACAAATATGTATCTAACAGGGCTCGAACCTGGGACCTTGCACGTGTTAGGCGGACGTGATAACCACTCCACCATATATAAGTAGTAATACTGAGTTTTCCGAGAGATCTAGCTAATTTTTATGCCCAATCACGATGGACAAAACATGAATCTACCAGGGCTCGAACATGGGACCTTCCGCGTGTAAAGCGGACGTGATAACCACTACACCATAGATACGTAGTAATACTGAGTTTTCCAAGAGACCTAGCTTTTTTATGTCCTATCACGATGGTCAAAATATGTATCTACCAGGGCTCGAACCTGGGACCTTCCGCGTGTAAAGCGGACGTGATAGCCACTACAACATAGATACGTAGTAATGCTGAAATTTCCAATAGACCTAGCTTTTTTATGCCCAATCACGATGGACAAAATATGTGTCTACCAGGGCTCGAACCTGGGACCTTCCCCGTGTAAAGCGGACATGATAACCACTACACCATAGATACGTAGTAATACTGAGCTTTCCAAGAGACCTAGCTTTTTTATGCCCAATCACGATGGTCAAAATATGTATCTACCAGGACCCGAACCTGGGACCTTCCGCGAGTAAAGCGAACGCGATAACCACTACACCATAGATACGTCATAATGCTGAGTTTTCCAAGAGACCTAGCTTTTTTATGCCCAATCACGATGGACAAAATATGTATCTAACAGGGCTCGAACCTGGGACCTTGCACGTGTTAGGCGGACGTGATAACCACTACACCATATATAAGTAGTAATACTGAGTTTTCCGAGAGATCTAGCTAATTTTTATGCAAAATCACGATGGTCAAAATATGTATCTACCAGGGCTCGAACCTGGGACCTTCCGCGTGTAAAGCGGACGTGATAGCCACTACAACATAGATACGTAGTAATGCTGAAATTTCCAATAGACCTAGCTTTTTTATGCCCAATCACGATGGACAAAATATGTGTCTACCAGGGCTCGAACCTGGGACCTTCCCCGTGTAAAGCGGACATGATAACCACTACACCATAGATACGTAGTAATACTGAGCTTTCCAAGAGACCTAGCTTTTTTATGCCCAATCACGATGGTCAAAATATGTATCTACCAGGACCCGAACCTGGGACCTTCCGCGAGTAAAGCGAACGCGATAACCACTACACCATAGATACGTCATAATGCTGAGTTTTCCAAGAGACCTAGCTTTTTTATGTCCTATCACGATGGTCAAAATATGCATCTACCAGGGCTCGAACCTGGGACCTTCCGCGTGTAAAGCGGACGTGATAACCACTACAACATAGATACGTAGTAGCGCTGAGTTTTCCAAGAGACCTAGCTTTTTTATGCCCAATCACGATGGACAAAATATGTATCTACCAGGGCTCGAACCTGGGACCATCCGCGTGTTAGGCGGACGTGATAACCACTACACCCTAGATACGTAGTAATACTGAGTTTTCCAAGAGACCTAGCTTTTTTATGCCCAATCACGATGGACAAAATATGTATCTACCAGGGCTCGAACATGGGACCTTCCGCGTGTAAAGCGGACGTGATTACCACTACACCCTAGATACGTAGTAATACTGAGTTTTCCAAGAGACCTAGCTTTTTTTGTGTCCTATCACGATGGTCAAAATATGTATCTACCAGGACCCGAACCTGGGACCTTCCGCGTGTAAAGCGGACGTGATAACCACTACACCATAGATACGTAGTAATACTGAGTTTTCCAAGAGAACTAGCTTTTTTATGTCCTATCACGATGGTCAAAATATGTATCTACCAGGGCTCGAACCTGGGACCTTCCGCGTGTAAAGCGGGCGTGATAACCACTACACCATAAATACGTAGTAATGCTGAGTTTTCCGAGAGATCTTGCTTTTTTATGCCCAATCACGATGGACAAAATATGTATCTAACAGGGCTCGAACCTGGCATCTTGCACGTGTTAGGCGGACGTGATAACCACTCCACCATATATAAGTAGTAATACTGAGTTTTCCGAGAGATTAGCTTTTTTATGCCCAATCACGATGGACAAAATATGTATCTACCAGGGCTCGAACATGGGACCTTCCGCGTGTAAAGCGGACGTGATAACCACTACACCCTAGCTACGTAGCAATACTGAGTTTTCCAAGAGACCTAGCTTTTTTTATGTCCTATCACGATGGTCAAAATATGAATCTACCAGGACCCGAACCTGGGACCTTCCGCTTGTAAAGCGGACGTGATAACCACTACACCATAGATACGTAGTAGTACTGAGTTTTCCAAGAGAACTAGCTTTTTTATGCCCAATCACGATGGACAAAATATGTATCTACCAGGGCTCGAACCTGGGACCTTCCGCGTGTAAAGCGGACGTGATAACCACTACACCATAGATACGTAGTAATACTGAGTTTTCCAAGAGACCTAGCTTTTTTATGTCCTATCACGATGGTCAAAATATGTATCTACCAGGACCCGAACCTGGGACCTTCCACGTGTTAGGCGGACGTGATAACCACTACACCATAAATACGTAGTTATACTGAGTTTTCCGAGAGATCTAGCTAATTTTTATGCCCAATCACGATGGACAAAACTTATATCTACCAGGGCTCTAACATGGTACCTTCCGCGTGTAAAGCGGACGTGATAACCACTACACCATAGATAAGTAGTAATACTGAGTTTTCCAAGAGACCTAGCTTTTTTATGTCCTATCACGATGGTCAAAATATGTATCTACCAGGGCTCGAACCTGGGAACTTCCGCGTGTAAAGCGGACGTGATAACCACTGCACCATAGATACGTAGTAATTAAGGTTTCCCACAGTTCAATTCCAAAAGTTCAGTTTTCGGTTCAGTTCAGTTATTTTCGGTTTCAGTTTAGGGACTAAACTGATTTGATTGCTTCAGTTCAGTTTCAGATTTCACTTCTCCAAACTGATCAGTTTTCAGTTCGGTTCGGTTTATTTCTTAAATTGAACTGGTAAAAACTGAACTGAAGAGATAGTTAAGTACTCTTTCGATCAATCGCGAGAAACTATATCAATACGTTCCCGCCAACATTGGTAGAACAATAGAAAACTGGCATCGTTAAGTATAGCATGCTTTATGATATTTTGGGGGATGTCGCGTAAAGATAGCTTATTAGGGCACGTTCAGTAACGAAAATCTCAAAGAAATCGCTGTTTTCTTGATGTCTGGTTGATGGGCTCGAGACGTCATAGTGACGTAAAAAGTTGTTGAACGGAAAAGTGAAATTTTGAAGTTAGCGCTGTTTTCGAAAACGGAGTTGGGGAAACGTCTTACTGACCCTCAAAACGTTCCCTGACGTTAGGACCGAAGCGCAATGGCTCTTTTCCATTATTAACAAGTTCGCAAATAATGAAATTTTTTTAAGAAAATTAAGTCCATTTGAATGGTTGATGTAGTTTTGTAAAGAAAACGAATACAATTACTGTAGGAATAGCATTATTAGAATTTCATTTTTAAATCCCGCGCCAACTTTTCGTAAGTCAATTGTTCAATAGTCAAGCGCTACGTCACGCCATCAAAAAAACCATATCGATTAGATGATTTTTTTGATGGCCAAGCGCTGAGCATCATGACGTCAAAACCAACGCAAAAAAGCGTACAGTAGTGAAAATCTGACATCGCTTAGTTAGCGCTGTCATCAAAGAGGGTTACTGAACGTACCCTTAGTGTCGCGTATAATTAATCATTAATGTCGCGTATATTTAATGATGCATAGAAATAAGCTATTAATTTAAGTGCCGTGATTAGCTGGAACCCTCTGCAGAGAGACACAGGCTAAAAGAATACCAATAATTTGTAACTAAAAAGAGTAACATAATTAGTTAATTAGTCAAAGTTAAATTGTACAATGTTAATAATTAGTAGTTAGTGAAATAAACATGACTCTTAAGGTATGGCACTTCACGATTCCAAAACAGAGTAGTAGAAAATGTTAGCGGTTTATAGTTACAATCTGGGTATTTTGGGCCAATGACACCGTATTTTTCTTCTTGATAATCTCTGAAGTGGTTTTCGGTTCAGTTCAGTTATAACTGAAAATTGAACTGATCAGTTCGGTTTCTTGGCTGAACCGAACTGATAATTTCAGTTCAGTTTCAGTTCTTGAAAATCTTAACTGAAAAGTTTCAGTTCAGTTTCAGTTTTAGTCCAAAACCGATTTGAACCGAACTGTGGGAAACCTTAGTAGTAATACAGAGTTTTCCAAGAGACCTAGCTTTTTTTGTCCTATCACGAATGTCAAAATATGTATCTACCAGGGCTCGAACCTGGGACCTTCCGCGAGTAAAGCGGACGTGATAACCACTACACCATAGATACGTCGTAATGCTCAGTTTTCCAAGAGACCTAGTTTTTTATGTCCTATCACGATGGTCAAAATATGTATCTACCAGGGCTCGAACCTGGGACCTTTCGCGTGTAAAGCGGACGTGATAGCCACTACACTAGAGCTACGTGGTAATATTGAGTTTTCCAAGAGACCTAGCTTTTTTAATGTCCTATGTCGATGGTCAAAATGTGTATGTACCAGGGCTCGAACCTGGGACCTTCCGCGTGTAAAGCGGACGTGATAACCACTACACCATAGATACGTAGTAATACTGAGTTTTCCAAGAGACCTAGCTTTTTTTATGTCCTATCACGATGGTCAAAATATGTATCTACCAGGGCTCGAACTTGGGACCTTCCGCGTGTTAGGCGGACCTGATAACCACTACACCATAGATACGTAGTAATACTGAGTATTCCAAGAGACCTAGCTTTTTTTAATGTCCTATATCGATGGTCAAAATGTGTATCTACCAGGCCTCAAACCTGGGACCTTCCGCGTGTGAAACGGACGTGATAACCACTACACCATAGATACGTAGTAATGCTGAAATTTTTAAGAGACCTAGCTTTTTCATGCCCAATCACGATGGACAAAATATGTATCTACCAAGGCTCGAACCTGGGACCTTCCGCGTGTAAAGCGGACGTGATTACCACTACACCATATATACGTAGTAATACAGAGTTTTCCGGGAGATCTAGCTTATTTTTATGCCCAATCACGATGGACAAAACATGTATCTACCAGGGCTCGAACCTGGGACCTTCCGCGTGTAAAGCGGACGTGATAACCACTACACTACAGATACGTAGTAAAATTGAGTTTTCCAAGAGACCTAGCATATTTTTATGCCTTATCACGATGGTCAAAACATGTATCTTATGGGCGTCGAACCTGATACCTTCCGCGTGTTAGCCGGACGTGATAACCACTATCCCATAGACACTTAGTAATGTTGAGTTTTCCAAGAGACCTAGCTTTTTTTAATGTCCTATATCGATGGTCAAAATGCGTATCTACCAGGGCTCGAACCTGGGACCTTCCGCGTGTGAAGCGGACGTGATAACCACTACACCATAGATACGTAGTAATGCCGAGTTTTCAAAGAGACCTAGTTTTTTTATGCCCAATCACGATGGACAAAATATGTATCTACCAGGGCCCGAACCTGGGACCTTCCGCGTGTAAAGCGGACGTGATAACCACTACACCATAGAAACGTAGTAATACTGAGTTTTCCAAGAGACCTAGCTTTTTTTATGTCCTATCACGATGGTCAAAATATGTATCTACCTGGGCTCGAGACTGGGACCTTCCACGTGTTAGGCGGACGTGATAACCACTACACCATATATACGTAGTTATACTGGGTTTTCCGAGAGATCTAGCTAATTTTTATGCCAATCACGATGGACAAAACATGTATCTACCAGGGCTCGAACCTGGGACCTTCCGCGTGTAAAGCGGACGTGATAACCACTAAACCATAGATACGTCGTAATGCTCAGTTTTCCAAGAGACCTAGTTTTTTATGTCCTATCACGATGGTCAAAATATGTATCTACCAGGGCTCGAACCTGGGACCTTTCGCGTGTAAAGCGGACGTGATAGCCACTACACTAGAGCTACGTAGTAATATTGAGTTTTCCAAGAGACCTAGCTTTTTTAAAGTCCTATGTCGATGGTCAAAATGTGTATGTACCAGGGCTCGAACCTGGGACCTTCCGCGTGTAAAGCGGACGTGATAACCACTACACCATAGATACGTAGTAATACTGAGTTTTCCAAGAGACCTAGCTTTTTTTATGTCCTATCACGATGGTCAAAATATGTATCTACCAGGGCTCGAACCTGGGAACTTCCGCGTGTAAAGCGGACGAGATAACCACTACACTATAGATACGTAGTAATGCTGAGTTTTCCAAGAGACCTAGCTTTTTTATGCCCTATCACGATGGACTAAATATATATCTACCAGGGCTCGAACCTGGGACCTTCCGCGTGTAAAGCGGACGTGATAACCACTACACCATAGATACGTAGTAATGCTGAGTTTTCCAAGAGACCTAGCATATTTTTATGCCTTATCATGATGGTCAAAACATGTATCTTATGGGCGTCGAACCTGATACCTTCCGCGTGTTAGCCGGACGTGATAACCACTATCCCATAGACACTTAGTAATGTTGAGTTTTCCAAGAGACCTAGCTTTTTTTAATGTCCTATATCGATGGTCAAAATGCGTATCTACCAGGGCTCGAACCTGGGACCTTCCGCGTGTGAAGCGGACGTGATAACCACTACACCATAGATACGTAGTAATGCCGAGTTTTCAAAGAGACCTAGTTTTTTTATGCCCAATCACGATGGACAAAATATGTATCTACCAGGGCCCGAACCTGGGACCTTCCGCGTGTAAAGCGGACGTGATAACCACTACACCATAGAAACGTAGTAATACTGAGTTTTCCAAGAGACCTAGCTTTTTTTATGTCCTATCACGATGGTCAAAATATGTATCTACCTGAGCTCGAGACTGGGACCTTCCACGTGTTAGGCGGACGTGATAACCACTATACCATATATACGTAGTTATACTGGGTTTTCCGAGAGATCTAGCTAATTTTTATGCCAATCACGATGGACAAAACATGTATCTACCAGGGCTCGAACCTGGGACCTTCCGCGTGTAAAGCGGACGTGATAACCACTAAACCATAGTTACGTAGTAATACTGAGTTTTCCAAGAGACCTAGCTTTTTTATGTCCTATCACGATGGTCTAAATATGTATCTACCAGGGCTCGAACCAGGGACCTTCCGCGTGTAAAACGGACGTGATAACCACTACACCATAGATACGTAGTAATGCTGAGTTTTTCAAGAGACCTAGCTTTTTTATGCCCAATCATGATGGACAAAATATGTATCTACCAGGGCTCGAACCTGGGACCTTCCGCGTGTGAAGCGGACGTGATAACCACTACAACATAGATACGGAGTAATGCTGAAATTTCCAAGAGACCTAGCTTTTTTATGCCCAATCACGATGGACAAAATATGTATCTACCAGGGCTCGAACATGGGACCTTCCGCGTGTAAAGCGGACGTGATAACCACTACACCATAGATACGTAGTAATACTGAGTTTTCCAAGAGACCTAGCTTTTTTAGGTCCTATCACGATGGTCAAAATATGTATCTACCAGGGCTCAAACCCGGGACCTTCCGCGTGTAAAGCGGACGTGATAACCACTACACCATAGACACGTAGTAATGCTGAGTTTTCCATGAGACCTAGCTTTTTATGCCTAATCACAATGGACAAAATATGTATCTACCAGGGCTCGAACCTGGGACCTTCCGCGTGTTAGGCGGACGTGATAACCACTACACCACAGATACGTAGTAACACTGAGTTTCCGAGAGATCTAGCTTATTTTTATTCCCAATCACGAGGGACAAAACATGTATCTACCAGGCCTCAAACCTGGGACCTTCGGCGTGTAAAGCAGACGTGATAACCACTACACTATAGTAACGTAGTAATACTGAGTTTTCCAAGAGACCTAGCTTTTTTTATGTCCTATCACGATGGTCTAAATATGTACCTACCAGGGCTCGAACCTGGGACCTTCCGCGTGTAAAGCGGACGTGATAACCACTACACCATATATACGTAGTTATACTGAGTTTTCCGAGAGATCTAGCTAATTTTTATGCCCAATCACGATGGACAAAACTTGTATCTACCAGGGCTCGAACATGGTACCTTCCGCGAGTAAAGCGGACGTGATAACCACTACACCATAGATACGTAGTAATACTGAGTTTTCCAAGAGACCTAGCTTTTTTATGTCCTATCACGATGGTCAAAATATATATCTACCAGGGCTCGAACCTGGGACCTTCCGCGTGTAAAGCGGACGTGATAACCACTACACCATAGATACGTAGTAATACAGAGTTTTCCAAGAGACCTAGCTTTTTTAATGTCCTATGTCGATGGTCAAAATGTGTATCTACCAGGGCTCGAACTTGGGACCTTCCGCGTGTTAGGTGGACCTGATAACCACTACACCATAGATACGTAGTAATACTGAGTTTTCCAAGAGACCTAGCTTTTTTTAATGTCCTATATCGATGGTCAAAATGTGTATCTACCAGACCTCAAACCTGGGACCTTCCGCGTGTGAAACGGACGTGATAACCACTACACCATAGATACGTAGTAATGCTGAAATTTTTAAGAGACCTAGCTTTTTTATGCCCAATCACGATGGACAAAACATGTATCTACCAGGGCTCGAACCTGGGACCTTCCGCGTGTAAAGCGGACGTCATAACCACTACACTATAGATACGTAGTAAAATTGAGTTTTCCAAGAGACCTAGCATTTTTTTATGCCTAATCACGATGGTCAAAACATGTATCTTATGGGCGTCGAACCTAATACCTTCCGCGTGTTAGCCGGACGTGATAACCACTATCCCATAGACACTTAGTAATATTGAGTTTTCCAAGAGACCTAGCTTTTTTTAATGTCCTATATCGATGGTCAAAATGCGTATCTACCAGGGCTCGAACCTGGGACCTTCCGCGTGTGAAGCGGACGTGATAACCACTACACCATAGATACGTAGTAATGCCGAGTTTTCAAAGAGACCTAGTTTTTTTATGCCCAATCACGATGGACAAAATATGTATCTACCAGGGCCCGAACCTGGGACCTTCCGCGTGTAAAGCGGACGTGATAACCACTACACCATAGAAACGTAGTAATACTGAGTTTTCCAAGAGACCTAGCTTTTTTATGTCCTATCACGATGGTCAAAATATATATCTACCAGGGCTCGAACCTGGGACCTTCCGCGTGTAAAGCGGACGTGATAACCACTACACCATAGATACGTAGTAATACAGAGTTTTCCAAGAGACCTAGCTTTTTTAATGTCCTATGTCGATGGTCAAAATGTGTATCTACCAGGGCTCGAACTTGGGACCTTCCGCGTGTTAGGTGGACCTGATAACCACTACACCATAGATACGTAGTAATACTGAGTTTTCCAAGAGACCTAGCTTTTTTTAATGTCCTATATCGATGGTCAAAATGTGTATCTACCAGACCTCAAACCTGGGACCTTCCGCGTGTGAAACGGACGTGATAACCACTACACCATAGATACGTAGTAATGCTGAAATTTTTAAGAGACCTAGCTTTTTTATGCCCAATCACGATGGACAAAACATGTATCTACCAGGGCTCGAACCTGGGACCTTCCGCGTGTAAAGCGGACGTCATAACCACTACACTATAGATACGTAGTAAAATTGAGTTTTCCAAGAGACCTAGCATTTTTTTATGCCTAATCACGATGGTCAAAACATGTATCTTATGGGCGTCGAACCTAATACCTTCCGCGTGTTAGCCGGACGTGATAACCACTATCCCATAGACACTTAGTAATATTGAGTTTTCCAAGAGACCTAGCTTTTTTTAATGTCCTATATCGATGGTCAAAATGCGTATCTACCAGGGCTCGAACCTGGGACCTTCCGCGTGTGAAGCGGACGTGATAACCACTACACCATAGATACGTAGTAATGCCGAGTTTTCAAAGAGACCTAGTTTTTTTATGCCCAATCACGATGGACAAAATATGTATCTACCAGGGCCCGAACCTGGGACCTTCCGCGTGTAAAGCGGACGTGATAACCACTACACCATAGAAACGTAGTAATACTGAGTTTTCCAAGAGACCTAGCTTTTTTTATGTCCTATCACGATGGTCAAAATATGGATCTACCTGGGCTCGAGACTGGGACCTTCCACGTGTTTGGCGGACGTGATAACCACTACACCATATATACGTAGTTATACTGGGTTTTCCGAGAGATCTAGCTAATTTTTATGCCAATCACTATGGACAAAACATGTATCTACCAGGGCTCGAACCTGGGACCTTCCGCGTGTGAAGCGGACGTGATAACCACTACAACATAGATACGTAGTAATGCTGAAATTTCCAAGAGACCTAGCTTTTTTATGCCCAATCACGATGGAGAAAATATGTATCTACCAGGGCTCGAACCTGGGACCTTCCGCGTGTAAAGCGGACGTGATAACCACTACACCATAGATACGTAGTAATACTGAGTTTTCCAAGAGACCTAGCTTTTTTTATGTCCTATCACGATGGTCAAAATATGTATCTACCAGGGCTCGAACCTGGGACCTTCCGCGTGTAAAGCGGACGAGATAACCACTACACTATAGATACGTAGTAATACTGAGTTTTCCAAGAGACGTAGCTTTTTTATGCCCTATCACGATGGACAAAATATATATCTACCAGGGCACGAACCTGGGACGTTCCACGTGTAAAGCGGACGTGATAACCTCTACACCATAGATACGTAGTAATACTGAGTTTTCCAAGAGACCTAGCTTTTTTATGCCCAATCATGATGGACAAAATATGTATCTACCAGGGCTCGAACCTGGGAACTTCCGCGTGTAAAGCGGACGTGATAGCCACTACACTAGAGCTACGTAGTAATATTGAGTTTTCCAAGAGACCTAGCTTTTTTAATGTCCTATGTCGATGGTCAAAATGTGTATCTACCACGGCTCGAACCTGGGACCTTCCGCGTGTGAAGCGGACGTGATAACCACTACAACATAGATACGTAGTAATGCTGAAATTTCCAAGAGACCTAGCTTTTTTATGCCCAATCACGATGGACAAAATATGTATCTACCAGGGCTCGAACATGGGACCTTACGCGTGTAAAGCGGACGTGATAACCACTACACCATAGATACGTAGTAATACTGAGTTTTCCAAAAGACCTAGCTTTTTTATGTCCTATCACGATGGTCAAAATATGTATCTACCAGTACTGGAAATTGGGTCCTTCCGCGTGTAAAGCGGACGTGATAACCACTACACCATAGATACGTAGTAATACTGAGTTTTCCAAGAGACCTAGCTTTTTTTAATGTCCTATATCGATGGTCAAAATGTGTATCTACCAGACCTCAAACCTGGGACCTTCCGCGTGTGAAACGGACGTGATAACCACTACACCATAGATACGTAGTAATGCTGAAATTTTTAAGAGACCTAGCTTTTTTATGCCCAATCACGATGGACAAAATATGTATCTACCAGGGCTCGAACCTGGGACCTTCCGCGTGTAAAGCGGACGTGATTACCACTACACCATATATACGTAGTAATACAGAGTTTTCCGAGAGATGTAGCTTATTTTTATGCCCAATCACGATGGACAAAACATGTATCTACCAGGGCTCGAACCTGGGACCTTCCGCGTGTAAAGCGGACGTGATAACCACTACACTATAGATACGTAGTAAAATTGAGTTTTCCAAGAGACCTAGCATATTTTTATGCCTAATCACGATGGTCAAAACATGTATCTTATGGGCGTCGAACCTGATACCTTCCGCGTGTTAGCCGGACGTGATAACCACTATCCCATAGACACTTAGTAATATTGAGTTTTCCAAGAGACCTAGCTTTTTTAATGTCCTATATCGATGGTCAAAATGCGTATCTACCAGGGCTCGAACCTGGGACCTTCCGCGTGTGTAGCGGACGTGATAACCACTACACCATAGATACGTAGTAATGCCGAGTTTTCAAAGAGACCTAGTTTTTTTATGCCCAATCACGAAGGACAAAATATGTATCTACCAGGGCCCGAACCTGGGACCTTCCGCGTGTAAAGCGGACGTGATAACCACTACACCATAGAAACGTAGTAATACTGAGTTTTCCAAGAGACCTAGCTTTTTTTATGTCCTATCACGACGGTCAAAATATGTATCTACATGGGCTCGAGACTGGGACCTTCCACGTGTTAGGCGGACGCGATAACCACTACACCATATATACGTAGTTATACTGAGTTTTCCGAGAGATCTAGCTAATTTTTATGCCAATCACGATGGACAAAACATGTATCTACCAGGGCTCGAACCTGGGACCTTCCGCGTGTAAAGCGGACGTGATAACCACTAAACCATAGTTACGTAGTAATAATGAGTTTTCCAAGAGACCTAGCTTTTTTTATGTCCTATCACGATGGTCTAAATATGTATCTACCAGGGCTCGAACCTGGGACCTTCCGCGTATAAAACGGACGTGATAACCACTACACCATAGATACGTAGTAATGCTGAGATTTCCAAGAGACCTAGCTTTTTTATGCCCAATCATGATGGACAAAATATGTATCTACCAGGGCTCGAACCTGGGACCTTCCGCGTGTGAAGCGGACGTGATAACCACTACACCATAGATACATAGTAATACTGAGTTTTCCAAGAGACCTAGCTTTTTTATGTCCTATCACGATAGTCAAAATATGTATCTACCAGGGCTCAAACCCGGGACCTTCCGCGTGTAAAGCGGACGTGATTACCACTACACCATAGACACGTAGTAATGCTGAGTTTTCCATGCGACCTAGCTTTTTATGCCTAATCACAATGGACGAAATATGTATCTACCAGGGCTCGAACCTGGGACCTTCCGCGTGTTAGGCGGACGTGATAACCACTGCACCACAGATACGTAGTAATACTGAGTTTTCCGAGAGATCTAGCTTATTTTTATTCCCAATCACGAGGGACAAAACATGGATCTACCAGGCCTCAAACCTGGGACATTCCGCGTGTAAAGCAGACGTGATAACCACTACACTATAGTTACGTAGTAATACTGAGTTTTCCAAGAGACCTAGCTTTTTTTATGTCCTATCACGATGGTCCAAATATGTACCTACCAGGGCTCGAACCTGGGACCTTCCGCGTGTAAAGCGGACGTGATAACCACTACACCATAGATACGTAGTAATGCTGAGTTTTCCAAGAGACCTAGCTTTTTTTATATCCTATCACGATGGTCAAAATATGTATCTACCAGGGCTCGAACCTGGGACCTTCCTTGTGTAAAGCGGACGAGATAGCCACTACACTATAGATACGTAGTAATCCTGAGTTTTCCAAGAGACCTAGCTTTTTTATGCGCAATCACGATGGACAAAATATATATCTACCAAGGCACGAACCTGTTACCTTCCGCGTGTAAAGCGGACGTGATAACCACTACACCATAGATACGTAGTAATACTGAGTTTTCCAAGAGACCTAGCTTTTTTTATGTCCTATCACGATGGTCTAAATATGTATCTACCAGGGCTCGAACCTGGGACCTTCCGCGTGTAAAGCGGACGTGATAACCACTACACCATAGATACGTAGTAATACTGAGTTTTCCGAGAGATCTAGCTAATTTTTATGCCCAATCACGATGGACAAAACATGTATCAACCAGGGCTCGAACATGGGACCTTCCGCGTGTAAAGCGGACGCGATAACCACTACACCATAGATACGTAGTAATACTGAGTTTTCCAAGAGACCTAGCTTTTTATGCCCAATCATGATGGACAAAATATGTATCTACCAGGGCTCGAACCTGGGACCTTCCGCGTGTAAAGCGGACGTGATAGCCACTACACTAGAGCTACGTAGTAATATTGAGTTTTCCAAGAGACCTAGCTTATTTAATGTCCTATGTCGATGGTCAAAATGTGTATCTACCAGGGCTCGAACCTGGGACCTTCCGCGTGTGAAGCGGACGTGATAACCACTACAACATAGATACGTAGTAATGCTGAAATTTCCAAGAGACCTAGCTTTTTTATGCCCAATCACGATGGACAAAATATGTATATACTTGGGCTCAAACCTGGGACCTTCCGCGAGTAAAGTGGACGTGATAACCACTACACCATAGACACGTAGTAATGCTGAGTTTTCCAAGAGACCTAGCTTTTTATGCCCAATCACAATGGACAAAATATGTATCTAGCAGTGCTCGAACCTGGGACCTTCCGCGTGTTAGGCGGACGTGATAACCAGTACACCACAGATACGTAGTAATACTGAGTTTTCCGAGAGATCTAGCTTATTTTTATTCCCAATCACGATGGACAAAACATGTATCTACCAGGCCTCAAACCTGGGACCTTCCGCGTGTAAAGCGGACGTGATAACCACTACACTATAGTTACGTAGTAATACTGAGTTTTCCAAGAGACCTAGCTTTTTTTATGTCCTATCACGATGGTCTAAATATGTATCTACCAGGGCTCGAACCTGGGACCTTCCGCGTGTAAAACGCACGTGATAACCACTACACCATAGATACGTAGTAATGCTGAGTTTTCCAAGAGACCTAGCTTTTTTATGCCCAATCACGATGGTCAAAATATGTATCTACCTGGGCTCGAACCTGGGACCTTTCGCGTGTAAAGCGGACGTGATAACCACAACACCATAAACACGTAGTAATGCTGAGTTTTCCAAGAGACCAAGCTTTTTTTTATGCCCAATCACGATGGACAAAATATGTACCTAACAGGGCTCGAACCTGGGACCTTCCGCGTGTAAAGTTGACGTGATAACCACTACACCATAAATACGTAGTAATGCTGAGTTTTCCAAGAGACCTAGCTTTTTTATGCCCAATCAGGATGGTCAAAATATGTATCTACCTGGGCTCGAACCTGGGACCTTCCGCGTGTAAAGCGGACGTGATAACCACTACACCATAAATACGTAGTAATGCTGAGTTTTCCAAGAGACCTAAATTTTTTATGCCCAATCACGATGGACAAAATATGTATCTAACAGGGCTCGAACCTGGGACCTTCCGCGTGTAAAGCGGACGTGATAGCCACTACACTAGAGCTACGTAGTAATATTGAGTTTTCCAAGAGACCTAGCTTATTTAATGTCCTATGTCGATGGTCAAAATGTGTATCTACCAGGGCTCGAACCTGGGACCTTCCGCGTGTGAAGCGGACGTGATAACCACTACAACATAGATACGTAGTAATGCTGAATTTTCCAAGAGACCTAGCTTTTTTATGCCCAATCACGATGGACAAAATATGTATTTACTTGGGCTCAAACCTGGGACCTTCCGCGAGTAAAGTGGACGTGATAACCACTACACCATAGACACGTAGTAATGCTGAGTTTTCCAAGAGACCTAGCTTTTTATGCCCAATCACAATGGACAAAATATGTATCTAGCAGTGCTCGAACCTGGGACCTTCCGCGTGTTAGGCGGACGTGATAACCACTACACCACAGATACGTAGTAATACTGAGTTTTCCGAGAGATCTAGCTTATTTTTATTCCCAATCACGATGGACAAAACATGTATCTACCAGGCCTCGAACCTGGGACCTTCCGCGTGTAAAGCGGACGTGATAACCACTACACTATAGTTACGTAGTAATACTGAGTTTTCCAAGAGACCTAGCTTTTTTTATGTCCTATCACGATGGTCTAAATATGTATCTACCAGGGCTCGAACCTGGGACCTTCCGCGTGTAAAACGGACGTGATAACCACTACACCATAGATACGTAGTAATGCTGAGTTTTCCAAGAGACCTAGCTTTTTTATGCCCAATCACGATGGTCAAAATATGTATCTACCTGGGCTCGAACCTGGGACCTTTCGCGTGTAAAGCGGACGTGATAACCACAACACCATAAACACGTAGTAATGCTGAGTTTTCCAAGAGACCAAGCTTTTTTTTATGCCCAATCACGATGGACAAAATATGTACCTAACAGGGCTCGAACCTGGGACCTTCCGCGTGTAAAGTTGACGTGATAACCACTACACCATAAATACGTAGTAATGCTGAGTTTTCCAAGAGACCTAGCTTTTTTATGCCCAATCAGGATGGTCAAAATATGTATCTACCTGGGCTCGAACCTGGGACCTTCCGCGTGTAAAGCGGACGTGATAACCACTACACCATAAATACGTAGTAATGCTGAGTTTTCCAAGAGACCTAAATTTTTTATGCCCAATCACGATGGACAAAATATGTATCTAACAGGGCTCGAACCTGGGACCTTCCGCGTGTAAAGCGGACGTGATAGCCACTACACTAGAGCTACGTAGTAATATTGAGTTTTCCAAGAGACCCAGCTTATTTAATGTCCTATGTCGATGGTCAAAATGTGTATCTACCAGGGCTCGAACCTGGGACCTTCCGCGTGTGAAGCGGACGTGATAACCACTACAACATAGATACGTAGTAATGCTGAAATTTCCAAGAGACCTAGCTTTTTTATGCCCAATCACGATGGACAAAATATGTATTTACTTGGGCTCAAACCTGGGACCTTCCGCGAGTAAAGTGGACGTGATAACCACTACACCATAGACACGTAGTAATGCTGAGTTTTCCAAGAGACCTAGCTTTTTATGCCCAATCACAATGGACAAAATATGTATCTAGCAGTGCTCGAACCTGGGACCTTACGCGTGTTAGGCGGACGTGATAACCACTACACCACAGATACGTAGTAATACTGAGTTTTCCGAGAGATCTAGCTTATTTTTATGCCCAATCACGATGGACAAAACATGTATCTACCAGGGCTCGAACCTGGGACCTTCCGCGTGTAAAGCGGACGTGATAACCACTACACTATAGATACGTAGTAAAATTGAGTTTTCCAAGAGACCTAGCATATTTTTATGCCTAATCACGATGGTCAAAACATGTATCTTATGGGCGTCGAACCTGATACCTTCCGCGTGTTAGCCGGACGTGATAACCACTATCCCATAGACACTTAGTAATATTGAGTTTTCCAAGAGACCTAGCTTTTTTTAATCTCCTATATCGATGGTCAAAATGCGTATCTACCAGGGCTCGAACCTGGGACCTTCCGCGTGTGAAGCGGACGTGATAACCACTACACCATAGATACGTAGTAATGCCGAGTTTTCAAAGAGACCTAGTTTTTTTATGCCCAATCACGAAGGACAAAATATGTATCTACCAGGGCCCGAACCTGGGACCTTCCGCGTGTAAAGCGGACGTGATAACCACTACACCATAGAAACGTAGTAATACTGAGTTTTCCAAGAGACCTAGCTTTTTTATGTCCTATCACGATGGTCAAAATATGTATCTACCTGGGCTCGAGACTGGGACCTTCCACGTGTTAGGCGGACGCGATAACCACTACACCATATATACGTAGTTATACTGAGTTTTCCGAGAGATCTAGCTAATTTTTATGCCAATCACGATGGACAAAACATGTATCTACCAGGGCTCGAACCTGGGACCTTCCGCGTGTAAAGCGGACGTGATAACCACTAAACCATAGTTACGTAGTAATACTGAGTTTTCCAAGAGACCTAGCTTTTTTTATGTCCTATCACGATGGTCTAAATATGTATCTACCAGGGCTCGAACCTGGGACCTTCCGCGTATAAAACGGACGTGATAACCACTACACCATAGATACGTAGTAATGCTGAGATTTCCAAGAGACCTAGCTTTTTTATGCCCAATCATGATGGACAAAATATGTATCTACCAGGGCTCGAACCTGGGACCTTCCGCGTGTGAAGCGGACGTGATAACCACTACAACATAGATACGTAGTAATGCTGAAATTTCCAAGAGACCTAGCTTTTTTATGCCCAATCACGATGGACAAAATATGTATCTACCAGGGCTCGAACATGGGACCTTCCGCGTGTAAAGCGGACGTGATAACCACTACACCATATATACGTAGTTATACTGAGTTTTCCGAGAGATCTAGCTAATTTTTATGCCAATCACGATGGACAAAACATGTATCTACCAGGGCTCGAACCTGGGACCTTCCGCGTGTAAAGCGGACGTGATAACCACTAAACCATAGTTACGTAGTAATACTGAGTTTTCCAAGAGACCTAGCTTTTTTTATGTCCTATCACGATGGTCTAAATATGTATCTACCAGGGCTCGAACCTGGGAACTTCCGCGTATAAAACGGACGTGATAACCACTACACCATAGATACGTAGTAATGCTGAGATTTCCAAGAGACCTAGCTTTTTTATGCCCAATCATGATGGACAAAATATGTATCTACCAGGGCTCGAACCTGGGACCTTCCGCGTGTGAAGCGGACGTGATAACCACTACAACATAGATACGTAGTAATGCTGAAATTTCCAAGAGACCTAGCTTTTTTATGCCCAATCACGATGGACAAAATATGTATCTACCAGGGCTCGAACATGGGACCTTCCGCGTGTAAAGCGGACGTGATAACCACTACACCATAGATACGTAGTAATACTGAGTTTTCCAAGAGACCTAGCTTTTTTATGTCCTATCACGATAGTCAAAATATGTATCTACCAGGGCTCAAACCCGGGACCTTCCGCGTGTAAAGCGGACGTGATAACCACTTCACCATAGACACGTAGTAATGCTGAGTTTTCCATGCGACCTAGCTTTTTATGCCTAATCACAATGGACGAAATATGTATCTACCAGGGCTCGAACCTGGGACCTTCCGCGTGTTAGGCGGACGTGATAACCACTACACCACAGATACGTAGTAATACTGAGTTTTCCGAGAGATCTAGCTTATTTTTATTCCCAATCACGAGGGACAAAACATGGATCTACCAGGCCTCAAACCTGGGACCTTCCGCGTGTAAAGCAGACGTGATAACCACTACACTATAGTTACGTAGTAATACTGAGTTTTCCAAGAGACCTAGCTTTTTTTACGTCCTATCACGATGGTCTAAATATGTACCTACCAGGGCTCGAACCTGGGACCTTCCGCGTGTAAAGCGGACGTGATAACCACTACACCATAGATACGTAGTAATGCTGAGTTTTCCAAGAGACCTAGCTTTTTTATATCCTATCACGATGGTCAAAATATGTATCTACCAGGGCTCGAACCTGGGACCTTCCTTGTGTAAAGCGGACGAGATAACCACTACACTATAGATACGTAGTAATCCTGAGTTTTCCAAGAGACCTAGCTTTTTTATGCGCAATCACGATGGACAAAATATATATTCTACAGGGCCGGTAGGCCCTTGTAGATATGACTTGATACTCTTCTTTAACGTTAAAGCAAAATTCACATGCTTTTTCCAATTTTCCTATGGAGATTAACATGGGGTTTTTCGTGATATTTAACCACCTCTAACTGAAAAACTACAGCGAAGTTACTTTTCGGAATACTCTTAATTTAACAATTAAGTATTCAGGGTGTGCGATCGGCTAGTTTAATCAGAAAAAATTAAGTCTAAGTATGTTAATTTTAGTTAATTACAGAAGTACTTGTTTCGACCATCGTGATTGGACATAATAATAATGCTAGAGCTCTTCGAAAACTCAGATTAACCAAGTATCTATGGTGTAGTGGTTATCACGTCCGCTTTACACTCGGAAGGTCCCAGGTTCGAGCCCTGGTAGATACATGACTTGACTATCGTTATTGGACACAATAATAAGCTAGATCTCTTCGAAAACTCAGAATAACCAAGTATTCATTGTGTAGTGGTTATCACGTCCGCTTTACACGCGGAAGGTCCCGGGTTCGAGCCCTGGTAGATACATGTTTTGACCATCGTGATTCGACATAATAATAAGCTAGATCTCTTCGGAATCTCAGTATTACCTGGTATGTGTAGTGTAGTGGTTATCTCGTCCGCCTAGATACATTTTTTGACCATCGTAATTGGACATAATAATAAGCGGTAAAGAAAACATAATTACTCAAAATTTAATTACATTAAGACTGAAGCAACAGATATTATATAAAAACGTCTTGGTTTGGACCAAGGCTGAAAAAACAAACGATATGTGTGAGGTTTATCAATTGACTGAAGTTTCAGATATTGAAATTTTTTCTAGTTATTTTTATACACTCAATCCTTAATCAATATTTAATTCAATCAACTGATTTTACTGTTAATCGACCTAGTCCCTCTAAATTAATTGAAAAAATTACATATCTACGCTTTTTCAAGAACAATTACATTTTCCGAAAACATTTTATCATGAAATTAATTATTTTGAAGGGATTTCGTGTCGATGCTCACTAACTTGTGAGCATCTTGACCGACATAGTTTTAATTGTTGCTGGCTTGACAAATTTTCAAGTTTGCACCAAAAGAAGTTTAAATCTGTTTTATGTTGTTGATAAGACTGTCGTTTAGAGTGAATGTCGTCTACTTAAGACAAAGCGACAAAGTTTATCCTGTGTGGTAAAGGGTAAAGATCACATGAACAGAAATACTTCTCAGACTTGTTATATTCATTTCCCGCGGAAATAATATGGTTAAACACATCATTCATTACTAGTTATGCCAAGAAGGTCACATTTCACTCCGACACCCCCTCCCTTCCTCTATTTTCCCAATATATGGCATTTTATAATCACCAGTGGTTTCAGTGTATGGGTCATCTGAGCTGTCGCAACACGCTCAGCCAATATTACCATAGACTGAGTTATGACCAAGAAATTCTTAAGTACGGAAAAGGAAGTTCCAGTGCAACTTTACCATCAAAGAGGCGACAATAGAAATGTAGCATTTCGATATACGAAATTAAATGTATGAATTCGCGCAACACCCTTGTTTGGCATCCACGATCAAATATTTACATTTTCCATTCGAGTTATGCCAAAGTTCGCTTGCTTTTTTTAGACATCCAGTAGAACATTTCAAATATTCAATACTGTATCCTCAAGATGATAAATTAATTTCATGATAAAATGTTTTCGGAAAATGTAATTGTTCTTGAAAAAGCGTAGATATGTAATTTTTTCAATTAATTTAGAGGGACTAGGTCGATTAACAGTAAAATCAGTTGATTGAATTAAATATTGATTAAGGATTGAGTGTATAAATATAACTAGAAAAAATTTCAATATCTGATACTTCAGTCAATTGATAAACCTCACACATATCGTTTGTTTTTTCAGCCTTGGTCCAAACCAAGACGTTTTTATATAATCTACCAAGGCACGAACCTGTTACCTTCCGCGTGTAAAGCGGACGTGATAACCACTACACCATAGATACGTAGTAATACTGAGTTTTCCAAGAGACCTAGCTTTTTTTATGTCCTATCACGATGGTCTAAATATGTATCAACCAGGGCTCGAACATGGGACCTTCCGCGTGTAAAGCGGACGCGATAACCACTACACCATAGATACGTAGTAATACTGAGTTTTCCAAGAGACCTAGCTTTTTATGCCCAATCATGATGGACAAAATATGTATCTACCAGGGCTCGAACCTGGGACCTTCCGCGTGTAAAGCGGACGTGATAGCCACTACACTAGAGCTACGTAGTAATATTGAGTTTTCCAAGAGACCTAGCTTATTTAATGTCCTATGTCGATGGTCAAAATGTGTATCTACCAGGGCTCGAACCTGGGACCTTCCGCGTGTGAAGCGGACGTGATAACCACTACAACATAGATACGTAGTAATGCTGAAATTTCCAAGAGACCTAGCTTTTTTATGCCCAATCACGATGGACAAAATATGTATATACTTGGGCTCAAACCTGGGACCTTCCGCGAGTAAAGTGGACGTGATAACCACTACACCATAGACACGTAGTAATGCTGAGTTTTCCAAGAGACCTAGCTTTTTATGCCCAATCACAATGGACAAAATATGTATCTAGCAGTGCTCGAACCTGGTACCTTCCGCGTGTTAGGCGGACGTGATAACCACTACACCACAGATACGTAGTAATACTGAGTTTTCCGAGAGATCTAGCTTATTTTTATTCCCAATCACGATGGACAAAACATGTATCTACCAGGCCTCA
Source organism: Phalangium opilio (assembly GCF_054372755.1). Classification (NCBI taxonomy): domain Eukaryota; kingdom Metazoa; phylum Arthropoda; class Arachnida; order Opiliones; family Phalangiidae; genus Phalangium; species Phalangium opilio. Next base: position 1,657,158 of record NW_028324148.1, on the reverse strand, counting down.
AACCTGGGACCTTCCGCGTGTAAAGCGGACGTGATAACCACTACACTATAGTTACGTAGTAATACTGAGTTTTCCAAGAGACCTAGCTTTTTTTATGTCCTATCACGATGGTCTAAATATGTATCTACCAGGGCTCGAACCTGGGACCTTCCGCGTGTAAAGCGGACGTGATAACCACTACACCATAGATACGTAGTAATGCTGAGTTTTCCAAGAGACCTAGCTTTTTTATGCCCAATCACGATGGTCAAAATATGTATCTACCTGGGCTCGAACCTGGGACCTTCCGCGTGTAAAGCGGACGTGTTACCACAACACCATAAACACGTAGTAATGCTGAGTTTTCCAAGAGACCTAGCTTTTTTTTATGCCCAATCACGATGGACAAAATATGTATCTAACAGGGCTCGAACCTGGGACCTTCCGCGTGTAAAGTTGACGTGATAACCACTACACCATAAATACGTAGTAATGCTGAGTTTTCCAAGAGACCTAGCTTTTTTATGCCCAATCACGATGGTCAAAATATGTATCTACCTGGGCTCGAACCTGGGACCTTCCGCGTGTAAAGCGGACGTGATAACCACTACACCATAAATACGTAGTAATGCTGAGTTTTCCAAGAGACCTAGCTTTTTTATGCCCAATCACGATGGACAAAATATGTATCTAACAGGGCTCGAACCTGGGACCTTCCGCGTGTAAAGCGGACGTGATAGCCACTACACTAGAGCTACGTAGTAATATCGAGTTTTCCAAGAGACCTAGCGTATTTAATGTCCTATGTCGATGGTCAAAATGTGTATCTACCAGGGCTCGAACCTGGGACCTTCCGCGTGTGAAGCGGACGTGATAACCACTACAACATAGATACGTAGTAATGCTGAAATTTCCAAGAGACCTAGCTTTTTTATGCCCAATCACGATGGACAAAATATGTATCTACTTGGGCTCAAACCTGGGACCTTCCGCGAGTAAAGTGGACGTGATAACCACTACACCATAGACACGTAGTAATGCTGAGTTTTCCAAGAGACCTAGCTTTTTATGCCCAATCACAATGGACAAAATATGTATTTAGCAGTGCTCGAACCTGGGACCTTCCGCGTGTTAGGCGGACGTGATAACCACTACACCACAGATACGTAGTAATACTTAGTTTTCCGAGAGATCTAGCTTATTTTTATTCCCAATCACGATGGACAAAACATGTATCTACCAGGCCTCAAACCTGGGACCTTCCGCGTGTAAAGCGGACGTGATAACCACTACACTATAGTTACGTAGTAATACTGAGTTTTCCAAGAGACCTAGCTTTTTTTATGTCCTATCACGATGGTCTAAATATGTATCTACCAGGGCTCGAACCTGGGACCTTCCGCGTGTAAAGCGGACGTGATAACCACTACACCATAGATACGTAGTAATGCTGAGTTTTCAAAGAGACCTAGCTTTTTTATGCCCAATCACGATGGTCAAAATATGTATCTACCTGGGCTCGAACCTGGGACCTTCCGCGTGTAAAGCGGACGTGATAACCACTACACCATAAACACGTAGTAATGCTGAGTTTTCCAAGAGACCTAGCTTTTTTTATGCCCAATCACGATGGACAAAATATGTATCTAACAGGGCTCGAACCTGGGACCTTCCGCGTGTAAAGTTGACGTGATAACCACTACACCATAAATACGTAGTAATGCTGAGTTTTCCAAGAGACCTAGCTTTTTTATGCCCAATCACGATGGTCAAAATATGTATCTACCTGGGCTCGAACCTGGGGCCTTCCGCGTGTAAAGCGGACGTGATAACCACTACACCATAAATACGTAGTAATGCTGAGTTTTCCAAGAGACCTAGCTTTTTTATGCCCAATCACGATGGACAAAATATGTATCTAACAGGGCTCGAACCTGGGACCTTCCGCGTGTAAAGCGGACGTGATAACCACTACACCATAAATACGTAGTAATACTGAGTTTTCCAAGAGACCTAGCTTTTTTATGCCCAATCACGATGGACAAAATATGTATCTAACAGGGCTCGAACCTGGGACCTTCCGCGTGTAAAGCGGACGTGATAACCACTACACCATAAATACGTAGTAATGCTGTGTTTTCCAAGAGACCTAGCTTTTTTATGCCCAATCACGATGGACAAAATATGTATCTTACAGGGCTCGAACCTGGGACCTTCCGCGTGTAAAGTTGACGTGATAACCACTACACCATAAATACGTAGTAATGCTGAATTTTCCAAGAGACCTAGCTTTTTTATGCCCAATCACGATGGTCAAAATATGTATCTACCTGGGCTCGAATCTGGGACCTTCCGCGTGTAAAGCGACCGTGATAACCACTACACCATAAATACGTAGTAATGCTGAGTTTTCCAAGAGACCTAGCTTTTTTATGCCCAATCACGATGGACAAAATATGTATCTAACAGGGCTCGAACCTGGGACCTTCCGCGTGTAAAGCGGACGTGTTACCACAACACCATAAACACGTAGTAATGCTGAGTTTTCCAAGAGACCTAGCTTTTTTTTATGCCCAATCACGATGGACAAAATATGTATCTAACAGGGCTCGAACCTGGGACCTTCCGCGTGTAAAGTTGACGTGATAACCACTACACCATAAATACGTAGTAATGCTGAGTTTTCCAAGAGACCTAGCTTTTTTATGCCCAATCACGATGGTCAAAATATGTATCTACCTGGGCTCGAACCTGGGACCTTCCGCGTGTAAAGCGGACGTGATAACCACTACACCATAAATACGTAGTAATGCTGAGTTTTCCAAGAGACCTAGCTTTTTTATGCCCAATCACGATGGACAAAATATGTATCTAACAGGGCTCGAACCTGGGACCTTCCGCGTGTAAAGCGGACGTGATAGCCACTACACTAGAGCTACGTAGTAATATCGAGTTTTCCAAGAGACCTAGCGTATTTAATGTCCTATGTCGATGGTCAAAATGTGTATCTACCAGGGCTCGAACCTGGGACCTTCCGCGTGTGAAGCGGACGTGATAACCACTACAACATAGATACGTAGTAATGCTGAAATTTCCAAGAGACCTAGCTTTTTTTATGTCCTATCACGATGGTCTAAATATGTATCTACCAGGGCTCGAACCTGGGACCTTCCGCGTGTAAAGCGGACGTGATAACCACTACACCATAGATACGTAGTAATGCTGAGTTTTCCAAGAGACCTAGCTTTTTTATGCCCAATCACGATGGTCAAAATATGTATCTACCTGGGCTCGAACCTGGGACCTTCCGCGTGTAAAGCGGACGTGATAACCACTACACCATAAACACGTAGTAATGCTGAGTTTTCCAAGAGACCTAGCTTTTTTTTATGCCCAATCACGATGGTCTAAATATGTATCTACCAGGGCTCGAACCTGGGACCTTCCGCGTGTAAAGCGGACGTGATAACCACTACACCATAGATACGTAGTAATGCTGAGTTTTCCAAGAGACCTAGCTTTTTTATGCCCAATCACGATGGTCAAAATATGTATCTACCTGGGCTCGAACCTGGGACCTTCCGCGTGTAAAGCGGACGTGATAACCACTACACCATAAACACGTAGTAATGCTGAGTTTTCCAAGAGACCTAGCTTTTTTTTATGCCCAATCACGATGGACAAAATATGTATCTAACAGGGCTCGAACCTGGGACCTTCCGCGTGTAAAGTTGACGTGATAACCACTACACCATAAATACGTAGTAATGCTGAGTTTTCCAAGAGACCTAGCTTTTTTATGCCCAATCACGATGGTCAAAATATGTATCTACCTGGGCTCGAACCTGGGGCCTTCCGCGTGTAAAGCGGACGTGATAACCACTACACCATAAATACGTAGTAATGCTGAGTTTTCCAAGAGACCTAGCTTTTTTATGCCCAATCACGATGGACAAAATATGTATCTAACAGGGCTCGAACCTGGGACCTTCCGCGTGTAAAGCGGACGTGATAACCACTACACCATAAATACGTAGTAATACTGAGTTTTCCAAGAGACCTAGCTTTTTTATGCCCAATCACGATGGACAAAATATGTATCTAACAGGGCTCGAACCTGGGACCTTCCGCGTGTAAAGCGGACGTGATAACCACTACACCATAAATACGTAGTAATGCTGTGTTTTCCAAGAGACCTAGCTTTTTTATGCCCAATCACGATGGACAAAATATGTATCTTACAGGGCTCGAACCTGGGACCTTCCGCGTGTAAAGTTGACGTGATAACCACTACACCATAAATACGTAGTAATGCTGAATTTTCCAAGAGACCTAGCTTTTTTATGCCCAATCACGATGGTCAAAATATGTATCTACCTGGGCTCGAACCTGGGACCTTCCGCGTGTAAAGCGACCGTGATAACCACTACACCATAAATACGTAGTAATGCTGAGTTTTCCAAGAGACCTAGCTTTTTTATGCCCAATCACGATGGACAAAATATGTATCTAACAGGGCTCGAACCTGGGACCTTCCGCGTGTAAAGCGGACGTGTTACCACAACACCATAAACACGTAGTAATGCTGAGTTTTCCAAGAGACCTAGCTTTTTTTTATGCCCAATCACGATGGACAAAATATGTATCTAACAGGGCTCGAACCTGGGACCTTCCGCGTGTAAAGTTGACGTGATAACCACTACACCATAAATACGTAGTAATGCTGAGTTTTCCAAGAGACCTTGCTTTTTTATGCCCAATCACGATGGTCAAAATATGTATCTACCTGGGCTCGAACCTGGGACCTTCCGCGTGTAAAGCGACCGTGATAACCACTACACCATAAATACGTAGTAATGCTGAGTTTTCCAAGAGACCTAGCTTTTTTATGCCCAATCACGATGGACAAAATATGTATCTAACAGGGCTCGAACCTGGGACCTTCCGCGTGTAAAGCGGACGTGATAACCACTACACCATAAATACGTAGTAATGCTGAGTTTTCCAAGAGACCTAGCTTTTTTATGCCCAATCACGATGGACAAAATATGTATCTAACAGGGCTCGAACCTGGGACCTACCGCGTGTAAAGCGGACGTGATAACCACTACACCATAAATACGTAGTAATGCTGTGTTTTCCAAGAGACCTAGCTTTTTTATGCCCAATCACGATGGACAAAATATGTATCTAACAGGGCTCGAACCTGGGACCTTCCGCGTGTAAAGTTGACGTGATAACCACTACACCATAAATACGTAGTAATGCTGAGTTTTCCAAGAGACATAGCTTTTTTATGCCCAATCACGATGGACAAAATAAGTATCTAACAGGGCTCGAACCTGGGACCTTCCGCGTGTAAAGCGGACGTGATAACCACTACACCATAAATACGTAGTAATGCTGAGTTTTCCAAGAGACCTAGCTTTTTTATGCCCAATCACGATGGTCAAAATATGTATCTACCTGGGCTCGAACCTGGGACCTTCCGCGTGTAAAGCGGACGTGATAACCACTACACCATAAATACGTAGTAATGCTGAGTTTTCCAAGAGACCTAGCTTTTTTATGCCCAATCACGATGGACAAAATATGTATCTAACAGGGCTCGAACCTGGGACCTTCCGCGTGTAAAGCGGACGTGATAGCCACTACACTAGAGCTACGTAGTAATATCGAGTTTTCCAAGAGACCTAGCGTATTTAATGTCCTATGTCGATGGTCAAAATGTGTATCTACCAGGGCTCGAACCTGGGACCTTCCGCGTGTGAAGCGGACGTGATAACCACTACAACATAGATACGTAGTAATGCTGAAATTTCCAAGAGACCTAGCTTTTTTTATGTCCTATCACGATGGTCTAAATATGTATCTACCAGGGCTCGAACCTGGGACCTTCCGCGTGTAAAGCGGACGTGATAACCACTACACCATAGATACGTAGTAATGCTGAGTTTTCCAAGAGACCTAGCTTTTTTATGCCCAATCACGATGGTCAAAATATGTATCTACCTGGGCTCGAACCTGGGACCTTCCGCGTGTAAAGCGGACGTGATAACCACTACACCATAAACACGTAGTAATGCTGAGTTTTCCAAGAGACCTAGCTTTTTTTTATGCCCAATCACGATGGTCTAAATATGTATCTACCAGGGCTCGAACCTGGGACCTTCCGCGTGTAAAGCGGACGTGATAACCACTACACCATAGATACGTAGTAATGCTGAGTTTTCCAAGAGACCTAGCTTTTTTATGCCCAATCACGATGGTCAAAATATGTATCTACCTGGGCTCGAACCTGGGACCTTCCGCGTGTAAAGCGGACGTGATAACCACTACACCATAAACACGTAGTAATGCTGAGTTTTCCAAGAGACCTAGCTTTTTTTTATGCCCAATCACGATGGACAAAATATGTATCTAACAGGGCTCGAACCTGGGACCTTCCGCGTGTAAAGTTGACGTGATAACCACTACACCATAAATACGTAGTAATGCTGAGTTTTCCAAGAGACCTAGCTTTTTTATGCCCAATCACGATGGTCAAAATATGTATCTACCTGGGCTCGAACCTGGGGCCTTCCGCGTGTAAAGCGGACGTGATAACCACTACACCATAAATACGTAGTAATGCTGAGTTTTCCAAGAGACCTAGCTTTTTTATGCCCAATCACGATGGACAAAATATGTATCTAACAGGGCTCGAACCTGGGACCTTCCGCGTGTAAAGCGGACGTGATAACCACTACACCATAAATACGTAGTAATACTGAGTTTTCCAAGAGACCTAGCTTTTTTATGCCCAATCACGATGGACAAAATATGTATCTAACAGGGCTCGAACCTGGGACCTTCCGCGTGTAAAGCGGACGTGATAACCACTACACCATAAATACGTAGTAATGCTGTGTTTTCCAAGAGACCTAGCTTTTTTATGCCCAATCACGATGGACAAAATATGTATCTTACAGGGCTCGAACCTGGGACCTTCCGCGTGTAAAGTTGACGTGATAACCACTACACCATAAATACGTAGTAATGCTGAATTTTCCAAGAGACCTAGCTTTTTTATGCCCAATCACGATGGTCAAAATATGTATCTACCTGGGCTCGAACCTGGGACCTTCCGCGTGTAAAGCGACCGTGATAACCACTACACCATAAATACGTAGTAATGCTGAGTTTTCCAAGAGACCTAGCTTTTTTATGCCCAATCACGATGGACAAAATATGTATCTAACAGGGCTCGAACCTGGGACCTTCCGCGTGTAAAGCGGACGTGTTACCACAACACCATAAACACGTAGTAATGCTGAGTTTTCCAAGAGACCTAGCTTTTTTTTATGCCCAATCACGATGGACAAAATATGTATCTAACAGGGCTCGAACCTGGGACCTTCCGCGTGTAAAGTTGACGTGATAACCACTACACCATAAATACGTAGTAATGCTGAGTTTTCCAAGAGACCTTGCTTTTTTATGCCCAATCACGATGGTCAAAATATGTATCTACCTGGGCTCGAACCTGGGACCTTCCGCGTGTAAAGCGACCGTGATAACCACTACACCATAAATACGTAGTAATGCTGAGTTTTCCAAGAGACCTAGCTTTTTTATGCCCAATCACGATGGACAAAATATGTATCTAACAGGGCTCGAACCTGGGACCTTCCGCGTGTAAAGCGGACGTGATAACCACTACACCATAAATACGTAGTAATGCTGAGTTTTCCAAGAGACCTAGCTTTTTTATGCCCAATCACGATGGACAAAATATGTATCTAACAGGGCTCGAACCTGGGACCTACCGCGTGTAAAGCGGACGTGATAACCACTACACCATAAATACGTAGTAATGCTGTGTTTTCCAAGAGACCTAGCTTTTTTATGCCCAATCACGATGGACAAAATATGTATCTAACAGGGCTCGAACCTGGGACCTTCCGCGTGTAAAGTTGACGTGATAACCACTACACCATAAATACGTAGTAATGCTGAGTTTTCCAAGAGACATAGCTTTTTTATGCCCAATCACGATGGACAAAATAAGTATCTAACAGGGCTCGAACCTGGGACCTTCCGCGTGTAAAGCGGACGTGATAACCACTACACCATAAATACGTAGTAATGCTGAGTTTTCCAAGAGACCTAGCTTTTTTATGCCCAATCACGATGGACAAAATATGTATCTAACAGGGCTCGAACCTGGGGCCTTCCGCGTGTAAAGCGGACGTGATAACCACTACACCATAAATACGTAGTAATGCTGAGTTTTCCAAGAGACCTAGCTTTTTATGCCCAATCACGATGGTCAAAATATGTATCTACCTGGGCTCGAACCTGGGACCTTCCGCGTGTAAAGCGGACGTGATAACCACTACACCATAAATACGTAGTAATGCTGAGTTTTCCAAGAGACCTAGCTTTTTTATGCCCAATCACGATGGACAAAATATGTATCTAACAGGGCTCGAACCTGGGACCTTCCGCGTGTAAAGCGGACGTGATAACCACTACACCATAAATACGTAGTAATGCTGAGTTTTCCAAGAGACCTAGCTTTTTTATGCCCAATCACGATGGACAAAATATGTATCTAACAGGGCTCGAACCTGGGACCTTCCGCGTGTAAAGCGGACGTGATAACCACTACACCATAAATACGTAGTAATGCTGTGTTTTCCAAGAGACCTAGCTTTTTTATGCCCAATCACGATGGACAAAATATGTATCTAACAGGGCTCGAACCTGGGACCTTCCGCGTGTAAAGTTGACGTGATAACCACTACACCATAAATACGTACTAATGCTGAGTTTTCCAAGAGACATAGCTTTTTTATGCCCAATCACGATGGACAAAATAAGTATCTAACAGGGCTCGAACCTGGGACCTTCCGCGTGTAAAGCGGACGTGATAACCACTACACCATAAATACGTAGTAATGCTGAGTTTTCCAAGAGACCTAGCTTTTTTATGCCCAATCACGATGGACAAAATATGTATCTAACAGGGCTCGAACCTGGGACCTTCCGCGTGTAAAGCGGACGTGATAACCACTACACCATAAATACGTAGTAATGCTGAGTTTTCCAAGAGACCTAGCTTTTTTATGCCCAATCACATTGGTCAAAATATGTATCTACCTGGGCTCGAACCTGGGACCTTCCGCGTGTAAAGCGGACGTGATAACCACTACACCATAAATACGTAGTAATGCTGAGTTTTCCAAGAGACCTAGCTTTTTTATGCCCAATCACGATGGACAAAATATGTATCTAACAGGGCTCGAACCTGGGACCTTCCGCGTGTAAAGCGGACGTGATAACCACTACACCATAAATACGTAGTAATGCTGAGTTTTCCAAGAGACCTAGCTTTTTTATGCCCAATCACGATGGACAAAATATGTATCTAACAGGGCTCGAACCTGGGACCTTCCGCGTGTAAAGTTGACGTGATAACCACTACACCATAAATACGTAGTAATGCTGAATTTTCCAAGAGACCTAGCTATTTTATGCCCAATCACGATGGTCAAAATATGTATCTACCTGGGCTCGAACCTGGGACCTTCCGCGTGTAAAGCGACCGTGATAACCACTACACCATAAATACGTAGTAATGCTGAGTTTTCCAAGAGACCTAGCTTTTTTATGCCCAATCACGATGGACAAAATATGTATCTAACAGGGCTCGAACCTGGGACCTTCCGCGTGTAAAGCGGACGTGTTACCACAACACCATAAACACGTAGTAATGCTGAGTTTTCCAAGAGACCTAGCTTTTTTTTATGCCCAATCACGATGGACAAAATATGTATCTAACAGGGCTCGAACCTGGGACCTTCCGCGTGTAAAGTTGACGTGATAACCACTACACCATAAATACGTAGTAATGCTGAGTTTTCCAAGAGACCTTGCTTTTTTATGCCCAATCACGATGGTCAAAATATGTATCTACCTGGGCTCGAACCTGGGACCTTCCGCGTGTAAAGCGACCGTGATAACCACTACACCATAAATACGTAGTAATGCTGAGTTTTCCAAGAGACCTAGCTTTTTTATGCCCAATCACGATGGACAAAATATGTATCTAACAGGGCTCGAACCTGGGACCTTCCGCGTGTAAAGCGGACGTGATAACCACTACACCATAAATACGTAGTAATGCTGAGTTTTCCAAGAGACCTAGCTTTTTTATGCCCAATCACGATGGACAAAATATGTATCTAACAGGGCTCGAACCTGGGACCTTCCGCGTGTAAAGCGGACGTGATAACCACTACACCATAAATACGTAGTAATGCTGTGTTTTCCAAGAGACCTAGCTTTTTTATGCCCAATCACGATGGACAAAATATGTATCTAACAGGGCTCGAACCTGGGACCTTCCGCGTGTAAAGTTGACGTGATAACCACTACACCATAAATACGTAGTAATGCTGAGTTTTCCAAGAGACATAGCTTTTTTATGCCCAATCACGATGGACAAAATAAGTATCTAACAGGGCTCGAACCTGGGACCTTCCGCGTGTAAAGCGGACGTGATAACCACTACACCATAAATACGTAGTAATGCTGAGTTTTCCAAGAGACCTAGCTTTTTTATGCCCAATCACGATGGACAAAATATGTATCTAACAGGGCTCGAACCTGGGACCTTCCGCGTGTAAAGCGGACGTGATAACCACTACACCATAAATACGTAGTAATGCTGAGTTTTCCAAGAGACCTAGCTTTTTATGCCCAATCACGATGGTCAAAATATGTATCTACCTGGGCTCGAACCTGGGACCTTCCGCGTGTAAAGCGGACGTGATAACCACTACACCATAAATACGTAGTAATGCTGAGTTTTCCAAGAGACCTAGCTTTTTTATGCCCAATCACGATGGACAAAATATGTATCTAACAGGGCTCGAACCTGGGACCTTCCGCGTGTAAAGCGGACGTGATAACCACTACACCATAAATACGTAGTAATGCTGAGTTTTCCAAGAGACCTAGCTTTTTTATGCCCAATCACGATGGACAAAATATGTATCTAACAGGGCTCGAACCTGGGACCTTCCGCGTGTAAAGCGGACGTGATAACCACTACACCATAAATACGTAGTAATGCTGTGTTTTCCAAGAGACCTAGCTTTTTTATGCCCAATCACGATGGACAAAATATGTATCTAACAGGGCTCGAACCTGGGACCTTCCGCGTGTAAAGTTGACGTGATAACCACTACACCATAAATACGTAGTAATGCTGAGTTTTCCAAGAGACATAGCTTTTTTATGCCCAATCACGATGGACAAAATAAGTATCTAACAGGGCTCGAACCTGGGACCTTCCGCGTGTAAAGCGGACGTGATAACCACTACACCATAAATACGTAGTAATGCTGAGTTTTCCAAGAGACCTAGCTTTTTTATGCCCAATCACGATGGACAAAATATGTATCTAACAGGGCTCGAACCTGGGACCTTCCGCGTGTAAAGCGGACGTGATAACCACTACACCATAAATACGTAGTAATGCTGAGTTTTCCAAGAGACCTAGCTTTTTTATGCCCAATCACGATGGTCAAAATATGTATCTACCTAGGCTCGAACCTGGGACCTTCCGCGTGTAAAGCGGACGTGATAACCACTACACCATAAATACGTAGTAATGCTGAGTTTTCCAAGAGACCTAGCTTTTTTATGCCCAATCACGATGGACAAAATATGTATCTAACAGGGCTCGAACCTGGGACCTTCCGCGTGTAAAGCGGACGTGATAACCACTACACCATAAATACGTAGTAATGCTGAGTTTTCCAAGAGACCTAGCTTTTTTATGCCCAATCACGATGGACAAAATATGTATCTAACAGGGCTCGAACCTGGGACCTTCCGCGTGTAAAGCGGACGTGATAACCACTACACCATAAATACGTAGTAATGCTGAGTTTTCCAAGAGACCTAGCTTTTTTATGCCCAATCACGATGGACAAAATATGTATCTAACAGGGCTCGAACTTGGGACCTTCCGCGTGTAAAGTTGACGTGATAACCACTACACCATAAATACGTAGTAATGCTGAGTTTTCCAAGAGACCTAGCTTTTTTATGCCCAATCACGATGGTCAAAATATGTATCTACCTGGGCTCGAACCTGGGACCTTCCGCGTGTAAAGCGGACGTGATAACCACTACACCATAAATACGTAGTAATGCTGAGTTTTCCAAGAGACCTAGCTTTTTTATGCCCAATCACGATGGACAAAACATGGATCTACCAGGGCTCGAACATGGGACCTTCCGCGTGTAAAGCGGACGTGATAACCACTACAACATAGATACGTAGTAATGCTGAAATTTCCAAGAGACCTAGCTTTTTTATGCCCAATCACGATGGACAAAATATGTATCTAACAGGGCTCGAACCTGGGACCTTCCGCGTGTAAAGTTGACGTGATAACCACTACACCATAAATACGTAGTAATGCTGAGTTTTCCAAGAGACCTAGCTTTTTTATGCCCAATCACGATGGTCAAAATATGTATCTACCTGGGCTCGAACCTGGGACCTTCCGCGTGTAAAGCGGACGTTATAACCACTACACCATAAATACGTAGTAATGCTGACTTTTCCAAGAGACCTAGCTTTTTTATGCCCAATCACGATGGACAAAATATGTATCTAACAGGGCTCGAACCTGGGACCTTCCGCGTGTAAAGCGGACGTGATAACCACTACAACATAAATACGTAGTAATGCTGAGTTTTCCAAGAGACCTAGCTTTTTTATGCCCAATCACGATGGACAAAATATGTATCTAACAGGGCTCGAACCTGGGACCTTCCGCGTGTAAAGTTGACGTGATAACCACTACACCATACATACGTAGTAATGCTGAGTTTTCCAAGAGACCTAGCTTTTTTATGCCCAATCACGATGGTCAAAATATGTATCTACCTGGGCTCGAACCTGGGACCTTCCGCGTGTAAAGCGGACGTGATAACCACTACACCATAAATACGTAGTAATGCTGAGTTTTCCAAGAGACCTAGCTTTTTTATGCCCAATCACGATGGACAAAATATGTATCTAACAGGGCTCGAACCTGGGACCTTCCGCGTGTAAAGCGGACGTGATAACCACTACACCATAAATACGTAGTAATGCTGAGTTTTCCAAGAGACCTAGCTTTTTTATGCCCAATCACGATGGACAAAATATGTATCTAACAGGGCTCGAACCTGGGACCTTCCGCGTGTAAAGTTGACGTGATAACCACTACACCATAAATACGTAGTAATGCTGAGTTTTCCAAGAGACCTAGCTTTTTTATGCCCAATCACGATGGTCAAAATATGTATCTACCTGGGCTCGAACCTGGGACCTTCCGCGTGTAAAGCGGACGTGATAACCACTACACCATAAATACGTAGTAATGCTGAGTTTTCCAAGAGACCTAGCTTTTTTATGCCCAATCACGATGGACAAAATATGTATCTAACAGGGCTCGAACCTGGGACCTTCCGCGTGTAAAGCGGACGTGATAACCACTACACCATAAATACGTAGTAATGCTGAGTTTTCCAAGAGACCTAGCTTTTTTATGCCCAATCACGATGGACAAAATATGTATCTACTTGGGCTCAAACCTGGGACCTTCCGCGAGTAAAGTGGACGTGATAACCACTACACCATAGACACGTAGTAATGCTGAGTTTTCCAAGAGACCTAGCTTTTTATGCCCAATCACAATGGACAAAATATGTATCTAGCAGTGCTCGAACCTGGGACCTTCCGCGTGTTAGGCGGACGTGATAACCACTACACCACAGATACGTAGTAATACTGAGTTTTCCGAGAGATCTAGCTTATTTTTATTCCCAATCACGATGGAAAAAACATGTATCTACCAGGCCTCAAACCTGGGACCTTCCGCGTGTAAAGCGGACGTGATAACCACTACACTATAGTTACGTAGTAATACTGAGTTTTCCAAGAGACCTAGCTTTTTTTATGTCCTATCACGATGGTCTAAATATGTATCTACCAGGGCTCGAACCTGGGACCTTCCGCGTGTAAAGCGGACGTGATAACCACTACACCATTGATACGTAGTAATGCTGAGTTTTCCAAGAGACCTAGCTTTTATATGCCCAATCACGATGGTCAAAATATGTATCTACCTGGGCTCGAACCTGGGACCTTTCGCGTGTAAAGCGGACGTGATAACCACTACACCATAAACACGTAGTAATGCTGAGTTTTCCAAGAGACCTAGCTTTTTTTTATGCCCAATCACGATGGACAAAATATGTATCTAACAGGGCTCGAACCTGGGACCTTCCGCGTGCAAAGTTGACGTGATAACCACTACACCATAAATACGTAGTAATGCTGACTTTTCCAAGAGACCTAGCTTTTTTATGCCCAATCACGATGGTCAAAATATGTATCTACCTGGGCTCGAACCTGGGACCTTCCGCGTGTAAAGCGGACGTGATAACCACTACACCATAAATACGTAGTAATGCTGAGTTTTCCAAGAGACCTAGCTTTTTTATGCCCAATCACGATGGACAAAATATGTATCTAACAGGGCTCGAACCTGGGACCTTCCGCGTGTAAAGTTGACGTGATAACCACTACACCATAAATACGTAGTAATGCTGAGTTTTCCAAGAGACCTAGCTTTTTTATGCCCAATCACGATGGTCAAAATATGTATCTACCTGGGCTCGAACCTGGGACCTTCCGCGTGTAAAGCGGACGTGATAACCACTACACCATAAATACGTAGTAATGCTGAGTTTTCCAAGAGACCTAGCTTTTTTATGCCCAATCACGATGGACAAAATATGTATCTAACAGGGCTCGAACCTGGGACCTTCCGCGTGTAAAGCGGACGTGATAACCACTACACCATAAATACGTAGTAATGCTGAGTTTTCCAAGAGACCTAGCTTTTTTATGCCCAATCACGATGGACAAAATATGTATCTACTTGGGCTCAAACCTGGGACCTTCCGCGAGTAAAGTGGACGTGATAACCACTACACCATAGACACGTAGTAATGCTGAGTTTTCCAAGAGACCTAGCTTTTTATGCCCAATCACAATGGACAAAATATGTATCTAGCAGTGCTCGAACCTGGGACCTTCCGCGTGTTAGGCGGACGTGATAACCACTACACCACAGATACGTAGTAATACTGAGTTTTCCGAGAGATCTAGCTTATTTTTATTCCCAATCACGATGGACAAAACATGTATCTACCAGGCCTCAAACCTGGGACCTTCCGCGTGTAAAGCGGACGTGATAACCACTACACTATAGTTACGTAGTAATGCTGAGTTTTCCAAGAGACCTAGCTTTTTTTATGTCCTATCACGATGGTCTAAATATGTATCTACCAGGGCTCGAACCTGGGACCTTCCGCGTGTAAAGCGGACGTGATAACCACTACACCATAAATACGTAGTAATGCTGAGTTTTCCAAGAGACCTAGCTTTTTTATGCCCAATCACGATGGTCAAAATATGTATCTACCTGGGCTCGAACCTGGGACCTTCCGCGTGTAAAGCGGACGTGATAACCACTACACCATAAATACGTAGTAATGCTGAGGTTTCCAAGAGACCTAGCTTTTTTATGCCCAATCACGATGGACAAAATATGTATCTAACAGGGCTCGAACCTGGGACCTTCCGCGTGTAAAGCGGACGTGATAACCACTACACCATAAATACGTAGTAATGCTGAGTTTTCCAAGAGACCTAGCTTTTTTATGCCCAATCACGATGGACAAAATATGTATCTAACAGGGCTCGAACCTGGGACCTTCCGCGTGTAAAGCGGACGTGATAACCACTACACCATAAATACGTAGTGATGCTGTGTTTTCCAAGAGACCTAGCTTTTTTATGCCCAATCACGATGGACAAAATATGTATCTAACAGGGCTCGAACCTGAGACCTTCCGCGTGTAAAGTTGACGTGATAACCACTACACCATAAATACGTAGTAATGCTGAGTTTTCCAAGAGACCTAGCTTTTTTATGCCCAATCACGATGGTCAAAATATGTATCTATCTGGGCTCGAACCTGGGACCTTCCGCGTGTAAAGCGGACGTGATAACCACTACACCATAAATACGTAGTAATGCTGAGTTTTCCAAGAGACCTAGCTTTTTTATGCCCAATCACGATGGACAAAATATGTATCTAACAGGGCTCGAACCTGGAACCTTCCGTGTGTAAAGCGGACGTGATAACCACTACACCATAAATACGTAGTAATGCTGAGTTTTCCAAGAGACCTAGCTTTTTTATGCCCAATCACGATGGACAAAATATGTATCTAACAGGGCTCGAACCTGGGACCTTCCGCGTGTAAAGCGGACGTGATAACCACTACACCATAAATACGTAGTAATGCTGTGTTTTCCAAGAGACCTAGCTTTTTTATGCCCAATCACGATGGACAAAATATGTATTTAACAGGGCTCGAACCTGAGACCTTCCGCGTGTAAAGTTGACGTGATAACCACTACACCATAAATACGTAGTAATGCTGTGTTTTCCAAGAGACCTAGCTTTTTTATGCCCAATCACGATGGACAAAATATGTATTTAACAGGGCTCGAACCTGAGACCTTCCGCGTGTAAAGTTGACGTGATAACCACTACACCATAAATACGTAGTAATGCTGAGTTTTCCAAGAGACCTAGCTTTTTTATGCCCAATCACGATGGACAAAATATGTATCTAACAGGGCTCGAACCTGGGACCTTCCGCGTGTAAAGCGGACGTGATAACCACTACACCATAAATACGTAGTAATGCTGTGTTTTCCAAGAGACCTAGCTTTTTATGCCCAATCACGATGGACAAAATATGTATCTACCTGGGCTCGAACCTGGGACCTTCCGCGTGTAAAGTTGACGTGATAACCACTACACCATAAATACGTAGTAATGCTGAGTTTTCCAAGAGACCTAGCTTTTTTATGCCCAATCACGATGGACAAAATATGTATCTAACAGGGCTCGAACCTGGAACCTTCCGTGTGTAAAGCGGACGTGATAACCACTACACCATAAATACGTAGTAATGCTGAGTTTTCCAAGAGACCTAGCTTTTTTATGCCCAATCACGATGGACAAAATATGTATCTAACAGGGCTCGAACCTGGGACCTTCCGCGTGTAAAGCGGACGTGATAACCACTACACCATAAATACGTAGTAATGCTGTGTTTTCCAAGAGACCTAGCTTTTTTATGCCCAATCACGATGGACAAAATATGTATTTAACAGGGCTCGAACCTGAGACCTTCCGCGTGTAAAGTTGACGTGATAACCACTACACCATAAATACGTAGTAATGCTGTGTTTTCCAAGAGACCTAGCTTTTTTATGCCCAATCACGATGGACAAAATATGTATTTAACAGGGCTCGAACCTGAGACCTTCCGCGTGTAAAGTTGACGTGATAACCACTACACCATAAATACGTAGTAATGCTGAGTTTTCCAAGAGACCTAGCTTTTTTATGCCCAATCACGATGGACAAAATATGTATCTAACAGGGCTCGAACCTGGGACCTTCCGCGTGTAAAGCGGACGTGATAACCACTACACCATAAATACGTAGTAATGCTGTGTTTTCCAAGAGACCTAGCTTTTTATGCCCAATCACGATGGACAAAATATGTATCTACCTGGGCTCGAACCTGGGACCTTCCGCGTGTAAAGTTGACGTGATAACCACTACACCATAAATACGTAGTAATGCTGAGTTTTCCAAGAGACCTAGCTTTTTTATGCCCAATCACGATGGTCAAAATATGTATCTGCCTGGGCTCGAACCTGGGAACTTCCGCGTGTAAAGCGGACGTGATAACCACTACACCATAAATACGTAGTAATGCTGAGTTTTCCAAGAGACCTAGCTTTTTTATGCCCAATCACGATGGTCAAAATATGTATCTACCTGGGCTCGAACCTGGGACCTTCCGCGTGTAAAGCGGACGTGATAACCACTACACCATAAATACGTAGTAATGCTGAGTTTTCCAAGAGACCTAGCTTTTTTATGCCCAATCACGATGGACAAAATATGTATCTAACAGGGCTCGAACCTGGGACCTTCCGCGTGTAAAGCGGACGTGATAACCACTACACCATAAATACGTAGTAATGCTGAGTTTTCCAAGAGACCTAGCTTTTTTATGCCCAATCACGATGGACAAAATATGTATCTACTTGGGCTCAAACCTGGGACCTTCCGCGAGTAAAGTGGACGTGATAACCACTACACCATAGACACGTAGTAATGCTGAGTTTTCCAAGAGACCTAGCTTTTTATGCCCAATCACAATGGACAAAATATGTATCTAGCAGTGCTCGAACCTGGGACCTTCCGCGTGTTAGGCGGACGTGATAACCACTACACCACAGATACGTAGTAATACTGAGTTTTCCGAGAGATCTAGCTTATTTTTATTCCCAATCACGATGGACAAAACATGTATCTACCAGGCCTCAAACCTGGGACCTTCCGCGTGTAAAGCGGACGTGATAACCACTACACTATAGTTACGTAGTAATACTGAGTTTTCCAAGAGACCTAGCTTTTTTTATGTCCTATCACGATGGTCTAAATATGTATCTACCAGGGCTCGAACCTGGGACCTTCCGCGTGAAAAGCGGACGTGATAACCACTACACCATAAATACGTAGTAATGCTGAGTTTTCCAAGAGACCTAGCTTTTTTATGCCCAATCACGATGGTCAAAATATGTATCTAAATGGGCTCGAACCTGGGACCTTCCGCGTGTAAAGCGGACGTGATAACCACTACACCATAAATACGTAGTAATGCTGAGTTTTCCAAGAGACCTAGCTTTTTTATGCCCAATCACGATGGACAAAATATGTATCTAACAGGGCTCGAACCTGGGACCTTCCGCGTGTAAAGCGGACGTGATAACCACTACACCATAAATACGTAGTAATGCTGAGTTTTCCAAGAGACCTAGCTTTTTTATGCCCAATCACGATGGACAAAATATGTATCTAACAGGGCTCGAACCTGGGACCTTCCGCGTGTAAAGTTGACGTGATAACCACTACACTATAGTTACGTAGTAATACTGAGTTTTCCAAGAGACCTAGCTTTTTTTATGTCCTATCACGATGGTCTAAATATGTATCTACCAGGGCTCGAACCTGGGACCTTCCGCGTGTAAAGTGCACGTGATAACCACTACACCATAGATACGTAGTAATGCTGAGTTTTCCAAGAGACCTAGCTTTTTTATGCCCAATCACGATGGTCAAAATATGTATCTACTTGGGCTCAAACCTTGGACCTTCCGCGACTAAAGTGGACGTGATAACCACTACACCATAGACACGTAGTAATGCTGAGTTTTCCAAGAGACCTAGCTTTTTATGCCCAATCACAATGGACAAAATATGTATCTAGCAGTGCTCGAACCTGGGACCTTCCGCGTGTTAGGCGGACGTGATAACCACTACACCACAGATACGTAGTAATACTGAGTTTTCCGAGAGATCTAGCTTATTTTTATTCCCAATCACGATGGACAAAACATGTATCTACCAGGCCTCAAACCTGGGACCTTCCGCGTGTAAAGCGGACGTGATAACCACTACACTATAGTTACGTAGTAATACTGAGTTTTCCAAGAGACCTAGCTTTTTTTATGTCCTATCACGATGGTCTAAATATGTATCTACCAGGGCTCGAACCTGGGACCTTCCGCGTGTAAAGCGGACGTGATAACCACTACACCATAAATACGTAGTAATTCTGAGTTTTCCAAGAGACCTAGCATTTTTATGCCCAATCACGATGGACAAAATATGTATCTAACAGGGCTCGAACCTGGGACCTTCCGCGTGTAAAGCGGACGTGATAACCACTACACCATAAATACGTAGTAATGCTGAGTTTTCCAAGAGACCTAGCTTTTTTATGCCCAATCACGATGGACAAAATATGTATCTAACAGGGCTCGAACCTGAGACCTTCCGCGTGTAAAGTTGACGTGATAACCACTACACCATAAATACGTAGTAATGCTGAGTTTTCCAAGAGACCTAGCTTTTTTATGCCCAATCACGATGGTCAAAATATGTATCTACCTGGGCTCGAACCTGGGACCTTCCGCGTGTAAAGCGGACGTGATAACCACTACACCATAAATACGTAGTAATGCTGACTTTTCCAAGAGACCTAGCTTTTTTATGCCCAATCACGATGGTCAAAATATGTATCTATCTGGGCTCGAACCTGGGACCTTCCGCGTGTAAAGCGGACGTGATAACCACTACAAAATAAATACGTAGTAATGCTGAGTTTTCCAAGAGACCTAGCTTTTTTATGCCCAATCACGATGGACAAAATATGTATCTAACAGGGCTCGAACCTGGAACCTTCCGTGTGTAAAGCGGACGTGATAACCACTACACCATAAATACGTAGTAATGCTGAGTTTTCCAAGAGACCTAGCTTTTTTATGCCCAATCACGATGGACAAAATATGTATCTAACAGGGCTCGAACCTGGGACCTTCCGCGTGTAAAGCGGACGTGATAACCACTACACCATAAATACGTAGTAATGCTGTGTTTTCCAAGAGACCTAGCTTTTTTATGCCCAATCACGATGGACAAAATATGTATTTAACAGGGCTCGAACCTGAGACCTTCCGCGTGTAAAGTTGACGTGATAACCACTACACCATAAATACGTAGTAATGCTGAGTTTTCCAAGAGACCTAGCTTTTTTATGCCCAATCACGATGTTAAAAATATGTATCTACCTGGGCTCGAACCTGGGACCTTCCGCGTGTAAAGCGGACGTGATAACCACTACACCATAAATACGTAGTAATTCTGAGTTTTCCAAGAGACCTAGCATTTTTATGCCCAATCACGATGGACAAAATATGTATCTAACAGGGCTCGAACCTGGGACCTTCCGCGTGTAAAGCGGACGTGATAACCACTACACCATAAATACGTAGTAATGCTGAGTTTTCCAAGAGACCTAGCTTTTTTATGCCCAATCACGATGGACAAAATATGTATCTAACAGGGCTCGAACCTGGGACCTTCCGCGTGTAAAGCGGACGTGATAACCACTACACCATAAATACGTAGTAATGCTGAGTTTTCCAAGAGACCTAGCTTTTTATGCCCAATCACGATGGACAAAATATGTATCTACCTGGGCTCGAACCTGGGACCTTCCGCGTGTAAAGTTGACGTGATAACCACTACACCATAAATACGTAGTAATGCTGAGTTTTCCAAGAGACCTAGCTTTTTTATGCCCAATCACGATGGTCAAAATATGTATCTACCTGGGCTCGAACCTGGGACCTTCCGCGTGTAAAGCGGACGTGATAACCACTACACCATAAATACGTAGTAATGCTGAGGTTTCCAAGAGACCTAGCTTTTTTATGCCCAATCACGATGGTCAAAATATGTATCTACCTGGGCTCGAACCTGGGACCTTCCGCGTGTAAAGCGGACGTGATAGCCACTACACCATAAATACGTAGTAATGCTGAGTTTTCCAAGAGACCTAGCTTTTTTATGCCCAATCACGATGGACAAAATATGTATCTAACAGGGCTCGAACCTGGGACCTTCCGCGTGTAAAGCGGACGTGATAACCACTACACCATAAATACGTAGTAATGCTGAGTTTTCCAAGAGACCTAGCTTTTTTATGCCCAATCACGATGGACAAAATATGTATCTACTTGGGCTCAAACCTGGGACCTTCCGCGAGTAAAGTGGACGTGATAACCACTACACCATAGACACGTAGTAATGCTGAGTTTTCCAAGAGACCTAGCTTTTTATGCCCAATCACAATGGACAAAATATGTATCTAGCAGTGCTCGAACCTGGGACCTTCCGCGTGTTAGGCGGACGTGATAACCACTACACCACAGATACGTAGTAATACTGAGTTTTCCGAGAGATCTAGCTTATTTTTATTCCCAATCACGATGGACAAAACATGTATCTACCAGGCCTCAAACCTGGGACCTTCCGCGTGTAAAGCGGACGTGATAACCACTACACTATAGTTACGTAGTAATACTGAGTTTTCCAAGAGACCTAGCTTTTTTTATGTCCTATCACGATGGTCTAAATATGTATCTACCAGGGCTCGAACCTGGGACCTTCCGCGTGTAAGGCGGACGTGATAACCACTACACCATAAATACGTAGTAATGCTGAGTTTTCCAAGAGACCTAGCTTTTTTATGCCCAATCACGATGGTCAAAATATGTATCTACCTGGGCTCGAACCTGGGACCTTCCGCGTGTAAAGCGGACGTGATAACCACTACACCATAAATACGTAGTAATGCTGAGTTTTCCAAGAGACCTAGCTTTTTTATGCCCAATCACGATGGACAAAATATGTATCTAACAGGGCTCGAACCTGGGACCTTCCGCGTGTAAAGCGGACGTGATAACCACTACACCATAAATACGTAGTAATGCTGAGTTTTCCAAGAGACCTAGCTTTTTTATGCCCAATCACGATGGACAAAATATGTATCTAACAGGGCTCGAACCTGGGACCTTCCGCGTGTAAAGTTGACGTGATAACCACTACACTATAGTTACGTAGTAATACTGAGTTTTCCAAGAGACCTAGCTTTTTTTATGTCCTATCACGATGGTCTAAATATGTATCTACCAGGGCTCGAACCTGGGACCTTCCGCGTGTAAAGTGCACGTGATAACCACTACACCATAGATACGTAGTAATGCTGAGTTTTCCAAAAGACCTAGCTTTTTTATGCCCAATCACGATGGTCAAAATATGTATCTACCTGGGCTCGAACCTGGGACCTTCCGCGTGTAAAGCGGACGTGATAACCACTACACCATAAATACGTAGTAATGCTGAGTTTTCCAAGAGACCTAGCTTTTTATGCCCAATCACGATGGACAAAATATGTATCTAACAGGGCTCGAACCTGGGACCTTCCGCGTGTAAAGCGGACGTGATAACCACTACACCATAAATACGTAGTAATGCTGTGTTTTCCAAGAGACCTAGCTTTTTTATGCCCAATCACGATGGACAAAATATGTATCTAACAGGGCTCGAACCTGGGACCTTCCGCGTGTAAAGTTGACGTGATAACCACTACACCATAAAAACGTAGTAATGCTGAGTTTTCCAAGAGACCTAGCTTTTTTATGCCCAATCACGATGGTCAAAATATGTATCTACCTGGGCTCGAACCTGGGACCTTCCGCGTGTAAAGCGGACGTGATAACCACTACACCATAAATACGTAGTAATGCTGAGTTTTCCAAGAGACCTAGCATTTTTATGCCCAATCACGATGGACAAAATATGTATCTAACAGGGCTCGAACCTGGGACCTTCCGCGTGTAAAGCGGACGTGATAACCACTACACCATAAATACGTAGTAATGCTGAGTTTTCCAAGAGACCTAGCTTATTTATGCCCAATCACGATGGACAAAATATGTATCTAACAGTGCTCGAACCTGGGACCTTCTGCGTGTAAAGCGGACGTGATAACCACTACACCATAAATACGTAGTAATGCCGAGTTTTCCAAGAGACCTAGCTTTTTATGCCCAATCACGATGGACAAAATATGTATCTAACAGGGCTCGAACCTGGGACCTTCCGCGTGTAAAGTTGACGTGATAACCACTACACCATAAATACGTAGTAATGCTGAGTTTTCCAAGAGACCTAGCTTTTTTTATGTCCTATCACGATGGTCTAAATATGTATCTACCAGGGCTCGAACCTGGGACCTTCCGCGTGTAAGGCGGACGTGATAACCACTACACCATAAATACGTAGTAATGCTGAGTTTTCCAAGAGACCTAGCTTTTTTATGCCCAATCACGATGGTCAAAATATGTATCTACCTGGGCTCGAACCTGGGACCTTCCGCGTGTAAAGCGGACGTGATAACCACTACACCATAAATACGTAGTAATGCTGAGTTTTCCAAGAGACCTAGCTTTTTTATGCCCAATCACGATGGACAAAATATGTATCTAACAGGGCTCGAACCTGGGACCTTCCGCGTGTAAAGCGGACGTGATAACCACTACACCATAAATACGTAGTAATGCTGAGTTTTCCAAGAGACCTAGCTTTTTTATGCCCAATCACGATGGACAAAATATGTATCTAACAGGGCTCGAACCTGGGACCTTCCGCGTGTAAAGTTGACGTGATAACCACTACACTATAGTTACGTAGTAATACTGAGTTTTCCAAGAGACCTAGCTTTTTTTATGTCCTATCACGATGGTCTAAATATGTATCTACCAGGGCTCGAACCTGGGACCTTCCGCGTGTAAAGTGCACGTGATAACCACTACACCATAGATACGTAGTAATGCTGAGTTTTCCAAAAGACCTAGCTTTTTTATGCCCAATCACGATGGTCAAAATATGTATCTACCTGGGCTCGAACCTGGGACCTTCCGCGTGTAAAGCGGACGTGATAACCACTACACCATAAATACGTAGTAATGCTGAGTTTTCCAAGAGACCTAGCTTTTTATGCCCAATCACGATGGACAAAATATGTATCTAACAGGGCTCGAACCTGGGACCTTCCGCGTGTAAAGCGGACGTGATAACCACTACACCATAAATACGTAGTAATGCTGTGTTTTCCAAGAGACCTAGCTTTTTTATGCCCAATCACGATGGACAAAATATGTATCTAACAGGGCTCGAACCTGGGACCTTCCGCGTGTAAAGTTGACGTGATAACCACTACACCATAAAAACGTAGTAATGCTGAGTTTTCCAAGAGACCTAGCTTTTTTATGCCCAATCACGATGGTCAAAATATGTATCTACCTGGGCTCGAACCTGGGACCTTCCGCGTGTAAAGCGGACGTGATAACCACTACACCATAAATACGTAGTAATGCTGAGTTTTCCAAGAGACCTAGCATTTTTATGCCCAATCACGATGGACAAAATATGTATCTAACAGGGCTCGAACCTGGGACCTTCCGCGTGTAAAGCGGACGTGATAACCACTACACCATAAATACGTAGTAATGCTGAGTTTTCCAAGAGACCTAGCTTATTTATGCCCAATCACGATGGACAAAATATGTATCTAACAGTGCTCGAACCTGGGACCTTCTGCGTGTAAAGCGGACGTGATAACCACTACACCATAAATACGTAGTAATGCCGAGTTTTCCAAGAGACCTAGCTTTTTATGCCCAATCACGATGGACAAAATATGTATCTAACAGGGCTCGAACCTGGGACCTTCCGCGTGTAAAGTTGACGTGATAACCACTACACCATAAATACGTAGTAATGCTGAGTTTTCCAAGAGACCTAGCTTTTTTATGCCCAATCACGATGGTCAAAATATGTATCTACCTGGGCTCGAACCTGGGACCTTCCGCGTGTAAAGCGGACGTGATAACCACTACACCATAAATACGTAGTAATACTGAGTTTTCCAAGAGACCTAGCTTTTTTATGCCCAATCACGATGGACAAAATATGTATCTAACAGGGCTCGAACCTGGGACCTTCCGCGTGTAAAGCGGACGTGATAACCACTACACCATAAATACGTAGTAATGCTGAGTTTTCCAAGAGACCTAGCTTTTTTATGCCCAATCACGATGGACAAAATATGTATCTAACAGGGCTCGAACCTGGGACCTTCCGCGTGTAAAGTTGACGTGATAACCACTACACCATAAATACGTAGTAATGCTGAGTTTTCCAAGAGACCTAGCTTTTTTATGCCCAATCACGATGGACAAAATATGTATCTAACAGGGCTCGAACCTGGGACCTTGCACGGGTTAGGCGGACGTGATAACCACTACACCATAGATACGTAGTAATACTGAGTTTTCCGAGAGATCTAGCTAATTTTTATGCCCAATCACGATGGACAAAACATGTATCAACCAGGGCTCGAACATGGGACCTTCCGCGTGTAAAGCGGACGCGATAACCACTACACCATAGATACGTAGTAATGCTGAGTTTTCCAAGAGACCTAGCTTTTTTATGCCCAATCACGATGGTCAAAATATGTATCTACCTGGGCTCGAACCTGGGACCTTCCGCGTGTAAAGCGGACGTGATAACCACTACACCATAGATACGTAGTAATACTGAGTTTTCCAAGAGACCTAGCTTTTTATGCCCAATCATGATGGACAAAATATATATCTACCAGGGCTCGAACCTGGGACCTTCCGCGTGTAAAGCGGACGTGATAGCCACTACACTAGAGTTACGTAGTAATATTGAGTTTTCCAAGAGACCTAGCTTATTTAATGTCCTATGTCGATGGTCAAAATGTGTATCTACCAGGGCTCGAACCTGGGACCTTCCGCGTGTGAAGCGGACGTGATAACCACTACAACATAGATACGTAGTAATGCTGAAATTTCCAAGAGACCTAGCTTTTTTATGCCCAATCACGATGGACAAAATATGTATCTACTTGGGCTCAAACCTGGGACCTTCCGCGAGTAAAGTGGACGTGATAACCACTACACCATAGACACGTAGTAATGCTGAGTTTTCCAAGAGACCTAGCTTTTTATGCCCAATCACAATGGACAAAATATGTATCTAGCAGGGCTCGAACCTGGGACCTTCCGCGTGTTAGGCGGACGTGATAACCACTACACCACAGATACGTAGAAATACTGAGTTTTCCGAGAGATCTAGCTTATTTTTATTCCCAATCACGATGGACAAAACATGTATCTACCAGGCCTCAAACCTGGGACCTTCCGCGTGTAAAGCGGACGTGATAACCACTACACTATAGTTACGTAGTAATACTGAGTTTTCCAAGAGACCTAGCTTTTTTATGTCCTATCACGATGGTCAAAATATGTATCTACCAGGGCTCGAACCTGGGACCTTCCGCGTGTAAAGCGGACGTGATAACCACTACACCATAAATACGTAGTAATGCTGAGTTTTCCAAGAGACCTAGCTTTTTTATGCCCAATCACGATGGACAAAATATGTATCTAACAGGGCTCGAACCTGGGACCTTCCGCGTGTAAAGCGGACGTGATAACCACTACACCATATATACGTAGTAATACTGAGTTTTCCAAGAAACCTAGCTTTTTTTATGTCCTATAACGATGGTCAAAATATGTATCTACCAGGGCTCGAACCTGGGACCTTCCGCGTGTAAAGCGGTCGTGATAACCACTACACCATAAATACGTAGTAATGCTGAGTTTTCCAAGAGACCTAGCTTTTATATGCCCAATCACGATGGACAAAATATGTATCTAACAGGGCTCGAACCTGGGACCTTGCACGGGTTAGGCGGACGTGATAACCACTACACCATAGATACGTAGTAATACTGAGTTTTCCGAGAGATCTAGCTAATTTTTATGCCCAATCACGATGGACAAAACATGTATCAACCAGGGCTCGAACATGGGACCTTCCGCGTGTAAAGCGGACGCGATAACCACTACACCATAGATACGTAGTAATGCTGAGTTTTCCAAGAGACCTAGCTTTTTTATGCCCAATCACGATGGTCAAAATATGTATCTACCAGGGCTCGAACCTGGGACCTTCCGCGTGTAAAGCGGACGTGATAGCCACTACACTAGAGCTACGTAGTAATATTGAGTTTTCCAAGAGACCTAGCTTATTTAATGTCCTATGTCGATGGTCAAAATGTGTATCTACCAGGGCTCGAACCTGGGACCTTCCGCGTGTGAAGCGGACGTGATAACCACTACAACATAGATACGTAGTAATGCTGAAATTTCCAAGAGACCTAGCTTTTTTATGCCCAATCACGATGGACAAAATATGTATCTACTTGGGCTCAAACCTGGGACCTTCCGCGAGTAAAGTGGACGTGATAACCACTACACCATAGACACGTAGTAATGCTGAGTTTTCCAAGAGACCTAGCTTTTTATGCCCAATCACAATGGACAAAATATGTATCTAGCAGGGCTCGAACCTGGGACCTTCCGCGTGTTAGGCGGACGTGATAACCACTACACCACAGATACGTAGTAATACTGAGTTTTCCGAGAGATCTAGCTTATTTTTATTCCCAATCACGATGGACAAAACATGTATCTACCAGGCCTCAAACCTGGGACCTTCCGCGTGTAAAGCGGACGTGATACCCACTACACTATAGTTACGTAGTAATACTGAGTTTTCCAAGAGACCTAGCTTTTTATGCCCAATCACGATGGACAAAATATGTATCTAACAGGGCTCGAACCTGGGACCTTCCGCGTGTAAAGTTGACGTGATAACCACTACACCATAAATACGTAGTAATGGTGAGTTTTCCAAGAGACCTAGCTTTTTTATGCCCAATCACGATGGTCAAAATATGTATCTACCTGGGCTCGAACCTGGGACCTTCCGCGTGTAAAGCGGACGTGATAACCACTACACCATAAATACGTAGTAATGCTGAGTTTTCCAAGAGACCTAGCTTTTTTATGCCCAATCACGATGGACAAAATATGTATCTAACAGGGCTCGAACCTGGGACCTTCCGCGTGTAAAGCGGACGTGATAACCACTACACCATAAATACGTAGTAATGCTGAGTTTTCCAAGAGACCTAGCTTTTTTATGCCCAATCACGATGGACAAAATATGTATCTAACAGGGCTCGAACCTGGGACCTTCCGCGTGTAAAGTTGACGTGATAACCACTACACCATAAATACGTAGTAATGCTGAGTTTTCCAAGAGACCTAGCTTTTTTATGCCCAATCACGATGGTCAAAATATGTATCTAACAGGGCTCGAACCTGGGACCTTCCGCGTGTAAAGCGGACGTGATAACCACTACACCATAAATACGTAGTAATGCTGAGTTTTCCAAGAGACCTAGCTTTTTTATGCCCAATCACGATGGTCAAAATATGTATCTACCTGGGCTCGAACCTGGGACCTTCCGCGTGTAAAGCGGACGTGATAACCACTACACCATAGATACGTAGTAATACTGAGTTTTCCAAGAAACCTAGCTTTTTTTATGTCCTATCACGATGGTCAAAATATGTATCTACCAGGGCTCGAACCTGGGACCTTCCGCGTGTAAAGCGGTCGTGATAACCACTACACCATAAATACGTAGTAATGCTGAGTTTTCCAAGAGACCTAGCTTTTTTATGCCCAATCACGATGGACAAAATATGTATCTAACAGGGCTCGAACCTGGGACCTTGCACGGGTTAGGTGGACGTGATAACCACTACACCATAGATACGTAGTAATACTGAGTTTTCCGAGAGATCTAGCTAATTTTTATGCCCAATCACGATGGACAAAACATGTATCAACCAGGGCTCGAACATGGGACCTTCCGCGTGTAAAGCGGACGCGATAACCACTACACCATAGATACGTAGTAATGCTGAGTTTTCCAAGAGACCTAGCTTTTTTATGCCCAATCACGATGGTCAAAATATGTATCTACCTGGGCTCGAACCTGGGACTTTCCGCGTGTAAAGCGGACGTGATAACCACTACACCATAGATACGTAGTAATACTGAGTTTTCCAAGAAACCTAGCTTTTTTTATGTCCTATCACGATGGTCAAAATATGTATCTACCAGGGCTCGAACCTGGGACCTTCCGCGTGTAAAGCGGTCGTGATAACCACTACACCATAAATACGTAGTAATGCTGAGTTTTCCAAGAGACCTAGCTTTTTTATGCCCAATCACGATGGACAAAATATGTATCTAACAGGGCTCGAACCTGGGACCTTGCACGGGTTAGGCGGACGTGATAACCACTACACCATAGATACGTAGTAATACTGAGTTTTCCGAGAGATCTAGCTAATTTTTATGCCCAATCACGATGGACAAAACATGTATCTACCAGGCCTCAAACCTGGGACCTTCCGCGTGTAAAGCGGACGTGATAACCACTACACTATAGTTACGTAGTAATACTGAGTTTTCCAAGAGACCTAGCTTTTTATGCCCAATCACGATGGACAAAATATGTATCTAACAGGGCTCGAACCTGGGACCTTCCGCGTGTAAAGTTGACGTGATAACCACTACACCATAAATACGTAGTAATGCTGAGTTTTCCAAGAGACCTAGCTTTTTTATGCCCAATCACGATGGTCAAAATATGTATCTACCTGGGCTCGAACCTGGGACCTTCCGCGTGTAAAGCGGACGTGATAACCACTACACCATAAATACGTAGTAATGCTGAGTTTTCCAAGAGACCTAGCTTTTTTATGCCCAATCACGATGGACAAAATATGTATCTAACAGGGCTCGAACCTGGGACCTTCCGCGTGTAAAGCGGACGTGATAACCACTACACCATAAATACGTAGTAATGCTGAGTTTTCCAAGAGACCTAGCTTTTTTATGCCCAATCACGATGGACAAAATATGTATCTAACAGGGCTCGAACCTGGGACCTTCCGCGTGTAAAGTTGACGTGATAACCACTACACCATAAATACGTAGTAATGCTGAGTTTTCCAAGAGACCTAGCTTTTTTATGCCCAGTCACGATGGTCAAAATATGTATCTACCTGGGCTCGAACCTGGGACCTTCCGCGTGTAAAGCGGACGTGATAACCACTACACCATAAATACGTAGTAATGCTGAGTTTTCCAAGAGACCTAGCTTTTTTATGCCCAACCACGATGGACAAAATATGTATCTAACAGGGCTCGAACCTGGGACCTTCCGCGTGTAAAGCGGACGTGATAACCACTACACCATAAATACGTAGTAATGCTGAGTTTTCCAAGAGACCTAGCTTTTTATGCCCAATAACGATGGTCAAAATATGTATCTACCTGGGCTCGAACCTGGGACCTTCCGCGTGTAAAGCGGACGTGATAACCACTACACCATAGATACGTAGTAATACTGAGTTTTCCAAGAAACCTAGCTTTTTTTATGTCCTATCACGATGGTCAAAATATGTATCTACCAGGGCTCGAACCTGGGACCTTCCGCGTGTAAAGCGGTCGTGATAACCACTACACCATAAATACGTAGTAATGCTGAGTTTTCCAAGAGACCTAGCTTTTTTATGCCCAATCACGATGGACAAAATATGTATCTAACAGGGCTCGAACCTGGGACCTTGCACGGTTTAGGCGGACGTGATAACCACTACACCATAGATACGTAGTAATACTGAGTTTTCCGAGAGATCTAGCTAATTTTTATGCCCAATCACGATGGACAAAACATGTATCAACCAGGGCTCGAACATGGGACCTTCCGCGTGTAAAGCGGACGCGATAACCACTACACCATAGATACGTAGTAATGCTGAGTTTTCCAAGAGACCTAGCTTTTTTATGCCCAATCACGATGGTCAAAATATGTATCTACCTGGGCTCGAACCTGGGACCTTCCGCGTGTAAAGCGGACGTGATAACCACTACACCATAGATACGTAGTAATACTGAGTTTTCCAAGAAACCTAGCTTTTTTTATGTCCTATCACGATGGTCAAAATATGTATCTACCAGGGCTCGAACCTGGGACCTTCCGCGTGTAAAGCGGTCGTGATAACCACTACACCATAAATACGTAGTAATGCTGAGTTTTCCAAGAGACCTAGCTTTTTTATGCCCAATCACGATGGACAAAATATGTATCTAACAGGGCTCGAACCTGGGACCTTGCACGGGTTAGGCGGACGTGATAACCACTACACCATAGATACGTAGTAATACTGAGTTTTCCGAGAGATCTAGCTAATTTTTATGCCCAATCACGATGGACAAAACATGTATCAACCAGGGCTCGAACATGGGACCTTCCGCGTGTAAAGCGGACGCGATAACCACTACACCATAGATACGTAGTAATGCTGAGTTTTCCAAGAGACCTAGCTTTTTTATGCCCAATCACGATGGTCAAAATATGTATCTACCTGGGCTCGAACCTGGGACCTTCCGCGTGTAAAGCGGACGTGATAACCACTACACCATAGATACGTAGTAATACTGAGTTTTCCAAGAGACCTAGCTTTTTATGCCCAATCATGATGGACAAAATATATATCTACCAGGGCTCGAACCTGGGACCTTCCGCGTGTAAAGCGGTCGTGATAACCACTACACCATAAATACGTAGTAATGCTGAGTTTTCCAAGAGACCTAGCTTTTTTATGCCCAATCACGATGGACAAAATATGTATCTAACAGGGCTCGAACCTGGGACCTTGCACGGGTTAGGCGGACGTGATAACCACTACACCATAGATACGTAGTAATACTGAGTTTTCCGAGAGATCTAGCTAATTTTTATGCCCAATCACGATGGACAAAACATGTATCAACCAGGGCTCGAACATGGGACCTTCCGCGTGTAAAGCGGACGTGATAACCACTACACCATAAATACGTAGTAATGCTGAGTTTTCCAAGAGACCTAGCTTTTTTATGCCCAACCACGATGGACAAAATATGTATCTAACAGGGCTCGAACCTGGGACCTTCCGCGTGTAAAGCGGACGTGATAACCACTACACCATAAATACGTAGTAATGCTGAGTTTTCCAAGAGACCTAGCTTTTTTATGCCCAATCACGATGGTCAAAATATGTATCTACCTGGGCTCGAACCTGGGACCTTCCGCGTGTAAAGCGGACGTGATAACCACTACACCATAGATACGTAGTAATACTGAGTTTTCCAAGAAACCTAGCTTTTTTTATGTCCTATCACGATGGTCAAAATATGTATCTACCAGGGCTCGAACCTGGGACCTTCCGCGTGTAAAGCGGTCGTGATAACCACTACACCATAAATACGTAGTAATGCTGAGTTTTCCAAGAGACCTAGCTTTTTTATGCCCAATCACGATGGACAAAATATGTATCTAACAGGGCTCGAACCTGGGACCTTGCACGGGTTAGGCGGACGTGATAACCACTACACCATAGATACGTAGTAATACTGAGTTTTCCGAGAGATCTAGCTAATTTTTATGCCCAATCACGATGGACAAAACATGTATCAACCAGGGCTCGAACATGGGACCTTCCGCGTGTAAAGCGGACGCGATAACCACTACACCATAGATACGTAGTAATGCTGAGTTTTCCAAGAGACCTAGCTTTTTTATGCCCAATCACGATGGTCAAAATATGTATCTACCTGGGCTCGAACCTGGGACCTTCCGCGTGTAAAGCGGACGTGATAACCACTACACCATAGATACGTAGTAATACTGAGTTTTCCAAGAGACCTAGCTTTTTATGCCCAATCATGATGGACAAAATATATATCTACCAGGGCTCGAACCTGGGACCTTCCGCGTGTAAAGCGGTCGTGATAACCACTACACCATAAATACGTAGTAATGCTGAGTTTTCCAAGAGACCTAGCTTTTTTATGCCCAATCACGATGGACAAAATATGTATCTAACAGGGCTCGAACCTGGGACCTTGCACGGGTTAGGCGGACGTGATAACCACTACACCATAGATACGTAGTAATACTGAGTTTTCCGAGAGATCTAGCTAATTTTTATGCCCAATCACGATGGACAAAACATGTATCAACCAGGGCTCGAACATGGGACCTTCCGCGTGTAAAGCGGACGTGATAACCACTACACCATAAATACGTAGTAATGCTGAATTTTCCAAGAGACCTAGCTTTTTTATGCCCAACCACGATGGACAAAATATGTATCTAACAGGGCTCGAACCTGGGACCTTCCGCGTGTAAAGCGGACGTGATAACCACTACACCATAAATACGTAGTAATGCTGAGTTTTCCAAGAGACCTAGCTTTTTTATGCCCAATCACGATGGTCAAAATATGTATCTACCTGGGCTCGAACCTGGGACCTTCCGCGTGTAAAGCGGACGTGATAACCACTACACCATAGATACGTAGTAATACTGAGTTTTCCAAGAAACCTAGCTTTTTTTATGTCCTATCACGATGGTCAAAATATGTATCTACCAGGGCTCGAACCTGGGACCTTCCGCGTGTAAAGCGGTCGTGATAACCACTACACCATAAATACGTAGTAATGCTGAGTTTTCCAAGAGACCTAGCTTTTTTATGCCCAATCACGATGGACAAAATATGTATCTAACAGGGCTCGAACCTGGGACCTTGCACGGGTTAGGCGGACGTGATAACCACTACACCATAGATACGTAGTAATACTGAGTTTTCCGAGAGATCTAGCTAATTTTTATGCCCAATCACGATGGACAAAACATGTATCTACCAGGCCTCAAACCTGGGACCTTCCGCGTGTAAAGCGGACGTGATAACCACTACACTATAGTTACGTAGTAATACTGAGTTTTCCAAGAGACCTAGCTTTTTATGCCCAATCATGATGGACAAAACATGTATCTACCAGGCCTCAAACCTGGGACCTTCCGCGTGTAAAGCGGACGTGATAACCACTACACCATAGATACGTAGTAATACTGAGTTTTCCAAGAGACCTAGCTTTTTATGCCCAATCATGATGGACAAAATATATATCTACCAGGGCTCGAACCTGGGACCTTCCGCGTGTAAAGCGGTCGTGATAACCACTACACCATAAATACGTAGTAATGCTGAGTTTTCCAAGAGACCTAGCTTTTTTATGCCCAATCACGATGGACAAAATATGTATCTAACAGGGCTCGAACCTGGGACCTTGCACGGGTTAGGCGGACGTGATAACCACTACACCATAGATACGTAGTAATACTGAGTTTTCCGAGAGATCTAGCTAATTTTTATGCCCAATCACGATGGACAAAACATGTATCAACCAGGGCTCGAACATGGGACCTTCCGCGTGTAAAGCGGACGTGATAACCACTACACCATAAATACGTAGTAATGCTGAGTTTTCCAAGAGACCTAGCTTTTTTATGCCCAACCACGATGGACAAAATATGTATCTAACAGGGCTCGAACCTGGGACCTTCCGCGTGTAAAGCGGACGTGATAACCACTACACCATAAATACGTAGTAATGCTGAGTTTTCCAAGAGACCTAGCTTTTTTATGCCCAATCACGATGGTCAAAATATGTATCTACCTGGGCTCGAACCTGGGACCTTCCGCGTGTAAAGCGGACGTGATAACCACTACACCATAGATACGTAGTAATACTGAGTTTTCCAAGAAACCTAGCTTTTTTATGTCCTATCACGATGGTCAAAATATGTATCTACCAGGGCTCGAACCTGGGACCTTCCGCGTGTAAAGCGGTCGTGATAACCACTACACCATAAATACGTAGTAATGCTGAGTTTTCCAAGAGACCTAGCTTTTTTATGCCCAATCACGATGGACAAAATATGTATCTAACAGGGCTCGAACCTGGGACCTTGCACGGGTTAGGCGGACGTGATAACCACTACACCATAGATACGTAGTAATACTGAGTTTTCCGAGAGATCTAGCTAATTTTTATGCCCAATCACGATGGACAAAACATGTATCAACCAGGGCTCGAACATGGGACCTTCCGCGTGTAAAGCGGACGTGATAACCACTACACCATAAATACGTAGTAATGCTGAGTTTTCCAAGAGACCTAGCTTTTTTATGCCCAACCACGATGGACAAAATATGTATCTAACAGGGCTCGAACCTGGGACCTTCCGCGTGTAAAGCGGACGTGATAACCACTACACCATAAATACGTAGTAATGCTGAGTTTTCCAAGAGACCTAGCTTTTTTATGCCCAATCACGATGGTCAAAATATGTATCTACCTGGGCTCGAACCTGGGACCTTCCGCGTGTAAAGCGGACGTGATAACCACTACACCATAGATACGTAGTAATACTGAGTTTTCCAAGAAACCTAGCTTTTTTATGTCCTATCACGATGGTCAAAATATGTATCTACCAGGGCTCGAACCTGGGACCTTCCGCGTGTAAAGCGGTCGTGATAACCACTACACCATAAATACGTAGTAATGCTGAGTTTTCCAAGAGACCTAGCTTTTTTATGCCCAATCACGATGGACAAAATATGTATCTAACAGGGCTCGAACCTGGGACCTTGCACGGGTTAGGCGGACGTGATAACCACTACACCATAGATACGTAGTAATACTGAGTTTTCCGAGAGATCTAGCTAATTTTTATGCCCAATCACGATGGACAAAACATGTATCTACCAGGCCTCAAACCTGGGACCTTCCGCGTGTAAAGCGGACGTGATAACCACTACACTATAGTTACGTAGTAATACTGAGTTTTCCAAGAGACCTAGCTTTTTATGCCCAATCATGATGGACAAAACATGTATCTACCAGGCCTCAAACCTGGGACCTTCCGCGTGTAAAGCGGACGTGATAACCACTACACCATAGATACGTAGTAATACTGAGTTTTCCAAGAGACCTAGCTTTTTATGCCCAATCATGATGGACAAAATATATATCTACCAGGGCTCGAACCTGGGACCTTCCGCGTGTAAAGCGGTCGTGATAACCACTACACCATAAATACGTAGTAATGCTGAGTTTTCCAAGAGACCTAGCTTTTTTATGCCCAATCACGATGGACAAAATATGTATCTAACAGGGCTCGAACCTGGGACCTTGCACGGGTTAGGCGGACGTGATAACCACTACACCATAGATACGTAGTAATACTGAGTTTTCCGAGAGATCTAGCTAATTTTTATGCCCAATCACGATGGACAAAACATGTATCAACCAGGGCTCGAACATGGGACCTTCCGCGTGTAAAGCGGACGTGATAACCACTACACCATAAATACGTAGTAATGCTGAGTTTTCCAAGAGACCTAGCTTTTTTATGCCCAACCACGATGGACAAAATATGTATCTAACAGGGCTCGAACCTGGGACCTTCCGCGTGTAAAGCGGACGTGATAACCACTACACCATAAATACGTAGTAATGCTGAGTTTTCCAAGAGACCTAGCTTTTTTATGCCCAATCACGATGGTCAAAATATGTATCTACCTGGGCTCGAACCTGGGACCTTCCGCGTGTAAAGCGGACGTGATAACCACTACACCATAGATACGTAGTAATACTGAGTTTTCCAAGAAACCTAGCTTTTTTTATGTCCTATCACGATGGTCAAAATATGTATCTACCAGGGCTCGAACCTGGGACCTTCCGCGTGTAAAGCGGTCGTGATAACCACTACACCATAAATACGTAGTAATGCTGAGTTTTCCAAGAGACCTAGCTTTTTTATGCCCAATCACGATGGACAAAATATGTATCTAACAGGGCTCGAACCTGGGACCTTGCACGTGTTAGGCGGACGTGATAACCGCTACACCATATATAAGTAGTAATACTGAGTTTTCCGAGAGATCTAGCTAATTTTTATGCCCAATCACGATGGACAAAACATGTATCAACCAGGGCTCGAACATGGGACCTTCCGCGTGTAAAGCGGACGCGATAACCACTACACCATAGATACGTAGTAATGCTGAGTTTTCCAAGAGACCTAGCTTTTTTATGCCCAATCACGATGGTCAAAATATGTATCTACCTGGGCTCGAACCTGGGACCTTCCGCGTGTAAAGCGGACGTGATAGCCACTACACTAGAGCTACGTAGTAATATTGAGTTTTCCAAGAGACCTAGCTTATTTAATGTCCTATGTCGATGGTCAAAATGTGTATCTACCAGGGCTCGAACCTGGGACCTTCCGCGTGTGAAGCGGACGTGATAACCACTACAACATAGATACGTAGTAATGCTGAAATTTCCAAGAGACCTAGATTTTTATGCCCAATCACGATGGACAAAATATGTATCTAACAGGGCTCGAACCTGGGACCTTCCGCGTGTTAGGCGGACGTGATAACCACTACACCACAGATACGTAGTAATACTGAGTTTTCCGAGAGATCTAGCTTATTTTTATTCCCAATCACGATGGACAAAACATGTATCTACCAGGCCTCAAACCTGGGACCTTCCGCGTGTAAAGCGGACGTGATAACCACTACACTATAGTTACGTAGTAATACTGAGTTTTCCAAGAGACCTAGCTTTTTTATGTCCTATCACGATGGTCAAAATATGTATCTACCAGGGCTCGAACCTGGGACCTTCCGCGTGTAAAGCGGACGTGATAACCACTACACCATAAATACGTAGTAATGCTGAGTTTTCCAAGAGACCTAGCTTTTTTATGCCCAATCACGATGGACAAAATATGTATCTAACAGGGCTCGAACCTGGGACCTTCCGCGTGTAAAGCGGACGTGATAACCACTACACCATAAATACGTAGTAATGCTGAGTTTTCCAAGAGACCTAGCTTTTTTATGCCCAATCACGATGGACAAAATATGTATCTACTTGGGCTCAAACCTGGGACCTTCCGCGAGTAAAGTGGACGTGATAATCAATACACCATAGACACGTAGTAATGCTGAGTTTTCCAAGAGACCTAGCTTTTTATGCCCAATCACAATGGACAAAATATGTATCTAGCAGTGCTCGAACCTGGGACCTTCCGCGTGTTAGGCGGACGTGATAACCACTACACCACAGATACGTAGTAATACTGAGTTTTCCGAGAGATCTAGCTTATTTTTATTCCCAATCACGATGGACAAAACATGTATCTACCAGGCCTCAAACCTGGGACCTTCCGCGTGTAAAGCGGACGTGATAACCACTACACTATAGTTACGTAGTAATACTGAGTTTTCCAAGAGACCTAGCTTTTTTTATGTCCTATCACGATGGTCTAAATATGTATCTACCAGGGCTCGAACCTGGGACCTTCCGCGTGTAAAGTGCACGTGATAACCACTACACCATAGATACGTAGTAATGCTGAGTTTTCCAAGAAACCTAGCTTTTTTTATGTCCTATCACGATGGTCAAAATATGTATCTACCAGGGCTCGAACCTGGGACCTTCCGCGTGTAAAGCGGACGTGATAACCACTACACCATAAATACGTAGTAATGCTGAGTTTTCCAAGAGACCTAGCTTTTTTATGCCCAATCACGATGGACAAAATATGTATCTAACAGGGCTCGAACCTGGGACCTTGCACGGGTTAGGCGGACGTGATAACCACTACACCATAGATACGTAGTAATACTGAGTTTTCCGAGAGATCTAGCTAATTTTTATGCCCAATCACGATGGACAAAACATGTATCAACCAGGGCTCGAACATGGGACCTTCCGCGTGTAAAGCGGACGCGATAACCACTACAACATAGATACGTAGTAATACTGAGTTTTCCAAGAGACCTAGCTTTTTTATGCCCAATCACGATGGACAAAATATGTATCTACCAGGGCTCGAACCTGGGACCTTCCGCGTGTAAAGCGGACGTGATAACCACTACACCATAAATACGTAGTAATGCTGAGTTTTCCAAGAGACCTAGCTTTTTTATGCCCAATCACGATGGACAAAATATGTATCTAACAGGGCTCGAACCTGGGACCTTCCGCGTGTAAAGCGGACGTGATAACCACTACACCATAAATACGTAGTAATGCTGAGTTTTCCAAGAGACCTAGCTTTTTTATGCCCAATCACGATGGACAAAATATGTATCTAACAGGGCTCGAACCTGGGACCTTCCGCGTGTAAAGTTGACGTGATAACCACTACACCATAAATACGTAGTAATGCTGAGTTTTCCAAGAGACCTAGCTTTTTTATGCCCAATCACGATGGTCAAAATATGTATCTACCTGGGCTCGAACCTGGGACCTTCCGCGTGTAAAGCGGACGTGATAACCACTACACCATAAATACGTAGTAATGCTGAGTTTTCCAAGAGACCTAGCTTTTTTATGCCCAATCACGATGGACAAAATATTTATCTAACAGGGCTCGAACCTGGGACCTTCCGCGTGTAAAGCGGACGTGATAACCACTACACCATAAATACGTAGTAATGCTGAGTTTTCCAAGAGACCTAGCTTTTTTATGCCCAATCACGATGGACAAAATATGTATCTAACAGGGCTCGAACCTGGGACCTTCCGCGTGTAAAGTTGACGTGATAACCACTACACCATAAATACGTAGTAATGCTGAGTTTTCCAAGAGACCTAGCTTTTTTATGCCCAATCACGATGGTCAAAATATGTATCTACCTGGGCTCGAACCTGGGACCTTCCGCGTGTAAAGCGGACGTGATAACCACTACACCATAAATACGTAGTAATGCTGAGTTTTCCAAGAGACCTAGCTTTTTTATGCCCAATCACGATGGACAAAATATGTATCTAACAGGGCTCGAACCTGGGACCTTCCGCGTGTAAAGCGGACGTGATAACCACTACACCATAAATACGTAGTAATGCTGAGTTTTCCAAGAGACCTAGCTTTTTTATGCCCAATCACGATGGACAAAATATGTATCTAACAGGGCTCGAACCTGGGACCTTCCGCGTGTAAAGTTGACGTGATAACCACTACACCATAAATACGTAGTAATGCTGAGTTTTCCAAGAGACCTAGCTTTTTTATGCCCAATCACGATGGTCAAAATATGTATCTACCTGGGCTCGAACCTGGGACCTTCCGCGTGTAAAGCGGACGTGATAACCACTACACCATAAATACGTAGTAATGCTGAGTTTTCCAAGAGACCTAGCTTTTTTATGCCCAATCACGATGGACAAAATATGTATCTAACAGGGCTCGAACCTGGGACCTTCCGCGTGTAAAGCGGACGTGATAACCACTACACCATAAATACGTAGTAATGCTGAGTTTTCCAAGAGACCTAGCTTTTTTATGCCCAATCACGATGGACAAAATATGTATCTAACAGGGCTCGAACCTGGGACCTTCCGCGTGTAAAGTTGACGTGATAACCACTACACCATAAATACGTAGTAATGCTGAGTTTTCCAAGAGACCTAGCTTTTTTATGCCCAATCACGATGGTCAAAATATGTATCTACCTGGGCTCGAACCTGGGACCTTCCGCGTGTAAAGCGGACGTGATAACCACTACACCATAAATACGTAGTAATGCTGAGTTTTCCAAGAGACCTAGCTTTTTTATGCCCAATCACGATGGACAAAATATTTATCTAACAGGGCTCGAACCTGGGACCTTCCGCGTGTAAAGCGGACGTGATAACCACTACACCATAAATACGTAGTAATGCTGAGTTTTCCAAGAGACCTAGCTTTTTTATGCCCAATCACGATGGACAAAATATGTATCTAACAGGGCTCGAACCTGGGACCTTCCGCGTGTAAAGTTGACGTGATAACCACTACACCATAAATACGTAGTAATGCTGAGTTTTCCAAGAGACCTAGCTTTTTTATGCCCAATCACGATGGTCAAAATATGTATCTACCTGGGCTCGAACCTGGGACCTTCCGCGTGTAAAGCGGACGTGATAACCACTACACCATAAATACGTAGTAATGCTGA
Source organism: Phalangium opilio (assembly GCF_054372755.1). NCBI lineage: Eukaryota > Metazoa > Arthropoda > Arachnida > Opiliones > Phalangiidae > Phalangium > Phalangium opilio. The sequence goes on along the minus strand of NW_028324148.1, from coordinate 1,615,678 downwards.
GTTTTCCAAGAGACCTAGCTTTTTTATGCCCAATCACGATGGACAAAATATGTATCTAACAGGGCTCGAACCTGGGACCTTCCGCGTGTAAAGCGGACGTGATAACCACTACACCATAAATACGTAGTAATGCTGAGTTTTCCAAGAGACCTAGCTTTTTTATGCCCAATCACGATGGACAAAATATGTATCTAACAGGGCTCGAACCTGGGACCTTCCGCGTGTAAAGTTGACGTGATAACCACTACACCATAAATACGTAGTAATGCTGAGTTTTCCAAGAGACCTAGCTTTTTTATGCCCAATCACGATGGTCAAAATATGTATCTACCTGGGCTCGAACCTGGGACCTTCCGCGTGTAAAGCGGACGTGATAACCACTACACCATAAATACGTAGTAATGCTGAGTTTTCCAAGAGACCTAGCTTTTTTATGCCCAATCACGATGGACAAAATATGTATCTAACAGGGCTCGAACCTGGGACCTTCCGCGTGTAAAGCGGACGTGATAACCACTACACCATAAATACGTAGTAATGCTGAGTTTTCCAAGAGACCTAGCTTTTTTATGCCCAATCACGATGGACAAAATATGTATCTAACAGGGCTCGAACCTGGGACCTTCCGCGTGTAAAGTTGACGTGATAACCACTACACCATAAATACGTAGTAATGCTGAGTTTTCCAAGAGACCTAGCTTTTTTATGCCCAATCACGATGGTCAAAATATGTATCTACCTGGGCTCGAACCTGGGACCTTCCGCGTGTAAAGCGGACGTGATAACCACTACACCATAAATACGTAGTAATGCTGAGTTTTCCAAGAGACCTAGCTTTTTTATGCCCAATCACGATGGACAAAATATTTATCTAACAGGGCTCGAACCTGGGACCTTCCGCGTGTAAAGCGGACGTGATAACCACTACACCATAAATACGTAGTAATGCTGAGTTTTCCAAGAGACCTAGCTTTTTTATGCCCAATCACGATGGACAAAATATGTATCTAACAGGGCTCGAACCTGGGACCTTCCGCGTGTAAAGTTGACGTGATAACCACTACACCATAAATACGTAGTAATGCTGAGTTTTCCAAGAGACCTAGCTTTTTTATGCCCAATCACGATGGTCAAAATATGTATCTACCTGGGCTCGAACCTGGGACCTTCCGCGTGTAAAGCGGACGTGATAACCACTACACCATAAATACGTAGTAATGCTGAGTTTTCCAAGAGACCTAGCTTTTTTATGCCCAATCACGATGGACAAAATATGTATCTAACAGGGCTCGAACCTGGGACCTTCCGCGTGTAAAGCGGACGTGATAACCACTACACCATAAATACGTAGTAATGCTGAGTTTTCCAAGAGACCTAGCTTTTTTATGCCCAATCACGATGGACAAAATATGTATCTAACAGGGCTCGAACCTGGGACCTTCCGCGTGTAAAGCGGACGTGATAACCACTACACCATAAATACGTAGTAATGCTGAGTTTTCCGAGAGATCTAGCTAATTTTTATGCCCAATCACGATGGACAAAACATGTATCAACCAGGGCTCGAACATGGGACCTTCCGCGTGTAAAGCGGACGCGATAACCACTACACCATAGATACGTAGTAATACTGAGTTTTCCAAGAGACCTAGCTTTTTTATGTCCTATCACGATGGTCTAAATATGTATCTACCAGGGCTTGAACCTGGGACCTTCCGCGTGTAAAGCGGACGTGATAACCACTACACCATAAATACGTAGTAATGCTGAGTTTTCCAAGAGACCTAGCTTTTTTATGCCCAATCACGATGGACAAAATATGTATCTACTTGGGCTCAAACTGGGACCTTCCGCGACTAAAGTGGACGTGATAACCACTACACCACAGATACGTAGTAATACTGAGTTTTCCGAGAGATCTAGCTTATTTTTATTCCCAATCACGATGGACAAAACATGTATCTACCAGGCCTCAAACCTGGGACCTTCCGCGTGTAAAGCGGACGCGATAACCACTACACCATAGATACGTAGTAATACTGAGTTTTCCAAGAGACCTAGCTTTTTTATGTCCTATCACGATGGTCTAAATATGTATCTACCAGGGCTTGAACCTGGGACCTTCCGCGTGTAAAGCGGACGTGATAACCACTACACCATAAATACGTAGTAATGCTGAGTTTTCCAAGAGACCTAGCTTTTTTATGCCCAATCACGATGGACAAAATATGTATCTACTTGGGCTCAAACTGGGACCTTCCGCGAGTAAAGTGGACGTGATAACCACTACACCACAGATACGTAGTAATACTGAGTTTTCCGAGAGATCTAGCTTATTTTTATTCCCAATCACGATGGACAAAACATGTATCTACCAGGCCTCAAACCTGGGACCTTCCGCGTGTAAAGCGGACGTGATAACCACTACACTATAGTTACGTAGTAATACTGAGTTTTCCAAGAGACCTAGCTTTTTTTATGTCCTATCACGATGGTCTAAATATGTATCTACCAGGGCTCGAACCTGGGACCTTCCGCGTGTAAAGCGGACGTGATAACCACTACACCATAAACACGTAGTAATGCTGAGTTTTCCAAGAGACCTAGCTTTTTTTTATGCCCAATCACGATGGACAAAATATGTATCTAACAGGGCTCGAACCTGGGACCTTCCGCGTGTAAAGTTGACGTGATAACCACTACACCATAAATACGTAGTAATGCTGAGTTTTCCAAGAGACCTAGCTTTTTTATGCCCAATCACGATGGTCAAAATATTTATCTACCTGGGCTCGAACCTGGGACCTTCCGCGTGTAAAGCGGACGTGATAACCACTACACCATAAATACGTAGTAATGCTGAGTTTTCCAAGAGACCTAGCTTTTTTATGCCCAATCACGATGGACAAAATATGTATCTAACAGGGCTCGAACCTGGGACCTTCCGCGTGTAAAGCGGACGTGATAACCACTACACCATAAATACGTTGTAATGCTGAGTTTTCCAAGAGACCTAGCTTTTTTATGCCCAATCACGATGGACAAAATATGTATCTAACAGGGCTCGAACCTGGGACCTTCCGCGTGTAAAGCGGACGTGATAACCACTACACCATAAATACGTAGTAATGCTGAGTTTTCCAAGAGACCTAGCTTTTTTATGCCCAATCACGATGGACAAAATATGTATCTAACAGGGCTCGAACCTGGGACCTTCCGCGTGTAAAGTTGACGTGATAACCACTACACCATAAATACGTAGTAATGCTGAGTTTTCCAAGAGACCTAGCTTTTTTATGCCCAATCACGATGGTCAAAATATGTATCTACCTGGGCTCGAACCTGGGACCTTCCGCGTGTAAAGCGGACGTGATAACCACTACACCATAAATACGTAGTAATGCTGAGTTTTCCAAGAGACCTAGCTTTTTTATGCCCAATCACGATGGACAAAATATGTATCTAACAGGGCTCGAACCTGGGACCTTCCGCGTGTAAAGCGGACGTGATAACCACTACACCATAAATACGTAGTAATGCTGAGTTTTCCAAGAGACCTAGCTTTTTTATGCCCAATCACGATGGACAAAATATGTATCTAACAGGGCTCGAACCTGGGAACTTCCGCGTGTAAAGTTGACGTGATAACCACTACACCATAAATACGTAGTAATGCTGAGTTTTCCAAGAGACCTAGCTTTTTTATGCCCAATCACGATGGTCAAAATATGTATCTACCTGGGCTCGAACCTGGGACCTTCCGCGTGTAAAGCGGACGTGATAACCACTACACCATAAATACGTAGTAATGCTGAGTTTTCCAAGAGACCTAGCTTTTTTATGCCCAATCACGATGGACAAAATATTTATCTAACAGGGCTCGAACCTGGGACCTTCCGCGTGTAAAGCGGACGTGATAACCACTACACCATAAATACGTAGTAATGCTGAGTTTTCCAAGAGACCTAGCTTTTTTATGCCCAATCACGATGGTCAAAATATGTATCTACCTGGGCTCGAACCTGGGACCTTCCGCGTGTAAAGCGGACGTGATAACCACTACACCATAGATACGTAGTAATACTGAGTTTTCCAAGAAACCTAGCTTTTTTTATGTCCTATCACGATGGTCAAAATATGTATCTACCAGGGCTCGAACCTGGGACCTTCCGCTTGTAAAGCGGACGTGATAACCACTACACCATAAATACGTAGTAATGCTGAGTTTTCCAAGAGACCTAGCTTTTTTATGCCCAATCACGATGGACAAAATATGTATCTAACAGGGCTCGAACCTGGGACCTTGCACGGGTTAGGCGGACGTGATAACCACTACACCATAGATACGTAGTAATACTGAGTTTTCCGAGAGATCTAGCTAATTTTTATGCCCAATCACGATGGACAAAACATGTATCAACCAGGGCTCGAACATGGGACCTTCCGCGTGTAAAGCGGACGCGATAACCACTACACCATAGATACGTAGTAATGCTGAGTTTTCCAAGAGACCTAGCTTTTTTATGCCCAATCACGATGGTCAAAATATGTATCTACCTGGGCTCGAACCTGGGACCTTCCGCGTGTAAAGCGGACGTGATAACCACTACACCATAGATACGTAGTAATACTGAGTTTTCCAAGAAACCTAGCTTTTTTTATGTCCTATCACGATGGTCAAAATATGTATCTACCAGGGCTCGAACCTGGGACCTTCCGCGTGTAAAGCGGACGTGATAACCACTACACCATAAATACGTAGTAATGCTGAGTTTTCCAAGAGACCTAGCTTTTTTATGCCCAATCACGATGGACAAAATATGTATCTAACAGGGCTCGAACCTGGGACCTTCCGCGTGTAAAGCGGACGTGATAACCACTACACCATAAATACGTAGTAATGCTGAGTTTTCCAAGAGACCTAGCTTTTTTATGCCCAATCACGATGGACAAAATATGTATCTAACAGGGCTCGAACCTGGGACCTTCCGCGTGTAAAGCGGACGTGATAACCACTACACCATAAATACGTAGTAATGCTGAGTTTTCCAAGAGACCTAGCTTTTTTATGCCCAATCACGATGGACAAAATATGTATCTAACAGGGCTCGAACCTGGGACCTTCCGCGTGTAAAGTTGACGTGATAACCACTACACCATAAATACGTAGTAATGCTGAGTTTTCCAAGAGACCTAGCTTTTTTATGCCCAATCACGATGGTGAAAATATGTATCTACCTGGGCTCGAACCTGGGACCTTCCGCGTGTAAAGCGGACGTGATAACCACTACACCATAAATACGTAGTAATGCTGAGTTTTCCAAGAGACCTAGCTTTTTTATGCCCAATCACGATGGACAAAATATGTATCTAACAGGGCTCGAACCTGGGACCTTCCGCGTGTAAAGCGGACGTGATAACCACTACACCATAAATACGTAGTAATGCTGAGTTTTCCAAGAGACCTAGCTTTTTTATGCCCAATCACGATGGACAAAATATGTATCTAACAGGGCTCGAACCTGGGACCTTCCGCGTGTAAAGTTGACGTGATAACCACTACACCATAAATACGTAGTAATGCTGAGTTTTCCAAGAGACCTAGCTTTTTTATGCCCAATCACGATGGTCAAAATATGTATCTACCTGGGCTCGAACCTGGGACCTTCCGCGTGTAAAGCGGACGTGATAACCACTACACCATAAATACGTAGTAATGCTGAGTTTTCCAAGAGACCTAGCTTTTTTATGCCCAATCACGATGGACAAAATATTTATCTAACAGGGCTCGAACCTGGGACCTTCCGCGTGTAAAGCGGACGTGATAACCACTACACCATAAATACGTAGTAATGCTGAGTTTTCCAAGAGACCTAGCTTTTTTATGCCCAATCACGATGGACAAAATATGTATCTAACAGGGCTCGAACCTGGGACCTTCCGCGTGTAAAGTTGACGTGATAACCACTACACCATAAATACGTAGTAATGCTGAGTTTTCCAAGAGACCTAGCTTTTTTATGCCCAATCACGATGGTCAAAATATGTATCTACCTGGGCTCGAACCTGGGACCTTCCGCGTGTAAAGCGGACGTGATAACCACTACACCATAAATACGTAGTAATGCTGAGTTTTCCAAGAGACCTAGCTTTTTTATGCCCAATCACGATGGACAAAATATGTATCTAACAGGGCTCGAACCTGGGACCTTCCGCGTGTAAAGCGGACGTGATAACCACTACACCATAAATACGTAGTAATGCTGAGTTTTCCAAGAGACCTAGCTTTTTTATGCCCAATCACGATGGACAAAATATGTATCTAACAGGGCTCGAACCTGGGACCTTCCGCGTGTAAAGTTGACGTGATAACCACTACACCATAAATACGTAGTAATGCTGAGTTTTCCAAGAGACCTAGCTTTTTTATGCCCAATCACGATGGTCAAAATATGTATCTACCTGGGCTCGAACCTGGGACCTTCCGCGTGTAAAGCGGACGTGATAACCACTACACCATAAATACGTAGTAATGCTGAGTTTTCCAAGAGACCTAGCTTTTTTATGCCCAATCACGATGGACAAAATATGTATCTAACAGGGCTCGAACCTGGGACCTTCCGCGTGTAAAGCGGACGTGATAACCACTACACCATAAATACGTAGTAATGCTGAGTTTTCCAAGAGACCTAGCTTTTTTATGCCCAATCACGATGGACAAAATATGTATCTAACAGGGCTCGAACCTGGGACCTTCCGCGTGTAAAGTTGACGTGATAACCACTACACCATAAATACGTAGTAATGCTGAGTTTTCCAAGAGACCTAGCTTTTTTATGCCCAATCACGATGGTCAAAATATGTATCTACCTGGGCTCGAACCTGGGACCTTCCGCGTGTAAAGCGGACGTGATAACCACTACACCATAAATACGTAGTAATGCTGAGTTTTCCAAGAGACCTAGCTTTTTTATGCCCAATCACGATGGACAAAATATGTATCTAACAGGGCTCGAACCTGGGACCTTCCGCGTGTAAAGCGGACGTGATAACCACTACACCATAAATACGTAGTAATGCTGAGTTTTCCAAGAGACCTAGCTTTTTTATGCCCAATCACGATGGACAAAATATGTATCTAACAGGGCTCGAACCTGGGACCTTCCGCGTGTAAAGCGGACGTGATAACCACTACACCATAGATACGTAGTAATACTGAGTTTTCCAAGAAACCTAGCTTTTTTTATGTCCTATCACGATGGTCAAAATATGTATCTACCAGGGCTCGAACCTGGGACCTTCCGCGTGTAAAGCGGACGTGATAACCACTACACCATAAATACGTAGTAATGCTGAGTTTTCCAAGAGACCTAGCTTTTTTATGCCCAATCACGATGGACAAAATATGTATCTAACAGGGCTCGAACCTGGGACCTTCCGCGTGTAAAGCGGACGTGATAACCACTACACCATAAATACGTAGTAATGCTGAGTTTTCCAAGAGACCTAGCTTTTTTATGCCCAATCACGATGGACAAAATATGTATCTAACAGGGCTCGAACCTGGGACCTTCCGCGTGTAAAGCGGACGTGATAACCACTACACCATAAATACGTAGTAATGCTGAGTTTTCCAAGAGACCTAGCTTTTTTATGCCCAATCACGATGGACAAAATATGTATCTAACAGGGCTCGAACCTGGGACCTTCCGCCTGTAAAGTTGACGTGATAACCACTACACCATAAATACGTAGTAATGCTGAGTTTTCCAAGAGACCTAGCTTTTTTATGCCCAATCACGATGGTGAAAATATGTATCTACCTGGGCTCGAACCTGGGACCTTCCGCGTGTAAAGCGGACGTGATAACCACTACACCATAAATACGTAGTAATGCTGAGTTTTCCAAGAGACCTAGCTTTTTTATGCCCAATCACGATGGACAAAATATGTATCTAACAGGGCTCGAACCTGGGACCTTCCGCGTGTAAAGCGGACGTGATAACCACTACACCATAAATACGTAGTAATGCTGAGTTTTCCAAGAGACCTAGCTTTTTTATGCCCAATCACGATGGACAAAATATGTATCTAACAGGGCTCGAACCTGGGACCTTCCGCGTGTAAAGTTGACGTGATAACCACTACACCATAAATACGTAGTAATGCTGAGTTTTCCAAGAGACCTAGCTTTTTTATGCCCAATCACGATGGTCAAAATATGTATCTACCTGGGCTCGAACCTGGGACCTTCCGCGTGTAAGGCGGACGTGATAACCACTACACCATAAATACGTAGTAATGCTGAGTTTTCCAAGAGACCTAGCTTTTTTATGCCCAATCACGATGGACAAAATATGTATCTAACAGGGCTCGAACCTGGGACCTTCCGCGTGTAAAGTTGACGTGATAACCACTACACCATAAATACGTAGTAATGCTGAGTTTTCCAAGAGACCTAGCTTTTTTATGCCCAATCACGATGGTCAAAATATGTATCTACCTGGGCTCGAACCTGGGACCTTCCGCGTGTAAAGCGGACGTGATAACCACTACACCATAAATACGTAGTAATGCTGAGTTTTCCAAGAGACCTAGCTTTTTTATGCCCAATCACGATGGACAAAATATGTATCTAACAGGGCTCGAACCTGGGACCTTCCGCGTGTAAAGTTGACGTGATAACCACTACACCATAAATACGTAGTAATGCTGAGTTTTCCAAGAGACCTAGCTTTTTTATGCCCAATCACGATGGTCAAAATATGTATCTACCTGGGCTCGAACCTGGGACCTTCCGCGTGTAAAGCGGACGTGATAACCACTACACCATAAATACGTAGTAATGCTGAGTTTTCCAAGAGACCTAGCTTTTTTATGCCCAATCACGATGGACAAAATATTTATCTAACAGGGCTCGAACCTGGGACCTTCCGCGTGTAAAGTTGACGTGATAACCACTACACCATAAATACGTAGTAATGCTGAGTTTTCCAAGAGACCTAGCTTTTTTATGCCCAATCACGATGGTGAAAATATGTATCTACCTGGGCTCGAACCTGGGACCTTCCGCGTGTAAAGCGGACGTGATAACCACTACACCATAAATACGTAGTAATGCTGAGTTTTCCAAGAGACCTAGCTTTTTTATGCCCAATCACGATGGACAAAATATGTATCTAACAGGGCTCGAACCTGGGACCTTCCGCGTGTAAAGCGGACGTGATAACCACTACACCATAAATACGTAGTAATGCTGAGTTTTCCAAGAGACCTAGCTTTTTTATGCCCAATCACGATGGACAAAATATGTATCTAACAGGGCTCGAACCTGGGACCTTCCGCGTGTAAAGCGGACGTGATAACCACTACACCATAAATACGTAGTAATGCTGAGTTTTCCAAGAGACCTAGCTTTTTTATGCCCAATCACGATGGACAAAATATGTATCTAACAGGGCTCGAACCTGGGACCTTCCGCGTGTAAAGTTGACGTGATAACCACTACACCATAAATACGTAGTAATGCTGAGTTTTCCAAGAGACCTAGCTTTTTTATGCCCAATCACGATGGTGAAAATATGTATCTACCTGGGCTCGAACCTGGGACCTTCCGCGTGTAAAGCGGACGTGATAACCACTACACCATAAATACGTAGTAATGCTGAGTTTTCCAAGAGACCTAGCTTTTTTATGCCCAATCACGATGGACAAAATATGTATCTAACAGGGCTCGAACCTGGGACCTTCCGCGTGTAAAGCGGACGTGATAACCACTACACCATAAATACGTAGTAATGCTGAGTTTTCCAAGAGACCTAGCTTTTTTATGCCCAATCACGATGGACAAAATATGTATCTACCTGGGCTCGAACCTGGGACCTTCCGCGTTTAAAGCGGACGTGATAACCACTACACCATAAATACGTAGTAATGCTGAGTTTTCCAAGAGACCTAGCTTTTTTATGCCCAATCACGATGGACAAAATATTTATCTAACAGGGCTCGAACCTGGGACCTTCCGCGTGTAAAGCGGACGTGATAACCACTACACCATAAATACGTAGTAATGCTGAGTTTTCCAAGAGACCTAGCTTTTTTATGCCCAATCACGATGGACAAAATATGTATCTAACAGGGCTCGAACCTGGGACCTTCCGCGTGTAAAGTTGACGTGATAACCACTACACCATAAATACGTAGTAATGCTGAGTTTTCCAAGAGACCTAGCTTTTTTATGCCCAATCACGATGGTCAAAATATGTATCTACCTGGGCTCGAACCTGGGACCTTCCGCGTGTAAAGCGGACGTGATAACCACTACACCATAAATACGTAGTAATGCTGAGTTTTCCAAGAGACCTAGCTTTTTTATGCCCAATCACGATGGACAAAATATGTATCTAACAGGGCTCGAACCTGGGACCTTCCGCGTGTAAAGCGGACGTGATAACCACTACACCATAAATACGTAGTAATGCTGAGTTTTCCAAGAGACCTAGCTTTTTTATGCCCAATCACGATGGACAAAATATGTATCTAACAGGGCTCGAACCTGGGACCTTCCGCGTGTAAAGTTGACGTGATAACCACTACACCATAAATACGTAGTAATGCTGAGTTTTCCAAGAGACCTAGCTTTTTTATGCCCAATCACGATGGTCAAAATATGTATCTACCTGGGCTCGAACCTGGGACCTTCCGCGTGTAAAGCGGACGTGATAACCACTACACCATAAATACGTAGTAGTGCTGAGTTTTCCAAGAGACCTAGCTTTTTTATGCCCAATCACGATGGACAAAATATGTATCTAACAGGGCTCGAACCTGGGACCTTCCGCGTGTAAAGCGGACGTGATAACCACTACACCATAAATACGTAGTAATGCTGAGTTTTCCAAGAGACCTAGCTTTTTTATGCCCAATCACGATGGACAAAATATGTATCTAACAGGGCTCGAACCTGGGACCTTCCGCGTGTAAAGTTGACGTGATAACCACTACACCATAAATACGTAGTAATGCTGAGTTTTCCAAGAGACCTAGCTTTTTTATGCCCAATCACGATGGTCAAAATATGTATCTACCTGGGCTCGAACCTGGGACCTTCCGCGTGTAAAGCGGACGTGATAACCACTACACCATAAATACGTAGTAATGCTGAGTTTTCCAAGAGACCTAGCTTTTTTATGCCCAATCACGATGGACAAAATATGTATCTAACAGGGCTCGAACCTGGGACCTTCCGCGTGTAAAGCGGACGTGATAACCACTACACCATAAATACGTAGTAATGCTGAGTTTTCCAAGAGACCTAGCTTTTTTATGCCCAATCACGATGGACAAAATATGTATCTAACAGGGCTCGAACCTGGGACCTTCCGCGTGTAAAGCGGACGTGATAACCACTACACCATAGATACGTAGTAATACTGAGTTTTCCAAGAAACCTAGCTTTTTTTATGTCCTATCACGATGGTCAAAATATGTATCTACCAGGGCTCGAACCTGGGACCTTCCGCGTGTAAAGCGGACGTGATAACCACTACACCATAAATACGTAGTAATGCTGAGTTTTCCAAGAGACCTAGCTTTTTTATGCCCAATCACGATGGACAAAATATGTATCTAACAGGGCTCGAACCTGGGACCTTCCGCGTGTAAAGCGGACGTGATAACCACTACACCATAAATACGTAGTAATGCTGAGTTTTCCAAGAGACCTAGCTTTTTTATGCCCAATCACGATGGACAAAATATGTATCTAACAGGGCTCGAACCTGGGACCTTCCGCGTGTAAAGCGGACGTGATAACCACTACACCATAAATACGTAGTAATGCTGAGTTTTCCAAGAGACCTAGCTTTTTTATGCCCAATCACGATGGACAAAATATGTATCTAACAGGGCTCGAACCTGGGACCTTCCGCGTGTAAAGTTGACGTGATAACCACTACACCATAAATACGTAGTAATGCTGAGTTTTCCAAGAGACCTAGCTTTTTTATGCCCAATCACGATGGTGAAAATATGTATCTACCTGGGCTCGAACCTGGGACCTTCCGCGTGTAAAGCGGACGTGATAACCACTACACCATAAATACGTAGTAATGCTGAGTTTTCCAAGAGACCTAGCTTTTTTATGCCCAATCACGATGGACAAAATATGTATCTAACAGGGCTCGAACCTGGGACCTTCCGCGTGTAAAGCGGACGTGATAACCACTACACCATAAATACGTAGTAATGCTGAGTTTTCCAAGAGACCTAGCTTTTTTATGCCCAATCACGATGGACAAAATATGTATCTAACAGGGCTCGAACCTGGGACCTTCCGCGTGTAAAGTTGACGTGATAACCACTACACCATAAATACGTAGTAATGCTGAGTTTTCCAAGAGACCTAGCTTTTTTATGCCCAATCACGATGGTCAAAATATGTATCTACCTGGGCTCGAACCTGGGACCTTCCGCGTGTAAAGCGGACGTGATAACCACTACACCATAAATACGTAGTAATGCTGAGTTTTCCAAGAGACCTAGCTTTTTTATGCCCAATCACGATGGACAAAATATTTATCTAACAGGGCTCGAACCTGGGACCTTCCGCGTGTAAAGCGGACGTGATAACCACTACACCATAAATACGTAGTAATGCTGAGTTTTCCAAGAGACCTAGCTTTTTTATGCCCAATCACGATGGACAAAATATGTATCTAACAGGGCTCGAACCTGGGACCTTCCGCGTGTAAAGTTGACGTGATAACCACTACACCATAAATACGTAGTAATGCTGAGTTTTCCAAGAGACCTAGCTTTTTTATGCCCAATCACGATGGTCAAAATATGTATCTACCTGGGCTCGAACCTGGGACCTTCCGCGTGTAAAGCGGACGTGATAACCACTACACCATAAATACGTAGTAATGCTGAGTTTTCCAAGAGACCTAGCTTTTTTATGCCCAATCACGATGGACAAAATATGTATCTAACAGGGCTCGAACCTGGGACCTTCCGCGTGTAAAGCGGACGTGATAACCACTACACCATAAATACGTAGTAATGCTGAGTTTTCCAAGAGACCTAGCTTTTTTATGCCCAATCACGATGGACAAAATATGTATCTAACAGGGCTCGAACCTGGGACCTTCCGCGTGTAAAGTTGACGTGATAACCACTACACCATAAATACGTAGTAATGCTGAGTTTTCCAAGAGACCTAGCTTTTTTATGCCCAATCATGATGGTCAAAATATGTATCTACCTGGGCTCGAACCTGGGACCTTCCGCGTGTAAAGCGGACGTGATAACCACTACACCATAAATACGTAGTAATGCTGAGTTTTCCAAGAGACCTAGCTTTTTTATGCCCAATCACGATGGACAAAATATGTATCTAACAGGGCTCGAACCTGGGACCTTCCGCGTGTAAAGCGGACGTGATAACCACTACACCATAAATACGTAGTAATGCTGAGTTTTCCAAGAGACCTAGCTTTTTTATGCCCAATCACGATGGACAAAATATGTATCTAACAGGGCTCGAACCTGGGACCTTCCGCGTGTAAAGTTGACGTGATAACCACTACACCATAAATACGTAGTAATGCTGAGTTTTCCAAGAGACCTAGCTTTTTTATGCCCAATCACGATGGTCAAAATATGTATCTACCTGGGCTCGAACCTGGGACCTTCCGCGTGTAAAGCGGACGTGATAACCACTACACCATAAATACGTAGTAATGCTGAGTTTTCCAAGAGACCTAGCTTTTTTATGCCCAATCACGATGGACAAAATATGTATCTAACAGGGCTCGAACCTGGGACCTTCCGCGTGTAAAGCGGACGTGATAACCACTACACCATAAATACGTAGTAATGCTGAGTTTTCCAAGAGACCTAGCTTTTTTATGCCCAATCACGATGGACAAAATATGTATCTAACAGGGCTCGAACCTGGGACCTTCCGCGTGTAAAGCGGACGTGATAACCACTACACCATAGATACGTAGTAATACTGAGTTTTCCAAGAAACCTAGCTTTTTTTATGTCCTATCACGATGGTCAAAATATGTATCTACCAGGGCTCGAACCTGGGACCTTCCGCGTGTAAAGCGGACGTGATAACCACTACACCATAAATACGTAGTAATGCTGAGTTTTCCAAGAGACCTAGCTTTTTTATGCCCAATCACGATGGACAAAATATGTATCTAACAGGGCTCGAACCTGGGACCTTCCGCGTGTAAAGCGGACGTGATAACCACTACACCATAAATACGTAGTAATGCTGAGTTTTCCAAGAGACCTAGCTTTTTTATGCCCAATCACGATGGACAAAATATGTATCTAACAGGGCTCGAACCTGGGACCTTCCGCGTGTAAAGCGGACGTGATAACCACTACACCATAAATACGTAGTAATGCTGAGTTTTCCAAGAGACCTAGCTTTTTTATGCCCAATCACGATGGACAAAATATGTATCTAACAGGGCTCGAACCTGGGACCTTCCGCGTGTAAAGTTGACGTGATAACCACTACACCATAAATACGTAGTAATGCTGAGTTTTCCAAGAGACCTAGCTTTTTTATGCCCAATCACGATGGTCAAAATATGTATCTACCTGGGCTCGAACCTGGGACCTTCCGCGTGTAAAGCGGACGTGATAACCACTACACCATAAATACGTAGAAATGCTGAGTTTTCCAAGAGACCTAGCTTTTTTATGCCCAATCACGATGGACAAAATATTTATCTAACAGGGCTCGAACCTGGGACCTTCCGCGTGTAAAGCGGACGTGATAACCACTACACCATAAATACGTAGTAATGCTGAGTTTTCCAAGAGACCTAGCTTTTTTATGCCCAATCACGATGGACAAAATATGTATCTAACAGGGCTCGAACCTGGGACCTTCCGCGTGTAAAGTTGACGTGATAACCACTACACCATAAATACGTAGTAATGCTGAGTTTTCCAAGAGACCTAGCTTTTTTATGCCCAATCACGATGGTCAAAATATGTATCTACCTGGGCTCGAACCTGGGACCTTCCGCGTGTAAAGCGGACGTGATAACCACTACACCATAAATACGTAGTAATGCTGAGTTTTCCAAGAGACCTAGCTTTTTTATGCCCAATCACGATGGACAAAATATGTATCTAACAGGGCTCGAACCTGGGACCTTCCGCGTGTAAAGCGGACGTGATAACCACTACACCATAAATACGTAGTAATGCTGAGTTTTCCAAGAGACCTAGCTTTTTTATGCCCAATCACGATGGACAAAATATGTATCTAACAGGGCTCGAACCTGGGACCTTCCGCGTGTAAAGTTGACGTGATAACCACTACACCATAAATACGTAGTAATGCTGAGTTTTCCAAGAGACCTAGCTTTTTTATGCCCAATCACGATGGTCAAAATATGTATCTACCTGGGCTCGAACCTGGGACCTTCCGCGTGTAAAGCGGACGTGATAACCACTACACCATAAATACGTAGTAATGCTGAGTTTTCCAAGAGACCTAGCTTTTTTATGCCCAATCACGATGGACAAAATATGTATCTAACAGGGCTCGAACCTGGGACCTTCCGCGTGTAAAGTTGACGTGATAACCACTACACCATAAATACGTAGTAATGCTGAGTTTTCCAAGAGACCTAGCTTTTTTATGCCCAATCACGATGGTGAAAATATGTATCTACCTGGGCTCGAACCTGGGACCTTCCGCGTGTAAAGCGGACGTGATAACCACTACACCATAAATACGTAGTAATGCTGAGTTTTCCAAGAGACCTAGCTTTTTTATGTCCAATCACGATGGTCAAAATATGTATCTACCTGGGCTCGAACCTGGGACCTTCCGCGTGTAAAGCGGACGTGATAACCACTACACCATAAATACGTAGTAATGCTGAGTTTTCCAAGAGACCTAGCTTTTTTATGCCCAATCACGATGGACAAAATATTTATCTAACAGGGCTCGAACCTGGGACCTTCCGCGTGTAAAGCGGACGTGATAACCACTACACCATAAATACGTAGTAATGCTGAGTTTTCCAAGAGACCTAGCTTTTTTATGCCCAATCACGATGGACAAAATATGTATCTAACAGGGCTCGAACCTGGGACCTTCCGCGTGTAAAGTTGACGTGATAACCACTACACCATAAATACGTAGTAATGCTGAGTTTTCCAAGAGACCTAGCTTTTTTATGCCCAATCACGATGGTCAAAATATGTATCTACCTGGGCTCGAACCTGGGACCTTCCGCGTGTAAAGCGGACGTGATAACCACTACACCATAAATACGTAGTAATGCTGAGTTTTCCAAGAGACCTAGCTTTTTTATGCCCAATCACGATGGACAAAATATGTATCTAACAGGGCTCGAACCTGGGACCTTCCGCGTGTAAAGCGGACGTGATAACCACTACACCATAAATACGTAGTAATGCTGAGTTTTCCAAGAGACCTAGCTTTTTTATGCCCAATCACGATGGACAAAATATGTATCTAACAGGGCTCGAACCTGGGACCTTCCGCGTGTAAAGTTGACGTGATAACCACTACACCATAAATACGTAGTAATGCTGAGTTTTCCAAGAGACCTAGCTTTTTTATGCCCAATCACGATGGTCAAAATATGTATCTACCTGGGCTCGAACCTGGGACCTTCCGCGTGTAAAGCGGACGTGATAACCACTACACCATAAATACGTAGTAATGCTGAGTTTTCCAAGAGACCTAGCTTTTTTATGCCCAATCACGATGGACAAAATATGTATCTAACAGGGCTCGAACCTGGGACCTTCCGCGTGTAAAGCGGACGTGATAACCACTACACCATAAATACGTAGTAATGCTGAGTTTTCCAAGAGACCTAGCTTTTTTATGCCCAATCACGATGGACAAAATATGTATCTAACAGGGCTCGAACCTGGGACCTTCCGCGTGTAAAGTTGACGTGATAACCACTACACCATAAATACGTAGTAATGCTGAGTTTTCCAAGAGACCTAGCTTTTTTATGCCCAATCACGATGGTCAAAATATGTATCTACCTGGGCTCGAACCTGGGACCTTCCGCGTGTAAAGCGGACGTGATAACCACTACACCATAAATACGTAGTAATGCTGAGTTTTCCAAGAGACCTAGCTTTTTTATGCCCAATCACGATGGACAAAATATTTATCTAACAGGGCTCGAACCTGGGACCTTCCGCGTGTAAAGTTGACGTGATAACCACTACACCATAAATACGTAGTAATGCTGAGTTTTCCAAGAGACCTAGCTTTTTTATGCCCAATCACGATGGTGAAAATATGTATCTACCTGGGCTCGAACCTGGGACCTTCCGCGTGTAAAGCGGACGTGATAACCACTACACCATAAATACGTAGTAATGCTGAGTTTTCCAAGAGACCTAGCTTTTTTATGCCCAATCACGATGGTCAAAATATGTATCTACCTGGGCTCGAACCTGGGACCTTCCGCGTGTAAAGCGGACGTGATAACCACTACACCATAAATACGTAGTAATGCTGAGTTTTCCAAGAGACCTAGCTTTTTTATGCCCAATCACGATGGACAAAATATTTATCTAACAGGGCTCGAACCTGGGACCTTCCGCGTGTAAAGCGGACGTGATAACCACTACACCATAAATACGTAGTAATGCTGAGTTTTCCAAGAGACCTAGCTTTTTTATGCCCAATCACGATGGACAAAATATGTATCTAACAGGGCTCGAACCTGGGACCTTCCGCGTGTAAAGTTGACGTGATAACCACTACACCATAAATACGTAGTAATGCTGAGTTTTCCAAGAGACCTAGCTTTTTTATGCCCAATCACGATGGTCAAAATATGTATCTACCTGGGCTCGAACCTGGGACCTTCCGCGTGTAAAGCGGACGTGATAACCACTACACCATAAATACGTAGTAATGCTGAGTTTTCCAAGAGACCTAGCTTTTTTATGCCCAATCACGATGGACAAAATATGTATCTAACAGGGCTCGAACCTGGGACCTTCCGCGTGTAAAGCGGACGTGATAACCACTACACCATAAATACGTAGTAATGCTGAGTTTTCCAAGAGACCTAGCTTTTTTATGCCCAATCACGATGGACAAAATATGTATCTAACAGGGCTCGAACCTGGGACCTTCCGCGTGTAAAGTTGACGTGATAACCACTACACCATAAATACGTAGTAATGCTGAGTTTTCCAAGAGACCTAGCTTTTTTATGCCCAATCACGATGGTCAAAATATGTATCTACCTGGGCTCGAACCTGGGACCTTCCGCGTGTAAAGCGGACGTGATAACCACTACACCATAAATACGTAGTAATGCTGAGTTTTCCAAGAGACCTAGCTTTTTTATGCCCAATCACGATGGACAAAATATGTATCTAACAGGGCTCGAACCTGGGACCTTCCGCGTGTAAAGCGGACGTGATAACCACTACACCATAAATACGTAGTAATGCTGAGTTTTCCAAGAGACCTAGCTTTTTTATGCCCAATCACGATGGACAAAATATGTATCTAACAGGGCTCGAACCTGGGACCTTCCGCGTGTAAAGTTGACGTGATAACCACTACACCATAAATACGTAGTAATGCTGAGTTTTCCAAGAGACCTAGCTTTTTTATGCCCAATCACGATGGTCAAAATATGTATCTACCTGGGCTCGAACCTGGGACCTTCCGCGTGTAAAGCGGACGTGATAACCACTACACCATAAATACGTAGTAATGCTGAGTTTTCCAAGAGACCTAGCTTTTTTATGCCCAATCACGATGGACAAAATATTTATCTAACAGGGCTCGAACCTGGGACCTTCCGCGTGTAAAGTTGACGTGATAACCACTACACCATAAATACGTAGTAATGCTGAGTTTTCCAAGAGACCTAGCTTTTTTATGCCCAATCACGATGGTGAAAATATGTATCTACCTGGGCTCGAACCTGGGACCTTCCGCGTGTAAAGCGGACGTGATAACCACTACACCATAAATACGTAGTAATGCTGAGTTTTCCAAGAGACCTAGCTTTTTAATGCCCAATCACGATGGTCAAAATATGTATCTACCTGGGCTCGAACCTGGGACCTTCCGCGTGTAAAGCGGACGTGATAACCACTACACCATAAATACGTAGTAATGCTGAGTTTTCCAAGAGACCTAGCTTTTTTATGCCCAATCACGATGGACAAAATATTTATCTAACAGGGCTCGAACCTGGGACCTTCCGCGTGTAAAGCGGACGTGATAACCACTACACCATAAATACGTAGTAATGCTGAGTTTTCCAAGAGACCTAGCTTTTTTATGCCCAATCACGATGGACAAAATATGTATCTACCTGGGCTCGAACCTGGGACCTTCCGCGTGTAAAGCGGACGTGATAACCACTACACCATAAATACGTAGTAATGCTGAGTTTTCCAAGAGACCTAGCTTTTTTATGCCCAATCACGATGGACAAAATATTTATCTAACAGGGCTCGAACCTGGGACCTTCCGCGTGTAAAGTTGACGTGATAACCACTACACCATAAATACGTAGTAATGCTGAGTTTTCCAAGAGACCTAGCTTTTTTATGCCCAATCACGATGGTGAAAATATGTATCTACCTGGGCTCGAACCTGGGACCTTCCGCGTGTAAAGCGGACGTGATAACCACTACACCATAAATACGTAGTAATGCTGAGTTTTCCAAGAGACCTAGCTTTTTAATGCCCAATCACGATGGTCAAAATATGTATCTACCTGGGCTCGAACCTGGGACCTTCCGCGTGTAAAGCGGACGTGATAACCACTACACCATAAATACGTAGTAATGCTGAGTTTTCCAAGAGACCTAGCTTTTTTATGCCCAATCACGATGGACAAAATATGTATCTAACAGGGCTCGAACCTGGGACCTTCCGCGTGTAAAGTTGACGTGATAACCACTACACCATAAATACGTAGTAATGCTGAGTTTTCCAAGAGACCTAGCTTTTTTATGCCCAATCACGATGGTCAAAATATGTATCTACCTGGGCTCGAACCTGGGACCTTCCGCGTGTAAAGCGGACGTGATAACCACTACACCATAAATACGTAGTAATGCTGAGTTTTCCAAGAGACCTAGCTTTTTTATGCCCAATCACGATGGACAAAATATGTATCTAACAGGGCTCGAACCTGGGACCTTCCGCGTGTAAAGCGGACGTGATAACCACTACACCATAAATACGTAGTAATGCTGAGTTTTCCAAGAGACCTAGCTTTTTTATGCCCAATCACGATGGTGAAAATATGTATCTACCTGGGCTTGAACCTGGGACCTTCCGCGTGTAAAGCGGACGTGATAACCACTACACCATAAATACGTAGTAATGCTGAGTTTTCCAAGAGACCTAGCTTTTTAATGCCCAATCACGATGGTCAAAATATGTATCTACCTGGGCTCGAACCTGGGACCTTCCGCGTGTAAAGCGGACGTGATAACCACTACACCATAAATACGTAGTAATGCTGAGTTTTCCAAGAGACCTAGCTTTTTTATGCCCAATCACGATGGACAAAATATTTATCTAACAGGGCTCGAACCTGGGACCTTCCGCGTGTAAAGCGGACGTGATAACCACTACACCATAAATACGTAGTAATGCTGAGTTTTCCAAGAGACCTAGCTTTTTTATGCCCAATCACGATGGACAAAATATGTATCTAACAGGGCTCGAACCTGGGACCTTCCGCGTGTAAAGTTGACGTGATAACCACTACACCATAAATACGTAGTAATGCTGAGTTTTCCAAGAGACCTAGCTTTTTTATGCCCAATCACGATGGTCAAAATATGTATCTACCTGGGCTCGAACCTGGGACCTTCCGCGTGTAAAGCGGACGTGATAACCACTACACCATAAATACGTAGTAATGCTGAGTTTTCCAAGAGACCTAGCTTTTTTATGCCCAATCACGATGGACAAAATATGTATCTAACAGGGCTCGAACCTGGGACCTTCCGCGTGTAAAGCGGACGTGATAACCACTACACCATAAATACGTAGTAATGCTGAGTTTTCCAAGAGACCTAGCTTTTTTATGCCCAATCACGATGGACAAAATATGTATCTAACAGGGCTCGAACCTGGGACCTTCCGCGTGTAAAGTTGACGTGATAACCACTACACCATAAATACGTAGTAATGCTGAGTTTTCCAAGAGACCTAGCTTTTTTATGCCCAATCACGATGGTCAAAATATGTATCTACCTGGGCTCGAACCTGGGACCTTCCGCGTGTAAAGCGGACGTGATAACCACTACACCATAAATACGTAGTAATGCTGAGTTTTCCAAGAGACCTAGCTTTTTTATGCCCAATCACGATGGACAAAATATGTATCTAACAGGGCTCGAACCTGGGACCTTCCGCGTGTAAAGTTGACGTGATAACCACTACACCATAAATACGTAGTAATGCTGAGTTTTCCAAGAGACCTAGCTTTTTTATGCCCAATCACGATGGTGAAAATATGTATCTACCTGGGCTCGAACCTGGGACCTTCCGCGTGTAAAGCGGACGTGATAACCACTACACCATAAATACGTAGTAATGCTGAGTTTTCCAAGAGACCTAGCTTTTTTATGCCCAATCACGATGGACAAAATATGTATCTAACAGGGCTCGAACCTGGGACCTTCCGCGTGTAAAGTTGACGTGATAACCACTACACCATAAATACGTAGTAATGCTGAGTTTTCCAAGAGACCTAGCTTTTTTATGCCCAATCACGATGGTGAAAATATGTATCTACCTGGGCTCGAACCTGGGACCTTCCGCGTGTAAAGCGGACGTGATAACCACTACACCATAAATACGTAGTAATGCTGAGTTTTCCAAGAGACCTAGCTTTTTTATGCCCAATCACGATGGACAAAATATGTATCTAACAGGGCTCGAACCTGGGACCTTCCGCGTGTAAAGCGGACGTGATAACCACTACACCATAAATACGTAGTAATGCTGAGTTTTCCAAGAGACCTAGCTTTTTTATGCCCAATCACGATGGACAAAATATGTATCTAACAGGGCTCGAACCTGGGACCTTCCGCGTGTAAAGTTGACGTGATAACCACTACACCATAAATACGTAGTAATGCTGAGTTTTCCAAGAGACCTAGCTTTTTTATGCCCAATCACGATGGTCAAAATATGTATCTACCTGGGCTCGAACCTGGGACCTTCCGCGTGTAAAGCGGACGTGATAACCACTACACCATAAATACGTAGTAATGCTGAGTTTTCCAAGAGACCTAGCTTTTTTATGCCCAATCACGATGGACAAAATATTTATCTAACAGGGCTCGAACCTGGGACCTTCCGCGTGTAAAGCGGACGTGATAACCACTACACCATAAATACGTAGTAATGCTGAGTTTTCCAAGAGACCTAGCTTTTTTATGCCCAATCACGATGGACAAAATATGTATCTAACAGGGCTCGAACCTGGGACCTTCCGCGTGTAAAGTTGACGTGATAACCACTACACCATAAATACGTAGTAATGCTGAGTTTTCCAAGAGACCTAGCTTTTTTATGCCCAATCACGATGGTCAAAATATGTATCTACCTGGGCTCGAACCTGGGACCTTCCGCGTGTAAAGCGGACGTGATAACCACTACACCATAAATACGTAGTAATGCTGAGTTTTCCAAGAGACCTAGCTTTTTTATGCCCAATCACGATGGACAAAATATTTATCTAACAGGGCTCGAACCTGGGACCTTCCGCGTGTAAAGCGGACGTGATAACCACTACACCATAAATACGTAGTAATGCTGAGTTTTCCAAGAGACCTAGCTTTTTTATGCCCAATCACGATGGACAAAATATGTATCTAACAGGGCTCGAACCTGGGACCTTCCGCGTGTAAAGTTGACGTGATAACCACTACACCATAAATACGTAGTAATGCTGTGTTTTCCAAGAGACCTAGCTTTTTTATGCCCAATCACGATGGTCAAAATATGTATCTACCTGGGCTCGAACCTGGGACCTTCCGCGTGTAAAGCGGACGTGATAACCACTACACCATAAATACGTAGTAATGCTGAGTTTTCCAAGAGACCTAGCTTTTTTATGCCCAATCACGATGGACAAAATATTTATCTAACAGGGATCGAACCTGGGACCTTCCGCGTGTAAAGCGGACGTGATAACCACTACACCATAAATACGTAGTAATGCTGAGTTTTCCAAGAGACCTAGCTTTTTTATGCCCAATCACGATGGTCAAAATATGTATCTACCTGGGCTCGAACCTGGGACCTTCCGCGTGTAAAGCGGACGTGATAACCACTACACCATAGATACGTAGTAATACTGAGTTTTCCAAGAAACCTAGCTTTTTTTATGTCCTATCACGATGGTCAAAATATGTATCTACCAGGGCTCGAACCTGGGACCTTCCGCGTGTAAAGCGGACGTGATAACCACTACACCATAAATACGTAGTAATGCTGAGTTTTCCAAGAGACCTAGCTTTTTTATGCCCAATCACGATGGACAAAATATGTATCTAACAGGGCTCGAACCTGGGACCTTGCACGGGTTAGGCGGACGTGATAACCACTACACCATAGATACGTAGTAATACTGAGGTTTCCGAGAGATCTAGCTAATTTTTATGCCCAATCACGATGGACAAAACATGTATCAGTCAGGGCTCGAACATGGGACCTTCCGCGTGTAAAGCGGACGCGATAACCACTACACCATAGATACGTAGTAATGCTGAGTTTTCCAAGAGACCTAGCTTTTTTATGCCCAATCACGATGGTCAAAATATGAATCTACCTGGGCTCGAACCTGGGACCTCCCGCGTGTAAAGCGGACGTGATAACCACTACACCATAGATACGTAGTAATACTGAGTTTTCCAAGAAACCTAGCTTTTTTTATGTCCTATCACGATGGTCAAAATATGTATCTACCAGGGCTCGAACCTGGGACCTTCCGCGTGTAAAGCGGACGTGATAACCACTACACCATAAATACGTAGTAATGCTGAGTTTTCCAAGAGACCTAGCTTTTTTATGCCCAATCACGATGGACAAAATATGTATCTAACAGGGCTCGAACCTGGGACCTTGCACGGGTTAGGCGGATTTGATAACCACTACACCATAGATACGTAGTAATACTGAGTTTTCCGAGAGATCTAGCTAATTTTTATGCCCAATCACGATGGACAAAACATGTATCAACCAGGGCTCGAACATGGGACCTTCCGCGTGTAAAGCGGACGCGATAACCACTACACCATAGATACGTAGTAATACTGAGTTTTCCAAGAGACCTAGCTTTTTTATGCCCAATCACGATGGACAAAATATTTATCTAACAGGGCTCGAACCTGGGACCTTCCGCGTGTAAAGCGGACGTGATAACCACTACACCATAAATACGTAGTAATGCTGAGTTTTCCAAGAGACCTAGCTTTTTTATGCCCAATCACGATGGTCAAAATATGTATCTACCTGGGCTCGAACCTGGGACCTTCCGCGTGTAAAGCGGACGTGATAACCACTACACCATAAATACGTAGTAATGCTGAGTTTTCCAAGAGACCTAGCTTTTTTATGCCCAATCACGATGGACAAAATATGTATCTAACAGGGCTCGAACCTGGGACCTTCCGCGTGTAAAGCGGACGTGATAACCACTACACCATAAATACGTAGTAATGCTGAGTTTTCCAAGAGACCTAGCTTTTTTATGCCCAATCACGATGGTCAAAATATGTATCTACCTGGGCTCGAACCTGGGACCTTCCGCGTGTAAAGCGGACGTGATAACCACTACACCATAGATACGTAGTAATACTGAGTTTTCCAAGAAACCTAGCTTTTTTTATGTCCTATCACGATGGTCAAAATATGTATCTACCAGGGCTCGAACCTGGGACCTTCCGCGTGTAAAGCGGACGTGATAACCACTACACCATAAATACGTAGTAATGCTGAGTTTTCCAAGAGACCTAGCTTTTTTATGCCCAATCACGATGGACAAAATATGTATCTAACAGGGCTCGAACCTGGGACCTTGCACGGGTTAGGCGGACGTGATAACCACTACACCATAGATACGTAGTAATACTGAGTTTTCCGAGAGATCTAGCTAATTTTTATGCCCAATCACGATGGACAAAACATGTATCAACCAGGGCTCGAACATGGGACCTTCCGCGTGTAAAGCGGACGCGATAACCACTACACCATAGATACGTAGTAATGTTGAGTTTTCCAAGAGACCTAGCTTTTTAATGCCCAATCACGATGGTCAAAATATGTATCTACCTGGGCTCGAACCTGGGACCTTCCGCGTGTAAAGCGGACGTGATAACCACTACACCATAGATACGTAGTAATACTGAGTTTTCCAAGAAACCTAGCTTTTTTTATGTCCTATCACGATGGTCAAAATATGTATCTACCAGGGCTCGAACCTGGGACCTTCCGCGTGTAAAGCGGACGTGATAACCACTACACCATAAATACGTAGTAATGCTGAGTTTTCCAAGAGACCTAGCTTTTTTATGCCCAATCACGATGGACAAAATATGTATCTAACAGGGCTCGAACCTGGGACCTTGCACGGGTTAGGCGGACGTGATAACCACTACACCATAGATACGTAGTAATACTGAGTTTTCCGAGAGATCTAGCTAATTTTTATGCCCAATCACGATGGACAAAACATGTATCAACCAGGGCTCGAACATGGGACCTTCCGCGTGTAAAGCGGACGCGATAACCACTACACCATAGATACGTAGTAATGTTGAGTTTTCCAAGAGACCTAGCTTTTTAATGCCCAATCACGATGGACAAAATATGTATCTAACAGGGCTCGAACCTGGGACCTTCCGCGTGTAAAGCGGACGTGATAACCACTACACCATAAATAGGTAGTAATGCTGAGTTTTCCAAGAGACCTAGCTTTTTTATGCCCAATCACGATGGACAAAATATGTATCTAACAGGGCTCGAACCTGGGACCTTCCGCGTGTAAAGCGGACGTGATAACCACTACACCATAAATACGTAGTAATACTGAGTTTTCCAAGAGACCTAGCTTTTTTATGCCCAATCACGATGGTCAAAATATGTATCTACCTGGGCTCGAACCTGGGACCTTCCGCGTGTAAAGCGGACGTGATAACCACTACACCATAGATACGTAGTAATACTGAGTTTTCCAAGAAACCTAGCTTTTTTTATGTCCTATCACGATGGTCAAAATATGTATCTACCAGGGCTCGAACCTGGGACCTTCCGCGTGTAAAGCGGACGTGATAACCACTACACCATAAATACGTAGTAATGCTGAGTTTTCCAAGAGACCTAGCTTTTTTATGCCCAATCACGATGGACAAAATATGTATCTAACAGGGCTCGAACCTGGGACCTTGCACGGGTTAGGCGGACGTGATAACCACTACACCATAGATACGTAGTAATACTGAGTTTTCCGAGAGATCAAGCTAATTTTTATGCCCAATCACGATGGACAAAACATGTATCAACCAGGGCTCGAACATGGGACCTTCCGCGTGTAAAGCGGACGCGATAACCACTACACCATAGATACGTAGTAATGTTGAGTTTTCCAAGAGACCTAGCTTTTTAATGCCCAATCACGATGGTCAAAATATGTATCTACCTGGGCTCGAACCTGGGACCTTCCGCGTGTAAAGCGGACGTGATAACCACTACACCATAGATACGTAGTAATACTGAGTTTTCCAAGAAACCTAGCTTTTTTTATGTCCTATCACGATGGTCAAAATATGTATCTACCAGGGCTCGAACCTGGGACCTTCCGCGTGTAAAGCGGACGTGATAACCACTACACCATAAATACGTAGTAATGCTGAGTTTTCCAAGAGACCTAGCTTTTTTATGCCCAATCACGATGGACAAAATATGTATCTAACAGGGCTCGAACCTGGGACCTTGCACGGGTTAGGCGGACGTGATAACCACTACACCATAGATACGTAGTAATACTGAGTTTTCCGAGAGATCTAGCTAATTTTTATGCCCAATCACGATGGACAAAACATGTATCAACCAGGGCTCGAACATGGAACCTTCCGCGTGTAAAGCGGACGCGATAACCACTACACCATAGATACGTAGTAATGTTGAGTTTTCCAAGAGACCTAGCTTTTTAATGCCCAATCACGATGGACAAAATATGTATCTAACAGGGCTCGAACCTGGGACCTTCCGCGTGTAAAGCGGACGTGATAACCACTACACCATAAATAGGTAGTAATGCTGAGTTTTCCAAGAGACCTAGCTTTTTTATGCCCAATCACGATGGACAAAATATGTATCTAACAGGGCTCGAACCTGGGATCTTCCGCGTGTACAGCGGACGTGATAACCACTACACCATAAATACGTAGTAATGCTGAGTTTTCCAAGAGACCTAGCTTTTTTATGCCCAATCAAGATGGACAAAATATGTATCTAACAGGGCTCGAACCTGGGACCTTCCGCGTGTAAAGCGGACGTGATAACCACTACACCATAAATACGTAGTAATGCTGAGTTTTCCAAGAGACCTAGCTTTTTTATGCCCAATCACGATGGTCAAAATATGTATCTACCTGGGCTCGAACCTGGGACCTTCCGCGTGTAAAGCGGACGTGATAACCACTACACCATAGATACGTAGTAATACTGAGTTTTCCAAGAAACCTAGCTTTTTTTATGTCCTATCACGATGGTCAAAATATGTATCTACCAGGGCTCGAACCTGGGACCTTCCGCGTGTAAAGCGGACGTGATAACCACTACACCATAAATACGTAGTAATGCTGAGTTTTCCAAGAGACCTAGCTTTTTTGTGCCCAATCACGATGGACAAAATATGTATCTAACAGGGCTCGAACCTGGGACCTTGCACGGGTTAGGCGGACGTGATAACCACTACACCATAGATACGTAGTAATACTGAGTTTTCCGAGAGATCTAGCTAATTTTTATGCCCAATCACGATGGACAAAACATGTATCAACCAGGGCTCGAACATGGGACCTTCCGCGTGTAAAGCGGACGCGATAACCACTACACCATAGATACGTAGTAATGTTGAGTTTTCCAAGAGACCTAGCTTTTTAATGCCCAATCACGATGGTCAAAATATGTATCTACCTGGGCTCGAACCTGGGACCTTCCGCGTGTAAAGCGGACGTGATAACCACTACACCATAGATACGTAGTAATACTGAGTTTTCCAAGAAACCTAGCTTTTTTTATGTCCTATCACGATGGTCAAAATATGTATCTACCAGGGCTCGAACCTGGGACCTTCCGCGTGTAAAGCGGACGTGATAACCACTACACCATAAATACGTAGTAATGCTGAGTTTTCCAAGAGACCTAGCTTTTTTATGCCCAATCACGATGGACAAAATATGTATCTAACAGGGCTCGAACCTGGGACCTTGCACGGGTTAGGCGGACGTGATAACCACTACACCATAGATACGTAGTAATACTGAGTTTTCCGAGAGATCTAGCTAATTTTTATGCCCAATCACGATGGACAAAACATGTATCAACCAGGGCTCGAACATGGGACCTTCCGCGTGTAAAGCGGACGCGATAACCACTACACCATAGATACGTAGTAATACTGAGTTTTCCAAGAGACCTAGCTTTTTATGCCCAATCATGATGGACAAAATATGTATCTACCAGGGCTCGAACCTGGGACCTTCCGCGTGTAAAGCGGACGTGATAGCCACTACACTAGAGCTACGTAGTAATATTGAGTTTTCCAAGAGACCTAGCTTATTTAATGTCCTATGTCGATGGTCAAAATGTGTATCTACCAGGGCTCGAACCTGGGACCTTCCGCGTGTGAAGCGGACGTGATAACCACAACAACATAAATACGTAGTAATGCTGAAATTTCCAAGAGACCTAGCTTTTTTATGCCCAATCACGATGGACAAAATATGTATCTACTTGGGCTCAAACCTGGGACCTTCCGCGAGTAAAGTGGACGTGATAACCACTACACCATAGACACGTAGTAATGCTGAGTTTTCCAAGAGACCTAGCTTTTTATGCCCAATCACAATGGACAAAATATGTATCTAGCAGGGCTCGAACCTGGGACCTTCCGCGTGTTAGGCGGACGTGATAACCACTACACTATAGTTACGTAGTAATACTGAGTTTTCCAAGAGACCTAGCTTTTTTTATGTCCTATCACGATGGTCTAAATATGTATCTACCAGGGCTCGAACCTGGGACCTTCCGCGTGTAAAGTGGACGTGATAACCACTACACCATAGATACGTAGTAATGCTGAGTTTTCCAAGAGACCTAGCTTTTTTATGCCCAATCACGATGGTCAAAATATGTATCTACCTGGGCTCGAACCTGGGACCTTCCGCGTGTAAAGCGGACGTGATAACCACTACACCATAGATACGTAGTAATACTGAGTTTTCCAAGAAACCTAGCTTTTTTATGTCCTATCACGATGGTCAAAATATGTATCTACCAGGGCTCGAACCTGGGACCTTCCGCGTGTAAAGCGGACGTGATAACCACTACACCATAAATACGTAGTAATGCTGAGTTTTCCAAGAGACCTAGCTTTTTTATGCCCAATCACGTTGGACAAAATATGTATCTAACAGGGCTCGAACCTGGGACCTTGCACGGGTTAGGCGGACGTGATAACAACTACACCATAGATACGTAGTAGTACTGAGTTTTCCGAGAGATCTAGCTAATTTTTATGCCCAATCACGATGGACAAAACATGTATCAACCAGGGCTCGAACCTGGGACCTTCCGCGTGTAAAGCGGACGTGATAACCACTACACCATAAATACGTAGTAATGCTGAGTTTTCCAAGAGACCTAGCTTTTTTATGCCCAATCACGATGGACAAAATATGTATCTAACAGGGCTCGAACCTGGGACCTTCCGCGTGTAAAGCGGACGTGATAACCACTACACCATAAATACTTAGTAATGCTGAGTTTTCCAAGAGACCTAGCTTTTTTATGCCCAATCACGATGGACAAAATATGTATCTAACAGGGCTCGAACCTGGGACCTTCCGCAAGTAAAGCGGACGTGATAACCACTACACCATAAATACGTAGTAATGCTGAGTTTTCCAAGAGACCTAGCTTTTTTATGCCCAATCACGATGGACAAAATATGTATCTACCAGGGCTCGAACCTGGGACCTTCCGCGTGTAAAGCGGACGTGATAGCCACTACACTAGAGCTACGTAGTAATATTGAGTTTTCCAAGAGACCTAGCTTATTTAATGTCCTATGTCGATGGTCAAAATGTGTATCTACCAGGGCTCGAACCTGGGACCTTCCGCGTGTGAAGCGGACGTGATAACCACAACAACATAAATACGTAGTAATGCTGAAATTTCCAAGAGACCTAGCTTTTTTATGCCCAATCACGATGGACAAAATATGTATCTACTTGGGCTCAAACCTGGGACCTTCCGCGAGTAAAGTGGACGTGATAACCACTACACCATAGACACGTAGTAATGCTGAGTTTTCCAAGAGACCTAGCTTTTTATGCCCAATCACAATGGACAAAATATGTATCTAGCAGGGCTCGAACCTGGGACCTTCCGCGTGTTAGGCGGACGTGATAACCACTACACTATAGTTACGTAGTAATACTGAGTTTTCCAAGAGACCTAGCTTTTTTTATGTCCTATCACGATGGTCTAAATATGTATCTACCAGGGCTCGAACCTGGGACCTTCCGCGTGTAAAGTGGACGTGATAACCACTACACCATAGATACGTAGTAATGCTGAGTTTTCCAAGAAACCTAGCTTTTTTATGTCCTATCACGATGGTCAAAATATGTATCTACCAGGGCTCGAACCTGGGACCTTCCGCGTGCAAAGCGGACGTGATAACCACTACACCATAAATACGTAGTAATGCTGAGTTTTCCAAGAGACCTAGCTTTTTTATGCCCAATCACGATGGTCAAAATATGTATCTACCTGGGCTCGAACCTGGGACCTTCCGCGTGTAAAGCGGACGTGATAACCACTACACCATAGATACGTAGTAATACTGAGTTTTCCAAGAAACCTAGCTTTTTTTATGTCCTATCACGATGGTCAAAATATGTATCTACCAGGGCTCGAACCTGGGACCTTCCGCGTGTAAAGCGGACGTGATAACCACCACACCATAAATACGTAGTAATGCTGAGTTTTCCAAGAGACCTAGCTTTTTTATGCCCAATCACGATGGACAAAATATGTATCTAACAGGGCTCGAACCTGGGACCTTGCACGGGTTAGGCGGACGTGATAACCACTACACCATAGATACGTAGTAGTACTGAGTTTTCCGAGAGATCTAGCTAATTTTTATGCCCAATCACGATGGACAAAACATGTATCAACCAGGGCTCGAACCTGGGACCTTCCGCGTGTAAAGCGGACGTGATAACCACTACACCATAAATACGTAGTAATGCTGAGTTTTCCAAGAGACCTAGCTTTTTTATGCCCAATCACGATGGACAAAATATGTATCTAACAGGGCTCGAACCTGGGACCTTCCGCGTGTAAAGCGGACGTGATAACCACTACACCATAAATACTTAGTAATGCTGAGTTTTCCAAGAGACCTAGCTTTTTTATGCCCAATCACGATGGACAAAATATGTATCTAACAGGGCTAGAACCTGGGACCTTCCGCGTGTAAAGCGGACGTGATAACCACTACACCATAAATACGTAGTAATGCTGAGTTTTCCAAGAGACCTAGCTTTTTTATGCCCAATCACGATGGACAAAATATGTATCTAACAGGGCTCGAACCTGGGACCTTCCGCGTGTAAAGTTGACGTGATAACCACTACACCATAAATACGTAGTAATGCTGAGTTTTCAAAGAGACCTAGCTTTTTTATGCCCAATCACGATGGTCAAAATATGTATCTACCTGGGCTCGAACCTGGGACCTTCCGCGTGTAAAGCGGACGTGATAACCACTACACCATAAATACGTAGTAATGCTGAGTTTTCCAAGAGACCTAGCTTTTTTATGCCCAATCACGATGGACAAAATATGTATCTAACAGGGCTCGAACCTGGGACCTTCCGCGTGTAAAGCGGACGTGATAACCACTACACCATAAATACCTAATAATGCTGAGTTTTCCAAGAGACCTAGCTTTTTTATGCCCAATCACGATGGACAAAATATGTATCTAACAGGGCTCGAACCTGGGACCTTCCGCGTGTAAAGTTGACGTGATAACCACTACACCATAAATACGTAGTAATGCTGAGTTTTCCAAGAGACCTAGCTTTTTTATGCCCAATCACGATGGTCAAAATATGTATCTACCTGGGCTCGAACCTGGGACCTTCCGCGTGCAAAGCGGACGTGATAACCACTACACCATAGATACGTAGTAATACTGAGTTTTCCAAGAAACCTAGCTTTTTTTATGTCCTATCACGATGGTCAAAATATGTATCTACCAGGGCTCGAACCTGGGACCTTGCGCGTGTAAAGCGGACGTGATAACCACTACACCATAAATACGTAGTAATGCTGAGTTTTCCAAGAGACCTAGCTTTTTTATGCCCAATCACGATGGTCAAAATATGTATCTACCTGGGCTCGAACCTGGGACCTTCCGCGTGTAAAGCGGACGTGATAACCACTACACCATAAATACGTAGTAATGCTGAGTTTTCCAAGAGACCTAGCTTTTTTATGCCCAATCACGATGGAAAAATATGTATCTAACAGGGCTCGAACCTGGGACCTTGCACGGGTTAGGCGGACGTGATAACCACTACACCATAGATACGTAGTAATACTGAGTTTTCCGAGAGATCTAGCTAATTTTTATGCCCAATCACGATGGACAAAACATGTATCAACCAGGGCTCGAACATGGGACCTTCCGCGTGTAAAGCGGACGCGATAACCACTACACCATAGATACGTAGTAATACTGAGTTTTCCAAGAGACCTAGCTTTTTATGCCCAATCATGATGGACAAAATATGTATCTACCAGGGCTCGAACCTGGGACCTTCCGCGTGTAAAGCGGACGTGATAGCCACTACACTAGAGCTACGTAGTAATATTGAGTTTTCCAAGAGACCTAGCTTATTTAATGTCCTATGTCGATGGTCAAAATGTGTATCTACCAGGGCTCGTACCTGGGACCTTCCGCGTGTGAAGCGGACGTGATAACCACTACAACATAGATACGTAGTAATGCTGAAATTTCCAAGAGACCTAGATTTTTTATGCCCAATCACGATGGACAAAATATGTATCTACTTGGGCTCAAACCTGGGACCTTCCGCTAGTAAAGTGGACGTGATAACCACTACACCATAGACACGTAGTAATGCTGAGTTTTCCAAGAGACCTAGCTTTTTATGTCCAATCACAATGGACAAAATATGTATCTAGCAGGGCTCGAACCTGCGACCTTCCGCGTGTTAGGCGGACGTGATAACCCCTACACCACAGATACGTAGTAATACTGAGTTTTCCGAGAGATCTAGCTTATTTTTATTCCCAATCACGATGGACAAAACATGTATCTACCAGGCCTCAAACCTGGGACCTTCCGCGTGTAAAGCGGACGTGATAACCACTACACTATAGTTACGTAGTAATACTGAGTTTTCCAAGAGACCTAGCTTTTTTTATGTCCTATCACGATGGTCTAAATATGTATCTACCAGGGCTCGAACCTGGGACCTTCAGCGTGTAAAGCGGACGTGATAACCACTACACCATAGATACGTAGTAATGCTGAGTTTTCCAAGAGACCTAGCTTTTTTATGCCCAATCACGATGGTCAAAATATGTATCTACCTGGGCTCGAACCTGGGACCTTCCGCGTGTAAAGCGGACGTGATAGCCACTACACCATAAATACGTAGTAATGCTGAGTTTTCCAAGAGACCTAGCTTTTTTATGCCCAATCACGATGGACAAAATATGTATCTAACAGGGCTCGAACCTGGGACCTTCCGCGTGTAAAGCGGACGTGATAACCACTACACCATAAATACGTAGTAATGCTGAGTTTTCCAAGAGACCTAGCTTTTTTATGCCCAATCACGATGGACAAAATATGTATCTAACAGGGCTCGAACCTGGGACCTTCCGCGTGTAAATCGGACGTGATAACCACTACACCATAAATACGTAGTAATGCTGAGTTTTCCAAGAGACCTAGCTTTTTTATGCCCAATCACGATGGACAAAATATGTATCTAACAGGGCTCGAACCTGGGACCTTCCGCGTGTAAAGTTGACGTGATAACCACTACACCATAAATACGTAGTAATGCTGAGTTTTCCAAGAGACCTAGCTTTTTTATGCCCAATCACGATGGTCAAAATATGTATCTACCTGGGCTCGAACCTGGGACCTTCCGCGTGTAAAGCGGACGTGATAACCACTACACCATAAATACGTAGTAATGCTGAGTTTTCCAAGAGACCTAGCTTTTTTATGCCCAATCACGATGGACAAAATATGTATCTAACAGGGCTCGAACCTGGGACCTTCCGCGTGTAAAGCGGACGTGATAACCACTACACCATAAATACGTAGTAATGCTGAGTTTTCCAAGAGACCTAGCTTTTTTATGCCTAATCACGAAGGTCAAAATATGTATCTACCTGGGCTCGAACCTGGGACCTTCCGCGTGTAAAGCGGACGTGATAACCACTACACCATAGATACGTAGTAATACTGAGTTTTCCAAGAGACCTAGCTTTTTTATGCCTAATCACGAAGGTCAAAATATGTATCTACCTGGGCTCGAACCTGGGACCTTCCGCGTGTAAAGCGGACGTGATAGCCACTACACCATAAATACGTAGTAATGCTGAGTTTTCCAAGAGACCTAGCTTTTTTATGCCCAATCACGATGGACAAAATATGTATCTAACAGGGCTCGAACCTGGGACCTTCCGCGTGTAAAGCGGACGTGATAACCACTACACCATAAATACGTAGTAATGCTGAGTTTTCCAAGAGACCTAGCTTTTTTATGCCCAATCACGATGGACAAAATATGTATCTAACAGGGCTCGAACCTGGGACCTTCCGCGTGTAAATCGGACGTGATAACCACTACACCATAAATACGTAGTAATGCTGAGTTTTCCAAGAGACCTAGCTTTTTTATGCCCAATCACGATGGACAAAATATGTATCTAACAGGGCTCGAACCTGGGACCTTCCGCGTGTAAAGTTGACGTGATAACCACTACACCATAAATACGTAGTAATGCTGAGTTTTCCAAGAGACCTAGCTTTTTTATGCCCAATCACGATGGTCAAAATATGTATCTACCTGGGCTCGAACCTGGGACCTTCCGCGTGTAAAGCGGACGTGATAACCACTACACCATAAATACGTAGTAATGCTGAGTTTTCCAAGAGACCTAGCTTTTTTATGCCCAATCACGATGGACAAAATATGTATCTAACAGGGCTCGAACCTGGGACCTTCCGCGTGTAAAGCGGACGTGATAACCACTACACCATAAATACGTAGTAATGCTGAGTTTTCCAAGAGACCTAGCTTTTTTATGCCCAATCACGAAGGTCAAAATATGTATCTACCTGGGCTCGAACCTGGGACCTTCCGCGTGTAAAGCGGACGTGATAACCACTACACCATAGATACGTAGTAATACTGAGTTTTCCAAGAAACCTAGCTTTTTTATGTCCTATCACGATGATCAAAATATGTATCTACCAAGGCTCGAACCTGGGACCTTCCGCGTGTAAAGCGGACGTGATAACCACTACACCATAAATACGTAGTAATGCTGAGTTTTCCAAGAGACCTAGCTTTTTTATGCCCAATCACGATGGACAAAATATGTATCTAACAGGGCTCGAACCTGGGACCTTGCACGGGTTAGGCGGACGTGATAACCACTACACCATAAATACGTAGTAATACTGAGTTTTCCGAGAGATCTAGCTAATTTTTATGCCCAATCACGATGGACAAAACATGTATCAACCAGGGCTCGAACATGGGACCTTCCGCGTGTAAAGCGGACGCGATAACCACTACACCATAGATACGTAGTAATACTGAGTTTTCCAAGAGACCTAGCTTTTTATGCCCAATCATGATGGACAAAATATGTATCTACCAGGGCTCGAACCTGGGACCTTCCGCGTGTAAAGCGGACGTGATAGCCACTACACTAGAGCTACGTAGTAATATTGAGTTTTCCAAGAGACCTAGCTTATTTAATGTCCTATGTCGATGGTCAAAATGTGTATCTACCAGGGCTCGAACCTGGGACCTTCCGCGTGTGAAGCGGACGTGATAACCACTACAACATAGATACGTAGTAATGCTGAAATTTGCAAGAGACCTAGCTTTTTTATGCCCAATCACGATGGACAAAATATGTATCTACTTGGGCTCAAACCTGGGACCTTCCGCGAGTAAAGTGGACGTGATAACCACTACACCATAGACACGTAGTAATGCTGAGTTTTCCAAGAGACCTAGCTTTTTATGCCCAATCACAATGGACAAAATATGTATCTAGCAGGGCTCGAACCTGGGACCTTCCGCGTGTTAGGCGGATGTGATAACCACTACACCACAGATACGTAGTAATACTGAGTTTTCCGAGAGATGTAGCTTATTTTTATTCCCAATCACGATGGACAAAACATGTATCTACCAGGCCTCAAACCTGGGACCTTCCGCGTGTAAAGCGGACGTGATAACCACTACACTATAGTTACGTAGTAATACTGAGTTTTCCAAGAGACCTAGCTTTTTTTATGTCCTATCACGATGGTCTAAATATGTATCTACCAGGGCTCGAACCTGGGACCTTCCGCGTGTAAAGCGGACGTGATAACCACTACACCATAGATACGTAGTAATGCTGAGTTTTCCAAGAGACGTAGCTTTTTTATGCCCAATCACGATGGTCAAAATATGTATCTACCTGGGCTCGAACCTGGGACCTTCCGCGTGTAAAGCGGACGTGATAACCACTACACCATAAACACGTAGTAATGCTGAGTTTTCCAAGAGACCTAGCTTTTTTTTATGCCCAATCACGATGGACAAAATACGTATCTAACAGGGCTCGAACCTGGGACCTTCCGCGTGTAAAGTTGACGTGATAACCACTACACCATAAATACGTAGTAATGCTGAGTTTTCCAAGAGACCTAGCTTTTTTATGCCCAATCACGATGGACAAAACATGTATCTACCAGGGCTCGAACCTGGGACCTTCCGCGTGTAAAGCGGACGTGATAACCACTACACCATAAATACGTAGTAATGCTGAGTTTTCCAAGAGACCTAGCTTTTTTATGCCCAATCACGATGGACAAAATATGTATCTAACAGGGCTCGAACCTGGGACCTTCCCCGTGTAAAGCGGACGTGATAACCACTACACCATAGATACGTAGTAGCGCTGAGTTTTCCAAGAGACCTAGCTTTTTTATGCCCAATCACGATGGACAAAATATGTATCTACCAGGGCTCAAACCTGGGACCTTCCGCGTGTTAGGCGGACGTGATAACCACTACACCACAGATACGTAGTAATACTGAGATTTCCGAGAGATCTAGCTTATTTTTATGCCCAATCACGATGGACAAAACATGTATCTACCAGGGCTCGAACATGGGACCTTAAGCGTGTAAAGCGGACGTGATAACCACTACACCATAGATACGTATTGATGCTAAGTTTTCCAAGAGACCTAGCTTTTTTATGCCCAATCACGATGGACAAAATATGTGTCTACCAGGGCTCGAACCTGGGACCTTCCCCGTGTAAAGCGGACGTGATAACCACTACACCATAGATACGTAGTAGCGCTGAGTTTTCCAAGAGACCTAGCTTTTTTATGCCCAATCACGATGGACAAAATATGTATCTACCAGGGCTCAAACCTGGGACCTTCCGCGTGTTAGGCGGACGTGATAACCACTACACCACAGATACGTAGTAATACTGAGATTTCCGAGAGATCTAGCTTATTTTTATGCCCAATCACGATGGACAAAACATGTATCTACCAGGGCTCGAACATGGGACCTTAAGCGTGTAAAGCGGACGTGATAACCACTACACCATAGATACGTATTAATGCTAAGTTTTCCAAGAGACCTAGCTTTTTTATGCCCAATCACGATGGACACAATATGCATCTACCAGCGCTCGAACCTGGGACCTTCCACGTGTTAGGCGGACGTGATAACCACTACACCATATATACGTAGTTATCCTGAGTTTTCCGAGAGATCTAGCTAATTTTTATGCCCAATCACAATGGTCAAAATATGTATCTACCAGGACTCGAACCTGGGACCTTCCGCGAGTAAAGCGGACGTGATAATCACTACACCATAGAGACGTCGTAATGCTGAGTTTTCCAAGAGACCTAGCTTTTTTATGCCCAATCACGATGGACAAAATATGTATCTAACAGGGCTCGAACCTGGGACCTTCCGCGTGTAAAGCGGACGTGATAACCACTACACCATAAATACGTAGTAATGCTGGGTTTTCCAAGAGACCTAGCTTTTTTATGCCCAATCACGATGGACAAAATATGTATCTAACAGGGCTCGAACCTGGGACCTTGCACGGGTTAGGCGGACGTGATAACCACTACACCATATATACGTAGTAATACTGAGTTTTCCGAGAGATCTAGCTAATTTTTATGCCCAATCACGATGGACAAATATGTATCAACCAGGGGTTGAACATGGGACCTTCCGCGTGTAAAGCGGACGCGATAACCACTAAACCATAGATACGTAGTAATACTGAGTTTTCCAAGAGACCTAGCTTTTTTATGCCCAATCACGATGGACACAATATGCATCTACCAGCGCTCGAACCTGGGACCTTCCACGTGTTAGGCGGACGTGATAACCACTACACCATATATACGTAGTTATCCTGAGTTTTCCGAGAGATCTAGCTAATTTTTATGCCCAATCACGATGGTCAAAATATGTATCTACCTGGGCTCGAACCTGGGACCTTCCGCGTGTAAAGCGGACGTGATAACCACTACACCATAAATACGTAGTAATGCTGAGTTTTCCAAGAGACCTAGCTTTTTTATGCCCAATCACGATGGACAAAATATGTATCTAACAGGGCTCGAACCTGGGACCTTCCGCGTGTAAAGCGGACGTGATAACCACTACACCATAAATACGTAGTAATGCTGAGTTTTCCAAGAGACCTAGCTTTTTTATGCCTAATCACGAAGGTCAAAATATGTATCTACCTGGGCTCGAACCTGGGACCTTCCGCGTGTAAAGCGGACGTGATAACCACTACACCATAGATACGTAGTAATACTGAGTTTTCCAAGAGACCTAGCTTTTTTATGCCTAATCACGAAGGTCAAAATATGTATCTACCTGGGCTCGAACCTGGGACCTTCCGCGTGTAAAGCGGACGTGATAGCCACTACACCATAAATACGTAGTAATGCTGAGTTTTCCAAGAGACCTAGCTTTTTTATGCCCAATCACGATGGACAAAATATGTATCTAACAGGGCTCGAACCTGGGACCTTCCGCGTGTAAAGCGGACGTGATAACCACTACACCATAAATACGTAGTAATGCTGAGTTTTCCAAGAGACCTAGCTTTTTTATGCCCAATCACGATGGACAAAATATGTATCTAACAGGGCTCGAACCTGGGACCTTCCGCGTGTAAATCGGACGTGATAACCACTACACCATAAATACGTAGTAATGCTGAGTTTTCCAAGAGACCTAGCTTTTTTATGCCCAATCACGATGGACAAAATATGTATCTAACAGGGCTCGAACCTGGGACCTTCCGCGTGTAAAGTTGACGTGATAACCACTACACCATAAATACGTAGTAATGCTGAGTTTTCCAAGAGACCTAGCTTTTTTATGCCCAATCACGATGGTCAAAATATGTATCTACCTGGGCTCGAACCTGGGACCTTCCGCGTGTAAAGCGGACGTGATAACCACTACACCATAAATACGTAGTAATGCTGAGTTTTCCAAGAGACCTAGCTTTTTTATGCCCAATCACGATGGACAAAATATGTATCTAACAGGGCTCGAACCTGGGACCTTCCGCGTGTAAAGCGGACGTGATAACCACTACACCATAAATACGTAGTAATGCTGAGTTTTCCAAGAGACCTAGCTTTTTTATGCCCAATCACGAAGGTCAAAATATGTATCTACCTGGGCTCGAACCTGGGACCTTCCGCGTGTAAAGCGGACGTGATAACCACTACACCATAGATACGTAGTAATACTGAGTTTTCCAAGAAACCTAGCTTTTTTATGTCCTATCACGATGATCAAAATATGTATCTACCAAGGCTCGAACCTGGGACCTTCCGCGTGTAAAGCGGACGTGATAACCACTACACCATAAATACGTAGTAATGCTGAGTTTTCCAAGAGACCTAGCTTTTTTATGCCCAATCACGATGGACAAAATATGTATCTAACAGGGCTCGAACCTGGGACCTTGCACGGGTTAGGCGGACGTGATAACCACTACACCATAAATACGTAGTAATACTGAGTTTTCCGAGAGATCTAGCTAATTTTTATGCCCAATCACGATGGACAAAACATGTATCAACCAGGGCTCGAACATGGGACCTTCCGCGTGTAAAGCGGACGCGATAACCACTACACCATAGATACGTAGTAATACTGAGTTTTCCAAGAGACCTAGCTTTTTATGCCCAATCATGATGGACAAAATATGTATCTACCAGGGCTCGAACCTGGGACCTTCCGCGTGTAAAGCGGACGTGATAGCCACTACACTAGAGCTACGTAGTAATATTGAGTTTTCCAAGAGACCTAGCTTATTTAATGTCCTATGTCGATGGTCAAAATGTGTATCTACCAGGGCTCGAACCTGGGACCTTCCG
The DNA here is from genome assembly GCF_054372755.1 of Phalangium opilio. NCBI lineage: Eukaryota > Metazoa > Arthropoda > Arachnida > Opiliones > Phalangiidae > Phalangium > Phalangium opilio. The sequence continues at coordinate 1,574,593 of NW_028324148.1, read as the reverse complement.
CGTGTGAAGCGGACGTGATAACCACTACAACATAGATACGTAGTAATGCTGAAATTTGCAAGAGACCTAGCTTTTTTATGCCCAATCACGATGGACAAAATATGTATCTACTTGGGCTCAAACCTGGGACCTTCCGCGAGTAAAGTGGACGTGATAACCACTACACCATAGACACGTAGTAATGCTGAGTTTTCCAAGAGACCTAGCTTTTTATGCCCAATCACAATGGACAAAATATGTATCTAGCAGGGCTCGAACCTGGGACCTTCCGCGTGTTAGGCGGATGTGATAACCACTACACCACAGATACGTAGTAATACTGAGTTTTCCGAGAGATGTAGCTTATTTTTATTCCCAATCACGATGGACAAAACATGTATCTACCAGGCCTCAAACCTGGGACCTTCCGCGTGTAAAGCGGACGTGATAACCACTACACTATAGTTACGTAGTAATACTGAGTTTTCCAAGAGACCTAGCTTTTTTTATGTCCTATCACGATGGTCTAAATATGTATCTACCAGGGCTCGAACCTGGGACCTTCCGCGTGTAAAGCGGACGTGATAACCACTACACCATAGATACGTAGTAATGCTGAGTTTTCCAAGAGACGTAGCTTTTTTATGCCCAATCACGATGGTCAAAATATGTATCTACCTGGGCTCGAACCTGGGACCTTCCGCGTGTAAAGCGGACGTGATAACCACTACACCATAAACACGTAGTAATGCTGAGTTTTCCAAGAGACCTAGCTTTTTTTTATGCCCAATCACGATGGACAAAATATGTATCTAACAGGGCTCGAACCTGGGACCTTCCGCGTGTAAAGTTGACGTGATAACCACTACACCATAAATACGTAGTAATGCTGAGTTTTCCAAGAGACCTAGCTTTTTTATGCCCAATCACGATGGACAAAACATGTATCTACCAGGGCTCGAACCTGGGACCTTCCGCGTGTAAAGCGGACGTGATAACCACTACACCATAAATACGTAGTAATGCTGAGTTTTCCAAGAGACCTAGCTTTTTTATGCCCAATCACGATGGACAAAATATGTATCTAACAGGGCTCGAACCTGGGACCTTCCCCGTGTAAAGCGGACGTGATAACCACTACACCATAGATACGTAGTAGCGCTGAGTTTTCCAAGAGACCTAGCTTTTTTATGCCCAATCACGATGGACAAAATATGTATCTACCAGGGCTCAAACCTGGGACCTTCCGCGTGTTAGGCGGACGTGATAACCACTACACCACAGATACGTAGTAATACTGAGATTTCCGAGAGATCTAGCTTATTTTTATGCCCAATCACGATGGACAAAACATGTATCTACCAGGGCTCGAACATGGGACCTTAAGCGTGTAAAGCGGACGTGATAACCACTACACCATAGATACGTATTGATGCTAAGTTTTCCAAGAGACCTAGCTTTTTTATGCCCAATCACGATGGACAAAATATGTGTCTACCAGGGCTCGAACCTGGGACCTTCCCCGTGTAAAGCGGACGTGATAACCACTACACCATAGATACGTAGTAGCGCTGAGTTTTCCAAGAGACCTAGCTTTTTTATGCCCAATCACGATGGACAAAATATGTATCTACCAGGGCTCAAACCTGGGACCTTCCGCGTGTTAGGCGGACGTGATAACCACTACACCACAGATACGTAGTAATACTGAGATTTCCGAGAGATCTAGCTTATTTTTATGCCCAATCACGATGGACAAAACATGTATCTACCAGGGCTCGAACATGGGACCTTAAGCGTGTAAAGCGGACGTGATAACCACTACACCATAGATACGTATTAATGCTAAGTTTTCCAAGAGACCTAGCTTTTTTATGCCCAATCACGATGGACACAATATGCATCTACCAGCGCTCGAACCTGGGACCTTCCACGTGTTAGGCGGACGTGATAACCACTACACCATATATACGTAGTTATCCTGAGTTTTCCGAGAGATCTAGCTAATTTTTATGCCCAATCACAATGGTCAAAATATGTATCTACCAGGACTCGAACCTGGGACCTTCCGCGAGTAAAGCGGACGTGATAATCACTACACCATAGAGACGTCGTAATGCTGAGTTTTCCAAGAGACCTAGCTTTTTTATGCCCAATCACGATGGACAAAATATGTATCTAACAGGGCTCGAACCTGGGACCTTCCGCGTGTAAAGCGGACGTGATAACCACTACACCATAAATACGTAGTAATGCTGGGTTTTCCAAGAGACCTAGCTTTTTTATGCCCAATCACGATGGACAAAATATGTATCTAACAGGGCTCGAACCTGGGACCTTGCACGGGTTAGGCGGACGTGATAACCACTACACCATATATACGTAGTAATACTGAGTTTTCCGAGAGATCTAGCTAATTTTTATGCCCAATCACGATGGACAAATATGTATCAACCAGGGGTTGAACATGGGACCTTCCGCGTGTAAAGCGGACGCGATAACCACTAAACCATAGATACGTAGTAATACTGAGTTTTCCAAGAGACCTAGCTTTTTTATGTCCTATCACGATGGTCAAAATATGTATCTACCAGGGCTCGAACCTGGGACCTTCCGCGTGTAAAGCGGACGTGATAACCACTACAACATAGATACGTAGTAATGCTGAAATTTCCAAGAGACCTAGCTTTTTTATGCCCAATCACGATGGACAAAATATGTGTCTACCAGGGCTCGAACCTGGGACCTTCCCCGTGTAAAGCGGACGTGATAACCACTACACCATAGATACGTAGTAGCGCTGAGTTTTCCAAGAGACCTAGCTTTTTTATGCCCAATCACGATGGACAAAATATGTATCTACCAGGGCTCAAACCTGGGACCTTCCGCGTGTTAGGCGGACGTGATAACCACTACACCACAGATACGTAGTAATACTGAGATTTCCGAGAGATCTAGCTTATTTTTATGCCCAATCACGATGGACAAAACATGTATCTACCAGGGCTCGAACATGGGACCTTAAGCGTGTAAAGAGGACGTGATAACCACTACACCATAGATACGTAGTAATGCTAAGTTTTCCAAGAGACCTAGCTTTTTTATGCCCAATCACGATGGACAAAATATGTGTCTACCAGGGCTCGAACCTGGGACCTTCACCGTGTAAAGCGGACGTGATAACCACTACACCATAGATACGTAGTAGCGCTGAGTTTTCCAAGAGACCTAGCTTTTTTATGCCCAATCACGATGGACAAAATATGTATCTACCAGGGCTCAAACCTGGGACCTTCCGCGTGTTAGGCGGACGTGATAACCACTACACCACAGATACGTAGTAATACTGAGATTTCCGAGAGATCTAGCTTATTTTTATGCCCAATCACGATGGACAAAACATGTATCTACCAGGGCTCGAACATGGGACCTTAAGCGTGTAAAGCGGACGTGATAACCACTACACCATAGATACGTATTAATGCTAAGTTTTCCAAGAGACCTAGCTTTTTTATGCCCAATCACGATGGACACAATATGCATCTACCAGCGCTCGAACCTGGGACCTTCCACGTGTTAGGCGGACGTGATAACCACTACACCATATATACGTAGTTATACTGAGTTTTCCGAGAGATCTAGCTAATTTTTATGCCCAATCACAATGGTCAAAATATGTATCTACCAGGGCTCGAACCTGGGACCTTCCGCGAGTAAAGCGGACGTGATAATCACTACACCATAGAGACGTCGTAATGCTGAGTTTTCCAAGAGACCTAGCTTTTTTATGCCCAATCACGATGGACAAAATATGTATCTAACAGGGCTCGAACCTGGGACCTTCCGCGTGTAAAGTTGACGTGATAACCACTACACCATAAACACGTAGTAATGCTGAGTTTTCCAAGAGACCTAGCTTTTTTATGCCCAATCACGATGGTCAAAATATGTATCTACCTGGGCTCGAACCTGGGACCTTCCGAGTGTAAAGCGGACGTGATAACCACTACACCATAAATACGTAGTAAAGCTGAGTTTTCCAAGAGACCTAGCTTTTTTATGCCCAATCACGATGGACAAAATATGTATCTAACAGGGCTCGAACCTGGGACCTTGCACGGGTTAGGCGGACGTGATAACCACTACACCATATATACGTAGTAATACTGAGTTTTCCGAGAGATCTAGCTAATTTTTATGCCCAATCACGATGGACAAAACATGTATCAACCAGGGGTTGAACATGGGACCTTCCGCGTGTAAAGCGGACGCGATAACCACTAAACCATAGATACGTAGTAATACTGAGTTTTCCAAGAGACCTAGCTTTTTTATGTCCTATCACGATGGTCAAAATATGTATCTACCAGGGCTCGAACCTGGGACCTTCCGCGTGTAAAGCGGACGTGATAACCACTACAACATAGATACGTAGTAATGCTGAAATTTCCAAGAGACCTAGCTTTTTTATGCCCAATCACGATGGACAAAATATGTGTCTACCAGGGCTCGAACCTGGGACCTTCCCCGTGTAAAGCGGACGTGATAACCACTACACCATAGATACGTAGTAGCGCTGAGTTTTCCAAGAGACCTAGCTTTTTTATGCCCAATCACGATGGACAAAATATGTATCTACCAGGGCTCAAACCTGGGACCTTCCGCGTGTAAGGCGGACGTGATAACCACTACACCACAGATACGTAGTAATACTGAGATTTCCGAGAGATCTAGCTTATTTTTATGCCCAATCACGATGGACAAAACATGTATCTACCAGGGCTCGAACATGGGACCTTAAGCGTGTAAAGAGGACGTGATAACCACTACACCATAGATACGTAGTAATGCTAAGTTTTCCAAGAGACCTAGCTTTTTTATGCCCAATCACGATGGACAAAATATGTGTCTACCAGGGCTCGAACCTGGGACCTTCCCCGTGTAAAGCGGACGTGATAACCACTACACCATAGATACGTAGTGGCGCTGAGTTTTCCAAGAGACCTAGCTTTTTTATGCCCAATCACGACGGACAAAATATGTATCTACCAGGGCTCAAACCTGGGACCTTCCGCGTGTTAGGCGGACGTGATAACCACTACACCACAGATACGTAGTAATACTGAGATTTCCGAGAGATCTAGCTTATTTTTATGCCCAATCACGATGGACAAAACATGTATCTACCAGGGCTCGAACATGGGACCTTAAGCGTGTAAAGCGGACGTGATAACCACTACACCATAGATACGTATTAATGCTAAGTTTTCCAAGAGACCTAGCTTTTTTATGCCCAATCACGATGGACACAATATGCATCTACCAGCGCTCGAACCTGGGACCTTCCACGTGTTAGGCGGACGTGATAACCACTACACCATATATACGTAGTTATACTGATTTTTCCGAGAGATCTAGCTAATTTTTATGCCCAATCACAATGGTCAAAATATGTATCTACCAGGGCTCGAACCTGGGACCTTCCGCGAGTAAAGCGGACGTGATAATCACTACACCATAGAGACGTCGTAATGCTGAGTTTTCCAAGAGACCTAGCTTTTTTATGCCCAATCACGATGGACAAAATATGTATCTAACAGGGCTCGAACCTGGGACCTTCCGCGTGTAAAGTTGACGTGATAACCACTACACCATAAACACGTAGTAATGCTGAGTTTTCCAAGAGACCTAGCTTTTTTATGCCCAATCACGATGGTCAAAATATGTATCTACCTGGGCTCGAACCTGGGACCTTCCGAGTGTAAAGCGGACGGGATAACCACTACACCATAAATACGTAGTAATGCTGAGTTTTCCAAGAGACCTAGCTTTTTTATGCCCAATCACGATGGACAAAATATGTATCTAACAGGGCTCGAACCTGGGACCTTGCACGGGTTAGGCGGACGTGATAACCACTACACCATATATACGTAGTAATACTGAGTTTTCCGAGAGATCTAGCTAATTTTTATGCCCAATCACGATGGACAAAACATGTATCAACCAGGGGTTGAACATGGGACCTTCCGCGTGTAAAGCGGACGCGATAACCACTAAACCATAGATACGTAGTAATACTGAGTTTTCCAAGAGACCTAGCTTTTTTATGTCCTATCACGATGGTCAAAATATGTATCTACCAGGGCTTGAACCTGGGACCTTCCGCGTGTAAAGCGGACGTGATAACCACTACAACATAGATACGTAGTAATGCTGAAATTTCCAAGAGACCTAGCTTTTTTATGCCCAATCACGATGGACAAAATATGTGTCTACCAGGGCTCGAACCTGGGACCTTCCCCGTGTAAAGCGGACGTGATAACCACTACACCATAGATACGTAGTAGCGCTGAGTTTTCCAAGAGACCTAGCTTTTTTATGCCCAATCACGATGGACAAAATATGTATCTACCAGGGCTCAAACCTGGGACCTTCCGCGTGTTAGGCGGACGTGATAACCACTACACCACAGATACGTAGTAATACTGAGATTTCCGAGAGATCTAGCTTATTTTTATGCCCAATCACGATGGACAAAACATGTATCTACCAGGGCTCGAACATGGGACCTTAAGCGTGTAAAGCGGACGTGATAACCACTACACCATAGATACGTATTAATGCTAAGTTTTCCAAGAGACCTAGCTTTTATGCCCAATCACGATGGACACAATATGCATCTACCAGCGCTCGAACCTGGGACCTTCCACGTGTTAGGCGGACGTGATAACCACTACACCATATATACGTAGTTATACTGAGTTTTCCGAGAGATCTAGCTAATTTTTATGCCCAATCACAATGGTCAAAATATGTATCTACCAGGGCTCGAACCTGGGACCTTCCGCGAGTAAAGCGGACGTGATAATCACTACACCATAGAGACGTCGTAATGCTGAGTTTTCCAAGAGACTTAGCTTTTTTATGCCCAATCACGATGGACAAAATATGTATCTAACAGGGCTCGAACCTGGGACCTTCCGCGTGTAAAGTTGACGTGATAACCACTACACCATAAACACGTAGTAATGCTGAGTTTTCCAAGAGACCTAGCTTTTTTATGCCCAATCACGATGGTCAAAATATGTATCTACCTGGGCTCGAACCTGGGACCTTCCGAGTGTAAAGCGGACGTGATAACCACTACACCATAAATACGTAGTAATGCTGAGTTTTCCAAGAGACCTAGCTTTTTTATGCCCAATCACGATGGACAAAATATGTATCTAACAGGGCTCGAACCTGGGACCTTGCACGGGTTAGGCGGACGTGATAACCACTACACCATATATACGTAGTAATACTGAGTTTTCCGAGAGATCTAGCTAATTTTTATGCCCAATCACGATGGACAAAACATGTATCAACCAGGGGTTGAACATGGGACCTCCCGCGTGTAAAGCGGACGCGATAACCACTAAACCATAGATACGTAGTAATACTGAGTTTTCCAAGAGACCTAGCTTTTTATGTCCTATCACGATGGTCAAAATATGTATCTACCAGGGCTTGAACCTGGGACCTTCCGCGTGTAAAGCGGACGTGATAACCACTACAACATAGATACGTAGTAGCGCTGAGTTTTCCAAGAGACCTAGCTTTTTTATGCCCAATCACGATGGACAAAATATGTATCTACCAGGGCTCAAACCTGGGACCTTCCGCGTGTTAGGCGGACGTGATAACCACTACACCACAGATACGTAGTAATACTGAGATTTCCGAGAGATCTAGCTTATTTTTATGCCCAATCACGATGGACAAAACATGTATCTACCAGGGCTCGAACATGGGACCTTAAGCGTGTAAAGTGGACGTGATAACCACTACACCATAGATACGTATTAATGCTAAGTTTTCCAAGAGACCTAGCTTTTTTATGCCCAATCACGATGGACAAAATATGTATCTAACAGGGCTCGAACCTGGGACCTTCCGCGTGTAAAGCGGACGTGATAACCACTACACCATAAATACGTAGTAATGCTGAGTTTTCCAAGAGACCTAGCTTTTTTATGCCCAATGACGATGGACAAAATATGTATCTAACAGGGCTCGAACCTGGGACCTTCCGCGTGTAAAGCGGACGTGATAACCACTACACCATAAATACGTAGTAATGCTGAGTTTTCCAAGAGACCTAGCTTTTTTATGCCCAATCACGATGGACAAAATATGTATCTACCAGGGCTCAAACCTGGGACCTTCCGCGTGTTAGGCGGACGTGATAACCACTACACCACAGATACGTAGTAATACTGAGATTTCCGAGAGATCTAGCTTATTTTTATGCCCAATCACGATGGACAAAACATGTATCTACCAGGGCTCGAACATGGGACCTTAAGCGTGTAAAGAGGACGTGATAACCACTACACCATAGATACGTAGTAATGCTAAGTTTTCCAAGAGACCTAGCTTTTTTATGCCCAATCACGATGGACAAAATATGTGTCTACCAGGGCTCGAACCTGGGACCTTCCCCGTGTAAAGCGGACGTGATAACCACTACACCATAGATACGTAGTAGCGCTGAGTTTTCCAAGAGACCTAGCTTTTTTATGCCCAATCACGATGGACAAAATATGTATCTACCAGGGCTCAAACCTGGGACCTTCCGCGTGTTAGGCGGACGTGATAACCACTACACCACAGATACGTAGTAATACTGAGATTTCCGAGAGATCTAGCTTATTTTTATGCCCAATCACGATGGACAAAACATGTATCTACCAGGGCTCGAACATGGGACCTTAAGCGTGTAAAGCGGACGTGATAACCACTACACCATAGATACGTATTGATGCTAAGTTTTCCAAGAGACCTAGCTTTTTTATGCCCAATCACGATGGACAAAATATGTGTCTACCAGGGCTCGAACCTGGGACCTTCCCCGTGTAAAGCGGACGTGATAACCACTACACCATAGATACGTAGTAGCGCTGAGTTTTCCAAGAGACCTAGCTTTTTTATGCCCAATCACGATGGACAAAATATGTATCTACCAGGGCTCAAACCTGGGACCTTCCGCGTGTTAGGCGGACGTGATAACCACTACACCACAGATACGTAGTAATACTGAGATTTCCGAGAGATCTAGCTTATTTTTATGCCCAATCACGATGGACAAAACATGTATCTACCAGGGCTCGAACATGGGACCTTAAGCGTGTAAAGCGGACGTGATAACCACTACACCATAGATACGTATTAATGCTAAGTTTTCCAAGAGACCTAGCTTTTTTATGCCCAATCACGATGGACACAATATGCATCTACCAGCGCTCGAACCTGGGACCTTCCACGTGTTAGGCGGACGTGATAACCACTACACCATATATACGTAGTTATCCTGAGTTTTCCGAGAGATCTAGCTAATTTTTATGCCCAATCACAATGGTCAAAATATGTATCTACCAGGGCTCGAACCTGGGACCTTCCGCGAGTAAAGCGGACGTGATAATCACTACACCATAGAGACGTCGTAATGCTGAGTTTTCCAAGAGACCTAGCTTTTTTATGCCCAATCACGATGGACAAAATATGTATCTAACAGGGCTCGAACCTGGGACCTTCCGCGTGTAAAGCGGACGTGATAACCACTACACCATAAATACGTAGTAATGCTGGGTTTTCCAAGAGACCTAGCTTTTTTATGCCCAATCACGATGGACAAAATATGTATCTAACAGGGCTCGAACCTGGGACCTTGCACGGGTTAGGCGGACGTGATAACCACTACACCATATATACGTAGTAATACTGAGTTTTCCGAGAGATCTAGCTAATTTTTATGCCCAATCACGATGGACAAATATGTATCAACCAGGGGTTGAACATGGGACCTTCCGCGTGTAAAGCGGACGCGATAACCACTAAACCATAGATACGTAGTAATACTGAGTTTTCCAAGAGACCTAGCTTTTTTATGTCCTATCACGATGGTCAAAATATGTATCTACCAGGGCTCGAACCTGGGACCTTCCGCGTGTAAAGCGAACGTGATAACCACTACAACATAGATACGTAGTAATGCTGAAATTTCCAAGAGACCTAGCTTTTTTATGCCCAATCACGATGGACAAAATATGTGTCTACCAGGGCTCGAACCTGGGACCTTCCCCGTGTAAAGCGGACGTGATAACCACTACACCATAGATACGTAGTAGCGCTGAGTTTTCCAAGAGACCTAGCTTTTTTATGCCCAATCACGATGGACAAAATATGTATCTACCAGGGCTCAAACCTGGGACCTTCCGCGTGTTAGGCGGACGTGATAACCACTACACCACAGATACGTAGTAATACTGAGATTTCCGAGAGATCTAGCTTATTTTTATGCCCAATCACGATGGACAAAACATGTATCTACCAGGGCTCGAACATGGGACCTTAAGCGTGTAAAGAGGACGTGATAACCACTACACCATAGATACGTAGTAATGCTAAGTTTTCCAAGAGACCTAGCTTTTTTATGCCCAATCACGATGGACAAAATATGTGTCTACCAGGGCTCGAACCTGGGACCTTCACCGTGTAAAGCGGACGTGATAACCACTACACCATAGATACGTAGTAGCGCTGAGTTTTCCAAGAGACCTAGCTTTTTTATGCCCAATCACGATGGACAAAATATGTATCTACCAGGGCTCAAACCTGGGACCTTCCGCGTGTTAGGCGGACGTGATAACCACTACACCACAGATACGTAGTAATACTGAGATTTCCGAGAGATCTAGCTTATTTTTATGCCCAATCACGATGGACAAAACATGTATCTACCAGGGCTCGAACATGGGACCTTAAGCGTGTAAAGCGGACGTGATAACCACTACACCATAGATACGTATTAATGCTAAGTTTTCCAAGAGACCTAGCTTTTTTATGCCCAATCACGATGGACACAATATGCATCTACCAGCGCTCGAACCTGGGACCTTCCACGTGTTAGGCGGACGTGATAACCACTACACCATATATACGTAGTTATACTGAGTTTTCCGAGAGATCTAGCTAATTTTTATGCCCAATCACAATGGTCAAAATATGTATCTACCAGGGCTCGAACCTGGGACCTTCCGCGAGTAAAGCGGACGTGATAATCACTACACCATAGAGACGTCGTAATGCTGAGTTTTCCAAGAGACCTAGCTTTTTTATGCCCAATCACGATGGACAAAATATGTATCTAACAGGGCTCGAACCTGGGACCTTCCGCGTGTAAAGTTGACGTGATAACCACTACACCATAAACACGTAGTAATGCTGAGTTTTCCAAGAGACCTAGCTTTTTTATGCCCAATCACGATGGTCAAAATATGTATCTACCTGGGCTCGAACCTGGGACCTTCCGAGTGTAAAGCGGACGTGATAACCACTACACCATAAATACGTAGTAAAGCTGAGTTTTCCAAGAGACCTAGCTTTTTTATGCCCAATCACGATGGACAAAATATGTATCTAACAGGGCTCGAACCTGGGACCTTGCACGGGTTAGGCGGACGTGATAACCACTACACCATATATACGTAGTAATACTGAGTTTTCCGAGAGATCTAGCTAATTTTTATGCCCAATCACGATGGACAAAACATGTATCAACCAGGGGTTGAACATGGGACCTTCCGCGTGTAAAGCGGACGCGATAACCACTAAACCATAGATACGTAGTAATACTGAGTTTTCCAAGAGACCTAGCTTTTTTATGTCCTATCACGATGGTCAAAATATGTATCTACCAGGGCTCGAACCTGGGACCTTCCGCGTGTAAAGCGGACGTGATAACCACTACAACATAGATACGTAGTAATGCTGAAATTTCCAAGAGACCTAGCTTTTTTATGCCCAATCACGATGGACAAAATATGTGTCTACCAGGGCTCGAACCTGGGACGTTCCCCGTGTAAAGCGGACGTGATAACCACTACACCATAGATACGTAGTAGCGCTGAGTTTTCCAAGAGACCTAGCTTTTTTATGCCCAATCACGATGGACAAAATATGTATCTACCAGGGCTCAAACCTGGGACCTTCCGCGTGTTAGGCGGACGTGATAACCACTACACCACAGATACGTAGTAATACTGAGATTTCCGAGAGATCTAGCTTATTTTTATGCCCAATCACGATGGACAAAACATGTATCTACCAGGGCTCGAACATGGGACCTTAAGCGTGTAAAGAGGACGTGATAACCACTACACCATAGATACGTAGTAATGCTAAGTTTTCCAAGAGACCTAGCTTTTTTATGCCCAATCACGATGGACAAAATATGTGTCTACCAGGGCTCGAACCTGGGACCTTCCCCGTGTAAAGCGGACGTGATAACCACTACACCATAGATACGTAGTGGCGCTGAGTTTTCCAAGAGACCTAGCTTTTTTATGCCCAATCACGACGGACAAAATATGTATCTACCAGGGCTCAAACCTGGGACCTTCCGCGTGTTAGGCGGACGTGATAACCACTACACCACAGATACGTAGTAATACTGAGATTTCCGAGAGATCTAGCTTATTTTTATGCCCAATCACGATGGACAAAACATGTATCTACCAGGGCTCGAACATGGGACCTTAAGCGTGTAAAGCGGACGTGATAACCACTACACCATAGATACGTATTAATGCTAAGTTTTCCAAGAGACCTAGCTTTTTTATGCCCAATCACGATGGACACAATATGCATCTACCAGCGCTCGAACCTGGGACCTTCCACGTGTTAGGCGGACGTGATAACCACTACACCATATATACGTAGTTATACTGATTTTTCCGAGAGATCTAGCTAATTTTTATGCCCAATCACAATGGTCAAAATATGTATCTACCAGGGCTCGAACCTGGGACCTTCCGCGAGTAAAGCGGACGTGATAATCACTACACCATAGAGACGTCGTAATGCTGAGTTTTCCAAGAGACCTAGCTTTTTTATGCCCAATCACGATGGACAAAATATGTATCTAACAGGGCTCGAACCTGGGACCTTCCGCGTGTAAAGTTGACGTGATAACCACTACACCATAAACACGTAGTAATGCTGAGTTTTCCAAGAGACCTAGCTTTTTTATGCCCAATCACGATGGTCAAAATATGTATCTACCTGGGCTCGAACCTGGGACCTTCCGAGTGTAAAGCGGACGGGATAACCACTACACCATAAATATGTAGTAATGCTGAGTTTTCCAAGAGACCTAGCTTTTTTATGCCCAATCACGATGGACAAAATATGTATCTAACAGGGCTCGAACCTGGGACCTTGCACGGGTTAGGCGGACGTGATAACCACTACACCATATATACGTAGTAATACTGAGTTTTCCGAGAGATCTAGCTAATTTTTATGCCCAATCACGATGGACAAAACATGTATCAACCAGGGGTTGAACATGGGACTTTCCGCGTGTAAAGCGGACGCGATAACCACTAAACCATAGATACGTAGTAATACTGAGTTTTCCAAGAGACCTAGCTTTTTTATGTCCTATCACGATGGTCAAAATATGTATCTACCAGGGCTTGAACCTGGGACCTTCCGCGTGTAAAGCGGACGTGATAACCACTACAACATAGATACGTAGTAATGCTGAAATTTCCAAGAGACCTAGCTTTTTTATGCCCAATCACGATGGACAAAATATGTGTCTACCAGGGCTCGAACCTGGGACCTTCCCCGTGTAAAGCGGACGTGATAACCACTACACCATAGATACGTAGTAGCTCTGAGTTTTCCAAGAGACCTAGCTTTTTTATGCCCAATCACGATGGACAAAATATGTATCTACCAGGGCTCAAACCTGGGACCTTCCGCGTGTTAGGCGGACGTGATAACCACTACACCACAGATACGTAGTAATACTGAGATTTCCGAGAGATCTAGCTTATTTTTATGCCCAATCACGATGGACAAAACATGTATCTACCAGGGCTCGAACATGGGACCTTAAGCGTGTAAAGCGGACGTGATAACCACTACACCATAGATACGTATTAATGCTAAGTTTTCCAAGAGACCTAGCTTTTATGCCCAATCACGATGGACACAATATGCATCTACCAGCGCTCGAACCTGGGACCTTCCACGTGTTAGGCGGACGTGATAACCACTACACCATATATACGTAGTTATACTGAGTTTTCCGAGAGATCTAGCTAATTTTTATGCCCAATCACAATGGTCAAAATATGTATCTACCAGGGCTCGAACCTGGGACCTTCCGCGAGTAAAGCGGACGTGATAATCACTACACCATAGAGACGTCGTAATGCTGAGTTTTCCAAGAGACTTAGCTTTTTTATGCCCAATCACGATGGACAAAATATGTATCTAACAGGGCTCGAACCTGGGACCTTCCGCGTGTAAAGTTGACGTGATAACCACTACACCATAAACACGTAGTAATGCTGAGTTTTCCAAGAGACCTAGCTTTTTTATGCCCAATCACGATGGTCAAAATATGTATCTACCTGGGCTCGAACCTGGGACCTTCCGAGTGTAAAGCGGACGTGATAACCACTACACCATAAATACGTAGTAATGCTGAGTTTTCCAAGAGACCTAGCTTTTTTATGCCCAATCACGATGGACAAAATATGTATCTAACAGGGCTCGAACCTGGGACCTTGCACGGGTTAGGCGGACGTGATAACCACTACACCATATATACGTAGTAATACTGAGTTTTCCGAGAGATCTAGCTAATTTTTATGCCCAATCACGATGGACAAAACATGTATCAACCAGGGGTTGAACATGGGACCTCCCGCGTGTAAAGCGGACGCGATAACCACTAAACCATAGATACGTAGTAATACTGAGTTTTCCAAGAGACCTAGCTTTTTATGTCCTATCACGATGGTCAAAATATGTATCTACCAGGGCTTGAACCTGGGACCTTCCGCGTGTAAAGCGGACGTGATAACCACTACAACATAGATACGTAGTAATGCTGAAATTTCCAAGAGACCTAGCTTTTTTATGCCCAATCACGATGGACAAAATATGTGTCTACCAGGGCTCGAACCTGGGACCTTCCCCGTGTAAAGCGGACGTGATAACCACTACACCATAGATACGTAGTAGCGCTGAGTTTTCCAAGAGACCTAGCTTTTTTATGCCCAATCACGATGGACAAAATATGTATCTACCAGGGCTCAAACCTGGGACCTTCCGCGTGTTAGGCGGACGTGATAACCACTACACCACAGATACGTAGTAATACTGAGATTTCCGAGAGATCTAGCTTATTTTTATGCCCAATCACGATGGACAAAACATGTATCTACCAGGGCTCGAACATGGGACCTTAAGCGTGTAAAGTGGACGTGATAACCACTACACCATAGATACGTATTAATGCTAAGTTTTCCAAGAGACCTAGCTTTTTTATGCCCAATCACGATGGACACAATATGCATCTACCAGCGCTCGAACCTGGGACCTTCCACGTGTTAGGCGGACGTGATAACCACTACACCATATATACGTAGTTTTACTGAGTTTTCCGAGAGATCTAGCTAATTTTTATGCCCAATCACGATGGTCAAAATATGTATCTACCAGGGCTCGAACCTGGGACCTTCCGCGAGTAAAGCGGACGTGATAATCACTACACCATAGAGACGTCGTAATGCTGAGTTTTCCAAGAGACCTAGCTTTTTTATGCCCAATCACGATGGACAAAATATGTATCTAACAGGGCTCGAACCTGGGACCTTCCGAGTGTAAAGCGGACGTGATAACCACTACACCATAAATACGTAGTAATGCTGAGTTTTCCAAGAGACCTAGCTTTTTTATGCCCAATCACGATGGACAAAATATGTATCTAACAGGGCTCGAACCTGGGACCTTCCGCGTGTAAAGCGGACGTGATAACCACTACACCATAAATACATAGTAATGCTGAGTTTTCCAAGAGACCTAGCTTTTTTATGCCCAATCACGATGGTCAAAATATGTATCTACCTGGGCTCGAACCTGGGACCTTCCGCGTGTAAAGCGGACGTGATAACCACTACACCATAGATACTTAGTAATACTGAGTTTTCCAAGAAACCTAGCTTTTTTATGCCCAATCACGATGGTCAAAATATGGATCTACCTGGGCTCGAACCTGGGACCTTCCGAGTGTAAAGCGGACGTGATAACCACTACACCATAAATACGTAGTAATGCTGAGTTTTCCAAGAGACCTAGCTTTTTTATGCCCAATCACGATGGACAAAATATGTATCTAACAGGGCTCGAACCTGGGACCTTCCGCGTGTAAAGCGGACGTGATAACCACTACACCATAAATACATAGTAATGCTGAGTTTTCCAAGAGACCTAGCTTTTTTATGCCCAATCACGATGGTCAAAATATGTATCTACCAGGGCTCGAACCTGGGACCTTCCGCGTGTAAAGCGGACGTGATAACCACTACACCATAAATACGTAGTAATGCTGAGTTTTCCAAGAGACCTAGCTTTTTTATGCCCAATCACGATGGACAAAATATGTGTCTAACAGGGCTCGAACCTGGGACCTTGCACGGGTTAGGCGGACGTGATAACCACTACACCATAAATACGTAGTAATGCTGAGTTTTCCAAGAGACCTAGCTTTTTTATGCCCAATCACGATGGTCAAAATATGTATCTACCTGGGCTCGAACCTGGGACCTTCCGCGTGTAAAGCGGACGTGATAACCACTACACCATAGATACGTAGTAATACTGAGTTTTCCAAGAAACCTAGCTTTTTTTATGTCCTATCACGATGGTCAAAATATGTATCTACCAGGGCTCGAACCTGGGACCTTCCGCGTGTAAAGCGGACGTGATAACCACTACACCATAAATACGTAGTAATGCTAAGTTTTCCAAGAGACCTAGCTTTTTTATGCCCAATCACGATGGACAAAATATGTATCTAACAGGGCTCGAACCTGGGACCTTGCACGGGTTAGGCGGACGTGATAACCACTACATCATATATACGTATTAATACTGAGTTTTCCGAGAGATCTAGCTAATTTTAAAGGTGCATTTTCATGCTCGCTAGTAGCGGGCAAATCCGGCGTAAGCTTTCAAATTTCGCGGGCATTTTTGACAGCTAGATTATTTGGATTTCCGCTTCCGCTATACGCGTTTTTTATTTTCACGCTTGCTCATTTGTTACCAGATGGCGCCATGTCTGTGCGGGGAGGCCAAAAACTATATTTTAGAATCGCTCTGAATGGCTGAAATAAGTCACGTGGTGTTCAGCTTTAGCGGATTTGAAAAGCTAAAGCGGGAAATATCTGTTTCGATTTGATCGGCGCGGAGAGAGAAAATCCGCTTAAGCTTTAAACTTTCAGCGGAATATTTCTGCTTTCGCGAGCATGAAAACGACTCAAGCGTGTAGCGACAGCGGATTTTTAGTGTATTTTGCCCGCTACTAGCGAGCATGAAAATGCACCTTTATGCCCAATCACGATGGACAAAACATGTATCAACCAGGGGTTGAACATGGGACCTTCCGCGTGTAAAGCGGACGCGATAACCACTAAACCATAGATACGTAGTAATACTGAGTTTTCCAAGAGCCCTAGCTTTTTTATGTCCTATCACGATGGTCAAAATATGTATCTACCAGGGCTCGAACCTGGGACCTTCCGCGTGTAAAGCGGACGTGATAACCACTACAACATAGATACGTAGTAATGCTGAAATTTCCAAGAGACCTAGCTTTTTTATGCCCAATCACGATGGACAAAATATGTGTCTACCAGGGCTCGAACCTGGGACCTTCCCCGTGTAAAGCGGACGTGATAACCACTACACCATAGATACGTAGTAGCGCTGAGTTTTCCAAGAGACCTAACTTTTTTATGCCCAATCACGATGGACAAAATATGTATCTACCAGGGCTCAAACCTGGGACCTTCCGCGTGTTAGGCGGACGTGATAACCACTACACCACAGATACGTAGTAATACTGAGATTTCCGAGAGATCTAGCTTATTTTTATGCCCAATCACGATGGACAAAACATGTATCTACCAGGGCTCGAACATGGGACCTTAAGCGTGTAAAGCGGACGTGATAACCACTACACCATAGATACGTATTAATGCTATGTTTTCCAAGAGACCTAGCTTTTTTATGCCCAATCACGATGGACACAGTATGCATCTACCAGCGCTCGAACCTGGGACCTTCCACGTGTTAGGCGGACGTGATAACCACTACACCATATATACGTAGTTATACTGAGTTTTCCGAGAGATCTAGCTAATTTTTATGCCCAATCACAATGGTCAAAATATGTATCTACCAGGGCTCGAACCTGGGACCTTCCGCGTGTTAGGCGGACGTGATAACCACTACACCATATATACGTAGTTTTACTGAGTTTTCCGAGAGATCTAGCTAATTTTTATGCCCAATCACGATGGTCAAAATATGTATCTACCAGGGCTCGAACCTGGGACCTTCCGCGAGTAAAGCGGACGTGATAATCACTACACCATAGAGACGTCGTAATGCTGAGTTTTCCAAGAGACCTAGCTTTTTTATGCCCAATCACGATGGACAAAATATGTATCTAACAGGGCTCGAACCTGGGACCTTCCGAGTGTAAAGCGGACGTGATAACCACTACACCATAAATACGTAGTAATGCTGAGTTTTCCAAGAGACCTAGCTTTTTTATGCCCAATCACGATGGACAAAATATGTATCTAACAGGGCTCGAACCTGGGACCTTCCGCGTGTAAAGCGGACGTGATAACCACTACACCATAAATACATAGTAATGCTGAGTTTTCCAAGAGACCTAGCTTTTTTATGCCCAATCACGATGGTCAAAATATGTATCTACCTGGGCTCGAACCTGGGACCTTCCGCGTGTAAAGCGGACGTGATAACCACTACACCATAGATACTTAGTAATACTGAGTTTTCCAAGAAACCTAGCTTTTTTATGCCCAATCACGATGGTCAAAATATGTATCTACCTGGGCTCGAACCTGGGACCTTCCGAGTGTAAAGCGGACGTGATAACCACTACACCATAAATACGTAGTAATGCTGAGTTTTCCAAGAGACCTAGCTTTTTTATGCCCAATCACGATGGACAAAATATGTATCTAACAGGGCTCGAACCTGGGACCTTCCGCGTGTAAAGCGGACGTGATAACCACTACACCATAAATACATAGTAATGCTGAGTTTTCCAAGAGACCTAGCTTTTTTATGCCCAATCACGATGGTCAAAATATGTATCTACCAGGGCTCGAACCTGGGACCTTCCGCGTGTAAAGCGGACGTGATAACCACTACACCATAAATACGTAGTAATGCTGAGTTTTCCAAGAGACCTAGCTTTTTTATGCCCAATCACGATGGACAAAATATGTATCTAACAGGGCTCGAACCTGGGACCTTGCACGGGTTAGGCGGACGTGATAACCACTACACCATAAATACGTAGTAATGCTGAGTTTTCCAAGAGACCTAGCTTTTTTATGCCCAATCACGATGGTCAAAATATGTATCTACCTGGGCTCGAACCTGGGACCTTCCGCGTGTAAAGCGGACGTGATAACCACTACACCATAGATACGTAGTAATACTGAGTTTTCCAAGAAACCTAGCTTTTTTTATGTCCTATCACGATGGTCAAAATATGTATCTACCAGGGCTCGAACCTGGGACCTTCCGCGTGTAAAGCGGACGTGATAACCACTACACCATAAATACGTAGTAATGCTAAGTTTTCCAAGAGACCTAGCTTTTTTATGCCCAATCACGATGGACAAAATATGTATCTAACAGGGCTCGAACCTGGGACCTTGCACGGGTTAGGCGGACGTGATAACCACTACATCATATATACGTATTAATACTGAGTTTTCCGAGAGATCTAGCTAATTTTTATGCCCAATCACGATGGACAAAACATGTATCAACCAGGGGTTGAACATGGGACCTTCCGCGTGTAAAGCGGACGCGATAACCACTAAACCATAGATACGTAGTAATACTGAGTTTTCCAAGAGACCTAGCTTTTTTATGTCCTATCACGATGGTCAAAATATGTATCTACCAGGGCTCGAACCTGGGACCTTCCGCGTGTAAAGCGGACGTGATAACCACTACAACATAGATACGTAGTAATGCTGAAATTTCCAAGAGACCTAGCTTTTTTATGCCCAATCACGATGGACAAAATATGTGTCTACCAGGGCTCGAACCTGGGACCTTCCCCGTGTAAAGCGGACGTGATAACCACTACACCATAGATACGTAGTAGCGCTGAGTTTTCCAAGAGACCTAACTTTTTTATGCCCAATCACGATGGACAAAATATGTATCTACCAGGGCTCAAACCTGGGACCTTCCGCGTGTTAGGCGGACGTGATAACCACTACACCACAGATACGTAGTAATACTGAGATTTCCGAGAGATCTAGCTTATTTTTATGCCCAATCACGATGGACAAAACATGTATCTACCAGGGCTCGAACATGGGACCTTAAGCGTGTAAAGCGGACGTGATAACCACTACACCATAGATACGTATTAATGCTAAGTTTTCCAAGAGACCTAGCTTTTTTATGCCCAATCACGATGGACACAGTATGCATCTACCAGCGCTCGAACCTGGGACCTTCCACGTGTTAGGCGGACGTGATAACCACTACACCATATATACGTAGTTATACTGAGTTTTCCGAGAGATCTAGCTAATTTTTATGCCCAATCACAATGGTCAAAATATGTATCTACCAGGGCTCGAACCTGGGACCTTCCGCGTGTTAGGCGGACGTGATAACCACTACACCATATATACGTAGTTTTACTGAGTTTTCCGAGAGATCTAGCTAATTTTTATGCCCAATCACGATGGTCAAAATATGTATCTACCAGGGCTCGAACCTGGGACCTTCCGCGAGTAAAGCGGACGTGATAATCACTACACCATAGAGACGTCGTAATGCTGAGTTTTCCAAGAGACCTAGCTTTTTTATGCCCAATCACGATGGACAAAATATGTATCTAACAGGGCTCGAACCTGGGACCTTCCGAGTGTAAAGCGGACGTGATAACCACTACACCATAAATACGTAGTAATGCTGAGTTTTCCAAGAGACCTAGCTTTTTTATGCCCAATCACGATGGACAAAATATGTATCTAACAGGGCTCGAACCTGGGACCTTCCGCGTGTAAAGCGGACGTGATAACCACTACACCATAAATACATAGTAATGCTGAGTTTTCCAAGAGACCTAGCTTTTTTATGCCCAATCACGATGGTCAAAATATGTATCTACCTGGGCTCGAACCTGGGACCTTCCGCGTGTAAAGCGGACGTGATAACCACTACACCATAGATACTTAGTAATACTGAGTTTTCCAAGAAACCTAGCTTTTTTATGCCCAATCACGATGGTCAAAATATGTATCTACCTGGGCTCGAACCTGGGACCTTCCGAGTGTAAAGCGGACGTGATAACCACTACACCATAAATACGTAGTAATGCTGAGTTTTCCAAGAGACCTAGCTTTTTTATGCCCAATCACGATGGACAAAATATGTATCTAACAGGGCTCGAACCTGGGACCTTCCGCGTGTAAAGCGGACGTGATAACCACTACACCATAAATACATAGTAATGCTGAGTTTTCCAAGAGACCTAGCTTTTTTATGCCCAATCACGATGGTCAAAATATGTATCTACCAGGGCTCGAACCTGGGACCTTCCGCGTGTAAAGCGGACGTGATAACCACTACACCATAAATACGTAGTAATGCTGAGTTTTCCAAGAGACCTAGCTTTTTTATGCCCAATCACGATGGACAAAATATGTATCTAACAGGGCTCGAACCTGGGACCTTGCTCGGGTTAGGCGGACGTGATAACCACTACACCATAAATACGTAGTAATGCTGAGTTTTCCAAGAGACCTAGCTTTTTTATGCCCAATCACGATGGTCAAAATATGTATCTACCTGGGCTCGAACCTGGGACCTTCCGCGTGTAAAGCGGACGTGATAACCACTACACCATAGATACGTAGTAATACTGAGTTTTCCAAGAAACCTAGCTTTTTTTATGTCCTATCACGATGGTCAAAATATGTATCTACCAGGGCTCGAACCTGGGACCTTCCGCGTGTAAAGCGGACGTGATAACCACTACACCATAAATACGTAGTAATGCTAAGTTTTCCAAGAGACCTAGCTTTTTTATGCCCAATCACGATGGACAAAATATGTATCTAACAGGGCTCGAACCTGGGACCTTGCACGGGTTAGGCGGACGTGATAACCACTACATCATATATACGTATTAATACTGAGTTTTCCGAGAGATCTAGCTAATTTTTATGCCCAATCACGATGGACAAAACATGTATCAACCAGGGGTTGAACATGGGACCTTCCGCGTGTAAAGCGGACGCGATAACCACTAAACCATAGATACGTAGTAATACTGAGTTTTCCAAGAGACCTAGCTTTTTTATGTCCTATCACGATGGTCAAAATATGTATCTACCAGGGCTCGAACCTGGGACCTTCCGCGTGTAAAGAGGACGTGATAACCACTACAACATAGATACGTAGTAATGCTGAAATTTCCAAGAGACCTAGCTTTTTTATGCCCAATCACGATGGACAAAATATGTGTCTACCAGGGCTCGAACCTGGGACCTTCCCCGTGTAAAGCGGACGTGATAACCACTACACCATAGATACGTAGTAGCGCTGAGTTTTCCAAGAGACCTAACTTTTTTATGCCCAATCACGATGGACAAAATATGTATCTACCAGGGCTCAAACCTGGGACCTTCCGCGTGTTAGGCGGACGTGATAACCACTACACCACAGATACGTAGTAATACTGAGATTTCCGAGAGATCTAGCTTATTTTTATGCCCAATCACGATGGACAAAACATGTATCTACCAGGGCTCGAACATGGGACCTTAAGCGTGTAAAGCGGACGTGATAACCACTACACCATAGATACGTATTAATGCTAAGTTTTCCAAGAGACCTAGCTTTTTTATGCCCAATCACGATGGACACAGTATGCATCTACCAGCGCTCGAACCTGGGACCTTCCACGTGTTAGGCGGACGTGATAACCACTACACCATATATACGTAGTTATACTGAGTTTTCCGAGAGATCTAGCTAATTTTTATGCCCAATCACAATGGTCAAAATATGTATCTACCAGGGCTCGAACCTGGGACCTTCCGCGTGTTAGGCGGACGTGATAACCACTACACCACAGATACTTAGCAATGCTGAGTTTTCCGAGAGACCTAGCTTTTTTATGCCCAATCACGATGGACAAAATATGTATCTAACAGGGCTCGAACCTGGGACCTTCCGCGTGTAAAGCGGACGTGATAACCACTACACCATAAATACATAGTAATGCTGAGTTTTCCAAGAGACCTAGCTTTTTTATGCCCAATCACGATGGTCAAAATATGTATCTACCAGGGCTCGAACCTGGGACCTTCCGCGTGTAAAGCGGACGTGATAACCACTACACCATAAATACGTAGTAATGCTGAGTTTTCCAAGAGACCTAGCTTTTTTATGCCCAATCACGATGGACAAAATATGTATCTAACAGGGCTCGAACCTGGGACCTTGCACGGGTTAGGCGGACGTGATAACCACTACACCATAAATACGTAGTAATGCTGAGTTTTCCAAGAGACCTAGCTTTTTTATGCCCAATCACGATGGTCAAAATATGTATCTACCTGGGCTCGAACCTGGGACCTTCCGCGTGTAAAGCGGACGTGATAACCACTACACCATAGATACGTAGTAATACTGAGTTTTCCAAGAAACCTAGCTTTTTTTATGTCCTATCACGATGGTCAAAATATGTATCTACCAGGGCTCGAACCTGGGACCTTCCGCGTGTAAAGCGGACGTGATAACCACTACACCATAAATACGTAGTAATGCTAAGTTTTCCAAGAGACCTAGCTTTTTTATGCCCAATCACGATGGACAAAATATGTATCTAACAGGGCTCGAACCTGGGACCTTGCACGGGTTAGGCGGACGTGATAACCACTACATCATATATACGTATTAATACTGAGTTTTCCGAGAGATCTAGCTAATTTTTATGCCCAATCACGATGGACAAAACATGTATCAACCAGGGGTTGAACATGGGACCTTCCGCGTGTAAAGCGGACGCGATAACCACTAAACCATAGATACGTAGTAATACTGAGTTTTCCAAGAGACCTAGCTTTTTTATGTCCTATCACGATGGTCAAAATATGTATCTACCAGGGCTCGAACCTGGGACCTTCCGCGTGTAAAGCGGACGTGATAACCACTACAACATAGATACGTAGTAATGCTGAAATTTCCAAGAGACCTAGCTTTTTTATGCCCAATCACGATGGACAAAATATGTGTCTACCAGGGCTCGAACCTGGGACCTTCCCCGTGTAAAGCGGACGTGATAACCACTACACCATAGATACGTAGTAGCGCTGAGTTTTCCAAGAGACCTAACTTTTTTATGCCCAATCACGATGGACAAAATATGTATCTACCAGGGCTCAAACCTGGGACCTTCCGCGTGTTAGGCGGACGTGATAACCACTACACCACAGATACGTAGTAATACTGAGATTTCCGAGAGATCTAGCTTATTTTTATGCCCAATCACGATGGACAAAACATGTATCTACCAGGGCTCGAACATGGGACCTTAAGCGTGTAAAGCGGACGTGATAACCACTACACCATAGATACGTATTAATGCTAAGTTTTCCAAGAGACCTAGCTTTTTTATGCCCAATCACGATGGACACAGTATGCATCTACCAGCGCTCGAACCTGGGACCTTCCACGTGTTAGGCGGACGTGATAACCACTACACCATATATACGTAGTTATACTGAGTTTTCCGAGAGATCTAGCTAATTTTTATGCCCAATCACAATGGTCAAAATATGTATCTACCAGGGCTCGAACCTGGGACCTTCCGCGTGTTAGGCGGACGTGATAACCACTACACCACAGATACGTAGTAATACTAAGATTTCCGAGAGATCTAGCTTATTTTTATGCCCAATCACGATGGACAAAACATGTATCTACCAGGGCTCGAACATGGGACCTTAAGCGTGTAAAGCGGACGTGATAACCACTACACCATAGATACGTATTAATGCTAAGTTTTCCAAGAGACCTAGCTTTTTTATGCCCAATCACGATGGACACAATATGCATCTACCAGCGCTCGAACCTGGGACCTTCCACGTGTTAGGCGGACGTGATAACCACTACACCATATATACGTAGTTATACTGAGTTTTCCGAGAGATCTAGCTAATTTTTATGCCCAATCACGATGGTCAAAATATGTATCTACCAGGGCTCGAACCTGGGACCTTCCGCGAGTAAAGCGGACGTGATAATCACTACACCATAGAGACGTCGTAATGCTGAGTTTTCAAAGAGACCTAGCTTTTTTATGCCCAATCACGATGGACAAAATATGTATCTAACAGGGCTCGAACCTGGGACCTTCCGCGTGTAAAGTTGACGTGATAACCACTACACCATAAACACGTAGTAATGCTGAGTTTTCCAAGAGACCTAGCTTTTTTATGCCCAATCACGATGGTCAAAATATGTATCTACCTGGGCTCGAACCTGGGACCTTCCGAGTGTAAAGCGGACGTGATAACCACTACACCATAGATACGTTGTAGCGCTGAGTTTTCCAAGAGACCTAGCTTTTTTATGCCCAATCACGATGGACAAAATATGTATCTACCAGGGCTCAAACCTGGGACCTTCCGCGTGTTAGGTGGACGTGATAACCACTACACCACAGATACGTAGTAATACTGAGATTTCCGAGAGATCTAGCTTATTTTTATGCCCAATCACGATGGACAAAACATGTATCTACCAGGGCTCGAACATGGGACCTTAAGCGTGTAAAGAGGACGTGATAACCACTACACCATAGATACGTAGTAATGCTAAGTTTTCCAAGAGACCTAGCTTTTTTATGCCCAATCACGATGGACAAAATATGTGTCTACCAGGGCTCGAACCTGGGACCTTCCCCGTGTAAAGCGGACGTGATAACCACTACACCATAGATACGTACTAGCGCTGAGTTTTCCAAGAGACCTAGCTTTTTTATGCCCAATCACGATGGACAAAATATGTATCTACCAGGGCTCAAACCTGGGACCTTCCGCGTGTTAGGCGGACGTGATAACCACTACACCACAGATACGTAGTAATACTGAGATTTCCGAGAGATATAGCTTATTTTTATGCCCAATCACGATGGACAAAACATGTATCTACCAGGGCTCGAACATGGGACCTTAAGCGTGTAAAGCGGACGTGATAACCACTACACCATAGATACGTATTAATGCTAAGTTTTCCAAGAGACCTAGCTTTTTTATGCCCAATCACGATGGACACAATATGCATTCACCAGCGCTCGAACCTGGGACCTTCCACGTGTTAGGCGGACGTGATAACCACTACACCATATATACGTAGTTATACTGAGTTTTCCGAGAGATCTAGCTAATTTTTATGCCCAATCACGATGGTCAAAATATGTATCTACCAGGGCTCGAACCTGGGACCTTCCGCGAGTAAAGCGGACGTGATAATCACTACACCGTAGAGACGTCGTAATGCTGAGTTTTCCAAGAGACCTAGCTTTTTTATGCCCAATCACGATGGACAAAATATGTATCTAACAGGGCTCGAACCTGGGACCTTCCGCGTGTAAAGTTGACGTGATAACCACTACACCATAAACACGTAGTAATGCTGAGTTTTCCAAGAGACCTAGCTTTTTTATGCCCAATCACGATGGTCAAAATATGTATCTACCTGGGCTCGAACCTGGGACCTTCCGAGTGTAAAGCGGACGTGATAACCACTACACCATAAATACGTAGTAATGCTGAGTTTTCCAAGAGACCTAGCTTTTTTATGCCCAATCACGATGGACAAAATATGTATCTAACAGGGCTCGAACCTGGGACCTTCCGCGTGTAAAGCGGACGTGATAACCACTACACCATAAATACATAGTAATGCTGAGTTTTCCAAGAGACCTAGCTTTTTTATGCCCAATCACGATGGTTAAAATATGTATCTACCTGGGCTCGAACCTGGGACCTTCCGCGTGTAAAGCGGACGTGATAACCACTACACCATAGATACGTAGTAATACTGAGTTTTCCAAGAAACCTAGCTTTTTTTATGTCCTATCACGATGGTCAAAATATGTATCTACCAGGGCTCGAACCTGGGACCTTCCGCGTGTAAAGCGGACGTGATAACAACTACACCATAAATACGTAGTAATGCTGAGTTTTCCAAGAGACCTAGCTTTTTTATGCCCAATCACGATGGACAAAATATGTATCTAACAGGGCTCGAACCTGGGACCTTGCACGGGTTAGGCGGACGTGATAACCACTACACCATATATACGTAGTAATACTGAGTTTTCCGAGAGATCTAGCTAATTATTATGCCCAATCACGATGGACAAAACATGTATCAACCAGGGGTTGAACATGGGACCTTCCGCGTGTAAAGCGGACGCGATAACCACTAAACCATAGATACGTAGTAATGCTAAGTTTTCCAAGAGACCTAGCTTTTTTATGCCCAATCACGATGGACAAAATATGTGTCTACCAGGGCTCGAACCTGGGACCTTCCCCGTGTAAAGCGGACGTGATAACCACTACACCATAGATACGTAGTAGCGCTGAGTTTTCCAAGAGACCTAGCTTTTTTATGCCCAATCACGATGGACACAATATGCATCTACCAGCGCTCGAACCTGGGACCTTCCACGTGTTAGGCGGACGTGATAACCACTACACCATATATACGTAGTTATACTGAGTTTTCCGAGAGATCTAGCTAATTTTTATGCCCAATCACGATGGACAAAATATGTATCTAACAGGGCTCGAACCTGGGACCTTGCACAGGTTAGGCGGACGTGATAACCACTACACCATATATACGTAGTAATACTGAGTTTTCCGAGAGATCTAGCTAATTTTTATGCCCAATCACGATGGACAAAACATATATCAACCAGGGGTTGAACATGCGACCTTCCGCGTGTAAAGCGGATGCGATAACGACTAAACCATAGATACGTAGTAATACTGAGTTTTCCAAGAGACCTAGCTTTTTTATGTCCTATCACGATGGTCAAAATATGTATCTACCAGGGCTTGAACCTGGGACCTTCCGCGTGTAAAGCGGACGTAATAGCCACTACAACATAGATACGTAGTAATGCTGAAATTTCCAAGAGACCTAGCTTTTTTATGCCCAATCACGATGGACAAAATATGTGTCTACCAGGGCTCGAACCTGGGACCTTCCCCGTGTAAAGCGGACGTGATAACCACTACACCATAGATACGTAGTAGCGCTGAGTTTTCCAAGAGACCTAGCTTTTTTATGCCCAATCACGATGGACAAAATATGTATCTACCAGGGCTCAAACCTGGGACCTTCCGCGTGTTAGGCGGACGTGATAACCACTACACCACAGATACGTAGTAATACTGAGATTTCCGAGAGATCTAGCTTATTTTTATGCCCAATCACGATGGACAAAACATGTATCTACCAGGGCTCGAACATGGGACCTTAAGCGTGTAAAGCGGACGTGATAACCACTACACCATAGATACGTATTAATGCTAAGTTTTCCAAGAGACCTAGCTTTTTTATGCCCAATCACGATGGACACAATACGCATCTACCAGCGCTCGAACCTGGGACCTTCCACGTGTTAGGCGGACGTGATAACCACTACACCATATATACGTAGTTATACTGAGTTTTCCGAGAGATCTAGCTAATTTTTATGCCCAATCACGATGGTCAAAATATGTATCTACCAGGGCTCGAACCTGGGACCTTCCGCGAGTAAAGCGGACGTGATAACCACTACACCATAAACACGTAGTAATGCTGAGTTTTCCAAGAGACCTAGCTTTTTTATGCCCAATCACGATGGTCAAAATATGTATCTACCTGGGCCCGAACCTGGGACCTTCCGAGTGTAAAGCGGACGTGATAACCACTACACCATAAATACGTAGTAATGTTGAGTTTTCCAAGAGACCTAGCTTTTTTATGCCCAATCACGATGGACAAAATATGTATCTAACAGGGCTCGAACCTGGGACCTTCCGCGTGTAAAGCGGACGTGATAACCACTACACCATAAATACATAGTAATGCTGAGTTTTCCAAGAGACCTAGCTTTTTTATGCCCAATCACGATGGTAAAATATGTATCTACCTGGGCTCGAACCTGGGACCTTCCGCGTGTAAAGCGGACGTGATAACCACTACACCATAGATACGTAGTAATACTGAGTTTTCCAAGAAACCTAGCTTTTTTTATGTCCTATCACGATGGTCAAAATATGTATCTACCAGGGCTCGAACCTGGGACCTTCCGCGTGTAAAGCGGACGTGATAACCACTACACCATAAATACGTAGTAATGCTGAGTTTTCCAAGAGACCTAGCTTTTTTATGTCCTATCACAATGGTCAAAATATGTATCTACCAGGGCTTGAACCTGGGACCTTATGCGTGTAAAGCGGACGTGATAACCACTACAACATAGATACGTAGTAATGCTGAAATTTCCAAGAGACCTAGCTTTTTTATGCCCAATCACGATGGACAAAATATGTGTCTACCATGGCTCGAACCTGGGACCTTCCGCGTGTTAGGCGGACGTGATAACCACTACACCATAGATACGTAGTAGCGCTGAGTTTTCCAAGAGACCTAGCTTTTTTATGCCCAATCACGATGGACAAAATATGTATCTACCAGGGCTCAAACCTGGGACCTTCCGCGTGTTAGGCGGACGTGATAACCACTACACCACAGATACGTAGTAATACTGAGATTTTCGAGAGATCTAGCTTATTTTTATGCCCAATCACGATGGACAAAACATGTATCTACCAGGGCTCGAACATGGGACCTTAAGCGTGTAAAGCGGACGTGATAACCACTACACCATAGATACGTAGTAATGCTAAGTTTTCCAAGAGACCTAGCTTTTTTATGCCCAATCACGATGGACAAAATATGTGTCTACCAGGGCTCGAACCTGGGACCTTCCCCGTGTAAAGCGGACGTGATAACCACTACACCATAGATACGTAGTAATGCTAAGTTTTCCAAGAGACCTAGCTTTTTTATGCCCAATCACGATGGACAAAATATGCATCTACCAGCGCTCGAACCTGTGACCTTCCACGTGTTAGGCGGACGTGATAACCACTACACCATATATACATAGTTATACTGAGTTTTCCGAGAGATCTAGCTAATTTTTATGCCCAATCACGATGGTCAAAATATGTATCTACCAGGGCTCGAACCTGGGACCTTCCGCGAGTAAAGCGGACGTGATAACAACTACACCATAGAGACGTCGTAATGCTGAGTTTTCCAAGAGACCTAGCTTTTTTATGCCCAATCACGATGGACAAAATATGTATCTTACAGGGCTCGAACCTGGGACCTTGCACGTGTTAGGCGGACGTGATAACCACTACACCATATATAAGTAGTAATACTGAGATTTCCGAGAGATCTAGCTTATTTTTATGCCCAATCACGATGGACAAAAAATGTATCTACCAGGGCTCGAACCTGGGACCTTCCGCGTGTAAAGTTGACGTGATAACCACTACACCATAAACACGTAGTAATGCTGAGTTTTCCAAGAGACCTAGCTTTTTTATGCCCAATCACGATGGTCAAAATATGTATCTACCTGGGCTCGAACCTGGGACCTTCCGAGTGTAAAGCGGACGTGATAACCACTACACCATAGATACGTATTAATGCTAAGTTTTCCAAGAGACCTAGCTTTTTTATGCCCAATCACGATGGACACAATATGCATCTACCAGCGCTCGAACCTGGGACCTTCCACGTGTTAGGCGGACGTGATAACCACTACACCATAGATACGTAGTAATGCTAAGTTTTCCAAGAGACCTAGCTTTTTTATGCCCAATCACGATGGACAAAATATGTATCTACCTGGGCTCGAACCTGGCACCTTCCGAGTGTAAAGCGGACTTGATAACCACTACACCATAGATACGTATTAATGCTAAGTTTTCCAAGAGACCTAGCTTTTTTATGCCCAATCACGATGGACACAATATGCATCTACCTGGGCTCGAACCTGGGACCTTCCGAGTGTAAAGCGGACGTGATAACCACTACACCATAAATACGTAGTAATGCTAAGTTTTCCAAGAGACCTAGCTTTTTTATGCCCAATCACGATGGACACAATATGCATCTACCAGCGCTCGAACCTGGGACCTTCCACGTGTTAGGCGGACGTGATAACCACTACACCATATATACGTAGTTATACTGAGTTTTCCGAGAGATCTAGCTAATTTTTATGCCCAATCACGATGGTCAAAATATGTATCTACCAGGGCTCGAACCTGGGACCTTCCGCGAGTAAAGCGGACGTGATAACCACTACACCATAAACACGTAGTAATTTTGAGTTTTCCAAGAGACCTAGCTTTTTTATGCCCAATCACGATGGTCAAAATATGTATCTACCTGGGCTCGAACCTGGGACCTTCCGAGTGTAAAGCGGACGTGATAACCACTACACCATAAATACGTAGTAATGTTGAGTTTTCCAAGAGACCTAGCTTTTTTATGCCCAATCACGATGGACAAAATATGTATCTAACAGGGCTCGAACCTGGGACCTTCCGCGTGTAAAGCGGACGTGATAACCACTACACCATAGATACGTAGTAGCGCTGAGTTTTCCAAAAGACCTAGCTTTTTTATGCCCAATCACGATGGTAAAATATGTATCTACCTGGGCTCGAACCTGGGACCTTCCGCGTGTAAAGCGGACGTGATAACCACTACACCATAGATACGTAGTAATACTGAGTTTTCCAAGAAACCTAGCTTTTTTTATGTCCTATCACGATGGTCAAAATATGTATCTACCAGGGCTCGAACCTGGGACCTTCCGCGTGTAAAGCGGACGTGATAACCACTACACCATAAATACGTAGTAGTGCTGAGTTTTCCAAGAGACCTAGCTTTTTTATGTCCTATCACAATGGTCAAAATATGTATCTACCAGGGCTTGAACCTGGGACCTTCCGCGTGTAAAGCGGACGTGATAACCACTACAACATAGATACGTAGTAATGCTGAAATTTCCAAGAGACCTAGCTTTTTTATGCCCAATCACGATGGACAAAATATGTGTCTACCAGGGCTCGAACCTGGGACCTTCCCCGTGTAAAGCGGACGTGATAACCACTACACCATAGATACGTAGTAGCGCTGAGTTTTCCAAGAGACCTAGCTTTTTTATGCCCAATCACGATGGACAAAATATGTATCTACCAGGGCTCAAACCTGGGACCTTCCGCGTGTTAGGCGGACGTGATAACCACTACACCACAGATACGTAGTAATACTGAGATTTTCGAGAGATCTAGCTTATTTTTATGCCCAATCACGATGGACAAAACATGTATCTACCAGGGCTCGAACATGGGACCTTAAGCGTGTAAAGCGGACGTGATAACCACTACACCATAGATACGTAGTAATGCTAAGTTTTCCAAGAGACCTAGCTTTTTTATGCCCAATCACGATGGACAAAATATGTGTCTACCAGGGCTCGAACCTGGGACCTTCCCCGTGTAAAGCGGACGTGATAACCACTACACCATAGATACGTAGTAATGCTGAGTTTTCCAAGAGACCTAGCTTTTTTATGTCCTATCACAATGGTCAAAATATGTATCTACCAGGGCTTGAACCTGGGACCTTCCGCGTGTAAAGCGGACGTGATAACCACTACAACATAGATACGTAGTAATGCTGAAATTTCCAAGAGACCTAGCTTTTTTATGCCCAATCACGATGGACAAAATATGTGTCTACCAGGGCTCGAACCTGGGACCTTCCCCGTGTAAAGCGGACGTGATAACCACTACACCATAGATACGTAGTAGCGCTGAGTTTTCCAAGAGACCTAGCTTTTTTATGCCCAATCACGATGGACAAAATATGTATCTACCAGGGCTCAAACCTGGGACCTTCCGCGTGTTAGGCGGACGTGATAACCACTACACCACAGATACGTAGTAATACTGAGATTTTCGAGAGATCTAGCTTATTTTTATGCCCAATCACGATGGACAAAATATGTATCTTACAGGGCTCGAACCTGGGACCTTGCACGTGTTAGGCGGACGTGATAACCACTACACCATATATAAGTAGTAATACTGAGATTTCCGAGAGATCTAGCTTATTTTTATGCCCAATCACGATGGACAAAAAATGTATCTACCAGGGCTCGAACCTGGGACCTTCCGCGTGTAAAGTTGACGTGATAACCACTACACCATAAACACGTAGTAATGCTGAGTTTTCCAAGAGACCTAGCTTTTTTATGCCCAATCACGATGGTCAAAATATGTATCTACCTGGGCTCGAACCTGGGACCTTCCGAGTGTAAAGCGGACGTGATAACCACTACACCATAGATACGTATTAATGCTAAGTTTTCCAAGAGACCTAGCTTTTTTATGCCCAATCACGATGGACACAATATGCATCTACCAGCGCTCGAACCTGGGACCTTCCACGTGTTAGGCGGACGTGATAACCACTACACCATAGATACGTAGTAATGCTAAGTTTTCCAAGAGACCTAGCTTTTTTATGCCCAATCACGATGGACAAAATATGTATCTACCTGGGCTCGAACCTGGCACCTTCCGAGTGTAAAGCGGACTTGATAACCACTACACCATAGATACGTATTAATGCTAAGTTTTCCAAGAGACCTAGCTTTTTTATGCCCAATCACGATGGACACAATATGCATCTACCTGGGCTCGAACCTGGGACCTTCCGAGTGTAAAGCGGACGTGATAACCACTACACCATAAATACGTAGTAATGCTAAGTTTTCCAAGAGACCTAGCTTTTTTATGCCCAATCACGATGGACACAATATGCATCTACCAGCGCTCGAACCTGGGACCTTCCACGTGTTAGGCGGACGTGATAACCACTACACCATATATACGTAGTTATACTGAGTTTTCCGAGAGATCTAGCTAATTTTTATGCCCAATCACGATGGTCAAAATATGTATCTACCAGGGCTCGAACCTGGGACGTTCCGCGAGTAAAGCGGACGTGATAACCACTACACCATAAACACGTAGTAATTTTGAGTTTTCCAAGAGACCTAGCTTTTTTATGCCCAATCACGATGGTCAAAATATGTATCTACCTGGGCTCGAACCTGGGACCTTCCGAGTGTAAAGCGGACGTGATAACCACTACACCATAAATACGTAGTAATGTTGAGTTTTCCAAGAGACCTAGCTTTTTTATGCCCAATCACGATGGACAAAATATGTATCTAACAGGGCTCGAACCTGGGACCTTCCGCGTGTAAAGCGGACGTGATAACCACTACACCATAGATACGTAGTAGCGCTGAGTTTTCCAAAAGACCTAGCTTTTTTATGCCCAATCACGATGGTAAAATATGTATCTACCTGGGCTCGAACCTGGGACCTTCCGCGTGTAAAGCGGACGTGATAACCACTACACCATAGATACGTAGTAATACTGAGTTTTCCAAGAAACCTAGCTTTTTTTATGTCCTATCACGATGGTCAAAATATGTATCTACCAGGGCTCGAACCTGGGACCTTCCGCGTGTAAAGCGGACGTGATAACCACTACACCATAAATACGTAGTAGTGCTGAGTTTTCCAAGAGACCTAGCTTTTTTATGTCCTATCACAATGGTCAAAATATGTATCTACCAGGGCTTGAACCTGGGACCTTCCGCGTGTAAAGCGGACGTGATAACCACTACAACATAGATACGTAGTAATGCTGAAATTTCCAAGAGACCTAGCTTTTTTATGCCCAATCACGATGGACAAAATATGTGTCTACCAGGGCTCGAACCTGGGACCTTCCCCGTGTAAAGCGGACGTGATAACCACTACACCATAGATACGTAGTAGCGCTGAGTTTTCCAAGAGACCTAGCTTTTTTATGCCCAATCACGATGGACAAAATATGTATCTACCAGGGCTCAAACCTGGGACCTTCCGCGTGTTAGGCGGACGTGATAACCACTACACCACAGATACGTAGTAATACTGAGATTTTCGAGAGATCTAGCTTATTTTTATGCCCAATCACGATGGACAAAACATGTATCTACCAGGGCTCGAACATGGGACCTTAAGCGTGTAAAGCGGACGTGATAACCACTACACCATAGATACGTAGTAATGCTAAGTTTTCCAAGAGACCTAGCTTTTTTATGCCCAATCACGATGGACAAAATATGTGTCTACCAGGGCTCGAACCTGGGACCTTCCCCGTGTAAAGCGGACGTGATAACCACTACACCATAGATACGTAGTAATGCTGAGTTTTCCAAGAGACCTAGCTTTTTTATGTCCTATCACAATGGTCAAAATATGTATCTACCAGGGCTTGAACCTGGGACCTTCCGCGTGTAAAGCGGACGTGATAACCACTACAACATAGATACGTAGTAATGCTGAAATTTCCAAGAGACCTAGCTTTTTTATGCCCAATCACGATGGACAAAATATGTGTCTACCAGGGCTCGAACCTGGGACCTTCCCCGTGTAAAGCGGACGTGATAACCACTACACCATAGATACGTAGTAGCGCTGAGTTTTCCAAGAGACCTAGCTTTTTTATGCCCAATCACGATGGACAAAATATGTATCTACCAGGGCTCAAACCTGGGACCTTCCGCGTGTTAGGCGGACGTGATAACCACTACACCACAGATACGTAGTAATACTGAGATTTTCGAGAGATCTAGCTTATTTTTATGCCCAATCACGATGGACAAAACATGTATCTACCAGGGCTCGAACATGGGACCTTAAGCGTGTAAAGCGGACGTGATAACCACTACACCATAGATACGTAGTAATGCTAAGTTTTCCAAGAGACCTAGCTTTTTTATGCCCAATCACGATGGACAAAATATGTGTCTACCAGGGCTCGAACCTGGGACCTTCCCCGTGTAAAGCGGACGTGATAACCACTACACCATAGATACGTAGTAATGCTAAGTTTTCCAAGAGACCTAGCTTTTTTATGCCCAATCACGATGGACAAAATATGCATCTACCAGCGCTCGAACCTGTGACCTTCCACGTGTTAGGCGGACGTGATAACCACTACAACATATATACGTAGTTATACTGAGTTTTCCGAGAGATCTAGCTAATTTTTATGCCCAATCACGATGGTCAAAATATGTATCTACCAGGGCTCGAACCTGGGACCTTCCGCGAGTAAAGCGGACGTGATAACAACTACACCATAGAGACGTCGTAATGCTGAGTTTTCCAAGAGACCTAGCTTTTTTATGCCCAATCACGATGGACAAAATATGTATCTTACAGGGCTCGAACCTGGGACCTTGCACGTGTTAGGCGGACGTGATAACCACTACACCATATATAAGTAGTAATACTGAGATTTCCGAGAGATCTAGCTTATTTTTATGCCCAATCACGATGGACAAAAAATGTATCTACCAGGGCTCGAACCTGGGATCTTCCGCGTGTAAAGTTGACGTGATAACCACTACACCATAAACACGTAGTAATGCTGAGTTTTCCAAGAGACCTAGCTTTTTTATGCCCAATCACGATGGACAAAATATGTATCTACCTGGGCTCGAACCTGGGACCTTCCGAGTGTAAAGCGGACGTGATAACCACTACACCATAAATACGTAGTAATGCTGAGTTTTCCAAGAGACCTAGCTTTTTTATGCCCAATCACGATGGACAAAATATGTATCTAACAGGGCTCGAACCTGGGACCTTCCGCGTGTAAAGCGGACGTGATAACCACTACACCATAAATACATAGTAATGCTGAGTTTTCCAAGAGACCTAGCTTTTTTATGCCCAATCACGATGGTCAAAATATGTATCTACCTGGGCTCGAACCTGAGACCTTCCGCGTGTAAAGCGGACGTGATAACCACTACACCATAGATACGTAGTAATACTGAGTTTTCCAAGAAACCTAGCTTTTTTATGTCCTATCACGATGGTCAAAATATGTATCTACCAGGGCTCGAACCTGGGACCTTCCGCGTGTAAAGCGGACGTGATAACCACTACACCATAAATACGTAGTAATGCTGAGTTTTCCAAGAGACCTAGCTTTTTTATGCCCAATCACGATGGACAAAATATGTATCTAACAGGGCTCGAACCTGGGACCTTGCACGGGTTAGGCGGACGTGATAACCACTACACCATATATACGTAGTAATACTAAGTTTTCCGAAAGATCTAGCTAATTTTTATGCCCAATCACGATGGACAAAACATGTATCAACCAGGGCTCGAACATGGGACCTTCCGCGTGTAAAGCGGACGCGATAACCACTAAACCATAGATACGTAGTAATACTGAGTTTTCCAAGAGACCTAGCTTTTTTATGTCCTATCACGATGGTCAAAATATGTATCTACCAGGGCTCGAACCTGGGACCTTCCGCGTGTAAAGCGGACGTGATAACCACTACAACATAGATACGTAGTAATGCTGAAATTTCCAAGAGACCTAGCTTTTTTATGCCCAATCACGATGGACAAAATATGTGTCTACCAGGGCTCGAACCTGGGACCTTCCCCGTGTAAAGCGGACGTGATAACCACTACACCATAGATACGTAGTAGCGCTGAGTTTTCCAAGAGACCTAGCTTTTTTATGCCCAATCACGATGGACAAAATATGTATCTACCAGGGCTCAAACCTGGGACCTTCCGCGTGTTAGGCGGACGTGATAACCACTACACCACAGATACGTAGTAATACTGAGATTTCCGAGAGATCTAGCTTATTTTTATGCCCAATCACGATGGACAAAACATGTATCTACCAGGGCTCGAACATGGGACCTTAAGCGTGTAAAGCGGACGTGATAACCACTACACCATAGATACGTAGTAATGCTAAGTTTTCCAAGAGACCTAGCTTTTTTATGCCCAATCACGATGGACAAAATATGTGTCTACCAGGGCTCGAACCTGGGACCTTCCCCGTGTAAAGCGGACGTGATAACCACAACACCATAGATACGTAGTAGCGCTGAGTTTTCCAAGAGACCTAGCTTTTTTATGCCCAATCACGATGGACAAAATATGTATCTACCGGGGCTCAAACCTGGGACCTTCCGCGTGTTAGGCGGACGTGATAACCACTACACCACAAATACGTAGTAATGCTGAGTTTTCCAAGAGACCTAGCTTTTTTATGCCCAATCACGATGGACAAAATATGTATCTAACAGGGCTCGAACCTGGGACCTTCCGCGTGTAAAGCGGACGTGATAACCACTACACCATAAATACATAGTAATGCTGAGTTTTCCAAGAGACCTAGCTTTTTTATGCCCAATCACGATGGTCAAAATATGTATCTACCTGGGCTCGAACCTGGGACCTTCCGCGTGTAAAGCGGACGTGATAACCACTACACCATAGATACGTAGGAATACTGAGTTTTCCAAGAAACCTAGCTTTTTTTATGTCCTATCACGATGGTCAAAATATGTATCTACCAGGGCTCAAACCTGGGACCTTCCGCGTGTTAGGCGGACGTGATAACCACTACACCACAGATACGTAGTAATACTGAGATTTCCGAGAGATCTAGCTTATTTTTATGCCCAATCACGATGGACAAAACATGTATCTACCAGGGCTCGAACATGGGACCTTAAGCGTGTAAAGCGGACGTGATAACCACTACACCATAGATACGTAGTAATGCTAAGTTTTCCAAGAGACCTAGCTTTTTTATGCCCAATCACGATGGACAAAATATGTGTCTACCAGGGCTCGAACCTGGGACCTTCCCCGTGTAAAGCGGACGTGATAACCACAACACCATAGATACGTAGTAGCGCTGAGTTTTCCAAGAGACCTAGCTTTTTTATGCCCAATCACGATGGACAAAATATGTATCTACCGGGGCTCAAACCTGGGACCTTCCGCGTGTTAGGCGGACGTGATAACCACTACACCACAAATACGTAGTAATGCTGAGTTTTCCAAGAGACCTAGCTTTTTTATGCCCAATCACGATGGACAAAATATGTATCTAACAGGGCTCGAACCTGGGACCTTCCGCGTGTAAAGCGGACGTGATAACCACTACACCATAAATACATAGTAATGCTGAGTTTTCCAAGAGACCTAGCTTTTTTATGCCCAATCACGATGGTCAAAATATGTATCTACCTGGGCTCGAACCTGGGACCTTCCGCGTGTAAAGCGGACGTGATAACCACTACACCATAGATACGTAGGAATACTGAGTTTTCCAAGAAACCTAGCTTTTTTTATGTCCTATCACGATGGTCAAAATATGTATCTACCAGGGCTCGAACCTGGGACCTTCCGCGTGTAAAGCGGACGTGATAACCACTACACCATAAATACGTAGTAATGCTGAGTTTTCCAAGAGACCTAGCTTTTTTATGCCCAATCACGATGGACAAAATATGTATCTAACAGGCCTCGAACCTGGGACCTTGCACGGGTTAGGCGGACGTGATAACCACTACACCAAATATACGTAGTAATACTAAGTTTTCCGAGAGATCTAGCTAATTTTTATGCCCAATCACGATGGACAAAACATGTATCAACCAGGGCTCGAACATGGGACCTTCCGCGTGTAAAGCGGACGCGATAACCACTAAACCATAGATACGTAGTAATACTGAGTTTTCCAAGAGACCTAGCTTTTTTATGTCCTATCACGATGGTCAAAATATGTATCTACCAGGGCTCGAACCTGGGACCTTCCGCGTGTAAAGCGGACGTGATAACCACTACAACATAGATACGTAGTAATGCTGAAATTTCCAAGAGACCTAGCTTTTTTATGCCCAATCACGATGGACAAAATATGTGTCTACCAGGGCTCGAACCTGGGACCTTCCCCGTGTAAAGCGGACGTGATAACCACTACACCATAGATACGTAGTAGCGCTGAGTTTTCCAAGAGACCTAGCTTTTTTATGCCCAATCACGATGGACAAAATATGTATCTACCAGGGCTCAAACCTGGGACCTTCCGCGTGTTAGGCGGACGTGATAACCACTACACCACAGATACGTAGTAATACTGAGATTTCCGAGAGATCAAGCTTATTTTTATGCCCAATCACGATGGACAAAACATGTATCTACCAGGGCTCGAACATGGGACCTTAAGCGTGTAAAGCGGACGTGATAACCACTACACCATAGATACGTAGTAATGCTAAGTTTTCCAAGAGACCTAGCTTTTTTATGCCCAATCACGATGGACAAAATATGTGTCTACCAGGGCTCGAACCTGGGACCTTCCGCGTGTAAAGTTGACGTGATAACCACTACACCATAAACACGTAGTAATGCTGAGTTTTCCAAGAGACCTAGCTTTTTTATGCCCAATCACGATGGTCAAAATATGTATCTACCTGGGCTCGAACCTGGGACCTTCCGAGTGTAAAGCGGACGTGATAACCACTACACCATAAATACGTAGTAATGCTGAGTTTTCCAAGAGACCTAGCTTTTTTATGCCCAATCACGATGGACAAAATATGTATCTAACAGGGCTCGAACCTGGGACCTTCCGCGTGTAAAGCGGACGTGATAACCACTACACCATAAATACATAGTAATGCTGAGTTTTCCAAGAGACCTAGCTTTTTTATGCCCAATCACGATGGTCAAAATATGTATCTACCTGGGCTCGAACCTGGGACCTTCCGCGTGTAAAGCGGACGTGATAACCACTACACCATAGATACGTAGTAATACTGAGTTTTCCAAGAAACCTAGCTTTTTTTATGTCCTATCACGATGGTCAAAATATGTATCTACCAGGGCTCGAACCTGGGACCTTCCGCGTGTAAAGCGGACGTGATAACCACTACACCATAAATACGTAGTAATGCTGAGTTTTCCAAGAGACCTAGCTTTTTTATGCCCAATCACGATGGTCAAAATATGTATCTACCTGGGCTCGAACCTGGGACCTTCCGAGTGTAAAGCGGACGTGATAACCACTACACCATAGATACGTAGTAATACTGAGTTTTCCAAGAAACCTAGCTTTTTTTATGTCCTATCACGATGGTCAAAATATGTATCTACCAGGGCTCGAACCTGGGACCTTCCGCGTGTAAAGCGGACGTGATAACCACTACACCATAAATACGTAGTAATGCTAAGTTTTCCAAGAGACCTAGCTTTTTTATGCCCAATCACGATGGACAAAATATGTATCTAACAGGCCTCGAACCTGGGACCTTGCACGGGTTAGGCGGACGTGATAACCACTACACCATATATACGTAGTAATACTAAGTTTTCCGAGAGATCTAGCTAATTTTTATGCCCAATCACGATGGACAAAACATGTATCAACCAGGGCTCGAACATGGGACCTTCCGCGTGTAAAGCGGACGCGATAACCACTAAACCATAGATACGTAGTAATACTGAGTTTTCCAAGAGACCTAGCTTTTTTATGTCCTATCACGATGGTCAAAATATGTATCTACCAGGGCTCGAACCTGGGACCTTCCGCGTGTAAAGCGGACGTGATAACCACTACAACATAGATACGTAGTAATGCTGAAATTTCCAAGAGACCTAGCTTTTTTATGCCCAATCACGATGGACAAAATATGTGTCTACCAGGGCTCGAACCTGGGACCTTCCCCGTGTAAAGCGGACGTGATAACCACTACACCATAGATACGTAGTAGCGCTGAGTTTTCCAAGAGACCTAGCTTTTTATGCCCAATCACGATGGACAAAATATGTATCTACCAGGGCTCAAACCTGGGACCTTCTGCGTGTTAGGCGGACGTGATAACCACTACACCACAGATACGTAGTAATACTGAGATTTCCGAGAGATCTAGCTTATTTTTATGCCCAATCACGATGGACAAAACATGTATCCACCAGGGCTCGAACATGGGACCTTAAGCGTGTAAAGCGGACGTGATAACCACTACACCATAGATACGTAGTAATGCTAAGTTTTCCAAGAGACCTAGCTTTTTTATGCCCAATCACGATGGACAAAATATGTGTCTACCAGGGCTCGAACCTGGGACCTTCCCCGTGTAAAGCGGACGTGATAACCACTACACCATAGATACGTAGTAGCGCTGAGTTTTCCAAGAGACCTAGCTTTTTTATGCCCAATCACGATGGACAAAATATGTATCTACCAGGGCTCAAACCTGGGACTTTCCGCGTGTTAGGCGGACGTGATAACCACTACACCACAGATACGTAGTAATACTGAGATTTCCGAGAGATCTAGCTTATTTTTATGCCCAATCACGATGGACAAAATATGTGTCTACCAGGGCTCGAACCTGGGACCTTCCCCGTGTAAAGCGGACGTGATAACCACTACACCATAGATACGTAGTAATGCTAAGTTTTCCAAGAGACCTAGCTTTTTTATGCCCAATCACGATGGACAAAATATGCATATACCAGCGCTCGAACCTGGGACCTTCCACGTGTTAGGCGGACGTGATAACCACTACACCATATATACGTAGTTATACTGAGTTTTCCGAGAGATCTAGCTAATTTTTATGCCCA
Source organism: Phalangium opilio (assembly GCF_054372755.1). NCBI lineage: Eukaryota > Metazoa > Arthropoda > Arachnida > Opiliones > Phalangiidae > Phalangium > Phalangium opilio. The sequence goes on along the minus strand of NW_028324148.1, from coordinate 1,531,763 downwards.
ATCACGATGGTCAAAATATGTATCTACCAGGGCTCGAACCTGGGACCTTCCGCGAGTAAAGCGGACGTGATAACAACTACACCATAGAGACGTCGTAATGCTGAGTTTTCCAAGAGACCTAGCTTTTTTATGCCCAATCACGATGGACAAAATATGTATCTTACAGGGCTCGAACCTGGGACCTTGCACGTGTTAGGCGGACGTGATAACCACTACACCATATATAAGTAGTAATACTGAGTTTTCCGAGAGATCTAGCAAATTTTTATGCCCAATCACGATGGACAAAACATGTATCTACCAGGGCTCGAACATGGGACCTTCCGCGTGTAAAGCGGACGTGATAACCACAACACCATAGATACGTAGTAATACCGAGTTTTCCAAGAGACCTAGCTTTTTTATGTCCTATCACGATGGTCAAAATATGTATCTACCAGGGCTCGAACCTGGGACATTCCACGTGTTAGGCGGACGTGATAACCACTACACCACAGATACGTAGTAATACTGAGTTTTCCGAGAGATCTAGCTTATTTTTATGCCCAATCACGATGGACAAAACATGTTTCTACCAGGGCTTGAATCTGGGACCTTCCGCGTGTAAAGCGGACATGATAACCACTACACTATAGCTACGTAGTAATATTGAGTTTTCCAAGAGACCTAGCTTTTTTTATGTCCTATCACGATGGTCAAAATATGTATCTACCAGGGCTCGAACCTGGGACCTTCCGCGTGTAAAGGGGACGTGAAAACCACTACAACATAGATACGTAGTAATGCTTAAATTTCCAAGAGACCTAGCTTTTTAGTGCCCAATCACGATGGACAAAATATGTATCTACCAGGGCTCGAATATGGGACCTTCCGCGTGTAAAGCGGACGTGATAACCACTACACCATAGATACGTAGTAATACTGAGTTTTCCAAGAAACCTAGCTTTTTTTATGTCCTATCACGATGGTCAAAATATGTATCTACCAGGGCTCGAACCTGGGACCTTCCGCGTGTAAAGCGGACGTGATAACCACTACACCATAAATACGTAGTAATGCTGAGTTTTCCAAGAGACCTAGCTTTTTTATGCCCAATCACGATGGACAAAATATGTGTCTACCAGGGCTCAAACCTGGGACCTTCCGCGTGTTAGGCGGACGTGATAACCACTACACCACAGATACGTAGTAATACTGAGATTTCCGAGAGATCTAGCTTATTTTTATGCCCAATCACGATGGACAAAACATGTATCTACCAGGGCTCGAACATGGGACCTTAAGCGTGTAAAGCGGACGTGATAACCACTACACCATAGATACGTAGTAATGCTAAGTTTTCCAAGAGACCTAGCTTTTTTATGCCCAATCACGATGGACAAAATATGTATCTAACAGGGCTCGAACCTGGGACCTTGCACGGGTTAGGCGGACGTGATAACCACTACACCATATATACGTAGTAATACTAAGTTTTCCGAGAGATCTAGCTAATTTTTATGCCCAATCACGATGGACAAAACATGTATCAACCAGGGCTCGAACATGGGACCTTCCGCGTGTAAAGCGGACGCGATAACCACTAAACCATAGATACGTAGTAATACTGAGTTTTCCAAGAGACCTAACTTTTTTATGTCCTATCACGATGGTCAAAATATGTATCTACCAGGGCTCGAACCTGGGACCTTCCGCGTGTAAAGCGGACGTGATAACCACTACAACATAGATACGTAGTAATGCTGAAATTTCCAAGAGACTTAGCTTTTTTATGCCCAATCACGATGGACAAAATATGTGTCTACCAGGGCTCAAACCTGGGACCTTCCGCGTGTTAGGCGGACGTGATAACCACTACACCACAGATACGTAGTAATACTGAGATTTCCGAGAGATCTAGCTTATTTTTATGCCCAATCACGATGGACAAAACATGTATCTACCAGGGCTCGAACATGGGACCTTAAGCGTGTAAAGCGGACGTGATAACCACTACACCATAGATACGTAGTAATGCTAAGTTTTCCAAGAGACCTAGCTTTTTTATGCCCAATCACGATGGACAAAATATGTGTCTACCAGGGCTCGAACCTGGGACCTTCCCCGTGTAAAGCGGACGTGATAACCACTACACCATAGATACGTAGTAGCGCTGAGTTTTCCAAGAGACCTAGCTTTTTTATGCCCAATCACGATGGACAAAATATGTATCTACCAGGGCTCAAACCTGGGACCTTCCGCGTGTTAGGCGGACGTGATAACCACTACACCACAGATACGTAGTAATACTGAGATTTCCGAGAGATCTAGCTTATTTTTATGCCCAATCACGATGGACAAAATATGTGTCTACCAGGGCTCAAACCTGGGACCTTCCCCGTGTAAAGCGGACGTGATAACCACTACACCATAGATACGTAGTAATGCTAAGTTTTCCAAGAGACCTAGCTTTTTTATGCCCAATCACGATGGACAAAATATGCATATACCAGCGCTCGAACCTGGGACCTTCCACGTGTTAGGCGGACGTGATAACCACTACACCATATATACGTAGTTATACTGAGTTTTCCGAGAGATCTAGCTAATTTTTATGCCCAATCACGATGGTCAAAATATGTATCTACCAGGGCTCGAACCTGGGACCTTCCGCGAGTAAAGCGGACGTGATAACAACTACTACATAGAGACGTCGTAATGCTGAGTTTTCCAAGAGACCTAGCTTTTTTATGCCCAATCACGATGGACAAAATATGTATCTTACAGGGCTCGAACCTGGGACCTTGCACGTGTTAGGCGGACGTGATAACCACTACACCATATATAAGTAGTAATACTGAGTTTTCCGAGAGATCTAGCAAATTTTTATGCCCAATCACGATGGACAAAACATGTATCTACCAGGGCTCGAACATGGGACCTTCCGCGTGTAAAGCGGACGTGATAACCACAACACCATAGATACGTAGTAATACCGAGTTTTCCAAGAGACCTAGCTTTTTTATGTCCTATCACGATGGTCAAAATATGTATCTACCAGGGCTCGAACCTGGGACATTCCACGTGTTAGGCGGACGTGATAACCACTACACCACAGATACGTAGTAATACTGAGTTTTCCGAGAGATCTAGCTTATTTTTATGCCCAATCACGATGGACAAAACATGTTTCTACCAGGGCTTGAATCTGGGACCTTCCGCGTGTAAAGCGGACATGATAACCACTACACTATAGCTACGTAGTAATATTGAGTTTTCCAAGAGACCTAGCTTTTTTTATGTCCTATATCGATGGTCAAAATGCGTATCTACCAGGGCTCGAACATGGGACCTTCCGCGTGTAAAGCGGACGTGATAACCACTACACCATAGATACGTAGTAATACTGAGTTTTCCAAGAGACCTAGCTTTTTTATGTCCTATCACGATGGTCAAAATATGTATCTACCAGGGCTCGAACCTGGGACATTCCACGTGTTAGGCGGACGTGATAACCACTACACCACAGATACGTAGTAATACTGAGTTTTCCGAGAGATCTAGCTTATTTTTATGCCCAATCACGATGGACAAAACATGTTTCTACCAGGGCTTGAATCTGGGACCTTCCGCGTGTAAAGCGGACATGATAACCACTACACTATAGCTACGTAGTAATATTGAGTTTTCCAAGAGACCTAGCTTTTTTTATGTCCTATATCGATGGTCAAAATGCGTATCTACCAGGGCTCGAACCTGGGACCTTCCCCGTGTAAAGAGGACGTGATAACCACTACACCATAGATACGTAGTAATACTGAGTTTTCCAAGAGACCTAGCTTTTTTTATGTCCTATATCGATGGTCAAAATGCGAATCTACCAGGGCTCGAACATGGGACCTTCCGCGTGTAAAGCGGACGTGATAACCACTACACCATAGATACGTAGTAATACTGAGTTTTCCAAGAGACCTAGCTTTTTTATGTCCTATCACGATGGTCAAAATATGTATCTACCACGACTCGAACCTGGGACCTTGCGCGTGTAAAGCGGACGTGATAACCACTACACCATAGATACGTAGTAATGCTGAGTTTTCCAAGAGACCTAGCTTTTTTATGCCCAATCACGATGGTCAAAATATGTATCTACAGGGCTCGAAACTGGGACATTCCGCGTGTTAAGCGGACTTCATAACCACTACACCATAGATACGTAGTAATAATGAGTTTTCCGAGAGATCTAGCTTATTTTTATGCCCAATCACGATGATCAAAACATGTATCTTATGGGCCTCGAACCTGGGACCTTCCGCGTTTAAAGCGGACGTGATAACCACTACACCATAGAAACGTAGTAATACTAAGTTTCCAAGAGACCTAGCTTTTTTATGTCCTATCACGATGGTCAAAACATGTATCTACCAGGGCTCGAACCTTGGACCTTCCGCGTGTCAAGCGGACGTGATAACCACTACACCATGGTTAGGTAGTTATAATGAGTTTTCCAAGAGACCTAGCTTATTGTTATGCCCAATCACGATGGTCAAAATATGTATCTACCAGGGCTCGAACCTGGGACCTTGCGCCTGTAAAGCGGACGTGATAACCACTACACCATAGACACGTAGTAATGCTGAGTTTTCCAAGAGACGTAGCTTTTTTATGCCCAATCACGATGGACAAAGTATGTATCTACCAGGGCTCCAACCTGAGACCTTCCGCGTGTAAAGCGGACGTGATAACCACTACACCATAGATACGTAGTAATGCTGAGTTTTCCAAGAGACCTAGCTTTTTTATGTCCTATCACGATGGTCAAAACATGTATCTACCAGGGCTCGAACCTTGGACCTTCCGCGTGTCAAGCGGACGTGATAACCACTACACCATGGTTAGGTAGTTATAATGAGTTTTCCAAGAGACCTAGCTTATTGTTATGCCCAATCACGATGGTCAAAATATGTATCTACCAGGGCTCGAACCTGGGACCTTGCGCCTGTAAAGCGGACGTGATAACCACTACACCATAGACACGTAGTAATGCTGAGTTTTCCAAGAGACGTAGCTTTTTTATGCCCAATCACGATGGACAAAGTATGTATCTACCAGGGCTCCAACCTGAGACCTTCCGCGTGTAAAGCGGACGTGATAACCACTACACCATAGATACGTAGTAATGCTGAGTTTTCCAAGAGACGTAGCTTTTTTATGCCCAATCACGATGGACAAAATATGTATCTACCAGGGCTCGAACCTGGGACATTCCGCGTGTCAAGCGGACGTGATAACCACTAAACCATAGTTAGGTAGATATAATGAGTTTTCCAAGAGACCTAGCTTATTGTTATGCCCAATCACGATGGTCAAAATATGTATCTACCAGGGCTCGAACCTGGGACCTTGCGCCTGTAAAGCGGACGTGATAACCACTACACCATAGACACGTAGTAATGCTGAGTTTTCCAAGAGACGTAGCTTTTTTATGCCCAATCACGATGGACAAAATATGTATCTACCAGGGCTCGAACCTGGGACATTCCGCGTGTCAAGCGGACGTGATAACCACTAAACCATAGTTAGGTAGATATAATGAGTTTTCCAAGAGACCTAGCTTATTGTTATCACGGGCCACTAAACTAAGAGGACATTTCAGCTCTAGCTTTGCCTATACCAACGGTTTTCCTCTTCAAAGAAACGGGCATCTATGTGAGTTAGGAGGGAAAAAGGGGGTCGAACCGGAACGTGAAACACGTACCGCAACGCCATCTACCGTACAATAGACTAATTACTCTGATAGTCTGTCTTCTGCTACTATTATAATAGCTTTAGGACTGTCTCGCTTTTTAGTTTTGACGTTTACTTCTTAATTTAACTCTATTATTTATAATGGGTGAAAAGTATTGTGTATTCCCTAACTGCAACAGCGATAGTCGCTACAGCACTAAGCCCCATATGCAAGGAGTTCGGTTTATACCCTTTCCCAAATATAAAGCTAAACAAGTATATTGCATTCAATGGGTAAACTGGCTAGCAAAGTATAAGAACGGATTTATAGTAGATGACATCGGACCTAATACGTACCTGTGTTCTAAACATTTAAAAGAGGATTGTTTTCAAAGTAAGCTATGCCTTAAAAAGACAGATGGTAAGCTGTACTCAATACTACTTAGTCTAACAAATACTGTTTTCCAGCCTCACTCACCTTGTTACCGAAATGACGTAGTTCCGCCTTTTATAAACTACCGCTAGAGGCGACACTAGTAAAAACCGTTTAGCTTGAGCGCCGCCCGATAGCAGAGCAGAAATGTCCTCTTAGTTTAGTGGCCCGTGTTGTTATGCCCAATCACGATGGTCAAAATACTGGGACCTTCCGCAAATCACGATGGACAAAATATGTATCTACCAGGGCTCGAACCTGGTAACTTCCGCGTGTGAAGCGGACTTTATAACCACTACAACATAGATACGTAGTAATGCTGAAATTTCCAAGAGACCTAGCTTTTTTATGCCCAATCACGATGGACAAAATATGTATCTACCAGGGCTCGAACCTGGGAACGTCCTAGTGTAAAGCGGACGTGATAACCACTACACCCTAGATAAGTAGTGATGCTGAGTTTTCCAAGAGACCTAGCTTTTTTATGCCCAATCACGATGGACAAAATATGTATCTACCAGGGCTCGAACCTCGGACCTTCCGCGTTTTAGCCCGACGTGATAACCACTATCCCATAGATACGTAGTAACTCTGTGTTTTCCAAGAGATCTAGCTAATTTTTATGCCCAATCACGATGGTCAAAATATGTATCTACCAGGGCTCGAACCTGGGACCTTCCGCGAGTAAAGCGGACGTGATAACAACTACTACATAGAGACGTCGTAATGCTGAGTTTTCCAAGAGACCTAGCTTTTTTATGCCCAATCACGATGGACAAAATATGTATCTTACAGGGCTCGAACCTGGGACCTTGCACGTGTTAGGCGGACGTGATAACCACTACACCATATATAAGTAGTAATACTGAGTTTTCCGAGAGATCTAGCAAATTTTTATGCCCAATCACGATGGACAAAACATGTATCTACCAGGGCTCGAACATGGGACCTTCCGCGTGTAAAGCGGACGTGATAACCACAACACCATAGATACGTAGTAATACCGAGTTTTCCAAGAGACCTAGCTTTTTTATGTCCTATCACGATGGTCAAAATATGTATCTACCAGGGCTCGAACCTGGGACATTCCACGTGTTAGGCGGACGTGATAACCACTACACCACAGATACGTAGTAATACTGAGTTTTCCGAGAGATCTAGCTTATTTTTATGCCCAATCACGATGGACAAAACATGTTTCTACCAGGGCTTGAATCTGGGACCTTCCGCGTGTAAAGCGGACATGATAACCACTACACTATAGCTACGTAGTAATATTGAGTTTTCCAAGAGACCTAGCTTTTTTTATGTCCTATATCGATGGTCAAAATGCGTATCTACCAGGGCTCGAACCTGGGACCTTGCGCCTGTAAAGCGGACGTGATAACCACTACACCATAGACACGTAGTAATGCTGAGTTTTCCAAGAGACGTAGCTTTTTTATGCCCAATCACGATGGACAAAGTATGTATCTACCAGGGCTCCAACCTGAGACCTTCCGCGTGTAAAGCGGACGTGATAACCACTACACCATAGATACGTAGTAATGCTGAGTTTTCCAAGAGACCTAGCTTTTTTATGTCCTATCACGATGGTCAAAACATGTATCTACCAGGGCTTGAACCTTGGACCTTCCGCGTGTCAAGCGGACGTGATAACCACTACACCATGGTTAGGTAGTTATAATGAGTTTTCCAAGAGACCTAGCTTATTGTTATGCCCAATCACGATGGTCAAAATATGTATCTACCAGGGCTCGAACCTGGGACCTTGCGCCTGTAAAGCGGACGTGATAACCACTACACCATAGACACGTAGTAATGCTGAGTTTTCCAAGAGACGTAGCTTTTTTATGCCCAATCACGATGGACAAAGTATGTATCTACCAGGGCTCCAACCTGGGACATTCCGCGTGTCAAGCGGACGTGATAACCACTAAACCATAGTTAGGTAGATATAATGAGTTTTCCAAGAGACCTAGCTTATTGTTATCACGGGCCACTAAACTAAGAGGACATTTCAGCTCTAGCTTTGCCTATACCAACGGTTTTCCTCTTCAAAGAAACGGGCATCTATGTGAGTTAGGAGGGAAAAAGGGGGTCGAACCGGAACGTGAAACACGTACCGCAACGCCATCTACCGTACAATAGACTAATTACTCTGATAGTCTGTCTTCTGCTACTATTATAATAGCTTTAGGACTGTCTCGCTTTTTAGTTTTGACGTTTACTTCTTAATTTAACTCTATTATTTATAATGGGTGAAAAGTATTGTGTATTCCCTAACTGCAACAGCGATAGTCGCTACAGCACTAAGCCCCATATGCAAGGAGTTCGGTTTATACCCTTTCCCAAATATAAAGCTAAACAAGTATATTGCATTCAATGGGTAAACTGGCTAGCAAAGTATAAGAACGGATTTATAGTAGATGACATCGGACCTAATACGTACCTGTGTTCTAAACATTTAAAAGAGGATTGTTTTCAAAGTAAGCTATGCCTTAAAAAGACAGATGGTAAGCTGTACTCAATACTACTTAGTCTAACAAATACTGTTTTCCAGCCTCACTCACCTTGTTACCGAAATGACGTAGTTCCGCCTTTTATAAACTACCGCTAGAGGCGACACTAGTAAAAACCGTTTAGCTTGAGCGCCGCCCGATAGCAGAGCAGAAATGTCCTCTTAGTTTAGTGGCCCGTGTTGTTATGCCCAATCACGATGGTCAAAATACTGGGACCTTCCGCAAATCACGATGGACAAAATATGTATCTACCAGGGCTCGAACCTGGTAACTTCCGCGTGTGAAGCGGACTTTATAACCACTACAACATAGATACGTAGTAATGCTGAAATTTCCAAGAGACCTAGCTTTTTTATGCCCAATCACGATGGACAAAATATGTATCTACCAGGGCTCGAACCTGGGAACGTCCTAGTGTAAAGCGGACGTGATAACCACTACACCCTAGATAAGTAGTGATGCTGAGTTTTCCAAGAGACCTAGCTTTTTTATGCCCAATCACGATGGACAAAATATGTATCTACCAGGGCTCGAACCTCGGACCTTCCGCGTTTTAGCCCGACGTGATAACCACTATCCCATAGATACGTAGTAACTCTGTGTTTTCCAAGAGACCTAGCTTATTTTTATGCCCAATACCGATGGACAAAACACGTATCTACCAGGGCTCGAAACTGGGACCTTCCGCGTGTTAAGCGGACGTTATAACCACTACACCATAGATACGAAGTAATTCCGAGTTTTCCAAGAGACCTAGCTTATTTTTATGCCCAATCACGATGAACAAAACACGTATCTACCAGGGCTCGAACCTGGGACCTTCCGCGTGTTAGGCGGACGTGATAACCACTACATCTTATATACGTAGTAATACTGAGTTTTCCAAGAGATCTAGCTTATTTTTAAGCCCAATCACGATGGACAAAACATGTATCTACCAGGGCTCGAACCTGGGACCTTCCGCGAGTGAAGCGGACGTGATAACCACTACACCATACATTCGTAGTAATTCTGAGTTTTCCAAGAGAACTAGCTTATTTTTATGCCCAATACCGATGGACAAAACACGTATCTAGCAGGGCTCGAAACTGGGACCTGCCGCGTGTTAAGCGGACGTGATAACCACTACACCATAGATACGTAGTAATTCCGAGTTTTCCAAGAGACCTAGCTTATTTTTATGCCCAATCACGATGGACAAAACACGTATCTAACAGGGCTCGAACCTGGGACCTTCCGCGTGTTAAGCGTACGTGATAACCACTACACCATAGATACGTAGTAATTCCGAGTTTTCCAAGAGACCTAGCTTATTTTTATGCCCAATCACGATGGACAAAACATGTATCTACCAGGGCTCGAACCTGGGAACTTCCGCGTGTGAAGCGGACGTGATAACCACTACACCATAGATAAGTAGTAACTCTGTGTTTTCCAAGAGACCTAGCTTATTTTTATGCCCAATCACGATGGACAAAACACGTATCTACCAGGGCTCGAACCTGGGACCTTCCGCGCGTTAAGCGGACGTTATAACCACTACAACATAGATACGTAGTAATTCTGAGTTTTCCAAGAGACCTAGCTTATTTTTATGCTCAATCACGATGGACAAAACATGTATCTACCAGGGCTAGAACCTGGGACCTTCCGCGTGTGAAGCGGACGTGATAACCACTACACCATAGATTCGTAGTAATCTTGAGTTTTCCAAGAGACCTAGCTTATTTTTATGCCCAATACCGAAGGACAAAACACGTATCTACCAGTGCTCGAACCTGGCACCTTCCGCGTGTTAATCGGACGTGATAACCACTACAACATAGACACGTAGTAATGCTGAAATTTCCAAGAGAGCTAGCTTTTTTATGCCCAATCACGATGGTCAAAATATGTATCTACCAGGGCTCGAACCTGGGACCTTCCGCGTGTTAGGCGGACGTGATAACCACTACACCACATATACGTAGTAATACTGAGTTTTCCAAGAGATCTAGCTTATTTTTAAGCCCAATCACGATGGACAAAACATGTATCTACCAGGGCTCGAACCTGGGAACTTCCGCGTGTGAAGCGGCCGTGATAACCACTACACCATAGATTCGTTGTAACTCTGTGTTTTCCAAGAGACCTAGCTTATTTTTATGTCCAATACCGATGGACAAAACACGTATCTACCAGGACTCGAAACTGGGACCTTCCGCGTGTTAAGCGGACGTTATAACCACTACACCATAGATACGAAGTAATTTCAAGCTTTCAAAGAGACCTAGCTTATTTTTATGCCCAATCACGATGGACGAAACACGTATCTACCAGGGCTCGAACCTGGGACCTTCCGCGTGTTAGGCGGACGTGATAACCACTACACCATATATACGTAGTAATACTGAGTTTTCCAAGAGATCTAGCTTATTTTTAAGCCCAATCACGATGGACAAAACATGTTTCTACCAGGGCTCGAACCTGGGACCTTCCGCGTGTGAAGCGGCCGTGATAACCACTACACCATAGATTCGTTGTAACTCTGTGTTTTCCAAGAGACCTAGCTTATTTTTATGCCCAATACCGATGGACAAAACACGTGTCTACCAGGGCTCGAACCTGGGACCTTCCGCGTGTTAAGCGGACGTTATAACCACTACACCATAGATTCGTAGTAATTCCGAGTTTTCCAAGAGACCTAGCTTATTTTTATGCCTAATACTGAAGGACAAAACACGTATCTACCATGGCTCGAACCTGGCACCTTCCGCGTGTTAAGCGGACGTGATAACCACTACACCATAGATTCGTAGTAATTCCGAGTTTTCCAAGAGACCTAGCTTATTTTTATGCCCAATCACGATGGACAAATTACGTATCTACCAGGGCTCGAACCTGGGACCTTCCGCGTGTTAAGCGGACGTGATAACCACTACACCATAGATACGTAGTAATTCCGAGTTTTCCAAGAGACCTAGCTTATTTTCATGCCCAATCACGATGGACAAAACATTCATCTACCAGGGCTCGAACCTGGGACCTTCCGCGTGTGAAGCGGACGTGATAACCACTACACCATAGACACGTAGTAATTCTGAGTTTTCCAAGAGACCTAGCTTATTTTTATGCCCAATACCGAAGGACAAAACACGTATCTACCAGTGCTCGAACCTGGCACCTTCCGCGTGTTAATCGGACGTGATAACCACTACAACATAGACACGTAGTAATGCTGAAATTTCCAAGAGAGCTAGCTTTTTTATGCCCAATCACGATGGACAAAATATGTATCTACCAGGGCTCGAACCTGGGACCTTCCGCGTGTAAAGCGGCCGTGATAACCACTACACCCTAGATACGTAGTGATACTGAGTTTTCCAAGAGACCTAGCTTTTTTATGTCCTATCACGATGGTCAAAATATATATCTACCAGGGCTCGAACCTGGGACCTTCCGCGTGTGAAGTGGACGTGATAACCACTACACCATAGATGCTTTGTAACTCTGTGTTTTCCAAGAGACCTAGCTTATTTTTATGCCCAATACCGATGGACAAAACACGTATCTACCAGGGCTCGAAACTGGGACCTTCCGCGTGTTAAGCGGACGTTATAACCACTACACCATAGATACGAAGTAATTCCGAGTTTTCAAAGAGACCTAGCTTATTTTTATGCCCAATCACGATGGACAAAACACGTATCTAATAGGGCTCGAACCTGGGACCTTCCGCGTGTTAGGCGGACGTGATAACCACTACACCATGTATACGTAGCAATACTGAGTTTTCCAAGAGATCTAGCTTATTTTTAAGCCCAATCACGATGGACAAAACTTTATCTACCAAGGCTCGAACCTGGGACCTTCCGCGTGTGAAGCGGCCGTGATAACCACTACACCATAGATTCGTTGTAACTCTGTGTTTTCCAAGAGACCTAGCTTATTTTTATGCCCAATACCGAAGGACAAAACACGTTTCTACCAGGGCTCGAACCTGGGACCTTCCGCGTGTTAAGCGGACGTTATAACCACTACACCATAGATACGTAGTAATTCCGAGTTTTCCAAGAGACCTAGCTTATTTTTATGGCCAATCACGATGGACAAAACACGTATCTACCAGGGCTCGAACCTGGGAGCTTCCTTGTGTTAAGCGGACGTTATAACCACTACACCATAGATTCGTAGTAATTCCGAGTTTTCCAAGAGACCTAGCTTATTTTTATACCTAATACCGAAGGACAAAACACGTATCTACCAGTGCTCGAACCTGGCACCTTTCGCGTGTTAAAAGGACGTGATAACCACTACAACATAGATACGTAGTAATTCCGAGTTTTCCAAAAGACCTAGCTTTTTTTATGCTCAATCACGATGGACAAAACATGTATCTACCAGGGCTCGAACCTGGGACCTTCCGCGTGTGAAGCGGACGTGATAACCACTACACCATAGATTCGTGGTAATTCTGAGTTTTCCAAGAGACCTAGCTTATTTTTATGCCCAATACCGAAGGACAAAACACGTATCTACCAGTGCTCGAACCTGGCACCTTCCGCGTGTTAAAAGGACGTGATAACCACTACAACATAGACACGTAGTAATTGTTGAATTATTGTAGTTCGCGAGTGTGAAATAATAGCCACTATTGAAAACGGTAATTAGTTTATTATTTAAAACAAAAAGTAAAGCATGACTATTACGGCGGGAGGTTTCACTAGACTGATTAGGAAGAGTCAGGCGATCTCTAGACTACAACTAGCCTCTGACACACCCCCTAGCGGAGCGCTTTAACACAATTAGGTCAAATCCTTTTTTATATGTCTATTTTCCAATACTCCCCCTATTTGACATAATTTTATATTTCTTTACAACATTAATAAATAGTTAGTCATTTAGTTTTAACAAATTACAACAATTTTGCAATAGACCTTTCGATAATGCTTTTGTAAAAATATCTGCTACATTATTTTTAGAGATTACATGTTTAAGTTTAAACGCGCCATGTTCTAAATGCTCCCTAACAAAATGATATTTGACATCTATATGCTTAGATCTATGGTTTTCTATGGCATTATTAGCATAACACATGGCAGATTCATTATCACATAATACTAAGGGGGTTTTAAAATTTATATTAAACGCGGTTTTCATTTCATTTGTTATTGGCATCAACCATAAAAGTTCCTTGATAGCTTCGACCATGGCCATATATTCCGCCTCCATCGTTGACAGGGTTACTGATTTCTGTTTGAACGAACGCCATGAAAAAGGTGATGATCCAAAATAGCAAACGTAACCGCAGGTTGAACGTCTGGTATCTACATCTGCGGCATAGTCACTGTCTGAATAAATGGTTAGTTTAAATTCATCATCTCGGTGGAAATGCAGTCCATAGTCTTTGGTCGAAATGACGTAGCGGGTTAATTGACATAAGTAACGCCAATGTTGAAATCCAGGATTAGAGTTAAACTGTGATAACGTCACGACTGCATACAGAATGTCAGGTCGGGTTCTTTGTGCCAAGAACAATAAAGATCCGATGACAGCTTGATAAGGGTACTTCTTCATTCGTCCTTGCTCATTTGAATCCGTCGGACAATCTTTTCTGGTTAACTTGACAGTTGATACTAATGGTAGACTGACGGGTGCTTCACATACGATGTCGTACTTTTCAGCGATCCGTTTAACGTAATTGAGTTGGTGAAGTTTCAATCCCTGCGGTGTTTCTTGAAATTCAACCCCTAAGAATTGTTTCAGCGGTCCGAGTTGCTTTAATTCATATACGCTGGTTAGATTCTTGTAAACTTCTTGTAAATTTTTATTATCACAGGCCAAAACGACAAGGTCGTCAACGTAAACCAATATAATTACTCGCATCGGTATAAAATATACGCAGTTGGTTCCAATTAATTTTCGGTAACCGAGATCTTGAAATGTCTTGTCCAGTTCTTGAAACCATAATCGTCAGCTTTGTGGCAAGCCATACAATGACTTCTATAGTTTTAAACAATGCGTGGATGTATCAGCGGCTTCGTAACCAGGAATTTGCTTCATATAAACGTTCTTGTCTAGCTTTCCGTAAAGATATGCATTCTTTATGTCCATGTGGCAATGCATCCAGCCAAAAGTAACGACAAAAATAGCGATGAATAGTCGTATGACTGAGAAATTCACAACCGGCGAAAACGTTGTGTCATAATCCTCTCCTTGTACTTGATTAAATCCTTGAGCCACTAATCTCGCTTTATATCTTATGATTTGTCCTTCGTTATTCTTCTTCAATACGTAGACCCAACGACATCCTGTGATGCGTTTTGTTGTAGGCTTGGCGACGCACTCGAATACTTTTCGTTCTGTTAAGGTCTTTACTTCTTCGTCCATTGCCGCCTTCCAGTATGTATGCTCCGGCGACTTCATTGCTTCCTCATAGTTCTTAGGTAGAATTATTTCAGCAGACTGAGCTTCATAATATTCGTCGTTGTCTTCATTTTCCGTGGGTTCGAGGTTAGGTGGTTGTTGTACTTGTGATTCCTGGACATTGTGCCGCGAAAAATCAAATAAGGACAAGTCCATCTGCAGGTTATTTTCCTTCATATAACGCTTAGCATCGTTTCTAGTACGTAGTTTCCGTGGCTTGACTTCTCTTGGCACATCTTCCTCCTTCTGTTTTCCTTCAGCTGTGATTATATCATCGTGCCTCTGTTCTTGTTTCTCTTGTATTTGGTGATGTCCATTGTTCTCAGCTTCAGGTTCTTCATTTACAGTGGCCTCTTCGACCACTGGATTATCCCATTGAATTATTATTGTTCCTTTCTCCTTTTTTGTTTTTTCCAACTCATGCATACCCATTCGTCCCTCATCGAACGTTACGTGCTTTGACTCTTGTATTGTTTTCCTATCCGGGTACCAGACTCTATAACCTCTCGTCCTTCCTGCATATCCAATAAGAACACCTTGTTTCGCTCTTCTTTGTAGCTTATGCCTTCTTTGTTGCTTGTGTACATGAACAAATGCCAAACATCCCATTGTTCTTAAGTGTCTTGCGCTTGGTATTCTACAGAGTTCGGCAGGAACCTTATTGGCTAGCTGAGAGTGTTTTAAACGATTCTTCAGATATGTTGCTGTACGTAATACTTCAGCCCACAACGAGATTGGTAGTTGAGCTTCCTCGAGGATGGTTCTTGTCATATCAATCAAGGTACGATTAATGCGCTCGGCCACGCCGTTCATAGATGGTGAGTAGACATTAGTTGTCTCGTGTTTTATTCCAGCGTTGCTGCAATATTCGTCAAAGGCTCTGGAACAATATTCTCCACCATTATCTGTCCTAATTCTTTTGATGCGTTGACCGATGATATTTTCGACTTGATTCTTGTATGTCATGAAACAATGAAGGACTTCATTTTTCGTTTCCATAGGGAAAATTCGAATATAGCGACTGTAGTCGTCGACAAAAGATACGTAATATCGCGCTCCTCCAATAGAGATAGCGGGAGCCGGTCTCCATACATCCGAATGGATTAACTCTAAGAGCTTCTTGCTTTGAATCTCCTTAATCTTTGGTTGAGGTTGAGCAGTACTTTTACTCAGTCGGCATGGTGCACATACTTCAAGTGATCCTTTAAATTCCGACATCCCTTGTAGCATTCCATGTTGTCCCATATACTTTAAATCGGCTTCATTCACATGACCCAGACGTTTGTGCCAAAGCGCTAGCTGCTCTTCATCTTTTGATTTCGTAGCCTGATGTGCTTCTATCTGACGTAGCCGTCCCTTCTGGATAACTTCAGCTTCAAGGACGTAGAAATTTAATTTGAGTGCTGCCTCAAACGCCACCGACCGTGTAGGAAAATATGCTATGAAACATCCGTTTTCAATTACACCTTTAAAACCAGCTACATCCATCAATCTTGCCGATATAAGATTCTTCCCCATGTTTGGTGTATGGATAACACCCTTAAGTAGTAGTTCCGTCGTTCTATTTCCTTGTACGATCCGCAGGCATATATCACCCCATCCAGAAGCTTTCGACTGCCCTTCACCAAGTATAACGTTGTTGTCGGATTGTGTGTACGAGCAAAACCAATCTCTTCTATTGCAAAAATGATGAGTCGCAGCTGAATCTATCACCCAATCATTTGCTGATAACGTCGTACAACATGTTGACGCAAAAAATGCTCCATATCCAACATTAGTCCTCGGTTTTTGTGTCTTACGCGTTTTCTTCTCCGATCGACACTCCATCGCTTTATGTCCTTTTCGCCCACAATTGTGACATGTTCCTTGGAAATATCTTTGTTGTCTTCCTCTATCCGCCCTGCGAGGCTCTGAAAACTCCTCATGCCGTTTGGATTGTGTCGAAAAGGCTGTTGCCGTTTCTTGTTGTCTCAATTTCTCCGCCTGACGATCCTCTTCCGCAAGTAATTTCTTCTTAATTACTTCTGGCACAAATTCTGCATCAGTTGAGTGATATATCTGTTGTACCAGTGCCTCATATGATTCTGGGAGTGAAGCGATCAACTTATATGATAGGTCTTCATCTGTTATTTGGCGACCCGCGTCTTTCAACAGACTTCGTGTAGTTATCACTTGTCGTATAAAAGCTTCCATACCCTCTGCCGGTGAATACTCCAATTGGTAGAATTTTCTTAGTAGCATGCCTATTCTTCCTCTGGATACAGGTTCAAAGCGATTTTTCAATGTGTCCCAAGCTGCCTTAGCTCCGTTTATACCGTCAATGATAGACCTTACATGCTCCGTAAGCGTCATGGCTATGATTGAAAACGCCCTCTCTTCTCTCAGCTCATATTTTTGCCGAACCTCCGCGGTAGCAGTTGGCGATGGTGCCACTTCCGTACCGTCTATTATTTTCCATAGCGCCCGATCACGAAAAATTAATTGCATTTCATATTTCCAATTACTATAATTTGTTAAATCTAATTTCTCGATTTGCGCAACATTAAACACCGGAGTACTGTCCGCCATATTGACTAGTTCAGTTCAGTCCACCTCTACTCTATTGTTATACCGAAGTTGAAACCGAACACGTTAACCATTACGATAAGCCTTGGTCTTCGTCTACTATCGTCCGTAACTAATTCCGAATTAAACTAAAACTCACGTTCGCGAAACCACGCTCTGCTACCATGTTGAATTATTGTAGTTCGCGAGTGTGAAATAATAGCCACTATTGAAAACGGTAGTTAGTTAGTTTATTATTTAAAACAAAAGGTAAAGCATGACTATTACGGCGGGAGGTTTCACTAGACTGATTAGGAAGAGTCAGGCGATCTCTAGACTACAACTAGCCTCTGACACACCCCCTAGCGGAGCGCTTTAACACAATTAGGTCAAATCCTTTTTTATATGTCTATTTTCCAATAGTAATGCTGAAATTTCCAAGAGAGCTAGCTTTTTTATGCCCAATCACGATGGACAAAATATGTATCTACCAGGGCTCGAACCTGGGACCTTCCGCGTGTAAAGCGGCCGTGATAGCCACTACACCCTAGATACGTAGTGATACTGAGTTTTCCAAGAGACCTAGCTTATTTTTATGCCCAATACCGATGGACAAAACACGTATCTACCAGGGCTCGAAACTGGGACCTTCCGCGTGTTAAGCGGACGTTATAACCACTACACCATATATATGTAGTAATACTGAGTTTTCCAAGAGACCTAGCTTATTTTTATGCCCAATCACGATGGACAAAACATGTATCTACCAGGGCTCGAACCTGGGACCTTCCGCGTGTGAAGCGGACGTGATAACCACTACACCATAGATTCGAAGTAATTCTGAGTTTTCCAAGAGACCTAGCTTATTTTTATGCCCAATACCGATGGACAAAACACGTATCTACCAGGGCTCGAACCTGGGAGCTTCCGCGTGTTAAGCGGACGTAATAACCACTACAACATAGATACGTAACAATTCCGAGTTTTCCAAGAGACCTAGCTTATTTTATGCCCAATACCGAAGGACAAAACACGTATCTACCAGTGCTCGAACCTGGCACCTTCCGCGTGTTAAGCGGACGTGATAACCACTACAACATAGACACGTAGTAATGCTGAAATTTCCAAGAGACGTAGCTTTTTTATGCCCAATCACGATGGACAAAATATGTATCTACCAGGGCTCGAACCTGGGACCCTCCGCGTGTAAAGCGGACGTGATAACCACTACACCCTAGATACGTAGTGATACTGAGTTTTCCAAGAGACCTAACTTTTTTAATGTCCTATCACGATGGTCAAAATATGTATCTACCAGGGCTCGAACCTGGGACCTTCCGCGTGTGAAGCGGACGTGATAACCACTACACCATAGATACGTAGTAACTCTGTGTTTTCCAAGAGACCTAGCTTATTTTTATGCCCAATACCGATGGACAAAACACGTATCTACCAGGGCTCGAAACTGGGACCTTCCGCGTGTTAAGCGGACGTTATAACCACTACACCATAGATACGAAGTAATTCCGAGTTTTCCAAGAGACCTAGCTTATTTTTATGCCCAATCACGATGGACAAAACACGTATCTACCAGGGCTCGAACCTGGGACCTTCCGCGTGTTAGGCGGACGTGATAACCACTACACCATATATATGTAGTAATACTGAGTTTTCCAAGAGATCTAGCTTATTTTTAAGCCCAATCACGATGGACAAAACATGTATCTACCAGGGCTCGAACCTGGGACCTTCCGCGTGTTAAGCGGACGTTATAACCACTACACCATAGATACGAAGTAATTCCGAGTTTTCCAAGAGACCTAGCTTATTTTTATGCCCAATCACGATGGACAAAACACGTATCTAGCAGGGCTCGAAACTGGGACCTGCCGCGTGTTAAGCGGACGTGATAACCACTACACCATAGATAAGTAGTAATTCCGAGTTTTCCAAGAGACCTAGCTTATTTTTATGCCCAGTCACGATGGACAAAACATGCATCTACCAGGTCTCGAACCTGGGAGCTTCCGCGTGTTAAGCGGACGTTATAACCACTACACCATAGATTCGTAGTAATTCCGAGTTTTCCAAGAGACCAAGCTTATTTTTATGCCCAATCACGATGGACAAAACACGTATCTACCAGGGCTCGAACCTGGGACCTTCCGCGTGTGAAGCGGACGTGATAACCACTACACCATAGATTCGTAGTAATTCTGAGTTTTCCAAGAGACCTAGCTTATTTTTATGCCCAATACCGATGGACAAAACACGTATCTACCAGGGCTCGAACCTGGGAGCTTCCGCGTGTTAAGCGGACGTAATAACCACTACAACATAGATACGTAATAATTCCGAGTTTTCCAAGAGACCTAGCTTATTTTATGCCCAATACCGAAGGACAAAACACGTATCTACCAGTGCTCGAACCTGGCACCTTCCGCGTGTTAAGCGGACGTGATAACCACTACAACATAGACACGTAGTAATGCTGAAATTTCCAAGAGACCTAGCTTTTTTATGCCCCATCACGATGGACAAAATATGTATCTACCAGGGCTCGAACCTGTGACCCTCCGCGTGTAAAGCGGACGTGATAACCACTACACCCTAGATACGTAGTGATACTGAGTTTTCCAAGAGACCTAGCTTTTTTTATGTCCTATCACGATGGTCAAAATATATATCTACCAGGGCTCGAACCTGGGACCTTCCGCGTGTGAAGCGGACGTGATAACCACTACACCATAGATACGTAGTAACTCTGTGTTTTCCAAGAGACCTAGCTTATTTTTATGCCCAATACCGATGGACAAAACACGTATCTACCAGGGCTCGAAACTGGGACCTTCCGCGTGTTAAGCGGACGTTATAACCACTACACCATAGATACGAAGTAATTCCGAGTTTTGCAAGAGACCTAGCTTATTTTTATGCCCAATCACGATGGACAAAACACGTATCTACCAGGGCTCGAACCTGGGACCTTCCGCGTGTTAGGCGGACGTGATAACCACTACACCATATATATGTAGTAATACTGAGTTTTCCAAGAGATCTAGCTTATTTTTAAGCCCAATCACGATGGACAAAACATGTATCTACCAGGGCTCGAAACTGGGACCTTCCGCGTGTTAAGCGGACGTTATAACCACTACACCATAGATACGAAGTAATTCCGAGTTTTCCAAGAGACCTAGCTTATTTTCATGCCCAATCACGATGGACAAAACACGTATCTAGCAGGGCTCGAAACTGGGACCTGCCGCGTGTTAAGCGGACGTGATAACCACTACACCATAGATAAGTAGTAATTCCGAGTTTTCCAAGAGACCTAGCTTATTTTTATGCCCAGTCACGATGGACAAAACATGCATCTACCAGGTCTCGAACCTGGGAGCTTCCGCGTGTTAAGCGGACGTTATAACTACTACACCATAGATTCGTAGTAACTCTGTGTTTTCCAAGAGACCTAGCTTGTTTTTATGCCCAACACCGATGGACAAAACACGTGTCTACCAGGGCTCGAACCTGGGACCTTCCGCGTGTTAAGCGGACGTTATAACCACTACAACATAGATACGTAGTAATTCCGAGTTTTCCAAAAGACCTAGCTTATTTTTATGCTCAATCACGATGGACAAAACATGTATCTACCAGGGCTCGAACCTGGGACCTTCCGCGTGTCAAGCGGACGTGATAACCACTACACCATAGATTCGTAGTAATTCTGAGTTTTCCAAGAGACCTAGCTTATTTTATGCCCAATACCGAAGCACAAAACACGTATCTACCAGTGCTCGAACCTGGCACCTTCCGCGTGTCAAGCGGACGTGATAATCACTACACCATAGATTCGTAGTAATTCTGAGTTTTCCAAGAGACCTAGATTATTTTATGCCCAATACCGAAGCACAAAACACGTATCTACCAGTGCTCGAACCTGGCACCTTCCGCGTGTTAAGCGGACGTGATAACCACTACAACATAGACACGTAGTAATGCTGAAATTTCCAAGAGACCTAGCTTTTTTATGCCCAATCACGATGGACAAAATATGTATCTACCAGGGCTCGAACCTGGGACCTTCCGCGTGTGAAGCGGACGTGATAACCACTACACCACAGATACGTAGTAACTCTGTGTTTTCCAAAGGACCTAGCTTATTTTTATGCCCAATACCGATGGACAAAACACGTATCTACCAGGGCTCGAAACTGGGACCTTCCGCGTGTTAAGCGGACGTTATAACCACTACACCATATATATGTAGTAATACTGAGTTTTCCAAGAGACCTAGCTTATTTTTATGCCCAATCACGATGGACAAAACATGTATCTACCAGGGCTCGAACCTGGGACCTTCCGCGTGTTAAGCGGACGTTATAACCACTACACCATAGATACGAAGTAATTCCGAGTTTTCCAAGAGACCTAGCTTATTTTCATGCCCAATCACGATGGACAAAACACGTATCTAGCAGGGCTCGAAACTGGGACCTGCCGCGTGTTAAGCGGACGTGATAACCACTACACCATAGATAAGTAGTAATTCCGAGTTTTCCAAGAGACCTAGCTTATTTTTATGCCCAGTCACGATGGACAAAACATGCATCTACCAGGTCTCGAACCTGGGAGCTTCCGCGTGTTAAGCGGACGTCATAACCACTACACCATAGATTCGTAGTAATTCCGAGTTTTCCAAGAGACCAAGCTTATTTTTATGCCCAATCACGATGGACAAAACACGTATCTACCAGGGCTCGAACCTGTGACCTTCCGCGTGTTAAGCGGACGTGATAACCACTACACCATAGATACGTAGTAACTCTGTGTTTTCCAAGAGACCTAGCTTGTTTTTATGCCAAACACCGATGGACAAAACACGTATCTATCAGGGCTCGAACCTGGGACCTTCCGCGTGTTAAGCGGACGTTATAACCACTACAACATAGATACGTAGTAATTCCGAGTTTTCCAAAAGACCTAGCTTATTTTTATGCTCAATCACGATGGACAAAACATGTATCTACCAGGGCTCGAACCTGGGACCTTCCGCGTGTCAAGCGGACGTGATAACCACTACACCATAGATTCGTAGTAATTCTGAGTTTTCCAAGAGACCTAGCTTATTTTATGCCCAATACCGAAGCACAAAACACGTATCTACCAGTGCTCGAACCTGGCACCTTCCGCGTGTCAAGCGGACGTGATAATCACTACACCATAGATTCGTAGTAATTCTGAGTTTTCCAAGAGACCTAGCTTATTTTATGCCCAATACCGAAGCACAAAACACGTATCTACCAGTGCTCGAACCTGGCACCTTCCGCGTGTTAAGCGGACGTGATAACCACTACAACATAGACACGTAGTAATGCTGAAATTTCCAAGAGACCTAGCTTTTTTATGCCCAATCACGATGGACAAAATATGTATCTACCAGGGCTCGAACCTGGGACCTTCCGCGTGTGAAGCGGACGTGATAACCACTACACCATATATACGTAGTAACTCTGTGTTTTCCAAGAGACCTAGCTTATTTTTATGCCCAATACCGATGGACAAAACACGTATCTACCAGGGCTCGAACCTGGGACCTTCCGCGTGTTAAGCGGACGTTATAACCACTACAACATAGATACGTAGTAACTCTGTGTTTTCCAAGAGACCTAGCTTATTTTTATGCCCAATACCGATGGACAAAACACGTATCTACCAGGGCTCGAACCTGGGACCTTCCGCATGTTAAGCGGACGTAATAACCACTACAACATAGATACGTAATAATTCCGAGTTTTCCAAGAGACCTAGCTTATTTTATGCCCAATACCGAAGGACAAAACACGTATCTACCAGTGCTCGAACCTGGCACCTTCCGCGTGTTAAGCGGACGTGATAACCACTACAACATAGACACGTAGTAATGCTGAAATTTCCAAGAGACCTAGCTTTTTTATGCCCAATCACGATGGACAAAATATGTATCTACCAGGGCTCGAACCTGGGACCTTCCGCGTGTGAAGCGGACGGGATAACCACTACACCATAGATACGTAGTAACTCTGTGTTTTCCAAGAGACCTAGCTTATTTTTATGCCCAATACCGATGGACAAAACACGTATCTACCAGGGCTCGAAACTGGGACCTTCCGCGTGTTAAGCGGACGTTATAACCACTACACCATATATATGTAGTAATACTGAGTTTTCCAAGAGACCTAGCTTATTTTTATGCCCAATCACGATGGACAAAACATGTATCTACCAGGGCTCGAACCTGGGACCTTCCGCGTGTGAAGCGGACGTGATAACCACTACACCATAGATTCGAAGTAATTCTGAGTTTTCCAAGAGACCTAGCTTATTTTTATGCCCAATACCGATGGACAAAACACGTATCTACCAGGGCTCGAACCTGGGAGCTTCCGCGTGTTAAGTGGACGTAATAACCACTACAACATAGATACGTAATAATTCCGAGTTTTCCAAGAGACCTAGCTTATTTTATGCCCAATACCGAAGGACAAAACACGTATCTACCAGTGCTCGAACCTGGCACCTTCCGCGTGTTAAGCGGACGTGATAACCACTACACCATAGATACGTAGTAATTCCGAGTTTTCCGAGAGACCTAGCTTATTTTTATGCCCAATCACGATGGACAAAACATGTATCTACCAGGGCTCGAACCTGGGACCTTCCGCGTGTGAAGCGGACGTGATAACCACTACACCATAGATACGTAGTAACTCTGTGTTTTCCAAGAGACCTAGCTTATTTTTATGCCCAATACCGATGGACAAAACACGTATCTACCAGGGCTCGAACCTGGGACCTTCCGCGTGTTAAGTGGACGTAATAACCACTACAACATAGATACGTAATAATTCCGAGTTTTCCAAGAGACCTAGCTTATTTTATGCCCAATACCGAAGGACAAAACACGTATCTACCAGTGCTCGAACCTGGGACCTTCCGCGTGTCAAGCGGACGTGATAACCACTACACCATAGATTCGTAGTAATTCTGAGTTTTCCAAGAGACCTAGCTTATTTTATGCCCAATACCGAAGCACAAAACACGTATCTACCAGTGCTCGAACCTGGCACCTTCCGCGTGTCAAGCGGACGTGATAATCACTACACCATAGATTCGTAGTAATTCTGAGTTTTCCAA
Source organism: Phalangium opilio (assembly GCF_054372755.1). Classification (NCBI taxonomy): domain Eukaryota; kingdom Metazoa; phylum Arthropoda; class Arachnida; order Opiliones; family Phalangiidae; genus Phalangium; species Phalangium opilio. The sequence goes on along the minus strand of NW_028324148.1, from coordinate 1,506,974 downwards.
GAGACCTAGCTTATTTTATGCCCAATACCGAAGCACAAAACACGTATCTACCAGTGCTCGAACCTGGCACCTTCCGCGTGTTAAGCGGACGTGATAACCACTACAACATAGACACGTAGTAATGCTGAAATTTCCAAGAGACCTAGCTTTTTTATGCCCAATCACGATGGACAAAATATGTATCTACCAGGGCTCGAACCTGGGACCTTCCGCGTGTGAAGCGGACGTGATAACCACTACACCATAGATACGTAGTAACTCTGTGTTTTCCAAGAGACCTAGCTTATTTTTATGCCCAATACCGATGGACAAAACACGTATCTACCAGGGCTCGAAACTGGGACCTTCCGCGTGTTAAGCGGACGTTATAACCACTACACCATATATATGTAGTAATACTGAGTTTTCCAAGAGACCTAGCTTATTTTTATGCCCAATCACGATGGACAAAACATGTATCTACCAGGGCTCGAACCTGGGACCTTCCGCGTGTTAAGCGGACGTTATAACCACTACACCATAGATACGAAGTAATTCCGAGTTTTCCAAGAGACCTAGCTTATTTTCATGCCCAATCACGATGGACAAAACACGTATCTAGCAGGGCTCGAAACTGGGACCTGCCGCGTGTTAAGCGGACGTGATAACCACTACACCATAGATAAGTAGTAATTCCGAGTTTTCCAAGAGACCTAGCTTATTTTTATGCCCAGTCACGATGGACAAAACATGCATCTACCAGGTCTCGAACCTGGGAGCTTCCGCGTGTTAAGCGGACGTCATAACCACTACACCATAGATTCGTAGTAATTCCGAGTTTTCCAAGAGACCAAGCTTATTTTTATGCCCAATCACGATGGACAAAACACGTATCTACCAGGGCTCGAACCTGTGACCTTCCGCGTGTTAAGCGGACGTGATAACCACTACACCATAGATACGTAGTAACTCTGTGTTTTCCAAGAGACCTAGCTTGTTTTTATGCCAAACACCGATGGACAAAACACGTATCTATCAGGGCTCGAACCTGGGACCTTCCGCGTGTTAAGCGGACGTTATAACCACTACAACATAGATACGTAGTAATTCCGAGTTTTCCAAAAGACCTAGCTTATTTTTATGCTCAATCACGATGGACAAAACATGTATCTACCAGGGCTCGAACCTGGGACCTTCCGCGTGTCAAGCGGACGTGATAACCACTACACCATAGATTCGTAGTAATTCTGAGTTTTCCAAGAGACCTAGCTTATTTTATGCCCAATACCGAAGCACAAAACACGTATCTACCAGTGCTCGAACCTGGCACCTTCCGCGTGTTAAGCGGACGTGATAACCACTACAACATAGACACGTAGTAATGCTGAAATTTCCAAGAGACCTAGCTTTTTTATGCCCAATCACGATGGACAAAATATGTATCTACCAGGGCTCGAACCTGGGACCTTCCGCGTGTGAAGCGGACGTGATAACCACTACACCATATATACGTAGTAACTCTGTGTTTTCCAAGAGACCTAGCTTATTTTTATGCCCAATACCGATGGACAAAACACGTATCTACCAGGGCTCGAACCTGGGACCTTCCGCGTGTTAAGCGGACGTTATAACCACTACAACATAGATACGTAGTAACTCTGTGTTTTCCAAGAGACCTAGCTTATTTTTATGCCCAATACCGATGGACAAAACACGTATCTACCAGGGCTCGAACCTGGGACCTTCCGCATGTTAAGCGGACGTAATAACCACTACAACATAGATACGTAATAATTCCGAGTTTTCCAAGAGACCTAGCTTATTTTATGCCCAATACCGAAGGACAAAACACGTATCTACCAGTGCTCGAACCTGGCACCTTCCGCGTGTTAAGCGGACGTGATAACCACTATAACATAGACACGTAGTAATGCTGAAATTTCCAAGAGACCTAGCTTTTTTATGCCCAGTCACGATGGACAAAATATGTATCTACCAGGGCTCGAACCTGGGACCCTCCGCGTGTTAAGCGGACGTTATAACCACTACAACATAGATACGTAGTAATTCCGAGTTTTCCAAAAGACCTAGCTTATTTTTATGCTCAATCACGATGGACAAAACATGTATCTACCAGGGCTCGAACCTGGGACCTTCCGCGTGTCAAGCGGACGTGATAACCACTACACCATAGATTCGTAGTAATTCTGAGTTTTCCAAGAGACCTAGCTTATTTTATGCCCAATACCGAAGCACAAAACACGTATCTACCAGTGCTCGAACCTGGCACCTTCCGCGTGTCAAGCGGACGTGATAATCACTACACCATAGATTCGTAGTAATTCTGAGTTTTCCAAGAGACCTAGCTTATTTTATGCCCAATACCGAAGCACAAAACACGTATCTACCAGTGCTCGAACCTGGCACCTTCCGCGTGTTAAGCGGACGTGATAACCACTACAACATAGACACGTAGTAATGCTGAAATTTCCAAGAGACCTAGCTTTTTTATGCCCAATCACGATGGACAAAATATGTATCTACCAGGGCTCGAACCTGGGACCTTCCGCGTGTGAAGCGGACGTGATAACCACTACACCATAGATACGTAGTAACTCTGTGTTTTCCAAGAGACCTAGCTTATTTTTATGCCCAATACCGATGGACAAAACACGTATCTACCAGGGCTCGAAACTGGGACCTTCCGCGTGTTAAGCGGACGTTATAACCACTACACCATATATATGTAGTAATACTGAGTTTTCCAAGAGACCTAGCTTATTTTTATGCCCAATCACGATGGACAAAACATGTATCTACCAGGGCTCGAACCTGGGACCTTCCGCGTGTGAAGCGGACGTGATAACCACTACACCATAGATTCGAAGTAATTCTGAGTTTTCCAAGAGACCTAGCTTATTTTTATGCCCAATACCGATGGACAAAACACGTATCTACCAGGGCTCGAACCTGGGAGCTTCCGCGTGTTAAGCGGACGTTATAACCACTACACCATAGATTCGTAGTAATTCCGAGCTTTCCAAGGGACCTAGCTTATTTTTATGCCTAATACCGAAGGACAAAACACGTATCTACCAGTGCTCGAACCTGGCACCTTCCGCGTGTTAAGCGGACGTGATAACCACTACACCATAGATACGTAGTAATTCCGAGTTTTCCGAGAGACCTAGCTTATTTTTATGCCCAATCACGATGGACAAAACATGTATCTACCAGGGCTCGAACCTGGGACCTTCCGCGTGTGAAGCGGACGTGATAACCACTACACCATAGATACGTAGTAACTCTGTGTTTTCCAAGAGACCTAGCTTATTTTTATGCCCAATACCGATGGACAAAACACGTATCTACCAGGGCTCGAACCTGGGACCTTCCGCGTGTTAAGTGGACGTAATAACCACTACAACATAGATACGTAATAATTCCGAGTTTTCCAAGAGACCTAGCTTATTTTATGCCCAATACCGAAGGACAAAACACGTATCTACCAGTGCTCGAACCTGGCACCTTCCGCGTGTTAAGCGGACGTGATAACCACTACAACATAGACACGTAGTAATGCTGAAATTTCCAAGAGACCTAGCTTTTTTATGCCCAATCACGATGGACAAAATATGTATCTACCAGGGCTCGAACCTGGGACCCTCCGCGTGTAAAGCGGACGTGATAACCACTACACCATAGATACGTAGTAACTCTGTGTTTTCCAAGAGACCTAGCTTATTTTTATGCCCAATACCGATGGACAAAACACGTATCTACCAGGGCTCGAAACTGGGACCTTCCGCGTGTTAAGCGGACGTTATAACCACTACACCATAGATACGAAGTAATTCCGAGTTTTGCAAGAGACCTAGCTTATTTTTATGCCCAATCACGATGGACAAAACACGTATCTACCAGGGCTCGAACCTGGGACCTTCCGCGTGTTAGGCGGACGTGATAAACACTACACCATATATATGTAGTAATACTGAGTTTTCCAAGAGATCTAGCTTATTTTTAAGCCCAATCACGATGGACAAAACATGTATCTACCAGGGCTCGAACCTGGGACCTTCCGCGTGTTAAGCGGACGTTATAACCACTACACCATAGATACGAAGTAATTCCGAGTTTTCCAAGAGACCTAGCTTATTTTTATGCCCAATCACGATGGACAAAACATGTATCTACCAGGGCTCGAACCTGGGACCTTCCGCGTGTGAAGCGGACGTGATAACCACTACACCATAGATTCGTAGTAATTCTGAGTTTTCCAAGAGACCTAGCTTATTTTTATGCCCAATACCGATGGACAAAACACGTATCTACCAGGGCTCGAACCTGGGAGCTTCCGCGTGTTAAGCGGACGTTATAACCACTACACCATAGATTCGTAGTAATTCCGAGTTTTCCAAGAGACCTAGCTTATTTTATGCCCAATACCGAAGCACAAAACACGTATCTACCAGTGCTCGAACCTGGCACCTTCCGCGTGTTAAGCGGACGTGATAACCACTACAACATAGACACGTAGTAATGCTGAAATTTCCAAGAGACCTAGCTTTTTTATGCCCAATCACGATGGAAAAAATATGTATCTACCAGGGCTCGAACCTGGGACCTTCCGCGTGTGAAGCGGACGTGATAACCACTACACCATAGATACGTAGTAACTCTGTGTTTTCCAAGAGACTTAGCTTATTTTTATGCCCAATACCGATGGACAAAACACGTATCTACCAGGGCTCGAAACTGGGACCTTCCGCGTGTTAAGCGGACGTTATAACCACTACACCATATATATGTAGTAATACTGAGTTTTCCAAGAGACCTAGCTTATTTTTATGCCCAATCACGATGGACAAAACATGTATCTACCAGGGCTCGAACCTGGGACCTTCCGCGTGTTAAGCGGACGTTATAACCACTACACCATATATATGTAGTAATACTGAGTTTTCCAAGAGACCTAGCTTATTTTTATGCCCAATCACGATGGACAAAACATGTATCTACCAGGGCTCGAACCTGGGACCTTCCGCGTGTGAAGCGGACGTGATAACCACTACACCATAGATTCGAAGTAATTCTGAGTTTTCCAAGAGACCTAGCTTATTTTTATGCCCAATACCGATGGACAAAACACGTATCTACCAGGGCTCGAACCTGGGAGCTTCCGCGTGTTAAGCGGACGTTATAACCACTACACCATAGATTCGTAGTAATTCCGAGCTTTCCAAGGGACCTAGCTTATTTTTATGCCTAATACCGAAGGACAAAACACGTATCTACCAGTGCTCGAACCTGGCACCTTCCGCGTGTTAAGCGGACGTGATAACCACTACACCATAGATACGTAGTAATTCCGAGTTTTCCGAGAGTCCTAGCTTATTTTTATGCCCAATCACGATGGACAAAACATGTATCTACCAGGGCTCGAACCTGGGACCTTCCGCGTGTGAAGCGGACGTGATAACCACTACACCATAGATACGTAGTAACTCTGTGTTTTCCAAGAGACCTAGCTTATTTTTATGCCCAATACCGATGGACAAAACACGTATCTACCAGGGCTCGAACCTGGGACCTTCCGCGTGTTAAGTGGACGTAATAACCACTACAACATAGATACGTAATAATTCCGAGTTTTCCAAGAGACCTAGCTTATTTTATGCCCAATACCGAAGGACAAAACACGTATCTACCAGTGCTCGAACCTGGCACCTTCCGCGTGTTAAGCGGACGTGATAACCACTACAACATAGACACGTAGTAATGCTGAAATTTCCAAGAGACCTAGCTTTTTTATGCCCAATCACGATGGACAAAATATGTATCTACCAGGGCTCGAACCTGGGACCCTCCGCGTGTAAAGCGGACGTGATAACCACTACACCATAGATACGTAGTAACTCTGTGTTTTCCAAGAGACCTAGCTTATTTTTATGCCCAATACCGATGGACAAAACACGTATCTACCAGGGCTCGAAACTGGGACCTTCCGCGTGTTAAGCGGACGTTATAACCACTACACCATAGATACGAAGTAATTCCGAGTTTTGCAAGAGACCTAGCTTATTTTTATGCCCAATCACGATGGACAAAACACGTATCTACCAGGGCTCGAACCTGGGACCTTCCGCGTGTTAGGCGGACGTGATAAACACTACACCATATATATGTAGTAATACTGAGTTTTCCAAGAGATCTAGCTTATTTTTAAGCCCAATCACGATGGACAAAACATGTATCTACCAGGGCTCGAACCTGGGACCTTCCGCGTGTTAAGCGGACGTTATAACCACTACACCATAGATACGAAGTAATTCCGAGTTTTCCAAGAGACCTAGCTTATTTTTATGCCCAATCACGATGGACAAAACATGTATCTACCAGGGCTCGAACCTGGGACCTTCCGCGTGTGAAGCGGACGTGATAACCACTACACCATAGATTCGTAGTAATTCTGAGTTTTCCAAGAGACCTAGCTTATTTTATGCCCAATACCGAAGCACAAAACACGTATCTACCAGTGCTCGAACCTGGCACCTTCCGCGTGTTAAGCGGACGTGATAACCACTACACCATAGATACGTAGTAATTCCGAGTTTTCCGAGAGACCTAGCTTATTTTTATGCCCAATCACGATGGACAAAACATGTATCTACCAGGGCTCGAACCTGGGACCTTCCGCGTGTGAAGCGGACGTGATAACCACTACACCATAGATTCGTAGTAATTCTGAGTTTTCCAAGAGACCTAGCTTATTTTTATGCCCAATACCGATGGACAAAACACGTATCTACCAGGGCTCGAACCTGGGAGCTTCCGCGTGTTAAGCGGACGTTATAACCACTACACCATAGATTCGTAGTAATTCCGAGTTTTCCAAGAGACCTAGCTTATTTTATGCCCAATACCGAAGCACAAAACACGTATCTACCAGTGCTCGAACCTGGCACCTTCCGCGTGTTAAGCGGACGTGATAACCACTACAACATAGACACGTAGTAATGCTGAAATTTCCAAGAGACCTAGCTTTTTTATGCCCAATCACGATGGAAAAAATATGTATCTACCAGGGCTCGAACCTGGGACCTTCCGCGTGTGAAGCGGACGTGATAACCACTACACCATAGATACGTAGTAACTCTGTGTTTTCCAAGAGACCTAGCTTATTTTTATGCCCAATACCGATGGACAAAACACGTATCTACCAGGGCTCGAAACTGGGACCTTCCGCGTGTTAAGCGGACGTTATAACCACTACACCATATATATGTAGTAATACTGAGTTTTCCAAGAGACCTAGCTTATTTTTATGCCCAATCACGATGGACAAAACATGTATCTACCAGGGCTCGAACCTGGGACCTTCCGCGTGTTTAGCGGACGTTATAACCACTACACCATAGATACGTAGTAATTCCGAGTTTTCCAAGAGACCTAGCTTATTTTTATGCCCAATCACGATGGACAAAACATGTATCTACCAGGGCTCGAACCTGGGACCTTCCGCGTGTGAAGCGGACGTGATAACCACTACACCATAGATTCGTAGTAATTCTGAGTTTTCCAAGAGACCTAGCTTATTTTTATGCCCAATACCGATGGACAAAACACGTATCTACCAGGGCTCGAACCTGGGAGCTTCCGCGTGTTAAGCGGACGTTATAACCACTACACCATAGATTCGTAGTAATTCCGAGTTTTCCAAGAGACCTAGCTTATTTTATGCCCAATACCGAAGCACAAAACACGTATCTACCAGTGCTCGAACCTGGCACCTTCCGCGTGTTAAGCGGACGTGATAACCACTACAACATAGACACGTAGTAATGCTGAAATTTCCAAGAGACCTAGCTTTTTTATGCCCAATCACGATGGAAAAAATATGTATCTACCAGGGCTCGAACCTGGGACCTTCCGCGTGTGAAGCGGACGTGATAACCACTACACCATAGATACGTAGTAACTCTGTGTTTTCCAAGAGACCTAGCTTATTTTTATGCCCAATACCGATGGACAAAACACGTATCTACCAGGGCTCGAACCTGGGAGCTTCCGCGTGTTAAGCGGACGTTATAACCACTACACCATAGATTCGTAGTAATTCCGAGTTTTCCAAGAGACCTAGCTTATTTTATGCCCAATACCGAAGCACAAAACACGTATCTACCAGTGCTCGAACCTGGCACCTTCCGCGTGTTAAGCGGACGTGATAACCACTACAACATAGACACGTAGTAATGCTGAAATTTCCAAGAGACCTAGCTTTTTTATGCCCAATCACGATGGAAAAAATATGTATCTACCAGGGCTCGAACCTGGGACCTTCCGCGTGTGAAGCGGACGTGATAACCACTACACCATAGATACGTAGTAACTCTGTGTTTTCCAAGAGACCTAGCTTATTTTTATGCCCAATACCGATGGACAAAACACGTATCTACCAGGGCTCGAACCTGGGAGCTTCCGCGTGTTAAGCGGACGTTATAACCACTACACCATAGATTCGTAGTAATTCCGAGTTTTCCAAGAGACCTAGCTTATTTTATGCCCAATACCGAAGCACAAAACACGTATCTACCAGTGCTCGAACCTGGCACCTTCCGCGTGTTAAGCGGACGTGATAACCACTACAACATAGACACGTAGTAATGCTGAAATTTCCAAGAGACCTAGCTTTTTTATGCCCAATCACGATGGAAAAAATATGTATCTACCAGGGCTCGAACCTGGGACCTTCCGCGTGTGAAGCGGACGTGATAACCACTACACCATAGATACGTAGTAACTCTGTGTTTTCCAAGAGACCTAGCTTATTTTTATGCCCAATACCGATGGACAAAACACGTATCTACCAGGGCTCGAAACTGGGACCTTCCGCGTGTTAAGCGGACGTTATAACCACTACACCATATATATGTAGTAATACTGAGTTTTCCAAGAGACCTAGCTTATTTTTATGCCCAATCACGATGGACAAAACATGTATCTACCAGGGCTCGAACCTGGGACCTTCCGCGTGTTAAGCGGACGTTATAACCACTACACCATAGATACGTAGTAATTCCGAGTTTTCCAAGAGACCTAGCTTATTTTTATGCCCAATCACGATGGACAAAACATGTATCTACCAGGGCTCGAACCTGGGACCTTCCGCGTGTGAAGCGGACGTGATAACCACTACACCATAGATTCGTAGTAATTCTGAGTTTTCCAAGAGACCTAGCTTATTTTTATGCCCAATACCGATGGACAAAACACGTATCTACCAGGGCTCGAACCTGGGAGGGGTCGCATAATAGTATTGAATGGATTAATGTCGAATAGAGAGTTGCTCCTTCAATTTACTAATTTAACCTAGAGTCGAAAGGAATTGTATCGAACGTCCTTAAAGTCGAAAAAATTCGCTTCCTTAGGATTAGCAGCGAACCACATTTTGACAAATTTGATTAGTATCGAATGGAATTAGGTTGAAAATAACAAAATCGGAATACGGTCGACACGGAACTATGTCGAACGTCATTAGAGTCGAAAACATAGTTTGTGAAGGGCGAAGTTTTTTCGTGTTGCATTGTACAATTTTCATATTCTACCCAATGATAAATTGTCTACTATTGAGGTTTTTCTAGAATTGTCAAATTGATGGCGATATACCAGGAGAACCGGTGTTTAAATTCAAAAATCTACATGAAAATGACGTAGGAAAAATAATCCATTGGAATGGGGGAGGAATAGACAGACATCGACAGCACCCAATTTTCCAGATATTTTTGACTTCCAAAAAAAACATAAATTTTAATGGGGAGGATGAGTTTAAAAAAATAATTGAAAAGACCATGGTTCGAACTTTAAATAAAAAAAACTCTTATTTTAAAGAACTATAGCGCAAATTGAAGAGCGCACTAAGTGATAATGCCATACATTTTATTTTAATAGGGAGGATGAGTTTAAAAAAATAATTGAAAAGAGCACCGTTTGAACTTTCAATAAAAAACTTTATATAAAAAACTATGAAACGGAATGGCAAATTTCTATAAAATGAAGAACTCGATGGTGTTGCTTATCAGTATTGTTATCATCATGGACGAGATTGAAGAAATTGAGGGATTAAGGTCTGACGCCAAAGTTATTGTGTGTAACCGCTTCGTTTATAAAAAGAATAAGACCGTAAAAGATAAAACGTACGTGCAATGTGTTGTTTCTGATTGCCGGGGCCGGGGAGTTATGTCGGGCAATGAGTTTGGTTTGACCCAATCGCATAATCATCTGCCTGATGACCAAGATATTCGGGATAGGAAGTTCAAAGCAGCTTTAAAACGGCATGTGGAAGAACATCCAGGATCTACGAGGGATTCATTTGACTATGTGTCGAGAATGTAAGAATTTATTAGGTTAGGTTAGGTTAGGTTAGGTTTGGTTTGGTTAGGTTTGGTTTGGTTAGGTTTGGTTTGGTTTGGTTTGGTTTGGTTAGGTTTGGTTAGGTTTGGTTAGGTTTGGTTAGGTTTGGTTTGGTTAGGTTTGGTTAGGTTTGGTTAGGTTTGGTTAGGTTAGGTTTGGTTTGGTTAGGTTTGGTTTGGTTAGGTTTGGTTTGGTTAGGTTTGGTTAGGTTTGGTTAGGTTTGGTTAGGTTTGGTTAGGTTTGGTTAGGTTTGGTTTGGTTAGGTTTGGTTAGGTTAGGTTAGGTTAGGTTAGGTTTGGTTAGGTTAGGTTTGGTTAGGTTAGGTTTGGTTAGGTTTGGTTTGGTTAGGTTTGGTTTGGTTAGGTTTGGTTTGGTTAGGTTTGGTTTGGTTAGGTTTGGTTAGGTTTGGTTAGGTTTGGTTAGGTTTGGTTAGGTTTGGTTAGGTTTGGTTAGGTTTGGTTAGGTTTGGTTAGGTTTGGTTAGGTTTGGTTAGGTTTGGTTAGGTTTGGTTAGGTTTGGTTAGGTTTGGTTAGGTTTGGTTAGGTTTGGTTAGGTTTGGCTAGGTTTGGTTAGGTTTGGTTAGGTTTGGTTAGGTTTGGTTAGGTTTGGTTAGGTTTGGTTAGGTTTGGTTAGGTTTGGTTAGGTTTGGTTAGGTTTGGTTAGGTTTGGTTAGGTTTGGTTAGGTTTGGTTAGGTTTGGTTAGGTTTGGTTAGGTTTGGTTAGGTTTGGTTAGGTTTGGTTAGGTTTGGTTAGGTTTGGTTAGGTTTGGTTAGGTTTGGTTAGGTTTGGTTAGGTTTGGTTAGGTTTGGTTAGGTTTGGTTAGGTTTGGTTAGGTTTGGTTAGGTTTGGTTAGGTTTGGTTAGGTTTGGTTAGGTTTGGTTAGGTTTGGTTAGGTTTGGTTAGGTTTGGTTAGGTTTGGTTAGGTTTGGTTAGGTTTGGTTAGGTTTGGTTAGGTTTGGTTAGGTTAGGTTTGGTTTGGTTTGGTTTGGTTAGGTTCAGGTTATTTATGTTCAATTATATATTAGGATGGATAACAACAACGTCGCTTTTAATGACGTCGAGTCTTCATTAAACAAAAGAAAGAAAAAAAGCTTGCCAAAATTACCTCAAAGTGTGACTGAATTAGACCAGGAATTACGAATTAGCCCAAGGTATTCGAAAACCCTGCACGGAGGGGATTTTTACGTTGGGAAAATTGAATCAGACAGTGGTCGTGAAAGCATACTTTTCATATCACCTAATTTCAATGATGAGCAAATGTCAAGTATTAGCGAGATTCATGCTGATGGAACGTTTAAAGTGGTTCCGAGGATGTTTTACCAGCTCTTGACTATTCATTTAGTCAATTTTGATCATGTAATTCGAAATATATTTTCCAATTGGGATTAAATTTTTCATGTTAATTTTAATATTTCAGGTGTTTCCCTTTGTTTACGTTCTGATGAGTGACTGTGCTCAAAATTCTTACGAAAGAATTTTCCATACATTACGTGATCGTTTCCCAAGCCTTCGACCAAATTTAGTAATTACAGATTTCGAAACGGCTCTCATGAATGCGGCTCGGAATGTTTTCCCTCTTCCCATTCAAACAAGAGGATGTTTCTATCATTTCACGCAGGTACTGTATTCGCATCAAATTAAGATAGTTTTTTTAAGTAATAGTTCATGGGTAATGATTTTCAAAATTTATGTATAGGCCATATGGAGAAAAACTCAAAATCTCGGTCTGGTCGATAAATATCGTAGTCATGAAATAACCAAGTTTGCCATAAGGAAGCTCATGGCAATTCCTTTGTTACCCTTGAATGATATTCCAGAAGGTGCGCAGCTTGTGCGCCACGAAATGACACAAATTGTAGAAAAGGAACCTGAATTATACCAACTTATGATCCTGATGAACTACTTTCGGACACAATGGCTTGAACGAGTCGGGCCAGAAAACTTTTGCGTTCATGGTAATTCTAGGAGGACAAACAACGACGTGGAGTCGTTCAATAACTGGCTTAATAAAAGAATCAATATATCGCACGCTAACATCTGGATTTTTTTGGGTAACTCTCACTAATCGTTTGATGTTAAGGCCACTATAGAAATAAGAACTGTTGATCCGTCATATCGAAATTCAAATTTTAATAGATAAACTTCGATGGGTGGAGAACGCAAAAGGAATAGATTATAACGCAGCTATGGCAGGAAGACAAATAACCAGAAATAGAAAGCCTAAATATGTTCTCAATGATAAGAACTTAAAGGACGCAGAGGCTAGGCTTGCTGATGGACGCTACTCAATTTCAAATTTTTTGGTCCGAGTTGCTTATCTTTTGCCAGATTTTTCTAACAGAGGACGTAAAGCAGACAACGTAGCTCACGAAAATGGTGGACTTGTTCAAGGTCAAGTTGGTCGAGCAAACGTCGATCAGATTTTTGGGGAAGCAGCTGACGTCCGTCGGGATGTTGAGGATGGAACTGACGTCAGTCGGGCTGGTGGGGATCTAGCTCTCGCCGGTCAGGTTGTTGGTTTTGCAAGTGTTTCTGTTCGAGGTAGAGGGGCTGGACGTGGTCATGTTAGAGGTCGACGTAGAGGGACTGGACGAGGTCATGTTAGAGGTCAAGGTAGAGGCGCCGTACATGGTCGTGCTTGTGCTCTAAGCGGCGCTGCTGGACGGAGTTCAACAATTGGTCCTACCGTATTTGACGAAAGCTCTGACGTAGCAGTCACTAATGATTTTGGAAAATTCACCGCTACTCAACCATTTCAAGTTTAAATTGAGCAGCGCAAAGAGGATGAAAAATAATAGATTCTCGTAACGGAAACTTGTGTCCCGTTTTTCTTTGGGGAGAGGGGGTTGAAAAAATTGTATCAGAATGAACTTTACAATAAAGTATTTTCGTTGTACTTCTTGAAATGAATTTATTAACATACTTTCGCCGATCTTACTACATTCAATGAAACGACATCCATGAAAATTTGAATGTCTTTAGTGTACAAAATGTAAGACATTCGTTAAAAGAGACTTGGGCTAGGTTACGTTAATTGTGTTTGACTTACTTGCATTTAAAACAACCGGATCCTAATCTTAATTTGAACCCAAATGTTGGTATATACTGCTCTTAAACTATATCCTGCTTGTGTATAAATTAACAGAGTAGTATAACTATATTGGTATTTTGCGTTCTTTCGGGATTTAACCCATGAATCCTTCGCGAGAGTTACAGCGCAAAGTTGGTTGACAATCAACCTACTTGGTTCACTTCGAACGAAGTTGCGCTTTTCATGCGAGTACTGTTCCGTCAGCAGACGAGACAAATCTCCATGTGCTTGCTTTTCTGTGCATCTTGCTAACGTTTTTAAAAGACAATCTTACTATTCTATGTGGTATAGTTTACTAACAAATCTTTTCGATACTATTCTCATTCATATAATTTCGACGATATACCTTTCGCCATTAATCCAAATTTTCTAAAATATTTTCGACACTATTCCAATGGCGGTCTTGACGCCCCCGATGCTATTCCTTTCGATACTATTCTATTCGATGCTAAGATTTTCGATTCAATTCCATTCGGTGCTATTCCTACAACGTAAAAATTTCGACGCTATTCTCATTCGATGCTAATCTTTTCGACGCTAATAGTACGCCCCACCTGGGAGCTTCCGCGTGTTAAGCGGACGTTATAACCACTACACCATAGATTCGTAGTAATTCCGAGCTTTCCAAGGGACCTAGCTTATTTTTATGCCTAATACCGAAGGACAAAACACGTATCTACCAGTGCTCGAACCTGGCACCTTCCGCGTGTTAAGCGGACGTGATAACCACTACACCATAGATACGTAGTAATTCCGAGTTTTCCGAGAGACCTAGCTTATTTTTATGCCCAATCACGATGGACAAATTATGTATCTACCAGGGCTCGAACCTGGGACCTTCCGCGTGTGAAGCGGACGTGATAACCACTACACCATAGATACGTAGTAACTCTGAGTTTTCCAAGAGACCTAGCTTATTTTTATGCCCAATACCGATGGACAAAACACGTATCTACCAGGGCTCGAACCTGGGACCTTCCGCGTGTTAAGCGGACGTAATAACCACTACAACATAGATACGTAATAATTCCGAGTTTTCCAAGAGACCTAGCTTATTTTATGCCCAATACCGAAGGACAAAACACGTATCTACCAGTGCTCGAACCTGGCACCTTCCGCGTGTTAAGCGGACGTGATAACCACTACAACATAGACACGTAGTAATGCTGAAATTTCCAAGAGACCTAGCTTTTTTATGCCCAATCACGATGGACAAAATATGTATCTACCAGGGCTCGAACCTGGGACCCTCCGCGTGTAAAGCGGACGTGATAACCACTACACCCTAGATACGTAGTGATACTGAGTTTTCCAAGAGACCTAGCTTTTTTTATGTCCTATCACGATGGTCAAAACACGTATCTACCAGGGCTCGAAACTGGGACCTTCCGCGTGTTAAGCGGACGTTATAACCACTACACCATATATATGTAGTAATACTGAGTTTTCCAAGAGACCTAGCTTATTTTTATGCCCAATCACGATGGACAAAACATGTATCTACCAGGGCTCGAACCTGGGACCTTCCGCGTGTTAAGCGGACGTTATAACCACTACACCATAGATACGTAGTAATTCCGAGTTTTCCAAGAGACCTAGCTTATTTTTATGCCCAATCACGATGGACAAAACATGTATCTACCAGGGCTCGAACCTGGGACCTTCCGCGTGTGAAGCGGACGTGATAACCACTACACCATAGATTCGTAGTAATTCTGAGTTTTCCAAGAGACCTAGCTTATTTTTATGCCCAATACCGATGGACAAAACACGTATCTACCAGGGCTCGAACCTGGGAGCTTCCGCGTGTTAAGCGGACGTTATAACCACTACACCATAGATTCGTAGTAATTCCGAGTTTTCCAAGAGACCTAGCTTATTTTATGCCCAATACCGAAGCACAAAACACGTATCTACCAGTGCTCGAACCTGGCACCTTCCGCGTGTTAAGCGGACGTGATAACCACTACAACATAGACACGTAGTAATGCTGAAATTTCCAAGAGACCTAGCTTTTTTATGCCCAATCACGATGGAAAAAATATGTATCTACCAGGGCTCGAACCTGGGACCTTCCGCGTGTGAAGCGGACGTGATAACCACTACACCATAGATACGTAGTAACTCTGTGTTTTCCAAGAGACCTAGCTTATTTTTATGCCCAATACCGATGGACAAAACACGTATCTACCAGGGCTCGAAACTGGGACCTTCCGCGTGTTAAGCGGACGTTATAACCACTACACCATATATATGTAGTAATACTGAGTTTTCCAAGAGACCTAGCTTATTTTTATGCCCAATCACGATGGACAAAACATGTATCTACCAGGGCTCGAACCTGGGACCTTCCGCGTGTTAAGCGGACGTTATAACCACTACACCATAGATACGTAGTAATTCCGAGTTTTCCAAGAGACCTAGCTTATTTTTATGCCCAATCACGATGGACAAAACATGTATCTACCAGGGCTCGAACCTGGGACCTTCCGCGTGTGAAGCGGACGTGATAACCACTACACCATAGATTCGTAGTAATTCTGAGTTTTCCAAGAGACCTAGCTTATTTTTATGCCCAATACCGATGGACAAAACACGTATCTACCAGGGCTCGAACCTGGGAGCTTCCGCGTGTTAAGCGGACGTTATAACCACTACACCATAGATTCGTAGTAATTCCGAGCTTTCCAAGGGACCTAGCTTATTTTTATGCCTAATACCGAAGGACAAAACACGTATCTACCAGTGCTCGAACCTGGCACCTTCCGCGTGTGAAGCGGACGTGATAACCACTACACCATAGATACGTAGTAATTCCGAGTTTTCCGAGACACCTAGCTTATTTTTATGCCCAATCACGATGGACAAATTATGTATCTACCAGGGCTCGAACCTGGGACCTTCCGCGTGTGAAGCGGACGTGATAACCACTACACCATAGATACGTAGTAACTCTGAGTTTTCCAAGAGACCTAGCTTATTTTTATGCCCAATACCGATGGACAAAACACGTATCTACCAGGGCTCGAACCTGGGACCTTCCGCGTGTTAAGCGGACGTAATAACCACTACAACATAGATACGTAATAATTCCGAGTTTTCCAAGAGACCTAGCTTATTTTTATGCCCAATACCGAAGGACAAAACACGTATCTACCAGTGCTCGAACCTGGCACCTTCCGCGTGTTAAGCGGACGTGATAACCACTACAACATAGACACGTAGTAATGCTGAAATTTCCAAGAGACCTAGCTTTTTTATGCCCAATCACGATGGACAAAACACGTATCTACCAGTGCTCGAACCTGGCACCTTCCGCGTGTAAAGCGGACGTGATAACCACTAAACCATAGATACGTAGTAATACTGAGTTTTCCAAGAGACCTAGCTTTTTTATGTCTTATCACGATGGTCAAAATATGTATCTACCAGGGCTCGAACCTGGGACCTTCCGCGTGTAAAGCGGACGTGATAACCACTACACCATATATATGTAGTAATACTGAGTTTTCCAAGAGACCTAGCTTATTTTTATGCCCAATCACGATGGACAAAACATGTATCTACCAGGGCTCTAACCTGGGACCTTCCGCGTGTTAAGCGGACGTTATAACCACTACACCATAGATACGTAGTAATTCCGAGTTTTCCAAGAGACCTAGCTTATTTTTATGCCCAATCACGATGGACAAAACATGTATCTACCAGGGCTCGAACCTGGGACCTTCCGCGTGTGAAGCGGACGTGTTAACCACTACACCATAGATTCGTAGTAATTCTGAGTTTTCCAAGAGACCTAGCTTATTTTTATGCCCAATACCGATGGACAAAACACGTATCTACCAGGGCTCGAACCTGGGAGCTTCCGCGTGTTAAGCGGACGTTATAACCACTACACCATAGATTCGTAGTAATTCCGAGCTTTCCAAGGGACCTAGCTTATTTTTATGCCTAATACCGAAGGACAAAACACGTATCTACCAGTGCTCGAACCTGGCACCTTTCGCGTGTTAAGCGGACGTTATAACCACTACACCATAGATACGTAGTAATTCCGAGTTTTCCGAGAGACCTAGCTTATTTTTATGCCCAATCACGATGGACAAAACATGTATCTACCAGGGCTCGAACCTGGGACCTTCCGCGTGTGAAGCGGACGTGATAACCACTACACCATAGATACGTAGTAACTCTGAGTTTTCCAAGAGACCTAGCTTATTTTTATGCCCAATACCGATGGACAAAACACGTATCTACCAGGGCTCGAACCTGGGACCTTCCGCGTGTTAAGCGGACGTTATAACCACTACACCATATATATGTAGTAATACTGAGTTTTCCAAGAGACCTAGCTTATTTTTATGCCCAATCACGATGGACAAAACATGTATCTACCAGGGCTCGAACCTGGGACCTTCCGCGTGTTAAGCGGACGTTATAACCACTACACCATAGATACGTAGTAATTCCGAGTTTTCCAAGAGACCTAGCTTATTTTTATGCCCAATCACGATGGACAAAACATGTATCTACCAGGGCTCGAACCTGGGACCTTCCGCGTGTGAAGCGGACGTGTTAACCACTACACCATAGATTCGTAGTAATTCTGAGTTTTCCAAGAGACCTAGCTTATTTTTATGCCCAATACCGATGGACAAAACACGTATCTACCAGGGCTCGAACCTGGGAGCTTCCGCGTGTTAAGCGGACGTTATAACCACTACACCATAGATTCGTAGTAATTCCGAGCTTTCCAAGAGACCTAGCTTATTTTATGCCCAATACCGATGGCCAAAACACGTATCTACCAGTGCTCGAACCTGGCACCTTCCGCGTGTTAAGCGGACGTGATAACCACTACAACATAGACACGTAGTAATGCTGAAATTTCCAAGAGACCTAGCTTTTTTATGCCCAATCACGATGGAAAAAATATGTATCTACCAGGGCTCGAACCTGGGACCTTCCGCGTGTGAAGCGGACGTGATAACCACTACACCATAGATACGTAGTAACTCTGTGTTTTCCAAGAGACCTAGCTTATTTTTATGCCCAATACCGATGGACAAAACACGTATCTACCAGGGCTCGAAACTGGGACCTTCCGCGTGTTAAGCGGACGTTATAACCACTACACCATATATATGTAGTAATACTGAGTTTTCCAAGAGACCTAGCTTATTTTTATGCCCAATCACGATGGACAAAACATGTATCTACCAGGGCTCGAACCTGGGACCTTCCGCGTGTTAAGCGGACGTTATAACCACTACACCATAGATACGTAGTAATTCCGAGTTTTCCAAGAGACCTAGCTTATTTTTATGCCCAATCACGATGGACAAAACATGTATCTACCAGGGCTCGAACCTGGGACCTTCCGCGTGTGAAGCGGACGTGATAACCACTACCCCATAGATACGTAGTAATTCCGAGTTTTCCAAGAGACCTTGCTTATTTTTATGCCCAATCACGATGGACAAAACATGTATCTACCAGGGCTCGAACCTGGGACCTTCCGCGTGTGAAGCGGACGTGATAACCACTACACCATAGATACGTAGTAACTCTGAGTTTTCCAAGAGACCTAGCTTATTTTTATGCCCAATACCGATGGACAAAACACTTATCTACCAGGGCTCGAACCTGGGACCTTCCGCGTGTTAAGCGGACGTAATAACCACTACAACATAGATACGTAATAATTCCGAGTTTTCCAAGAGACCTAGCTTATTTTATGCCCAATACCGAAGGACAAAACACGTATCTACCAGTGCTCGAACCTGGCACCTTCCGCGTGTTAAGCGGACGTGATAACCACTACAACATAGACACGTAGTAATGCTGAAATTTCCAAGAGACCTAGCTTTTTTATGCCCAATCACGATGGACAAAATATGTATCTACCAGGGCTCGAACCTGGGACCCTCCGCGTGTAAAGCGGACGTGATTACCACTACACCCTAGATACGTAGTGATACTGAGTTTTCCAAGAGACCTAGCTTTTTTTATGTCCTATCACGATGGTCAAAATATGTATCTACCAGGGCTCGAACCTGGGACCTTCCGCGTGTGAAGCGGACGTGATAACCACTACACCATAGATACGTAGTAACTCTGTGTTTTCCAAGAGACCTAGCTTATTTTTATGCCCAATACCGATGGACAAAACACGTATCTACCAGGGCTCGAAACTGGGACCTTCCGCGTGTTAAGCGGACGTTATAACCACTACACCATAGATACGAAGTAATTCCGAGTTTTGCAAGAGACCTAGCTTATTTTTATGCCCAATCACGATGGACAAAACACGTATCAACCAGGGCTCGAACCTGGGACCTTCCGCGTGTTAGGCGGACGTGATAAACACTACACCATATATATATGTAGTAATACTGAGTTTTCCAAGAGATCTAGCTTATTTTTAAGCCCAATCACGATGGACAAAACATGTATCTACCAGGGCTCGAACCTGGGACCTTCCGCGTGTTAAGCGGACGTTATAACCACTACACCATAGATACGAAGTAATTCCGAGTTTTCCAAGAGACCTAGCTTATTTTTATGCCCAATCACGATGGACAAAACATGTATCTACCAGGGCTCGAACCTGGGACCTTCCGCGTGTGAAGCGGACGTGATAACCACTACACCATAGATTCGTAGTAATTCTGAGTTTTCCAAGAGACCTAGCTTATTTTTATGCCCAATACCGATGGACAAAACACGTATCTACCAGGGCTCGAACCTGGGAGCTTCCGCGTGTTAAGCGGACGTTATAACCACTACACCATAGATTCGTAGTAATTCCGAGCTTTCCAATGGACCTAGCTTATTTTTATGCCTAATACCGAAGGACAAAACACGTATCTACCAGTGCTCGAACCTGGCACCTTCCGCGTGTTAAGCGGACGTGATAACCACTACACCATAGATACGTAGTAATTC
Source organism: Phalangium opilio (assembly GCF_054372755.1). Classification (NCBI taxonomy): domain Eukaryota; kingdom Metazoa; phylum Arthropoda; class Arachnida; order Opiliones; family Phalangiidae; genus Phalangium; species Phalangium opilio. The sequence goes on along the minus strand of NW_028324148.1, from coordinate 1,486,543 downwards.
CGAGTTTTCCGAGAGACCTAGCTTATTTTTATGCCCAATCACGATGGACAAAACATGTATCTACCAGGGCTCGAACCTGGGACCTTCCGCGTGTGAAGCGGACGTGATAACCACTACACCATAGATTCGTAGTAATTCTGAGTTTTCCAAGAGACCTAGCTTATTTTTATGCCCAATACCGATGGACAAAACACGTATCTACCAGGGCTCGAACCTGGGAGCTTCCGCGTGTTAAGCGGACGTTATAACCACTACACCATAGATTCGTAGTAATTCCGAGCTTTCCAATGGACCTAGCTTATTTTTATGCCTAATACCGAAGGACAAAACACGTATCTACCAGTGCTCGAACCTGGCACCTTTCGCGTGTTAAGCGGACGTGATAACCACTACACCATAGATACGTAGTAATTCCGAGTTTTCCGAGAGACCTAGCTTATTTTTATGCCCAATCACGATGGACAAAACATGTATCTACCAGGGCTCGAACCTGGGACCTTCCGCGTGTGAAGCGGACGTAATAACCACTACACCATAGATACGTAGTAACTCTGTGTTTTCCAAGAGACCTAGCTTATTTTTATGCCCAATACCGATGGACAAAACACGTATCTACCAGGGCTCGAACCTGGGACCTTCCGCGTGTTAAGCGGACGTAATAACCACTACAACATAGATACGTAATAATTCCGAGTTTTCCAAGAGACCTAGCTTATTTTATGCCCAATACCGAAGGACAAAACACGTATCTACCAGTGCTCGAACCTGGCACCTTCCGCGTGTTAAGCGGACGTGATAACCACTACAACATAGACACGTAGTAATGCTGAAATTTCCAAGAGACCTAGCTTTTTTATGCCCAATCACGATGGACAAAATATGTATCTACCAGGGCTCGAACCTGGGACCCTCCGCGTGTAAAGCGGACGTTATAACCACTACACCCTAGATACGTAGTGATACTGAGTTTTCCAAGAGACCTAGCTTTTTTTATGTCCTATCACGATGGTCAAAATATGTATCTACCAGGGCTCGAACCTGGGACCTTCCGCGTGTGAAGCGGACGTGATAACCACTACACCATAGATACGTAGTAACTCTGTGTTTTCCAAGAGACCTAGCTTATTTTTATGCCCAATACCGATGGACAAAACACGTATCTACCAGGGCTCGAACCTGGGACCTTCCGCGTGTTAAGCGGACGTAATAACCACTACAACATAGATACGTAATAATTCCGAGTTTTCCAAGAGACCTAGCTTATTTTATGCCCAATACCGAAGGACAAAACACGTATCTACCAGTGCTCGAACCTGGCACCTTCCGCGTGTTAAGCGGACGTGATAACCACTACAACATAGACACGTAGTAATGCTGAAATTTCCAAGAGACCTAGCTTTTTTATGCCCAATCACGATGGACAAAATATGTATCTACCAGGGCTCGAACCTGGGACCCTCCGCGTGTAAAGCGGACGTTATAACCACTACACCCTAGATACGTAGTGATACTGAGTTTTCCAAGAGACCTAGCTTTTTTTATGTCCTATCACGATGGTCAAAATATGTATCTACCAGGGCTCGAACCTGGGACCTTCCGCGTGTGAAGCGGACGTGATAACCACTACACCATAGATACGTAGTAACTCTGTGTTTTCCAAGAGACCTAGCTTATTTTTATGCCCAATACCGATGGACAAAACACGTATCTACCAGGGCTCGAAACTGGGACCTTCCGCGTGTTAAGCGGACGTTATAACCACTACACCATAGATACGAAGTAATTCCGAGTTTTGCAAGAGACCTAGCTTATTTTTATGCCCAATCACGATGGACAAAACACGTATCTACCAGGGCTCGAACCTGGGACCTTCCGCGTGTTAGGCGGACGTGATAAACACTACACCATATATATGTAGTAATACTGAGTTTTCCAAGAGATCTAGCTTATTTTTAAGCCCAATCACGATGGACAAAACATGTATCTACCAGGGCTCGAACCTGGGACCTTCCGCGTGTTAAGCGGACGTTATAACCACTACACCATAGATACGAAGTAATTCCGAGTTTTCCAAGAGACCTAGCTTATTTTTATGCCCAATCACGATGGACAAAACATGTATCTACCAGGGCTCGAACCTGGGACCTTCCGCGTGTTAGGCGGACGTGATAAACACTACACCATATATATGTAGTAATACTGAGTTTTCCAAGAGATCTAGCTTATTTTTAAGCCCAATCACGATGGACAAAACATGTATCTACCAGGGCTCGAACCTGGGACCTTCCGCGTGTTAAGCGGACGTTATAACCACTACACCATAGATACGAAGTAATTCCGAGTTTTCCAAGAGACCTAGCTTATTTTTATGCCCAATCACGATGGACAAAACATGTATCTACCAGGGCTCGAACCTGGGACCTTCCGCGTGTGAAGCGGACGTGATAACCACTACACCATAGATTCGTAGTAATTCTGAGTTTTCCAAGAGACCTAGCTTATTTTTATGCCCAATACCGATGGACAAAACACGTATCTACCAGGGCTCGAACCTGGGAGCTTCCGCGTGTTAAGCGGACGTTATAACCACTACACCATAGATTCGTAGTAATTCCGAGCTTTCCAATGGACCTAGCTTATTTTTATGCCTAATACCGAAGGACAAAACACGTATCTACCAGTGCTCGAACCTGGCACCTTCCGCGTGTTAAGCGGACGTGATAACCACTACACCATAGATACGTAGTAATTCCGAGTTTTCCGAGAGACCTAGCTTATTTTTATGCCCAATCACGATGGACAAAACATGTATCTACCAGGGCTCGAACCTGGGACCTTCCGCGTGTGAAGCGGACGTGATAACCACTACACCATAGATTCGTAGTAATTCTGAGTTTTCCAAGAGACCTAGCTTATTTTTATGCCCAATACCGATGGACAAAACACGTATCTACCAGGGCTCGAACCTGGGAGCTTCCGCGTGTTAAGCGGACGTTATAACCACTACACCATAGATTCGTAGTAATTCCGAGCTTTCCAATGGACCTAGCTTATTTTTATGCCTAATACCGAAGGACAAAACACGTATCTACCAGTGCTCGAACCTGGCACCTTTCGCGTGTTAAGCGGACGTGATAACCACTACACCATAGATACGTAGTAATTCCGAGTTTTCCGAGAGACCTAGCTTATTTTTATGCCCAATCACGATGGACAAAACATGTATCTACCAGGGCTCGAACCTGGGACCTTCCGCGTGTGAAGCGGACGTAATAACCACTACACCATAGATACGTAGTAACTCTGTGTTTTCCAAGAGACCTAGCTTATTTTTATGCCCAATACCGATGGACAAAACACGTATCTACCAGGGCTCGAACCTGGGACCTTCCGCGTGTTAAGCGGACGTAATAACCACTACAACATAGATACGTAATAATTCCGAGTTTTCCAAGAGACCTAGCTTATTTTATGCCCAATACCGAAGGACAAAACACGTATCTACCAGTGCTCGAACCTGGCACCTTCCGCGTGTTAAGCGGACGTGATAACCACTACAACATAGACACGTAGTAATGCTGAAATTTCCAAGAGACCTAGCTTTTTTATGCCCAATCACGATGGACAAAATATGTATCTACCAGGGCTCGAACCTGGGACCCTCCGCGTGTAAAGCGGACGTTATAACCACTACACCCTAGATACGTAGTGATACTGAGTTTTCCAAGAGACCTAGCTTTTTTTATGTCCTATCACGATGGTCAAAATATGTATCTACCAGGGCTCGAACCTGGGACCTTCCGCGTGTGAAGCGGACGTGATAACCACTACACCATAGATACGTAGTAACTCTGTGTTTTCCAAGAGACCTAGCTTATTTTTATGCCCAATACCGATGGACAAAACACGTATCTACCAGGGCTCGAACCTGGGACCTTCCGCGTGTTAAGCGGACGTAATAACCACTACAACATAGATACGTAATAATTCCGAGTTTTCCAAGAGACCTAGCTTATTTTATGCCCAATACCGAAGGACAAAACACGTATCTACCAGTGCTCGAACCTGGCACCTTCCGCGTGTTAAGCGGACGTGATAACCACTACAACATAGACACGTAGTAATGCTGAAATTTCCAAGAGACCTAGCTTTTTTATGCCCAATCACGATGGACAAAATATGTATCTACCAGGGCTCGAACCTGGGACCCTCCGCGTGTAAAGCGGACGTTATAACCACTACACCCTAGATACGTAGTGATACTGAGTTTTCCAAGAGACCTAGCTTTTTTTATGTCCTATCACGATGGTCAAAATATGTATCTACCAGGGCTCGAACCTGGGACCTTCCGCGTGTGAAGCGGACGTGATAACCACTACACCATAGATACGTAGTAACTCTGTGTTTTCCAAGAGACCTAGCTTATTTTTATGCCCAATACCGATGGACAAAACACGTATCTACCAGGGCTCGAAACTGGGACCTTCCGCGTGTTAAGCGGACGTTATAACCACTACACCATAGATACGAAGTAATTCCGAGTTTTGCAAGAGACCTAGCTTATTTTTATGCCCAATCACGATGGACAAAACACGTATCTACCAGGGCTCGAACCTGGGACCTTCCGCGTGTTAGGCGGACGTGATAAACACTACACCATATATATGTAGTAATACTGAGTTTTCCAAGAGATCTAGCTTATTTTTAAGCCCAATCACGATGGACAAAACATGTATCTACCAGGGCTCGAACCTGGGACCTTCCGCGTGTTAAGCGGACGTTATAACCACTACACCATAGATACGAAGTAATTCCGAGTTTTCCAAGAGACCTAGCTTATTTTTATGCCCAATCACGATGGACAAAACATGTATCTACCAGGCCTCGAACCTGGGACCTTCCGCGTGTGAAGCGGACGTGATAACCACTACACCATAGATTCGTAGTAATTCTGAGTTTTCCAAGAGACCTAGCTTATTTTTATGCCCAATACCGATGGACAAAACACGTATCTACCAGGGCTCGAACCTGGGAGCTTCCGCGTGTTCAGCGGACGTTATAACCACTACACCATAGATTCGTAGTAATTCCGAGTTTTCCAAGGGACCTAGCTTATTTTTATGCTTAATACCGAAGGACAAAACACGTATCTACCAGTGCTCGAACCTGGCACCTTCCGCGTGTTAAGCGGACGTGATAACCACTACACCATAGATACGTAGTAATTCCGAGTTTTCCGAGAGACCTAGCTTATTTTTATGCCCAATCACGATGGACAAAACATGTATCTACCAGGGCTCGAACCTGGGACCTTCCGCGTGTGAAGCGGACGTGATAACCACTACACCATAGATACGTAGTAACTCTGTGTTTTCCAAGAGACCTAGCTTATTTTTATGCCCAATACCGATGGACAAAACACGTATCTACCAGGGCTCGAAACTGGGACCTTCCGCGTGTTAAGCGGACGTTATAACCACTACACCATAGATACGAAGTAATTCCGAGTTTTGCAAGAGACCTAGCTTATTTTTATGCCCAATCACGATGGACAAAACACGTATCTACCAGGGCTCGAACCTGGGACCTTCCGCGTGTTAGGCGGACGTGATAACCACTACACCATATATATGTAGTAATACTGAGTTTTCCAAGAGATCTAGCTTATTTTTAAGCCCAATCACGATGGACAAAACATGTATCTACCAGTGCTCGAACCTGGCACCTTCCGCGTGTTAAGCGGACGTGATAACCACTACACCATAGATAAGTCGTAATTCCGAGTTTTCCAAGAGACCTAGCTTATTTTTATGCCCAGTCACGATGGACAAAACATGCATCTACCAGGTCTCGAACCTGGGAGCTTCCGCGTGTTAAGCGGACGTTATAACCACTACACCATAGATTCGTAGTAATTCCGAGTTTTCCAAGAGACCTAGCTTATTTTATGCCCAATACCGAAGCACAAAACACGTATCTACCAGTGCTCGAACCTGGCACCTTCCGCGTGTTAAGCGGACGTGATAACCACTACAACATAGACACGTAGTAATGCTGAAATTTCCAAGAGACCTAGCTTTTTTATGCCCAATCACGATGGACAAAACACGTATCTACCAGGGCTCGAACCTGGGACCTTCCGCGTGTTATGCGGACGTTATAACCACTACAACATAGATACGTAGTAATTCCGAGTTTTCCAAAAGACCTAGCTTATTTTTATGCTCAATCACGATGGACAAAACATGTATCTACCAGGGCTCGAACCTGGGACCTTCCGCGTGTCAAGCGGACGTGATAACCACTACACCATAGATTCGTAGTAATTCTGAGTTTTCCAAGAGACCTAGCTTATTTTATGCCCAATACCGAAGGACAAAACACGTATTTACCAGTGCTCGAACCTGGCACCTTCCGCGTGTTAAGCGGACGTTATAACCACTACAACATAGACACGTAGTAATGCTGAAATTTCCAAGAGACCTAGCTTTTTTATGCCCAATCACGATGGACAAAATATGTATCTACCAGGGCTCGAACCTGGGACCTTCCGCGTGTGAAGCGGACGTGATAACCACTACACCATAGATACGTAGTAACTCTGTGTTTTCCAAGAGACCTAGCTTATTTTTATGCCCAATACCGATGGACAAAACACGTATCTACCAGGGCTCGAAACTGGGACCTTCCGCGTGTTAAGCGGACGTTATAACCACTACACCATAGATACGAAGTAATTCCGAGTTTTCCAAGAGACCTAGCTTATTTTTATGCCCAATCACGATGGACAAAACACGTATCTACCAGGGCTCGAACCTGGGACCTTCCGCGTGTTAGGCGGACGTGATAACCACTACACCATATATACGTAGAAATACTGAGTTTTCCAAGAGATGTAGCTTATTATTATGTCCAATCTTGATGGTCAAAAGATGTATCTATCAGGGCTCGAACCTGGGACCTTCCGCGTGTGAAGCGGACGTGATAACCACTACACCATAGATACGTGATAACACAGAGTTTTCCAATATATCTAGCTAATTATTATGTCCAACCATGATGGTCAAAAGATGCATCTACCAGGATTCGAACCTGGGACCTTCCGCGTGTGAAACGGACGTGATAACCACTACACCACAGACACGCGATAGCACGGAGTTCTCCAAGAGATCTTCCTTATTTTTTAGCCCAATCTTGATGGTCAACAGACGTATCTACCAGGTTTCGAACCTGGGACCTTCCGCATGTGAAGCGGACGTGATAACAACTACACCATAGATACATGGTAAAACAGAGTTTTCCATGAGATATACCTTATTAATAACAGTCCTGGTGCAATAATCGGTGCAAACGAAGACGTGAACGTTGCCATCACCAGGCCAATTTGTTGGAACGGTTTAGTGGTTGGTGGAATGGGTTGTAAGAGACCGGCTGGTTTAAACGGGTAGATATTCTAAGTTTGATATTGGTGAAAAGATTTTACGTAATTCATTATTTGGGCCAGCATCTTTGGCCAAAAGAAACGATTCCGCACCCGTTCCCATGTACGACGGAGGCGGTGATGTCATCATGAAGGGCGTGGAGAACTGGGAGACGGATTGCTTGTGGGGCGGCTATGACAAGTTTGAAGCCTCCTGTAGTGCGGAGCTTGCGGTGAAGAAGGCCGTTATGGAATTGAAAGCAGCGGGCCTGCCGACGAACTGTACGTGAAGGGTTCGGAGGGTTTGTTTCGTAGAATTGGATTATGGGTGCCAAGAACGGGTCTGCACGCTGGAGGGCAGAGATATCATGAGACCTTAAGTCGACGCTAGGTTCTGGATGGTGTGGCGTTGTCAGGTTCAGCGGGGCGGAAATAGCTGCTGGTGGGTCGGTTGGGGCGCGTGATAGCCCTTCAGCATCTTGATGGAGTCGGCCGTCTTTATATTTAATAATGGGATTGAATTCTTGGATCGTGAGAGACCAGCGGGCGAGAGGACCGTTAGGATTCTTCACCGACGTGAGCCAGCAGAGGCCATGGTGGTCAGTGACCACTGAGACTGGTTGTCCATAGATATAGGGGCGAAATCTATTGAACCCGAACAAGATAGCCAAGCACTCGCGCTCGGTGGGGCTATAATTCTGTTCTGCAGTGTTGAGAAGTTGACTGGCGTATGCAATAACGTGCTCTGCCCCGTTAACCTTTTGCTTAAGGATAGCGCCAACCCCGAAGGCTGAGGCCCCAGTATGGACTTCGAACGGAAGGTCCCACTGTGGATGGCGGACAATAGGTTGCTGGATCAATTGAGTTCGGAGGTGCTAGAACGCCTGTTCTGCTTCTGGAGTCCACTGGAACGCAGCGTCCTTTATGAGTAGGTTGGTGAGTGGCCGATCGACTTTGGAGAAATTGTTGATAAACCGACGGTAATAACCGGCGAGGCCAACGAATTGATGAACTTGTTTAGCATTTTTCGGTCGGGGAAACTTTTCGACGGCCTCGAGTAGCTTTGGATAAGGGTAAATTCCATTACCGTCGATTATGTGACCGAGATACTTAATCCGAGTCTTGGCGAACGAGCATTTACTGGTTTTTAGTTTCAGATTTGCGCGTTGGAGGCAGGAGAGTGCTTGGTTGATGTGGATGAGATGGTCGGGAAAGGACCCCGAGAAGATGATATAGTCATCCAAATAAGCCATGGCAACGTCCCACATGAGACCGCCCAGGGTCTTGTACATTAAGTGTTGGAAGGTACTGAACGCGTTATACAGGCCCATGCCCAACACATTAAATTCATATTGGCCATCCGGTGTTACAAAGGTAGTTTTCTCTTTGGCTTCCTCGGCCAATTCAACTTGAAAGTAACTGGAAGCCAGGTCCAACGTAGTGAAGAGTGTAGCCCCTTCCAAGCGATCTAGGGTATCGTCAATGCGAGGCAGAGGGTGGACATCTTTTTTTGTTACTAAATTTAATTTGCGGCAGTCGACGCAAAAGCGCCAGGTGTCATCTCGCTTTCGTGCGAGAACGACCGGAGCAGCCCAGGGGCTGCAAGATTCTCGTATAATGTTGGCTTTAAGGAGTTTCCGTACTTCTTCCTTTAGGATGGCGCGCTCTTTGAGGGACTTGCGGTATGGTTGGCATCGAACTGGGGCGGCGTCGCCCGTGTGTATCTGATGTTGGATTAGGCTGGTGCGCCCGAGATCCGTATCGGATTTTGAGAATACCATAGGGTATCGGTGGAGCATGTCGAGGAGTTGGTTTCGTTCATCATAGGTCAGGTGGGTGCCAATTTCGAGGTCGGTCGGAAGGGCATTCGATGGCGGTAGGGAGTCCAAGAACAGATTGAGTTCGATGATGTCATGGGCGAGACCAATGTGTGTGTTGCGGTTGAGATGTATGGCCTGCTTATGCGGATTGGCAACCCGAATTGATGAATAACCGTTACAGAATGTGGTCAGTGTTTTTCAAATCAGGAGGCCGTAGCGGTCATAGGTAGCAGTGGCAGGTTCGACTAGCATAGTACCCTGGGCACCGGTAACCATAATGTTTAAGATGGCCTCAGAAAGTGGCGCAACCCTCGTATCGGAGGAACAACGAGCGATGGAGTGGTGGGTGAGAATTTTCTTGGATAAGGGAAACGTATCGCCCTTGATGGAGACCGTGCGAGGTCCGAAATCAATGGAGACTTGGTGCTCCTCACAAAACTCGAGACCAAGTAGGCTATCATATTTGCAGGGTTGGCGAAATTACATGACCCTTAAATTACAAATTACGAATTACAATTACAAATTCTGAATCATTCAATTACAAATTTTAAATTACAATTGCATATTTGTGATAAACTCAATTACAAATTCTAAATTACAATTACATATTTGTAAGAGACTCAATTAGAAATTAGAAATTACAAATTATTAATTGAATTATATTTGAAATTGAAATTACAAATTAATAAGTTGCATTTCATTTGTGAGTTAATTCGCGAATTATCAAAAATAAAAACAAATATAATCTGTTGACTTTCAACAATGTATTTAATTCAAAATTTCTTTTGGGGAGTGTTCATCGTTGTGTTTTAAGGGCCATTTTTGCGTAATTGAAAAGCCGTAGTAATGGTGTATTATACTTTACAAAGATTGCTTATCATGGGGAAAATTATGTACCATCAGTGGAGTCAGATCGAATGAATGCAAAAATTCTGAATTGGTCTTGGTATCAATTGCAGTTGAAAAATAAATATAATCTTTGGAGAAAATATTAGTTCAACATTGAACAGTGACTCGGACTCAGTGAGGAATACCAATGCAATAGAAAGTTAGGGACCGTCCGTAAACTACGTCACACTCTTATGGGGGGAGGGGGTTTCTAAATTTGTGACGGTCCGTGACAAGGGGGAGGGAGGGGTTCTTCGATGCGTGACGTCCATTTAGCATTGATTTTGTTACGAAGTCAGTAAGAGGCCGATTGACCAAAATTGTTATTCCATCATCGCTAAAATAGTAGAAAGTTTAAGCAATTATCTACTATTTACACCTTTATATCTAGTGAATTTTTAAAAAGTATTATATCTAATGATCACAGTATTATCTGCATAACTGAATCTTGGCTTAACGATACACATTTTACTACAGATTATTTTCCAATTTGCTATACAGTTTTTCGCGCTGATAGTCCCGATCCGAACTATTTAAATGTTAGAGGGGGTGGTTCACTCATTGCTATTAAGCGATCCTTTGTCTATACCAGGAGGCGTGATTTGGAGTTAGCCGAAGAGTGAGTCTTTATAGAAATTAAACTTGCTAATAGTACCACATTAATACTTGGCTGTGGTTACTTCCGCCCATCAACATCGGATATACAATATCAGCAATACGCTACTCATTTAATTGAAAAACTTACGGACTTCGACGGTCATATTATACTTTTCGGAGATTTCAATCTCCCTGGTATAGACTGGGATAGTTTTGGCACTCAGGGATGCGCCTCTAATACTCGTCTTAAAGCGACGCACATTTTTGATTTATGCTTTGACCTTAACTTGAACCAAATTAGCAGGCCCATAAGCGATGGCAATCTTCTTGATCTGTGCATGACTAACATAAGGGACCGTCCATAAACTACGTCACGCGAAAAAAAGCACTTTCTGACCCCCCCTTCCCCCAGATCAAGCTTCGTCACGCTTTTTTCAGACCCCTCCCCTAAAAACCACGTCACATTTCTTTAACCCCCCCCGCACTATGATTTGTCTTAATTTACAAATTTAATTTGATTAATTTCTCTCAGAAATATTTTGCTCGGCTGAAAATTAAAGTTCTCTTCCGTTTTAAGCTTTTTTCCCTCTGATTGACCTTTAGAATTTTAAAGTCTGGATGTGCTTTTTATAAGCTTCAAAAAAGTTCCATAAAGCTTAGTTAAAGGGGCACACTTTTTAGGTTTCGACACTGTCACCGAAAACAGACTAATCGAGCTTGAGATTTAGAAAATTTGCCAAAGAATCGAAACCATTTCAATCGGCAGGGGGATTTGATTCATCCTTACAAATAATAGGGGCGAATAAACAGAGACATAAGAGAGTTTACGCTGTTTATTTTAAATGAGCTATTTAAATTGGCTATATGAATGAATGAATCAATTTATTGTGTGTAAAAAAAGCCTTGCGGCTCACGAGATTACACACGCGATCATACACAATATCACAAACAATACAAATTTAAATATAAACTTTACAGGTGGTAAAAAACGCTCTGTTATTTATATCTTAAAGGAAACAATATTAGTAATTAAAATAAAAAAAAATATTAAGTCTAAACTAAATCAGCGTATTTACATGAGAAAATGTCCAGTTCTTTATCAAAGTTATTAACAGTTTTTTGCATTCGTTTTAAGGGATTCAGTATACGCGTGGCTTCACAAAAGGTTTTATGATAGCGATGCGTTCGCGGCACTAAAAACTGTAATTTTTCCAAGAGTGTAGGTAAGTTTATCTTATTACGAACTAATTTGAAAATGAATTTTACATCATTTAACCGACACAAGTAATCAATAGTTTTAAGATCAAGGATACCTAGTAATGTGTGGTAATCATAGGGAGCTGTACTAATGAATACCTTTTGACAATACGCAACGAATTTACGTTGGACACATTATATTTTTGCACGTAGGTAGTTAGCACAACTCCCCCACGCCAGACAACCATATAGTGCGCGAGAACGAACCAACGCGAGGTAAAGAATTCGAAAATGCTTTAAAAATTTTAGTTTCTTGCAAAATTTGAGACTGACGGATAAAGTCCGCCGACATAGACCTACGGTCTTGCTAATGTGGTCTTTAAAATATAGTCCTCGGTCAAATTGTACACCGAGGTCTTTCACGGTTGTGCGATGAGGAATAACCACGTCTGACAGGAGGTATGAGGTAAGTATTTCACGACCAACTCTCCTCGTGAATGTTACGTGAATTGACTTATTAAGGTTAACCGCTAGAAAGAAATGTGACGTGGTTTTTAGGGGAGGGGTCTGAAAATAGCGTGACGAAGCTTGATCTGGGGGGACGGGGGGGTCAGAAAATGCTTTTTTTCGCGTGACGTAGTTTATGGACGGTCCCTTACCCAGAGAGGAAAGTAGCAGGCTCCAGGGGTCAGTCATTCAACGATATGCCATACGCTTCTCGCGAAATCACTTTTTTGACAACTATCACTAGAAACTAGTTAACTACAAACTCATCCGAAATCATTGATAAAAATAAAAAAAATCACGAAATCCGTACCATAAACAAGAGATCCGTAATTAAATTACGAAATCAGTCAGACAGTCACATCACAGAAATAGAAATCATGAAGGCAATTGAAAACCAAGGTTTTTTTCAATATGGTAACTTACCCTCTCCTCGAACCCCAAGAACTACCGTGAGAAAAATATTTACTGTTCATTGCGTTCAAATGTAGCTTACACTGCAAAGAAGTTATTCAACCTAGCCTTTTGCTGTACAAAATTAATACCCACTTAAGATGATACATTTCAGTCAGAGAATCTGATTCATACTACCTCAGCATTTGTTTGCATATTTGTAATTGTAATTGACTTATGAAATTGAATTACTTTTTCAACGTTTTAAAAACGTCAATTACAAAATACCAATTACAAATTGCAATATTTGTTCAAAAATTGCAATTAAGTTCAGAAAAAATGTAATTGAATAACAAATTACAATTGTAATTTGTAATTGTAATTTGTAATTTGTAATTGCCAATTAGTAATTTGGCCAACCCTGCATATTTGAAGTTTCGGACAATGAGTACGTCCATAGAATATGTTTGGGAGCCGAGTCGGAGGGTGATAGTCGTTGCCCCTTCTGGTGTTATAAGGTATCCATCCACGACACGAAGTTGTAGGGGTCCAGCTTCGCGAATGGGAAGGTCAAATTTTGTGATGATGTCAGGGCTTGTAATGTTCTTTGTGCTTCCTGAGTCAAGTACGGCGGTTAGAGAAGAGTTGAGTAGGGTAACAGGGAGCGTGAAGAGTTTATCGGAGTTGCTATAGAGTAGAGGGCAAATGGCGGTAGACGACGGGGGCGCCCCCACTTTTAGCGCCGTCTGGAGATGTTTCCCTGATGGTTCTGGCCATTTCCATTATTCCCTTGGTAATTCGCGCCGTTTGCTTTAGGGTAGGGTGACGAACTATGGCGTTGTTGGGGGTGGTTGCCCCAGGGTGACAGACTGCGGCGACGATCACTACTTTGTAACTGAAATAGTTACACGAACGTCAAAATGTCATGAAATCCGTTATACTTCTGTACTACCATCCTTTTTAAAACATCCTGTATGTGTTTGTGAAAACATGTTTCAGTTTTATATGCATGGTCACAATTCCTTTCAAAATGTGATCAAATTGTCAGTTAGACTATGAGATGGTTATAGAAGTACTTTGATTGAGTTTCCCAAGGTTAGGTTTGAGCAGAAATCCACATAATTCTAGATGCAGGAATAACGAACGCTTAGTCTTTACTTCAGTCTGACTCACAGCACAGTGAAAAGCCCCTCCCTTCGAAACGTAAAAATATTTTAAATTAACCTAGGATGACGTTGCTGACGGGGTGGCGAAAAAAATGCAAGGCTCCTTTTTCCTCTTTCGCTATGACCCGCCTCTTCTTTCATGACCCCGTCCTGGGATCGTAGACTAGGACGGGTGCCAAAATTAGACTGTTCACCATTCCTGCTACTAAAATTATATGAATTTCAGGTTTGAGACAATTAGCTTCTTGAAAACGTCCTATTCTAGCACCTTACCATATTGTTTGCTTAAAGGGAGGGTGAAAAGGAAAATCAAGTGATTTTTTATCGATTCTTTTACTAATTATTAGACCTATCTGCATACTAAAACATCCATGAGATATCTCGGAATGATTTTAAAAATCAAAATAGATTCAGATTTTATAAATAATTTGATATAAACCCTTCCAATTAATCGCGTAACGCCCTGCCTTCCAGTTAACAAAACCCCGCGGCACGCTCTATGTCGAGCGCGAGAAGAAATAAACATTGCGCGCGATGTGATAATCGTGGCACGCGACATAGAGCGTGCCACGGAAATTTTGTTAACTGGAAAGCTGGGCGTTACGCGATGGGTTATGAAATCTGAATCTATTTTGATTTTTAAAATCATTCGGAGGCATTTCCTGGATGTTTCACTATGCAGATAGGTCTTATAATTAGTAGAAAAACTAGAAGAATCGATAAAAAATCACTTTATTTTCTTTTCCAACCTCCCTTTAAGGGTAGGCAGGTGTTATGTAGGGTATAATCTCTGTGCTTTCTGAACTGAGTTTACATATTCTTACTCTAAAAGTGGTACTTAATCCCTGAGTGATGTGTAGGATGGAACATATCAGACCATTAGCTACCTTTGTGAAGAACCCCCAATACTGCCGATGGATGACTTCATTATACTGCAATGTAGACGTATTACACCGGGTGTAAATAAATACATCGTGAAGTAAATAACCTCGTCAGCATATTGCAGGACATGGACAGTCTTCTTCAAAGTGCATGGCAAACACATCGAAAATTTCCGCTGACTTGTTTATCCTCAGCTCATTAGCGTACGATTCTACTTGAACTTCACGATGTACTTATTTAAAACCTGTATACAAAGCACACAATGTAGTATAGTGACAACATCCATCGGCATTATTGGGGGTTGTTCACAAAGGTATATATTGGTCTGGTTGTTTCCACCCTGTATAAATATCTCAACTAAAGTTATTAATATAAGTATATTTTATACATGGTGTTGTTGACAAGTCTGGCAAAATTTGAGGAACTTGTTGTTCGGACAATTTCGGATTGAAAATGTTCTATGGCATTTGGCTGTCCTATGCACCGGTTTCTAGTTATGACTAGAATGACTTTAAGTCATTCCTGAAGTGGGGTGGCGTAGCGGTTAGCGCTTTCGCCTCGCAGCAAAAGGATCCCGGGTTCGATCCCGGACTGTGGCACCGGGTGAAAATCTGGGAACAAATCCTTCTGCGAAGAGTTTTCAAGTTCTCTCCCCGCTTGTTAAATGGAGTTTTCCTCCGCGGTCTAACCCGGTTTCTCCTATCCATCAAAACTTGCCGAGGCTAATGGTAATAGTATAGGGTTCTATCGGTTAGCTGTGGCATAGGGGCTAGCCACCATCTCTCTATGCACTGTAAAGGGACCCAACTGTAAATAAGCCACAGGCTTAGTGTGGAAATCCCTTCGTAGACAAAGCTTATATTATTATTATTATTATTATTATTATTAACGACTTACGGTTGACCCCATAAATTTAATTACAATTGCTTTTCAGTTACTTAATTAATTTTAGGGGTCCTTCGTGAAACATTCCAATCATAACTTGAAAACGGTGGCTCGGACAGAAAATGCCATAAAACGTTTTCGACTCCAAATAGGCCATAAAAAACGCTCCTTAAATTTGGCCAGACTTTTCAACAACACTATGTAAACTTTAAATAGCAAAAGTTGGTTCTATGCGGGAGAATCTTTGTAAATAAAGATATAATTGTGAAGTGCCTTCACTATCCCCGAGAAAACGTTAAAATGATCGTTGTAGTTCAATACTTATTCCATTTTATTTGTAATACAAAATATACAGATATTGTGTTTAATTGTGATGGCGTTTCCGGTAGAATCGCCCCCGTTTTGTTGAAAACCTTGGCAAGGTCGACGTTTTGTATTTTTTTTTGCTTGTATCTGAAAGATCATGTTCATTATACCATTTAGTATCCTTAAGTTACAGCATTCAATTTCAGTACCAAAATATTTTTAGTTAAATAGAACGTTAGGATATTGGTGGAGAAATCTTTTCCAAACTGGGTAGCGTGTCGTTCGGAAGAAACTGAACTCCTGACTGATTCATCGAAATTTGCTATGATATTTTCCCTTCGGTATTGTTCCATTTCAAGCATACGTCTTAGAGTAAAACATCTTAGTACCTCGAGGCACTGCTTGGTATTTGGCTGCAAAAGACATTCACCCAAACATTAATTAGAACCATAACAACCAGTTAATAAGTTTTCCAAATAAATAATTTCACAAACTTGACATGAAATATAGGATTAGACCTTCTTTGGCTACTTATTTTCTAATTCTTCCGGTCTTGTATAAAGCCCCAATAATATTGTTTAAGATAAGTTATGAACACCAACCTACTTCAGGATTCGGTTTTAACAAGTTTTCCAAATAGGCTAATTGGTATGAAAAGTCACGTTGTCGTTGTTTCAGTTTATTTTCTTTAGCCAGGCAAAGACTTGACAAAACATTTTCCCCTTCGAAAATTGCATCCAGGTTCGGAACAAATTATACTCGCTTAACTCCACTGTAATTCCTGTGGTCTACAAAATTAATTAAAAATCAATTAAAAAACAAATATTCCTTTCTAAATTCTAAAAATATATGTCTGCATACTCGCCCCTTTATAGAAGTCGGTTATGGCCCTGAAGTTTTGCCATAATTATTGATCATTTTTTACTGTAAGCAATTACCTTAATCATTTCTTTAACGTTCAAATGGCTTGTCCCAAAGAAGCTTTAAAATGGAAATTGTCTTGTAATCTCCTCCAACGTAGACATCTTGCCGTAATAAGCGGACGTTTCAACCGATAATAAAAATCTAGAATAATGTATTACTACCCTGGATGTGCACTTTATATCTGAGTTGTAAAAATGTATGTATATTTTTTAAAACAGAGTTTCTCTCTAAAAATAGAGTATCTATCACGGAGGAGGTATCAGAAGGAGAGCTAAAGTTCGATTTGGGGAAAGGAAACTATTACGGCAGAGCATGATCGCATCCACTTCGGCACAACAGTTGAGGAGCCAGACGTCACAAAATCCGTGCGAAACACTTGGCTATAGCTACAGCTCGGTAACTCAATAGAGTAGTGTCGGTAAGGGCGTGGCTTGATTCGTCGTCTGCTTATAACAAAAACCCAAGGAACGTTTATCATCGCTAATGGACTGACAACTTTGATAAATTATTTGGTAATTGGTTTTAAATCCCAGTTTTTTAAGGTCCGCCATTTTGAAGCCAACTGCTATAGGTAGAAAATCGTTGACCGCCCCAAAACATCTAATTAAATGGCCAGTGATGTTATTTCTGATTATTTTAATGGATTAGAAATACACGTGAAGAAGCGATATAATGAAAAAAATACCTTTATAAGCAACATCGACCCTTATTTATTAAAACCCAAAGATTTTGAACCTGTAAAGGCAGAAGTCGATTTCAGTTCGCTGTCACTTCTTCCTAAAGTGACCTACGGTGATATATACAACTATTTAATAGATGGAATATCACCATTCACCAAAGAATCGCTTAGAAACTATAAAAATTAAAGGCACGTTTACAGAAGAGCGTAATGCTTTAGCATAAGCGTAGGGCTGAAGTTGTAGGCGGAAAAACTCTATGCCGCGTTCGGACAAAGCTCGAGCGTTCATCTCTCTATTTAAAATTTTTGTTCACAAAGTTGAAACGAGAGCGCTTGCATGCATATTTATATTCTAGCTAGCAAAAATGAGAGAACATGACCCTGGTTATTTTAAAAACTTCACCCGAATGACCCCAACACTCTTTGATGAACTTGTGGGACTGTTAAAATTACAAATACAAAAATTCCCATTATCCCGAGAACCCCTTTCACCAGCCCACAGATTAGCAATTACTCTCAGGTAATTTTGGTAATTTTATTGAAATCTTTTGGTCTGGTTTTATTATTTAAATTATTTTGAAGGTTTTTAGCTTCTGGAGATAGTTTGATAAGTATCGCTTATGGATTCCGAATTGGCAAATCCACAACTCATGTGGTGATTAAAGAGACTTGTGGTGCTTTGTGGGATGTTCTACAGCCCCTTTATCTTAAAGCAAGTATAAAAGCATATATTTGAAAATTTATTTTAATTAATCATGTAATATAAAGGCGCCAACTGAAGAAACCTGGAAGAACGCTGCTCAAGAGTTTGGTAGACTGTGGCAGTATCCAAACTGCTGTGGGGCTCTCGACGGGAAGCACGTGGTGATTCAGCAGCCACCAAACAGTGGTTCTACTTACTACAATTACAAGGTAAATATATAGAGGTCTCTCATTTATAACTGAATTCAAACTAAATTTACTTTATAGGGAACAAATTCAATCGTGCTCATGGCCGTAGTAGACGCGGAATATAAATTTTTGGCAGTCGACATTGGTGGATTTGGAGCTAATTCTGATGGTAGAATATTCAAGGCATCCCCAATAGGATGTGCTCTAGAAAACAAGCGTCTTAATATACCACCACCATCGAAACTACCAAGAAGCAATACTTGCAGATGGAATGACGAGCCGGACAATGCTTTGTTTGCTCTGCATGGTACGATGGCCAGAAATTCTACAGAAAAAGCTAAGCGATGTAGAATGATATACACAGACTACTTTTGGTCAGAGGAAGGTTCTGTTCCTTGGCAGTGGGATATGCCCGGCGTTATTCGCTAATATATTTACTACATGTATTTATGTAATGTTTGTTAGTCGAGTGAATAAACGAGGGTTAAACTAATAACATTAACTGATTTTAATTGTGGGTTTTATCTCTGTGGTATATACATGCGGCCTCGTACTGGAGAGCCGGGAACAAGAATGTCTTTCTTTTCTCTCCTAAGCGGAGCATGGCTCGCTCTAGCGGGAGTTATGAATGTGAATGTTACAATTCCTCCCTTTTTTTTTAAATGAACTGTTACAGAGAAAGGGCATGTGTTCGAAATACTTGAAATTACTGAGGAACTTATGGATGAGCAAATATTATTATCAATTAAGATTATTAAGGAACTTATACAGGAATAAATAACAATTAAAAAAACTTAGGTTATCATAATGAGTAGTGCCTATTTTTAATTCGGTATGTAATGTCTAATCTCAGTTAATAGTTCATTTGGAGATAAAATCCTTGTAGCGCGAGGGTGGTTGTGTTGTGCGAACCGGCCGGCTTCTCGGCAGTGATGGAGTGCGGGAAGGCTCTGGTAGTCGGGTCAACTGAAGCTGGGTGCCAGTTGTAGTGACTTGGCGAAGAGTCGGTGTAGATGGGCGCGGTCTATCCAGTTGTCTAGGCATTACAAGTGTTCGGTTTGGCGTAGTCCGAGGCGTTGGGAGTGACGTCGGCGCGACGTTGTTGCGGGAAGTGTGGAGTTCCGGGTAAAAGTCGAGATCTTCCGAGGTGTTGAGCTCGTACATCATGCGTCCAAGGCGTTTAGTGACTTTACCTTGATCGAGATCCTCTTGGTGCAAAATGTTTGGCGGGGGTTTCAAAACGGGAACGAACGGAGAAGCGAATTCTGAGTATGGAATACTCTCAATGATTCCGGCGGCTTCCAAGCGGGATAACTCATCTTCGAGTCTTGATTTCATGGCATAGGGGACGGACCTCGCTTTGCAAATTTTAGGTGTTATGTTAGGCTTAACATATAGCTTGACCTTGAAATCTTCGAGACCTGGTTGAAATAACGCCTTATGACTGGTCAGGCCGTCATCCAAGGTTAACGGTTCAGCCGTAGTTGGTGCAGTAGCAGGTGCGCTTGAAGCCACTCTCGTTTGGTTGACGGCTAATGCGTTAAGCGATGGCAAGATGGCCAGCGCCGAATATAGCCATTTTCGTCCGCAGAGGCTCGGTCCTGTACCTTTGTTCAAGAGCAAAGGTAAGGTGGTAGTTCTACCATGGTATGTGGCGGTGATTAGGCATGTACCGAGAATATCACGATCGTTTCCGGTGTAGGATTTTAAGCGTTTCGGGAACGGTTGTAACGTGCCGGCTCCCGATAGGTCGTTGAACACAGATTCCGATATTATCGTGAATCCGGAAACATTATCTACTTGAAATGGTAGGTTTTTCCCATTGACGTTGATGGAGATGACTTCAGGAGGCGGGGCCTCATCGTCTCTGAGGTTAACGTCAGGATCTCGTGCATTCTTAGGCTCGAGATGGCAAAGATATTGCTCTTGAATAGGTGCGATAGTTTCATCCAAGGAGTTATGAACGTAGTTGGTACCATCATTATACATTATGTATTCTTGGTGAGGTAAAATGGGTTCATCGTCGGACGATTCGACCACATGGTTTGTTCCACTATTATAGTCATACATTATGTATTCTTGGTGAGGTAAAATGGGTTCATCGTCGGACGATTCGACCACATTGTTGGTTCCACTATTATAGTCCCTTGTTTTCTTCCTACCATTGCCTCGTTTCGGGGCTGATTTGTCTTGCTTCATTGAGTAGCAAGCTTTGACTAAGTGTCCTGTTTTTCCACAGCCGCCACAAACAGCATTGATGTAAGGGCAGTTCGTGCCCACATGATCAGTCTTCGTGCACCTGGCACATTTCACGTTCTGATGTACATCATGACTCACGTTGGATTGTCCATGCGTGTTTGATAGGTTCGGAGGTCCCATACGATTCCGATTAAAGGCTAGTTGCGTGTTAAAAGTATTAACAGCGTTGACGTGGTAATTTTCCAATTGCGGTATGGAGGATTTCAGTTCTTTCGCGTCTTTATTTATCATTTCCATTGACAAAAGTGCCTTAGTCGCGGCTGCCAAGTTGAAATTAGTTTCATCCTCGCCAGCTAACATGCGCCGATGCATTGCTTCATCGTTGATGCTCATCATAATTCGGTCTAAAATCATGGACTCGAGGTTGGCGCCGAAGTCGCAGTTTTTCGATAATTTCTTTAAGTCCGAAATGTATGAAACAACGCTTTCACCCGGAAGTCTGTTCCGTCGGTAAAACTTACAGCGAGAAATGCCTTTCGAGGGTTTTGGATTAAAATAAGTGCTCAAGTGTTCTACTAACTGGGTGTACGCGATATCAATGGGATCTTCAGGTTGAACGAGTCCCGCTAACAACGCAAATGTTTGATTGTCCAGTACAGTCATTAAAACGGCACGCTTGCGATCTTCTTCTTTTAGTCCATTAGCGATGAAGTAGGCGTTAAGCTTGGAGGAATACTGTTTCCACGAAATGGTTTGAGGATTAAAAGTTTCTAATAAACCTACTGTTCCCATTTGATAAATGTTAGTGGTGGTTGATGCCGCATCAGCCATTGCACGTGTGATACTCGGAGTCGTTAACGCCGGTATTCGTTAAGCCTCGGTTCGCGTGACTTGGAAGTCGGGGGCGGCTATGTGAGCCGCGGGTTTTCCCGAGCTTGCTTCGTGGTCCACGAGGAGGAGATTAGGCCCGATTTTTTTTTCGGTCTAGCTGGAGACTAGTTACGGATAGCTATTGTGGTTGAGTTACGGATAGCTATTGTGGTTGAGTTACGGATAACTATCGGTGTTGCTCACCGCGTTGGTTGCGTAGTTAATCACGGATGATCGTTGAATCTGTTCCTTTGTTTGCCGTGTTCCTTGTTCATTTGTTTCGACGTCCCTCCGAAGTCGATAAGCAGAATAAGAAGGTATATTGCAGCTTACTAATACTTTGAGAATCCCATCTCCGTCGCCATTGTAATGTTTGTTAGTCGAGTGAATAAACGAGGGTTAAACTAATAACATTAACTTATTTTTATTGTGGGTTTTATCTCTGTGGTATATACATGCGGCCTCGTACTGGAGAGCCGGGAACAAGAATGTCTTTCTTTTCTCTCCTAAGCGGAGTTCAGAGCCCCTAGAGCATGGCGCGCTCTAGCTGGAGTAGCAGGCGGCGGGAGTTATGAATGTGAATGTAACAATTTTTAAGATAATTTGTTATTCTATCGGTAATATTAATAATTATTTGAATATAAGTATTAAACTGATGTTGATATAAAAACAATTTAATAAACATTTTCAATGACTTCTAATTAGATTGGTTCTTGTTTCGGATGTAGCTCTGTACAACTCCTATTAATTCGAGTTCTCAGTCTAATTGCGCCTCTTCAGGTACTTGACAAAGTAAATCTGCCAAATATTTGCAGAATCTTTGAGGCCTGGTTTCTGCATTTTTTTGGCACTTGTGTGCAACTGAAGCTGCTAAAAACCTATAGTATGTTAAAGAATGCCCATTTATTACAATACATGGGGGGAAATTGTAAACCGGACATTTGTAAACCCACTCATCTATTTTTGAAATTTCATTTGTCACTTCGTCGGCATCCGAATCTTCTACTCGTTTCCTATTTTTGGTATTTTTTGTGGCTGTTGATGCTCTGGTGGATTGACCTTGGGGTCCTAGCATAACAGTACCTTCCTTGACGCATACGCCTAATCGCAATTTAATTCGTCTAGATGAACTTCGGAGCTACATCAATAATAGTTCTCAAGTCCCAAATATGAAGATTCGGTATTATCCAGTTTCAAAGTTAGTCCAAAAACCCAAATTTGGCGTAGATCTTCTGTATTTACCCCACACTTTGAACATGATATCTCATTGCGATAAGCTTTAAGTAGCTGAAAATCATTGCCATGCTTTTCCTTCTAGTGGGTGATTTCAAAATATCCATTACGATATTTTTCTACAATAAAAAATAGTGAGGTTTGTTATTGTTTCAACATTCTTGCTAGGACCTAGTCACCTATGTATATTTGCGATTCCGTCAAATGATCCCTTAATTAACTAAATCGAATGAACCCGTATAGTATTGTAAATTTCACGCGAAGATAAACTATCCGTTTACCCCACCATTTAAAATTATAATGAAGGTCAAGCGTCGATCCTATTTTTACTTTATGTGGTAAATTTCTGTCGATTAGTTTTAAAGATTCGCCCTTTCAATCTATTTAGAGTGTCGAAATTCAGATCAATGAAGAATCGAATGAGCTGGATTTGGTTTTTTGGCAGACGGGAACAATGAAAGAGCAAATGGAATTGTATCCGGAACACTTGCTTTGTGACGCAACATACAACCTGAACAGTTGTAAAATGCCGCTTTACATCATTATGGTTGTGGATGGAAACAACGTTAGTGAAATCGTGGCGTTTTGCTTAGTTAAACTGGAAACTAAAGACTATGTAACAAAGATGTTCCAAGTTTTTCAAAAGCATAACCCGAAATGGGTTAACGTGAAAACGGTATTGGTCGAGAAAGACCTGTCAGAGATAAGCGTCATTTCATCGCTTTTTCCGAAAGCAATCATAGAGATTTGCCTACTTCACGTTTTGAAGGCGTTCAAAGCAAAAATACATTCCCTTCGCCTCAATAAAGAATCAGATCAATTAGCTAGAGGGTACGTGCAAAAACTGGCATACGCAAGCTCTGAGCCGATTTTTAAGGAAATTCTCGGAAAATGTCCAAAGACGAGCATTTCTCTAAATACCCGCAATTTATCACATACGTTCGTGACAACTGGGTTCGTATCAAAGAAATGTGGGTCATGTGTTACAGACGGCAGCATTTCAACTTGGGTGACGATACTAACAATAGATTAGAGTCGTTAAATGAAAAAATCATACGTATTTGCTCTAAAAACGCTGAGCTCGAAGACTTCTACGAGAACCTAATGATTCACACGCAATATATTCGTCTTTTACACGAACATGATAAATTCGCTGCTCAAACCAAAACTACGTTTTATCGTTTCAACATAGAGGACGAAAAATTGAAGGAAGCTGTCGAAGCCATACAAGCGAGTTGCGTGCCAGCCTTAACGAAGCTTATCGTCAAAAATCTCAAGGAAGGAACATCCACAGACACTTTGTGCGAAGCATTAGACAACACGGAACAATTTTTAGTCAAAAGCAAAGGGCACAAAGATGCTCTTTGTACTGGAGAAAGTTGTTCTTGTTCAACATTCAAAAGCAAAGGAGTGCCTTGTTTGCACATATTTAGTGTCAGAAAATTCGAAAACAAGCCGCTTTTTGAAATTGAAATGCTTCCACCGAGGCTTTTGAAAGAGAGATGGATGAAGGGGCTCTCAACGGGGGCCAGTTCCAAAAGTTTCTCAGTGGTTCAAATGTCCGATAAAAAAACCTTCAAGAACTAGCTCTTCTCATGAAAAATTTGCCAATATAAAGCCGTACGTAACCAGACTAGCTGATATTGCGGCCTGTTACAGTAAAGAGAGTTTTGAAGATAAAAAGCGAGATGTCATAAGGTTAACGAAGGCTTGGGCAAGCGGGAAAAAAAACTAAAATTATTATCGAAGGCGAAAGTGACGACGAAGAAAACTTGCCTAGTCGCTTAACTACCACCAGCAAAGAACTTAGAGAAGACTTAGTCAAACATGCCGTCAACACCCCGCCGTTGGACAATGTCTCACTTAATAAACTGAGTCAAGACGAGAGTAAAGCTCAAGAAAATCAGTCATTATATGCAAATTCTGAAGGAACAAAGAAGCGAGACTAAGAAGAACCTGCAGAATATGTTTACAAACGCTCGGAAGACGACGTGGAACACTCGGAAGACGACGTGGAAAACTCGGAAGACGACGTGGAACACTCGGAAGACGACGACAAATTCAGTGAACTCGATGACGTTGACATAGAAAACGAGATAGTCACAGATAGGACTATTCCGTGAGGGTCTGAAGATGATGAGACGAAAAGGGGTGAATTCAAGATTAATGAACCGGATGAAGGCTCAGTAGAGAAAATAAATTCTGCGCAAAAATTAAATATTAAAGAGAAATCCAAGTACGACATAGCTGCTGTAAAATTGCCCCTTATATTGAAGCCTCGTGGTAGACCAAAAGGAATTTTCAAAACTACTGTTGGATTGGAACGAAAAAAATTTAAACGCCAGACCGATATAGTCATTTACGAAAGGCAAACTCCGGCGAAAGATCCGAAAAATAGAAAGTCTCTAAATAAGCTTAGTATAAACCCGGATGTCGTCGTAAACAGATATTGCGAAGCGGGAGAGCCTTGGATTTCGAAATCTTTCGAACTGAGCACATACTATTCGGAACAACTTCTAAAGATTGGGGCGTATGTGTCTATTGATACTATAGATGCCGCCCAAGTATTGTTAAAAACCCAGTTTCCACACGTAAATGCCGGCCTAGTAACTCTTCATAGATTTTGAAACATACCATTTATCCCAAACACAGTGGATGATACCGGGTTTTACGTTCAAATTGTGCATTTGCGAAACTTAGACCATTATGTATGTCTTGCTGGAACGTACGAAAAAACTAAAGCAACAATTAGCGTTTACGACTCACAAAATCGGGTTCACTTAACAAAACATTGCATCGATAGAATTATATCATGTTTGAGCGCGCAATTCAAAAACACCAACGTTAAAAGTTTCGAACTGCAATTCGTTGAAGTTACGACCCAGAAAGAAAATGATTGCGGACCGCATTCGGTGACTAACGCGTTAAACGCTTATTTAAATGACCCACCCGAATTGGAAGTATATCGAGCCTCAAGTGGCGTTATGAGAAAACACTTGCACCAATGTTTAGAAAATGGAAAGCATGAAAAATTCCCTACTATGATCGATTTTGAGACATCCCTTAGACAGGAAGTATTGTTCAAAAGCAAATATAAAATTGTATTCTGCGTGTGTCGGAAACCCTGGGGGAGAGACACACTATATCAATGTGATAGGTGCCACGAATGGTACCATTCGAAATGTCTGTCTTCGATACCCATTGCTGCAAAAATGGGCGATACAAAAGAATGGTTTTGCGAATTTCTATGCCAAGTTAAACCGAAGGAACTAGAAGCACCCAGTGTTTCTAAGCGCAGTAAAATGCATTAAAATATTAATACTTTAGAAGTAAAGAGGTTATATTCTATTTAAATTCGGCTTTTCAAGACAATCTGTTGGTTTTTAAATATTTTCATTCAAATATTGCAAATAAATCCACCAAAACCATCAAAAATAATCTTTGCACTACCAATCTGACAACTCTTTTTCAAGTTAAAGTGGTACTTATAAATAAATAAATAAATAAAACCTTCATTTTGAAAGACATTACTTCACATTTTTCCTACATAATGAGTTCGTTCACTTTAGTGAAGTTCCCACATACACACAGCCACCCCACACGCAAATATTACGAAAATATTTTCGTGACTTGTTTTATATTTTAGATTCCTTGAATGATTTCATGAATATTTAACGAGAAGTTTTACAAATACTAATGCGTAATAAAATTCGTCATTGGGCGAGTATCTGCCCATGCTCAAAAAATGGTCATCATTTATTTGCTTAAATTTATCTGAGTTTAGATGTAGAGAAAATAATGTGGTCTGTGGCACTTACCTTGGTGATTAAGGTAAAATACACGAAGCAAACCAAAACGTTGTCCACATGAAAAAATTGTCATCGGGGCAACTCGTTTAATTGTTCCCGACATCGCGACGACTCGTTTAATTGTTCCCGACATCGCGACGACAGCTACGATTTCACAAAATTTAAATAATTTTTGTGTATATGGGATGAAGATTTTTGAACGACGGACATCACCTAAGCAACTCATAAAACACCTAAGCGGGCCCATGGCTTTTGGGGGCCCTTTTGAAATTTTGCTTATAGACTGATTGTCCAGTATTTCATAAATTTTACTATAATTTCACAAATCGTCCAATAAAGTCCTATATTTTTGAGGTTTCAAAGTAATTATTTTTAATTCCAACTGTATGACGTCTTAAACGCTGAATTAGTTATATCTCATTTGGTAAGATCAAAAAATAGCGAACCTCGCTTCGCTCGCTCACGAATTTTTTTCTTAAATTCTCACAAAATTGAATTTATACGATTTTTTAAGCTCATGAAATGATAACAATTACTTTGCATTCAGAGCTGCACTCCAAATAACACAATTGAATTTTGCCCCAGACCTTTCATTTAAATATCTAAGCCCAAAGATTGAACTGAATTATAGCACAGACTTTTAAAATATTTTTATTTATAAAAAAGAGTTTTAAAAATCTGTCATCTCTGAAAACATTTCTTCCTACCTGACCCCTTTAAATAGCTTGGTTTGGTAATTTTCACTCAAGGAGGTCTTTTTTGGCTTACCGATCCGGATCCTTAAGATTCGGATAATCTCTTGTATATATTTTTAAGTCACGTACGTACGTTCGTTTTTATTTGAGTATGCTAATCAATAGTATTAAACTTCTATGCTATTTGGCAACCCTAAAACTTCTTAGTTATTTCTCTCACTATATCTATTTATTAACCAAATCATCCCCTAGACAACGAATTAATTTATATCTACTCCGCAAGTCCCAATAGTGAAAACTTAGCGGTTACCCGGGCTTTTACAAAAACCTTTGTAGGGAGACAATCAACCATCACGTGGGTTAATTTAAAACCATCATGAATATGAATCAACCCCAATATATTTCATTACTAATTATTTTAATACAATTATATTAATATATATAAACTAAAAGCATTCTCCTTACAACACCTTTCTTAGCAGCTTTGGCAATGTCGTAGGCACATTGTATCACTTGCTGGGTTGCAAAACGATAATCTACGGGTCCTTGCTGAGATAATAGAGTGCGACACTCTAGCTGCAAACGTATTGCGCAGCGTGTAAGTTGCTTAAGAGCCGAGTGGATATTCTCTTCGTGAAGTGTCTACGAGAATGTTAATCAATTGAAATTGTATAAGTTTAAAGGTTTAATATATTAATTTTAATGCAGTTTTATTTATTCAAAAAGGGAGGGCTTTTGTCTTAGGTACCAGGGACGCCAAAATATTAATTAAAAACGGAACAGTAATTAAAAATAAATAAAAGGTGTTACGATTAAATCATACCTGCGGGAAAATACCGGCCATATCTACAACTGCTCGGTAGATTTTTTCAGAACAGGGTATAAAACTGAACCAAAAGTAAGAAGAAACGAAAAAGAAAATGCAAGAATGTTCAAATTATAAATTATTTAAAAGATTGTCGCAATTGCAATTGCAATTAATACAGGTGGCGCTAGTAACTAAACTGCTTCTTCTTCAAGAACAAACCTATTCCCATTTCCTTAAGTTAACTTACCATTCATTCTCGCCTTCTTGCGCGGAAATGAGCAATTCCTGAATCTTCTTGGTAATTTGCTCAGTTTTTCTGACAACCTCGTCTTGAGTGGGTAATCCATCGGCGGAACCTCTAGGGTGGTGTTGCGTCACTTGAGTGTGACTTGGCCTACCTGGTATAATAGGCGGAGGGGCTTCCGTGGGGGGACTCATAGAGTTGCTACGACTATGATGACAGGAACTGTCCAAATAAATTTGAATCAGGTTGTTTACTCTCGACGTGAGAGCTGCTAGTTTTGGTTCCGAGTTTGTCAGTAAAACTGACCTATTATTACTATTAAGGTAACTGGAAGCGTTATCGTAATCCCCGCTATTGCGAGAGGATAGACTAGAGTGGGACCCTAGAAGCCAAAAACAAATTACCTTCATGGTACCACAAAAAAAAGGTCTTAAACGTGGTCTTAAAATTCCACTGTCATCTCTGGGTAAAGAATAACCGTAAGGTGGACAACAACCAGTTTGACTATTATAACTCGATCCGCCTCAAGTATGTCCCAATTGAGGGTGCCTTTCCCTGGCTTCGTACATTGACTGGGGTCTTTGATGATTTGATGAACCCCTTGGAGATGACCTCCTGGGGGCGGCGCATGTCAATAACCCTTCGCTAACGTAGGGATTAGTCGTTAGAGGAACTATGGGGGAGTGGTGGTGGTGTGGTCTTTCAACAACCACTGGTTCGTAACTATTGGCCATTGATCCACCCATATGAGAGTTGGTGAGAGGCGACTCGTTAGAATTAACAATTGATCCTAGACGAGTGTTTTCTTGCATTAGGGCGTGAACCTTTGTAAGAATTGTTTTTTTGGTCTATTAGGTTTAGACGTGTGGCCAATGGGTAAGTGACAACAACTACGGTTATGTTATATTACCGTGCTTTGTAGTATGGATATTTCTTGTTTCATATCTTTGTTATTTCGAAGCAGCATATTAATTTTTGCTTCAGAGCTAGCCAATTGTTTCTTAACATCCATATATTCGTCATCCGGTTCGTCATCTGACATATTACCCTTTTCACCACTGCTGTTTGGTTGTCTACCGTTTTGAGCCGTCTCTACTGTAATTGTAAGTTGATTTTGAATTGCCACCGATTGCGCTTTTCCCCCGATTGTGGACCTTTCCTCGGAGTGGGTTCCGGCGAGTCTTTATTCATGTTTTCCGGAATTTGCGAATCTGGTTGGACAAAGTGTTGAAATTCACCGCTGTTTCGTCTCTTGTCGGGCTGGTTTCGTTTAAAAAATGTTGAAAATGTTGGTAAAGGTTGTTGCCTTTCGGTTTCGGCAATAATTATTGGGATTTGGAATTTTTCCTTTTTTCTGTGTCCGTAACTAGCAAATCTATCGAGAAAAATAGGCTTAGAATTTAATTATATTATATTAGTTTCTTTTAACCTTGTTTTTATCGTCGCGGGTCTCAATTTTATTTCTCCAGAAGTATCCGTATGCTTGTTTCCTTTCGTTTTATTAATTTTATACTTTTTATATTTGTTATTAAACACTTTCGGTAAATTAATCGAACTTATTGCATCCTATAAGCAATTTATAACGATTAAAATGGTCACGGTTTTATCTTTAACGTAAGAATTTTTGATAAACTTAAGCCTAAAATGTTTTTTCAAAATTTAAAATCTCGCGCCAAATCGTATTATAAAATCGCACGAGGAAATAAACCGCGTGATTTTCAAGTCAATAAAAGCGCGAGACAGTTCATAGCACCCAATATTAAGAAAGTAACCAATCACAAGACGTCAATAAGTTCTCAAAGAGTTACTGAAGATGCGGTTGTCTATTTTTAATTTTTAAGGGGGTATGGGAGTAGGATTAAAGGCTGCGTATAACTCCCGCTCAAATCAATCATTCCACGTTCTTGGAGTTGTCATCGAGCAAATTATACTCGTCTCAGTTTACTCGGATGGGCACCGGTGCTTTCTTTTATAAAAATGGAGTCCAAATCTACCAGTACTTCGATCGACCCTTCTAAGATGTTGAACCTAATCATAATAATCTCTAAGGGAAAAATATCTTATCATGGCTTTTAGATGAAATGGTTGGGCTATTAATTTCGAAAGTAATATTAAAACAAATACAAATTGAAGAAGCACCATCTCATGTTTGAATTATTAACAATCCCTTACAAGAACCAAACCAGACTCTCTCTTGAGTGACAGTACCCTCTGAGATGAAATGGTTACGGTTAGAATCTCACTCAACCATTTCATCTAGGGATGTTCCTGAACTCCAAGAGCTACGTACGATCTATGTTTGTGTCTATTCAGGGTGTCGGATTTTAGGCTATAGCTCGATAACGGATGATCCATCATTGGCTAGTCATAGTCAGCGCCCCGCAGGGCTTAAATAAGATATCTCAAGCTCTCCTATTTTCTACTTCGGTTCGGTTCTTGTTCTACCTAATCCCAAAGTAGCGAACGACATCCCCGAGTATAGGAATCGAGAACAATTAAGGTAGTAGCTTGGGTTCGAAGCATAAATTTATCCCTTTTCTTGACAAGTTTTGGGGTGAGCGGGCTCGCCAAGATTTTAATGTTACATCTCTTTTATCTTGTCAATAGTTAAGAACAGAAGTAGATTAGCGTAAAATGCGTAGTTATACCCCGAACCGGGGTTATTCCTCTTGACATTGCTCTCAAATCATAACTCGAAATCAGTGGCCCGGACGGAAAAATTTCATAGAACATTTTTGACTCAAAATAGCTAAAAGAACAGCCCTCTTAATTTATTCTAGACGAAGACCTATTTGAACTAGGGCTATATCAATTTTGTTTCAAACTGAGCGTCGACTTTAAGAAGTCGTTCTGGTGCAGCTAACGGCTTTAGAATAAACTTTGCGTTAATCTATGACCATTTATGTGGAAATTTCTCCTCACCCCTGAATGCTCCGATCGCGATTCGAAAAAAAGTTTGATCAGATTTTAATTACATCGGGATCAATAAATGCCAATGGAGCGGATCGCGTTGTAATGGTTATATATATATCCTATCCCCCAATGGTGTTAAAATCTTATTAGAGGTTACGTTTTGAAAAAGTAAAATAATCCACTCTAAATCTAATCATTTATGAGTCCTGTATAATCATATAATTTGATTAATCTGGTCCAATATAATGCTATAATTTGGCAAAGAGAATCCTACTTTTTTGTATTAAATATTCTCCATTATAGTTGAGTACCTGAATTGCAGATTAGGGGAGTGAGACATGTATGTGCAAGAAATTAGTCAAAAGCGGCAACAAGGCGCATTGCTATAAATTGTGAAATTGAAAAGTAGTAGCGTTCGTGACGCTTTCATACTTTTTGAAAGCTCGACACTCAAGAACGGGCCCTAATTGCTGGGCTGCGGGCGGGCCCAACAAACGTCGTTACGCCACTGTCTAGACCGTTAATATTTTGGGCCTAAATAGCAACGGCCGCGCGGTGACGATTATTTAGGCCCAAAAAGTATAATCGGAGAAAAAATTAGTCCTAAATATCAACCCTAAGAACGTTGGCTATTTAGGCTAAAAATTATATCTACCCAATTTTTGGGCCTAAATAGCAACGGCCGCGCGGGGAAGACTATTTAGGCCCAAAATGTAGGCCTAAATAACTAGCTTGCACCCATCATACTATTTTCGCCCAAAATTTAGGCCTAAGTAGCAACGGCCGCGCGGCGAAGACTATTTAGGCCCAAAATGTAGGCCTTAATAACTAGCTTGCACCCATCATACTATTTTCGCCCAAAATTTAGGCCTAAATAGTCGTCGCCGCGCGGCCGTTGCTATTTACGCCTAAAATTGTATGTCTAACATTTTTGGGCCTAAATAGCTGTCTGCATTATAGAGGCTATTTAAGCCCAAAATTTGGGCCTTAATAGTAAGACGTTGGAGACCGGCTATTTAGGCCCAAATTTTGGGCTTAAGCTGTTTATTGTTCCTAGTAAGCTATTTTAGCCCAATTTTTGGGCCTATGTAGTTCAATACCTCAGATGCACTAATTAGGCCCAAAATTTTGGGCGAAAATAGTACTGATAAAGTAATAGGCTATTTTATTTTTTTTTTTTTTGCTCCAGTGAGGTTGACGAGCTAGGGCTTGTATAGCCTTACAGCTCCAAATATAATATAGGTAGATAATAATATAATAATAATACAATAATATAATAATAATACAATAATATAATAATAAAATATAGGTTAGATAATGTGAGAACTCAAATGCCCAAAAATTTCTTAACTCCAGTTTTAAAATGAATTATTGATGTCTGAGAGACGAGGTCATTAGGGAGGGAGTTCCAAATGGGGATGGTTCGACGGAAGAAAGAGTGTCTCAGGGGGCCCTTGCAGGAAGAGGGAAGGAATAGCTTTCTATTATTGCCGCGCCTTTGATGGTAGTGGGGAACCAAGGTGAAGTAATGCTGGTTTGATTTACTTAGAACTCTGTAGAGACTGACGAGGTCTAGATAGGTACGTCGCAGTGACAGGGGGGTCCATCCCAAAGCAGATAATCTGCTGGTGCGAGGAAGATGACGCAGGGACGTACAGAGCTTGGAAGCACGACCTTGGACACTATCAAGGAGGGCAATATCTCTTTGGCTTCCAATCTCCAGTAACGGCCGCACATAGCAGTGGAAGATACGTGTGAGAAGCCGGGGAGAGAGGTGTGGGAAATTGGCCTTTATTGTTGCTAGGAGACCGTTAGCTCGACTGCATGCTTGCTTAACATGGGTGTGAAATTTCAGATTATGGGAGACACGAACCCCCAAATTCCGACACTCATCGACACGTCGGATGTTAGAACCTCCAAGATAGTAAGGGGTGGGTAATGCTAGGTCTAAGTGAGAATTTTGAACTTTAAGGAGCAAGGATTTTTGACTGTTAAATTGGAGGCCATTGCGCGCCGACCAAGCTTCTAATTGGTGTAGGTCTGATTGTAAACTCCGAACATCAGCATGCGATTTAATAACACGGAAAATTTTGAGATCGTCAGCAAACAGACATAACGGAGAAGTTAAATGGGAGGGTAGGTCATTAATATAAATGAGGAATAGTAAGGGACCGAGGACGCTGCCCTGGGGAACACCACTGGGAACAGGTAGGAGGTCACTTAAGGATTCACCAACGCGTACCGCTTGGGTGCGTTGAAGGAGGTATGATTGGACCCACCGGTGAATATTGTTAGATATGCCTAGAGATTGTAACTTAGCCAAAAGGCGCTGGTGGGGAACCGAGTCAAACGCCTTCGCGATGTCGAGATAAATGACATCTACCTGGTTACCTTCATCGAACGCGTTTAACCAAGTAGAAAAGGCAGAGAGGAGATTCGACTCCACAGAGCGCCCACTGAGGAAGCCGTGTTGAAAAGTACTAAGTAGGGGGGGGCAAAATTTGGGCATAAATAGCTCATCAAACCATATTCACTATTTAAGCCCAAAATTTGGGCCTAAATAGCGTCCCCGGCTATTTAAGCCCAAAAATTGGGCCTAAATAGAAGCAGCCTTTTGATTAAGTAACCAACCTTTGTAAGGTCCAGTGGATATTTGCATTAAACCTGTAAATATAGACCTATCTCTAGGAAAATTAATTTTGATTAAGTAACCCGCCTTTGTAAGGTCCAGTGGATATTTGCATTAAACCTGTAAATATAGACTTATCTCTAGGAAAATTAATTTTGATTAAGTAACCCACCTTTGTAAGGTCCAGTAGAGATTTGCATTAAACCTGTAAATATAGACTTATCTCTAGGAAAATTAATTTTGATTAAGTTACCCACCTTTGTAAGGTCCAGTAGAGATTTGCATTAAACCTGTAAATATTGACTTATCTATAGGAAAGTAATTAGGAATTAGTTACTTACCTTCGCCAATCATGAATGATAGTGTTTCAACGTCCATGGAAAATTTTAATTTTAACTTGAAAGTATCCACTATCTCCAGTTAATTAGTAACCTGTCTTCGTGAAAGCGGAATTAAATGATCCCAATGTCCAAACGTTATTTCTTGAAATGCTCTAACTTGCTCAAGCCTGCTGCCTAACCGAC
Source organism: Phalangium opilio (assembly GCF_054372755.1). Classification (NCBI taxonomy): domain Eukaryota; kingdom Metazoa; phylum Arthropoda; class Arachnida; order Opiliones; family Phalangiidae; genus Phalangium; species Phalangium opilio. The sequence goes on along the minus strand of NW_028324148.1, from coordinate 1,452,067 downwards.
AAAGCGGGGTGAAAACCGTGAAATGGTGAAAGTCCGTTGCGGTCGTCTCGCCGCTCTCGCGGATTTGAAATTTTAACCATACTGAATTCTACCACTCTATTGGCTGTAAATTATACCTACAGTGCTGCTCCCGGTGGACGCTTCCTAAATCGTCGCCAGTAGGGAGGAGGTAAAAGACTGGGTTAGACATTTTATTTTCTCCATGTTTTTTTTTCCTCTCAGCGATCTTCCCCCCTCTCCAACCAAAGTTCCAGCCGCCGTGATAAATGTCAACCCTTGAAGTTATTAAACATATGGGGGTTTATAATTTTTCTCTGCCTTTGCTAACACTGTCATAATAAATTCCAACTGATCTTTATAGGCAAAGAAATGTCTTCTATAGAGACGGAAGTATGGCAGTATAGAAAAATTTACGGGTGTAGGCTAGACAAAAAGTCTATAAAAACCCCCTTAAAACATTGTGTTTACAGTAAAATATTATTTGCAATAGCCCAGAAGCATCTTGAGAAGGCTATTTGAAAAAAGTGTACGAATTTAGACTGATTAACCCCTATATTTGTTATTAATGAAAGCGAAAACATGGGAATAGGCGCGAAATCTAAAGCTCATATAAAAGTATGAAGTGAAATACTGAACGTTCGCCAAGGAATAGGGGTGTGCGAATAGTGAAATTTCCAATCGAATACTCGATTAGAAATTTTCGAATAATATTCGATCTTTCGAATACTCGGACAGTCCTAAAAACTACCACTAACGTTGCATCAAAAATATCAATATCAATATCATTTCGTATACTAATTCAGCACTCTGGAACCATACTCCATCATTTATTATATTTTTATTTTAGCATAATTAACGTGATATTCATCCAAAACCTGTCTGCTTCGATGAAACGTTGATAAATTTTAATAAAAGAATTACGATTAAACCTATAGTACTATTTCGCCAAGCCTGAAACAAAAAATAACTTTTCAAAGATTATCGTGAATGAATGAATGAATATTTATTAACTTTTCACCTAGGTGAATCCCTTTTAAATCAGGGAGGAGCAAGTAATTGCTCACAAGTAGTAGCTTTGGTGTTTTGCGGGTAGGAGTTTTACAGGGGTCCGTAGGAATTAAATTATTATTTTACCCCTGGAGGTTCGGCACTGAAAGTACATGGATCCAAGTATTTTACAAGCGCGAATAAAGAACAGGCCCTGGAACAGGGTAATTTGGGCGGGCGTTAAAAGTCCACGAGTCCCTTCCCCGGGACGGGGGGCATGAAAGAAAAGGCGGGTTATAGCGCTAAAGGCGAAAAAGGAATTACTTATTTTTCGCCGTCCTGTCAGCATAGTTGAATTACTTATTTTAGTTTAAGTGAGCCAATAAGATAATTTAAAGTAACGGTACTCTATTCTTGCTTCTAAAATTACGTGGATCCCTGAAAGTATCTAAAACTATTTTTGAAAAAATCACAATTACACAGTTTGAGCGAAAAACACTATTGTTTTTTAATTGTCTTAAATTAATATGTTAATAATTATTTTAATTTTTTATTTTATTTTCTGTATTTAATTAATATGTTATTAATAGTAGTAAATCTCTTCAGAAATGACAGTGATTACATTGATTGGATGTCATGAAGGGGTTCATTCCGTTATTGCTCCCTATTTTTAAAGAGGCAAGAGAACTTTTCAGACTGGACCAAATTGATCGAAATACCAAAGTCAGTTGATTTGCCATTACTTTGGGATACATGGAGGATTTTTCACGATTGAATTTTTCTTTATGTTCTCCATGAAACGAAAAGTAATGTTGATCCTTTCTTTCGAATAATCGAGACCAGCAACTCTTGGTACACAGTGTTGCCAAGTTTGCTGACAGGACCCTCTCATCAAAAGAAAGGATCCATGGGTCAAATCAACTGACTTTGTAGGGTATTTCGATGAATTTGGCTTCATCTGAAATTCTCTCGTCCCTCCAAAAGATAAGGAGGCAATAACGGAATGAATTCCTTCTTCGTCATCCGCGTGACATTCAACAGAATCCCTGCCATTTCTGTAGAGATTTACTACCGCGGCATTAAATTGAACGCCAGTTTTTTTTTCCACTAACTTTTTCAAAACTAAAACAGTCTTGGGCGAATACTTTAAACTTAAATGCCGGACCCTGCCATAAGAATATTGAGAATATTCGAAATTTGAACAGACGTAAAACGCTTTTCTGGGCAATTTTACGTTATCGTAAAGGTTTTCTAGTTCCTTTTTCAGTTCATCGAATTTAAATCGGGAATGAAGTTTTCCACATACTCCACAACCGCTCCATGTTTTAATTTGTGCACCCCAGGTTTTAATTTGTCTGTAATGTGAAATTATTAGTTCAGTTAAAAAAACCATGTTTTTGAAGATCGTGCGAAAGTTAATTTTTTTTCACGCACAAATTGTTAAAGGAAGGGTGAAAAGGAAAATGAAGTTATCTGTATTCAGACGTAAACAATAAAATGAAAACAAATTTGACACGTACGAGGTCGCGGAATATCCTTATAAGAATTTGTTTCCTCTCTGGGCGGAGCTACATTAAATTATTGAACTTGTATAATTGACAGGTAAACAATAAAATAAAAACAAATTTGACACGTACGAGGTAGCGTAATTGCATTCAAATTTTTTTCCTCTCTGGGCGGAGCTGCATTAAATTATTGAACTTGTATAATTAACAGGTAAACAATAAAATAAAAACAAATTTGACACGTACGAGGTCGCGGAATATCCTTATAAGAATTTGTTTCCTCTCTGGGCGGAGCTGCATTAAATTATTGAACTTGTATAATTAACAGGTAAACAATAAAAAAAAATTTGACACGTACGAGGTAGCGTAATTGCATTCAAATTTTTTTCCTCTCTGGGCGGAGCTGCATTAAATTATTGAACTTGTATAATTAACAGGTAAACAATAAAATAAAAACAAATTTGACACGTACGAGGTCGCGGAATTGCATTCAAATTTCTTCCTCTCTGGGCGGAGCTGCATTAAATTATTGAACTTGTATAATTAACTGGTAAACAATAAAATAAAAACAAATTTGACACGTACGAGGTCGCGGAATATCCTTATAAGAATTTGTTTCCTCTCTGGGCGGAGCTGCATTAAATTATTGAACTTGTATAATTAACAGGTAAACAATAAAAAAAATTTGACACGTACGAGGTAGCGTAATTGCATTCAAATTTTCTTCCCCTCTGGGCGGAGCTGCATTAAACTTTTATAATTAACAGGTAAACAATAATATAAAAACAAATTTGACACATACGAGGTCGCGGAATTGCATTCAAATTTGTTTCCTCTCTGGGCGGAGCTGCATTAAATTATTGAACTTTTATAATTAACAGGTAAACAATAAAATAAAAACAAATTTGACACGTACGAGGTCGCGGTATTGCATTAAATTTTTTTCCTCTCTGGGTGCATGAAATTATTGAACTTGTATAATTAACAGGTAAACAATAAAATAAAAACAAATTTGACACGTCCGAGGTCACGGAATTGAATTCAAATTTTTTTCCTCTCTGGGCGGAGCTGCATTAAATTATTGAACTTGTATAACTAACAGGTAAACAATAAAATAAAAACAAATTTGACACGTACGAGGTCGCGGAATTGCATTCATATTTTTTCCTCTCTGGGCGGAGCTGCATTAAATTATTGAACTTGTATAATTAACAGGTAAACAATAAAATAAAAACAAATTTGGCCCAAACAATATATATGAGCGTGTATCCCGCGTTATCGGTAGGAAATTCGAAGGCTTCCAGTTTCAACATGCTTGTCAACGTGAGAAACATTTTTCTGCCAAAAATTATTTCTAATTCAGAAAAACCTTTAAATCAAATGTGCATAATGTTTCATATTAAAGTGGAAAGTTGAATAAGTTTCCCACATTGACTTTTTAATTAAAACTTATTTGCCTTTCTATGGGAGGAAAGGTGTTTTTTGGTTTTCGTTGTTTAAAGGGGCTGGTCGGACAGTGGGACAACGACGATCTTCGACCAAGGAAGACTCGCCTAGTTCTTCCATGCTTCGACATAGAGCTTAGCGTAGCGTGTGCGTAAAAAAGAAGAGGGGTCGGCCCCTTTAAACCAGTGAAAATGAAAGAAAAACTTTTAAAAAGCTAAATTCTGTTTCCATGTTTCTCCAAAGGACAAAAGTAACTTGAAATTAAGCACAGAAATATGAAAAATAATTTAACCCATAACAATTGCATGAGCATTGAAGAAGCATTTTGAGGACAACAGGGAATTTGGAACAAAACGGTAGAGGAACATGTTAAAACTGGTTTAGTTTTTACATTAACTGATTTTGGAAGCTATGGTAAGGCGATGGGTAAAGCATGCGCCTTAGAAAATCTGTTTTCACGATATATGATTGGACACTTCCTATCTCCGACGGCAGCGTATTCTGTATAAACTGTTTCAGCTTCGGTTGTCAGCAAGCGCACAGCTAGTTCTCAATGTTGGAACGGGTTAGCGTTCATCTATAACTTAGCTTTGCGCCTGCAGACAGCTGACGAAAGAAATACAGAACCTAAAATCTCGATATTTTAGGGAGTTGCAAATCCTATAGCGTGAAAATAGATTTTCTCTGGAGAAATTTTTTTTGTGTAATCGTTGCCAACGTAAATCAAGTCCTGCGCGCGACGCCGATTTTTATTTATCGTTTGACCATTTAAGTTGACGAAATACTGGACTTAGGGAATTTAAAATATTCATTTTTTCGCGCTTGGAATTTTAAATTTTCATTTTATTAAGCTTGCAAGTTTGAATGTTCATTTTCGCGCGCTTTGTTTTTGAAATATTAATTTTGGCGCGCGTTTAGGTCCACCTAGCAATGCCATGTCGCGGTAAAATAGAGAGAAAATAAGAAGTCGCGTTTCTTAAAAGCCGCCCCCTTTGAAACTGCCGGGCACAAGCCTTCATTATTGGCAGCGGTATAATAAACTTATGATGTGACATCACTCTAGTGTCTTTGTACGTGGATATACACGTAGTAAAGTTATTGAATATAGGCCTATATGGCTGTATTTCATCACGATTGTGTCAAATCTATAACTCATTAAGCTGATCATCGTAAAAATATGAAAAGGCATTATTAACATTTTGTCTCCATGTCATCCAGTTTCTCAGCCTTGTTCTCAGTAAGCGCTGAAAAGAAAGAAAGGAATAATAAAATAAAACAACGTTAGTGAAGAAATTATTGCATTTTGTTATAAAAATAATTTATGTTTAACAATGAAGTTTAAAAAACTTTCAAACGGGTGCAAAGAGTAGTGTAAAGGCGGTTATTAACATCGTTAACCTTTAACTATCTCGATTGGCCACGCCCTAAAACGAAACAAAAATAAACATGCTAATTCGGAATAATTTGGGGAAAGGTGGCAATAAACAAGATAATTTGGAAAAGATTAAAATATTTTGGTTTAAAAACCAATTAAATTTACGGTATCATGGAAAATAGGCGCCAATTTATTTTGTCGATAACAAAAGTGGCGCACTATTTACAGGGTTGGCCAAATTACATGACCCTTAAATTACAAATTACGAATTACAATTACAAATTCTGAATCATTCAATTACAAATTTTAAATTACAATTGCATATTTGTGATAAACTCAATTACAAATTATAAATTACAATTACATATTTGTAAGAGACTCAATTACAATTTATAAATTACAAATTATTAATTGAATTATATTTGAAATTGAAAAAACAAATTAATAAGTTGCATTTAATTTGTGAGTTAACTCGCGAATTATCAAAAATAAAAACAAATATAATCTGTTGACTTTCAACAATGTATTTAATTCAAAATTTCTATTGGGGAGTGTTCATCGTTGTGTTTTAAGGGCCATTTTTGCGTAATTGAAAAGCCGTAGTAATGGGGTATTATACTTTACAAAGATTGCTTATCATGGGGAAAATTATGTACCATCAGTGGAGTCAGATCAAATGAATGCAAAAATTCTGAATTGGTCTTGGTATCAATTGCAGTTGAAAAATAAATATAATCTTTGGAGAAAATATTAGTTCAACATTGAACAGTGACTCGGACTCAGTGAGGAATGCCAATGCAATAGAAAGTTAGGGACCGTCCGTAAACTACGTCACACTCTTATGGGGGAGGGGGTTTCTAAATTTGTGACGGTCCGTGACAAGGGGAAGGGAGGGGTTCTTCGATGGGTGACGTCAAATTTAGCATTGATTTTGTCACGAAGTCAGTAAGAGGCCGATTGACCAAAATTGTTATTCCATCATCGCTTAAATAGTAGAAAATTTAAGCAATTATCTACTATTTACACCTTTATATAGCCAATTTAAATAGCTCATTTAAAATAAACAGCGTAAACTCTCTTATGTCTTTGTTTATTCGCCCCTATTATTTGTGAGGATGAATCAAATCCCCCTGCCGATTGAAATGGTTTCGATTCTTTGGCAAATTTTCTAAATCTCAAGCTCGATTAGTCTGTTTTCGGTGACTGTGTCGAAACCTAAAAAGTGTGCCCCTTTAACTAAGCTTTATGGAACTTTTTTGAAGCTTATAAAAAGCACATCCAGACTTTAAAATTCTAAAGGTCAATCAGAGGGAAAAAAAGCTTAAAACGGAAGAGAACTTGAATTTTCAGCCAAGCAAAATATTTCTGAGATGGTGGCATATCACTCAAGAAATTAATCAAATTAAATTTGTAAATTAAGACAAATCATAGTGCGGGGGGGGTTAAAGAAATGTGACGTGGTTTTTAGGGGAGGGGTCTGAAAAAAGCGTGACGAAGCTTGATCTGGGGGGACGGGGGGGTCAGAAAATGCTTTTTTTCGCGTGACGTAGTTTATGGACGGTCCCTTATTATTATTATTATTATTATTATTGTTGATGAGGCGGGGCTCACGCCCTAGCACCGATGCCAAAGGCATATTGTGCAACCTCAGAATCAGGCCTTGAATAGGCCCGTAGCCGCAGCGTAGCGAAGAATTCGCTCCACCGTAAAAGAGGAGACCCGCGAGGGCTCCACAGTGTGTGAATCAAAATGTTCTAGTCTAAGCGAGGCGAAGAAGTCGCACTCGCAAAGTACGTGAGCGGATGTTTCTTCCTGCTCCTGGCACGACCTGCAGAGGGGGTCGTCAGCAAGACCCATCAGATGGAGGTGCCTATTTAGCCGACAGTGTCCGGTCAGAAGACCGGTGGCCAGCCTAATATCCCATCTGCTGAGCGAAATTAGGTCTCTAGCACGAGACCTGCAGGGACCATTGACTAACTGTTTTGTCTGTCTCTGGCCATCCATGTCATGCCAGAGCTGGTTTTGTATGACAGTCATCCTGTCATGCAGGCTCCGTTTGACATGCCCGTAGGGGATGGGGACGGCCGGCTCCGGCCCCAAGAGCTTGGCCTCCGCGCCCCTTTTCGCAAATCTATCGGCTTGCTCATTGCCATAATAACCGCTATGCCCTGGCACCCAGTACAACAGAACCCTGTTGCAGGACGCCAGTTGCGCTAGCAGATCAAGGCAGCTACGCACCAGTTGAGAGGTAATCTGACACTGGTCCAGCGCATTCAGGGCGGCCTGACTGTCAGAATAGATCCTCACAGTCCGTCCGTTATACCCTTTGTTAATGCAGTAGTCTGCGCAATAACAGATCGCGGCAATTTCCGCTTGGAACACACTAGCAAAGGTGCCCAGGCAAGCAGAAAAACCGACCCTTGTAGTTTGGCAGTAATAACCGGCGCCAGCGCCGGAATCAGTCTTGGAACCATCGGTGAACCAAATAGTTTCACCCCCAGTGCCAAGAGGCAGCAGGTTAGTCCACTCGGCCCGACTGGGAAAGTGGATGCTGAATGGCTTAGTGAAATCAAAGCTGGTAACGGTTTTGTCAGAGCACATCGTTAACGACGGCTCAAGTGCAGCGTACTCCCGAAAGAGCTTCGTATGGCTGTAATCCCAAAGTCTTGGAACCCAACAGCCATTAATGTGGAGCCTGTAGGCCCCCATGACAGCCTCCTCCTCAATGAAAAGATGAAGAGGTAGCATGTCAAGAAGCACCTCCAGGGAAGCAGTTGGGGTCGATCTCATGGCCCCTGTAACACCAATGCAGGCAAGCCTTTGAAGCTTGCGCAGGGCAGCCTGCACCGTCTTCAGCCGGACCCTTGTCCACCAGACAAGTGCCCCGTAAGATAGTATGGGTCTGATGATCCCAGTATAGAGCCAGTGTACAGCCTTGGGGTTGAGGCCCCAAGTCTGGCCGACTGAGCTCCTGGTCCTCCAGAAAAGCATCTTGGCCTTCTTGATACACCGATCAAGATGCGACTTCCATGTGAGTCTGCAGTCAAAGGTCACCCCCAGGTATTTTACCTCGGAGGACTTTGTCAGGACCTGGCCAAAGAAGGAGATATCATTGAACAGATCCTTAGTATTCTTCCTCGTAAACGGAACAAGGACAGTTTTATCAGGATTAACGGAAAGGTTAACCGCCTGACACCATTGCTCCACGCTAGAGAGAGCAGATCTCATAAGTGTGGTGACAGTATCCGGGAACTTCCCGGTAAAGACTATTGCTACATCGTCCGCATACCCGAAGCAGCTACAGCCCCCAGCACCCCCGAGTCTCTCCAAGAGTTCGTCCACCACCAGGCACCACAACATGGGGGGGAGAGCACTCCACCCTGAGGGCAGCCCCGGCTGGTAGTCACCCCTAGAGAGTCCCCAAGGAGGGACGCCGACACCTCGCGGTCGGTAAGCATGGACTTGATCCAACGGCCAAGAGTGTCGCTGATGCCAAATCTCTTAACAGCTTCAGTAATAACCGAGCTAGAGACCTTGTCAAAGGCCCCCTCAATATCGAGGAAGACGGCCAGTGAAATTTCCTGAAACTCGAATGCCCTGTCCAGGCAATTCGTGAGGCCGTGAAGGGCCGTCTCAGTTGATTTACCTTTTTGGTAAGCAAATTGTGAAGAAGAGAGAGGAGTTACCGAAAGTACCTCGTCTCTAATGTAACGGTCCCTTACCCAGAGCGGAAAGTAGCAGGCTCGAGGGGTCGGTCATTCAACGATATGCCATACGCTTCTCGCGAAATCACATTTTTGACAACTACCACTAGAAACTAGTTAACTACAAACTCATCCGAAATCATTCATGAAAATAAAAAAATCACGAAATCCGTACCATAAACAAGAGATCCGTAATTAAATTACGAAATCAGTCAGACAGTCACATCACAAAAATACAAATCATGAAGGCAATTGAAAACCAAGGTTTTTTTCAATATGGTAACTTACCCTCTCCTCGAACCCCAAGAGCTACCGTGAGAAAAATATTTACTGTTCATTGCGTTCAAATGTAGCTTACACTGCAAAGAAGTTATTCAACCTAGCCTTTTGCTGTACAAAATTAATACCCACTTAAGATGATACATTTCAGTCAGAGAATCTGATTCATACTACCTCAGCATTTGTTTGCATATTTGTAATTGTAATTGACTAATGAAATTGAATTACTTTTTCAACGTTTTAAAAACGTCAATTACAAAATACCAATTTCAAATTGCAATATTTGTTCAATTACAATTAAGTTCAGAAAAAATGTAATTGAATAACAAATTACAATTGTAATTTGTAATTTGTAATTGCCATTTAGTAATTTGGCCAACCCTGGATATATGTATAGAGTTTACAAGAGAAATATACATTTTTATCCTACATTTCAAATCGAGGGGTCACTTGAATAATCAGGTGTACAGAACCGAAGAAATCGATTACTTGATTACTAGAATTCCTAGAAAAACATTAGTAATCACAATAATTTTTGTGTGTAATCAAAGGTAATGAGAAATCTCCTATAATCACTGGAAATCTCGTGAAACCTTGAGAAAATCAGAAACAATCACATGATTTACTAGTAATCTTTTATAACCACCTCGATAATCACACCTTTCGTGAAATAATGACAGATAATCAATCGAGGAATTCGAAAATCCAAAAGAAAAATCATAATCAGTTGAAATAGAAATAATCACTGTATTCATCGAAATTCACGAAGAATCCAGCGATATTCACGGCATTCACCAAAAAATCAACGGGATTCACTGGAATTCAAACAGGAATCGCGAGTAATCAGCGGCGACTAGACCCTCGTTTCAAATACTGTTGTTTTTAGCCACATCGTAGTATACGATGAGGGTTCTTAGTTTGACCCGAGCCGTAGTAGTAGTAGTAGTAGTATATGTGGCCGGAGTTTTCGCTTTCGTTATCGTCAGATTTTAGCTTAAAAGGAACTTTATTTTACCACAACCCACCCATAAGGGTTACTGGGCTCGGTTAGAGATTTAATTTGAATTAAAAAATTTTTCAGGTCAGACCCGGGAATCGAACCCGGGTCGCTGGCGCAGTAGACAGAAATTCTACCACTGAACCATAGAGACTTGATAGAAACCCCGAGTTTTTTATCTTTTATTTTCATCTCTAAAATGTCGGGGTGATGTGGGGTGAGGTACCTCTTAATCTGTGGGGTCGGATACTTTTGAATTTTTATCTGTGGGGTTGATACTTATGAATTTGTATGTTTGGGGTTTATATATTTATTTTCTTTTTATTTATGTGCTAATTAAATAGATAACGATTTTTCCCGTTTCGTTCTCGTTCGGTAGCTATCGCAATATATGTTATGATTGACTGTAACGTTTTGGCGGTTAATTCAAATGTGGGTTTAGATAGAGCTAACATAGTGTTAAATGAGTGTAATGCGTTTGATCATTTTAGCATTGCTAAAGGTAATTTGAGGGGATAATCAGTTCACTAAAATGGGTAATCACTATAATGAACTTGTATCTTTGGGGTCGGATACTTCTGAACTTGTATCTTTGGGGTCGGATACTTCTGACCTTGTATCTTTGGGGTATGGGTTTAGATAGAGCTAACATAGTGTTAAATGAGCGTTATGCGTTTGATCATTTTAGCATTGCTAAAGGTAATTCGAGGGGATAATCACTATAACTAAACTTTCGCTTTCAAACGTTTCTGGGCATAAATATCTGTTCTTCGATTCGCCGGAATATTAGAATTACAGCGTAAGTAAGTTTATACGGTTATAATTTTATCACTGTTTAGAGTAGGGCATCGAGGGGCTATTAACTCTGATTTTATGCACGGTAAATTTTTGAAGCATTATAAAAGATAGCGCTATTCACTCATTAGGGTAGGGTATAGAGGGGCTATTCACTCGTACGATGTGGCTACTATTACGAGCCCTTGGGCCGTCTTGTTAAACTTACTTCGTAAATAAAGTACAACATTATATGCGTATCGAAATCTTTTTATTGGATATAACTTAAATATAATTAACGATACTCAATTATAATTTTAATTAAATTAAGACTGAAGGGACAGATATTATAAAAAAGCGTCTTGGTTTGGACCAAGGCCGAAAAAACAAACGATATGTCTGAGGTTTATCAATGGACTGAAGTTTCAGATATTGCAATTTTTTTTAATTATTTTTATTCCTTTAATCCTTAATCATTATTTAATTCAATCAACTGATTTTACTGTTAATCGATCTATTCCCTCTAAATTAATTTAAAAAATTACATATCTACGCTTTTTCAAGAACAATTCCATTTTCCGAAAACATTTTATCATGAAAATAAATATTTTTAAGGGATTTCGTGTCGATGCTCACTAACTTGTAAGCACCTGGACGGACATAGTTTTAATTGTTGCTGACTTGACAAATTTTCAGGTTGAAGACTGATGTTCAAGAAAATATGATAAATAACTTATTTTGCTCAAACTAATTTATAATCTTATGCCGTCTTCTTAAGAAAAAGCAACATTTTTATCCGGTGTCGTTTCTTTTAGTAGGTGGCTCTCTGTAGCACTGGAAAAATATGATATCGGCTGATTTAACCAAAGGTAGGGTAAAGATTGCATAAAAAGACATACTTCCCAGTACCAATGACTTGTTATACTCATTTCCTGCGAAAATAATATGGTTAAACACATCATACCTTACCACTTTTGCGAAATCACACTTCACTCCGACCCCCCCTTTCTCAATTTTCCCATTATATATTAAATTTTGCAATCACCAGAGGTTCCAGTGTCGAAACCTTTTCACATTAGTAAACGGTATATGACTTTCCAGACCTAACCTTAATAACCTAACACTATAAAAAATGCATGTACATACATAAATGTTTATGGTTATGGCTTGAGACTCGCAAGCGCCGAAGGACCGATCACTTAGTGTGTACGCGATAGCTCTCTTAGATAAGACTTCATACCGACTTAAATGTATAAGGATGGTTTTTTGATTGGTTATAACTTTTTTTGTATCGTATTAACTGCTTTGAAAAAATTCCACAGAACTACAATTTGGGCCCTAAATATGTGGTTAAAATTTGAAAGAGATCCATTTAATAGTTTATTTTATAAAAACTAAAGTTGCTAAGCGTGGTTTTCATTTTTATAAAAATAATCATAGATTTTGACGAAAACCTCGAAATTTTCCCATAGAAATAACATGAGAAAATATTTTACAGATAACCATCTGGTGGTAGCCGTCATTATATAACTATACGTTTGTTTGATTTGAAAACGGTTTTAAACGAAAGCCTCATATTTAGTATTTGTGCTTTCCAGCTTTCATTGAATAATTTTAAGTTTAAGTTTAAGTATGTTTAATTTTAAGTTTTCAAAATAACTCCAATCTGCGTTATTTAAGCATGGATAGACTGATTTACTAGTAAATATCAGCGCGACAAATATTGGCCTTTTTTTACGTATAGTTGCGTCATATTAATCCGATTGTTTTATCTTAATGCCTTTTGGTTGAAATGGCCTATCGGTAGTGAGATAAGACTGCTTTAATATTGCCACCGTGACAATATTACCCAGTTTGTGGCCGCCATTTTTTAAGGGGAAAATATTTGAGAGTGGGTCCTTTTTCGTTGCCATTTTCATGTTTTTTGAGGATTTGCTGATGGATGGATTTTAAATATAATATAAAGTAGGTTTCAAGCTTTAATATAAGCCTAATTTCATAATTTTCCACCTGTTTATTGTCCCACAATCTATTCCTAAACTTGCCACTTTTTTTAACGGCGGTGAAACCCGTGAAATTGCGCTAAGCCTTGGTCGCTTCAGCGCCGAAAACTGCTGTAGTGAGACATGTTATTTACTAAAAATGTATGCGGTCAGTGTGTTGTTTTTGCCTTTTAATGCTTCTAATCGTGATGCGTGTCGAGGTTTACGAATCCAATGTGTGTTGCGAAATGAAAATCAAGGGTGGATACTATATGATCTATGCTTTAAAAGGAATTTGACAGCGCCAGTTAAGCAAAATGGTATTAGGCCTTGCCAAAAGTGACTGAGCTATAGCTATAGCTATAGCTATGATATAAGAAATTGACCCTCGGATATCCTGTGACCAGGGCTGTGACTAGGAGATGCTTACAAAGTTACTAACCCTCGATTTTGAAGGTAGATACTATCTAGTGACACTTAAAGTAACGATTTAATTTTATAAACAGACTACCATCATAAGCCCATATCGTAAATAAAATAAACGATGTTGATATCAAAGCTTAATTGAAATACCAATACCAATTTTTTAAACTCAATGAATCTTAAATATCAACATCAAAAATTATCTTCTGAAAGAGATATCTACTTATATTCCATTCAAATTTCTCGCAACATTTCAAATTAACGAATAGAAATGTGCAAATGAAGTTCAAACTGATTAATTGGGCAAATTGCTATATTGGTCACCATTACCGATCACAGATAGATTTGCGCCCTTCAGTAGTGTTTATTATGCTTGTGAAATGGTAAGCGAAATCTGTGATTAAAGTTTAAAATAGACATGAGCAAAAACGGCTTTATTCATATCAACTCGATTACCGAATATCTAAATTTGACTAAAATTAACCAAATATTCTATTCATGGTTAAAAATCTTTTTTGAAGCAGCAAGCCATCTAATCCTTATTTACCTTCTTTTGAAAAAAAAATAATAGGTTGATACCTCTTTCAGTAGATTATTCATTGATATTTCAGTTTCATTGAGTTTAAAAAAAAATTAGTTCCACCATTGGTTAATTTTCAATATTGACCAATCGATAATCACAAATTTTAATAACTAAATTATTAAAACCGGTTCAAAACCATATTAGTTTTGAAACGATTAAAATATAATTTTAAATATATATACTAGTTAATTCCTCGTAGTCGTACGTAATTAGTTTATTTCCTTAGTGAAATTAATGCTGAATATTATATACACAAAGTAAATAATAAATTAACTTCTAAAATTTAAATGTAAAGTGTGTGCATTATTTCCCAATTAATAAAAGATATCCACCTATTTTCATTCAAATTAATTACTAATTTGTGGATAATGGATAGAAAATGTCGAGCTCTAATTGCGATATAGCTAAAATCAATCCCACTGGCTATTTATAATACAATATAACCTTTGCCCAATGTTTACTGTTTTGAATTTTATTTGTAAAATTTAAAACATAAAATAGTATTTCAATTTTTTTTAATTAAATAATTATTACTAAATTTCAATAAAATAAATACTGGTTAAATACATAACACTACTTTTTATTAAGTTTCTGAAATTATCAGAGCCAAATATCAAAGACACATATTTAATTGCTTTCATTTCTACACAACTGCAACCCTATAGATTCATTCATTTAATAACATTTCTCATTTCTAATTATTTAAGTTCAAAGGGCTGTATTAACTTTTAAAGGTGAAAACCCAGCTGACTTAAAAGTAAACAAATACCAGGCTGCCAGGCTGTCTCTAACACAACAGAGTTGGCCATTCTCGCTTATGAGAAATGAATCCTTGTCATATGTATCTCTGGACTTTAGGAGCTCCAGGACTCCCAACTGAAGCAGGGTGGGAAATAGGGATTTTTTAAAACTAGACATTGGGCCAGCGACCCCCCTGCCCTGGAATAAATGAACTGGTCCATGACCATTGACCAGGGCGCGGCGTCTGCTAAACTAAAGAAGTGGGTAATTAAAATAGTTGAGATAATGTCTGGACCCTGGTTACCCTAGAATTTCCTTAGTGGTGCTGTGGACCACTGCTCCCCCTCCGATTTAATTTTTAAACTGCGTCATTTTCCCTGTGCCACCGCCTTATTTACAACGCTGAACTGAAGATTTCTTTTGACCGGACCATAGCCTACTCGATCACGCGCAACACGTCGCAAGCTGCTTGCTATAGCGCGAGTCAGGGTGGGAAATAAGGATTTTTTTAACTGGACATTAGGCCAGGGGTACGTTTAGTAACCCTCTTTGATGACAGCGCTTACTAAACGATGTGAGATTTTTCATAATGTACGCTTTTTCGCGTTTCCGGTTTTGACGTCATGATGCTCAGCGCTTGCCCATCAAAAAAACCATCTAATCGATATGGTTTTTTTGATGGCGTGACGTAGCGTTTGACTGATGAACACTTGACAGACGAAAAGTTGGCGCGGGATTTAAAAATTAAATTCCAATAATGTTATTCCTACAGTAATTGTATTAGTTTTCATTACAAAACTACTTCTACCATTCAAATAGACATAATTTTCTTAAACAATTTCATTATTTGTAAGCTAGTTTATACTTAAAAAGAGCCATTATAATCTCGGATCGTCTTTGAGAAGTTTTAAGGTTATCCGAATTTCATATTGGGCTTATGAAAAGTTTGAGCTAAAGGTTAAACAGACATAAATCAGCGTTTTAAAAAATTGTGTAAAACTGTCAATTTGGTCCTATTTGTGGAATTTTTAGGGAAGCGCCTCGCGTTTCAATAAAGGGTTGTAAAAAATTGTATTATGTTAATTACAATAAGAATACAAACTTTCAATGAGTTACGTTTTTATTTTTTGGAGTATCATTATAAATAAATGACTGATTGAGCTAAAGTTACGGTCCCCTTTATATATGTTTCTGCTTAGTGTAGATTTTGAAAATGTAAAACAGTTTCTTAACAATCTTAATTAAAATGAAGACTGAATGAGCAGATATTAATCAAAAATGTCTTCATTAGAATCAAGTCCTAAAAAGTATCGATAAGACTAAGGTTATCACTTGACTGAAGGATCAGATATTAATTTTTCTTTTAACTGAAACTTAAAGGCATGCTTAACAAAAAAACAACGTTCCATTACCGTTTTCCGTTGAAATAACTTATTTTACAGGGGTAATCAATTTCAAAAATTTACTTATCTCGGGTTTTCGGGCACAATTCCATTCCCCAAAACATTTTATCATTACATTAATTACTTTTGAGAGATAACGTGTCAAAATAAGCTTTAAAACCATAAAAAACTGAATGAGCGGTCTGTTTAGCCATGACCAAAACCTTCAAATCAGTGTTGCTAATGTTAGAAAGTGGATGTTCCCACTTCCATTTTAAAAATTTGCCGCATTTCCCACACCCCCTTTTTTACAGTCATATTTATCTGGACTATTTTATCATACTAAGTTTAATATGGATATCACTCCGCATGGCTTTGAAAATATGTACAAATGCTATAAAGCTTTAAAATTCTCAAAATATGCTTTCTTTTTTTTTCAGTGCCAAACTTAAAATCACCGAATTTATTTCAAAATGTCGCTTGAAATTATTCAACAGTGCATTTTTGAAAATTTTGCACTATTAACCCTTGAACAGGAAAATTCCGACATTTGATTAATTTCGGAAAAATATTACTTATTCCCCACAGAGCCTAAAACCAAACCTAAATCTCCCACGATGTGGGAAATTACCCACACATTGGCAACACTGCCTTAAAAACTTGCAACAAGCACACTTTCGAGACATGTTCTGAACAAATTAGTGCTTAACCCGCTAATAGTACGACCACGGAGAATTGATGTAAACTGTAGTTGAAATATATTCATGTGCGACCTGCGGCACTGAATGGTCTCTAACCATTGTTTGAAACTAGAGAGAGAAATAGTGAGCAGCATTAATCATGTCCTGAGCTATGAGAATGAACAGTATGACTGTTGACTGAAGTAAACTAGACATTACATCAGTTTGCATAACCACGAGTAAAAATCTAACTGTCCCTACTTAATTTTCCGCCATTGTTTTAAAACGTATCCACTGCGAAGCATGCCGGGCACAAATGAGGGAACCTTTTAAAACTCAATGTCATACACGTACTCTCTCAAAAGTAATTAATGTAATGATAAAATGTTTTGGGGGAATGGAATTGTGCCCGAAAACCCGAGATAAGTAAATTTTTGAAATTGATTACCTGTAAAATAAGTTATTTCAAAGGAAAACGGTAATGGTGTAAAATCAGTTGATTGAATTAAATAATGATTAAGGATTAAAGGAATAAAAATAATTTAAAAAAAAATTGCAATATCTAAAACTTCAGTCAATTGATAAATCTCAGACATATCGTTTGTTTTTTCGGCCTTGGTCCAAACCAAGACGTTTTTTTTATAATTGGCAGTGATCTTGAGTGTCAATAAGTACAAGCACTACATTGATTGTGTCCCTTTCACACTGATCACTGACAACAGCGCCCTCCAGTGGTTATCACGAATGAAGAACTCATTTTCGAAACTCACGCGATGGGCAGTCGAACTACAGGAGTTCACATTTAAGGTCGTACACCGCAAGGGCAAGGAGAACGTCGTGGCAGACGCACTGTCGCGTAATCCCATTGACACTCCGGAGAGCGAATTTACCGAATCCGAGCGAATTGAAGAAATCTGTAGCTTCACGGATTTGAAAGATTACCAAGTTGCGGATCTTCTTGCTATTAGTACCACCTCTGTGACCCCTACCCCTGCACTTTTGCGCGACTTTAAGACTTTTGCTTCTGCCCAGGATGAGGACCCCAAAATAGGCCCACTTAAGGTTTACTTATTGACGGGAAATTTGCCCCCTCAATCAAAATTAACCCGCATAATTAAGCGTAAGGCCCCTCACTATTGCGTTTCTGAAGAGAACGTTCTGCATTAGCTCACTGAAAGCCGCGCTTGCTTACAAGCTGGGCGTTTAGCTAATCCCATAGCGTGGCGTCCTGTTATTCTGGCGACCCTTAGACCAAACGTACTATACGAGTTGCATGACCATCCTACCGCTGGTCACTTCGGGGTAGAGAAAACCCTCTGGCGTTTGAGACAGGGATATTGGGATAACATGGCTTCAGATTGTATTAAATACGTGGCTTCTTGTGACAAATGTCAAAAGTATAAGGCCCCAAACCACAAGCCAGCTGGCTTTTTAGGCACTATTACGCCAACCGAACCGTGGGAATGCGTGGGCGCCGACCTCATGGGACCACTTCCTAAAAGCCCAAAGCGCTATACCTTCCTACTGGTGTTTGTTGACAATTTCTCCAAATACGTAGAATTGTTTCCTCTAAGAGTTGGTACGTCAGTAGCGATAGCTCGGAAAATGACCGAGGAGGTATTCACACGTCACGGAGTGGCCCGTAGGGTAATTGTCGACAACGGCAGCCATTTTAACTCCAAATATTTTAAGGCAGTATGTACGGATTGGGGGGTAAAAATAAATAACACTACGACCTACCACCCTCAATCAAACGCGACAGAAAGGGAAAACAGAACGATTAAGCCCAATGTTAGCCACTTACGTTGAGGAACAACACCAAAAATGGGATGAAAAGCTACCCCTTCTGGCCATGGCCATGCGTTCTGAAATGAACACGACGACGGGCCTTAGCCCTTGCTTCATGCTCACGGGGGGAAATGAAACTTCCGCTCCAACGAGTCTTAGAAAGAGATGGTTCGGCTGAGCCCGAAAGCTTGGCTTCATACGTGGACAACCTCGTTGGCCGCTCACAATTGGTTGACGATGCTGTCTTGGCAGCTCGTGGCACCGTTCACGACAAACAAAAAACAATATATGACGCGAAACACATTGATGCGTCCTATAATGTTGGGAATCTTGTGCTTATGAAGACGCACGTCTTATCAAATAAAGATGATCGCGTAGCAAAGAAATTGAGTCCGCGTTTTGACGGCCCGTATGAGATTGAGGAACGGTTATCCGATTTAAACTATTTAGTTGTAGACAGGAATGGGAATAAAGTGATAAGCAAAGGTACCCATCACGTGGGAAATCTCAAGCGTTACGAAGCTCGAGCGTCCGACCTCATATCAAATCCTCCCTCGGCTAAGGACCCTTACGCGGCCCAAAATGTCAAAAACGCTACCAAAAAACCCCAACCTAAAGAAAACCCTAAACAAAAAAGGAACCCCCTACCCAAACGCGAAACGAAACCGATACAGAGATATCCCAATTAAATGTGTGCCTTGCTCGGCCGTTTCTTATAATTGATTTTTTTATAATTGTCGCGTTACTAAATATTTTTTTTTGGCTTTTGTAATAATATCCAAAGTTATTTTCAATTGTCGCGCTAACGATTAATTAAGCTTCATTTGTCTCAGAAATTTTTATTATGTTGAATTTAATCGTCGCGATGAGTATTATGTAACCAACTTAAACGTTTTCTATCTGTTATACAGGGTGTTTCTGGAAAGTCTGGCACAAATTAACAGGCATGTTCCTTGGGTCAAAAGGAGTCCGAACGGTCCTATGACGTTTTGGGGTAAAGCGCTCCGTTGCGACGTTATGGGCTGTCAAAAGCAGGCCGAAAAACAAGGAGATTTTGCAGAATTATAGCACTAGTATTGTGGTTTTGACCCAAATGTTTTCGATTATTGAGCATAAGGCAATGATCGAAATAAGTTCAAACCTAGTGGAAGACCGTGAACGTGTTAAACGGCCAAAAGCGTTAATCCCTTTGTTTTTATTAATGATTGTAATTAAAGGTAAGGAAAGTATCTCGGATACCGGTTACTTGTTTGTTCAGATGTACTGGTAACTGACCAGTCTTTTATTCTTTATTTCAATAAGACACATTACTTTTACAATAATTCGAATGAACCCCATTACTTTTACAATAATTCGAATGAACCCCATTACTTTTACAATATTAATTCGAATGAACCCCTTAAATTTTACAATAAATCGAATCGAACCCATTACATTTACAATAATTCGAATTGAACCCATTACATTTACAATAATTCGAATTGAACCCATTACATTTACAATAATTCGAATTGAACCCATTACATTTACAATAATTCGAATTGAACTCATTACATTTACAATAATTCGAATGAACTCCATTACATTTACAATAATTCGAATTGAACCCATTACATTTACAATAATTCGAATGAACTCCATTACATTTACAATAATTCGAATTGAACCCATTACATTTACAATAATTCGAATGAACTCCATTTTCAATAATTCGAATGAACTCCATTTCATTTACAATAATTCGAATCGAACCCCATTACTTTTACAATAATTCGAATCGAACCCCATTACTTTTACAATAATTCTAATGAACCCCATTACTTTTACAATAATTCGAATGAAACCCAATTACATTGTTCTACAAAAATTGTTCAAAATGGGCACCATCAGCGTTTAAGGAAACTTGCGCGCATCGTTTGAAAGATTCACGAACACGTTCGAAGATTTCTGGCGTGGTACGGATGCTATCACATCCATAAATTATCCTTTGTCGTAAGTCTTCGACATCGCGAACTTCACTTCGGTATACCAAGTCCTTGAGATGGCCCCAAAGAAAAAAATCGCATGGGTTGAGATCGGGAGATCTTGCTGGCCACGCAACAGTTCCGCCTCGACCTATCCATCTCCGGGAAAACGCGACATCAAGATATGCTCTAACTTGAAGACTAAAATGGGGCGGTGCGCCATCGTGCATGAACCACATTATTTGTCGCAGTCGTAACGGTATGTCCTCTAAAAGCTCCGGTAAATCGTCTCTCAGAAATGTCAAGTACGCCTCCCCATTTAGCCTCGGTTGAAAAAATAAGGCCCAATTAAATGATCTCCTACAATTCCGCACCAGACGTTCAAACTAAACTGAACTTGATGATTCATGTTTCATGACAGTGGTCGCATGCGGGTTTTGTTGCTTCCACTCGTGATAGTTATGTAAATTAAGTATCCCGTCACGCGAGAAATTAGCCTCGTCGGAAACTAGCAAAGTACGCGGAAAGTCAAAGTCATTTACGCGTGCCACAAACCACTGGCAGAAATCGACCCGTCTCGGATAATCAGCTTCGTTTAAAGCTTGTACCTTTTGCAAATGGTATGGGTGGAACTGATGTCCTCGAAGGATTATCCAGACGAGTACATGGTTATCGCCCAATTGTCGCCCGACATTCCTGGTACTGGTTGTTGGGTCATCTTCGAAAATTGTCAAAACGGTGTCCCCTACATCCTCGGGAACAATCGCCGCACGAGGTTCAGGTCCCGACGGTTGAAGTTTCCCGGTTCCCTTCAAGCGTCTGTCGACTGCCATAAATGTTTGTCGATTGGGAACTTGTCGTTGAGGAAAGTAAATTTTAAGGGGTTCATTCGAATTATTGTAAAGGTTAAGGGGTTCATTCGAATTAATATTGTAAAAGTCATGGGGTTCATTCGAATTATTGTAAAAGTCATGGGGTTCATTCAAATTATTGTAAAAGTAATGTGTCTAATTGAAATAAAGAATAAAAGACTGGTCAGTTACCAGTACATCTGAACAAACAAGTAACCGATATCCGAGATACTTTCCTTACCTTTAATTACAATCATTAATAAAAACAAAGGGATTAACGCTTTAGGCCGTTTAACACGTTCACGGTCTTCCACTAGGTTTGAACTTATTTCGATCATTGCCTTATGCTCAATAATCGAAAACAATTGGGTCAAAACCACAATTCTAGAGCTATAATTCTGCAAAATTTCCTTGTTTTTCGGCCTACTTTTGACAGCCCATAACGTCGCAACGGAGCGCTTTACCCCAAAACGTCATAGAACCTTTCGGACTCTTTTTGACCCAAGGCACATGCCTGTTAATTTGTGCCAGACTTTCCAGAAACACCCTGTATATGTTTAATTTTTTTATTCATATTATATTCACCTTGGTTCTTCTCTGCAAAACCAAGCTTGGTGGGGGGAGATGTGACGCCAGTATTTGGTAGCACCCTCCACCAGGTGTAAATGTTACGTGAAAGAGAAGTTGGCCTCTCCTCCGGGACGAGAGAGCTACTCACCAAGGTAGTTAGAACCACGACTCAGGAGAGTCAAGACTGTCCGTTAGAGGGTGACCTTGTAAACCCTTTTTGTAAATAAATTTATTTTTTAAACTCCAAAACCTGCGGTTGTAACTCAACTTTTTGTTACGCAATAGGTACCATTAACAACAATCTCTAATAGGCAACAAAATTGTAGGAATAACCGCGGAAAAGACCACTTCTCGCATGTTCACTTTGAAATAGGGAAATTAATTGGAATAGTTTCTTAAACAGTGATGAAAATACGTACATAACACGTTAGGTGACACCTGTCATTAGATGGGACTGTTGGTACAAACAATAACAATAGGATGCGGACAATTCTGAAAGAGGTAGTTCCAAATGTAAATAATCTCTCATTTATGGGTTAGTGAAACCAACCTTATCAAGTCGAAGGAGTACCTAAATGTGCACTTGTACCAAATATGGACTTACCGGCATAATGTGTTTACTTTTCTTACCATATATCTTTGGATTACAATAAGTTACTTACGTTTCATTAAATTGTGGTGCTGACGAAGGTCCTGGAAGAAAGGGTACATGCAAAAGTTCGTTGCCTCCGGCAATACCAAAAATGGAGGCCTAGGAATCAATGCAGCCAAAACGAGACTCAATGGGTGTGAGCTGGCTGGCACGATTGCTTCCTCCCCCAGTCTTTTTCGCTTCCGAGGCTATTGTAGGCTTTTTTACGAAACTCTTTAACGTAGCCCATTTCTTTCTTATCTCTTCCCCAGTACGCTGTTGCCCACTGATGTGGTTCACACGATCAGCAATGGTTTGCCACATTTTGCGCCTCTCCTCTTGGGATTTTCCGTACTGATTACTCAGTAACGAGGGCACTGCCACAAATTGGGAGACAAGACATTCCATCTCGTTATTGGAATATGTCCCCTTCCTCAGTTTCGGTGCCATTTCTTAAGCTATATGACTTACTAATTAGAAACGAATATTAGCAAAACTAGAATGTATGAACATGTAACTGCCATCGTGTAAGATGGAGTAAAATGTATCAACCTTGATAAATTAACAGTTTCGTTTATTTTCTATTTAACAATTTCATTTCGTTTTGTATTTGACAAAATACAAACATGACAGAGGAAAAAAAACGATTAAAACGAATGTTTGTTAAAAATTAAAAGTCACATTATAAATAATATCGTAAAACGATCATTATTACATTACCTTATTTTTCGCAACTTAGCTTCACGTCACACATGCCGTATAAACGATCGAATTGAAAGTTCCTGAATTTGTTTAAGTCTGATTAGGGGTTTCGGCGCTAGACGGCACGGTACACCGAACAGTAAGGTCAAAGATCTCTTGCACTGACCTCTAAAGGTTCAATACACCTTCAAGTTGTGTTAACTGACCTTGCACCAAAATATAGTGCCGACTACGTAAAGAACTGAACTGAACCAGAATGTTCAGGTCCTGCCCATATGGACATCCAATCCTCACCCTTAGGTCAAAATGGCGTCATCAGCGTGATATCCAACCAACAGCATTAAGTTCGATCCTGACCGACCAGTCCGCGAGCTTAAGTCAGGGGGAGTGGTATACGTTTTCAGCAGAATACGGCCGAAGATCTGAATAAATATGAAAATACCGTTACTGTTATTCGTTGGGACGACCATAAAGAACCGGCTCCTGGCATATTTCAAAAGTACACTTTGTCTTAATTAATTTCTTCTTTCATTCATAAGGGAGTTTAATAACTTGACCAATTTAATTCCAAGCCCTTGCGATACTTCAATATTTTAATAGAGTAATGGCAGGCCAAGTTACCTTCCCATCAGGGTTGTTTGATTTCAATCTGTTGGATTAATATCACCAATTTAAATCAAGCGATTTTTTTAGAGTCAGCTTCTGAGTCTCTAAACTGAGCTTTAAAGTGCCTTTTAAAGGTCTTCCAAGCTAAATGAGGATGGGCAGGGTTTGCATTACAAATATCGTCATAATGACGGATTAAATCCCTGTACCAATATAAGGCATGCCCTAGTAAAAGGAGAGGCAATGCCGCTAGCCTGTCTTCATTTGATAGCTTGTGAAATTTAGCATATTCCTCAAAAGCAGCTAAAAACTCTGAGGCATTATCGCTAGATGATCCCATAAAAGCTAACCTTTCAGGCGGTTCAATAGGGACTTTTACCGTCTGAGGAATTGTACTTTTATTCATTAATGAGGGTAGATCCCTAACTTATTTATCAAACTAGTAGCTATAGCTTTATTTATTGCTACATTCTGAGCTACGGCGTTAGCCTGTGTGGTTGAATTATCAGCCAAGGTTTGGAGTAAGGGTAACATAAAGGATCTTAATTCCTCATCAGTAGTATCTGGTCCTAATTGAGGGGTTCTTCGAGACGGAGACATTTGGGTCCTAACTCTTGGACTAGGTAAAGTGGTTGAAAAACTAACTTTAGGTCTAACGTTTTTAGACGTTGATTTGGGAGGAACAAGGTAATCAATTCCAGTTTGAGGAGGGAAATTTGAGGGAGTTGAACTTACCTGGGGAGCGGGAATGCTCTTATGAGGGAATAGTTGATTTTGAGAAAATCCCAATACTGAAGAGGCGGCCGTCCTCTTTCTTGTATCAGAATCCTCTTCATCCTCCTCTTCTTCAAAGCGAAGAATTCGGTAAAAAATTCTTCAAAGGATCATCTGTTTCTGGCGGTGCTAGCGTGTCGCCATCATCCCCCGCAGAGGCAAACAGATCTTCCTTTGACTTATCTTCTCCTTCATTTAGTGTAGAATCATCCTCCTCATCCTCAGATGTTCGAGGTGATCTCCATTGTTGTTTATTGTCCGAATAGGCCATTATTTATTTAAGTTAAGTTTATACAATATAAACAAGTAAGTTATCTTAATTCAGTATATTAATTACAAAGATACTTTTATTTTTAATTTCTTATTTAATTTTATTATGATTAATCTAGAATTAATTTAATTCTCTTATTTATTTACCATCATGGAAGCCAAGGCTTAACGCCACGTGGGGGGCGGATATTCCGACAAGGATCAACAGTTATGGGACTGACCAAGGCTTAAGGCCTAGTCATTTCGTGTCGAGTCGAGTTCCTGTTCGGGCGCCATTTATGTAACCCTCAATTGAAATTAACTAAATAGGGAGAAACTCCCGAGGGCCATAAAATGAATAAAGACAACTCACAGTTTAATCCAAAAATAGAACAAAACTTCTATTATTTTATTAATCGAAAAGAAAGGGATAAACCCGACTAAACCGTGCACTTGACAGTTAATGTAACAAAAACTACTGCTCTCTCTGAAAGCTGACTAGTGACTGCCTAGCAATTATATCAAAATCACAAACGAATTGATATGGAAGAGGAGCATGTAGCATGTAGGCATATATACCCTGCCAGATCCAAGGAGTAGAAACTCCAAAGAATCTGGTAGCCATGCTACATCATCACATTTAATCACAGATTTATCAACTTGTAATCTTATTACAGAATGTTTTTTCTTCTTGACCTACACAGTTGCAATTGGTTACAGAATATGATTGGTCAAACTGTATCAAGGACAACCATAACTTCATAAGATATATTACATAATAAGTTTTCAAATTCCTGGTTACAAACTGGAGTTTGTCATGAAGTGATTGAAGTAGGTCATAGATTGGAGGTAAAGCAACATACGCCTGATGAGGCGCTGTCAAAGGCTTAGCAATTCAGACTAAATAGGAAGATGGAAATCCTGCAAAATTAACCACCGAATGTAGGACTTCAATACTCGCTTCCGTCGTTCTCGAACTAGCTCGAGCTGTAAGTCTGTAGCACTACGAAGTATGGGTAGTCTCATACTTTTGGAACATATCTTATTAACTTATGATATCAGTAACACCAGGGAAATCAAGTTCGTTAGAAGTAGTTTGGTTCAATTCTTCACAAGGGTTGGGACTTGTGCTAACACCTAGCCATTAAGCCTATTAAGAACTTCTTATTGTATACCTGTAACCTTTATAATTAACTTCTAATTGAGCATCGTTTAATTAAGATTGATAGTTGAATTATAACTGGTTAAAAAGAAATGCCTTCAAGGAGATGTTTTACTTGAGTGGGCGTCTACATAGACTTCAGATCCTTAAAACATCCCGGGCAACGCCGGGTTTCTTGGCTAATGCAGATTTAATAGGAAACACATTTTTGTTTATATCTTAGTTACGCTTAATATAGTGTTGTTATTTTATCTTGGGAGAACTACCTAATCCAAACAGTAAAAAACTAATTTTGTCACAGGCTGGATTCGAGCCTTTGCAAAAACCTGGAGCTGATCTACTGCAAATCGCTTACTGGCCACTTTAAATTAAATATGTTTATTTGTATCAATGGCAAATAGAGATAAAATGGAGTGAGATAGTATGGACATATGTCAGCAAAGAGGGTACAAAGAGGCTACCCTCTTTGCTTGGCTGGAGTGTTCTCGCTTTGGAAGTCTTTCTCTGCACTCTTATCGGTTGAAATGCGGTGAACCGGATATAAAGAGGGAAATATAACCTGAGGATAAAGCAGTACAGCGAGAACCCCCACAATGCCTTGCCAAGCAATTAGCTTCAACTCCAAATCTCTTTGATGTTAGCTGCTTCCGAATAAGCGTGTTTAATTTTGATTTAATTAGAGAGGTTGTGAGCCGATCCTGAATGTAATGCAATATCAGGTCGACTCGTGGCGAAGTCGGGCAAGCCGGTTAAACTACGCCCAGTTCCAAAAAGCGAGTTAATATCGAAGGGTCCCAATGGAACCCGATCAGATATTAAGCTGATCAGAACAGATACTACACATGATCTTAGCCAAAAGGCCGAGAAGCGATACTAATTGCACGGTTAATTAAGCTTAAATATTTCATTAATTAACGCTAATTAATTAATTAAATTAAGAACCTAATTACTCGAAATTATACAAAAAAAGCTATTTACTGGATGAAAAATTGCTCTAAAATAGTCTATGCACTGCGAACAGAAGTACCACATACCCAATCTTAATTATTTATCAACCCTATATTGATTAATTTAATAATATTACATCAATTAGTTTTAATTGCTGACTTAGTGGACACATTTCCTTGAACATCTGTGTTCGGCAGAGTAAACATCTTTACAGGCGCTCATTGAAAACCACTGGGATTTCAAAACCCTATAGGATGGCTAGATTTATCTTGATTTCCCAATACACCATTTTCAAAAGTCTGGAAGTAAAATAGAGTCTGATGTGTTGAGTACCTTGTTTTCTTACGCGGACAACAAATTTATTAAGATTTAATTAAGATAAGTCTTCTTACAATACGTAACAAATTTTGACTGGTGACATTTAAGACCAATTTAACGTCTTTGCGTCCACATAAATATTCAATGTTCCGTCTAAACTCTATATATAAGCAGACGACACTGCGATCGACTTCGCTCCATTTTGAAAACAGTAGACCTATTTGATATCGTCGGATTAATCAACTTTTGTTGGGTAATGCATAAAGGGTATCGAGGAAGTGGGCTTATGAAGGAATAAAAGGCTTGTCAATTAGTGTATCGAGGCTTCTCTGCACGCGCTTCGCCATATTTCGAAGTTTCGTAATCTGCAGCTAGTAACCAATGGCAACCGAAGCGACCGGTTCGGAAGGTCCTTGAAAACAGCTTTCAGCTCTCTTTCTCTATTTGTTAACCCCGAATCAGCCTCTTCGTTCGGCCTTCCTTGGTTCTCAGGACTGTTATTGTTTGAAAATTTAATGATTCCATTAGGGCTTATCTCTCCCTTAAGTAACTATAGTTTTTTTGATTTCATTTCCAAGAAGAATTCGTCATCCCTCCCAAAGTTCATCACATTTAATCACAGATTTATCAACTTGTAATCTTATTTCAGATTGTTTTTTCTTCATGACCTACGCTTAATATAGTGTTGTTATTTTATCTTGGGAGAACTACCTAATCCAAACAGTAAAAAACTAATTTTGTCACAGGCTGGATTCGAGCCTTTGCAAAAACCTGGAGCTGATCTACTGCAAATCGCTTACTGGCCACTTTAAATTAAATATGTTTATTTGTATCAATGGCAAATAGAGATAAAATGGAGTGAGATAGTATGGACATATGTCAGCAAAGAGGGTACAAAGAGGCTACCCTCTTTGCTTGGCTGGAGTGTTCTCGCTTTGGAAGTCTTTCTCTGCACTCTTATCGGTTGAAATGCGGTGAACCGGATATAAAGAGGGAAATATAACCTGAGGATAAAGCAGTACAGCGAGAACCCCCACAATGCCTTGCCCAAGCAATTAGCTTCAACTCCAAATCTCTTTGATGTTAGCTGCTTCCGAATAAGCGTGTTTAATTTTGATTTAATTAGAGAGGTTGTGAGCCGATCCTGAATGTAATGCAATATCAGGTCGACTCGTGGCGAAGTCGGGCAAGCCCGTTAAACTACGCCCAGTTCCAAAAAGCGAGTTAATATCGAAGGGTCCCAATGGAACCCGATCAGATATTAAGCTGATCAGAACAGATACTACACATGATCTTAGCCAAAAGGCCGAGAAGCGATACTAATTGCACGGTTAATTAAGCTTAAATATTTCATTAATTAACGCTAATTAATTAATTAAATTAAGAACCTAATTACTCGAAATTATACAAAAAAAGCTATTTACTGGATGAAAAATTGCTCTAAAATAGTCTATGCACTGCGAACAGAAGTACCACATACCCAATCTTAATTATTTATCAACCCTATATTGATTAATTTAATAATATTACATCAATTAGTTTTAATTGCTGACTTAGTGGACACATTTCCTTGAACATCTGTGTTCGGCAGAGTAAACATCTTTACAGGCGCTCATTGAAAACCACTGGGATTTCAAAACCCTATAGGATGGCTAGATTTATCTTGATTTCCCAATACACCATTTTCAAAAGTCTGGAAGTAAAATAGAGTCTGATGTGTTGAGTACCTTGTTTTCTTACGCGGACAACAAATTAATTAAGATTTAATTAAGATAAGTCTTCTTACAATACGTAACAAATTTTGACTGGTGACATTTAAGACCAATTTAACGTCTTTGCGTCCACATAAATATTCAATGTTCCGTCTAAACTCTATATATAAGCAGACGACACTGCGATCGACTTCGCTCCATTTTGAAAACAGTAGACCTATTTGATATCGTCGGATTAATCAACTTTTGTTGGGTAATGCATAAAGGGTATCGAGGAAGTGGGCTTATGAAGGAATAAAAGGCTTGTCAATTAGTGTATCGAGGCTTCTCTGCACGCGCTTCGCCATATTTCGAAGTTTCGTAATCTGCAGCTAGTAACCAATGGCAACCGAAGCGACCGGTTCGGAAGGTCCTTGAAAACAGCTTTCAGCTCTCTTTCTCTATTTGTTAACCCCGAATCAGCCTCTTCGTTCGGCCTTCCTTGGTTCTCAGGACTGTTATTGTTTGAAAATTTAATGATTCCATTAGGGCTTATCTCTCCCTTAAGTAACTATAGTTTTTTTGATTTCATTTCCAAGAAGAATTCGTCATCCCTCCCAAAGTTCATCACATTTAATCACAGATTTATCAACTTGTAATCTTATTTCAGATTGTTTTTTCTTCATGACCTACGCTTAATATAGTGTTGTTATTTTATCTTGGGAGAACTACCTAATCTAAACAGTAAAAAACTAATTTTGTCACAGGCTGGATTCGAGCCTTTGCAAAAACCTGGAGCTGATCTACTGCAAATCGCTTACTGGCCACTTTAAATTAAATATGTTTATTTGTATCAATGGCAAATAGAGATAAAATGGAGTGAGATAGTATGGACATATGTCAGCAAAGAGGATACAAAGAGGCTACCCTCTTTGCTTGGATGGAGTGTTCTCGCTTTGGAAGTCTTTCTCTGCACTCTTATTGGTTGAAATGCGGTGAATCGGATATAGAGAGGGAAATATAACCTGAGGATAAAGCAGTAAAGCGAGAACTCCCACAATGCCTTGCCCAAGCAGTTAGCTTCAACGCCTAATCTCTTTGATGTTAGCTGCTTCAGAATAAGCGTATTTAATTTTGATTTAATTAGAGAAGTTGTGAGCCGATCCTGAATGTAACGCAATATCAGGTCGACTCGTGGCGAAGTCGGGCAAGCCCGTTAAACTACGCCCAGCTCCATAAAGCGAGTTAATATCGAAGGGTCCCAATGGAACCCGATCAGATATTAAGCTGATCAGAACAGATACTACACATGATCTTAGCCAAAAGGCCGAGAAGCGATACTAATTGCACGGTTAATTAAGCTTAAATATTTCATTAATTAACGCTAATTAATTAATTAAATTAAGAACCTAATTACTAGAAATTATACAAAAAAAGCTATTTACTGGATGAAAAATTGCTCTAAAATAGTCTATGCACTGCGAACAGAAGTACCACATACCCAATCTTAGTTTTTTACCAACCCTATATTGATTAATTTAATAATATTACATCAATTAGTTTTAATTGCTGACTTAGTGGACACAATTCCTTGAACATCTGTGTTCGGCAGAGTAAACATCTTTACAGGCGCTCATTGAAAACCACTGGGATTTCAAAACCCTATAGGATGGCTAGATTTATCTTGATTTCCCAATACACCATTTTCAAAAGTCTGGAAGTAAAATAGAGTCTGATGTGTTGAGTACCTTGTTTTCTTACGCGGACAACAAATTAATTAAGATTTAATTAAGATAAGTCTTCTTACAATACGTAACAAATTTTGACTGGTGACATTTAAGACCAATTTAACGTCTTTGCGTCCACATAAATATTCAATGTTCCGTCTAAACTCTATATATAAGCAGACGACACTGCGATCGACTTCGCTCCATTTTGAAAACAGTAGACCTATTTGATATCGTCGGATTAATCAACTTTTGTTGGGTAATGCATAAAGGGTATCGAGGAAGTGGGCTTATGAAGGAATAAAAGGCTTGTCAATTAGTGTATCGAGGCTTCTCTGCACGCGCTTCGCCATATTTCGAAGTTTCGTAATCTGCAGCTAGTAACCAATGGCAACCGAAGCGACCGGTTCGGAAGGTCCTTGAAAACAGCTTTCAGCTCTCTTTCTCTATTTGTTAACCCCGAATCAGCCTCTTCGTTCTGCCTTCCTTGGTTCTCAGGACTGTTATTGTTTGAAAATTTAATGATTCCATTAGGGCTTATCTCTCCCTTAAGTAACTATAGTTTTTTTGATTTCATTTCCAAGAAGAATTCGTCATCCCTCCCAAAGTTCATCACATTTAATCACAGATTTATCAACTTGTAATCTTATTTCAGATTGTTTTTTCTTCATGACCTACGCTTAATATAGTGTTGTTATTTTATCTTGGGAGAACTACCTAATCCAAACAGTAAAAAACTAATTTTGTCACAGGCTGGATTCGAGCCTTTGCAAAAACCTGGAGCTGATCTACTGCAAATCGCTTACTGGCCACTTTAAATTAAATATGTTTATTTGTATCAATGGCAAATAGAGATAAAATGGAGTGAGATAGTATGGACATATGTCAGCAAAGAGGATACAAAGAGGCTACCCTCTTTGCTTGGATGGAGTGTTCTCGCTTTGGAAGTCTTTCTCTGCACTCTTATTGGTTGA
The DNA here is from genome assembly GCF_054372755.1 of Phalangium opilio. Classification (NCBI taxonomy): domain Eukaryota; kingdom Metazoa; phylum Arthropoda; class Arachnida; order Opiliones; family Phalangiidae; genus Phalangium; species Phalangium opilio. The sequence continues at coordinate 1,420,254 of NW_028324148.1, read as the reverse complement.
AATGCGGTGAATCGGATATAGAGAGGGAAATATAACCTGAGGATAAAGCAGTAAAGCGAGAACTCCCACAATGCCTTGCCCAAGCAGTTAGCTTCAACGCCTAATCTCTTTGATGTTAGCTGCTTCAGAATAAGCGTATTTAATTTTGATTTAATTAGAGAAGTTGTGAGCCGATCCTGAATGTAACGCAATATCAGGTCGACTCGTGGCGAAGTCGGGCAAGCCCGTTAAACTACGCCCAGCTCCAAAAAGCGAGTTAATATCGAAGGGTCCCAATGGAACCCGATCAGATATTAAGCTGATCAGAACAGATACTACACATGATCTTAGCCAAAAGGCCGAGAAGCGATACTAATTGCACGGTTAATTAAGCTTAAATATTTCATTAATTAACGCTAATTAATTAATTAAATTAAGAACCTAATTACTAGAAATTATACAAAAAAAAGCTATTTACTGGATGAAAAATTGCTCTAAAATAGTCTATGCACTGCGAACAGAAGTACCACATACCCAATCTTAGTTTTTTACCAACCCTATATTGATTAATTTAATAATATTACATCAATTAGTTTTAATTGCTGACTTAGTGGACACAATTCCTTGAACATCTGTGTTCGGCAGAGTAAACATCTTTACAGGCGCTCATTGAAAACCACTGGGATTTCAAAACCCTATAGGATGGCTAGATTTATCTTGATTTCCCAATACACCATTTTCAAAAGTCTGGAAGTAAAATAGAGTCTGATGTGTTGAGTACCTTGTTTTCTTACGCGGACAACAAATTAATTAGGATTTAATTAAGATAAGTCTTCTTACAATACGTAACAAATTTTGACTGGTGACATTTAAGACCTATTTAACGTCTTTGCGTCCACATAAATATTCAATGTTCCGTCTAAACTCTATATATAAGCAGAAGACACTGCGATCGACTTCGCCCCATTTTGAAAACAGTAGACCTATTTGATATCGTCGGATTAATCAACTTTTGTTGGGTAATGCATAAAGGGTATCGAGGAAGTGGGCTTATGAAGGAATAAAAGGCTTGTCAATTGGTGTATCGAGGCTTCTCTGCACGCGCTTCGCCATATTTCGAAGTTGCATAATCTGCATCTAATAACCAATGGCAACCGAAGGGACCGGTTCGGAAGGACGTTGAAAACAGCTTTCAGCTCTCTTTCTCTATTTGTTAACCCCGAATCAGCCTCTTCGTTCGGCCTTCCTTGGTTCTCAGGACTGTTATTGTTTGAAATTTAATGATTCCATTAGGGCTTATCTCTCCCTTAAGTAACTATAGTTTTTTTGATTTCATTTCCTAGAAGAATTCGTCATCCCTCCCAAAGTTCATCACATTTAATCACAGATTTATCAACTTGTAATCTTATTTCAGATTGTTTTTTCTTCATGACCTACGCTTAATATAGTGTTGTTATTTTATCTTGGGAGAACTACCTAATCCAAACAGTAAAAAACTAATTTTGTCTCAGGCTGGATTCGAGCCTGTGCGAAAACCTGGAGCTGATCTACTGCAAATCGCTTACTGGCCACTTTAAATTAAATATGTTTATTTGTATCAATGGCAAATAGAGATAAAATGGAGTGAGATAGTATGGACATATGTCAGCAAAGAGGGTACAAAGAGGCTACCCTCTTCGCTTGGCTGGAGTGTTCTCGCTTTGGAAGTCTTTGTCTGCACTCTTATTGGTTGAAATGCGGTGAACCGGATTAGAGGTGGGAACCCGAATACCAGAAAAATACCATTACCCACCCACAAAATGAAAACGCAGTTCGGATATGCCCACCCACTCCGTAGCAGTTAGAACTCAACCCAAACCCTTCCTGGAAAACCCGCCTAATCCACACCCACCCGCGGCATACCCATGAATGCCCACTCAATTTTTGAGAAATAAGTGGATTGGATCTGAAAAACATATGTTTTATTGACACTTTTGAGTATAACTGAGGTAGTTTTTGTGTATATATGTTAGATCCGATAAGGTTGAACCAATGAGTTCTGTACGTCTAATGTTTAACGTTGCCCCAGTGCTGGAAAACGTTCTTTCGTCAGTTGCCTCTGTCGCAGGAATGGCCAGTACCCACGAAGCTACTCTTCGCAGTTTTGGGAACTGAGTCGATTTCCTCCAGAAATCCAAGAGATCAAACTCTTCACCAGCTATATAATACCGGAAAAGAAAGAATCAGCATGGTAAATATACAAGTATGCTCAAACAGCTTGTGTATTTATGCCATTTAACTACCGAGGCAATTAAGCATCGTAAAAAAAGGCAGCATCGCACGGGTCTAGTGGATTACAGATGCATTCAACTGAGAGGTAGTTGTACGGCAACGCTTTATTGTTTTAACCTGAACGTGGTAGCGAGTGTCCAATATAAATGCTGAGTTCATCGTCGTCTTCGTTATCTTCAAATCTTTCCAGTAAAGATAAATCTCCATCCAGGAGTTTAATATATTCTTCGCCGCTTTCCGTTGATCATCGCTGGCAAATTGTAACTTTTTATATCTAGAAAAGGAAACCTCATGTAATTCTTTCTTACTAAAATTAACCCGGTGGCTCACAACGATTAACTTTCAGCTAAGTACATCTGACCTTAATATGGTGGACAACAGCCAAACGGCAAGACGTAAAGCTGAAGCTTACATTTGTGGCCATCGTAAATGAGTTTTACTTTGGGTGTAACATGCATGCAGCGAAGTAGATATCGTTCAATTGACAGTACTTATTGAACCAAACCAGGACTTCCGTTTTAAACTGAGCTATCAAGGTTGAATCTCTCTCTTTTGGAATTAGTTCTTGCCGTAAAACCTCGTACCAAATGGCAACAATGTTAATGGTCGGGCTTTTTTCGGCGCTCATCTTCATTGAACAGGTTAAGAAGGGACGTAGAATTTGCACAAGTTCTACAACGAGGGTATCATTGACTTCTGTAATTCTATGCAATTGATTGTGCTTCAAAAGAATTTCTTTGACCGGTATGGAATTTTTCTGGTACGATTCCAGCATAATTAATTTGCTGTTCCAACGGGTAGTCACGTCTTGTTTCAATGTATTTGAAAGATTCGAATTTAAGCCTGATTTTTTAAATTCTACAGGGCCGGTAGGCCCTTGTAGATATGACTTGATACCGTTTTGTAACGTTAAAGTAATATTCACCCGATTTTGCTAATTTCCTATGGAGATTAACATGGGTTTTTCGTGATTTTTCCCCACCGATAACTTAAAAACTACAGCGAAGATACTTTTCGGAATCATCTTAAATTAACAACTAAGTATTCAGGATGTGCTATCAGCCAGTTTGATCAAAACAATTAAGTCTAAGTATGTTAATTTTAGTTAATTACAGAAGTACGGCTTGACCATCGTGATTGGACATAATAATTAGCTAGATCTCTTGGAAAACTCAGTGTTATTACGTATCTGTAGTGTGGTGGTTATCACGTCCGCTTCACACGCGGAAGGTCCCAGGTTCGAGCCCTGGTAGATACATGTATTGACCATCGTGATTGGACATAAGAATTAGCTATATCTCTTGGAAAACTCAGTGCTACCACGTATCTATGGTGCAGTGGTTATCACGTCCGCTTCACACACGGAAAGTCCGTGGTTCGAGCCTAGGTAGATACATGTTTTAACCATCGTGATTGGACATAATAATTGGAAAACTTAGACTTACCACGTGTCTGTGGTGTAGGGGTTATAATAAATATTTAACAATTATTTCACTTCACTGGGTTTAATAATGTGACATAGGTAGCATACTTTTTCCCTACTTTTAAAACCATTAAACTAAGTAATATTAGAAGTTCAACAGATTGTCAAAAAAAGATGTTAAAAGCCACTGTAAATGGTGCTTAAATTCCTAATATTTCCTTAATACTTCCAAATAATATTAGTAAATGGCGTGAATTGATCATAGAAATGGGGTTAAAGTACACCCTAAATGATGTCTTTTTGGCACTGGAAAAAACAGCATATATGGTGTTTGAACGCACCATTATATTTTAGAGTGCAAATGTATGACGGTAAAGCAAACATAATTATTCAAAATTTAATTACATTAAGACTGAAGTGACAGATATTATATAAAAACGTCTTGGTTTGGACCAAGGCCGAAAAAACAAACGATATGTGTGAGGTTTATCAATTGACTGAAGTTTCAGATATTGAAATTTTTTTCTAGTTATTTTTATCCATTCAATCCTTAATCAATATTTAATTCAATCAGCTGATTTTACTGTTAATCGATCTAGTCCCTCTAAATTAATTGAAAAAATTACATATCTACGCTTTTTCAAGAACAATTAATTTCATGATAAAATGTTTTCGGAAAATGTAATTGTTCTTGAAAAAGCGTAGATATGTAATTTTTTCAATTAATTTAGAGGGACTAGATCGATTAACAGTAAAATCAGCTGATTGAATTAAATATTGATTAAGGATTGAGTGGATAAAAATAACTAGAAAAAATTTTCAATATCTGAAACTTCAGTCAATTGATAAACCTCACACATATCGTTTGTTTTTTCGGCCTTGGTTTAAACCAAGACGTTTTTATATAATAAGTAACTAGAGCCTTTAAACCATCGATCGTACCCTTAATAGCCGGAAAGTGTTCGACCAGAACTTTATCTTTAAAAGAATGTTCCAGTACCAAATTCAAAATTTGGCATTGGCAAGGTAAACGATGTGGGAAAACACCAACCATATTTGACCCACCGTCAGTAACCGACATAGAATTGACAAGTATCTTACTCACGTCATGCGAGGGAAAATAGGTTTGCAAGATTCTTGCGCACTCACCTCTGATATTTATGGTAGACTTTTTCTCGACCGGAAATTCCTCTACCGCTAAAAGATTGCTGTTGAGCGCAAAGTGTACATCAATAAAGTGAACATTTTAGGAGAGGAAATGGCGTTGCTAATATTTTTCAGTCCACATGTCAGTTGTAAAAGCAAATCTTGGGTAAGATAGAGACTTCTCTAAGGATTCCATTATGTAACTTTTGATATTTGTGACTACGCCATCAAAGTGTTTTCCCTTTAACGTTTTACGGTTTTGCATGACCTTTTGTACATAAAGAGTTCCATGATCAGCTCCGAAATCGGCGAAAGCTTGAGCGATGCGTAGGAACCCTTTTAATTCTACACTGTATAGTGGTCGTAAATCTTGAGCCAACCCTGTTACGACGTTCCTATTGAGTTCTACAATCGCACACTCTGAGATTGGTGTCCTCGGAACGTCCGTCAGGATGGCACTAGATGACCTTGTCAAAGCTCGCAATACTGGACGTTGGGTTCCACAACCGTTGAAATGGTGTAACAAAGAATGTGTGCCATTCTTTGCTTCCCAGGACAAAAGATGAGCACATTTTTGACATTGGACGTAACTCGTTGCTTCTCTTTCCACGAAATTAATCCGGAATGATGTCCACACAACAGATTTTCCTCTTTCATTAACATTAAACGTAATGCGCTTAGTTACTAGGGCTGTGCGAGCCTTGAATTTTTGGTTTCGAGTCGAGTCTCGAGTATTGAAATTTTCCCTTATCGAGTTTCGAGCCGAGTCACGAGTAGTTGAATCGAGTATCGAGTAGTTAGAAAATTTGTTTCGAGTATTTATCGAGTAATTGGGAATTGGTTTTCTAGTATTTTCATACTTTCTGTTAATTTATTGCTCTCAAAATAGACATTTGACCATCGACAACTACTTCCATCAATTCCCAAACGGTATTAATCTTCTTCCCTTTAAATTTAACAAACTTAATTCCTCATTAATATCTTCTTGTCATTCCTCACCGAAGTCACTTGTAGCCATTGTTATACTTCGCGCAAAGTTCCAAACGAAAATTACTAACCAAAACTTGAAATAAATAATTAAATAAATAAATTAATAAAATAATAATAGTTAACGCCCCTTTAACTGTATATCATTACCTTTACTTCCACTATTTTACCAGCTAGGAGCTACTACCCTACTACATTGCACTGGCATTATGATCTAAACTACCAAATGAGCACTAATGTGCGTCTGTAACCAATAAGTGTGACTTTCTTGTAGATTTTTATAGCTACTACATCCTATTTTCAGAGTTGAAGGCCTTCCAAAAGCAGGTTCGAGTATTTATCGAGCCTTGGTTTGATACTCGAAACTTTTTCGAGTCTCAGAAAATCTCTTATCGAGTATCGAGCCGAGTACTCGACTCGATACTCGATCGAGTACTCGAATCTTATCGAGTACTCGCACAGCACTATTAGTTACCGAATTGTTCGCGATTACATTCTTGATTTCTTCATTAGTCCATTTTACATCAAGCTGGGCCTGAGCCATATGAATATACGAAACAAATAACAAATACAAAACACGATCAACAACCACTTACGGTCACTGGCAAATAAATAATACTAAATATACCTGCACTAATTGTAATGTTTTCACACAACGCTTGTTGTTCGTACTATTCTGATTAAATTCAAACGTTATCTTCAAAAGCAGATAGGCCTAATTCGTTACTTAAAACCATTATAATTGAAAAGGATAGACCACATATTGGGTAAGGAAAGATTACTAAAGAAACTACCCACGCCCACCGTTAAAACTGACCAAAATTCGTCAGGCTACCCACCCGGGCATTCTGATATCCACCCACACACACCAACCGATGGGTGGGTTTTTTACGGGTAACCCATTTTTAAACTTCGGGTTCCCACCTCTACTTCTCCCTCATGGGGCACTAAAGGAGGACCGTCAAAAGACGTGTAAATAAAATTATTAATGTATAATTTGCATTAAGAAACTGTTTCTTTATTTTTTATTTTTTTTCTGTATAAAATCATTGTCCGATTTATAATTGTCACAAAATATCGGACAGCATCGTCCCCAGCTCCAGCTCCAGCCGCAGCCCGAGCGCCAAGAGGAGGAAGGTCTGCACCTAACGGAGGAATTGGAAAAAATGAGGCCTGCGAGTCGGCCAAAAATGCCCTTATTTTCTTGGGAGAAAGCTAAAGTAAGTTAAATTGAAGGGGTCTCTCGGAAGCGTTGGCATTGTGCCTGTTACATCAGTTAAAATGTTTACATATCTCTTATGAATAGTTGGAGAAAGAGAAGACGTGGCGCTATAGGGGAAGTGTCCAACGGCGGATCCCAAGGTATATTTGACATGGAATTTTCAGAGAATTTACTTCATTATTAATTTCATTAATGTCGTCGTTAATTTGCAGTCCCCTTTTTACGCTGACTGGGAAGCAATAGAGAAGCACCAGCTTCTCGTCACCTCTTCTCCTACATGGGGCACTGAAGGAGGACCGTCGCATGACCTGTAAATAATATTAATAATGTAAAATTTGCATTAAGAAATTGTTTCTTTATTTTTTATTTTTTTCTATAAAATCATTGTACGAATAATAATTATTGTCACAAAACATCGGACAGCACCTTCCCCAGCTCCAGCTCATGCCGCATTCCCATCTCCCGCCCCAGTTCCAGCCGCAGCCCCATCTCCAGCCCCAGTTCCAGTCGCAGCCCTATCTCCAGCCCCAGTTCGAGCCGCAGCCCCAGCGCCAAGCTGAGGAGAGTCCTCACCTGGCTTAAGGAATTGGAAAAAATGAAGCCTGAGAGGCGGCCAAAAATTCCCAACTTTCTTGGGAGAAAGCTAAAGTAAGTTAACTTAAAGAGGGTCCCTCGGAAGCGTTGGCATTGTGCCTATTACATCAGTTATAATGTTTTCATATCTCTTATGAATAGTTGGAAAAAGGGAAGACGTGGAGCTATAGGGGGAAGTGTCCAACGGCGGATTCCAAGGTATATTTGACATGGAATTCTCATAGAACTTACTTCATTATTAATTTCATTAATGTCGTCGTTAATAGGGGATACCGAAAAAGTGTTTCCATGGCCCACTTGGATTTTAAATATGCAAATCCCAAGTGGGCCGTGCCTCACGTGATCGGTTTACCCAATCAGGGGATGTTGTGTCAAAGACGCTAGAAATTTAAACGGATCCAAGCCTTGGTTCATCCAGAGTATTAACATAATGTACTCAAAGTTAGTTATCATTTATTTATTATCTGATATTTAAAGTAATGTTGTGAAAGTAATCTTAATACGAATTACAGTTCTGGTGCTAAAAATGCAGAAAAAGAGAGCCTTGTTTTATCTAAAGGAAACTGGACGAAACAAATGAAATACCTTCCTAAGAAATTTACCGAAATGCGCATCCAATAACATTTTAACCGCTACATGGCAAAGAAACATTTTTAAAATGGCTATAGAATGTTTAAAGCCGGGAAAGTTTCCAAAGTACAACTCAGTATCGGTGCCACTTTCAATGATGTACCACTGAACGTACCTTATTGCCTATTCTTGAAGAGTAAAGTTCAAGCATCATTTACTCTAGCAACCACATATAATGTAGGTCCAGGAGAGGTTCTGTAACGGCTGTGTCTGTGTGTGTGTGTCTGTCTGTCAGTCCAAGGCCCGTGCATGCGATATATTTCCTTCATTGCCTCCCTTATCTATCAAGGCCCGTGCATTGTGATAAATTTCATCTATCAAGGCCCGCGCATTGTAATATATTTCATTCATTGCCTTCTACATCTAACAAGGCCCGTGCATTGTGATATATTTTTCAAAACAACAACCATAATGGGAAGCTCCTCTCAGAAACATAATAATTTCTTTTCTCTGTATATGAAATGAAAATATGGATAATATTGCGCTCCTTCTATGATAGTATAAATCCTTGCCTTTCTATTAATATTTTACCTAGGATTAATACGTTCGTTTTTTTTGATGTGTAAAGAAATCCTACTGAACTATAATATTCCCTTTATCCATAATATAAAGTGAGTATGTGGAAATATTTTTCGTAATTATGATGCATTTAGTAGTTTTGTAGCTTTAAAGCTATTATTATTTGAAATGGCGGTTTATATATTACTTAAGCTATACTACATCTGTATATAGAATAATCCTAGACCTAGTGATTTCATGAAGAATGCTAAGGTCTGGACTCTGTCGGGTAAATCGAGTATAGGCGTAGTGAACCAAAGAATATATAATTGAGACCTGAGGTGTAGTAAACTTTGGGTTTTGATGTTCGTGTCTGTAATGAAGGACATTAACGGTTCAGAGTGAGCCGAAAGTTAAATACACTTTTAAAAAATCAGGTTTAAATTTCATAATAGAAGAAAGCATCACGGTAGCAATTAGATCAAAGAAAGGGCTAATCGTAATCGGTATATAGCTTTAAAGTTTTATTCTTGTTATGGAGCGCATTGACTTTCAGTGCGTCTAACCACAAGTCAGCTTTGGTGTTATTTAACGTTAACACTCATGTTGGCAAACTAAAGGTGAAACGAGACAATAGTGTTCATACTGCAAACCAGTTTTGAATGTAGCTATGGGTATATAGGTTTAACACTTGAGGCATAGACAATTAGGCCTTTTCATACACATAAAGGTTTTATATCTCCAAAATTTATACACTTAATTTCCTGTTTTTTCCCCATTTTCTGATTTCCATGTGTCCAAGACATATCTTTATTGGATGTAAATGTCTTCTTTTTTACTGTATATTCGCTATTCTTAGATTACTGCTTTAATAATTCGTAAGTCTTTAATTCAAAAAAGAGAAATAATTTTATATCAAGGTTAATAAGTTTGTAGTAGTAGTCCTCCTCTTGACACGGAGAGGTAATATTTTGGTTTTCCAACTTGTTTAACACCTCTAAAAACACGTTCTACGTGAATACGAATACTAGCTATGTCTCTAGTTTTTCTTTCTTCCTCTAAAGAGAGTTGGTTCTTTTTGCCCAAAAATGGTGGAATATTTAGACCAACATGCTTTTTCTTCAATAAATCGGCTATCGTGAAACCTCTGTCAGCCATAACCGAGTCACCAGGCTCTAGTAAGTCTATAATACCACTTTTGTCCGTTATTTCAAGGTCAGACATTCTTCCAGGAGATAGCTTGGAAACAAACCTTTTGGGTTTATACCAATCAGACGTTTAGCCGTATTGTGACTCTTATAGGAAGACCAAGTGTGACTTTCAGTTGTGTAATCATTAGGAGTTTGAATAAATAGCTCTGTACAGTCAATGATCACCCGTGTTGAAGAATACGTTGATTTGAATGCATCTGGCATGTCCTCATTAACTAGTTTTCTTGAAGGCCATATTTTAAGACGCGTTAGTCTTTTCTCTAAGAAATCGAACCAACTAATGCATATACTTGATACAGTTGTTTGAGAAATATCAAAGCGAAACGCCAAATCTTCTTCAAATAATCCTACTTGGAGGCAACAGAGGACCAAAAATAGTTGGTTTCTAAAATCTAATGCAATTGGCCTCCCTTTGTTATTGGTACTTTTTCTTTCTGTTTTACGTTGGTAGCCTCCTTTGGTATAAAAATTTAGATTTTGTAAATCTGGTTCAAGAAACTCGAATAAATCGTTGTAATCTACCATAGATTTAAATCCAGAGTAAATATTAAGCATAGCTGAACTCTTAATAATGCTCAGGAAAAATTTGGTATTCTTTTCTTTGACTTCTTTTGAACAGATTTGATTTCTAGCTTCAGTTCTCTATTTTCATTTTTTAAAATAGCAAGGTTTTCCTTTAATGTTGAATTTTCCTTCTTAACTAAGTCAAAATTATCCACAGCTTTACTAAGCTGGCTCATACTCTTTTTATAATCCTCAATTTGAAGGTTCAATGATAAGTTTTCCTGAGTTATCTAGCTCAAATTCTCAACCATTAACGTTAGCATTTTAATTGTCCCTCGTTGTTCTTTAATGGTTTTTGCTAGCTCCCCATAATTTTGTACTAAACAATAATTATGTTTAGTTGGCTCAGAAATGATAGGGTTATCTGCAAGATCTGTTGGCAAATGCAATGGATGATCTTCATTTCGAGTTGTCGTAGACAAAATCTCAACAAAGTTAGAAACATCTATGAATGTCAAGCGGAGGGGGTTGGACACTTTTCAAAACCTCATACATTTTTGTCGAAAACCCAAAATCCCTAAATATTTTCCATGAGAAAATTAACAGTGAAATCTTAAATTCCCTCGAAAAGAATAGCGTTAAAATATCAAAATCATATATTCAAAATCCAGCACACAAAAACGCCATTTGTCCGACCCCTCGGCGTGAAGTCATTACTTAAATTATACGGAAAATTAATTTAGATTTTTACGATTAAAATTTGAACAAAGAAATGTCACAAATTTCCATATATGTTATTTAAAGTAAGAGTATTCTATTAATATTAGGCCTGTGCGAGTCCAGTTTTTTGAGCTTCGAGTCGAGTCTCGAGTCCTAAAAAAAACTCTTATAGAATCTCGAGTCGAGTCTTTTAACTGGTAACGAGTCCTCGAGTCCTAAAGTCAGCTTCAAAACTACGCCTAAAGCCCAGTGTCGAGTCCTTATTAATTATATCAAGTCCCAGTCGAGCCCTAAAAAATTCATGTGAAAATTCAAACAAAAATACACAAAAATTCCCAATAAAGGCTAAATATTTTCATATCTTTTTTTACTCTTCATTTGTTTAAATATCACAGCTTTGATATGAAAAGTAACAAACGTCAATAAACATAATTTTAACTTTTGGTTTTGGTTTTTTCTAGCTGACGTCAAATTTTTGTCCAATCACCTGTCTTCTCTAAAATCTAAATCGGTAAAACCAGAAGGGAATGAGAGAGAAGGGACACACTTTATATCTCCATAATGCTTTACACTCGTAACAACAGTCTTACTAACCTCAAATCAACTACCCTTCACTGATTGGCTATCTAACTTCTGTCTTAGCTGTGACGTCAGATAAGAAGGTTGACGTATAAAAAGTAGTTTTGTTTACAACTTTACATTGAAGGAGATAAAAATGTTCGAATTTCATGTTGATAAACGAAATAAAGCTGTGCAATTAGTTTAGATGCACGGGAATTGAGAACATACCAAAATCAGATAATTTGAAGGTAATAAATAGATGAAAACTAATTATTCTGAATTAATATTTAAAATAAAAATTAGTTTTAATAAAATACATACTTGAGGTTATAATTACACAAGAACGAAACATCGACAGCCCTAAGCCTTTGGAGAATGAAAATCTAGCAGACAAATAGGCCACCTGATACCGCGGAGAACTTAAAGAACTATATTTGCAGTAAATTGGTTAAAAGCTGTGTACTTGCGCAAAGTTTTCGCGGTTTTCTTGAGGTTGGTCGGACTCTCGTTACCATAGCAGGCTCTAATGTTTCCCTTCTCTCTTATTTCCTTCTGGTAAAACCCACTAGATGCCGCGCTCTACTTGAAATTCCGGGTCACCGAGTTTAGGGGAAATACATGGATAAAGGATGAGCGTGAGGAAATATGTTTTCACGCTAGAGGGTAGGCAACTCCCTATCTCCGAAGGCAGCTTATTCGATATATACTTTGTTGCAGCTTCGGTTGTCAGCACGGGGAAGCTAGGCCTCTATGTAATGTTGATTTGTGCGTGCTGACAGAGACGAAAGAAGAATAAATGGTAAATATTTTTGGACTTGATATGGTGTTAAGCCTCGGTTCGAGTCCTCCTCGAGTCCAGTAGTGAGAATTTTTGAGGACTCGAAATTATTCTCAAGTCCTAAAATTTTGATTGTTCAATTCTCGAGTCGAGTACTCGACTCGAGACTCGAGCGAGTACTCGCCTTTGATCGAGTACTCGCACAGGCCTAATTAATATACATCGGAGGATATAATAACAGGGGCTGTGGAATGCCCCTCGGGAATGCCTCTTAAGTCTCTCTGAAGAACTAAATTTTCTGTAGAGAGAAAAATTTAATTCCCTCCAAAAACAATAGCTTTAAAATAGAAAAATCTCTCAAATATTCAAAATCCAGCATACTGTTACGCATGGATTGTAACACATAACTTAAGTATAGTAACAATTTTAATTCGAATTTAGTTTAAGGTTATTTCTTTTGCTTCAATAGGTTATTTCTCTTTCTTCGAAAAAGGGTTAGAGATTATAGATAAGGGCCGGCGACTGCAAGTCGGGGTTACCTAGCTACTTTGACAGTTTCTTTCTTCTTTGTAAAACTTATTTCTAGCTTATTTCTAGTTGGGTCATTCTCTTTGAGCCTGGGAACGCTGGTCGTCAAAGGTTAGTGGAGGTGATTAGACTTCTTTGGGGTATTGTTGGACGGCGTCTGGCCGGCGCCGCTCACCAGATCCCACACTTTTAAGTTTTACTTACTGAACTAATAGGTACAGCTATAAACGGTTAAGTTTAAGCATATATACTCAGTCCAGCTCCACCGTGTTTTTGTTCATTCGCTCATATTTAGAATAAGGTAGAAAAAAAGGGTTCACAATAAGAAATGTACCGATGCCAAAAAGATAAGAACACCATTGCCAAAGGTATGATGTGTGCGTCGTTTCTTGGCGACGGATTGTCGCGGTACACGGTGTGGCGACTAATGGTCGCCAGGGAGGTCAGGGGTCACCGGGTTTCGAGGGGTTAAGTGGGAGAGAAACGTTAACCTCCCATTGGTTCGTTATTGGTGACCACCTCCGAACGGAACCAATAAGACTGGTCACGTCTGGGGTCCCGAATCAAGACCTCTACAACTATTGGTCAAGTGCAAAATATAAAACCGGGTGTTCGGGCCAAAAAGATCACTTCGAAAACCTTTCTCAACATGAAAACTCTCTTCTGACATTCTCACATTTTCTGGTATGCAGATGACGATGAGGAAGATGCTGAGGTCCAAGGCATAAAGTTCCTCTCCGGACTTTGGCCCAAAAGAACAGTCTCGGAAGAAGACGCGTGACAATGCGAACCGGTGAGATTAACTCGTAAAGAGCAGTCGGTCGGAAGTCGCGTTGAATAAGAATGCGAGACGTTTAAATCGGTTTTGTGCGGGTAAAGCGCGTATCGAAGACTTAACGGGAGACCCCCAAGAACGTAAAGTACTTTTATTGGTTTTATATTGTTTGGTATGGTAATGTAAATATTTTGCATATAGTTGTACATAAAGTTAAATGGCAATGGTACTGGTATACTCATATTAATGAGTCGTTAAATGATATTATTAAAATTAAATAATTAAGTGAACCCCAACCATGGTCTCATTATTTCGTATTTAGGGTAAGGTTTGGTAGGTGGTTGGGTGGTTTTTGTGCCTGTGCTATCGGGTAAGGTTTGGTTCAAAGGAGGCCGACGGATAAGTCGGTCTCGTAAGGTTACGCGTGGTGATAGCGCAGGAAAACGTCACAATACAAAAACGCCATTTGTCCGACCCCTCGGCGTGAAGTCCTTACTTTAAATTTAGATTTTGACCATTAAAATTTGAATAAAGAAATGTCACAAATTTCAACAAATGTTATTTAAAGTAAGAGTATTCAATTAATATACATCGGAAAATATAATAACTGGGGCTGTGGAACGCTTCTTAAGTCTAAGTGAAGAACAAAATTTCGGTAGAGAGAAATATTTCTAAGTCCATCTAGACCACAACCTACCATCTAGACCACAACCCGCCATGTAGACTACAACCTGCCATGTAGGCCACAACCCGCTATCTAGGCCACATCCCGCCATCTAGACAACAACCAGCTATAATTTTGGCCGAAACGGCGTTCCATAAAAAAATGCAAAATCGTTAGCAGTCGCACTAACATCACATTGACTAAAACCCACCACCAATATACAAGTCTCACTTAAATTGGTGGTTCGAGTACGTTACACAAGCAAGTAACAAAAGTGTATTACGATGTAATAATAATAAAAATAATAAAAAAAAATGTTTATAGAGATTAAAAGGGTTTGCATTCGTGAGAAAACACATTTCAGTATCCGTTTATTGTTAGAGGGTTCCAATCCCTTTAATATGATTTAGGGGTCATTCATAAATTATCTATAAATTCCAAGGAGGGGTACTCTAAAAATTTTATAAAACCAATCCTAAGTGTAGCAAAGGGGGTCGAAAATTCCTGGAGAAGTTTGACGTAATTTATGAACGGGCTCTTTTGTGTGTATGCAATGTTTATTATAGTTTTTAACATCATTATGTATACATGGATGGTATATTATATCAATGTTTAAGTGAATTTTATGAGGTTTAAACTTTTACTATATTTGCAGGGTTTTTTTCGCGCGGTGGTCACCAGGCTACTCTCGCGTGATAAGATTGCCCATGCGGGGGCTGTGTGTCAAGAAGCGTCTTCGCATCCTAAGAAGTTCTGGAGGGAACCTTCGCGAGGATTCCAGATCCATTGCGTTGAAACTAAAGAATAAACTAATATCTGACCCGCAGCGCCTGGCTGAAAGCTTTGCTGAGCATTTTTCACGCGTTTCCTTAGACAACACTAACCCAGGGGAAACTTTCCATATTGGCGAATCCGGGATAGCTGCTAACCCTTATACAACTCAGATTATATCGTTAAGGGATATCTATCGCGCCATTATGAACCTTCCAAATAAGTTTTCAACTGGGGAGGATCGTGTCCCTGCCTTCATTGTTAAAGGTTGCGGGGATATCTTTCTACCTATCTTGGAGCACATTTACAACTTGTCTATAAACAGCCGTACCTTTCCGAATTATTGGAAGGGGGCCCTGGTCGCACCTATCTTTAAGCCTGGAGCGGCCTGTGAGCCGGACAACTACCGTCCAATCTCTCTCTCTTGTGTGTCTTTGCTAAGGTTTTTGACATGACGATGCACGAGCACTTGCAGAAATGGTTTGGGTTCTTCAATAACGTTTGCCAGCATGGGTTCTCGCCAGGTAAAGGTGTGGATACCAACCATGCTGCCTTCATGAATTATGTGGCTCCGGAGGTTGAGAATCGCGGTCAAGTCAATGTAATTTACTTAGACTTGGCTAAAGATTTTGATCGCGTACCCCACGGTTTTATGCGCGACAAACTTTGTTCATTGGGCATCAATGGCAACCTTTTGGAACGGTTTTCCGATTACTTAAAGGATAGGGTCAGTGTTCTCAAATGCAACGAAACGGTGACATCTGTAGAATACCTAGTAAACTGCGGGGTTCCTCCAGGGTCTTCTCTCGGACCCTTACTTTTAAATATTTACTTATTTGACCTTCAATTTCATATTAAACATTCTAATCTTCTTCAATTCGCTGATGATAACAAACGTAGCAAAATCATCACTTCAGATGACGATCGTTCCCTTTTGCAAGACGACATTGACTCCGTATCCAATTGGTGCAATAAAAATAATATTCCAATCAATCCATCCAAATCAGTTCACGTGACGTATACTAGGCGCACCACTCGTACGGTGCACACTTCTTACACCTTTGGGGAGCAGACCATTGTTTCTGCCACGGGCACCAGGGACCTGAGAACCTTATTTGACTCTCATTTACTTTTTCAAAATCACATAAATAAAACGTTTAGTCTTTGCCGCCGTACACTCGCTGTTTCTCTCAAAATTTGCCGTAAATTAAAGTCCCTCAGTCACTTTAGAACTTTCGTACGGTCGCGCGTCCTGTTGGTTTGTCTGGGGTGGGTGTAGTAAGTACCTTCTGGATAAGTTGGAACGTGTGCAGCGTATATTCATTGCATTTTCCCACACATTCTTTATACCTAAAGCTAAATATGACTACCATTTTCTTTTAAAAATTCTTGATCTCCCTACATTGTACAGTTTCTTAAAATTCCACGAGGTGAAATTTGTCTGCAAACTTATTAACAACACTATACGACTCCCGAGTCTTCTTTGCCAACTGAACTCCACTTTCTAGTTCCCAAAGGGTTACGCCGTAAAGTAACTTTCTATAACCCTCGTAATAGCATTAATTCAATTATTAGAATGCAAAATACTTGTAATTTATATTCGGACAATTTTGATCTATTCACCATCACTCTAAACGACCTGAAAAAATGTATTCTAAATCAATATTACTAAGAAAAAAGAAAAACCCACCTTATTTAATATCAAATTATTGTTAAAGCCATTTTCATACTTGCCTGCTGGATTTAACTTTTGTATATATTTCTTATGTAACTGTGTATATTCTCATGAGTCGCCTAGGGGACGTTTTATAGGCACAATAACACAATATTCAATTCTTGTAAAAACTTAAAAGCGAAGGGACGTTTATTATTTTTTTTTGTGCTAAGATACTGCGGAATAATTTGTTTACTTTTATCATTAATAATTATTTAGTACTTTCTTATTATAATTAATAATTTTTTGTTGTTGTTGACGTGCGTTTAAATTGTCGTGTGTACGCAGTACAGGCATTCGTTTATAATACATATAAGCATTCATTTATATTACATATATGCATTCATTTATATTACATATATGCATTCATTTATATTACATATATGCATTCATTTATAATACATACATACATTCATTTATAATACATACATGCAATCATTTATAATGCATACATGCAATCATATATAATGCATACATGCATTCATTTATAATACATACAAACATTCATTATAATGCATACAAGCATTCATTTATAATATTTAGATTCATCTATTTCTAATACGTATGTCGAACATGGAAATGCTGACGTATGTCGAACATGGAAATGCTGACGTATGTCGAAAATGGAAATGCTCTTACGAAATGCCTCGACTATACAAACGATGTGGCTTTAATATGGGCCTCTACCATCTTGTTTTTTAAGTTGGCCTTAGAAAAAAGCTCTGTGGGGCAATTTTTAAACGTGAAAATATGGTATACTCCTATTGGATAGAATCCCGTTGGACCGAATTCAGATTTGTACAATTGTAGCCAATTTATAAACAATTTATAGCCCAAAGAGTGATTTTCTGCTCAATGGGAATATTTATATGGAAAAGCTTTCGACTGAATGGGATTGGTTTACAAATATTAAATCATAGCCTTTTCCTTGAGTTGCCGAGCTCCAGTAGCGCAATGAATAGAGTGAGTTGGATGGTCGAAGAAGTTAAGCAGCATCGAGCGCCGTCAGTATTTATGAGGGAGTTCTCTTAAAAGTAAGGTTGAGTTGGGTTAGTATTATTTCATAAAAAAACTAAAATGTTACGCCTTTTCCAAAATATTCAAGCTTATCTTCATTGACTATCCAAATTAATATGCCTTTTCCAAAGGTTAGGATAGTAATATTTTATATAAAAAAATTAAAATGTTACGCCTTTTCCAAAATATTGAAGCTTATCTTCATTGACTATCCAAATTAATATGCCTTTTCCAAAGGTTAGGTTAGCAATATTTTACATAAAAAACTAAAATGTTACGCTTTTCCAAAATATTCAAGTTTATCTTCATTGACTTTCCAAATTAATATGCCTTTTCCAAAGATTAGGTTAGTAATATTTTATAAAAAAACTAAAATGTTACGCCTTTTCCAAAATATTGAAGTTTATCCTCATTGACTTTCCAAATTGCCTTTTCCAAAAAATTACATTATATATTCACTTCCGACGTAACGTTACTCCTTTTTGATTAATATTGTTCTTTATTTTTAACTAAGATATTCGCATTACAAATGAAACCATTAGCTCTGATCATACGAATAAATACTAACTTAAAAAAAAATAATTTTAAAAAAATAACCAGAAATGAAAGGAAAATTCATGATTGGAAATCCGCCCAAATTGCGGAATTCGGTCCAACGGGATTCGGTCGAACATGACATTTGATCCAATGGGATTCGACCCAATGGTACACAATCGAAAATATCTAGATGGACATTTGGACGTGCTTATTGAATTGCATTTAGAGAATGCATTTTTTATGATTAGCTTGTTGCGACTTCAACTTAAGCAGGTGGATATTTTGGGGTAGGTTTTTTCACGGAAATTTTACTACTGATTGATATTAAATGTTGGATGAGTCGCGGTATTCAATATAAAATTTACTTAACAATCTTGTTTTTCGAAAACTAAGACTGGTTTTAGAACATATAACAAGAGAGGTACCTCGAAACGATAAACAAGGCAGCGTTTTCAATTGCGTCGTATTTCGGCTTGTGAAGGATCATCTAATTCCAATGTCCATCAGAAAATAATCACACTCATTAGCCGATTTTAATATTTGGTCGTCGCCTTGTTTTCTGTATATGCTAATTTAAGATCTCTATTTTCATATCGGCAATTTGGTCAAAACTAAAATCCTCAACAAATAATTAAATAGAGCCTGTTTCATTAAGAATCCTGACTTTTTCGCCTTAAATATTGTAGGTTAAAATTTTCTTTACATATTCTATTTGGTTAGCCGGACATTTAGATTTACACTATAATCTAAGTCACCACTTATTTTTTACATATATAGAAAGTTAAATTTGGCAAAGAGTTTTCTGAGACTCCGTGAATGACATGAATATTTTCAAAACTCCCACAGTTGTCCTTTTAGTGGTTTAACCTTTTTTCACTTGCAATGAATGAAATTGAAGGAATTGAATCAATTATGTCAAATTCAATTCGCATACCTTCGGGGATTCCACATAACCATCCTTCGTTCCGCTCTCGACCGCCTTATCTATTACACTTCTTTATCACTGAAGTTTTTTTGATGATATGCATTTTAACAATGATGGGGAATAATTATCTGAGGATTTTGTCTAGAGACTGGGCGATTTTTCTCGGCAGGGGAAAACTACCGTGGACTATTTTTAAATATTGGGAATTTTATACTATTTCAATAATGGGAGATTATACTTGGGGCTCTTTGTCTTGGGGGTATTTAGTCCGCATGCCCATGTTAATCGATAAAAAACAAAAAGATATTTTTTAGTTCTGTATTGAACAGATAACTTTATAAATCTTACGGTCTACAACCAACCTTTGATTTCACTAAAAATGTAAGGCATAAATGATTATCTAATTTCAATGTTGGTGGAATAATGAAATTTCCAGAAGAGCTTCAAAGATTTATTACCGAAAAGGCAATTAAGAATTTAACCCAAAACACAACCTTCGTGCATTATAGAATTTTTGCTAAATGTTCGATACCAATATCCTGCAAGTTTTTCAATCACAACATGCTAATTACTATATGAAAATCAATCACTAAACACTACCCAGCAGGCCAGCACACAAAATCCAAACATGTTTGCTTTATTAAATGCCATCAAAAACCTTTATTCCAAAGTTGGTACCCAATCTTCTTTTCAAAATCGAGAGCCTACTGGCAATTAGCTTATTATTTGGTACATTTGGCTATCTCTACTTATGAAACGGAGCGTAAAGAAATCCTAATCTATAGAATCATGCTTATAAAAGTTTGGCACAAGGTTATATGAGATACTAAATTCAGCTAATGAGACCTTTTGCTTGCATGTATTGAATCGATAACTACTTCAGTTGTCTTCGGCCGACATTACCTTGCTTCTAGGATAATTATTTTTAATTTTAAGAAAAGAATAATGTTTGTGAAAAAGGTCATACACGAATGATTTCAATGATACCTCCAATTTAGTATCTTAATTCTTATTAAGTTATTAAAGTATTGCTTTCGTTGTACTTGGGCTTTGGTGTAACGTTTAGAAGGTTCAAGACTCAGTTAAACCCTTATGAAGTACGTTAAGCCTTGCAATCGTACATTATCCTTAGACCTGTTGGTGCAAATGCTTCTGTGTTGTACATGAGTCACGTAAGCTCTAATTTAATAAGATAAATCGTACTTTCTCAGTAAAACCTTACCAGTTATTTATGATAAAAAGGTTCTTGATGGTCCTTTAAGAACTTCATCTTTTCATCTTGAGCATTGAAGTAAGATAAGCCTTGCATTCGTACGTTTTGAGTATTTCGTTTTGTTTAACTTTGGTAACTTTGTATGTTAAATGGATAAGGTACGTAAGTGATTTTCATTAAACATACTATACGATAGGCTTAATGAAATACAAATAAATTCCTGATATTTTTTGTCGATTTTTTTTCATTGCTTGTGTTAAAGATCTATATCCATTAATACAATTTCTTTAAATACTTTTTATGGGTTCAAAATTTCTAGAAAAAAGCATTTGCAGTCAAATATTATTGGATCAGTTTTAAGCGGAGTTGTCTCATGCACTCAGCGTCTATGTTTAAGACACTTGTACAGGTGTTTGATTTGATTTTGGAAATTGAATATCGTAAGAGCCTGTTGTACGAAGTTCTCTTCGTAAACATTTATTTCAATTATTTGGTCTAGAATAGTGTTAGCGACATTTCGTTATATCATTTCTTCTATATAGTTATTGTCGAAATTCTGAAAAATGAATGATTATAAATAAATAATTATAAATAAATAATTCTTAAGTGTTTACTTCCTATAATTAAGCCTTATCATTTTTAAAGGAGTAGCATGTCTTTTCGTGAAAATACTTGAGGGTTTGTTCCTCAAAGTTGTTTTAACCAACCCAAGGTATTTTAGATAAACAAAATAATTTTAACGTTGAACTCTATTGAAAATCACAACCAAACGTCGTTCTTCAGCCAAAACCTTTACGGATGTGAGAGTATCCGAAACGCGCCTGACATATTTCACCGTGTTCGAGAATCCTTTACAAGACGTGCCCAAGTTTGCATAAACGTTAATGGTGAACACTTTGAACAATTCTCGTAAACTGCATTTCAAGCTCTCTGTACAACCTGTGTTAATAAGAATTAAATGTACCTGTGGTAATATACATTAAAGGTACCTGTGTTAATAACAATTAAAAGTACCTGTGTTAATGACCATTAAAACAACCTGTGTTAATGAAATGTAGCAACAGCACACTTCTACACACAATCGCCCCCTTCTGTTTCCAAACTTTTAGTCTCTGGTTTCGTTCGGTTGGCTTATGCAATTGAGCGTTTTATCGAAAACAAGATGAGCAAGCCATAATACAAGTTTCACAATTTTGTTGATTTTGGGGCTACATTTGAAAGCTCATAACTCTAAAATGGCGTAGTTTAGGTACATGGTTCTTTGGAAGTTTTCACTCGGATTGACTCCAAGAACACGCTACCTAAATTTGGCCAGACGTTTCAAAAACACCCTGTATTTAAATGTACGAAACGTTTCGCAATCAGTATTGAAAACGTTAAGTGCTAATTTTAGGTCGAACTTGTTTTGCCTAATATAAAACATCTCACTGAACATAGCAAAAATGATGATTCCGCAAGTGAACCATTAGTTAAAATAAAGATTAATTACAACTTCCGATCAACTTACATAGGAAATAATTCATATTTGAGCGCCACTCAGTGGTAGTCTCACAAATATGCTATTGAGTTAAACATCCACAATAGAGATTTACTTCAGTTCAGTTTGAACTAAATTGCAGTGTAAGGTGAGAGAGTAGGGGTGACGGTATAAACCCTAAAATTTTACCCCCCTTCTTTTTGGTTTATACCTTCACCCTTTAGGGGGGGATTGATGAAGTCACGTGATGGTGTTGGTGGGGGGGGTGGAGAGGGGGAGGAATTGACGACGTCACGCGGTGTTGTTGGCGGGAAATTTGAAGTGTTACGTCCTTGGTGGTGGATGTCTTGGGGCATATTTTAGCGTCCTTGGTGATACATGTTGTTCATTGTTCCGCCACCTGGTGGTGGTTTTCTTGATGACGTCACGGTTAATTTTTGATGACGTCACGTGGCTGATACCTGTAGGGATAGGGTTTTGCTATTGTAGGCTTATGCTATGGTAGATTCTGAACGATAGGCTTATGCTAGGTTATTCTAGGCTTATTATTATTATGAATCAGATTTTAGTCAAAAACGTTTAATGAACACAATCGATTCCAATTAATTCGCGAATGTACGCGTCGTTATTTAAGCAAATGTAGAATAAATTATATAATTGCAGTTTACGCGTCAAGTTTTTGTCACGAACTAAGTTACAAAAATCTTCGAAAATGCTCGAAGGAACTATACACGTTGCTAGGAAATGTTTTACACGGTCGTAATCATTGTGAGACATAGTACCGCGACTTACATAATGTTTTTGATATATATCATTCATGCGTTTTACAATAGCTTCGTACGTGCATTTAATAACTTCGGCTTGATCGTTTAAAAGATTGAAGTGAAATCTCATAAAACTAAATTTCTCGTTCAGTTTCCCTGCCTCGGCCTTTGTTAGAGTGACTACGCTGCCATCCTCGAATACTATATTCCCCTCCATAACGGTTATTTTTATTTTCAAGTTTAAGTAACGATAATTACCCCGGTCGCTGAATAGATCTCCATCCACTCCTCCATAAATTCCTTCAACACGTCTTCCGAGATTGTAACAATGGTTCCATCCTTTTTTGTCAAAAGTAGGCTTGGCTCGTAACCATTGACTCCGAACACCGCCGAGCATTCAGCCCCTAGTCTAGCGCGGGCGTTCACGCGGTAATCTCCTACTTTGGTGGACATTCTTACGACAGGTCTTTACGGCTTCAAAGGTGGCAACTGAATGATCTTTATCGCGTGATTTTCTTGAGTGTGGGGTAGATAATTAGCCTGAGGGTATATTGACTGATGCTTTTTTTTTATTGAACTTTATGGGCTACATACCATGTGGTTTAGGACCTTAAAAGGGGGCGTGGCTAAACCATTTGTATTGTTATCAATGGGATCTGTATTTAGAGTGATTTATGACTCACACAAACGTGTTAAGACATTCCATCGGCTTTTTATTTATACTAACCTCGTTCAGACGCGAGGGCTTTTAGGGGCGTGGTTGAAACACTTGCATTGTTATGAATGGAATTTATTTTTTTGATTTATTGCTTTGTTAGTTGGTGACTCTTCCTACCACGAAACATTTAGTTGATTCCAGGTGTTTGCCCCGAAGGCATTATCCTGACAAGTCTCTACAAGTTTAAGATATTTTAGTCGCGTTACCCGAGATTAAAGTAATATTTTTAAAATACCAAAATGCAAATTCAACTAGAAATACAGTTACTAGGATGAAAGTAACTGCCAGTATTTTAATCAAGGGGCGTGGCTAAAGCGTAACGAATGGAATTTATCCCCGTCGGCTTTTTATTTATAGGTAGAATATTCTGGTGGTGGTTTTCTTGATGGCGTCAGCACTAATTTTTGATGACGTCACGTGGCTGATACCTGTAGGGATGGGCTTATGCTAGGCTTATGGTATGGTAGATCTTGAAAAGATAGGCTTATGCTAGGCTTATGGTATGGTAGATCTTGAAAAGATAGGCTTATGCTAGGCTTATTCTATGGTAGATCGTGAAAGATATGCGTATGCTTGGCTTATTCTATGGTAGATCGTTAAAGATATGCTTATGCTAGGTTATTCTATGGTAGTTCCTAGTAGGTTTATACTATATTAGAGCTGGAAACATAGGCTTTTGCTAGGTTTATTCTTGGTAAATGCTGAAAAATATAGTCTTATGCTAGGTTATTCTATGGTAGATCCTGGTAGGTATATACTATACTAGTTCTTGAACCATAGGCTTATGCTAAGTTATTCTATGATGGATCCTGAAACACTGGCTTATGCTAGGTTATTCTAGTTGTAAAGGCGGAAGAATCAGAAATTTTTTAAGGTTTAGAACATTTAATGAGCACGAAAATCTGATTTTTCATAGAAATAATACTACAGATTTTTTCATTCGAATACTACTAAAATACCCATGAATATTGAATACAATACTGGCATTTATATAATACTACCTTAAAAAAACACCAGTTTTACCATGCACAAGTGTATTATTTTATACTAATACTGAATTTAATACAAACAATACTAAATTACACGTGATTTATATAAAATACAAGCAAAAGTTATAGCTGACTACTACTAAAATACATATGAATATTGAATAAAATACTGGCATTTATATAATACTACCTAAAAAATCTGCAATTTTACCATGCACAAGTGCCTTATTATAAACTTATGCTGAATTTCATACAAATAATACTAAATTACACGTGATTTATATAAAATACAAGCAAAAGTTATAGCTGACTACTACTAAAATATATATGAATATTGATTAAAATACTGGCATTTATATAATACTACCTAAAAAATCACCAATTTTACCATGCACAAGTGCCTTATTATAAACTTATGCTGAATTGCATACAAATAATACTAAATTACACGTGATTTATATAAAATACAAGCAAAAGTTATAGCTGACTACTACTAAAATACATATGAATATTGATTAAAATACTGGCATTTATATAATACTACCTAAAATATCACCAATTTTACCATGCACAAGTGCCTTATTATAAACTTATGCTGAATTGCATACAAATAATACTAAATTACACATGATTTATATAAAATACATGCAAAAGTTATGCTGACTACTTCTAAAATACACATGAATTTGATTAAAATTCTGGCATTTATATAATACTACCTAAAAAATCACCAAATACCTGCAAACGTTATAGCTGACTACTACTAAAATACACATGAATTTTGATTAAAATACTAGCATTTATATAATACTACCTTAAAAAACACCAATTTTACCAAGCACAAGTAGCTTATTAGAAACTAATACCGATTTTCTATACGAATAATAATACTAAACTACAAGGGATTTATATAAAATACATGCAAAAGTTATAGCTGACTACTACTAAAATACACATGAATATTGAATAAAATACTAGCATTTATATAATACTACCTTAAAAAACACCAATTTTTCCATGCACAAGTGCCTTATTATATACTAATGCTGAACTTAATACAAACAATACTAAATTACACGTGATTTATATAAAATGCATGCAAAGGTTATAGCTGACTACTACTAAAATACCCATTAAAATTGATTAAAATACTGTCATTTATATAATACTACCTAAAAAACACCAATTTTACCATGCACAAGTGGTTTATTAGAAATTAATACTGAACTTCATACGAATAATACTAAAGTACACATGAATATCGACTAAAGTACAAACATTGTTAAGGTGCAAAGTGAAACATACCCTTTTTTTATGAAGCAAAAGTTGAACTATGATGCTTCCACAATTCTATTTCATCTCGAAAGTCACTGTCGTACCTGATTTAAATCTCTGGTGAATCATCTGTCCATTTGTAACACGGGCACAAGTCCTTAATCCGGTATTTAAACTCACCGCACAGTGTACAAAAATTTCGCTCGTCAAGAAGATGTTTTCGCTCTTTATGGGTCGACATACGGATAAGGTTTTTAGATTTAACTAAAACACAACGTCTGAAGTGCGCACAGTCACGTGATGTGCAGAAATAATTTAATTGGCCGCAGTCAGGCACGTGTTTTAAAGTCCCAGCACAATGAGGGCAGTGTAGATGACCCGTACGTGGCATGGGGGCATACCCTAGTTTTTTGAGGTTTTCATGAACATTTTCGGCCATACCGAAAGAGACGTTGTCAGATTAATGAAATATACCGGAATATTACTTATTATGCTAAAAAACTTACCGATCTTAACATTTCCGAGTAAAGTATACACGAATATGGCTAGACTGTCTCATATGTTTTCTATTTAGCACACATTTTAAGGGACATTTTTACCAAAACAAGAATTACATATTACGTAAGGTGCATCGGAAAAAACACTTGATTTCGTACTAGCCTTGTCACCAACCTTTCTCTCCAGAGTTCGGAAGTGAAATGACTCTCTATAGTTTACAAAATCCCCTTTTGGCCACCCAGGTGTGTGTTATATGACATTAAGGGGGGAGGAGGGGGTCGAACATGGTTCATAACAAAAGAATTTATCCCAATCTGTTTTTTTAGTTATAGGTAAACACGTTCAGATGTGTCGTAATGGCTTTTGGAAGGGCTTGGTCGAACCAGTTGTATTGTTATCAATGGAATTTATTTTGTCCTTTCTTTAATTGGACCACCCACCAGGTTTTATGACATTACAAGGGGGGCGAGGGTAAACCTTTATCCCCATCTGTTTTTTTTTATTTATAAGTAAACACGTTCAGACCTATCTTATGGGCTTTGGAGTGGTGGTCGTACCATTTGTATTGAAATGAATGGAATTTGTATTTAGAGTGATTATTGCTTTGTTAATTGGTGGCCCATCCTACCACCAAACATTTAATTGATTCCAGGTGGTTGCCCCGAGGGCATTATCCGGACAAGTCTCAACAAGTTATGTTTTTGTAGAGATAGCAGAGATACAACATATCATTAGACCGAAGCATTAACCTAATACGTACTATATTTATCAAAATTATCAACCTCGTAATCAAAAATTTGTGGAAAACGTAAAACGGTATTGAAAGAAGCATCATTCACAACGCATTTCGTGTTAGAAGTAAAAAACGATCGAAACGTTTTTCATCATTTGGGTTACAATTGACCGACACGAAAACGATAATTTAAAATTCCTAAAACCCCATAGGAATACATGGGAAAATGAATAAACCACCGAAACGAAAACAGTCGTTTAGCACACATTCTACCGACACGAAACAGGTCATTTGAAAAACATTTCAAATTGTTAAAAACGTTGAGTTAAATTTTAGCAAAATTTATCAAAATTACCCTATGTTTCACCAAAAAAAACTTTTCATTTAGCACCGATTAAGAATTTGGGATAGATTCCTTAACAGTATATACTCAACCCAAGGGGGGTGGGAGGGGGAATGAGCTCAATAAAGATCTTAAGGGCATAATAAAATGATTGTAAAAATAACTCACTCGGACACGCTGAAGTGTCCGTTACCATTTGGTGCGGGAGGTTGCTACGTTCTCCCCATTCCCATTGTATGTTGTGAGTTGTTATGGAGTCAAGTACACAAAGGTTGACAAGAATACGCCAGATCTTTGGGTACAACCCCCTAAAAACTACTTATTGTACTATTTATTTCATTGATCTTGGAATGCTGGGATTCCTTAAGGTTAGTCCACACTATGGCTTTTTTTCGCGTCGCAAGCTACGTAACGCTCGCGCGCGCGGTACGTCGCTTCGCACGGATCGTTTACACTATAGAAATTCGCTAAGGTATACGCCATCGTTTTGACAAACTTCGCAGCATATCCGAGAGCTTCATTGGCTGAATATTATATCCGGGTTAACTTTAGACCTTAATAAATAATCAAAGGGGGTTAGTCAACAATATTGAACATATAGGGAATCATCATAAAGCTCTTTATATCACTGAAGTTTTGGAATTAAATGATGGTAATTACCAACTCTTTCTCTCTGCAAAAACTTCGCGAACCCATATCCTTCTTCTCGTGAAATTTCTATTAATTCCTATTTTTTTTATTAATAAAAACGAAAATAGTTGTTGATTTCCACTCGTTTACGAGAAACACTAGGCCTATTAACTGGAGACATATTTGTTTTCGTGAAAATATCTCGAATACACGGCGTCTGCGCCAACCAGGAGACCTCTGATTGGCTGCGAGGCTGCAATCCTTGCGAAAATCTTTGACACGCCAAAGATTTTCGCGAGGTTTGCAAGACCTTGCGAGCATGGCTTTGGCGCGAATTTCAGTAGTGTAAACGATCCGAGCGAAGTGACGTACCGCGCGCGCGAGCGTTATGTAGCTTGCGACGCGAAAAAAAGCCATAGTGTGGACGGACCTTTAATCTCTGGTTTCAGAGTTTTGACGAGATTGTTTGAAGAATGACGTCAGCTTACAAACATGTTGAAACGCGCCCGTAAAGAATAACTTAATTCTTTGTTAAGAAATACTCTTTGTAATCTCTATTGTATTGTTAAACAAGTTGGGAAACCAAAGTGAACCTCTCCGAGCCGAGACCAATTTACTTTATAAACACAGGTCAACCGGCAAATGAGAAAAACCGGAAATACATAGTTCAAATTGGCGAAATAGTGCCAAGGTCTTTTGTAAAGACTTCAGCGTTTAACAATTTCCTGTTATTCTAATGAGGACCTAATATCTATCACTGAAACGTGTATTTAACTTTCGGCTCACTCTGAACCGTTAAGGGCAAAGTGCATGGAGAAAGGGGCTGTTTAATTCCGATCTGGCGCCTACTGAATTTGAAATTTGCAACCTGACTTCTTTCTATCCTAAATTTTGGACCTTTCTTCATAACCTGATATTGTTTTAAACTACTATGGAGGGGGCTGGTTAAGGGGGGGCTGTCATAAATACCCTTGTGCCCTGGTCATACGAGGGCGAGCAAGCATATTTACAAAGGAAAGTTATTTTTGGCCTGGGGGGCCAAAGGAAGGACGAAAATTAGTTCAAGGGTGTGAGTATACTGCAGTGTAACTATGGAAAATGAAACAGAAGAGTGAAAGTTGGAGTATAGATGATAAACTATTGAAAGGGCGACTTAGTACCTATTGAGTCAATTCCGTTGGACACTGACGCGAAGAAGACTACTTCAATAAAAAAAAGACATTTGAGAGAAAAATACCCTAAAAAAGGTAAACTAAGTTCTCGTATTGAGTCTAGCTATTTCACGGAAAGTGTTACAAGTAGCTGTTCAACCCCCTTTCCCTCCTAACTCACATTGGAACCCGTCCATTTGAAGAGACAAACCAAAATGAAACTCGGAAGATGCCTATTTTTGAACTGTACTCTGAATCTGTTTGAATTTTCTGCATGGGCTATTCTATAGATCTCTAAGATCTACAAAATAAATAGAGGAGTTTATTCCTGAACGTCCTGTAAATCAAATCGATTCAGGCTATAGTATGCCTACAATTTTCTCTTATAGTACTTTTATTTCACCTAGGGATTGTTATGTAAGAATAGCCTGAGTTAGAACGTGTGTTATTCGTTTTGTTTGTTTTGCAATACATTTTGAGATTACCTTCAATTCAAAAAGTGGGTAGCCCTTAAAAGGGCTGTTGTTTGATCAGTTTTATACATCGTGATCAGGATCAAAAATTATTGAGACAATTACTCAATTAGTATTTCGTCTACTTTTGACGAGCTCTTCTACCTAAACGGAATTCTGGTTGTGCGATATCTGGTTGGTTATATTTTGTAGTAGGGCTCGAACCCTTATCCGAGTTGGTACGAGACCGCTTTCGTTGTTCGAAAACTTCTTCGCGTTTCCTCTTTTTCTCAGCTTTTACTTCATCTTGCTGCTTCTTTTCCTCAATCGCGTGTGTAATATAAGATGGTTCGCGTATTTCCATATTACGAGGCACACGTGGGTCGATGATTTCTGGAAGCAAACAATGGAAGTAAAACCGTTCCAGGAACGGAAGCATGTTTTCTCTCCAAAACCTTGTGTCCCTATGTATCCGTTGCCACTCAATGCCCTTGGGGCTCCATACTATGAAGTCGCAAAATTTTTTTTCGGCGACATTGAGCTGCCCTTGTACTTGGTAATAGTACTTGTGCGTAGTTTTGAGGAAGATGCTGTTATTTTTTTGTGTGCAGTAAAAATTTTTTACGCGTTCCGTTGCTTCTAAAGGAGTCATACTTTCTATACTCTTCGGGCATTTCACTTCTATCAAGCCATCTTCGTCAATTAGACCGTCAGGAGAAGCGGCGAGATAAAAGTGTTCGAGGCTAACAAAGATACCGCATTTTGTAACTGTGGTTCCTGCCATCCTTTGGTAATCCGCGATTGCGACCTCTTCATTTGTTTTGCCGTATTGCATCGCCGGAGTATTCACGGGAGGGGTATAGAGCAGGCGCTTGACCAATGTCTTGCATCCCGTGGTTTTCTTGCGTTTGCAAATTTCGCCAAAGTTGGAAGCGGTCAGGCGATTTCTTCTCTCTCGCATCCATCGGTCATTCGATGCTTGGCCGCGAGTCTCGCTTTCAACCTCCATTTGAATTTCGCGGTTGACTGTAAGATTTTGGATAGTCTCCGATTTTCGCGATTCGTACTCTTCCAAATTCATGTCCGGTTGTTGGCAACTGGATCCGTAGTCCGCTTGACCAGCCTCTAAATCTCGGGAAATGTCATTTTTGGGTTTATACCTTTTTTCCCCGTTTTTGGCCTTCTCAACAAATTTCCTATAGCTTGCCGATTCCTTTTGTTTCTTATCGATGTGCTTCTTTAGAAACTTATTTGGACTTATTGTTGTAATCTTTTTCCAGGTTCGGTGGTACCACGATCTACCCAAATGCTGGCAAAGACCCGCCGCGTAACACCTTCGCTGAAAAGAAGCTTTTTTGCCACGATTTATTTGCTTTCCGCCAGTGAATTTAGCTACTAGAGACATGTAATTTTCCGCCGCGTTACTTGTGTCATTTTTTATCAAGCGATGAGCTTTCGCGGCTAAATTATTTATGGCGGACATAATTTTGAAGAACAAATCTCTGGGAATGGTATAAAATTTGTCAATTCCCTGGATTCTTTTGCAAAAATACGTTCTGCAATGCGCATGATTTCCAAAAACGTGTTTTGGA
This sequence comes from Phalangium opilio, assembly GCF_054372755.1. NCBI lineage: Eukaryota > Metazoa > Arthropoda > Arachnida > Opiliones > Phalangiidae > Phalangium > Phalangium opilio. The sequence goes on along the minus strand of NW_028324148.1, from coordinate 1,388,964 downwards.
ATGTTCTTTAAATCTGTGACTAAATCCTGCACAGTGCCTTTGTTTTTAGCGGCGTGATATATCGCACCTTTGGCCCCTTTGGTCATTTGCCTTATTCTGCCCGGATTTAAAACTCTTTTATATTCAGCAGATGTCGCAGAATGCTTGTATAACTGTTTAGTTAGATTTTTCACCGCGTGATTGGTACATTCGATTTTGGAAACTTGCGGTCCGTAGGAAACGCTTTCCAAAATCTTCTTGTATACGGAGGAATCACCGTCACCAATAAACTCCCGGTATTGGATCCCGTGCATAGTTTCACTATGTTTGAAACCGTCTACAAGAATGGCAGCTTCCATACTCGCGGACGGCCCATTCCAGTTCTTCAAGCACTTGTGGACTTTTGGAACCTGATCCCTCCTCTCATAAAAATCGCACATGGCGCAATATTTATTTCTCACTCCGATGAAGAGAATTTTCTTCGATCTTTTCCCTATGATAATAGCCACCCCCGAGTTTGCCGAATACCGGTGACCATGACTCCTGTGGGACCAGCCACCATCAATTATAACCGTTATAAACGGAACGCCCTGGTGAACATCCCCAGCCTCTTCCGCCAATCGTTTTTCTTCTTTTCCTGCAGATATCATCTCTTCGTATAAGATGCTTTCCCACTTCTAAAATAAGTAGAAATTAAACTTAGTTTAAAATTGGTAATTAAATTTACACGAAATTTATTTCACTTTAAAGGGCAACTAGAGTCGTTTCCCTAACCACCTTGCCCCCCCCCACTCTAATTTTGGAATTTCTTACCTCTCCAAGTTTTTCTTCCGATTTGCTAAATGTTCTCTTGGACATAACAGGAACTCCGATGACAGAAAAAAGTTCATCTAAATTGGCGTGACCACCTCCGATGCTCACTGTACCCCATACTGCTGCATCGTTAATAGTTAAATTTTTCCTGGAATCTTGCAAATTTAGAGGAACGGGGTCGGTAGTGATGACCTGAGCTTGGTGACAATAAGGGCATTCGAAAGTATACGTCGAATAAAAACCTTGAATTTTTTCGTGGCTAAATTTAAATGAACCGCTCGTATTTCTTGGGCACTTATGACGCTCCAAACTTCGTACTTGATTGATAAAATGCCTAATGTCAACCACCCTTCTTCCTTCGAGCTTTTGGGCATTCGAGTCTTGGCTCGGATGTGGAGGTCCATATTCTACTACCAAATTGGGTAGATTTTCATCAACCGAGAATCCAGCCTCTATTATAGAAAAATCCACATTGTCGAGTGGTGGTGGTATTCTTGATGCATTATCTCTTTTATCCTCCGCAGAGATATTAGCGCTAATTTTTGGGGACGAATGTTTACTTGGAGGGCTAGAAGTTGGTAGGCTTTCTCGAAAAGACAAGAAACCGGAGTCTGATTGCCCAAAATCTTCAACTGATATAGCCACATCCGAATCTTCTAGACGCGACTCATTTATTGACGAGATATTGCGGTCTTCACTCGATGCTATATTTAGAGATGTATCTACCGCTTTCACCTGAACTTTTCGATACCTTTTTTTACGAGAGCGCACTTTAGACGGATGTGGTTTGGAATTCCTACCCATTTTCAAATCAAATCGAAGCGATTTAAATATTCAAAATTATCAAGAAAACTAAGGATAATTGCACGTCCGATATGTAGGTCAGAGACAGAAACTCTAAATACTGGCTTCCAAAAAAAGCTTTCAAAGCTTCCAAAAATAAAATTCTGGGTAGGGGGGGTGAGAAAAACACATAAAAAAGCTAGGACAGTGAGAAAGTCGGGGTCGGACATTATTTCAAACTTTATTCAAAATCCATACTACCGTTTTTAGTGGTTTCTCAGCTCTTTTGGTATAATTTCTGATTTCAGGAAACTTTTCAACCACTCGGTCGCTCCGTTGTTTACACGCGCGAAACGCCCCTCATTTCCTATTGTATTGGTTTTTGAAAAGGGCTCGAATCTTCCCTAAGTTCAATTACTATTTTGAAATTTTTAGACCGCCTTGGGCGCCGCGTGTAGCTGGAGCTTTCATACCTCTTTACTTTCATCGGCAAAGATAAGAAATCTAGTTCTTTTGTCAACGGGCCCGACTCTAAGACTCCCCTTTCTTATGTCAGTTAAAAAAGGCTATAAAATGGAAAGCATATGGACCCACTTTAACACCCATTTCGGACGACAAGTTACCATGTCGCCTACTTTAAAATGTGCAACTTTAATTTGACTCATTCTTGTCTCAACTAATATTCAGTATATACAAGGCTTCACCACTTATAAAGCCATTCGCATTGAATAGCGTTAGATCCTAGTATAGAGAAAGTTTACTTCTGGCATTGGGATAGTTTGTAGTAGGAAAGCTTCTATATTTCCCCTATAGCTCCTGCTGCAAAGGGGGCTCGAAAGGTCTCAACCCCCGTTTACTACAGCGCCATCGTTTGAAAAAGATTCGAACTTTACCTTGGTCGTCTTGGCCCTTAACACCTCCTATAAGAGGACGCGAAACAAGGTCAATTCTAGTTTAAATCTGGGGTATCTAATTTCACAGACCCAATCGTTTCAACACTTAAGCAGAAATGAAGTATTAACCTCCATATTATCTAATGAAGTTAAGAGTTGCGTTTATAGTATATATAAGTGTAGTAAAGCTGAATTATGGAGTAAACACCAAATTTGAAATGTTAATATCAAAAGATGTTCTTGGAATATTAAGATGAAACAGAGCTTTGTAGCTACACAACTGCTAAAAGAATCGTATTGCCGAAAAATATTTGAAATATTTCAATTTAATATTCTGCAAAAAGAAAATGTTATAGTTTTGTAAGAGATCTTTTTATCCTACTCGCTTTATATTAACTTTGATATGCGTGTAGTGTTTCGATTCAGATGCAATCTTCATTACTCGTTCTATATAAACTCTCACTTGTGTCATTACAAAGAAAGAAATTTATCTTAAATAATTAAATAAATATAACTGATATTAATTATTTTAATCGTCAGTATTTTACGTTAATTATAGTTAAGTCGGTTTAAGAAACTTAATTCCTAATATAATTTTAAACATAGCTATCTTTAACGTTATACCTCTAGGGAACACCTATACAAGAACTTTTGTAAATTTAGGGTATATAAGGCGATTGATTCACAATAACGGATAAGAAAATGCGCAATTGCGTGAACCTTTGGTGGAAGCCCTGCCATTGGGAGGCTAGACGTTTCTCGTAACCCTAGCCGCTCGCCGCGTACATCTTAAGCCTAACGACGATGATGGAGTAGAAGCCAATGTTACAGATTGGAATCTATGTGGTATAGACGATAGACCAGTAGATGGTGGTGCTAGAAGCCAATGTTGCAGATTGGTGTCTATGTGGTGTAGACGGAAGACCAGTAGATCGTGGTGTTAGAAGCCAATAAGAACAGATTGGTGTGTATGTGGTGTACTGTAGTACATGAAAGACTAGTGCATGGTGTTGTTGATAGAAGCCGATAAATACTGAGGGTGTTGAGTGAGAGAATTGGCGGTTAGTCAGCAGATGAAGATGTAACGACTAGTTAATGATCGGCGTTTAATAAGATAGATAAAGCAAAGAAGTAAAGTTTTTGGAATTTCTGTGGTCCGGAAATTGCGAACACCTTTGCTCCGATACGCTAACTGCGAACGCGGTCACGTGGGGTGTGACAGACAGACACACACGTCCAGTGCAATACCTCTCCGTGACGTCATCGTCACTCGGAGAGGTAAAAATAGATGTGTCACCTTTTTAATACTGTTTTCTTTTATTTCATATATTAAGTAATGGGGGGGTAAAAGAGAGGGGTAGGAACTATTGGTGATAAATAAATCGAATATTTCTATCATCATATTCATTCATCATCATGAACTCGGAGCTGCAGAGATATCATACTTTTTACTCCTGGCCACAAGATGGAAACTATAAAAAACTTTAAGCAGAGCGGGGTTTTATTCGTTACATACCGATGATCTAGTACAGTGCTTCGAATGCAACGGCATTTTATAAGCCTGGAAACCCACCGATAATCCTTACGAAGAATATTTGAAACATTTCCCTAAGTGCAACTTTTTCAGAGGTAGGCACACAAAAAACATACCCTTTAGCATAGATGAAACAGAGACGTACACCAAGTCAATAAATAACAAAATCAAGACCGAGGAAAAAACACCTGAAAAACCCCAAGAAAACACGGAAGAAATTTATCATACCTTTAAAGTTAAAACTACAGATCTCGAAAGATTAGTCTTGGAACTTTACGTTAGAAAACAACTAAACGCTTTGTATATCAAAGAAAAACTTAATGACTTACGTAAGATTTAAGAATAATATTAAAATTTATCATCTTCCTTACGAAGATAGAAGAAATTACTATAGGTTAAATCAAATGCAATTTAAAATGAAAATTGAAAAAATATCCTTATTATTAGATCCTATACTTTTAAAGAAAATAAATAACTTTTTACTTTATATCATAGTCTTTATAAGTTTATTCCTACAAAAGCATCCTTTGTTATAAGCTTACAAAACTATAAGCCTACACAATCAATCAAATATTGACAGGTTGAGAAAAAATGAGGAGAGTACGTAAAACCCGGTCCACGCCTTAACAGTGGCTGGCATCATGTTTCCCATGCATATTTATGGAATTACAGAAGATGTAAAATATTATTTTCACTTTGGTCAGTGGCAAAGCAATTGATTCAAAAAAATGTTGATAATGATATACAGATGGTGTACAGAACTAGAAATTATCTTCTATAAGTTCCGAATTTAAAAAGGGGGAGGGGTTGCAAGAGCTGAAGAAACTCACTATCGACCAAACATCAAAGGTAAACCAAATTTAAGAATGGAGCCATGCGTTGACATAGCATCCATTTACCGCCAAGGACGCTAAAATATGCGGTACAGAAATCCACCACCAATTCAAATTTCCCGCCAAGATCATCACGACGTGACGTCATCACCCCCCATCCCCCCAACCCATTCCTATTTCGAATTTGGTCTATGAGAGTTCCACAAAGTGATTTATGGCCTTTTGGGTGGGCACAGCAGAAATTACACTACTTCAGAAAAAGTTTAAATATTTTATTAAAAAACTCTTAAGGCATGACTCAAGCAAAAATATATTAGCACGGTAGAATGTCATTATGAAAATACACTATTATAGGTTATATTATAGACAAAATTTATATATATAATGTAAGAAAACATCATAGAAAAGTTACACGGTAATATATTCTGACATGGATAAATAAATAGTACAATAATTAGTTTTTAGGGGGTTGTACTACAAGATCTGGCGTATTCTTGTCAACCTTTGTGTACTTGACTCCATAACAACTCACAACATACAATGGGGATGGGGAGAACGTAGCAACCTCCCGCACCTAATGGTAACGGACCCTTCAGCGTGTCAGAGTGAGTTATTTTTACAATCATTTTATTATGCCCTTAGGATCTTTGTTGATCTCATTCCCCCTCCCACCCCCCTTGGGTGGAGTATTTACTGTTAAGGAATGTATCCCAAATTCTTAATCGGTGCTAAATTAAAAAATTTTTTTGGTGAAACATAGGGTAATTTTGATAAATTTAGCTAAAATTTAACTCAACGTTTTTAACAATTTGAAATGTTTTTCAAATGACCTGTTTCGTGTCGGTAGAATGTATGCTAAACGACTGATTTCGCTTCGGTGGTCTATTCATTTTCCCATGTATTCCTATGGGGTTTTAGGAGTTTTAAATTATCGTTTTCGTGTCGGTCAATTGTAACCCAAATGATGAAAAACGTTTCGATGGTTTTTACTTCTAACACGAAATGCGTTGTGAATGATGCTTTTTTCAATACCGTTTTACGTTTTCCACAAATTTTTGATTACGAGGTTGATAATTTTGATTAATATACTACGTATAAGGTTAATGTTTCGGTCTAATGATATGTTGTATCTCTGCTATCTCTACAAAAACATAACTTGTTGAGACTTGTCCGGATAATGCCCTCGGGGCAACCACCTGGAATCAATTAAATGTTTGGTGGTAGGATGGGCCACAAAGCAATAATCACTCTAAACACAAATTCCATTCATAGCAATACAAATGGTACGTTCACCACCCCAAAGCCCTTAAGATACGTCTGAACGTGTTTACTTTAAAATAAAAAAACAGATGGGGATAAAGGTTTACCCTCGCCCCCCTTGTAATGTCATAAAACCTGGTGGGTGGTCCAATTAAAGAAAGGACAAAATAAATTCCATTGATAACAATACAACTGGTTCGACCACGCCCTTCCAAAAGCCATTACGACACGTCTGAACGTGTTTACATATAACTAAAAAAACAGATTGGGATAAATTCTTTTGTTATGAACCATGTTCGACATCCTGTAGCGCTATTTTCTACTACTAGCGGTCTAGCGAAACCTAGCGTTGACATTAGTACCTACTACTACCAAGAGCAAATGTTTAGAGGGTGTGAGTTAATCAGGAGACGTTAAATCCGTACCAAGAGTCAATATTTATTCAATAAACAAAACACAGTTCTACTATTCATACTGTTCCACAAAACTACTACTATTATTAATTAACTACCATTATTAATTAACTACTATTATTAATTAACTACTATTATTAATTAACTACTATTATTAATTGACTGATTATTAAACTATTGGCCATTACCCTAAACTACTACAACTACTAATATATCGACTACTACAATAAAGTTATATACATTTTACAATTTACCCCCAAAATGAAACATGCAGCATGCACTCTCGACAATGTCATAAATACTAAGCGCGATATCTATCTCGTCTATTTACAAGTATACACACTAGCGGTATTGTCGAAAGTTCTCATCACTGTGTTGACGGGCGGTGGCTTCGGTCGTTGCGATATCGAGAGGAATCGTCGAACTCAGGGAGTGCCAATTTAGGGATTGGATGGCGTTGTAAAAAAGAGTGAAGAGAGAGAGAGAATGTCTGGCGAGGAACGGGGTCTATCCTCCCGTCGGCACCTTCTTAGCTCGCGGCCAGCGCAGGGTCATTCTGGTTGCCTCGGAGAGTCAGGAACTTAGCGTCTCGGGATCATCCAAGTCTCGGAGCTGATCAGGATCTCGAAAACTGGTGATCTCCTTTGGTGTTCGGCTCTCATGCTCAGATACCTCTTTTTAGCGATGTACCCCGGTTTTATGCCATGGAATTTGCACCACCAATGCTGCTGACCTATCACTGGTCAGCATTCTGGTCCCATGGTCACACACGTGAGGGGTTTCACCCCTTCCACGATTCGGGTACCCAATCACTTGTGATTTTCAACGATGACGTCCTAAATCACACTCCCTGATTGACGCGTACGGGTTACACGTATACACGCATCTTTGCTACTACTAAAGTTGGTTGACCGGAGCACGTTGGGATGCTTTCCCAAGAACTCGCTATCTATTCTTTTCATCAACATTTATAGCGAGCGCCGCGCACAAGATAAATTACCTTGACATTGGTCGCTACTGACTATGGTCGAGTTTTAGCTAAAAGCATGCACATACATTGACAATTATTTTATACACTTGGGATTGACTCTGGGTACGGTAGCTTTTTCTAAAGAAAGGAAGTTGCAAACAACAAAGAGGGATAGGGATGGCGCCGACTCTATGGCGTCGACGTCTAAGTTTGACGAGAGAAGGGTTAACCTCAAAGGCTGGGCGTTTTGGCGCTAGACCACCGTCTCAATTGTTTGTGTTATGGTAGGTAGAATAGGTAGATACTATCATCTGCCCCCTTATAAGACCTAAACGACCGCCAGTGTGTCGCCATTTAATTGGAACCATTTCCAATAACTCTCCACATGGCGTCCTAACTCAAAGCCCAGAAGCCTATAACCCAAAAGTAGACTGGTAACGACAATATTTCGTTACACTCCCCCCTCCTTAGCGCCGAACGACCTCGAGAGGCTGGGAAGCACCAACCCAAAAAAAATTTTTGCATGGAAAGTAACACTAATTATGAAGAGATATACATATTTACAGATTATACAGGGCTTAGGCGAATCTATCAATCACGAAGGGTCCTTCCCACCCTTTGGCCAACTTCGCGGAAAACATCTCACCGGCTGACGATTGGTAGTGGGTCTTCTTTAGCACTATGTCTCCCTCCTCAAATTCAAACTTTCTTTTCTTTTTATTGTAAAGGACAGCGTTCTTCTCTTGAGCTACTACTAGATTTTCCTGTGCTGCCTTAATCGCGTTCGAAATTATATCTGCTCTGCGAAGGGGATCTACGGACTCGCAGGCCTTTGAGATTTGGGTATTGTCAACATTCATTATGGGTGGTTCTCTAATTTCCCTACCAAAGTTTAAAAATGATGGCGTGTAGCCAGTAGATTCATTTTTAGAGGAACGGAGAGCCATAACAAACTGTTGCAATCCCTCATCCCAGTATTAATGACTCTCCTTGACATAGCATTTGAGCATCATGCCCAAATTTCTATTCGCTCTCTCCGTTTGGTTGGATTGATGCGAATACAAAGACGTAAAGCGTTGTTTAATGTCAAAGAGTTCGCAAACTTCACGCATTAGGCTACCGACAAACTGAGGACCTGAATCTGATACTATCCTTTTTGGTACGCCGAAGCGGGAGAACACCTGATTTACTAAAATTGTCGCGATGTTTTTAGCTGTTGCCTTCTTCAAAGGAAACGCTTCTACCCATTTGGTTGCATAATCCAAAACTACTAGAATTTGGCTATTTCCCTTTTTACTTCGGGGATATTAACCTTTTAAATCGATCCCAATTACTTCCCATGGTTGGGACGGTTCCGCAGATTTCATAAAACCGGCTGGTTTTATTGGTGGGGACTTGTGTTCCTGACAAATTTTACAGGATTTGACGAAACTACAAACATCTTTCGTCATACCTTCCCACGTATAATATTTGCGAATTCTTTCCATTGTTTTACTATTTCCCTGATGACCAGACGATGGTATATCGTGGCAAGCGGACATTACAACTTTGACTAGGTTTTTGGGGACTACTATACAAAAGGATTTTGACCCGAGGCTTTTACTACTATTGTCGCCGTTTGGGGTACTACTACTATCTGAATCGACAATCCCTTGACGTTTACTACTATTTTCGCCATTAGGGGCACCACTATTCAAATCTCCCGGTTGACCTACTATTGGAGTAACGTTTCTATAAACGATTCCGTCAACTAATTTACAGGAGGGTGCTACTCTTTTCACCCAATTTCCTATGTTGTCGTTAGTGCCAGTTGAACCTTCCTCCAGAAAGAACAAAAGACGGCTAATTCTACTATCTGACCGCTGCTCGTCAATTATCAATTCTCTATCTAGGATAATCGCGTCCGACTCGGGAGTGACAAACTCCACCGAGGCTACTATGTTTTCAGTCTCAGGTTCATTGGACTCTGGTATTCTAGACAGCGCGTCTGCTACTATGTTATTTTTACCGGGAATGTATACTATTTTAAAGTCAAAAGGTTGAAGTCTAGTACTCCACCTCGTGAACTTACCGGTAGGATCCTTCGCGCTTTTCAACCACTCGAGCGACTTATGGTCCGTAATAACTTCAAAGTGTGCGCCCTCTAGGTAAACTCTAAACTTTTCGGTGATAGCCCAAATAATGGCTAAACACCCTCTTTCTGTCGCGGAAAGTTTTCTTTGCGCCGCGTCTAACGTTTTACTGGCGTACTGGACCACCCTATCTTTCCCATCTATTTTTTGAGTTAACAATGCACCAAGACCGACTCCTGAAGCGTCAGTGTACAAACGGAATGGGAGCTTAAAATTCGGAGAGGCAATAATAAGGGCGGTTGTCAATTTCTCCTTGAGGGTTTCGAACGCCTTCTGTTGTTCCGGTCCCCACTGCCAACTTACGTTTTCATGTGTTAAGTGAAATAAAGGGGTAGCTATGTCAGCGAACTTTTGAATAAAGCGTCCGAGAAAGCGTCTATAGAAACCCGCCATTCCCAAAAATCTTCGCAACTGTCTGACAGTACGCGGTAGGGGGTAATCTTTTATCGCGCTGATCTTTGCGGGGTCTACCTCTATACCTTCCTTAGACACTAAGTGGCCTAAAATATGCGCCTTCTTTCTACAAAATTGAGTTTTTGACGATTTGACTGTTAAGCCGTCATCTTTTAAAATGGTTAACACTGCTTCTAGATTTAAGTGTTGTTCGAATGTATCAGACACTATGTACAAATCGTCAAAATAATCAAATACGCCCTCCTTTGCTAGGGAACCAAACAAGTTTTTAACTAACCTTTGAAAGGTCGCGGGTCCATTGGAAAGCCCAAACATCATGACCTTGGGTCGATAAATCCCACTATGGGTTACAAAGGAGCACGTATCACGACTTTTCTCATTAAGGGGCTCCTGCCAATACCCTGATCTCATATCTAAAACCGTGATATATTCTGGCGCTTTTACTGATTCCAAAATATCCTCTATTCTAGGCAGTGGATATGAATCCTTACGAGTTACTGCATTTACTTTACGATAATCAATAACTAACCGGTATTTTCCATCACTTTTACCTACTACTAACGTTGGGGCGCACCACGGACTACTACATGGTTCTATCAACCCCATGTCTAACATTTCCTTCACAATTCCATCTATTATTTCCCTCTTGTGCGGGGAGAATCTATATGGAGGACACGCTATTGGCATACTATCGCCCGTGTTAACAAAATGCTCAGCGGATTTTGTTAGACCTGGTTTTGAGGAAAATACACTTTTAAATTTGTAAATGAGCGCTCTTAATCTATCACGTTTTTCCCCGTCTATGGGTGCTTCTCCCAGCGCCTGGTTAATCGCTTCAGAATCAAAATCCTCATCTTCGAATAAATTGCATTCGCCAAGATTATAATTAATTCCGCAATTATGGAAGTCATACCAGGCGGTGGGGTTAACGTCCCAACACCAACTCAACTGACCGTAGCTTACTGTCATGCCTGATCGTTTTAGAAAATCTAAACCGATAATACAGGGATACGCCAGGCCATCGAGTACGATCGCCTCATGTGTCAGAGTTCTACCTGGGAGTTCCAGAAGAACGCTTATTATTTCTGTAGCTAACATTGATTTCTTATTAGCTACTTTAAGTTTAATTTTACAGGGGCTACTAATGAATCCTAATTGCTCTAAGCTACTACTAATATTTCTATCAATTAAGGTAGCGGAACTTCCTGAATCCAGTAAGGCTATGGTGGGAATTCCGGCTACTTTTATTTCAATTAAACAACGTTGTTTACTACTATCGTCTGACACATGATTGCAATCTATGGCGAAGGGGCTAATTCTGCTAACTTCATCTACTTTCTTTGGGGGGGCACTCTGGACCCGCCCCCTTGTACGTTTCCCGATTCCCTATTAGGACAGAAACGTTGTATGTGTCCCTTTTCATTGCATTTTGAACAGGTGATAGTCGGGAAGTCGGGCAGTTAGGGGTTTTGTGACCCTCCTTGTTACAATTGAGACATCTTAAAACGAAACGATTCTCACTGCTAACATTTTGGCTAGCCCCCTGATTAAGGTTACCGTGGAAATGACGTCTCTTGGAATGGTGTCTCTTTGGGTGGTCCCTACCGTTACTACTATTTCCTTCAGGATTCCCCTCTTCTCGCGTCGAACCCCCGCCTATTCCTCGCGAGAGTTCTACTTTCACAGCGGCTTCTAGAAGGTCGCTAATGGTGGCGAAAGATTTGGTGGTTTAAAAGGTTTTAAATCCTTTCGCATGTTACGAAAAACGGATTCTACCTGTCGATCGGGGGGTAGGGTGTTCTGCATTTGAAGAAGGATGCCTCGCATGCTATTTTTGTAGTCTCTTACTCCCTCACCGTTATTTTGCTTTCTATTTATCAATTTCTCGTTCAGTACCGAGTCGTTTATTTGATAAGCAAATTCTTTTTTCATTTTAGCCTGTAAATCACTAAAATCCAAGGGTTTGGTGGGCAGTGCTTGCCACCAATCTAAAGCTGGGCCGATAAACATTTGTGGTACCCAGGTCTGAATAAAAAGAGCGTCGCCCATCCCCAATGTTTCTCTAATCTGCCTAATCTTGACTAGAAAATCTTTTGTGCTCATTTCATCCGGTTTCCCTGAGAAAACGGGCGAATTTATCTTTGGCATCCTGTATTGATGCGTACTGGATGCGGCCATGGCTGAATGGTTACTACCAGGAGTTAATAAAGGGTTCCCCACAGAGCTATTGCTACCGGTTCCTACTACCAAAGGAATATTTTGACTATTCGGAGCTACTATTTGAGGAATAGTTTGGTTTTGGTGAACCAAAGCTGGTTGACTACTCTGAGTCGAAGGGGGTTGACTATTTACCCCCCAAGGAAGGAGCACCAAGTTGTGTGGCAGCCTGCTGGGCTTGTATTATTAACTGCAATTGCGCACTTAAATTCGCTATTTGTGCCTGAAGGGCTACTATGGTTTGACGGGATACAAGTGACATATTTAGTGACGGTGTGGGATTAATTACCGAAGTGATCGGGGCGGTACCGAGACTGGAAGTAGGTGTTACGACAACACCTGCACTAGTTTGTGCTACTAAACTAGAGCTTGCTACTATATTTTGACCACTAGATGGAGCTATTATATTTTGACCACTAGATGGAGCTATTATATTTTGACCACTAGATGGAGCTATTATATTTTGACCACTAGATGGAGCTATTACAATTGGAATAGGTGCGGGCGGGGGAACCACGCTACTACTAGTTACGATCGCGCCAGCCATTGAGTTTCCTAACGCTCCCTGGCTAAGGCTACCTCACACCAAAACACCACTAGATCCGTTTAACGCGTTTGGGTCTGTACTCATGTTTCTACTACTATATCTATTCTGTGCCCTCACAGCTCTACCTATAGCTTGTGATTCTTAAACGACTTAATGCAATCAGAACAGCTAGAACAAAGGCCCAATTGCGGCTTACATGTTGAATGGTCCACCCGATCCTCCTTCATGAATTAATCCACTACACAACACATACCTCCTAAAAGCATACTTTTAAATTCTGAAGAGTTATCGGAAATCTCCGTACTAGTTTGACTGGCATAGGGAGATTATCCCGGCTGGGCCCCCAAAATGTAGCGCTATTTTCTACTACTAGCGGTCTAGCGAAACCTAGCGTTGACATTAGTACCTACTACTACTAAGAGCAAATGTTTAGAGGGTGTGAGTAAATCAGGAGACGTTAAATCCGTACCAAGAGTCAATATTTATTCGATAAACAAAACACAGTTCTACTATTCATACTGTTCCACAAAACTACTACTATTATTAATTAACTACCATTATTAATTAACTACTATTATTAATTAACTACTATTATTAATTAACTACTATTATTAATTGACTGATTATTAAACTATTGGCCATTACCCTAAACTACTACAACTACTAATATATCGACTACTACAATAAAGTTATTTACATTTTACAATTTACCCTCAAAATGAAACATGCAGCATGCACTCTCGACCAATGTCATAAATACTAAGCGCGATATCTAACTCGTCTTTTTACAAGTATACACACTCGCGGTTTTGTCAAAAGTACTCATCACTGTGTTGACGGGCGGTGGCTTCGGTCGTTACGATATCGAGAGGAATCGTCGAACTCAGGGAGTGCCAATTTAGGGATTGGATGGCGTTGTAAAAAAGAGTGAAGAGAGAGAGAGAATGTCTGGCGAGGAACGGGGTCTATCCTCCCGTCGGCACCTTCTTAGCTCGCGGCCAGCGCAGGGTCATTCTGGTTGCCTCGAGAGTCAGGAACTTAGCTTCTCGGGATCATCCAAGTCTCGGAGCTGATCAGGATCTCGAAAACTGGTGATCTTCTTTGGTGTTCGGCTCTCATGCTCAGATACCTCTTTTTAGCGATGTACCCCGGTTTTATGCCATGGAATTTGCACCACCAATGCTGGTGACCTATCACTGGTCAGCATTCTGGTCCCATGGTCACACACGTGAGGGGTTTCACCCCTTCCACGATTCGGGTACCCAATCACTTGTGATTTTCAACGATGACGTCCTAAATCACACTCCCTGATTGACGCGTACGGGTTACACGTATACACGCACCTTTGCTACTACTAAAGTTGGTTGACCGGAGCACGTTGGGATGCTTTCCCAAGAACTCGCTATCTATTCTTTTCATCAACATTTATAGCGAGCGCCGCGCACAAGATAAATTACCTTGACATTGGTCGCTACTGACTATGGTCGAGTTTTAGCTAAAAGCATGCACATACATTGACAATTATTTTATACACTTGGGATTGACTCTGGGTACGGTAGCTTTTTCTAAAGAAAGGAAGTTGCAAATAACAAAGAGGGATAGGGATGGCGCCGACTCTATGGCGTCGACGTCTAAGTTTGACGAGAGAAGGGTTAACCTCAAAGGCTAGGCGTTTTGGCGCTAGACCACCGTCTCAATTGTTTGTGTTATGGTAGGAAGAATAGGTAGATACTATCATCTGACCCCTTATAAGACCTAAACGACCGCCAGTGTGTCGCCATTTAATTGGAACCATTTCCAATAACTCTCCACATGGCGTCCTAACTCAAAGCCCAGAAGCCTATAACCCAAAAGTAGACTGGTAACGACAATATTTCGTTACACTCCCCCCTCCATAGCGCCGAACGACCTCGACAGGCTAGGAAGCACCAACCCAAAAAAAATTTTTGCATGGAAAGTAACACTAATTATGAAGAGATATACATATTTACAGATTATACAGGGCTTAGGCGAATCTATGCTACGGCGGTAGTCACAATTTCTGGGAGTGTACCTTTCCCATAATGTGAGGGTCACGAAATAAACTTTTCTTCTCACACAGTTCAGCCAGGCCATCAAAGGTTATTTGCGGGAACGCAAATTCATATGGAAACCACTGTCCGCTGGAGATCGAACAATTTCTGGTTTCTTTTTACGCCTTTTCTCAGGGATTTTATTCTCAGGGGGGTCAACCTTAGAATCTTTGTCTTGGTCACGCTCTGTATAGAGCTTCAGTTCCCTTAGATTAAAGGTACCCTTTAACTGTTGGCTACTATCAACAGATCTCAGTTTATAAGTGTAAGAGGAAAGTTTTTTATCAATCACGAAGGGTCCTTCCCACCCTTTGGCCAACTTCGCGGAAAACCTCTCACCGGCTGACGATTGGTAGTGGGTCTTCTTTAGCACTATGTCTCCCTCCTCAAATTCAAACTCTCTTTTCTTTTTATTGTGAAGGACAGCGTTCTTCTCTTGAGCTACTACTAGATTTTCCTGTGCTGCCTTAATCGCGTTCGAAATTATATCTGCTCTGCGAAGGGGATCTACGGACTCGCAGGCCTTTGAGATTTGGGTATTGTCAACATTCATTATGGGTGGTTCTCTAATTTCCCTACCAAAGTTTAAAAATGATGGCGTGTAGCCAGTAGATTCATTTTTAGAGGAACGGAGGGCCATAACAAACTGTTGCAATCCCTCATCCCAGTATTGATGACTCTCCTTGACATAGCATTTGAGCATCATGCCCAAATTTCTATTCGCTCTCTCCGTTTGGTTGGATTGATGCGAATACAAAGACGTAAAGCGTTGTTTAATGTCAAAGAGTTCGCAAACTTCACGCATTAGGCTACCGACAAACTGAGGACCTGAATCTGATAAGATCCTTTTTGGTACGCCGAAGCGGGAGAACACCTGATTTACTAAAATTGTCGCGATGTTTTTAGCTGTTGCCTTCTTCAAAGGAAACGCTTCTACCCATTTGGTTGCATAATCCAAAACTACTAGAATTTGGCTATTTCCCTTTTTATTTCGGGGATATTCCCCTTTTAAATCGATCCCAATTACTTCCCATGGTTGGGACGGTTCCGCAGATTTCATAAAACCGGCTGGTTTTATTGGTGGGGACTTGTGTTCCTGACAAATTTTACAGGATTTGACGAAACTACAAACATCTTTCGTCATACCTTCCCACGTATAATATTTGCGAATTCTTTCCAATGTTTTACTATTTCCCTGATGACCAGACGATGGTATATCGTCGCAAGCGGACATTACAACTTTGACTAGGTTTTTGGGGACTACTATACAAAAGGATTTTGACCCGAGGCTTTTACTACTATTGTCGCCGTTTGGGGTACTACTACTATCTGAATCGACAATCCCTTGACGTTTACTACTATTTTCGCCATTAGGGGCACCACTATTCAAATCTCCCGGTTGACCTACTATTGGAGTAACGTTTCTATAAACGATTCCGTCAACTAATTTACAGGAGGGTGCTACTCTTTTCACCCAATTTCCTATGTTGTCGTTAGTGCCAGTTGAACCTTCCTCCAGAAAGAACAAAAGACGGCTAATTCTACTATCTGACCGCTGCTCGTCAATTATCAATTCTCTATCTAGGATAATCGCGTCCGACTCGGGAGTGACTAACTCAACCGAGGCTACTATGTTTTCAGTCTCAGGTTGATTGGACTCTGGTATTCTAGACAGCGCGTCTGCTAGTATGTTATTTTTACCGGGAATGTATACTATTTTAAAGTCAAAAGGTTGAAGTCTAGTACTCCACCTCGTGAACTTACCGGTAGGATCCTTCGCGCTTTTCAACCACTCGAGCGACTTATGGTCCGTAATAACTTCAAAGTGTGCGCCCTCTAGGTAAACTCTAAACTTTTCGGTGATAGCCCATATAATGGCTAAACACTCTCTTTCTGTCGCGGAAAGTTTTCTTTGCGCAGCGTCTAACGTTTTACTGGCGTACTGGACCACCCTATCTTTCCCATCTATTTTTTGAATTAACAATGCGCCAAGACCGACTCCTGAAGCGTCAGTGTACAAACGGAATGGGAGCTTAAAATTCGGAGAGGCAATAATAGGGGCGGTTGTCAATTTCTCCTTGAGGGTTTCGAACGCCTTCTGTTGTTCCGGTCCCCACTGCCAACTTACGTTTTCATGTGTTAAGTGAAATAAAGGGGTAGCTATGTCAGCGAACTTTTGAATAAAGCGTCCGAGAAAGCGTCTATAGAAACCCGCCATTCCCAAAAATCTTCGCAACTGTCTGACAGTACGCGGTAGGGGTAATCTTTTATCGCGCTGATCTTTGCGGGGTCTACCTCTATACCTTCCTTAGACACTAAGTGGCCTAAAATATGCGCCTTCTTTCTACAAAATTGAGTTTTTGACGATTTGACTGTTAAGCCGTCATCTTTTAAGATGGTTAACACTGCTTCTAGACTATTTAAGTGTTGTTCGAATGTATCAGACACTATGTACAAATCGTCAAAATAATCAAATACGCCCTCCTTTGCTAGGGAACCAAACAAGTTTTTAACTAACCTTTGAAAGGTCGCGGGTCCATTGGAAAGCCCAAACATCATGACCTTGGGTCGATAAATCCCACTATGGGTTACGAAGGAGCACGTATCACGACTTTTCTCATTAAGGGGCACCTGCCAATACCCTGATCTCATATCTAAAACCGTGATATATTCTGACGCTTTTACTGATTCCAAAATATCCTCTATTCTAGGCAGTGGATATGAATCCTTACGAGTTACTGCATTTACTTTACGATAATCAATAACTAACCGGTATTTTCCATCACTTTTACCTACTACTAACGTTGGGGCGCACCACGGACTACTACATGGTTCTATCAACCCCATATCTAACATTTCCTTCACAATTCCATCTATTATTTCCCTCTTGTGCGGGGAGAATCTATATGGAGGACACGCTATTGGCATACTATCGCCCGTGTTAACAAAATGCTCAGCGGATTTTGTTAGACCTGGTTTTGAGGAAAATACACTTTTAAATTTGTAAATGAGCGCTCTTAATCTATCACGTTTTTCCCCGTCTATGGGTGCTTCTCCCAGCGCCTGGTTAATCGCTTCAGAATCAAAATCCTCATCTTCGAATAAATTGCATTCGGCAAGATTATAATTAATTCCGCAATTATGGAAGTCATACCAGGCGGTGGGGTTAACGTCCCAACACCAACTCAACTGACCGTAGCTTACTGTCATGCCTGATCGTTTTAGAAAATCTAAACCGAAAATACAGGGATACGCCAGGCCATCGAGTACGATCGCCTCATGTGTCAGAGTTCTTCCTGGGAGTTCCAGGGGAACGCTTATTATTTCTGTAGCTAACATTGATTTCTTATTAGCTACTTTAAGTTTAATTGCTCTAAGCTACTACTAATATTTCTATCAATTAAGGTAGCGGAACTTCCTGAATCCAGTAAGGCTATAGTGGGAATTCCGGCTACTTTTATTTCAATTAAACAACGTTGTTTACTACTATCGTCTGACACATGATTGCAATCTATGGCGAAGGGGCTAAATCTCCTAACTTCATCTACTTTCTTTGGGGGGGGCACTCTGGACCCGCCCCCTTGTACGTTTCCCGATTCCATATTAGGACAGAAACGTTGTATGTGTCCCTTTTCATTGCATTTTGAACAGGTGATAGTCGGGTAGTCGGGCAGTTAGGGGTTTTGTGACCCTCCTTGTTACAATTGAGACATCTTAAAACGAAACGATTCTCACTGCTAACATTTTGGCTAGCCACCTGATTAAGGTTGCCGTGGAAATGACGTCTCTTGGAATGGTGTGTCTTTGGGTGGTCCCTACCGTTACTACTATTTCCTTCAGGATTCCCCTCTTCTCGCGTCGAACCCCCGCCTATTCCTCGCGAGAGTTCTACTTTCACAGCGGCTTCTAGAAGGTCGCTAATGATGGCGAAAGATTTGGTGGTTTAAAAGGTTTTAAATCCTTTCGCATGTTACGAAAAACGGATTCTACCTGTCGATCGGGGGGTAGGGTGTTCTGCATTTGAAGAAGGATGCCTCGCATGCTATTTATGTAGTCTCTTACTCCTTCACCGTTATTTTGCTTTCTATTTATCAATTGCTCGTTCAGTACCGAGTCGTTTATTTGATAAGCAAATTCTTTTTTCATTTTAGCCTGTAAATCACTAAAATCCAAGGGTTTGGTTGGCAGCTTGCCACCAATCTAAAGCTGGGCCGATAAACATTTGTGGTACCCAGGTCTGAATAAAAAGAGCGTCGCCCATCCCCAATGTTTCTCTAATCTGCCTAATCTTGACTAGAAAATCTTTTGTGCTCATTTCATCCGGTTTCCCTGAGAAAACGGGCGAATTTATCTTTGGCATCCTGTATTGGTGTGTACTGGATGCGGCCATGGCTGAATGGTTACTACCAGGAGTTAATAAAGGGTTCCCCACAGAGCTATTGCTACCGGTGCCTACTACCAAAGGAATATTTTGACTATTCGGAGCTACTATTTGAGGAATAGTTTGGTTTTGGTGAACCAAAGCTAGTTGACCACTCTGAGTCGAAGGGGGTTGACTATTTACCCCCAAGGACGGAGCGCCAAGTTGTGTGGCAGCCTGCTGGGCTTGTATTATTAACTGCAATTGCGCACTTAAATTCGCTATTTGTACCTGAAGGGCTACTATGGTTTGAGGGGATACAAGTGACATATTTAGTGACGGTGTGGGATTAATTACCGAAGTGATCGGGGCGGTACCGAGACTGGAAGTAGGTGTTACGACAACACCTGCACTAGTTTGTGCTACTAAACTAGAGCTTGCTACTATATTTTGACCACTAGATGGAGCTATTATATTTTGACCACTAGATGGAGCTATTATATTTTGACCACTAGATGGAGTTATTACAATTGGAATAGGTGCGGGCGGGAGAACCACGCTACTACTAGTTACGATCGCGCCAGCCATTGAGTTTCCTAACGCTCCCTGGCTAAGGCTACCTCACACCAAAACACCACTAGATCCGTTTAACGCGTTTGGGTCTGTACTCATGTTTCTACTACTATATCTATTCTGTGCCCTCACAGCTCTACCTATAGCTTGTGATTCTTTAAACGACTTAATGCAATCAGAACAGCTAGAACAAAGGCCCAATTACGGCTTACATGTTGAATGGTCCACCCGATCCTCCTTCATGAATTAATCCACTACACAACACATACCTCCTAAAAGCATACTTTTAAATTCTGAAGAGTTATCGGAAATCTCCGTACTAGTTTGACTGGCATAGGGAGATTATCCCGGCTGGGCCCCCAAAATGTAGCGCTATTTTCTACTACTAGCGGTCTAGCGAAACCTAGCGTTGACATTAGTACCTACTACTACCAAGAGCAAATGTTTAGAGGGTGTGAGTAAATCAGGAGACGTTAAATCCGTACCAAGAGTCAATATTTATTCGATAAACAAAACGCAGTTCTACTATTCATACTGTTCCACAAAACTACTACTATTAGTAATTAACTACTACTATTAATTAACTACTATTATTAATTAACTACTATTATTAATTGACTGATTATTAAACTATTGGCCATTACCCTAAACTACTACAACTACTAATATATGGACTACTACAATAAAGTTATATACATTTTACAATTTACCCTCAAAATGAAACATGCAGCATGCACTCTCGACAATGTCATAAATACTTAGCGCGATATCTATCTCGTCTATTTACAAGTATACACACTCACGGTATTGTCAAAAGTACTCATCACTGTGTTGACGGGCGGTGGCTTCGGTCGTTGCGATATCGAGAGGAATCGTCGAACTCAGGGAGTGCCAATTTAGGGATTGGATGGCGTTGTAAAAAAGAGTGAAGAGAGACAGTGTCTGGCGAGGAACGGGGTCTATCCTCTCGTCGGCACCTGCTTAGCTCGCGGCCAGCGCAGGGTCATTCTGGTTGCCTCTGAGAGTCAGGAACTTAGCTTCTCGGGATCATCCAAGTCTCGGAGCTGATCAGGATCTCGAAAACTGGTGATCTTCTTTGGTGTTCGGCTCTCATGCTCAGATACCTCTTTTTAGCGATGTACCCCGGTTTTATGCCTTGGAATTTGCACCACCAATGCTGGTGACCTATCACTGGTCAGCATTCTGGTCCCATGGTCACACACGTTAGGGGTTTCACCCCTTCCACGATTCGGGTACCCAATCACTTGTGATTTTCAACGATGACGTCCTAAATCACACTCCCTGATTGGCGCGTACGGGTTACACGTATACACGCACCTTTGCTACTACTAAAGTTGGTTGACCGGAGCACGTTGGGATGCTTTCCCAAGAACTCGCTATCTATTCTTTTCATCAACATCTATAGCGAGCGCCGCGCACAAGATAAATTACCTTGACATTGGTCGCTACTGACTATGGTCGAGTTTTAGCTAAAAGCATGCACATACATTGACAATTATTTTATACACTTGGGATTGACTCTGGGTACGGTAGCTTTTTCTAAAGAAAGGAAGTTGCAAATAACAAAGAGGGATAGGGATGTCGCCGACTCTATGGCGTCGACGTCTAAGTTTGACGAGAGAAGGGTTAACCTCAAAGGCTAGGCGTTTTGGCGCTAGACCACCGTCTCAATTGTTTGAGTTATGGTAGGTAGAATAGGTAGATACTATCATCTGCCCCCTTATAAGACCAAAACGACCGCCAGTGTGTCGCCATTTAATTGGAACCATATCCAATAACTCTCCACATCGCGTCCTAACTCAAAGCCCTGAAGCCTATAACCCAAAAGTAGACTGGTAACGACAATATTTCGTTACAATCCCTCCTCCCCCCTTAATGTCATATAACACACACCTGGGTGCTCAAAAGGGGATTTTGTAAACTATAGAGAGTCATTTCACTTCCGAACTCTGGAGAGAAAGGTTGGTGACAAGGCTAGTAAGAAATCAAGTGTTTCTTCCGATGCACCTTACGTAATATGTAATTCTTGTTTTGGTAAAAATGTCCCTTAAAATGTGTGCTAAATAGAAATCATGTGAGACAGTCTAGCCATATTCGTGTATACTTTACTCGGAAATGTTAAGATCGGTTAGTTTTTTAGCATAATAAGTAATATTCATTAATCTGACCACGTCTCTTTCGGTATGGCCGAAAATGTTCATGAAAACCTCAAAAAACTAGGGTATGCCCCCATGCCACGTACGGGTCATCTACACTGCCCTCATTGTGCTGGGACTTTAAAAGACGTGCCTGACTGCGGCCAATTAAATTATTTCTGCACATCACGTGACTGTGCGCACTTCAGACGTTGTGTTTTAGTTCAATCTAAAAACCTTATCCGTATGTCGACCCATAAAGAGCGAAAACATCTTCTTGACGAGCGAAACTTTTGTACACTGTGCGGTGAGTTGAAATACCGGATTAAGGACTTGTGCCCGTGTTACAAATGGACAGATGATTCACCAGAGATTTAAATCAGGTACGACAGTGACTTTCGAGATGAAATAGAATTGTGGAAGCATCATAGTTCAACTTTTGCTTCATAAAAAAAAGGGTATGTTTCACTTTGCATCATAACAATGTTTGTACTTTATTCGATATTCATGTGTACTTTAGTATTATTCGTATGAAGTTCAGTGTTAATTTCTAATAAGCCACTTGTGCATGGTAAAATTGGTGTTTTTAGGTAGTATTATATAAATGCCAGTATTTTAATCAATATTAATGGGTATTTTAGTAGTAGTCAGCTATAACCTTTGCATGCATTTTATATAAATCATGTGTAATTTAGTATTGTTTGTATTAAGTTCAGCATTAGTATATAATAAGGCACTTGTGCATGGTAAAATTGGTGTTTTTAAGGTAGTATTATTCACTACGAAAAGTTACTATAGGGGGCGCTAGTGAGATATCCAAGATGGCGCGATGTCAAGGAAACAAAAACCAAGGGTGTACCTAGGTTATGCGTGTTTAACTTTTGCTTCTCTGATTATATGCTCGTAATTAAGTTAAAGTTTAACTATGGTTACTTACTGCTGCGTGTATGGGTGCAAAAACAATGGTACAATGGAGAAAATGCGGTTTCACAATTTTCCTCGCGATCCAAAGCTAGCAAAACAATGGGATGTTGCTTTAAAAATGGGAAAACGGCACACTGAATTTATGGCAGTCTGCTCCCATCATTTTGAAGAAAAAGACTATCGTCCTAAACCAATTTTTGAGCATTCAGGTAATATATATATTTAGAACTTAATAATTTATACTGTTTTTGGTGAAAGTGATATTAATTTTGTATGTTACTATTTTAGAACATTTATCATACCCACCTAGGCTTCGACCATTGGCTGTTCCTTCAGTTAATTTGCCGATTAGAAAATTTGATCGGGAAACCTATAAAGCTAGTGGGAGACTAGAACGATTGATAAAGAGGAATGCAGTGCCGCAAATGGTCAAATCCTCAACATCGGCTGAACCTACAGGTAGGCATAGATCACATCACAACTAAAGAACATCTCATTTAAATTAACTTGCATTATTAAATTTATTTTAGAGATAAATAAAGAATCAGCTCTAGTATTATCCGATGAAACAGTGCCAACAACAATAGTTCAAACGGAAGAAAGCGGAGGGGGAACGTCCAATGAAGAAAAAGCGACTTCCGAAGCAAATAATAAATCCATCATGGTGAATACCTTAGACAACCACACCTGTTATGTTAATGCTGCAAATGGAATTTTGAACTCTGCCTCCATAATATCGTTGACTGGATTGCAATGCACTGGTTTATTTGATAAAATAGTAGATATATGGAGAAAGAATTTCCCAGTCGTATTGTTATGAATGTACGCGATAGGGTATTTCTAACGTTTATGAAATTGAAACTTGGAATATCGTTATCAGCTGTTGCAGCACTTTTTGGAATTAGTAGAGTGCAAGCCTCGAATCATTTCAAACTAACTCTTACACAGTTAGTTTCTGTTCTTGAATGTGCCGTGAAATGGCTTTCAAAAGATGAAATAATGCAAGGAATGCCAAAATGTTTCGAATACTTTCGAAATACTAGAGCGGTATTGGACTGTACAGAGGTGGACGTAGAAAAACCGGCATGCCTTAAATGCAAAATTAAAACCTATTCTCACTACAAAGGTAGAAACACAACGAAGATATTAGTGGTCATCGCACCGTCTGGTGTCGTAAGCAACGCATACTGCGGTAAATGTTCTGACCAACAAGTTACTGAGGAAAGTAACTTATTAGATACATGTTTAAGTTACATTGATGGGATTATGGTGGATAAAGGTTTTGCGATAGAAAATCTTTGCAATGAGCGAGGACTAGAACTAATAAGACCACCGTTTTTGAAGAAGAAAAAACAATTTACCAAAGCAGAAGCATTGCGGAATTCGAAAATTGCAGCCGCTTGAGTGCATGTGGAACGAACAATTGGCAGAATGAGGGCCTATAATTGCTTAAATATAAAGATGCCATTTGATTTGTTGCCTTGCGCTAGTTCAATGATGATAGTAATATCTGCAGTTATTAATTTATCTACCCCAATTTTGGCTGACAATAAGTTTTAAAAGTTGCGAGTAATTGTTAATTAGCATTTTTGATTCAAAAAACTTGTAAATAATCAATTAGAACTTTAGACCTAATTATAATTTTTGACTTAAAAAATAAGTTGTAAATAATTATCAATTAGCATTTTTGACCAGACGTTTATTTTGTACTGAACTTCAGATATAATATCACAAGAACGTAATTAAAAACATTACATTTTTTTTCATTCATTCTTTCGTTTTAAAATATACAATTTAATTTTAGGAACCCGAAATTATTCACAGTAGGTAATATCACAGTTTCTTCCTCCATTTTAGGAATGAAGGAATGAAATACTTAAAATATGTAATTTGAAGGCGGGTTAAAAGAATATCAATAAATTTTTGATCGCGGGGAACATTAATAATGCAACAATCATTTTCTACCTTCGAATAAATGATAAAATAACAATTATCAAGTCCTAACACTGCTAAATTGAGTTGCACTTGGCCATAGTATTTGTGCTTGGGTTTTAGCGTTAATATTCCTTTTCCCTTCACGATGTATGGAGTTTCCTTTATGACAGCCTCTAAATTTTCCTTTTCTCCAAAAACTGGACATTTCACCTCTATTAAATTACCAGGAACAATTCCATCAGGGGAACACCCAATAAAAGGATAGGATGGGTTAATAACGAATCCAATTCTCTGAACTTTTACATTAAGTTTCTTTTCAAAAGCATCAATAGCATGTTTCTCATTTACGATGCCATACTGCGTGTTTTGGTTGCCGCTAAATTTTGACTCCAGAGTTTTTCGGATTTTCTTAGGAAAATAAGTGTAATATTCATAACAAATACTGCCAGTGAAACGCTTTTTCCTTTCCTTTATCCACAAAGGATCATTTTGAGTCTCCGTCTTTATGGCAATAGCGACAGCTTTCTCAATTGATAAACAAACTTCTTTATCATAAAATGATTTCTCGTCATCGTTTAATACGGTTAGACTAATTTCAATTTTATCACTTAAATTTAAATGAGAAAAATCTACTCGATCCATTAGGATATTGAAAAACTGAGTCATTGTTGACTTTTTGTCAGAAGATACATTTTTAACTAAAATGGAATGTTCTGTTAAAGTCTTTCCTTCATGACTCTCCTCTCGCTGTCTCTTCTTGATCCGTAAAAAGTTTTCGCTCGGTTCAATATGCTTTTGAAGAGCTGTGTCATAATTTGTACTAGCTAAGAGCGATTCTAAAATGAGCTCTTGTTTTGACTCATCAAAATGAACAATTTGATACTTAGGTGCTGCGTTGCAGCATAACTGGTCAATTGGGACACCCTTGTGCATTTCTTGCACCGATTTTTTCAATTTACCCCATACTTGTTTTACATCCGTGCATGTCTCAATTATTTTTGGCAATTGTTCTTCTCTATTTACGAGGAGCAACACGGCTATGCAATGTTTGCAAAAACCTCCACTTCCCGCTGGGCATGAACAGCTAATATCAAACTCATCATGATCACTAAGATCCAGATTAACCTTGTGAGGTTCATCAGCAATTCCAGAGGTTTGAAGAACCAACGCTTGAATGCAGTTACCAGTATTGTATGCTTTGGATTTTCCAATAACATTGCATTTGATAATATGGTTGTGTTTTAATTTTTGTTCCCCTTGTGATAAACAGTTCTTCCTTGATCCAATGTAATCCATAATTTTAACAAGAGAGAGTGAAACAGGAACTGAAATAAAACTAAATGTATCAGCAATTTGCCTAGCTCAATTACAGTCTATTGCTATGGGCAAGGCTTACATCAAAATAGGGATTGTTTGGTTGTATTTCTAAATTATAAAAGAAAAATCGGCTTACCATTATTATCTGCAGCAACCTGCATCTCATCCATTTCAAAAATATCCAGAGAATAAAATTCCAAACCGAAGAACCAGTAAAAACTGAACAGTTAAGTTTCGTGTAACCCTACCAACACGTGAAAATCTTAACAATTGTTTCCTTGAGATCAAGCTTTCAATTTTTCTCGCTAGGTTACGCTACTGAAACTTTTCCCTGCGAATATAAATGCTAGTATTTTATTCAATATTCATGTGTATTTTAGTAGTAGTCAGCAATAACTTTTGCATGTATTTTATATAAATCCCTTGTAGTATTGTATTATTATTCGAATAGAAAATCGGTATTAGTTTCTAATAAGCTACTTGTGCATGGTAAAATTGGTGTTTTTTAAGGTAGTATTATATAAATGCCAGTATTTTAATCAATATTCATGTGTATTTTAGTAGTAGTCAGCTATAACTTTTGCAGGTATTTGGTGATTTTTTAGGTAGTATTATATAAATGCCAGTATTTAATCAAATTCATGTGTATTTTAGTAGTAGTCAGCATAACTTTTGCATGTATTTTATATAAATCACGTGTAATTTAGTATTATTCGTATAAAATTCAGTATTAGTTTCTAATAAGGCACTTGTGCATGGTAAAATTGGTGTTTTTTAAGGTAGTATTATATAAATGCCAGTATTATATTCAATATTCATGGGTATTTTAGTAGTATTCGAATGAAAAAATCTGTAGTAATATTTCTATGAAAAATCAGATTTTCGTGGTCATTAAATGTTCTAAACCTAATACAATTTCTGATTCTTCCGCCTATACAACTAGAATAACCTAGCATAAGCCAGTGTTTCAGGATCTATCATAGAATAACTTAGCATAAGCCTATGGTTCAAGAACTAGTATAGTATAAACCTACCAGGATCTACCATAGAATAACCTAGCATAAGACTATATTTTTCAGCATTTACTAAGAATAAACCTAGCAAAAGCCTATGTTTCAAGCTCTAATATAGTATAAACCTACCAGGAACTACCATAGAATATCCTAGCATAAGCATATCTTTAACGATTTACCATAGAATAAGCCTAGCATAAGCCCATCTTTTCAGGATCTACCATACCATAAGCCTAGCATAAGCCCATCCCTACAGGTATCAGCGACGTGACGTCATCAAAAATTAGTGCTGACGCCATCAAGAAAACCGCCACCAGGTTATTCTACCTATAAATAAAAAGCCGACGGGGATAAATTCCATTCGTTACGCTTTAGCCACGCCTCCTGATTAAAATACTGGCAGTTACTTTCATCCTAGTAACTGTATTTCTAGTTGAATTTGCATTTTGGTATTTTAAAAATATTACTTTAATCTCGGGTAACGCGACAAAAATATCTTAAACATGTAGAGACTTGTCAGGATAATGCCTACGGGGCAAACACCTGGAATCAATTAAATGTTTCGTGGTGGGAAGAGTCACCAACTAAAAAAGCAATAAATCAAAAAAATAAATTCCATTCATAACAATACAAGTGTTTCAACCACGCCCCTAAAAGCCCTCGCGTCTGAACGAGTTTAGTATAAATAAAAAGCCGATGGAATGTCTTAACACGTTTGAGTGAGTCATAAATCACTCTAAATACAGATTCCATTGATAACAATACAAATGGTTTAGCCACGCCCCCTTTTAAGGTCCTAAACCACATGGAATGTAGCCCATAAAGGGCAATAAAAAAAAGCATCAGTCAATATACCCTCAGGGTAATTATCAACCCCGCACTCAAGAAAATCACGCGATAAAGATTATTCAGTTGCCACCTTTGAAGCCGTAAAGACCTGTCGTAAGAATGTCCACCAAAGTAGGAGATTACCGCGTGAACGCCCGCGCTAGACTAGGGGCTGAATGCTCGGCGGTGTTCGGGGTCAATGGTTACGAGCCAAGCCTACTTTTGACAAAAAAGGATGGAACCATTGTTACAATCTCGGAAGACGTGTTGAAGGATGATCTATTCAGCGACTGGGGTAATTATCGTTACTTAAACTTGAAAATAAAAATAACCGTTATGGAGGGGAAAATAGTATTCGAGGATGGCAGCGTATTCACTCTAACAAAGGCCGAGGCAGGGAAACTGAACGAGAAATTTAGTTTTATGAGATTTCACTTCAAGCTTTTAAACGATCAATCCGAAGTTATTAAATGCATGTACGAAGCTATTATAAAACGCATGAATGATATATATCAAAAATATTATGTAAGTCGCGGTACTATGTCTCACAATGATTACGACCGTGTAAAAAATTTCCTAGCAACGTGTATAGTTCCTTCGAGCATTTTAGAAGATTTT
This sequence comes from Phalangium opilio, assembly GCF_054372755.1. NCBI lineage: Eukaryota > Metazoa > Arthropoda > Arachnida > Opiliones > Phalangiidae > Phalangium > Phalangium opilio. The sequence continues at coordinate 1,360,380 of NW_028324148.1, read as the reverse complement.
TGTAACTTAGTTCGTGACAAAAACTTGACGCGTTAACTACAATTATATAATTTATTCTACATTTGCTTAAATAACGACGCGTACATTCGCGAATTAATTGGAATCGATTGTGTTCATTAAAAGTTTTTGACTAAAATCTGATTCATAATAATAATAAGCCTAGAATAACCTAGCATAAGCCTATCGTTCAGAATCTACCATAGCTAGTGCTTAAAATTATGAACTGTTTCTTCTTTTATGACATCTGATTGCGATATCTTTCCCGCAAAATCGTCAACAGTTCATTGAACGTCGTATTTACTTTCAGTTATTAAATCTGATCCGATAAGGTGACCATTTTCATCCGACCTAGCGCTATCTGAACGATTTCTAATCTTATATCTGTTCAGATATCTTTATAATTTTACAGATATCCGTGTTTAACTTTATACACTGATTATATATACAACCATTCCAGTACACATGAAGACCTTCAATTATCTAGTCAAGACAGAGATACAGAGATTCGTGTAATTTTAGAAGCGGGAATAGAGAACAGGGTACTTTTTGCGTGCGTAAAAGTCCACGACACCCTTCCTCGAGATGGGGGGGGGGGTTATGAAAGAAGAGGCTGGTCATTGTGGCGGAGGTAAAAAGCAACGATGTATTTTTGGCCGTCACCGTCAGCAACGTCATCAAAATGTAGTTTAAGTGAGCCTGTTAGATAATTTAAAATTTTCGTTACGAATTGAAGGGATTGGATCTATGAGTCGCACTGAAGTAAATACTAACCGTTCTTCATTCCTGCTAATAAAATTACACGGATTCCTGGTCAAGACTAGTCACTGTGTTTTGATAAATCATAGCCCCTCCCTCTGGCGCGATAAGTTCTTTCTATCTTTAACAAATAGGTGGAACAAATTACAATGGCAACCATTGTTGTGATTTTGAATAAATTGGTGCCACACAAATAATTGCCCGCTTCTAAGGACAAGTATTACCTCGTACCTAGTGATGTGAAATTATCATATATTTTAAAAACGGTAATTTACTCCGTAAATTACTGATTCAAATTTTGCGAAAACCAAAATTGCAGTTCATCACCAAATTTGGTAATTTAAATTTTACGAGCTTACAGTAAATGAAATTTCAACAACGTTGAATTGTGAGAACTAAATAAGGTTCTTTACATGATTTTGCGGCAGCCGTGGCCTTTCTAATCCGATCTTTAACTAAAGATTTTTAGTTCTGGCTGGCGCCTGGCAACTCCATTTGGAAGTAAATACAGTAATAGTTGATCATTTAAATATAAAATGAACATTTAACGCGTAATGAGCCCTTGACCCAAATAAAAGAGCACTAGCATGTGCGTGTGACTACTCGGTCCGGCTTTCAAGTAAACACCATTTCAGTGACTAACAATATGAGGATGTGTCAACCACTATTTTAAGCTAGAACAGCCGCATGAACGAAAGGGGTATAGAGGAAAACGGGACTCCGAAGTAAGAGAGGACATTTTTTAGTCTCAGGAAGGCTAGTACACTTGGTTTCACTCCCAGAACACAAAAATTTCAAAAATGTTTCATAATTCTTACCATTATAAAATTACGAAAATTTGGTAAATTACCACCGGTAGTTTACGGACGGTAAATTACTGACTCACATCTCTACTAGTACCAAGTCAATTGTTTGGGAAAATAAACTGTACTGCTTCCCTCGACATCCAACCTACAAAAAGCATCCAATTTGCCTGGATTTTTTTTAAGTATATGCGTTATAAATACATTTGAAACGTATAAATTCTTAAAAGGTATTAATCCGAAACTACGACCGATGCCACAGATATTTGTTTCAAATGTCTACGATCTGGTTTTTATCTCAGATATGATTTGATCCGAATGTGTATCTGAAAAAAGGCATCTGATCTGAACAGAAAACGGTCCTCAACTGCTTAACTGATAGCTGAAGTCAAGCAAACATATTTGATCTGTTCGGATCACAAATCAGATAACTGTGTTCGGTTTAAAGCACTAACCATAGCATAAGCCTACAATAGCACAAGCCTATCCCTACAGGTATCAGCCACGTGACGTCATCAAAAATTAACCGTGACGTCATCAAGAAAACCACCACCAGGTGGCGCAACAATGAACAACATGTACCACCAAGGACGCTAAAATATGCCCCAAAACATCCACCACCATGGACGCAACACTTCAAATTTCCCGTCAACAACACCGCGTGACGTCATCAATTCCCCCCTTCTCCACCCCCCCCCCCCCCAACACCATCACGTGACGTCATCAATCCCCCCTAAAGGGTGAAGGTATAAACCCAAAAAATTTGCCCCCCCCCTGAAAGGGGGGAAAGAAGGGGGGTAAAATTTTTGGGTTTATACCGTCACCCCTACTCTCTCGAGTGTACTATAGAATAGAATAGAATAGATTTTTAATGTGGATCAAAACAATACAGAGGTATCAGCTAGTTGAGCCACACGAGTCAAGTTTGCGAATGGTAAAATAATTAAAATACAAGAAAAGAAAAATCTGTAAGAGTCAAAGTCGAGTCGAGTCGAAGGATTATATTAAATTGTTATTAGGAACTGCGACTGACATGTAAAATGGTCATTTAAGACCTGATAAAATAATTTTATTATTTTGCAATTTTGTAATAGTATTGAGGTCATTTTGAAAGCCAAATTTGTTATAATTGTCCATCAGTCTATTAATAGTTCGTAAGGTTTTAGTTCTAATATAGAATAGGTTTCTGCGTCTTGACCATAAGTTGGTTGTGTTTAAGTTTAGGCATTCTAAAAGCTCTGTACAAATTATCTTATAAGTGAATAGTCTATGTAAAAATTTTATATCGATTTTGACAAGGGTAACGCGGGCGGAGTTTAGACCCAGGGATGAAAGGTTATTGTAATAATCATCGGAGAGCTTATGATTGCTAAAACATTTGTATAGGTGAGTAAATTTGCGAAACACAGTCTCAATTTTACCGATATTAGTAGCACAAGTGTCGTTGTAGATCACTGAACCGTACGTTAAGACAGATTTGACTAGTGTGTTAAACAGAGTAAGAAAGCAGTGTTTCGAACGTAGTAAGCGTGTGATGCGATAGGAGGCGCCCAATATCCTTTTTGCCTTGGCAACTGTTTGAGTGATATGCTCTTGATACAGTAACTTTCTGTCGAAGTGAACACCTAGGTCCTTGACAGTGTCGACGCGACTAAGTGGAACGCCGTCTATGGTGTAGTTAAAGGAAATTGTTGTGAGTTTTTTAGTGTAGGTCATGACAACGGTTTTTTCGGCGTTAATCGGAATATTATTTTTGGTACACCATGAATGGAGGGAATCTAGATCCCGTTGTAAGGAAGTGCAGTCGGATATAGTTCGAATGTTTTGTGCAAGTTTATGATCGTCGGCCAACTGAAGTACTTTGGCGTTCTTAACGCCAGATAGGATGTCATAAATATATACGTTAAACAACAAGGGGCCCAGGGATGAGCCCTGGGGAACTCCGCATTTGACACCGAAGTGAACGTTCGTCAACTCATTGTTACATTTGATGTAATTAACACGGTTGGATAAGTAATCCTTGCACCAGCGCAAGATGGAACCGGAAAGACCATGGTACTCCAATTTCTGGATAAGACGGGGGTGCGATACCCTGTCAAAGGCTTTGGATAGGTCTATATATATACAGTGTCAACTTGGCCGCGGTTAGTGACCAAGGGATCAACATAGTTAACGAATGACATAAGGTTCGTTTCGACGGAGCGGCCTTTTACGAAACCGTGCTGGCTTTCGGGTATATGGGGTTTAAACCAATTGTAGAGATGACGTTCCATAGTGAAGTCAAAGACCATGGCGAGAGACGTCAGGACGGATATTGGTCGATAGTTCTTCGGGTCACCTTTGAAACCTTTCTTATGTATGGGTGATAATATGGCCGTTTTCCAGGCGGCTGGAAATACCCCAGAGGACAATAATAGATTGAAGATGAAGGAAAGTGGTTTGATTAGAAGGTCGCTGCAGCCTTTAAGTAGAAAATTGGGTATGCCGTCATACCCCGATGATGTGTTAGGTTTGAGTTTTTTAATGGATCGAGTAACGTCGTCATCGGTTATATGAAGTTTAAAGAAGTTATTCACTAGGGGATTGTCACTGATAGGTGTATCAGTTGTGCATGTGTCGATGGCGACGTTGGAAAAGATATTAGCGAATTCTTGCGCGATTAAATTGTTATCGGTAAGTGTCGTGTCGTTTTTAACTAACGTAATCGTTTGACGTTGATTTTTCCTTCGGCGGTTGACATATTCCCAAAATACCTTAGGGTTTCTACTGACAGAGCCCGATATGTGGTTAGTGTAAGTTGATTTGTCGCGATAGATTAGGCGTTTGGTTAAGGTACGTTGAAGTCGAAAGTTGATGGTCGCAGCGCTGCCAGGCGAGAGCTTCATTTTGCGGTGAAGATATTTTTTCTTTTTAAGAGCTTTAATGGTGTCTTCGGCAAACCAGTGTGGATAGGCCTGGGTGGTTTTATTACTCGGCACGCGAGAGGCTTTAATAGTTTTTTTGGGAACGGCATGGTCCAGAGCGGATAGTAATTTTTGTGTGAAAATATCGACGCAATCATTCACATCAGTACTGGAGTATAAGTAGAACCAGTCCAAAGAAGCGACGAACTGGTAAAGACTAAGATAGTCACCTTTTTTATAATCGTAGGGTGTGCCAGGGGTTTTAAGAGCGTAATCGAGGTTGCCATAATATGTGATGCAGAATGCGGGATGATACGGGTCTATATTGACTACAGGGCAGCAGCTTTCGACAGTTGTACTATAATTATTAACCAGACATAGATCTAGAAGATTACCCTGTATATTTTTTACATTATAAATTTGGAATAAGTTGAAATGATTTAAAAAGTCAATAAGGAATTCAGCCTTTTGTTTGGTATAGAAGGCGCAACGATTGACAGAAAACTGCGGCCAGTCAACCTTGGCAACGTTAAAGTCGCCCAAAAATATTAAGTCGCCATCAAAAGACGATAGTTTAGACTTTAAAAATGTTGCTAATTGTTCGTATTTAATGACGGGTGTATTGGGGCACAAGTATATGTTCCCCAGTAAAAGTTTACGATTATCAGGTAAGAAAAATTCGAGCCAAACAGCTTCGTAGTCTAATTCTAAGTCAGTCCTTCTAAGACACTTTAAGTCACGTGAAATCGCGATGAGTGCACCACCGCCGTGCGTGTCTCTGTCAGATCTATGTACGATATAGGTATTGGGAAATAGTTCGGTATCGAAGTCACCGGGACTCAGGAATGTTTCGGTGAAACAGTAAATAGGAAAATTAAAGGAAATAACACTTTCAAAAATATCGTCGGCCTTTGTCTTTGTGCCTCGAGTATTTTGGTAAAATATTTTTAGGTTGTTATTCATTCTTTGGGTTGTTGAGACTGGTCGAGATTTAAAGGTTCAGATTTGTATATTTGGTCGTCTTTTAACCAACCATAAAATTCCGAGAATACGCAATCCTTCGGGAAATTATTGGCGTCGTTAAGTTTATCGAATTCATCAGCAATACATGTTACATGGAAAGACGCGAAGCTGGGGTGTTTGGTTTTCATTCTGGTACAGGTAATGGTGGTAAGATCAGTGTCAGTTTCAATATAGGTCTTAAGCTCCTCGTTCGTTACGTTATTTGGCAATCTGGATATAAATAGTGCTTTTTTACGCAAATTAGGTCGAACGATGGCTTTTATGGTGTCCGAGTTTTTCCCGCCAGTGAGAAAGACTTTCGTTTTCTTATGAATAGGTTTAGTTGAAGGGCCTGAGTGAGTAAGTGGATCACGTGTACGGACTAGAGGTGCAAACATATTACTATGGAGTAACCGATTATTTAGCAATGGTGGTGGTAGTAAGGGTCCCATATTTTTTTTAACATCGCTGAGTAATTTTGATGCCCCTTATTTTTTACGGGAATGAAGCCTTCCGGGTCGACTGAGTCAATATTTTTATCGATAATCGGAAAGATAGCGTCGGAAACATCACGGTTTTTTGAACGAACTGCGTTAGAGAGTTCAATGTTTTGGGATTCAATAATCGATAATTTATCGTTAATTGTAATATTTACGGTTTTTAAGTAGCGTATTTCGCGTTGAAGTTCTTGTAGTAAAGAAATTAAAAATTTAAGAGGTCCGTTAGGCATACTGTTTTCATTATTCAAATGAGATTCGAGATCGTCTGAGTCGACCGAGTTGATAGAGGTATTACCATCGCGGTCAGTGTCTTGAGTGGTAGGTGCACTAGGCGCCTTTGGTGTATGAATTATAGAGGTGTCCGTCCTTTCACGTTTGCAAGAATCACAAGTGAATAAACTCACGTCATTATTGTAGATCAATGGTAACTCGTCGGGCAGAATATTACAGCATGAGCTGTGGAAGACTTTATCACATATTTTGCAAGGCAGGAACATTTGATTACTCTTTATATTAAGGGCACAAAAGTTGCAGGGGCTTGGTTTGGTTTTTAGAGTAGTCCTTTTGTCTTTTATCTTGAGTTTATCGTTAGTTGATTTCTTCTTGGTATTGTCACCCATTGTAAGTCCAGTTACCGGTAAGCAAACTAAGCCTAGACCGAGGCCCGAGGCCGATAGCGCTAACCCGTAAAATCGTTAAAAAATCGTTAAAACCGTTTAAAAGGCGGGAGCGGAAAAAGACTGCGACCGTCTCTCACGAATGCTATTTTAATATTATACAAAGACTAGTTTAATAAAAGCGCATAAATGTAGGTCAAATAAAAAGCAATCATATTTTCGATTCAGAGTGAAACTATATAGGCCTATCCAGGGATATATGTAAATTTATCGTCAAAGATCAGTGCTGCAACCTTTCACCCCAGGCGTTTAATTTATTAACGCCACCTATCATATTAACTAAACAGTAATTTCGTGCCGCACATCCCAATTTAGTTTAATTCGTTGGTGATTGCTCTAAATTGAAAGAGTTCAACGTATTGTAACAGCCACTTCTTAAGGTAATGATATGTAACATGTTGTAATGTCGAGTAATGTATATATTGTCATGTAAATGATGTGCTTGAAACCTTTGTATGAAAACAAATTGTAATTGCATTTTGTATTTAACGTCTAATCTTTCCCTGTTTCCATGTTGTTACTCACCTTGATAATATAGGGTTTTCCGCGAACCAGAACTACCTAAGCTTAATTAAGGCATAATTATTACATTACCTGAATGGCACCCAGAGATGTCTGTGTCAGTGTCAGTGGTTTTTGTTTCTCCGTTTATTTCTCGAGCTAGGACAATGATGGCCATAGAGCTCCAAATGATAATGGAATGAATTGACAACAAAATTAAAATGAACCAGTACAAACTAAAACAAGAGATAAAGAGTTATATAAGTGGGCCGCGTTGAGAAATGAAGGTTATGACTAAAGTGACCATTTATTTTTTACCCCAAACCGGGACGGCTTGGAAACACTAGAAACAAACTAAAATTCGGATTGAAGTAAACACAACTAAGATTTTTCTAAGGGTTGATATAGTCTTTCTTATATTTTTCTGAAGCACAGATTTATTTATGGAGGTCTGGTGATGATTTTAAGCAGGGGCGCCGATCATTGTTTTTCTCAGGGGGGCTGGGGCCCAAGGCAACACCAGGGAGCTTAGCCAAAAATTTTAATTCCTAATAGAAAATATGAATTATGATATTATTGAACAGAAAGTGTGTTTTTATAGGAAATATAGTACTGTAAACCTATTTTAGCTTAAACTATGTAGAAAAATCTCAAAAAAACTAATCGGATTTTACTTTGAAAAGCAAAGCCTATTGAAAATATTATGTTTAAAAATTCAGAGCGAGGGAAGCGAGCTCCGCAATTTCGCTGTCTATAAATTTGATCTCGATGAAAGAGCTAAATTTTGATAAACTTGGCGCTTAACTAACTCTTTTGAAGGTTGTCGTTAAATACGCATTTGCGTTTAGGCATTTTGAATAAAAGAAGACTCACTCGTCACTAGAAAAACTACACAAGTCACCTTGACATTGTTCACAGATTTGAAAAAATATTTAGCAGAATACATAATTATATATACCGCGCGATAATCAAAACTGGGACAATTTCCAGAAAACGGGACTTTTTAGTGTCCCGAGGCATTCTTCTGGGACACCGGGACAAAGTTTAACAAACCGGGACGTATGGTCACTTTAGTTATGACTGGGGGTCGAAATGCAAACGTGCAATTTCAATTTACTTCTTAATTGAGTGGCTTAACGAAGTTTTTTGTCTTGTGAAACAGCCCCCCGTAAAACTGTGGGGGGGGGAAATAAAACGCAGCCATTGAGTCGAGGGTTGCGTCTTTGATTCCGAAAGGATGTCGATGGAAGGCTTTCCGAATGCCTTCGATTTCGGTGCATCTAAGTTTGGGGTATCTGTCCCTAAAATGTAAATACTTATTTTGTCATCATATAACAAACCATGACGGATATGGGTCAAATTCTGTAACGTTTTCAGTGAGTTATCATGTAACAATGTATGTTAATCAGTTGTGGGCTAATCCTGAAACATCGCTTTTACATTTTTCAGAATATACAAATTCACTCCCGTGACCTTAAGTTTACGTGAATAAAAGGCCTTCGAAGTTTCATCAGCTATACATTTTGTTGTGTAAATTAGGGTAAAATTATCCAGCTATGCAAATAAAGTAGTATATCGCGTGTGTTTAGCTCAAATTGCATCATTGATGACGAAATAATTGCTATTTCCAAACTTAAATCAGTTCACTGCAAGCGAAGCTGGCTACTAGAACCAAGACTCTTCGATGCGATTAATCATTGCAGATCAAATGATTCACCAGAAGCTTTCTTTTTAACTCGGTAAAGTAAAGCTCTTGGTTATAAACCTAATGAAATGTTCAAACTCGAAGAGGGAAAACCCGTATTTAGGGGTCAATCCTATTTATTTATCCATTCAAGTCTTTTTACAAAAGTATAATTGTTTTACGAATTATTCGAACCTGTATAAAAAACATTAATACGACTGATTCTCTTTACGTATCACACGATTACAAACATATCGTAAGATAATGGGTTTCCAGCTGGTTTGATTGAATTTCAAGAATATCGCAATAAAAAACTCTCTTATCAGAAATGATGTAATATGTTTAAGTTAACATTTACAAGGTAGTGCATGCGGAAGATTCACTGAACACAGTTGTTTAGGCCTACCTTTCAGATAATGTTGTGATATTGTCTCCATTTTTTTTCCCCCCTTAAAAAATAATTTGACCTAATGTTTGGCCTATTGACGCTACGCGATCTACAGATACTCTAGAATGTGTGTTTCAGTATGAATATCTATATCCGCGGTCACTCACGTTGTTCGTGGTGAGTTTTTATGTCATCAGCAACAGTCGGGCATTGTCGAACGCGGTGAAATGTCTTCCTCCACGGTTATAGTAGCTACGGGTTCTAGTACTGAGAAATCCCAGCAATTAGATGATATTATTACTTCACTCTCAACTGAAGTGATATTACGAAAGAATGATATATTTATCGATAAGTTTCTACGAGGAAAATTTGGTTCTGGTAATCTGAACAACCATTACCAGTACATAGATAACATAGTCGAAAATGGGAGTGTTACATCGAAGGTGGCCCTCCAATGTAATCACTGTATGAAAAAGCTGCACTCCTCTGTAGCCGCCAACTTCAAGCGACACATTGAGGTATGTGTTTTTACTTATGACGTGCTTGTTTTTACAAAGTTTTGAAAATCAATATAGAGGGTGTTGCAAAAAGGGTAGCTGTATCGCACAACTGTGGGTTCTATGATTGTTTTGAAGTCCAAAACATTCTACGGGATTTTGCCCTAAGGGATACAGTTTAGCAGTTATGATTGGGGTATTTTACGCATAGATAAATTATTAATTACTCAGTTGTTAATATCATAGGTATGAAATAAATTTTACAGAAAAATGGGTGCGCGCTTGTGTGAATTGGTATTGCAAAGGCGCCCCAGTTGTTTTTTTAGAGATTATATTTTAATTGCCCCTTAAAGCAAAGCGCGGGTCCAGTGGATCACCTACTAGTTGACTTTCCTTACGAACTCCAGTTTTGACTTGGCGAAGGTGGAAGACATTTGTGGGCGAGATTTATAAGTGCACTTATAAATCCCGCCCACTAGCCTTCGCCAAGCTAAACCCTGAGTTCAGGAGGAAAGTTAACTTTTAGGGGATCCACTAGACCCGCGCTTTGCTCTAAGGGACATTTAAAATCATAGACTATTTTCGGCTAATAATCGCCATAGATTCCACAGTTTCTCGATACAAGTACCCTTTTTGAATCACTCTTTATAAAGTTCGTATCACCCATTGCATAGTCATTTAAGGTAAATTACAATATTCGGTTTTTTAAGGAACTTTGTGATTTAATTTTTAATATTATAAATCTGACTTTAAATCTGCTTAAATTACATTATCATTTTTAGACTAAACACCAGGAGTCCAAGAATAACGACTTTTTAATAACTACGGCTATTTCTAAGCGAAAATTAGAAGAAGACTTTCTCAGCACTTGCATATTGCCAAAGAAGAAAGTCAAGCAAGTGGACATACGTTCTAATGCACAAGATGTATTAAAGGAACTTTTAGTCGACCTCATAACTGTTGATGGAGTACCATTTAGTGTTGTAGAAGGTTGGGGATTCAGGCGACTGATGACATATTTAGCTCCACATTTAAATCCTGTTAGCCGCAGGACGCTAGTTCGTGAACTTGAAACTCGAGTGTTAAACATTAAACCGAAATTAAAGGACTTAATCAATGAGGCCGATAAAAAGTCTGCACATTTAACCTTGGATATATGGTCCAGTAATCGAAGGGAGCCTGTACTTGGTGTGAGATGCCAATTCACCGACAGCGATTGGATTCTTCGAAATTGTCTTGTAGCTTTTATCCATTTTCCTGAAAAGCATTCAGGAGAAAACATTCTTCAAAAACTCCTGAGTATTTTGCAAACTAACGATCTTGATCCGCGTCAGGTATTTATTTATCTACAGTTATATAATAAACCTAAGTGCTGTTTCATCGTCTGACTCCGTTCCATTGGACACTTTTAGAAAAGTTACGATTTCCCCACAACGAGTTTTTGTATCTTCTTTTTACAGCGTATTTTCTCCAGTTTACAACGGAAGGTATAGCTCCCTAGATTTCCCCAGTTCGAATTTTTGTAGCTCTATTTTACAGATCATGGGTCCGATTTACTTTAGCAACACGAACCCGTTGTGGGTGCAGCTTTATATCTGTAAACATATCTTTCCATTTACTAATACCCTTCCAGTAGCTATAAGAACCCTCATTCTATTTTCTTTCTTCATTGCATAAGGATTACATTTGTTGGGCTTTTGCAAAGTTTTCATTCCGACAGTTACACCCTATTCAGACAAGGCTTGAAAATTGGGTTTCATAAACCGTGTGGTGAACGTTTCACGCTCAAACTAGGCATTAAGAATTAGCGAAGTCTCGCGACAAACTTTGACATGCTTGACCGAAATTTGGGTTGAATTGGTTTTTTAGGTTTAGTCTCCGGAGACAGGAAAGCAGACTCAACCTACAAACAGAGTCGGGAAAGATATCAAAGTTCGTCGCTAGACTTTGGTGGCTTCTTAAGCCCATTTTCACTTTAGCTAAACTTTGTTGAATATCTTTTCCGTAAGAATGTTTAACCGCAGTTTATGAAACAAACTTGTCTTTATTAAGACCGGTTTTAACACCTCTTCTGAAGAGGATATTAGGGTGTGTTTCTAAATATATTTGTTACCAGCATTCCAAATGTTTCCATGAAATACCGACGTTTAATAAGTATAGTTAAGACAATTCATTACGATTAGATCTCATCCGTTTGTGCGGACAACGCAACTAATATAACAAAAGCGTTGAATATGTTTGAACTATTTGCCGAAGACTGGTTGCCATGTCATGATGATGAAAACAGTTCCATATTTACCAACGATAGTCATGAAGGTGATCAAGATTCTGCTTGTAAGAAAGATGACACTACACAGCTGGATCAAAGTAAACGTCCTTTCTATTGGAGAAAAAAGGTTAAATTTATTTATAATTTCGTTCTTAAAACATATAGCATGGAGTCCATGGCCACTGATTTTTGGCGAAAAGGTACACCGTGATCAAACAACAATAGCCGACAAGATTAGTGAAACACAACCGAATATCGTAGTTGAAAGTCTTGCACCCAGTGAAGCTTTGAAATGGCACAGAGGAAGATGTATTGCGCACTCTCTTCAACTGTGCATAAATACCGCCATTAAACAAGAGAAGAATACTGGCAGAGCTAACAAATTGATCCAAATGACACATAAAGTAATTAACTTCTTTAGGAAATCTCCCAAATTTACCGAGGAAATGAAGAATTTAACGAACGGGCGAGATTTGCTATTTCCGGGTGCTACTCGTTGGAATAGCCTCTATTACGCAATTGAACGATTGTCAGAGGTAAGACCAGTTCTATAATATATGAAGGTGAATTTAAAACATCATTGTATTTCCTAGAGCAACATGTTGGAAGGTGTTCAACATGCGCTAGCTTTAGCGAGAAAAGAAAAAGCTTTAAGCAAAGAGATAGACAATATTTCCAACCTTTCATTCACCATGGAAGGCGAAGCAAAAGACCTCCTAACCCTTCTTAAGCCTCTCAAAGATGCAACAGTTAAATTACAAGACTCGGGTCCAACTGCATGTGATGCCATTGCGGTTCTTCTTGAAACGTTCATTCAAGTGCGACGTTGCAGTACAGAATTTTTTGTTGAACTTCAGGACCATATTTTGAAGGAGATGCCAAAAAGATTTAACGAAACGATTAAAGACGAGCATTTCATTATTGCTTCAATATTGGACCCACGACAAAAACTGATGATGTTTTCAAGTAAGCAAATACAACACATTACGAAACAGAATGAGGCTAAGAACCCTATTGACATCCTTATATATGAGAGTTTCGATTTAATAATGGACACAGAAATTACCAACTGCCTAAAACTTTTGAAAACTATAATTATATTGGGTCCAACCATGAGTAAATAATATGTTAGCTCCCTATAAGTTATTCAGGCTCCATAGGCGTAATGTATCCAGCGATTTCTTCTCATTTCGCCCGCGCGGGAAAAACATCCGAATGTTGCGCTCTCTCTTGTCGAAAAAAAATCTAGCTCGTACGGCTCCTCGACCCTGAGTCGTCGGCTGATTTTTCACCAAGGGAGTGTTTTAATCGTGAATGTTTATGTTTTAACAATTTAACATTAAATCATGGTGTTTGTGTCAGTACCGAGACAAAAAATGCAGGAACTCAATGCAATTTGCCGATATAGATAAAGAATGCTAAAGATAAGAGTTGTTATTGTGACTTGAAACCAATTATACAAGTGAGCTAAATCCGATCCATTGATCTCTTAACTGTTTTCCTAACCGAGGCTACTGAGCTCAATATTCGGCAGCTTCGGCTGCTTAAATAGCTCCGATATCATGGGCTAGCTTCCACTACACGCGCGTCCGGGGAAAAACCGGAAATAAGAGTAAATAAAATTTTCGTTCACGTGGCGGCCGCAGAGCGTCGCATATAATTGGGAAGCCGGCTGCGCGGAAGAAAACGCTAGAGTATAAAAATGAATTGCGTGAGTAACTTATAGGGAGCTAACATATTATTAACTCATGGTCCAACATTAAAGCCGCTATCACACTGGACATTATGACACCGATTTGATCCATTTTCAAAAGATCGAATAAAAATATGATTTTGCCATTAATCGGCCTTTTATAAATATCTCTTTGCGGTGTCAAAGTCTCTCGTGTAAACGCGGCTTAAGTTATTGTTCTGCAAAATACTTTAAACAATTATCTTCTAAGCTGAAGTTTAACATAATCATTTTAGGAAAGCTTTGTGCTAAGTTGTTTTTCTGTGGACCTTTGCAAAGCGTACATAATTATTTCAATTAGGAACCATTTGCCCATCTATAAAATTAGTGGAGATACGAGATATTACGTTTCGTGAAGGGACTTCACGCTTTAGACATCTCCGTAAAAAGGAACTCAGAACGGGTACAAGCCCTGGGGTAGTCCTCCATCTGTCGTCTTCTTTGAAGAGCAGCCTAACGAGTAGGGTTCCTTCACGAAACGTTATTCCTCGAATCTTTTTCAACCGTAAAGATGGGCATACGGTTGCAATTGGAACTATTAAATTATGTTTCGAATAATTAACGAAACATTCTTGCCAGATCTGAAGGGGAGTTAGTAAATGGCCATTATCACTAGCCATAAACGTACTGTCTCTTAGTTTTGTTTCATAGGGTTCTAAGTCACGATGTGTGTTTGCCCGCTATAACCCTGTTATTTACAACTTTTCCTATACCCTTTCAGCAAACCAGAGTGGATTGCGGATTATCCCGAATTTGCAACCCCTACAATGGAGGAGGCTTTGTCCATTATTAAGAAGTATATACCTCAGCGCCGTCCAACACCACATGATACTAATAATAAACCGACTGGGAGATTTAGTCTCTTAAAGGCCATTGTCGAAAACGAGCCTTGCAGCTCGTCGAAAAGGTTATCGCAACTAGATCAGTATCTGGATGCTAACATGCCTGTTCAGATGTCAAACCAAGGAAGTGCTATGACACCATTAGATTACTGGCGTTTTTACGAAACATCGTGGCCAGATCTGTCAAACATAGCCAAAAGGTTTTTAGCGACCCCCACAACTAGTAGCGACGTGGAACGTCTATTTTCAGTCGCTGGATCCTTAAAAAGAGCTAGAAGAGCTCAGCTTTCCTTGTCTCACGTCGAAAATGTTTTATTTTACAGAGAATATAAACAACTTCAGTGTCAAAAACTAGGCATACCTAATATATATCTATAAATTTGTTGTAGGTAAAAGTCGCCTAAACATATATACGCACTATTTGCTATTCCACACTTTTAATAATAATAAAAATCCGCCATTTGTAACAGTTTTCCAAAAGTTCTGTTAATTACGTGATAACTATTATAATAAAATGAAAAATTAGTTCTGAGGTATCTGCATTTATTATTTGTAACAGAATACCACAAATTTCTTCAAAGCATACCAAGAGTTACATAAAGACTAATATTCCGAAATATTTCATCAATAAATCTTCACCGCTTTGAACAGCAACTACCGTCTATTAAAGGGAGGGTGAAATGTTAAATCAAGTGATTTTTAATCGTATCTTCAATAATTTTGTTAACAAAAAAGCAGGGCGTTACGCGATTTGTCTGAGGGGAGTATTTCAAATTGTCCTTAAAATCTGAGCCTAATTTGAATTTTAAAATCATTCGGAGGTATTTCCTGAATGTTTCACTGTGCACACTGGTCTTATAATTAGAGGAAGAATCGATAAAAAATTATTTAATTGTCCACTTTACCCTTCCTTTAATGTTTCTTAACGGGCTCGCGGGACAACATCGTGTTTTAATCCACAGCATGTGGTATAAACGTACGGGAGATTAATCATCAGTTTGTGGCTGTTGCTTGTGGCGCCACCATATCGCAATAAGTTAACCCCGCAAACCTCCAAACGTAATCTTGAATTGCGACTACCTTAAATCTGTGGTCATGATGACATAATCTCAAACAATTGTCAGGACATTTTGTAATGTATCTCTACGACTAAAATGCAGCGTTTATTCTTCACGCTGAATCGTTCATCTAGCGATCTACATATCTCATATAATAGGGTGGAATGATTTATATTGATTAGTTACTTAAATATTAATTAAAATAGAAGGTAACTCGGGACGGCGAAATGCCATAAAAAGAGTTTTCAACTTAATATCTCCCACCATATTCGGAGCCCCCTGTAGAATGACAATTCGGGTGTCTGGTCACCGCAGTTGTCATGGAGTTCTGCCGAACTGTTTCTTATATGGAAGTAGTGGGGTATATTTATCGAGGTGAAATATGTTTAAATATTTATGATATGATGATAAACCCTTATAACCTTGTACCTTTATGGTCATTTGAGTTTTAGCAGTCGTTACTAAAGTTTTCGATACAATGAATATTTTGGTACAATCATAATAATACAGTTATCCACGAATTGATTGTAGTTTAAGAACATCATCATGTGTAGGTAACATAAACAATTATGAATTAACGTTTGGGATAAGCTTACGATCTTGTTCCATAAAATGAATATTTTGCCCCTTCGGAGACGGCTTTCTTACAAAGGTTTTGAAGGTTCTATAATACGAAAACAAATATGTCTATGCAAAACGTGAATCTTATAACTAAATATATACATTAATATAACTTATGAAATATCTTTAAATGGTCAAAATTTTTATAAATTCAAAACGTTCGCAAAGCAAATCGCAATACTTATAAATCGATTCATGTAAATAGAATTATTAAGATAAACTTAGGGGATATTTATGGATTGTTCGTTTCCGAGATAACGAGCATATCAGTGAACCAAGGTAGCGCAAAAATGATGCAGAAGGCATCAAGAATTTGCCCATAATTGATGTTAATATTCAAAAACTCTGGGTTCTTATCAAACCTTGAATAAAAAGCGGTGTTGTGTCGCGATTACGTTCGTTCTTCTAAGAACAACAAGATTGTCAAAGTTAACGCTTATAGTTTTTCATTTTCACGAGTGGTAACTTAACAAAAGGGTTAAGTGATCGCTGTCGTGGTAGTAAAATTTTAAATGTTTTCATCAGCACGAGCGGAAACGCGAGCCATCCACCACCAGGACACCCAAGACTAATTGCCTATTTATGCTGACCACCTCAATCGATAGTTATCACTTGTGATAACACGCTAAAAGAGCTACAGAATTTCCCCATGGCCTGAGAAATTGTTACAAACTGGAGTGTGTGCATTATGTTCTAAAAACATTGCAGGCTACCTACTTACTCCTGTCGTGCTGAACCCTATAGCTGCACCTGTCATTGAAGCCCAAGCATCAATATCAGCTGATGCAGCTTCGTTTTTTGCTAATTATGGTAAGATGGAATGTTGCTAATGTCTAGTAATGTATTGATCATGTCACTGACATTTTTTCTTACTGTTCCAGATCCAGGAGCAAGCTGCTCAGACAGCGGTCCTTCTTTTTTCAGTAAAGTGACATAGCTTGGCGTTTTCCAGATTTTGGTAAGGTGAAAAGTTGCTAATGTCTCGTAATGTATTTACCATGTCATTTACTTTTTTTCCTTAGGAATCAGACCCAGGAGCATGCTGCTCAAACAGTGTTCCTCCTCTTCTTGATGAAGGTAGTCTCAACCGCCTGCCACTTGTAAGTGTGGACTAAACATAGTTATAACAGTCGTTTTTAAAAGGTAGAAGTAAATAAAAAATATTCCCATCCTTTTATTTGAATTGGTGTATTGAAGTCTAACTTTCAAATTTTAAGATAAGAGGGTTGATTGCAGATGCTTAGTCAGATTTCCGATCAGACTTTCTACATTATCTCTGCCGTTAACTTTTCATTCTTTACTTCAGTTTTTACCTCTCCGAATGACGTATGTCACGGAGAGGTATTACACCGGCCGTGTCTGTGTGTCTGTCTGTCTGTCTGTCAGACCCCACGTGACCGCGTTCGCAGTTTGCGTATCGGAGCAAACAAATACCCGATTTCCGGAACGCGTTCGCGGTTCACGGACATTTGGCCATTCATCTACCAACACCAGTCTTTACTAACTGGCTTCTAAGGACCACAATCTGCTAGTCTTTGTCCATCCCACATGGACACTAGTCTGTACTTGCAAGCTTCCAAGAACAACCATCTTCTGTTTTTCGTCAATTTCACCTTGACACCAGCTTCTATGCACCACCATCTTCTGTTCTTCGTCAATTCCACATTGACACCAGCTTCTATGCACCACCATCTTCAGGTCTTTGTCCATTCCACATGGACGCCAGTCAGTCCATTCTGGCTTCTTTTCCTTCGTCATCGTTTGGTTTCAAGATATACGCGGCGATCGGCTAGGGTTACGAGAAACGTCTAGCCTCCCAATGGCAGGGCTTCCACCATCGGTTCACGCGAATGCGTTTTTATCTATTATTGGTTTCAAGATTTACGCAGCGATCGGCTAGGGTTACGAGAAACGTCTAGCCTCCCAATGGCAGGGCTTCCACCATCGGTTCACGCGAATGCGTTTTTATCTATTATTATAATGGAAACGAATCGTATATATATCCCAAAATTTGAAAAAAGCGGGCAAGAGGGGTACCCTTCATTTTAAACGTCAATATTAGCAAAGTTTCGAAAGATAATAGGAACAACTTTATTTTAAACGAGTTAACTATTTTTAAAGTTATTTACTGGCGATTAAAATAATTAATATCATTTATATTTAATTAATTATTTTATTAATATAACGCGAATGCGTTTTTATCTATTATTGGTTTCAAAATGTACGCAGCGATCGGCTAGGGTTACGAGTAACGTCTAGCCTCCCAATGGCAGGGCTTCCACCATCGGTTCACGCGAATGCGTTTTTATCTATTATTATAATGGAAACGAATCGTATATATATCCCAAAATTTGAAAAAAGCGGGCAAGAGGGGTACCTTTCAATTTAAACGTCAATATTAGCAAAGTTTCGAAAGATAATAGGATCAACTTTATTTTAAACGAGTTAACTATTTTTAAAGTTATTTACTGGCGATTAAAATAATTAATATCATTTATATTTAATTAATTATTTAAGATAAACTTATTTCTATGTACTGACACAAGTGAGAGTTAATATAGAACGAGTAATGAAGATTGCATCTGAATCGAAACAGTACACGCATATCAAAGTTAATATAAAGCGAGTAGGATGAAAAGATCTCTTACAAAACGATAACATTTTCTTTTTGCAGAATATTAAATGGAAATACTTAAATATTTTTCGGCATTACGATTCTTTTAGTAGTTGTGTAGCTATAAAGCTCTGTTTGATCTCAATATTCGAAGAACATCTTTTGATATTAACATTTAAAATTTGGTGTTTACTTTTTAATTCATCTTTTCTACGTTTATATATAGTATAAACGTAACTTTTAGCTTCATTAAATATTAAGGATGTTAATATTTCATCTCTCCATACGTGTTGAAACGACTGGGTCTATGAAATAAGATAACCTAGATCTTAACCATAATTGACCTTGTTTCATGTCCTCTTATAGGAGGTCTTAACGGTTCAGAGTGAGCCGGAAGTTAAATACACATTTAAGTGATAGATATTAGGTCCTCATTAAAATTATTGAGGATACGCAGGAAATTATTTAACGCTTTAAACCAAATGATCATGGCAATATCTCGTCGATTAGCACTATGTATTTCCGGTTTGTCTCATTGGCTTGCGGACCTGTGTTTGGAAAGTAAATTCGTCTCGGCTCGGAGAGGTTTATTTTGGTTTCCCAACTTGTTTCTATATTACATCCTTTCTTGCTATTGTTTCTGTGTGCAAGGCCTTCCTTTGTGTCGGATTGATAACACATGTAAACTTTCTTATAGATGAGCCACAGCCTAAGCAAAGCAGGAAAAGAGCATTACCATTTAAAGGGTGGGTGAAGAGGAAAATCAAGTGATTTTTTACCTCTCCGTGTGACGTAGTCCAGGAGAGGTTCTGTAACGGCCGTGTCTGTGTGTGTGTCTGTCTCTATGTGTGTCTGTCTGTCCGTTGTTACACCCACGTGACCGCGTTCGCAGTTTGCGTATCGGAGCAAACGGGTTCGCCATTTCCGAACTGCTTTCACAGAAACGGAAATGGCTCCTCTACTTGAGTTCTCACACCACCATCTTCTGGTCTTTGTCCATCCCACACGGACACCAGTCTGTTCTTACTGGCTTCTAATCACCACCATTTTCTGTTCTTTGTCAATCCCACATTGACACCAGTCTGCACTTACACTGGCTTCTAACACCACCATCCACTGGTCTTCCGTCTATTCCACATAGACACCAATCTGTATCATTGGCTTCTACTCGATTATCATCGTTTGGTTTTAGGATATACGCGGCGATCAGCTAGGGTTACGAGAAACGTCTAGCCTCCCTAAGGTGGGATCGCCACCAAAGGTTTTCGCAATTGCGCTTTTTCCTTACTATTTAATCTATACGAAACAGTCTTACAATCCCTCCATAAAGGGCTGTACGTCATGATCATATTCATAGATCTATCAAAGGCCTTTGACACTGTCAAACATGAACTTCTCTTAAAAGACATGGAATCCAGCGGCATTGGTGGTACTGCTCTGGCTTGGCTAACATCTTACTTGCAAAATAGGGAGCAAGTTTTATACCATAATGAACACCAGTCGTCAAAAATGAAAATCAAGCACGGAGTCCCTCAGGGCAGCGTCTTAGGGCCGCTCCTTTTTAATATCTATACGTCTAGACTTCATACTGCTCTAACCAGTTCTACATCCAACGAGTACGCAGACGACACTGCCTTGATCTCAGCACACAAGGATCTCCAGCAACTAATCAGAAACGCTGAAGTTGACCTCTCCAATTTAAAATCAAAACTAAACCAAAAAGGTCTGATCCTCAACGAAAATAAAACAAAGTTCATGATACTCTCCCCGAACCGGAGATTAAGAGAGTCGGCCGATGACATCTTAGAGCTATGCAATGGTACAATGAAAAGAACCACAGTGTACAAATACTTGGGATTGTGGATAGATGAGCGACTAACCTGGACCAACCATGTAGACTACGTGACGAAAAAAGTCAATTCGCGTCTCTGGACTTTAAGACCTCTACAACAATTCCTTGACATAAATACTACACGGATTGTATTCAACGCCTGCATACAACCTCTAATAAGTTATGGCAACGTCTTCTACCAGAATACTAATAAAACCAACATGGCAAGACTGGACTCCCTCTCCACTAGGTGTGCAAAATTTATAAGCAAAGCAAGCAAATACTCCTCGGCCACGGACGCGAAACGAACGGCTAATATTGCCTCCCCATTATACAACTACCATCTTGACTTACTGACGCTTATGTACAAAATAAAATATAGACTGTCCCCCGAAACAACTCTTGATTGGTTCACTGAGAACGACAATATAGAAAGAACAAGAGGAAACACTACCAATTTTACAAACGAAGCTTTTGACTCCAACTTCAGAGACAAAAGTGTTAAATTTCGAGGCATAAAGGTCTGGAACAACCAACCATACCAACTCAAAACCCAACAAACCCTCCAGAAATACAAACTAGAAGTCCAAAAATATATCAATAATACGCTTTTACTTTAATTATACTTGAATGTTACACTTGAATTTTATCTACCATAATAGTATTTTATTTTATTTATTTTAATTTAAAATCGACCGGACATCATTGTAAATAAGATCTAATTCTTAATGATTGCTCCAATAAAAAGCCTTTTATTATTATTATTATTATTATAATGGAAACGAATCGTATATATACCCCAAATTTGAAAAAAGCGGGCAAGAGGGGTACCCTTCACTTTAAACGTCAATATTAGCAAAGTTTGAGAAGATAATAGGTATAACTTTATTTTAAACGATTTAACTATTATTAATGTTAATTATTGAAGATTAAAATAATTAAAAATAATTATATTTATTTAAATATTAAAGATAAACCTCTCGTGCAAAGAGAGAGATTATCATTGCCTCCTATATCTATCAAGGCCCGTGCATTGTGATATATTTCCTTCATTGCCTCCTATATCTATCAAGGCCCGTGCATTGTGATATATTTCATTCATTGCCTCCTATATCTATCAAGGCCCGTGCATTGTGATATATTTCATTCATTGCCTCCTATATCTATCAAGGCCCGTGCATTGCGATATATTTTTCAAAGCAACAACAAAAATGGGAAACCCCAACTCAGAAACATAATAACGTTTTCATTGGATACTTAAGTTTATATAATCTTCTTGACACGGAGAGGTAAAATTTTGGTTTTCCCAACTTGTTATCGATTCTATTACTAAAATTAATACCTGTTTGCATAATAAAAAGTTCAGGCAATATCTCTAAAGTTTTTAAAAAACAAAATAAATGCCGATTTTCAAATTTTTTTGAATAATTTTACCTAACCCCCCACGACCAATCACAAGGCGCCCTCTATCGGACGCATTCAACAGGTCGAAAAGTTCACGCTAGTCGCACCTTTTCCGTATCGTCTGTGATCTGTCTGCCTCTGTTGAGTGTTGACAAGTTCGTAGTAAACGAGTTGTTTACTTTTGAACTTTTGACTGCGTTTTACATAAAAAATATCTAATTGACTAATTTCTGGTAAGTTTTTACGTCCGTGAACGCCATTTATTCTAAATTATATGATAATAATCACATAATCGTCGAATTTTTCACGAAAAAGTGCTAACGAATTCTCCAGTGGCCAAGGCTTAGTGTAAATATGCCTGCTTTTTGCCAACAACACTTGCATCCTTTATAGTTTATGCTGCTAAAATTATGGGGGAAATATTTGCAATGTGTAGGCAACACATCAGGGAAATATTTTGGAAAATATATCGGTTATTCTTTCTAAAGAACCTATAATACGGATATAATAATCTAGAAAGGCAAAAGGAACAATATTTTCAATGTTATGCAATGGGGGTTTTGGAGGCGTTAAGTTGGTGTCTTATGACCTTATCCCCCATGAAGTCTTGAACATAATTTAGGGTATGGAACCACTAACTGAAGATTTGGGTGTCCTACCATATGCTTTTGAGCCGTTATTGATTGACCACCCAGAGTTTTTGGTTAATAGCGATGATGATAGTGAAAACGATGAAAATGACTAAAATATTGATCTTGGTAATGCACAGCAACGTGTGGGCAACACAAACTGGTTGGTTGTACGTTAGTTTCGCTTCATGGATTTGAAAATTCATTTGTTTCATTTTAGGTGTATTTGTAACCATTGTATCCCAATGGATACAGTACATGAAAGTTTGTGATTTCGGAAAATGGTCAAGGTGACAGAGTTAACACCGGATTTGGAATGCGTAGTGGATTGGAGAAAATTTAAAGTGAATTGTTTAGATTTAGATGTGGTTGGGCCAGCCTACTACGCGTATGTAGACGACACTAGTGACGAAAATGAGAATAACATTCCTGAGTAGGCATTCAGCTTTCTAATAAGATAGGCAAACCACTGCGAGGATTTTGTTGTTTCAAACGACTCGAAAACTAAGCCTGATGACAATTTTATTTTTAGGCGTTATAGATCTGTTGCTTATCGGCAGTTTGTCAGGATTGTTTTTAAGTGCTTAGGCCGCAAGCGACGCACCCCTATCCCTAGCTGTGCCATTGCAAAAATTCGGGAAACATGGCCCTCAGAAGATTTTTGTGGGTTCAAATATCCTAGGATAAACAATTAAAACTTTTCTTTCATTTTCTTTTTAAACAAAGTATTTTATTAACACAAGTTTGTCTCCTTTTATGTTTTAATAAAAATTTGGAAAAAAATAAGTAAATCATTATTTTTGAAATCGTGTTCTGAATTTTGCAACTAAGTCAGCTTTGCTGACATCCTTCTAATACAAAGATAATATAGTTGCTACAACTGAAGGAGAACTGACCAAATGACTTGCCACTGGCAGGGTAACAGCTTGTTCATAAGCCATATCCATTCATTGTTGGGCATATTCTGCAAGTGCAATAGCTTCGTATACACACTGACAACTTGAGAAACACAGAAGTTCAATTTACCATAGGTGCTTTCCTCTAAGACTTTTTTCACCGTAGGAGGACGAGCTTTAGCTTTCGCATAGCTTATGCAATAAGGTTCGTCTCCTTCAGCTGTTACAGCTTGTTTTTTTTGCCCATTTTCGTTGTAATGAAGCGCAGCAAGACATACCCTGTTTTTCAAAATTATCTTCACATTTATATATACTTGGCACCTAAAAATAATTGGGAGGAGACAAACCTTGACCACATGAAATCTTTTGTAAAATGATACATTTTAGGGCAGAAAGAATTCAGCACAGAGTGAAATACTTCCACCGAGTATGTCTGATATTTGCTGGAAAGCTGATAAATAGATGCAAGTGTGTATGGAGAATTTATGACTTTGCTGAGCTCGTCAAATAATTTAGTTCCTAAATAAGGAAAAGAAAAACATTTAGGTTTGTCAACATGATGCTTGTATTAGAACTTCTCACCTCTTGAAAGCCATACTCTCGTTTCTTGCTCTACAATTAGCCCATGCAAACATTTTGGGTATTCTTCGTCATGGCCTTCGTGAACATTAGTAATGTGTTTAAGTAGAGAGGTCCACTTAGCCTTTCTTTCTTCTTTGGTCGTCGATGTTGCCCCCTCCCCAATAAACATGATTACTAATTGCAGGTATCCACCAATTTATGGCATTGTATTTTTTCACTTTCCCAATTGCAACTAATTTCTTCTTTACGTCTAAACATAAACCAAATAGTTATTCTCTAAATATAAAGCGTTGCTACACTTCTTTCCCAAATCAATTCTTTAATAACAAAACTCGCAGGTTTTTAAGTTTTGCATTATCTCTTACTTTTGGCACAGTGCCAGTTGTCAAATTCATGCACAATTTCAGGGTGCATGTTTCTCAAAAAAGCAATTACTCCCTGATTACGGTCGGAGACAATTTTGGCAACGCCAATGATAATGTTAAAGAAAAATTACAAGCCTCTTTTCAAACCCTCGAGTTCCATATGGTTCGAAGCAGTTACGTCAGTTGACTGAAATACCAGAGATTGTAATTGAATAAAAATTCAATAAAAGTAACCAGGTATTTTAGTACTTGAACGAGTTCAATATGAACTATTTTGTTGGTTTCTGCATCCATGAACGTATATGTCCCATACTTATTAGAAAAACCAGGGCTATCAGTACTCCCATCACCACACAAGGTGTATTTATTCGAAGGATCTGATAGGAGCATTTTTTCTTGTTCGCTGACCCACAGCTTTGATACAATTTATTTTAAATGAGCTCTAACTTTCTGCGAATATCCAAGCAATACCTTTTCAATTATAGGATGAAACATCCGTTGATAAACAAAATACATTCTGGATGAGAAAACTCTAATATTTAAATTTTTAAAAACTCGCAGAAACTTGGAAGGTATTTCACCGGAAAAAGACATAGATGCTGCCAGAAGGTAATTTCCCCAAGCAGTTAATCCGAATCTTGGTTGGCATTCCCAATTGTCTACATGACCAGCTAAGCATTTAGATGTGATTGTCAAGCATGTTCCCGATACCTTTCTAGCCAAATGGGTGATGGGGTTTTGGCAATCTGGTCTTCGACAAATTTTAAATAAGAGAACCAATTGCGAGAGGAAAACCAGATATTTATCCTCTAAATGGGGCTTGTTCTCAGGAATAGTCCCCTCTTCATACCTAATCCAATAAAAGTATAGAATTAAAATAAACAGTCCATCCCCCCCTAATCATCGGATGTAAAGCTAGTATGAACTATGAACTAACTCGTCTTCTGAATCTATATCTTCACTTTCTTGAGTGCCACAAAATCTAGGACCGTATGATGAACTTGAATCTATCCCCAAAGCTTCAGTAGATGATGAAGAACCTATAGACTCTGGCACGGGTTCCTCAATATCGCAATAATCCTCATCGTCGGAAACAGGATTTAAAACACAATCTTGTTCAGCAGAAGACTTCTGACGTTGTGTCTTAGATTTGATCTTTTTCAACTAATAGGTCATGGAAAGTTTCAGCAATTGTGAGTATTACCATAACTAATATCAGAAAAAAACATTTGGCTTTCCATAATTACCTGTGAAATTTTTGAGGAAGCGTCTGTTGTTTTTTTAATCCCAGACGTTCCAACATTTGCATCAGTTTCTCGATTAATATCCATATTAGTAAGATTTTGTACTTTTCGAGCTGATATGGGTCCCCAAACACTTCGAACTGCATTTCTTTTCAAAGTTTTTCGAACTTCACTTGAACCATACGAACTTGGAGTGAAATGCCTTGAGAACACTGTTAATTTATTCCTGGGAACCCAGTCTTCACTTTTATTCAGTGAATTACACCACAATTGTCGTATATCAGGATTTTTTGGAACACTATGAAAATTAATGCCATTCCCTTGAGTATTTTCCGCTGTATTGGGACAACCGAGTACTGCGCAAATTTCCCCTGGCCTTCTGATATATTGAGCGATAAACCTAGACTTTTGGAGAATTATGGTCACTTCGAGAATTCGTTAGCATTTTTTCGTGAAATATTCGACGATTATGTGATTATTATCAGATAATTTCGAAACAATGGCGTTCACGGACGTAAAACCTTACCAGAAATTAGTCAATTAGATATTTTTGATGTAAAACGCAGTCAAAAGTATAAAACTAAACAACTCGTTTATTACGAACTTGTCAACACTCAACAGAAGCAGACAGACGGTACGGAAAAGGCGCGACTCGCGTGAACTTTTCGACCTGTTGAATGCGTCCGATAGAGGGCGCCTTGTGATTGGTCGTGGGGAGTTAGGTAAAATTTTTTAAAAAAAAGGCGAAAATCTCTTATTTTGTTTTTTAAAAACTTTAGAGATATTGCTTGAACTTTTTACTATGCAAACAGGTATTAATTTTAGTAATAGAATCGATAAAAAATCACTTGATTTTCCTCTTCACCCACCCTTTAAGGAAAGGCTTGTACTTGCCGCAAATGAATGTTTGGAGGAAGAGCAGAAAATAGAGGAGGCTTTAGCCTTGTTCGCGTCCGCTTTACAAGCAATGCCCGACTTTGACAGGGCTAGCAAGAAAATGAGAGACTTAGGCTGGAGAATGAAAGGTTTAGGCTCGAAACCGAAAGGATTCAAGCAAATAACATGGCTCAAGCGTAAAGACAGACGACAAAGGGCGGGTTCCTGAATCAAGAGTATTTTTTACGGCATGCTCAAGCGAAGCATTTAACGCTTCTATAAATTTGCCAAGAACGTTTTTCGTGGCGTTATTTTATCAGCTTATGTTCAAGTAGACGTGAACTCCTTTCGTTCTTAAATATTGTATTCTTCAATATCAATTAATAGTACCCATCTTTGGTATTTCATGAACTTCTTTCCCCTCATTTTAATCCATGGTTTATTTATCATTCACTCTTTCACATTATCATTGTAAACTAGCTGTTGCCCGCGCCGTCGCTCGCGTGTAATAAGAACTTCTATCAAAATGAGATAAAGAATGGGTAGATTTTATTGATGACTAATACTTTTGTAGCACCCTAGGAGCAATGGCACTCGGCCTTGCCTTTCAGCTCATCGGGACATTTTCATTACTTTTCACGCGGACATTATTCCATAAAAAAGGTTTTTTTTATATTCTGGCTGCCATTTAAAAAGACGGCAACAAAAAAAAAACCAGAAAGACCATTCAGCCCGTCTATCGGTTAAAGGAAACCTGTACTAAATATTTGCGAAATCTGTTCAAACGCGCCGACTTTGCTGCATAGAGAAGATTTTTTACATTTCTGGGCGCCATTTATTAAGATGGCGGCGCATTGGAAAAATCTTTCTTAGTACGCGCCTACTACTTATGAGTAACGTTCCTGCAAATTTTCAGCCTTGTAGGGCAAGCGCTTTGGGCTGGGCGTTGATTATCAGTCAGTCAGGATTTATATGGATAGATTACTAAATTATTATTATCTACATGCTCAGTTTGGCGTGTACCAATTTTGGTGTCTTGTCAAATTGTGAGGTAGGGTATTCTACAGGGCCGGTAGGCCCTTGTAGATATGACTTGACACCCTTCCGTAATGTTAAAGGAAAATTCACAGTTTTTAGGGTTAGCGTTCCATAGAAAAAGCATTAAAAAAATTTCGGTTTTCAAGGCAATTGTGACAGGCCATACGGAAAAACTATAGCGAAGTTAGTTTTTGGAATACTTCTAAATTAACAAGCATTTCTTAAATGAGAAACTTACATGATTTGATTTTTAATTAATGAATTCTAATTTTTGTAATTTAACTAATTAAGATAGTACGTCAAAAATTACTTTTGGGTCAGAAGTCAGCCTAACCTTATAGCACGCTTAAAGCTAATTTTTCATTTCTTTCTCGTTGAGAACTTGAAGGGCCTAGGTTTGTGGGTTACGTTGACATATTGCAAATGTTGGCTTTCTTGCTCATTTTCCTAATTTCTTAGCAGTAGACGCTATTAAAATACTTTGGCATTTCATCCGAGCTTGAGCCCCTTTATATGTATTTTCTAATTAACTGTAGCACCCTTAATAAGAAATACGTCGTTATCAGGTCGAATTTTCGTCTAGAAAAGTAATTCAGGTAAATAATTACAGTTAATAGAGGTTTTTATATCATTTAAAGTAGCTTTTCGACGTTCTTTACGGCCAAGGCTTAAGTTGTATAGACTAATGGCACCCCATGTTATTTCCCCATAGAGCTTAATGCAGTCGAACGCAGAGGGCTGCCATTACCCTATTTTAGTTACTCTATGTAATTATAGTCTCATATTGTGTCTTTCCTCTTTAAAGATTATTAAAAAGGCTGATTTCCGGCTCTCATTTGTTTTGGAATCCTTTATATAGTCTGCTCAATTTTATGCTAGAAACATAGCCTAACCGGGTTAGCCCTAGGTTTTTTATGCTGTATTTACCGTGTGCGCTTCCAATGTGATGTAAAAAATGGCATACCTATTCAAATTATTACCGTGTTGAAATAAAGATAGTGCTTTTCACCCTGTGAAAAGATGGAAAACTTCAAAATACTACTGGTAAGATGACAAAAAGTTTAATATGTTTTCCCTACGTCAGTTAAAAGAGTCGTGGTGTTTACGTTAACGCAGTTTAACTATTTGTTACGAACAGTGGATTTTGTTAATTCATAAATATAAGTAACAGTGGTGCTGATTAATCCAGGATGACAGTGTCGTTATGTAATTTAATTAGTCAAATAATTTCCATGTTTACATCAGCGCAGATTTTTCCAACGTAACCACGTCAGCAACGGAGGGTTACGTTGTTGGCTATCTCCACAGATCACATTGCCGTTTGTTTATTTGTCTAAATTGCTATGAATTGTTTAGGTATTTAATTTAATTACTGTTATTGAAGCCAAAGTTGCTAAACTATAGAATCACATCATTCATTAACATATGTTAAAGATGATCTTTATGTTACCGCAAATTTAGCACGTGGTATGATAAAAATTGAACACATTGTGTTGGCAATTGAGGTGATTTGAAACTCATTTTATAAGCTAAATCAACACTGCCAAACCTCAATCCTTCATTAATTTCAACTAAATTAAGTATAATTAACGTGAATTTAAACATGAAATATACATATTTGGATAAGAACTCGAGTAACTTTGAAATAAAATACTTAATTAAGATTAAAACTGCACAAGCTGTTAGTATAGCCCCATGTTTTCTATCTCATACTTAGTTAATTTAAATTATCTTTAAAGTAAATTAATAGGCGTGAAATTCGAAAGTTTAAGGTAAAATAAGATTTAAAACCCACTAAAAATTGCAATTAAGGTTAAGTATATATTGAAAGTCATTTATAACCTAAATTTACACTACCGAAACACAAACCTACGTTAATTTTATATCAATTAAATATAATTAACGTGAAATTAAACCAAAAATATTCATTACTTGTATTAAAAGCTCAAATAACTTTTAAATAAACTGTTTAATTAAGATTGAAACTACCCAAGCCGTTGGTAAATCCCAATGTTTTCTATTTCACACTTCAGTTAATTTCAACTATGTTTAAAGTACATTAATTGGCGCGAAATTCAAAAGTTTAGGGTAAAATAATGACTGTGGCAAAAATGTTAAACTGCACAAAACGTTCCAATTAGGGTAAAAAATTCCAATAAATTATACTTTTAAGCTTAATCGACTCTCCCGAACTGCGCTCAAATTAAGATTAAAACAACACAAGTTTTTCGCACAGCCACAGATGTTTCCTATTTCACTTTCGAATTAATTTAATTCATCATTAAAATACATCAAAAGCGCATACATATTTTAGAGTAATTGCAATTAAAGTTAATATTTCATTGAAACTTGTATTATAAACTAAATCCACACTAGATAAACTGTTAAATTAAACTTAATCAAGTATAATTAATGTGAAACTAACCCAAAACACGAATGTTTTTGGTAAATTCATGGATACCTTATAATTAAACTAACAAATTATAATTAAAACTACACTTATCTTTCACTCAGCCTCCATTTTCCTGTTTAATTCTTACACTTAAAAAATTGTTATTTAAAATCATTTTTCCAATATTGAAAAGAGAGCTATTGAAAAGGCGCGAAATTTAAAAGCTTTTTGGGGGGGGGGTACAGTATGTGTGCATTTTTAACAGGAGTATTGTTACAATTGTAACACTACAGACCTTGTATTTCTAATGGAACCGGCAATACCGCAACGCTGAGCCCAAAAACCAGGATGGTAATTGTTTGGACCTATCGGGTGAGGACATTGGAGCACCAAAAACATCCCGCGGTGTCACTTGTTGCGACCTACATCACTTTAAATCCCATGACCTGCTCAATCTGACAATCTTTGAAAACTCAACTTTGAGGTACTTTCGGTCCCTTTGGATATACAGGGTCTTCAGTGTAGGAGCTAAGTAGTAGAATTACAGTAGTTAGTCTCGTTTCCTAGCAAAATGCCAACCTATTCCAACCAGGACAAATTGGACAGGATGTTTATTTTGGGTGAAGCCTGAAGGTCGCAGTAACGTTCAACTAAAGGCAGTGCTTTATGCCGAACGGTTTCCACACCGACAACATTTGGTGCGAAGCACCTTTTCCGACATTGGCAAGCACCTTCGTGATAGCGGTAGTGCAAGATCGTGAACGTAGAAGAGACTGTATAGTCTGTAATGAGGATAGAGATTTTGACATCGTAGCACGTTTTGAAGCCAATTCATGCTAATAGTAGAGCGGTGGAACAAGAAGTTGCACTAAGTCATTCTACTGTTTGTGCCAGTTTACAAGGGCATTACTACCGGCATTATCATACCCCCCTAAATCAAGCCTTAACGGACGAGGATTTCCCAAGACGGCAATACCATTAGTCTTACCATGCGTCATGAGTTTACTGTTTGCAAATGTATTGCAAGACATGGACAGTCGTCTGGAAGAGTGCCTAAACCACAATGGTAGAAACGTCGAATATTTACGTTGAGGTGTTTACCAAACAGTTAAGAGGTTGTAATTTGAGGCCCACGTTCTAAGAGTAATCGTAGGACAGTGCTTTAAAATATTTTGTTGCATTCTCCAGTATTCTTTTTGTACCTTGTCACTCGTTGTCACTTTCATACAATAAAACATGAATTCTAAACATTTATTTACACCCTGTATAATTTAGTATGACATCACCCGTTGGCAGTATTGGGGGTTGTACATAAAGGAAGATGTTTGTCTGATCTCGACACCACTGTATATGTATACAGTGTACAAAACAAATATTTTTCTTCCATATTTCAAATACCGTCGTTTTTAAGCTTCTTTCATAAATAAAGTGCAACATTATATGCTTATCGAAATCAATGTTATTGGATATAAGTTAAATGTAATTAACGATACTTAAGTACTTTTTTAAGCAATTAGAAATAGATGAACCCCAAATGTATGACGGTAAAGCAAACATAATTATTCAAAATTTAATTACATTAAGACTGAACTAACAAATATTATAAAAAAACGTCTTGGTTTGGACCAAGGCCGAAAAAACAAACGATATGTGTGAGGTTTATCATTTGACTGAAGTTCAGATATTGCAATTGTTGTAATTATTTTTATCCATTTAATCCTTAATCAATATTAAATTCAATCAACTGATTTTACTGTTAATCGATCCATTCCCTCTAAATTAATTGAAAAAATTACATATCTACGCTTTTTCAAGAACAATTACATTTTCCGAAAACATTTTATCGTGAAATTAATTATTTTGAAGGGATTTCGTGTCGATGATTACTAACTTGTAAGCACCTTGACGGACATAGTTTTAATTGTTGCTGGCTTGACAAATTTTCAAGTTTGCATCAAACTTAAATCGGTAAGTTGCTAAGAAGACTGATGTTAAAAAAATATGATAATTTAAATTTATTTTGTTCAGACTAGTTAATAAACGAATGCCGTATACTTAAGACAAAGCAACATCGTTTATCCTGTGTGGTTTTTGTTAGTAGCACTGGAAAAATATGATATCGGTATAAATATAACCAAAGGTATAGGTAAAGATTACATAAAAAGAAATACGTTTCAGTACCAATGGCTTGTTATATTCATTTCCATTCATTACCAGTTAAACGAAGAATGTCACACTTAACTTAACGCCCCCCCCCCCAAGAAAGTCTAAAGTTCTTTCATAGTCGTGACAATAGAAATGTATGAATTCGTGCAACACCCTGGTTTGGCATCCACTGTTAAATATTTACATTTTCCTTTCGAATTATGTCAAAGTTCGCTTGGTCTTTTTAGACGCAGTATTTCTAATATTCAATGTTGATGCCTCAACACGTACTCCCTTCAAAATAATTAATTTCATGATAAAATCTTTTCGGAAAATGTAATTGTTCTTGAAAAAGCGTAGATATGTAATTTTTTCAATTAATTTAGAGGGAATGGATCGATTAACAGTAAAATCAGTTGATTGAATTTAATATTGATTAAGGATTAAATCGAGGGGGTAGCCATTAGCGTTTTCAACGTACACCATACTAAATATTACTCGGTACTACGAATATATTACGAAATTCTTGGTACTACAAATAACACACGGAGTAGTAGGGACTATACAGATAGCCACAGATCCAAGATGGCCGCCACCCCAAGATGGCGGCCAGACTCTCATCCACCAGGCTCAAACCAAACTTTTTCAAACAAGTCCGGACTAGCCCGAGCTCCTGCATATTAGTTTCAACCCCCCATGACATCATCTTCTTAACTCAGACCAAAACTAAAACTATAGTCAACCTTGACGTCATCCCTGGCTTGCTAGCAATGGGTGTTACCCTTTAACCAGTCCAGCTTTTCTCTCTGTAGGCCTAAAGTTAATAAAAACACAGATTTTAAGACATCAAATATTTACTTTTTATAAGATGTACAGATATGCGTAATAAATAAATACAGAATATATATTACAAAATAATCAACAACCAGCAAGGATAAACAAACATGTTTTAAAGAGTTCATTTTTCACGTTGACCCTGTATCGTTATTTGACTCGGAAGTGCCATCGGAGGAGGGACGTTTGGGTTTATTTTCTAATTGTTTTCTGCTTCGCCGCTCAATTTCGAAAAGAGTTAACAAAACGTTGACTATTAACCCGTAAACAAAAAAGAAAATGAGGCACAAAATATTGCGAGGGCTATGATAGCAAATGATATTTAAATTGCTAGTACGTGCTATATGTAACATACTAGAGAGTTAAGCGGCAGTTTTTAATTGGATCCTACTTGTCACATTAGGCGGAGCGTAAGTAAAGAGATAATATCATTGGATAGGTTAATTAAGGTGGGACTAGAAAATAAGCCTATAATTATAAGTCTTAAAAGAATAACAAATATACGAATAAAGATTTTTAATAACATATAATATATACAATAAAATATAAAATAACAAGTATTTATATGAAAAACCCACCACCATTTAAAAAGATTAAACACCGGTCGAGCCGAACCCCCCACTGCCGCGTGATGTAGGGGTCAGACTCTAGAAACAACATAAAAATGTGTTACATGTTGAAACCTAAATTAAAAAACTTGAAAATATTTACCGCCGCTTCCACCGGTCTTAGCAATATATCCGGGGTAACTATCAATTGGGCGACTCTATCGCCACGCCGAACAGTGTAGGCGGTGTCCCCGACGTTGGAAATGACCACTTTTAGGGGTCCCCGATAGTCGGCGTCTATTATTGTAAAGAAATATTATAATTTTGGGCATTATAAAATAACTAATAAACATACCTGTCGTCCCCTCGGCGACAAACAGCCCTTGGGCCGTCAAGCTGCTACGGCCAACAATGCGGCCGTAGCTGTCCGCCGGCAGCATAACGCCTAACCCAATCGACAAAATTTTGATACCGTGAGGTTCAACTACGGTATCAACTGGACAATATAAGTCCGGTCCGGCCGACTGGGGAGTGGCACGACGGGGAGTAAGCGCTGCCGGATGGATTTTGATGACAGGCAGGCAGGGCAAACGAGATGCGTTGGAAAAAGACATTTTAAAGAGGTACTGTTGAAGTCTTTAGAAAACAACAGATAACTTTCATTTTGAAACACGGGGCTTATATACTAAATTAGCGAGGTCAAATCTAATAGTGTCTAGCCAATACTTTCAAGATTCTTAAAATTCAATAAATAGCAAAAAGTTAATTAGATATATAGGCATAAAATTACAAAATCTCTCCGAGGTCTAAGTTTTTTTTTCGTATGCAAAAGAGTTGTCTAGGCGTGTTTTAAATAATTCAAACGAGATCGTGTTATATAAAAAACCCTTTAGCGAAGGTTAAAAAAGAGTTACTTTGATAGAAGCCTGAGGGGACAAATAATATTCGTATGCAAAAGCTTGTTTAGGCGTGTTTCGAATAATTAAATTTGAATAATTCTCACGAGATCGCTTTATATAAGAAAAACAATTTATTAGTGAAGGTTAAAACTAATTACTTTGGGAGGGACGGAAATTGTTCTTTTTTAACATGATTTAAATCTAAATAAATGTATATTAATATTAAACTATAGAGGTTATTTTTATATAGATAGATATATTAATGTCCTCTATAATCTTTAGTATCAACTCTGCAATAAAAAAATGTATTTTAGGTTAAATTAAAAAATCGCGTATCAGACATATTTATATTTTTTTAAACTCTTAATAAGAATAGAATAAGGTTGTGTTATAAAAAAAACCATGTCTGGGCCTGTATTCTAAAAAAAATGGCCCTGAGATTTTGGTATAAAAGCTCGAGCATGGGCATTGGATTTTCACAATCGAACTATCAACAATGAACAAGTATCAGGAATCACAGTCCCTCTCCCAGTTACTTATTGATTCACCGCCAACGTCTCCCGGTGCTCGACAAGGCTCCAGTAGCAGCCACCACAAAATACATCAGTTCTTAAAACCGGAACCTGTAGAAGTGCTGATCGATTCCGACGACGAGACGTTCGTCCAGGAGGTGCTACAAAAGCACGTCGTCGGAATCCACGGAATTGACGGGTCGTACCGGCTGAGGAGCGACGGCCAGTACTTCGAAACCAAAATACCAGCGCGAAAGGGGGATTATTTTATAGACGTTAGCGTCTATAAATTCAAAGACATAAAGGACGCCCAGGCTGACAAGCTCTGGGAGTGTTCCCATAAACGGCTCAAGCGAGTCATTGACGCTAAAAGCCGGGACGGCGTGAAGCTGCTGAACGCATTCCGCCGTTTGGTGGAAGACGTAAAGGGTGACGCTGAGGCCACGCAGCAGCCGCCCAGCAAAGTAAGTATCTTATTAACAATAAATTTACAAACCAAAATTTTGTTCTAATTTTTTTTATTTCTCATAGAGATTTAAAAAATGAGTTCGAGCAGCAGCAGCGGCAGCGACTCGGAGGGTAGTGAGGGAGAGAAAAACGCGCAGGTAAACCGTTTCTACAGAATTGAGCGGCAGATTGACAAAACGAGTCGCAAGTGGCACTGTAAACAAATCGATTTGCGTATAGCTTTTAAAAATTTGGAAGACATCCCAACAAGAGATTTTGATCGAATTTTTCGAAAAATTCTCGACGAAGTTATACGCAAATTAGTAACCGAGAACCCGGACTATAATCGGGTTCGATTTGTTTTAAGCTCCCCCGGATTGACGACCCCCGTTAATATTAAATTTATAAAAATTGACAAATTCACCAGTAAGCGAATTATGCGCACCATCTATAGAGTAACGCAATCTAGTCGGGACTTTGTCTTTAATGGGGAAGATTTTCAGTTTGATATAATTTTTTTAAACATCGATGCGAATATAGGGACTTATTATAAATCCATAAAAAATAGAACTTTGGTTAATTTGGATTATTTCGTAAAACAAAATAACCAATTTATTTTTATGGAAAACAATGATAATCTTTGTTTTGCTCGGAGTTTAGTTCTGGGTAAAGAGCTGGCCGATCGCCAATTTTATCAACAAAATAAGCAAGGTTTGCCCTTTAACCAGAACAATTTCAAAAAACTGAAACGCGATAGCACCCTTGTGGGTAATATTGCGAAAATCTTGCACCGAAAAGCCGGCGTCCCCGAAGGTTTCGTTACTCTAGAAGATATTCAAAAATTTCAAAATTATTTAGGTCCACATTATCGGATCGTGATAGTTGATGCTGCGAATAATTTTACCCTATTTTTCAAAGGCCCCCAAGCCCCTAAATTTATTTATCTATTAAAAATTGGCGACCATATCCACCCCGCAAAAACTTGGCACGGCATGATGGGCGGTTGTTTTTCTTGCGATTTATGCTTGAAATCTTTTTACAAATACGAATTGTTAAAAGAGCCTAAATGCCCCGAGGATACAAAACCCTATATTTGCTTTCGGTGCCAAGGAGAAGCTTTTCATTTAACCAACGAGGACGTTTTAAAACGTTGCGACGAATGCCACCGTTACTTTTTCCCGGGCCCCTGCTACGAAACTCATTTACTTAATGGCACCTGCGCGAGTCAAAAACGATGTTAAGAATGTGGGCGGCTGATGGGTGACGACCACGACTGCAATCCCGAATGCTCTCAATGTAAAATAGTCCATCCGCCAGGCGAGCATTTTGTTATGCCTATGGAAACCAAAATGAAAGCCTCGCGGTTTATTTATTACGACATTGAGACTATTCTCAGAAATAATATCCACGTCCCCATTTTACTGGTTTGCGACGTAGAAACTGAAGTTGGCTTTGAAACTAAAATTTTTACGGCGCCAATTGCGTCGAGCAATTTTTAAATTATTTATTTAGCGTAGAGCAGGTAGTTTTGGCTGGACAAAAACGTAAAACGTATCAACCGCGCTTTACTAACACGCAAGTCGTAGCTCATTACGCGAAAGCTTTTGATAACTTCTTAATTCTTAACGCTTTAGTTCATAGACACGTCACCCCTGCCGTTATCTTTGATGTCAGTAAAATTTTGATGATTCATCTCGAGGTACCTCAATTTAGATTTCTCGATAGCTTTAATTACATTAGTCAGCCTTTGCGTAACTTCACCAGCATGTTTAACCTCGGCGATGTGGCGAAAGGATACTTTCCATTTGATTTTCATACCAAAGAAAATCTCAATTACATTGGCGTCATCCCTAAAGC
Source organism: Phalangium opilio (assembly GCF_054372755.1). NCBI lineage: Eukaryota > Metazoa > Arthropoda > Arachnida > Opiliones > Phalangiidae > Phalangium > Phalangium opilio. The sequence continues at coordinate 1,323,034 of NW_028324148.1, read as the reverse complement.
TTCGTACTTTAACGTAGCTCAAATGAAAGCCAATAATTATCGGGATTTTCAAACTTGGTACGCGTCAATGGAAGGATCTATTTATAACATCAAAGAGGAGCTTATTAAATATTGCATTCAAGACGTCAAAGTCGTAAGACAAGGCGTCGAAGCTTTTAGAAAAATTTACGTAGATCTAACAAAATTAGACCCTTTCTGTTTAAAAAATATTACTTTGGCGGGTGCTTTAACCACTATCTATCTTAACAATTACTATAAACCTTACAGCATGGGTATTGTTCCTTCTAACGGCTATAACGCAAAGTTTAATCACAGTCAGATAAGCTTAAAATATCTCGCTTGGGTGGAGAAAACGGAGGATATAAAATTGCGAACGGCTTTAAGCTATGGGGGTGAATATAGGGTGGGTCGCTATTTAGTCGACGGTTACAGTGAAACTCCGCCCAAAATTTACGATTTCCACGGTTGCTACTCTCACGGTTGTCCAAGCCAAAAACTCAATGCCTACAATACCCAACTCAAAGCCAGCAACAGATTTCTGTACGAACGGACTTTAGATAGAGAGCTGTTTATTAAAGAGAAGATGGTCGGGTATGAATATACCTCCATCTTTGAGTGTCAATTTGCTAAGCTTTTAAAAGAAAACGCCGAAGCTAAGGCTTTCTGCAAAAGTTTAACTTTTCGACCTCAAATATCAGCCCGTAGCGCTCTCTATGGGGGACAAACGGAAAATTTTGTTCTTAACTGTCACGTGCAAGGTGAGGAGAAAATTTTCTACAAGGATATTATTTCTTTGTACCCGAAAGTTTGTCGCGATTGTCCATACCCTAGCGGCCACCCCATTATCTATAACAGAGATTTTGACAAATCGCCAGGCTAGTATTTTGGAGTTATGAGTTTTCGTCTGCTGGCCCCTCAAGATCTCCACATCCCCTTAATTCCTTTTCGCAGCGGTGGTAAATTAGCCTACGCCCTCTGTCGCACGTGTTTAGAATTGCGAGCGGAAATCTGCGATCACACTGTCAACGAACGGGCTTTCGAATCAGTCTGGCCGACGGTCGAAGTCTATGCCGCTATGGAGCATGGTTATAAACTCCTCGATATATTCGAAGTTTACCATTATCCAAAAACGGAATACTTCTTCGCGCAGTACATGACTGATTTTATCGCCTTGAAGGTGAAGAATTCCGGATTTCCCGCTCACGCGCAAACGCCTATGCAAAAAGAAGCGTATATCGCCGATATAAACACGAATGAAAAGCTCTCGCTGACCGTGGCAGATATTCAATCAAATCCTTCTCTGCGTAATATCGCTAAAATTAATTTAAATTCTCTTTGGGGTCGCATGGCGTTAAATACGGGAAAGATTCGCAGCATCTTTATCAACAATTATTACGAATTGATACGATACGCGAGCGATTACACTCTGGAGTTAGTCGACTTACGGCCAGTTACGGAATCGATCGCTCTCTTATCGTACAAAGCCAAAAGCGATTACATTCTAGACTATAAACTGGGTTCGGCCATTGTGGGTAGCTTTGTCTCGTGCTACGGGCGACTCGAATTGAACAAGATGCTGCTTCAATTGGACCGCGCAGCCTTGTATTGTGACACCGACTCCATAATCTACCGCCATCTACCGGGAGAGTTTGACATTCCAACTGGCAATCATATTGGTTGCTGGGCGGACGAACTCGGCGGTGATTATAAAACTTCCTTTTGTAGTACCGGTGCCAAAAGCTACTCATTTCGCACTAGCAAAGGAAAAGAAGTCAAGAAAATTAAAGGGTTGACGTTAAATCGAGAAAATCTGGAAAAACTTGACTTTGAAACGTTTGAAAGTGTGGCGATGAATCCGGAAAAGGAAGTTATAGTCAATGTCCCTTTTAATTTTAAACGGGACAAATACAAGCTGTAGCTAGAGGCCGTTAAAATTACCAAAAGATTTCGCCAAACCTCGAATAAGAGATTGTTGAACGCCGATTTGACAACCAGTCGACCTTACGGTTTCAAAGAGGCAACACCCGCTTCAACATCTCTTGCGCATGAATTACGAGGCTAGGCGGAGACATACTTTTGAGGGCTTGTGGGAATCGTGCGTTCCTATCGAAGCCCTGGCCAAAGACGGTTTCTATCTTGCAGATATAGAAACACAGACGACGCGCTGTGCCTTTTGCGGTATTGCCTTGAACCAGTGACGTTTCACGGACCATCCATCGAGGGAACATCGGAAGCACAGTCCATCGTGTCCGATGGTTTCCAAAAACCGTGCAACAACAAAACACTGCGTCAGGGGTTTCCCGACTTCCCGACCAACGAGGGCACGGATGTTTGCGACCTCCAAACGTGCCCAGCCACCAACGAAGAGCGGTCGGGAAACGAAAAAGTGCACGTGCGCATCAATCCGTCGTGTTTTCTACTGTAGTGCGTGTGTACAGCCTACCCTCCGAGTCTCGCGTAAACTTTGACCTCCTGAATGCCCAACGGTTTCGGCAACGGATTGCGGACTTTGAAAGAATTTTTTTAAAAAAACAATTAATTAATATGGGGATTTTTGGGTAAAAGGGTTTTGTTTATATTGTTTAAATATTTTATATTTTTTTAATTGTGTTTATTAAGGGTTTTTGGGTTTATTTTATTTTTGTTTATAATAATTTTGTTTATATTTTTGTTTATTTGTTTAAATATATGTTGTTTAATGATTATAAATAACATATCAACGTTAATAAAATGTTTATTATTCGAAATGAATCCGACCGAGTCAGTCTCGCATTCTTTAAAGTTCCAAACACCCGCCCAGTTTCTAATTGTGGGACCAACGCAAGCGGGGAAGAGTTGTCTTTTAAGTAACTCATTGCAAAATCATCAGCTTATGTTTGACCCGCCGCATAAAAAGGTTATTTATTGCTACGCCGCCTGGCAACCAAACTACGAAAAATTGAAACAATTGATTCCGAGAATTCAATTTATTCAAGGATTGCCAACCGCCGATTCGGATTTTTGGGAAACGCATCGCGATTCCTACTTGATACTAGACGATTTAGCTAGTCAATTATTTAAGCAAGCTCATATTGCTGATTTAGTGTGCGTGACGTCGCATCATTTAGGGTATACTGTCATTATTATTACTCAACAACTGTTTCCCAAGGGTAGCCAATCGCGGATAATTTCTCAAAACTCTTCCTATTTTATAATAATGAAAAATCCTCGAGATGTTGCCTCTATTAGGTATTTAGCGCAACAAATAAGTCCAGATAACCCGAAGCGTATTACGGACGCGTACAGACTAGCCACTAGAGAACCCTATAGCTATTTGTTAATTGATTTAAAACAAGAAACTCCGGAAAATTTACGATTAAGGTCGCGTGTTCTACCTCACGAATCGCCTGTGTATGTGTATGTCGATTAAATTTAATTGTCATTTGAATAATGGCCCCGCGCGTTAAACGTCGATCAGGAAAACGCTCCCGACTCGTCGTAGCCCGTCCCTCAGCAAAGTTTGCCAAATTTGTCCCTTATTTACAGAGTTTGCGTCAAACTAGCTGTAAACAACGGCGAACCCTCTTAAACAATAGTAGCGCGCCTCAATTAAAGAGCATTCAGACAATTTGTAAGAATTTAAAGGGCGGGGGCATTTACTTGAGTAAAGACCGTAAGAAAAGGCTAGCAAAGTACAAGAAAATTATTAGACAACTCGGATCAAGTACCTTGTCGCAGAAAAGCAAAAAAAGTTGCTCCTTCAGCAATCAGGTGGTTTTCTTACGACGTTGCTTGCAGCAATCTTGCCTTCAATTGTCCAAGCCATAGCTGCTAAACTATGAAACAAATGGTACTTGTAACGGCTACCGCGTAACACCTGCAATGGCGACTAGCACCGCGTTGCCATTATCGGTCACACCTAAAACGCCGCCGCGAAAAAACAATTTTCATGGCCGAGCTCTGCCACGTCATCACCGACAACAAGCACGTCGGGCAGTTTTTTCACTACGCCTAAACGAACCGAGCCTCGACAAAAGGTTTTTAAAAGCGAAACGGCTGTTGGGACACCAACACAAGAAGATTTTTACCAGCAATATGGACCAACCTATGTTGGCGACCTGGTAAAACGGCAAGCTGAAGTTTTGGCAAATCGTTTGCAAAAGACATTTTTTACGCCGAAAAAAGAGGACGAAACTGAAGAGGCTGTCGGTTATGCAAATCCGGACGACGCTTTTCAAGAAGAAATTGCCGATGAACAAGAGAATCTAGCGGAAGCGGAAGCGGACAATTTAACGGACATAGAAAACCTGTTTGAGACGGCCTCCGCTAAACAGAAGAAAAAGAAAAAACAAAAAAAACCTCGGAAAAAGAAAGACGAACTTCAAAATCTCGGCCCAGTAGTTCCATCTAACGAACGGAGGGGTCAACACCATAAATGGCGTTATATTGATTAATCAAAAATGTAATATTAAGGCAAATAAAAAATTGTTTTATTGTGAACAATATCTGTGTACATGTTTTTTTAAATGTAAACAAATATAATAAAGCAACATAGTCGTTAAGTTTAAGATTCTGGTCATAGAGTGCGTCTAATATCGTCTTTCTAGCCACGCCCTGGCAGCGGAGGGTTAAAAACATGGCGGCGTGCAGACCACACAGTTGAAATAATGCATGTTGAATTTGTTGTTTATTGTAAACAACTCGTTTCCCGTATCGTTTGAAATTAACTTTATAGTATCGCGGCGACTTTCCGTAAGTGCAAAACATTTCTACCGTGTCATGGTTACAAAATATTCCTATCCAATGTTCTCCAGCCTCTCCAGCTGCTTCATTATTGAATATAAAGCAAAATTTGGGCCGTTTTGGAAGTGGGGGGAGTTTATCTACTGGAAAGCATAATAAATAGTAGGGTCGCGTTCTTTTATCGCAAGTTAAAAGAGCGTTTATTTGCGAAGTGTTCATAATTTAGTCTTGACAACTCCCGTCTCAGGTAACGAGACTTTTTGTAGTTCAGCACCGTAAAAGACGCCTAGAATTTGCTCTCCTTTCAAATCCGCTACGCGATAGACGGGTGGTGACCTTGGTATGACATCAACAACGCGAAATATTTCGTCGGTAAACGTGCCGCCCGAGCTGGTTTTTCTAAATACCCGACTAGCTATAGAGAGACGCACGTGGTCACCAACTTTAAAGGTCGGTGCGTATCGATTAATTCCGTTAGATTTCCCGTACAATTTATTCCAAATGATTGATTCGTTATCTATATTAACATGAGCCGGTGCAATTCCAATTGTTGAATGAACCCGTTCATTATAGGCTTGAGTAATTAAAGGTAAATATCTAACGTAATTTTTATTCCCCGTGGCCGTAATAACCCGGGCAATTTGTTCCTTGATTGTTCTAATAAAACGTTTCGCTAGACTGGCTTTATGCTGACTCCGGGCAAAATGTATTTGCACATTGTGACGTTTCAAGAAGGAATCAAAGTTGCGCGAACTAAATTCTCCACCGTAGTCAGTGTATAGTTTTAAAGGGATCCTCTCTCGAAATATTTTTTTAAAAGCTTCGATAACCTCGCCAGATGTTTTGTTTCTAAGAGGTACTGTCCATCCATAGCGACTTAAGACGTCAATGACGCACAAAACATTGCGAACATTTTTATTAAAGCGTTTTAATTTCGGTAAATCCAACAAATCAGCTTGAAAAACGTCATCGATACTCGAGGCGTACACCTGATTGGTTTTGAATCGGAAGCGCCGAAATCGGTGTTTCGTGTAGGCGGGATGTTTCTCGAGAAAGGCAATTAATTTGGCTTTTGGCACGTCCGGTAAGGCCTTTTGCAGCCTCGCTAGCGATCCATAGGCCGCTGGGTTAGTCACATCGTAATAAATTTTTCTAATTTTAGCGTCCATATCTTAACAAGTGTAAATAACGACTAAATGGTTTCCCAATAAACAACTTTATTTAATACACACAAAGGTATTTTATAAAAAACAATATCAGTTAAACAAATGCTATATATCAGTACATTTTTTAATAGCCATATATCAAGGCATTCTTTAAATCGGCAAAACTGTTGACAAAATAAGCGTAAATATCCTCTTGATCTTCAATCCATCCATGGTCAGTCTCAAATTGATGCAAAATTTTCTCTCGATCCAGTTGAGGCAGCGCTTCGTGCAAATTACGTTCGACTCGATCGCTGAAATTTGTGTCAAATTCCGAGCAGCTTTGAGAGTGGCATATTTGTTTTCGACACTCGACGTTGGCGCAAGTGGAAGTGACGTCAAACAAAGTGGTGGTGAGCTCGATTAAAATTAATTCACGCATGCGACAGACAGCTATCCCTTTAGCCTTGAGAGCCTCGTCAATCAGCGGCTTTAAATCGATTAATGTCTGCCATCCTGTTTTGTTCAGGCTGAATCCTTCGCTGGTACTAAAGTTGAGGAAATAACGACTGCCGCTGCCTCGTTCGTAGTATCGAAGATCGATTATACGTTCATCTTTCGAGTTGACGAAGCATTCCAGCTTGATGCGCTCTTTGACGGGCAACCAAATATGATAGCGAGGTATTTTTCCGTCAAAAAAGGACGTGAGTTCATTTTGAAACCGAAACAAAGCGTACCAAGCGTTAGGTTTTAATATAGTTTTTGTACGCGTATCCGATCTTTGAATAAAAATTTTAGGCTCAATTGATTCGACGACGCTAATGTCGAGCTTTGGCGTGACGGTGTGTACTTGATGCATATTGACACGCGACTGATATTGTATTTATAAAGTTTTAGTCTTTTATACGTTGGGGTGATTATAAATAATTTCTCTGTTTTTAGATATAATTAATTGGTTGTTTGGAAATTCGGCCATGACAATGCACGTGGCGTTTTCGGTTAGCGGAGAGCTAAATCTTAACGATAATCGCAAGTATCCAGTCTGGGGCATGGAATTTAGACCTAACGAAGCGAGATGTTCTCTACTCAAATCAAAAACAACGACAAAAAAGCCTTTTTTATATAAATCGTAAGAAATAATATTTCCTCTGTCAAGACCTAATATTTCGAGTCCCTCGAATAAAGAATTGTAACATCTAACGTATTGATTGTCGTCAAAATTAGGCGAAAAGGGGATATCAGGATAATTTTGAGAATTTAAAGAGAATTGCATGAAATCGAGCTTGAAGTGTTGGAGATCCAGGGGGTTAGAAGTTGCTTCCCCTACAAATTTTTTATTAGTAACGAAAGCCACGACAGTTCGCGAGGGTAATTGCCCGGTAAACAAGCTGTCCCTAATAAAATCTTGCATTCCGGTGGTTATGAAGAAATTTTTCATAACAATAGAGTTTACTTCGTAGCGAGCGTTTATTCCCGATTTTAACATCTGCGCGTGAGCTAGCTGCAGTTCGGGATTAACCTCAATTTCGCGCATAAACAAAGTGCATTCCGTTAAATCAATCTTATACTTTTTGCCCGTTTCATTGTGAAGTCTAAATCGCACCTCGATATTATCTAGCAAAAATTTGGGCGTTTTAAGCATATCCAGAAATAATTCACCAATTACATCGCACGTCTTTGATTTTGCCACGCGTTTAGCGCGACGACTAATACCATTATCTTCCTTGTTAATATTGGCGTCTTCTAAAGCCGTAGCCGGATCGATAATGGTATCCAAATAATATAGCATAGAAGTTAACCAGGAGTTGGCCGCCGTTTGTCCATAATTTAAAAGTATTTTAAAATAGGCCATATATGGGTACATATTATTTGGTTGCTGGACAGCGACGCCATTGAGAAATAATTCTACCTGACAAAAATAGCGAGGCAATTATTAAATTTGTTACCGAGACTTTTTTCTTTTCCGCATCTGGAACGGCAGTGCCGTCCTCGTGTAAAACGCGAAATTTTAATCTCAAAAGAGTTTTAGTCAAATCATGATAATTGTTAGAGGGAGGAATGATAAATTCTACATATTTAGCATTAGCTAGTGGGGCAATTGGATAATGAGCAGTCGTTTTAGTCCCAACAATATTATTATTCACCACTGGCTTTTCAAATACTTCAAAATCAGAGAGAACACTTTCGTAGGTCGACATGTTTAGTCTAGAAAATCGCGTTTAGTACGTCGCTTGAGACGTTTGCTCGGGCTGGTTTTAGCAGTCCTCTTTCGTTTTCGGCCCGTCCCGCTCTGAGTGTTGACAAATCTATCCACGCCTTTATGTAGGGAATTTATTGATTGTTTGACATTTCTTTTAATCGATTCTCGAGGTGATATTCCGGGGTTTTGGGCATCGCTAATTACTCTTCTCGTTAATCCAACAGCTTCGGACGCTAAAGTGCTAATGGCCGGCCTAATAAAGGGTGTAATTTTGCGCAATAAAGAATTGAAGATACCGCCATCACTAAAACGATCCCCCGATTGGAAAACGTTCGCGTGTAAAGCTGGCAGAGACGATCCTCTTTGGAAATACAGAGTATATCTATTGGGTACCATCGCTCAAGTTCTATTGACGTCGACGCCTAAAAAACACTTTACCCACATTAAACGGGATATTTTCCCCGTAATCGGATTTCAATTCAATTTCAATTTCTTGTATATCGCTAGTTGAAATTGGATAAAAGTCGATATTATTAAATATTTCCTGGTTCTCCTCGTCTAGCAGCGAGAAAGCCGGCATTTTTATGAAGCGTAACAGAGGGGCTTGACCACCACCTACTACTTGTTGACGGATAATATTGGTATAAACAAACATGGCGTCGACGCCTCTCATGATATCAGCGGGGTGATCCGACGTCTCGCTGTTGATATACCGATCCAATTGATTACTACTAAAACCTAACAATCTCCCGAGACCTCGTCCGGGTGTTGTTTTGGGAAACAAAATTGAGACCGTATCGTTCAGTTTTGAAACTGTCACGGTTCCGTCTACATTCTGCGTAAATTTTAGACTGTTTCTATGCGTCGGCGACATGGCTTCGCTCATGGCAACTAGGACATCGCTAATATGATAATATACCCCGGGAGGAATCTCGCATGCGAAATTATCAACTCGTCTGGCTTGAGACCCGGGTAAATACGGCTGGTCAGCCATATTTGGGTCTTCTGGAAATCTATCAATATCGTATTCGCTAGTCCAAAAATTATTAGCCGCTGTCAGGGTTATTGATCTTACTCGGGGATTTACCAGAGCTACTCCCGAGTGACTGTGTTGAAAAAATTCTCCCTCTTCGGGAATGTTGAATAACTGGGCCATTGGTCCAGCTACCGATACGCGAACACCCGGCTCTATTTCGAGACGAACATAGTATCTATTTTCCAAAGCCGTTTTGAGAATGTACATTTTAAAATACTGGCGAGGCATATATTCTTGAACCCCCGAAAACAGGTTTATAATTTTTAAATGTAAAGAGAAGGGGATTACTGCCCCGGTCGCCGTCAAATCGCAGGTATATTCGCCCGCGGGTATTTTGATTTTTGTGAAATTAGTCTTAGTAAATAGATACATTAGCGAGTCATGAACGCGATAATTTACGAATGTGTCATTAGTTGTTTTGAAATGCGTAAAATTACGCTCTAAAGGTTTAGTTGATAGAAACGTCCCACCAACGTATTCAGCTTCTAAATTTAATATATCCCGCAAATCCTTTGGGAATAGCATTTCAATTTTTGCCGGACAATAGACTCTAAAATAACGTTCCGCTCCTTGTTTAATAACGCTAAATTCGGCCTGTTGCATTCTTAAAGGGTCAAAATTGCGCGCAGTTATTTTGAGGTTCTCGGCAATTTCTTCATAAATCTTATAATCATCTGTCGATCTAAACTCACCTGACACTCTAAAAAAGAAATAAAGCCAGGGTTCTTCCCAAGCAGTATAGCGCTTTATGGTTCTATTGACTCGATATTCTAGGTACGCGTTGTTTTCATTTATGGTAAATTCTTGTAACGTCATGCTCAAAGGACCAGATTGATTGAGTCCTGTGTAGTATTTATTAGGGTCAAGATCGAGCAATTTAGCTAGTTGGGGAGAAAATTTAATTTCCACCCATTCCGGTGTTTTGAAATTATACATGATAGCATCACCCCAATTATCTATTGTGTGATATGTTACGGCAATTTTTTTAAATACTAAACTTTCTAAAGTACGGGCTACGGTTCGATAAAGCCCTTCGGCGTTTTTCTCTGGCGTTTTACTGGCTCTAAAAGTTTGCGGTAAGAACAATATCTTATAGTTATCATAATCTTCAGGGTTAATTGGTTCAGGCTCTTCAGGTTTTATTGGCTCGGACTTTTTTGCGTGGGGATCAACCGGTTGCGGAAACAAGGGTTTTTCAGCAATTGGCTCGGGATTTTTTGATGGCGGATCGATTGGCTCTGAAAACAAATCTATTTCCTCAACATCCGTTGGCGAGGGGGTAGGCGTAAGTGGTTCAAAGGTAGTTGTTTTTGATAGATCGGGTTTCGGTAGATCAGGCTTTAATGGGTCTGGAGTTGGAATTTTCGGGTGATCTGGAAGTTTCAGGGGATTAGGCTCCGGCTTCGACTTTGGTTGTTCAGCCTTTGGTTTTGGTAGTTCAGACTTCGCTGTCTCCGGCTTTGACTTTGGTAGTTCAGCCTTTGGTTTTGGTAGTTCGGACTTCGTTGTCTCCGGCTTCGACTTCGGTAGTTCAGCCTTTGGTAGTTCGGACTTCGTTGTCTCCGGCTTCGACTTTGGTAGTTCAGCCTTTGGTGGCTCTGTAGTCAGAATCTTTGAGGGATCTGAAGTAGACGGGGTTGGCCTAGTTGTTGTAGTAGATGTTGGGTTAATTGTTGTGGTAGATGTTGGCTTAGTTGTTGTGGTAGATGCTGGCTTAATCGTTGTAATAGGGGCTGAATTAGTCGAGCTTGGAGGTATTAGTTTATCCGAACTTGGAGGTATCGGTTTAGTCGAACTTGGAGGGGTTTGGTTAGTTGATGGCGAAGTGGTCATTTTTCGGAAATGCTGGATAGTAGGGTTTTGGCTGATCAGGCTCTGGGAAGGTTTGTTTTGGAAGTGTTATTTTGGGTGGTGGTGGCGGAGGAGTTATTTTGGATGGCTGTGGTTGCACCGGTACTACAGGCGTAGTTGGATCAATGGGTATCGGCAAAAAGGGGGTAGTTCGCGGTAAAATAGGTATAGATGGCGGTAGAGGTTTATATTCTGGTTGAGGTTTTTTTCTTATTTGCGGAACTTCATGGCTTGTTTTACGTTTAATGGCGGCCTTAGGAACGTACTTGTAATCAACTTTTTTTTAAAACTGTCTCCAACATTCTCAATTTCGATTTCCACATAATTGGTAGTGTAATTTAAAGTTATATTTTTAGCATGCTTTGATAAAGGTAGTTTGGATATATAGGGGACGTTTTCGAAATTATTCTGCTTAAATTCGAATAAGGTGGTTAGGGGTGAATCACCTGGTATTTTGAACCGTATATTTTCAGCTCCTAAAACTCGCAGGTAAACTGGTAAATTAGTACCTAGTTGATTTCCTCGCGCCCCGTCTGTATATTTATTAACTAATTTAAAAGATAATTTGCCATTCAAATACGGGTGGCTGTTAACATCATCATTTAACAAATCGACAACATCTCGAGGAAGCTCGTACTCTTTGGTTTTTGCCATAGCGTTGGACTGGTAACTCTAATTTATAATATTCAATAGGTTCACGGACAGCCGCGTAATTGCCCCGATTTGAGTCACTTACGACCTGAATTTCAAACTTGTTAAAATCCTCGCTTATATTCACCCAGTGATTTGGTAATATGATTTCCGCTAACCCAACTTCATAGTTACTACAAGGTTAACGGCTGATGCAAATAATTTTTAAAACTTGACTGGGTATTATTTGGATATATATCTAAACACGTATTAGACGCTAAAGTTAAAAAAGTCGTCATTCAAGACTAACGTTTGTTTGTCAACTAACCCCAACTTCTTAGACTAACGTTATTTTATACATAAAAAAGATTGCCAATGGCTCGGTGGACAGGTCAGGATTCGAACTCATCACTTTTTTGGTTATCACATTAGTAAACCCTGCCTTTACCCATTGAGCCATTGGCAACCTTACAAAACACTCCGTTGATTTTTCATCAAAACGTTAAAATTTTTAAACTTTTAAAGTCGTTACCCTTGAAACATCTACGTAGTTAGGTAGTTAACCCGACCCGATTCCAATAAAAAAGGACCACGCCCTGACTAGTTCGAGCCGGTTTGATGCAGTTATTATATAAGCCGTCCGGCTTCAATGGTACCTTAAAGGGTGGAGTCGGTAAAAAAACTTTTTTATCTTAAAAGCATTGCCTCGAGACCTCTTTTAATATTATATTTGCCCTTCGTATTTTAGTATATAAGCATCGTGTTTCGAAAAGAAAGTTATCAGTTACCTGACTACGCTCTCATGTTTAACCGTGTGCAGTACTATTTTTACGATGATGTCTTCCTTCAGTACTATTTTTACGAAGATGTCTTTCTCCACCGCTCTTCGACTCACACAACAAAAGTCGTGTGAGAAGAGACCAAATTCGATTTTTCCATCCGTCTCTTCTTGGGAATAGCTTGAGAAGAGACCAAATTCGATTCATGTGCCTCGATTTCCTTAACTTTTCGTATAGTATTTGGCCGTTACATTTGGCTGCAGAAAAAGTTGAGGAAATTTGTGTGAAGTCGCATTTTTTCGTCCCACCGCTCAACGTCGGCCATGGTTCGGGACCAAATGCAAGAGATTTACGTCAGAAATCCGGAGAATTTGGTCCCGGACTAAGAAACCAGGTGGAATAATGTTGAGGAGGTTCATGAATCGACCTTCATTGCAGTGTCATTTGCGTCCATACAACTGACTCTCGCAATGAAGGAGAAGTCCTGGGACCCACAACTAGACCTGAACAAGAAGACCAGGCCCCACAGTGGCTCGGATGTAACTTCCTTCGGGAGGTTAAGGGTCAACGAAGAATTTTATGGGACATGGCCCGTACAAGCCGACAAGCCCTGCCACTGCATAAGGTTCTGCGTACCCTGCACCAGTTGGAGCATGTTCTCTTCAGTGAGGCTCAACAATTTCACGACATCAACGTGGCCCAACCTTCAACGATAGATACATTTCGGGAACAAAAAGTGGCGAAAACAACCAGGTCTCGCCGAAAGATCCACGATCTTCGAAAACCAATGGAGGATTTCACTTAAAAGGTCATTTCTAACAATCCTCGACTATCCTGCTTGTCTTTTATCAAAATTCATCCGGCATCGTTTATCCTACGCCGCGCCACTTGACGTCAGCCATCAGAATGCATGAACAAAGTTTACTGATGGTGGTTGACGTCATCCACAAGATCGTGCGAACTTACTTTGTGGTAAATAGTTTCGATTTAATTTAGGATTCAGCATGTAACATGTTTTTTGTAGTTGGGAACAAACCATTCCCAACTCAAAGAAAAGAAGTATTGACCTTCTTGATGACGCTGGCAAACAATGTCATTATTTTTGTTATATCTATATTCTTGTTATTCTCTATTATTGTATATACTATTTGGTATTGTTATTAAAAAATCTTTATTTGTATATCTGTCTTTGTTTCTTAGACATATTTAGAGGTTTATGGCGGGAAATTCAAACGGGGATCTTGCAAAAATAACTGGACTGGTTTATTAAAAATAGGTAAATCTCCTCTGAATAGTCTTAGCAGGGTGGAAGGCAGGTAAAATTTTCTTATTAAATAACACAATTTTTGGTTGGAAGTTTGGTTGGAGTCTGGTGGATGAGGGTCTGGCCACCATCTTGGGGTGGCGGCCATCTTGGATCTCTGCGAATCTAGGTAGTCCCTACTACTACACGGTACTACGAATATACTTCCAGATATTTCACGACAATTCCTCATACTACGAATATATTTCCAGATATTACGCGATATTTCCAAATATTACGGGATAATTCTAAATATTACGGGATACTTCGAAATTACACAATATATGGAATATTCTCCCAACTTCAAATATTACACTATACTACGAATATACTTACTTTTTCAACCAATAATTTCCAATATTACATCAACGTTGAAGGTACTACACAGTCAAAAACTTAATTCCCTGCGTAATAGATCAATAGTACTCGAGATAATTCTGAACGACGCGTTATTATAATTTACTTAAAATGTTCAAATAACTGATGTCATATTCGTCACACCTGCTAGTTGCAATATTTCTATATTATACGTACTTCGAAAAACTTTTTTATGGTATTGTAGAATAATAATTGCAAGCTTTGTTTTTGAGTGTCTTAGAAAAACTGATATTTCGCCAATAGTTTTTTATATGGAAGTGTTGGTTTTTTCTAAGACTAACTACAACAATTATAAAGGAAACAGATTTAACGTTTTAAGGTAGATTTTATTCATATCAAAAACAAATAGCAATTTAGAGGTAAAAGAACCATTACAAAATCGCAAATAAAATTTATTTAGGCCTTGCCTTAGTAATTTTCTTCAGTAAGTCCTTGAGAAGTGTTAAGTCACTTGCTTTCACTTCTGGTCGTGGAATCGTGTAACGGTAATGTTTTATGTGCAAATATCCATGAGTATGCACATCAACAGGGGTCAATAATGCTTGAGCATCCCAAGAATACCAATTACATAAAACGCCCATCCCCTTTGCTGATTTTTTGGGAGCTACAGTAGGAGCGCTGTTTTTTTTAAATATTCCCTTTCTTTCCCCGAGCCAGTCAAATAGGAAAACCCTAAAACCAATCCTGCCAACAATCCTTTTCCATTAAGTTTCATAAAAATTACCCATTCACCCACTGAGATATTATCTCTTTTTGTCAGTTGAACTGTGGGTTCAGATGTATTTGTTGGGTTCGTACGTGACTGTTCTTGCACTCTTAACAATCTATCGCTGCTTTGACGACAGTCTGAATTAGTTAATAGCCAGATAAGAGACGTTTTCCTAACTATAATTTTTTTCCCTGTTTTGGTTGTTAGATGAACAAACCCACTGGATTATGGTAAAACTGAAACCTCATTTGATTCTTTCATATCAAGGGAAAAATCCTTGAGGTTTGAACCTCCCATTGACTTTAAAAAAGTTAAATCTTCGTTAAGATCGTCTCCAACATCTGGATCTAATTGTAAATTATCATCCAAATAATTGCTCTCATTGCCTAACGAGTCGGGTTCGAGAGGAAATTCTATCCGCGATTCTATCATTATGCCTTTGACTGGAACCAATTTACAAGTATTTAAATCGTCTCGTGAAAGTTGGTGAATTCCCAACTTAGCTAAATCTACTAAAGCGCAGTCAATCGCTCTGTTTACCGTACTGTTAATCTCTACTTTTGTTGGTAAATGTTTTGTAATGTCACTGTTGTTTACACCAGGGTTCGATTTGTTACGAGGAAAATTATATACTTCGCTACATTGATTAACTACGTCAGTATGAAACTGGATTCTTTTCAGCCGGTTCAAAATATCTAACATACTAAAGTTCACCACTGTAGAAAAAGTACAAGTCATAGAGCGCGTGGCTCTGAAAAAGCTTTCACAAGCTTGGCTACTGAAGAGGTTAGGTAAAAATAAACCCCGAGAATCTTCATGATCAAGTTTTTCGATTATGTTTATGAGCGAATGGGCATTTATCTCTAAACAGGCGTAACTATTGTAAGATATAAAATGTTCACTTATCGTATATTCTGAATGATCATTTAACCATAACCGCCATCCACGCAAAAAAAACACGACGTACCATATGTTGTACAATCGTTGTGACGCCGACATATCTATAGTTAAGAACGCACTCAGTGCTTTTTGCATAAGTAATAAATACTGCGATGTTACCTCACTTCCTGGAACCTGTGCTAGAAGATTTAGCACTTTGTCATCAGAAATCTTTTCAACGGCTTTGAAATTCATCTTGTCCTTTGTCTCAATATCTGTCATAGTTAAACCGTGCATGTCTTTTGGAAATGACTCAATTAGAACTTTCAGGTGTCCCATAGATGATACTTTGTTACCTATAGGGATGACGGAAGACGCCTTCAGAAACCTGCTCTTTAGTTTTGTTCCAATATGGATAGTGTCCTGTATGCATATATATTTGGATGAGAATCAGCTTGAAACCATGGTCTGCCAACGTAAATAGGACAGTTAGAAAGTTTTGATTCATGTCTCATAGCTTTAAGGCACCTCGTGTCACCATCAGATGAATATCCCAAAATTTCAATGCCATGTTGCGCTGCTTCACGTTTTATGTAATTGATTCGTGCAACAACATCTTTTGCGGTAAATTTATTGTCTGTTCCGTAAAGAGCGAGGCAAAATGCTGGCGCACCACTTTGAACTGGCTGACTCATAATGGCATAAGCAAGAGAAGCCGACTGGTTGTTTCTGACGTGCGTTTCAATTTGTTTAGCAGAATTTGCGGGAAAGGACAACACAACCGGGAGGCCAGTAAAGTTATTTGTTAGTAAAACAAGACCCACAATTTGATTGGTATTAATGTCGTACTGTATACGGCCAGTGATCCGGGTTGCGTCTTCACTCAGCCATACTTTTAATGGAAGACATTTTTCTTCGAGGAAAGATATTAGTTCGGAAATTCGAAGCTTGCCCTCAGTGATGTCGGGGCCCTTATCTTTCAAGCATCTAAGTACTGTTGTTACTGAAGGCAGAGGCAAGTTTGCCGATAACGTTTCGTACGCCATACGTCCACCGATTAGAAATAAATAAGTGGCGAATTGTTTAATCTGGTTTTCATGACGTTTGCCTGAATTGTTCTTCTGACAGTTTTTTGCTGCCGATGACATAAGACCAGATAGAAATGAGTGTATGCGATTATCTTCACCTTTATTAGAAACGTGAATGGAGGAATCAGACGAATGATTCCTGATGAAACCACTAAAACATTTTTCAAGCTCTTGGTTTCGTTTTATTAGAAGTTGAACTTCATTCAATAAAGGAAAATGTTCAGTTATTCTGCTTTGATTTTTATCAATACGCTCCCTTTGACGCTTCCTTCTTTCAAGTCGACTATACTTTCCACTTCTCCATTTTGATATTGGAACTTCGCGTCTGTGAATGTCGTGGCTAGTTCCTACGCCACGACATTCAATTCTTCCCCCGAAACCTTGGAACTTTCATTAGCTTGAGTTTCATTTTTTTCACTCGATTGACTAATCGGGTTCAGTCTAGGTCTTTTGTTGGATTCTTTCGATGCTGTTTCCGTTGTTTTGTCAAACTTTTCCGTTAGGATATCAACATCCTCCGCTAGGTTATTAACTTCAGCCGTTTCCCAATTTCTTTTACGAGATCCACTAGTTTCAAAATGAGACAGAATGGTGTTTTGGCCCCTACGTTGCTTATCAACTCTTGTAGTCCCAGTTAGATTCAAGTGTGTTTTCACATGCTTTTCAAAGTTAGAAATAATCCATCGTTTACTTCCAGTCTTTGAAGTATTGGTCGAAATTTTAACTTTGTCATCACAAAATGGGCAATGCACCTTCGCCGCGAGTTGGTCTCCACCATATAAATCTGTCGTAATATTTACTTCAATGTTTTCTAATTTGCTTGGTACTTCAGGTTCAACATTTTTAAGACTATTCTTAATCCAATTGTCGGTCAAAATCTTAACTTTCTTTTCTTCGTATTCAGACGTGGAAAGTTTTGTTGTGTTTCCACAAATTTCATTGTGTTCGATAGTAGATTTTTTGCTGTTCTTGGATGCCGTGATTGCACTTCCTGTGCTATTGTGAGGTTTAGAAAATTGATGTTGAAAGTTTGTAAAATAGTCATTGGGCTTCTTAGAGACGTAATCCGCAATCCCCAGCAAAAGTCGTTGATGGCCAAGTTGAATTTCAAAGTCCTCGGGGCATTCTACGAAATCGCCGAAATAATCCTCCAGTTTTTCCCCTTCCTTAACGAATTTCATAATTTTGGTTTTAACTAAGTTCTCCATAATTGGAAAATCCGATGAAGTCAATGTTCTCATAGACAACTGATTATCAAATCCTATTATTCTTAAAAAAAATTTTAAATAAAAAGGCATTTCTATTGATAATTCGGCACAAACTATTCGCCAAAATGTATCGCCTGGTCTAGGCGATGGGACTTGAGCCTATAGTGAAAAAAAATATGGATAAGCTACTGCTTATAAGGTGAAGATAGATCAAAAGTCGCGAGGAAGATTGGGTTATTGAAGCCCGAGACAATATCGGCTTGAAAAGAAGTAATCTATGCGAGTCATATGGTCATTTAATAAAGCCTATTTATCAACTATCATTCAGCTGATTAACTTAAAAACCAACCCTTAAGCTACCCCGCATCATATTTAATAGCTTATGGTTTAGAGTGAGGTTGTGATTAATGTATCCGTGAATATTAACCCTGATGAGGTTTGGATTAGATCTACCCTAAGATCTGATCATAAAATCAGCATAAAGTGAATCTATGGACACGAGAGTATAGATTCTCGATGAACTCATGGGCGCAATGCTACTGTTTTAATCATTTATAAACCTGATTTGTCTTATTAACCAACTAAAACGGATAAAGTGATCTAACTTAGTCACAAATGTTCTCAACAGATATAGAATGAGCAGGAACATCCCCGTAATAACTTTGATCTAGAATAACTTACCATATTAGCTTTATCATTTGGTATATTCTGCTTACAAGTAGCGCAAGTCAAACACGGCTCCATAGCTGATTTTTAACCCGCAAGAACTATTGCTTGTTCAACCAACAGAGGTCCGAAATAAACCCAAACTAAAATATAAGCTTTTAACACGTATAGATAATAGACAGGATAAGTAAATACACCGAGTACAAGTCTATAAACTCAAGCTCACTTGATGTAAAAGAGTTATGAGTATGAGTGAGTGATGTTGAATATCACAGGAATGAAGGTTTTGTGGAATTAAGGATCATGTGCATCCGAACATAAGTTTAGAGATGGCTACTTGCTTAACCTCTCCTTTGCGAATATAAAACATCCCTTTCCCAGTATAGGTGGCGTTCCAAGTGTAGGTGGAAAAGGTCACATTTTAAGCCAATCGGAAGCCTTGCCCTACCACTCTCTTACTCTGTAAAGCTATGTCAGGGTTGCCACAGTACCTGGAAAACCTGGAAAAGTCAGGGAATTTGAAAAAGGGTGTAAAAAGTCAGGGAATTTGAAAATTGTCGGAAAAGTCAGGGAATTTCCGTTGCATACCGACTTGAGAAAAATCTATAGTCACGACCAACTAGGCGCACCAGCTTAAATACGGGACAATGATAAACATAATCCCGGATTCTAAGCAGGCAGCCAGTTATAAGTTGGCCATGTAGTCTAGTAGATATTATTCCCCCTCGATCAGCCAGTTATAAGTTGGCCATGTAGTCTAGTAGATATTATTCCCCCTCGAGCAGCCAGTTATAAGTTGGCCATGTAGTCTAGTAGATATTATTCCCCCTCGAGCAGCCAGTTA
Organism: Phalangium opilio; assembly: GCF_054372755.1. Taxonomy (NCBI): domain Eukaryota; kingdom Metazoa; phylum Arthropoda; class Arachnida; order Opiliones; family Phalangiidae; genus Phalangium; species Phalangium opilio. The sequence goes on along the minus strand of NW_028324148.1, from coordinate 1,303,596 downwards.
TAAGTTGGCCATGTAGTCTAGTAGATATTATTCCCCCTCGAGCAGCCAGTTATAAGTTGGCCATGTAGTCTAGTAGATATTATTCCCCCTCGAGCAGCCAGTTATAAGTTGGCCATGTAGTCTAGTAGATATTATTCCCGCGCGAGCAGCGTGATCGAGTAGGCTATTACTTTCTCAGCAAAACTAAGCGAAGAGTCGTCTGCTCTTCAGGCTATGGATCCAAGGGACCGGGACTTAAAACTGTATGTCTGATGGTAAGAAATATACAATACAAATTTTAGTTTACATGAATATTATTAATGTAGTTAACAAAAGCGCATCTCAGTTTCATAATCTGTGAAAAATGCCGAACAAACTGACTAGATTTAATTTGGATTGGATAAATGAAGAACTTCACGAAGAATGGGCTTTGTGGCTGAAGCCTGTAAATAATGATATATTTTCTGCATACTGTAAGGTTTGCAATAGAAAATTTTCCCTAAGTAACATGGGCGTCCAAGCAATAAAAAGTCATCAGACAAGTTCTGGCCATAGGAAAAAGGTTAATCAAGGAATTGCTTGTAAGGAACAAACCAAAATAGACTCTTTACTAAAAAAAGAAAGAACTTGCATGCGTCGGTGAAGATACAAAAATGAAACCAGAATCTTCGTCCAATGTATTCGCAAGCTCCTGCCCTTCCACTTCTACTGGCGAAGTCTGTGATAACTCAAAGAAAGAGACTGAAAATCAAATAACGTCCAAGAAAAGCTCAATTAGCAATTTTCTACTGAAAGAAGAGGTTATTAAAGCTGAAGCTTTGTGGACAATGCGACTTGTTATGACTCAAGCATCATATAATTCTGTAAACCATGACTCCGAAATTTTCAAAAATATGTTCCCTGATAGTCAAATTGCTGAGAAATTTAGCTTAGGACGAACAAAAGCTAGTTATATCGTTACTTTTGGATTGGCACCTTATTTTGACAATGTTTTGCGCCAGAATTTGGCAACTTGTTCCCTTTAATTTAGAAAATTAAAGAAATTTACGGAGATAAACCACGTGTAATTAGAGTTAAATAATAATTTATTTAAAACATCCAAATTAAAAAAGATGTTTGTTCCCTTTATGTTGTTTGTTTTTACGAAGCTCTAAATAAAGTAAGCCAAAGAGGACAGATGGATATACACGTGCGGTTCTGGAGTGGAGTTGGTCAAACTTCAACACGGTATTTGAAGTCTGTTTTTATGGGTCATGCTAAAGCTGACGATATACTTGCGAAGTTCAAAGAAGGCCTTGATGGTTTGCCACTGGAAAATATGCTTCAGATCAGTATGGACGGACCAAATACTAATTGGAGTTTTATTACGAAGCTTAAAGCAGAATTAGAAGACAGCTCTCAGGCAGATACCCCTAAGTTGCTCGACTTAGGTTCATGCGGCCTACACGTTGTTCACGGCGCCCTTCAAACTGGTCACAAAGCTGTTAAGTGGAACATTAATAATTTTTAAGAGGTATTTATTACCTTCTCAAGGACTGTCCAGCACGGAGAGCAGATTATACATCACTTACCAGAAGCACAACTTTTCCAAAGAAGTTTTGCCAAGTTCGTTGGGTGGAAAATGCCTCTTGTGCCGAAAGAGCATTAACCATTTACCAATTCATCAAGAAATTCATTTCGTCGTCAAAATTGCCAGGGACCATTTCAGTTGAAAACGTAAAAAAAATGCATGGAAGATCATTTGATGCAAGCAAAGTTGGCATTTTTTAAAACTGTGGCTTCCGAACTTGAGCCATTCTTAAGAAAATTTCAATCTCCTGAGCCCTTGGCGCCTCTGTTGTACATGGATCTCATGAACCTTCTTCAACTTCTCTTGCGACGATTTGTTAAAGGAAACATAATCGACAATGCTAGAACTTTGAAAAAGCTTCTTGCAATTGACTTTTCAGAAAAATCAGAAAACCTGCTTCCGTATAGAGATGTGGATGTAGGTTTTGGTGCTGCAAAATATTTTGGAGAGAAAGACCTCAGTGAACGTATGAAAGTCGAATTCAAAATGGAATGTAGCAAATTTTTATCCGCGACTGTCTAAAAATATTGGAAAGATCACCATTAAAATATAGCCTTACGCGAGGTATATCTGCGTTTGACCCAAGAGTCGTCATTGAAAAACCGGATATCGCCAAAGATCGTGTAAAATTAGCTTTGAAGATTCTTCACGAAAGCAACCGAATTGACGAAAGTGTTGCTGAAAGATCGAAACCGCAATTCGTTTCTTCTGTTAGACTGGTAAAAACGAAGCACAAAGAAATTTTTAATAAGTATAAGGAGAAGCATTTTGCCCTTGATCAATTGTATCGTGATATATTTGACGGTGAAGATGACTTAAAAGATCTTTGGCAAGTTATAAAAATTGTTTTAATTTTATCACATGGAAATGCCTCTGTTGAGGGCGGATTTTCAATCAACAAAAGTTTACTTGTTGAGAATTTACATGAAAACTCAATTATCGCTCTGCGCCAAGTCTACGATGGAGTTAAAAATCTTGGAGGAATTAAAAATGTTACAGTGGATGCAAGTTTAATAAGGTCCATTCGTGGATCCAGAATTCGATATCAGCATGAATTAGAAGAAAAGAAAAAAAAAGAGGAAAACGCAGTTAAAGTCGCAGATACTAGAAAAAGACATCTAAAGACGTTGAAGGAGCTTCGAGCAAAGAAATCTAAGTTAAGTCAAACCCACATACTAGAAAACGAAGAGGTGGACAAAGAAATTCTAAAATTGGAGAAGACCTTAAGTCATCTTTTGCCATGGACATGTTCAATCCTATATTATTCTAGTCTTAAATACAAGTGATTTTTTAAAACTGTTTCAGATAGTTCCTAATAAAGTTTTAAATATTAAATAGTAGTTTCAATTAAAAACTGTGATAAATTTAGCATAATTGTACAAAGCAGATGATAAATAAGGAATTTTTAAAGGTTCCATTCTGACTTTTCAGCTAGTGTAAATTTCAAAATTGGTCAGGGAAATTGGCTTTGGATGGTCAGGGAAAACCTGGAAAAGTCAGGGAATTTTGAAATGAAAAATCTGTGGCAACCCTGTATGTGTACATGAACTCTATATCTACCATGAGAAAGTTCTGTTTCCCACGGTTACAATATGGGAAGAAAACAAATACTACGAGACTTCTCGATTTAATAAAAAATTATACTGAGATTCTTAATATTCGTAACGATTCACAAAATACTTCGAATATTATCATTATACTCTTCATATTCTCAGTATACTCTTCATATTCTCTGTATACTCTTCGTATTACATTTATTACACTTAATACACCATACTTTGCGGTATTACAATATTTCAAGTATATTTCACATTACTTTCCGATATTTTTCAATACTTCAAATATTACGAAACCAAATGTACACCTACTTCACGTAGTGGTTATCCCCTCGGTAAATGGATTCGTATCGCCATTCTTGTACAAGAAAGTTCATAAATTATTTTCGTTACTGTCTGATGGTCGATAACATTTATTGAATTTCAACACACAGTACGAAAATGGATAATTTTCGCGCAGTATGTAGGTTTTTTATCTGTAAATCGTCGTAGTTTTTTCATTCCGTTTTTCAGTTTTATTTCGCGATCGAAAAATATTCTTAACAATTTAAATTAATAACTATATATATTTATAAATCGAAATAGTGTTCGGTAACATTTCGCGTGAACTTATTTCACCGGTTATTAGTCCCGCGCCACGTGAATTATTTGACATGTGAGCAGATTCGGTTATTGTGTTTTATTGTATTTTATAGTCAGTCCGTCATTACTCAAAATTTTTGGGAAGTTTTGGTTTTTATTACGAGTTCAATTTGGAGACCGAATTTTATTATTTTACAAGACTTGAAATGTCTTGAAGTCTCGTTTTTTTTTTTGTATTTTTACATCTGAGCAACGTTATTTTTATTATTATTATATTTTACAACTTAAAACTATAAATATATTTTTTATTGGTGGCGGACCATTTTTGTTCGTCCATTTTTATTATCATTTTATTAAAAATATTTCGTATTAAACCGCGTTTTTATAACGAGGGGACGCCACGGCGGGACGTTCGATTTGTGTTCGTTTTAGCCCTTTCACCTTGAATTCATTTTATCATTAATATTGTTGCTTGTCTTGCGCCGCACTACTCCCCATCGTGTTGGCTTCGTTCCGGAAATTTGCAATTATTTTTCGTCACCGGTTGCGAAAAAACCATATTATTTGTAAACACATGACGAAACATAATAGCACAAATGGTTCTCGCGTTGGAAGCCGTGCTGTGTTTTACATGCTGCATAGCTGCTGGGTTTTCACCTGCAAAATAGGAAAAAAATTATTATTTAATAACGAAAAAATTCGATTCAGTTAAATATATGATATAAAACGATAAGTGTTACACTACCGATGTTTCCCAAGCTATAGAAAAAATGTTTTATATGAAACGGGAGCAAAATCGAGTTTCTGGAATTACAAAACCATTTTGCTCCTATTGCAGAGTTACCCAAAGGTTTATAAGTTGCGAATCATTTCTTGACCGTATATGACACATCTTACATTGTGAAGTGTGTTTTATGGATTTCAAAAAACCATTTATGCGACAAAAAATGTGATTTTATAACCTTTGTTAAACAAGGTGACTAGATTAGACTCAAACAGAGATGAGATTATTTTGAAGCCAAAAATGACTGAAAAATACTTCGTGTCAGACAATACACGATAATATGGAAAACTTCTTATAGATTCCAACAGTTCTCAAAATGTGGTATCTCCATCGAATAACTTTCAAAATTCTCCTGATTTGATTTTGCCAGACTAGTTACTCCAGGGGACTAGGCAAAAACGCCAATATGTCAACAATTGTGAAGACGTCATAGCAGTATATTTAACTGTACAAAAGCACATCAGATACGGTTCCTTATCTACAGCGTGAAGTTGCGTGACTACCGTTTAATCATTTACGCTTCATCTCTAACTTCATACCATGTCGCAAGTTAAATGTATTTTTTAACAGCAAAATGTTTTTATTAAATCCGTTCATATTAAAATAAAATAGCAACATTATTATTCAGATTGGCAAGGGATCCGGAGCAATTATGGGCAAATTCTTGATGCCTTCTGCATCATTTTTGCGTTACCTTGGTTCACAGATATGCTCGTTATCTCGGAAACGAACAATCCATAAATATCCCCTAAGTTTATCTTAATAATTCTATTTACATGAATCGATTTATAAGTATTGCGATTTGCTTTGCGAACGTTTTGAACTTATATAAATTTTGACCATTTAAAGATATTTCATAAGTTATATTAATGTATATATTTAGTTATAAGATTCACGTTTTGCATAGACATATTTGTTTTCGTATTATAGAACCTTCAAAACCTTTGTAAGAAAGCCGTCTCCGAAGGGGCAAAATATTCATTTTATGGAACAAGATCGTAAGCTTATCAAAAACGTTAATTCAGGATTGTTTATGTTACCTACACATGATGATGTTCTTAAACTACAATCAATTCGTGGATAACTGTATTATTATGATTGTACCAAAATATTCATTGTATCGAAAACTTTAGTAACGACTGCTAAAACTCAAATGACCATAAAGGTACAAGGTTATAAGGGTTTATCATCATATCATAAATATTTAAACATATTTTACCTCGATAAATATACCCCACTTCTTCCATATGCGAAACAGTTCGGCAGAACTCCATGACAACTGCGGTGACCAGACACCCGAATTGTCATTCTACAGGGGGCTCCGAATATGGTGGGAGATATTGAGTTGAAAACTCTTTCAATGGCATTTCGCCGTCCCGAGTTACCTTCTATAGTTTTAATTAATATTTAATTAACTAATCAATATAAATCATTCCACCCTATTATATGAGATATGTAGATCGCTAGATGAACGATTCAGCGTGTAGAATAAACGCTGCATTTTAGTCGTAGAGATACATTACAAAATGTCCTGACAAATGTTTGAGATTATGTCATCATGACCTTCACAGATTTAAGGTAGTCGCAATTCAAGATTACGTTTGGAGGTTTGCGGGGTTAGCTTATTGCGATATGGTGGCGCCACAAGCAACAGCCACAAACTGATGATTAATCTCCCGTACGTTTATACCACATGCTGTGGATTAAAACACGATGTTGTCCCGCGAGCCCGTTAAGAAACATTAAAGGGAGGGTGAAGTGGACAATTAAATAATTTTTTATCGATTCTATTCGAAATTGCCTACAGCCTACTACACGTATTTGAAACTAAGGCCCAGAGGTCCGTGCACTCGAGCCAAAATACTCGCGGATATTTTAAATCCTGAAGATCCTGAAGTTTTTAGGCTCTTGACAGCACGTACAAACCTACGTTACATAGAGAATGAGCTTTACGCGTGCTGACAACCGATTTTGTAACAGAGTATATACAGAATATTCTGTCGCCCGAGATAGGGAGTTGCCTATCCTGTAGAGTGAAAACAAATTTCTTCACGCGCATTCTTTATCCATGCTGATTCAATCTGAACTTTTAGCCATCTTTGTTCAGTCTTGTGACTCATCAACGGTCTGGCAACACTGGGGGAAAGGCAAAAATGATCTTTAGTGGAAACTATGTATATTTTTAAATTAAAAACCTTTCAATTTTAAAATGTTTTTAATTTTCAAATGCTTTTAATATATTCAAAAAAATTTCCTTACAATATTTTGAATGTGTATATTTGTGTAATTTTTCTTAACTTCAAACCTTGGGCATGGAAAGGCAATTGAACAAAAAAGATAGGATAAAGTATTTATAATTTCATAAAAGATTAAATAGCACAAAGATGTAAGGGTTATTAAAGTGGAAGGTACTCTTGTAAAGGCGGGAAAATTAAAGATTAATGGCAAAGTTGTTAGTCTATACATAGTTTACATACTAAGAGGATTTTACACAGGGAGGCCAGGCTTCAGGGTTTACACAAGGAGGCCTGACTCACTGTGTGAGTCTAAAGCCAGGCCTCCTTGTGTAAATGGTATGGATAATAATAATAATTTAATAATAATAATATAATTCAATAATGATAATTGACTGCTTAATATTATTATTAATATTCATTCCTTCAATATTGTTCGACATGATTCCCCAACAACCAATAACATTCTATTCTAAATGTACAAAAATAGACATTCTGGCTTTTAAAGGGAAAATGAAGTTGTAAAGACAGTAATAGAAACTTAGCAGTACTTGGTCACTGAACCTCGCTCTAGCTAGATATGATACCTAGAGGGGGATCAGAAGACAGGCTGAAATAGCCTCAAACTCTGAAATTAAAAAAAAAGAGAAAAACCAGAATTTCGTCAGGGGGCGGAGCTAAGTCCCTATTATAATACTGTTCAGTTAATAAATACAGTACTAGTATTAAAACTGTCTTTAATGCCATTAAGCTAGAGCCTAGGTATTAAAGATTGGGCCCCAACTAAGTTAATCCCATTGATAAACAATAACAAAATAACGTCGAAAAATGTTTTTGTTTAGGCAAATGCCACTTTCTAAATTGTAGAGATGGCACAAATTCTAGTTTGTCAATTCTGCAGCTACTACACCCAGGATGATAAACTGCTACTACGACACGTTCTTCGCAGTCACAAACATTCTGCAAAAATATCTTTCCGTTGCAATGCATGTGGGGTAGTGTTCAAAAACCATAACTCTTATCGTACTCATAAGTTCCGAAAACATAAAAATATTGATTTGGGAATTCCGAATAATGTTGAGCAATTTGAAGAGTTTGTACCTAATGAAAGAGATAATCATGATGTACCGGTACAAAAGTTTATAGAGGCAAATTATGCTCTAAAACTTAAAGAAAAACACGGTTTATCAGATGAAGTCATTCATGATATCATGGCAACTACTGCTGATTTAATTAAAACATACACTATAGAAAACATTAACTTAGACGGTAGACCGTTATTTGATGGGCTTGAAACCGCATATAGGAGGGAAATGTTTTTTAAGTTAGAAATGAATTACGTACCTCCCGTACGTGTACTGGTGGGACACTACAATCGCAGCAGCCTCACTCAACCAATGGCTAATGCTAATAAAAGTAAAAAGGCTTTTTCTTATTATGTTCCATTTCTTAAATCATTAAAAAATCTTCTGCAAATGCCAGAACTTGAGGAATATCTATCCCATGTTCCGCTAGAACAGGAAAGTGACATGATGTCAGATATATTTAGTGGGGAAGAAATAACAAGGAAGTGTCCTATTAAGAATAGCGGTAGACCTGAACTTAAAATCATAAACTTGTTAATTACATTATACTTAGATGATTTGGAAATAGCTAATCCGATTGGTGCTCATGCAAAGAAACATAAAGTTACTGTTTTTTACTGGCAAATCCTTAATTTACCTCCTCATTTAAGATCAAAATTAACTTCCATACAGCTACTTGCTGTTGGGAAACAAAAAGACCTTAAAGAATTTGGACTGGATGGTGTGCTCCATGATTTTTTGAAAGAGATGTGCGAATTTAATTTGGGTATTAAGTGCGTTGTTAATGGAGTTGAGAAAATAGTAAAGGGTAAATTAGCGTATGTGCTAGGACACACCCTAGCGGCCCAAGAAATTGGTGGCTATAAAGAAGGTGTTGGAAGCGCTTTCAAGTTTTGCAGAACCTGCGAAATAACTAGACCTAATATAAGACAATGCACCCAAGTAGATTTTCCTTTGCGAAATAACTTAGAACATCATGATAGGCTAGAGTCACTAGATAATTGCTCCAAAAAAACTAGAGTATATTGGTCAAAACAATGGGGAATTAATAAAAAAAGTCCATTTATTGGAATACCAGACTTTGAAGTCACTAAAGACCTTTTACATGACCCAATGCACGTACTCCTAGAAGGAGTAGTTAAGTATGAAACGAAACTAATGCTCGACCATTTTATCTATGGATTGAAACTATTTACGCTCGATGAACTTAATTATGCCATTCAATCATTCTCATATCAGAAAAATGAAATGGACGTGAAACCATCTCTAATAGAGAAAAAACATTTAAAGAAGGCGGAATTAAAGCAAACCGCATCGGCTATGAAAACCTTGCTTTTTCTTATGCCTCTGTATATCGGAGAATTAGTGCCGAAACAAAATCCACATTGGAGAAACTTTATAATTTTAACTCAGATAACACAGATTTGCTTTTCTTCTCTAGCTAATGATAGTACCGCGATGACACTTCAATGTTTAATATCGGAGCACAATGAAAACTTTCAAAATATTTATCCAGATTCCAACATCACCCCAAAAATGCACTATATGTTACATTTTCCTGATCAAATGATAAAATATGGCCCTTTGAGATTTCATTCGTGTATGCGGATGGAGAGTAAACATTCTTATTTTAAACTTAAAAAATGGAGGTGTTTTAAGGACGTGCCCAAAACTATGGCTTTTAAGCATCAACGTTGGCTTTGCTTACAGCAAAGCAATGGTAGTGGGGGTAAAAATCAAAATTTCTTTGGGGATTTGGATATTGTTAAAGAGGGATATGACCGTGAAATTAATGAAGAAATAAGGAAATTGTTAATTATATTTGACGACAATGCAATGAACACTTGTTCTATGCATATAAGCCCAGAAATTACAATTTATGGTCATGGTTATTCTAAAGACGTGGTCTTATTGCAAAATTAATCTGAAGATTCCGGCCCATCCTTTATGGTTGTAAGTGAAGTTACGAGTATCAACCTCGTATCTTACGTTATATGTCTTCAAGCTGAAATAGATTTTTTTGACTGCCATTTAAACCGTTATATGCTAAAAAGGCCACTGAGTGGAAGGAAGTATCTATTACCAATCAAAAAGCTTAAATACAAATGGCCACAGATATCCCACTTTCACCAAGGGAAATTATATGTTATGCTTTACAACACTCCAAATTTAGAGTGGTCATAAGGGAAGTCCAAGGTCTTGATAGAACCTCCCTTTTACTTTCTAATAAATATTTAAGTCTGCCATTTCAATTATTTAAAAGCCTCTTCAAAGTTCAAGATGCTTAAACTTAAATTCAACCGTTTTGTGTGATTGCTTTACTGTTGTGAAAGAATCATAATATAAACCCTGTTTGTTTAGTTCAAATTTAATTAAATTAACTGCATGCTGGTAACGAACATTGCCCCCCCTCCCAAAAAAAACGGCTAAAAAAGATATTTTATTTAATAAATATTTATGCATTTCTACAATTGGTACGTTTGTAGTTTAATAAGTTGTGCATGAATATTAGAACTAAAAGTTCTTTCTTTTGGATTTGGGAAAGTTTGCTTCACTAAAATATTTCAAATTATTTTGTTCAACATAGCTTAATTATGGCTGGCGTTGTATTTAAAATATCATCATCTGACAGAAAATTGAGAAAGGCTGTTATTGCAGACAGTTACTTAGGTTTCATGAGTTCTGGTAAGAAAACAAAAACGCTTAATATATCTTTATGGTCCTACAATATAATAATGAAACTGGACGGGTTTTTTTTCAGCTTGTTCCAAATTATCAATGCCGAAAATGAACGGTGCAACAGCTGTTCTTGAGTGTGACGGTACTGAAATAGATGATTGGGAGTTGTTGTGTGCTTTTAAAAATTCCCTAATTATCATTTTACAAGAAAATGAAGTTTTTTCATTTAATGAGTGCAATTCAAAACCTATGGTAATTAAAATTTCCTTTTATAGGGAGTGCCATAAGTTTACAGTTTTTGGAACAAGTAAAATATAGGGCTATGGTGTTCCTTTATTAATCAAACTGTACTCAAATATACCCCAAGTTAAACCTCGTTTAATTTTTAGGATGATTCTGATGTTTTTATGGAAAAAGACAATGCCACAACTATAGGTATTTCAAATATTGGCGGTAGTGATGCCCCAACTACAGATACTTCTAATATTGAAAGTGTGGCGGATTCTCCATATATGGAGAATGTTATTGTGGGCAGTGTTGATTTGCACAGCTACCCAAAAACTGCATGTAACAATGATGAAACAAATGTGATATTCGTAAGTCTTAAAATTTTTAATTTGAAACTGTCTACATTATGTTTGTCTATGGCCTTACAGAAAGGAAACATAGTTATACCAAAATTTAGTGAATATACTGAACATAGACTGGCCGAAGGAAAACCTATGGGTATTATTTCGAAAATTATAGAAGAGTTGGCGTATGGGCTCATGAGAAACTATAGTATGAAAACACAAGAAGAGTACCAAGAAGTAGGAAAACAACTTTACGCAAAATACCCTTGTATACATGTCGACAGGACAGCTCTAACCCCTTGGGTAACTTTAGAAGCATTGCATCCTGTTAATAGAAATCTAATTTTCATATTTTTATCAGCAATTTATCATAAACAAGCTTTCTGCCAAAATTAGGCACATTAGGTGGCTTGAAAAACGAAATGAAAAATCTGCGTTAAATAAATTGCAAAAGAAACGCAAGAGAATTAATATGGACCCAGATGAAGCACCATCGTGTAGCATTGAGGTAGAGGAATTGGATGGGGATAATTACGAAGAATTGGTGGTAGAGCTGAGAGCTTCTTTTGCTGAGGTCGAACAAGACGTTCCAAAAATATTAAGACTAAACCGTCAAACATTTGTGAAAAGAAGAAAACTGGTCGCCAAGAATTCTACTGATTTCGAAGAAATATGTAACATTTTTCCCCACTTCACAGAGGCACGTTATGTAAGTACCGCAATATACTGGAGGGAAGAGAATTTCCACCTTTTTAAACTGCTGCAGTTTACCTGATTATAATATTTTCAATAGCTTGAAGCAGAGTTGAATATGATATTGAATGTGGTGGACATACAAAAAACATTCTTAGAAAATTTTGACAAGCTAAGTGAACTAATTTCGGAGAAAGAGTTACCAGAGGTATAATTTTTATTACATTTAATCTGGTTTTCATTAATTTATATTTTCTAATAGAAAAAAGATGAACAAAGCGAAGCTGAAACCACTTTATCTGTTATCAGATTTTTAGAAACTAAACTCTGTGATACACCCCGATCAAAAGCAGGAGCAACCAAAAAGGGCAAGAAAAAAACAGAAAAGATACCATCGTTTTCAATAATAAGTGAGCAAGATGTGAGTTAATATATATTTTTTTGTTTGAGACTATGTTTTGATATATCCCTACTTAAAATAAATCTTCATTTTCAGACGTTGGAGAGTCCTTTAAAAGAGACCCCCCTCTTAATTATTAAAAAAGATGATCAAGAAAAGTTCTTGATCTACAAAAGTTTTCAAATGGAATTGAATGATGTACAATTGAAGACTGCTCTTTTCTCTTTAATGGCTTTTTATGATGTTTTTGATTTAAGCTACCCAACAATATTTAAACAAACTCTAGGGTTTTTACAAGAATATGCCCTTAGGGATAGTGGCCCAAAAAGCTACTTTGTGAAGTCAACAAAGTATTTAAAATTAGTTGAAGATATGCAATTCAATGAATTACTTCTAATTTAGTAATTAAAATTTTGTTCTAAAATGGTATATAATTCGTAATTACTGAGTGTATCCTATATGCAAAATATATAAGCCTAAACAATCTATAAAACTCAACGGGTGTAATGCCTAAACCATTTTGTGTTAAATGTATCCATAACCTAAATCTTTTAAAAATCAACACATGTAAAGCCTATACTATTTCATGTTAGACATATCCAAAACCTAAACGTCTTGAAATTAGACCCATCTAATATCTAAACTTTTTCAAATTAGACCCGTCTAATATCTAAACCTTTTCAAATTAGACCCGTCCAATACCTAAACTTTTTCAAATTAGACCCGTCCAATGCCTAAACTTTTTCAAATTAGACCCGTCCAATGCCTAAACTTTTTCAAATTAGACCCGTTTAATACCTAAACTTTTTCAAATTGGACGCGTTTAATATCTAAACTTTTTCAAATTGGACGCGTTTAATATCTAAACTTTTTCAAATTAGACGCGTTTAATATCTAAACCTTTTCAAATTAGACGCGTTTAATATCTAAACCTTTTGAAATTAGACCCGTCTAATATCTAAACGCCTCATCTTTAGGCATGTTTACAGACTAAGCTCTTACACTTTATACATGTCTTAAATCTAAACATTTTCTCTTAGGACGTGTATAGGTTTTGAAGATGTTTAAAAACGCGTTTCATTTTTGTGTTTAGGAAAATGTTTAGACTCTAAACACTGTTTTTTCTGTGTACTCTAGCGTTTTCTTCCGCGCCGCCGGCTTCCCAATTATATGCGACGCTCTGCGGCCGCCACGTGAACGAAAATTTTATTTACTTTTCTTTCCGGTTTTTCCCCGGACGCGCGTGTAGTGGAAGCTAGCCCATGATATCGGAGCTATTTAAGCAGCCGAAGCTGCCGAATATTGAGCTCAGTAGCCTCGGTTAGGAAAACAGTTAAGAGATCAATGGATCGGATGTAGCTCAGTTGTATAATTGGTTTCAAGTCACAATAACAACTCTTATCTTTAGCATTCTTTATCTATATCGGCAAATTGCATTGAGTTCCTGCATTTTTTGTCTCGGTACTGACACAAACACCATGATTTAATGTTAAATTGTTAAAACATAAACATCCACGACTAAAACACTCCCTTGGTGAAAAATCAGCCGACGACTCAGGGTCGAGGAGCCGTACGAGCTAGATTTTTTTTTTCGACAAGAGAGAGCGCAACATTCGGATGTTTTTCCCGCGCGGGCGAAATGAGAAGAAATCGCTGGATACATTACGCCTATGGAGCCTGAGTAACTTATAGGGAGCTAACATATTATTTACTCATGGTTGGACCCAATATAATTATAGAGTTTTCAAAAGTTTTAGGCAGTTGGTAATTTCTGTGTCCATTATTAAATCGAAACTCTCATATATAAGGATGTCAATAGGGTTCTTAGCCTCATTCTGTTTCGTAATGTGTTGTATTTGCTTACTTGAAAACATCATCAGTTTTTATCGTGGGTCCAATATTGAAGCAATAATGAAATGCTCGTCTTTGACATCTCCTTCAAAATAAGGTCCTGAAGTTCAACAAAAAATTCAGTACTGCAACGTCGCACTTGAATGAACGTTTCAAGAAGAACCGCAATGGCATCACATGCAGTTGGACCCGAGTCTTGTAATTTAACTGTTCCATCTTTGAGAGGCTTAAGAAGGGTTAGGAGGTCTTTTGCTTCGCCTTCCATGGTGAATGAAAGATTGGAAATATTGTCTATCTCTTTGCTTAAAGCTTTTTCTTTTCTCGCTAAGGCTAGCGCATGTTGAACACCTTCCAACATGTTGCTCTAGGAAATACAATGATGTTTTAAATTCACCTTCATATATTATAGAACTGGTCTTACCTCTGAAATCGTTCAATTGCGTAATAGAGGCTATTCCAACGAGTAGCACCCGGCAATAGCAAATCTCGCCCGTTCGTTAAATTCTTCATTTCCTCGGTAAATTTGGGAGATTTTCTAAAGAAGTTAATTACTTTATGTGTCATTTGGATCAATTTGTTAACTCTGCCAGTATTGTTCTCTTGTTTAATGGCGGTATTTATGCACAGTTGAAGAGAGTGCGCAATACATCTACCTCTGTGCCATTTCAAAGCTTCACTAGGTGCAAGACTTTCAACTACGATATTCGGTTGTGTTTCACTCATCTTCTCGGCTATTGTTGTTTGATCATGGTGTACCTTTTCGCCAAAAATCAGTGGCCATGGACTCCATGCTATATGTTTTAAGAACGCAATTATAAATAAATTTAACCTTTTTTCTCCAATAGAAAGGACGTTTACTTTGATCCAGCTGTGTAGTGTCATCTTTCTTACAAGCAGAATCTTGATCACCTTCATGACACCCTAATATCCTCTTCAGAAGAGGTGTTAAAACCGGTCTTAATAAAGACAAGTTTGTTTCATAAACTGCGGTTAAACATTCTTACGGAAAAGATATTCAACAAAGTTTAGCTAAAGTGAAATTGGGCTTAAGAAGCCAGCAAAGTCTAGCGACGAACTTTGATATCTTTCCCGACTCTATTTGTAGGTTGAGTCTGCTTTCCTGTCTCCGGAGACTAAACCTAAAAAACCAATTCAACCCAAATTTCGGTCAAGCATGTCAAAGTTTGTCGCGAGACTTCACTAATTCTTAATGCCTACACTCTTAAAACTAGGGGAATGGAAGTACTCCATTCATGGAGTTTCAGTTTGTCCCAGATTTAACACCACGAGCGTAGTGTATTTACTCCCCATGAGAAATAAAATTATTCCCAAAATGGAGTCATGGCCATATTGAATTTTCTCATGTCCTAGCTAGATGTTCTCCATTTACTCCATTTAAGTGGTTGGAATAACACTTTAAATAAGTAAAAACACCCCATTGTAAATCATTTAAGGAACAAATATATATCACATAAATGTTCTAAACCGATTATTCGTTTTAGGGCATGTTATTACGCCCCATGCGAAGTTATATTACTCCAGATGCGGTGTTGTACTATTCTCCTTACGGTACTATTTTACTCCATTTCTGGTATAGCACTACTCTCCTTACGGTACTATTTTACTCCATTTCTGGTATAGCACTACTCCCTTAAGTGGAGTTACTGTATTCCCCAAGCGGAGTCTCTGTATTCTCCAAATCGGAGTTTCTGTATTCCCCAAGCGGAGTTTCTGTATTCCCCAAGCGGAGTCTCAGTATTCCGCAAGCGGAGTCTCTGTATTCCCCAATCGGAGTCTCTGTATTCCCCAAGCGGAGTGTCTATATTCCCCAATCGGAGTCGCAGTATTCCCCAAGCGGAGTCGCAGTATTCCCCAAGCGGAGTCGCAGTATTCCCCAAGCGGAGTCGTAGTATTCCCCAATCGGAGTCGTAGTATTCCCCAATCGGAGTCGTAGTATTCCCCAATCGGAGTCGTAGTATTCCCCAATCGGAGTCGTAGTATTCCCCAATCGGAGTCGTAGTATTCCCCAATCGGAGTCGTAGTATTCCCCAATCGGAGTCGTAGTATTCCCCAATCGGAGTCGTAGTATTCCCCAATCGGAGTCGTAGTATTCCCCAATCGGAGTCGTAGTATTCCCCAATCGGAGTCGTAGTATTCCCCAATCGGAGTCGTAGTATTCCCCAATCGGAGTCGTAGTATTCCCCAATCGGAGTCGTAGTATTCCCCAATCGGAGTCGTAGTATTCCCCAATCGGAGTCGTATTATTCCCCAATCGGAGTCGCGTTATTCCCCAATCGGAGTCGCGTTATTCCCCAATCGGAGTCGCGTTATTCTCCGAGCGGAGTCGCGTTATTCTCCGAGCGGAGTCGCGTTATTCCCCGAGCGGAGTCGCCTTATTCCCCGAGCGGAGTCGCAGTATTCCCTAAGCGGAGTCGCTGTGCTCCCCATGCGGAGTTAATTTATTTCCCATCCTGAGTTAATTTACTCCCCATGCGGTGTAATGCTATCCACAGATCGATGAGACGCATTTCACGATATAGGTGAACTAATATACCCTTGGTTATGAATCATGCCTGTACTAGATTGGGGTTTCATTGGAGCAGGTAGTTTTCTTCCAGTTTCCCGCTAAAATTTGAATTCAAAAGACATGAAAAACAGGGGGATAAAAATTAGACTGTAGCATATACAGGGCCCAAGGCTACTATCATTTTTGAGACTATGTGATAAGTTACTGTAAATAATGTTTCTCGTGAAACTTCTAGCATCCGCTTAATAAATCGTTTTCTTTATTGAAATTTTACTTCATGGTAAATTTTGACAAAATTGTCTTAACTGCGTTTGTTCTTGGCTTGGTAACATTAAGCATTAAGTATTCATACACAGTTGAGGTTTTCAAAAGACCGTCCAAATACTTCAAATTAAATATCCAGAAAGAGGAAAACCACGCTAAAATTGCTGATGACAACTCGTTTGCCACCAGTACTTTTACTCTATCAACGTGCAACTCGTACGTCTCACTACCTAAAATTGAGTTTTCGTATACCAATACTGGGTCGACGTCAATTTCGTCGGAATTTTCCGCCTTCAAAAACATGCGGTTGTACTTTTCATTATACAAGCTTGGAATCAGTAAAAGTGATCCAGTTATTCTTTTTTCTAAATAAATTGAACATGAGTTAATTTTTTCATCTTTGAAAATATTTTAATGTTGCTTACGTTTTTCTCGCTTAAGTCACTTTCTTCGCTAATTTGGTTTTTGATAGTGTTTTTAAGCTCTTTCGTTGAAGTTGGTGCCACCCTCCAAATCTTCTCTCCATACTTTTGGTGCGACTCAAGGAGTTCTTTGCGAACATCAATGTTTTTAATTCGTTAAAATTCCAGAAAAAACTGAAAATTCGCAAATTGTATTTATGAAATCTAAACCAGTTTGAGCACAAAAATAAATTTCTCAGGGTTGGGGTCTAAACTTTGGGATATAAATTAATTCCTAATGATGACGTGCGATTACTTGTTTAACGTCGCATAAGGCAGGATACTCTTCTGTAATGTCCATGACCGGAATACCCCGTTGCAGTTTTGAGGCACGATCTTCGAATGTTCTTGCCATTTTTGAATTAATAAGTTGGGAGTCAATAATTCTTTTGTTAAGTTTTTCTTTCATGTGCTTTTTATGCTGCTCTAGGCTCTTTTCATCCTCAAATGATGTATTTACCTGCATTCAAGAATCCTTTAATTACAGTGATTTTCAATTACTTTTCACTTCAATTACGTAATGATAAAATATAAAGGAGAATGTTTTTACTCATCGTGACATAATAAATCATAACTAATTCTGATTTTTGCTACATTCTTTGACTTAGAAGAATCGACAGTCAAATGATGGCAGGAATGGGAGATGAGCGACTTCGCATTACCCTTACCAGCCATCAAGTCTATTTCTTTTATGAATTAATAAAAACTTAACATTGGTATGAAGAAAATTCTAATCAAAGAAAGAGCAAAAGAGGTGTTTACAAAAAGTACCATTACATCATCATGGGTCGTTATTGTTTTTCCTTAAATACGCGTTAAACGAACGGATGATCTATTTACGCCATGGTTCAATTGTTGGCACTAAACGAGTTTTTGAAATGCCGATTTAATTTTCAACATTCTCCTTGAGCCCCCTGTAATAACATTGCTGAACAATACCTTAAAACGGGTTACCCGTCTGGCCTCTGGTTTTTTTACTATCTGGAACTTATCACTAGTTGAAGTACTAGCAGATATTTCCTCTTCGATTACATCAATCTCCTTTGACGGACTCTTCTGGGTGATATTTTCCAGTTCCACTTCGTTATTAGTAGTATCTTCATGCTCATCTTGAAGAAACGGATCAGGAGTTTTATCACCCGATTCGCTAGTGTCTCCCTTCTTTGCATCTTGTTTCTCTGGCTTCCTTATCTTTCTCAAGCTGAGCTTTTTGCAATTCTATTTGCTCCCTCGTTCTTCCGTAAAGTACCTTGGCTTTTTGAATACTCTTATTTCCATGCATAAGTTTTCTACTATTTTTGAATTTATTTCTTATTAATGCAGTCCAGGTACCCTAACGATGAAATAATTATAATACTAATTAATTAAATATTGTAATTTAAAAGCCAGAGTCGATCAAAGTTACAAAAGTGTTCAAGCCTAATAAAGAAATTATTAGGTAACTTTGTCAACAATATTTGAGGTTATTTATCACTATAAATCGATTAAAAATGGTTGTCTAACCATTTCATTCTCCCTTTAAATACATTGTAAGGATTCTAGTTTACATTACATGCACCAGCTTGTTTTTGAGCAATAAAAAAAATACATTTGATGGCAAATGGGGGTTCAAGTGCTACGGAACCTATGTACAAGGTAAAGTTAAGTTTCTACTGCACTATATCCATCGCAATTGAACCCAACATGGGCATAATAAATTTTGTGCCGTCTTTCATTGTTCATCCCCACTACTTGGAAGATTGATTAACCCAAGATTTATTTTTAAAAGATTACTACAGTTATGCCTCCACTCGAATTGTTTCAAACATTTCTGGTGCAACTCAATAGTTTACAACATATTACCCAAGTTTCAAACTTTAAATTTTATGTCAGCTCCTTACCACGTTTCCTAAGTATGAAAATTCATCAACAAGCTTCGCTGCCACGTGAGTGTGAGATGGTGGATAGCTAGACATAAAACATACTCGTTTCAACTTCGTTGTAACCATATTATCTGTCTTGTACTTACACTGAGTTATACTTGTTAATGAAATCATGGTAAAGGATATTCACAATTTCCCTATTAGTACGTCGCTTCTCCTTTTCCGTCGCGGAAACATATTTCTCTTTCTGAACTAAGACCATAGGGATGGCGGGGAGCTTGTATTCTAACGTAAATTTTGTTCTGCTTACAGTATTAATGTTCTCTAGGTTGAACATTTCAGTATGCATCACAACACTGTCAAGTAAAACAATCTTTTTATTCTCTTTAAATTTTCGTGAAACCATCATTTTGTAATTAATATAATTGCTCTTCACCACATCGAAGTTTAAAAGCCTTGCAAAAGCTGTTTAATTAATCAAAATTATTTAGAGATAAGATTTACCCTGTCTCCTGTTTTTCCGTAAAAGGAAGAGCCGTATCTTCTGACATTTCTGTTTCATCCTATAAGAAATCCATGACCTTTAATAATCCATTTTATGACGCTGTCGGAACTTCAGGGAATTTGATTGACCATACAATTTAAGGCTGTACCCCTTTTAAAAACCTTATAGAAGTAGGGATAGGGCTCTAAAGGTTCGTATTTTCCAAGCAGTGACTCACTTTGTAGTTTGTACTTAAGAATTAGTTTCATTTTCATTAATTAGTACAGCTGCATGATTTCACTAATGAGTAGCCCCTCGAGTATTCTCAATGTTAAAGTATAATAGTCGAGTGTCCTCAACATAACGTGTAATTTCTTAAAGGTATTAAATTTTTAAACCGCTAAAATAAAATATGATATATTGTTCCTAAATGTCGAAAGTGAATCACTGAATGGAAAAGCCCATCAGTTCCCAGTTTTTGAGAGCATATCTTTTGAAAAGAAGAGTGGCTCCTTACCATAATATCAACATTTTCAGATCTAATTTTTTTAGCAGCTGAAGGGCTGTCTTCTGATGGCGTCTATAAAATAGTTAGCTCTTAAACTCGACCCTGGGATTAATCTTCTCAAAAATTCAAACCATGTTTATCTTTCGAATGACTTTAACATTCATTTTATCCTCGATTTTTGACAGATTAGTCAAGTCCACATCTTGATCGAATTCAGCGTCGTAAGCCTTAAATAAATTCAGTTGTGATATAAACCAATCTGATTCTATAGTTCATGACGTTAACTGCATCTGCATACTCGTCTTAACAGCATTATATGCCTCCGGGCTAGAGAGCTGCATGGAACCTGTAAATATCATTTACCGTGGTAACCATCCAGAATGAGAATGGAAATGGTTTCCCTACTAATATATTCGGATCGGGAATGGATGGAAACAAGGGCAAAAATAATTTTGCACTACTCCTTGTGGTTTCCAATGTGCTAAGGTTGTACATCACCCAACAACGATCTAAGGCTTAGGCTATAAAGTGGATCGTATACACTATAAATTTACAAAGAGTTTCACATAAACTTGAGAATTCCCTGCCCAATTCAATACACGCGAAATACAGTGACCACGACACTATAAGGTGCCATTTATAGTTTAGCATACATTTTTCCTCTTTCCGTAAATCGTAGAAAATCAACACAGCCAGAAATAAACCCTTACAGTAACTAATTTCAGAATTTCGTTTGCCCAAAAACCAAATCCATGAACTTTCTGGTCTATTGAAGATGTTCCCGATGTCTATGTAATTTGTATAGTAACCCCACCGTCACGAATGGTCTCCCAGAGGGAAGGCTGTCTATATATTTATATGTATACGCGAACTGGCTCTGGTGTACGATTGTTGGAAGACAGGGACAATATATACTCACTCTTAAAAATCATGGGTCAGAAAATTTGGGTTGTTGAAATTGAACCTATTTTTGGGTTTCAAACAACAATATGTTAGTTGAAATTGTTTTAAGGGGTTATTTTCATTGTGGTTGTTTTCAACTCAAATGTTGGTTTATAATATTGGGTAAAAATATGAGTTGTCTTTCTGTTTTTACTATTAAAAGGGTTAACAATAGCCTAACATCGGGTTAAAAATTTCTTTCACGAATCTTGGTTTAAATAAGTTGGGTTGTTGACAAAGAACCAATTTTTCGGTTCAAAATAACCAAATATTTGTTGACAAATCTCGAAAAATCAATATGAGTTGTTTTGTGTTTTTATAATGGAAACGAGTTAAAAATAGCCGAACATCGAGTTAAAAATTATTTTCTTAAATCGTTGGTTGAAAAAGTTGGTTTGACAAAGATTTAGTTTCAATAGAACGAAATGATGGGTTAAATAGTTTTTAGTAAACCATGCACTGATTATAGTTAGAGTTTCTTTCAGATGGCGTTGTATTGTAATATTATTTTTTGTGCACATTAAACCAACTTTTCATTCATTATTTTTTGTGGTATTGTATGCGACAAAGGTGGGAGGTGCATTCCCAGATGCTTATACGTTTAGTAAAATCTAATACGAGATTGGAAATTCTTAAAAGTGTAATTTGATTTTAAGGCATAATCGGGATTTTAGATTGTATGGAATTATTAGAAGGATTTGAAGTGCTATGATTTTCTATAATTTTAAGGAATTTGTGGTGCTTCTGTTTTATATTTTTGGGGGAATTTAAGGTGATTTAAATTATTTCAAGGGCGTTTTGAATTTATTGTAAACATTTAAAGTTTGGAGGGGTTTGAAATCTTACGGGTATATGATTTTGGTTAACTACTATACGCGATCCATTTACAATTTGCCCATTGAACTGGCTGCAAATTATAGCAAAAATGTCCAAATCTAGTGATAATAATGGATGGCTGTCAAAAGTAAGTAATTAGCATAAATTAACCACGAGATTTAATTTATTTTTAATTTGAAAACGTTTTATTAGGTAGCAAAATCTGATTCTCAAAAGATTGAAAGTTTGCAACGAAAGTTAGAGGAAGTTAAAAGGGAGATGCGGCGGGAACTTAAAGGTACAGTTTGAATTATATACTTGCAATTTTTGTAACTTCTAACTTAGTAATTAAATTTAGTAAGCGTATTTAGCAACGTTTACCTTTTTATGGATTTTAAATCTCTGTTTCCTTTTTAGAAAAAGACAAAAAGCATTTTCAACTAAATCGAGAATTTAATATCTATGTATCAGAGAAATATGGCGAAAAACAACTACAAGAACAACTACACATGAAACAAGTTGATGGTAATGTTAAATTTTTTTCGCATTATTTTCTTTTAAAGGGAATATAACCCCCAAAGTCACCACTAATTGTCGCCAAAAATATGAAAGCCTGAAAGTGAACTTTAGAAATTAAAAAAAAACTATTTGCAGGCTTTAAAGATACTATATTGAAACAAAAAGAAGAAATAAAGAAACTGAAAGAAAAAATAGAAGAACAGAGAGAGGAAATAAATGAGCTGAAAAAAGATTTGAATTTTATTGTACACGCGAAGAACCAGCGCAAAAAGAAAAGGTGAAATTTTTAGCTTCTTCCCAGGCTTAGTTTGGTTCAAATTCCTATTGGTAAACCGGCTTTTCAATGGTAAATTTGGCCAAACTAACTTTGAAGAAGTTGCTTAGTGAATATAGGATGAGAGTTTCCATTCTTCCTATCTACCTTTTTCGGGACGGGGTTCTATTTGTATAAGGAGGAGGGTTGGCCTTCAATTTCCAAGAAAGAAATCGCTGCCTCCCATTCCTTACAATCCTGAAAAAGCAAGTATGGTAGTGTAGTAAAACTGCTCTATTTCGAAATATGCAGGTGCATTTTGCTAGTTGCTACCGATTTTCGAGGGAAATGGGAATAGAGGTGTTATGGTAGTGTCGCCGTCTTTCTAAAGGGCTTTTCACACGAACCATTTTTTGCTCGAATTGAGCCAACTTGTTGGTTCGTGTGACAGAAAATGATTTCACGCTCCTTTTAACCATTTATGATTAAACCGTTATAATTGTTTATTTATCAGAAGTTCTTATAATAATAAACATCTGTTTATATATATACTATAAATAGTGTTGAAACACAAACGGAGACTGCAGTTACTGAAGGCAGTGAATTGGAGGATAGTTTTGCTTCCATTCGAGCAAATTACACGGAAGGAAGCGAAAGGATGTTCGAATTTGATTCCGATTAATCGATTTTGTAATGTGAATAAAATTTTCTGTTTCGAGCTTAAGGTTTTTGAAGTTTATTGTATTTACTTTTTGACACCTAAAAACGGTAAAAAGGGAAAAGGGAAATTCCACCAAAAATTTGCTAAATCTAGGGAAATTCCATGGAAAGAAATATTTTATTCAAAACCTACAATCTCAACATAGAAAATTAAACAACTTCATCAAATTGACCTATTAATTACGTTGGATTCTTATTAGATGGCAACCCTGCTACTGTTTTTAGTAATTTCCAAACATTGAATTACCGAAAGTCGTCTGCTAAATAACTGACCCATTGTAATCGTTACGAAAATACATCGCCAAAAACAGTTGTCAAGCTATAATTCTATCAATTTCTATGCGCAGAGTCTGGCAACCCTGAACTAGGGAAATTTTGGTCCAAAAAGGGAAATTTTAAGGGTTAGAAAGGGAAATTCCATTTTTCCCACCTGGCATCACTGGCCCCCAATAGTCAAATATCAAAAGGGTGGTCAAAACCGTCCCGCAGCATACCGATAGAGGGTGTGTTCCGATGAGAAAGGCTGTTCTCGCGAAAACCTGTAACTACCCCTGCTGCGGACCCCAACCCCCCTTTAATATTGGGATAGGACTGCAGCTATTGCAACAGTACAGTAGTAACATTCCGTAGTAGAGCGGTAAACGGGCGTCGAAAAAATCTGTGTTTACGTGCGGTACGACCATCGAGCAGAGGCGCATTTCGTGCACTTTGCAAGTTTACATCAAAACTTAACGGGTCGAGTCATTCGGAGCAAGTTCCAACGGGCGTGTGCACCTTAATTAAGTGGCCAAATCGTGTTTTAGTTATAATAAATGGTGAGTTTTTATTTTAAAGTCAGAATATTGAAAGCTTGAATTAAATCAGAGGAATGTTATTTTTTTATTGTATTATTAACTAGGTCTAGTGTATGATAAAGATTTTATCCAATTAATGGTTTGACCATGGATGAGTTTGTGAAACAGAAATTAAAATCGTGGGGTCTTGAAGCATACTTGGATAATTTTATCGGTAAGTAATGAATGAAGTGCCCATATATAATAATGGTATGGCTTTATTTGATCCTAATGGCCCTAATCCAAAATGCAGAATAGTATGAAAACTACTTTTAGGAGTAAATCTACCATATTTCCGTGTGAGAGGAGGGTAGCGGGGGTAATGTAGGTGTTTCGCTCGTGTTTTTGCCAAACGACTGTGATCGGAGCGGTGCCGAAAAATAATACTTTTAAAAACTAATAGGGGATTGTAAAAAAGATTAGGAGGGGAAACAAATAGGGGGAAGGCACTAAAAAGTGTTTCGTCACGTGGTGCAGCTGCTTTGAACCTTTGAGCAGAGGCTCCTTTAGGTCAACTTTAAGAACCAAGGCTGGGGATTAAAAATATCGTTATGGATTCAAGTTAAGTAATTACTATTTATTATTAAATTTACTATGACTGATTAATTTAAAAGTTTATTATATTATGGTTTAATTATCTGCAGCGCCCAAATCCAAATCCACAAAATAAAGTTTTCAGTTAGGCCTTGTCCCAAAAAAAAAAAAAAAATTATGGGCGGGGGAGGGGGTGTAGTAGGACGTTTTAAATATGTCCAGCCTTCTTTTTAAAGTTATCTGGCAGTACTGAAAACACTTTCACGTGACCTCTTTCTTTTTTACAATCCCCTATTAAAAATAGTTAAGTTATTAAAACTATCAATATATATATATATTTTTGAAAACGTAATTTTAGGTTCTATCTGATTTAAAAAAATGAAGGCTTTTCATTAGTGGTCAAAAGATCGATTCTATCCCTTTAAACTCTCTATCTTTAAGAGTCTTAGAATTTCTTAAACTCTCTATCATTACGAATTTAAGAAGAACTTGATTCAGTAATTGGGACATACTGAACCTTCTCAAATTCAACATTTCATCTTGGGTTGTGTCATTGTAAAAACCATAAATTCGAAAATGTCCAACCTCTCCAGCAGATTCTACTACACTAATTCGCAAATTCACCCTTGCTATTTTTTAGACAATGGAATTGACGAAGAAAGCTTCTTCATGCTAACTGCCGAATACATTAAGGAAATAATAACACCCATTGGACCAAGAATGAAATTTCTGAATTTACATGGAAAGCTCTTGGAAGAAACATCGCAAGGTTAATTTTTTTCTTCAAGTGTTTTGTATTTACAAAAACTATGGGGTTCACATGTTTCAAATGTAAAAAAGAAATTAGAGGCAGTCCAAATGATTTAATTTACCACTTCAGAAATTTTCATGGTATGAATGATGGTGTTGGGCCATTTCATTGTGCGGAAGATAATTGTAGTCAATCATACTCTTATTTTCACACTCTAAAACGCCACCTAGCGAAAAGTCATAAGGAAAGCTCGGCCCCTTTTTCTGAGCCTGCCCCCTGTACCAGTGAAAATATAACGTCAGGGGCTCATATTTCATTAAACACCGTTAACGGGCCCCCTCATGTAAATGAATTAGTACAAAAGGGTGAACCACTAAGTTCACTATCATTAGAAACTATTAAAAATATAGCCGTTCAGTTTATCTGCAAACTTAAATCATCATCCTCTATAACAACTACGACCGTTCAAACTGTAATTACGAGCGTCAGGGATCTCATTGAAGATATTGTAATTTATTTGAAAAATGTTTTAAAAAATTATCTTCAACCTAGTCAGGAAATATCTATGGAAGGCTTAGCTGATCTATTTAAATTGTTTGATGAAGCACGTAACCCGTTTGAAAATTTTGAAACGGAATATGCCCAAGAAAAATTTCTCAAACAGTCTGGAGATTTCGTTATTCCAAGAAATATAGTAATTGGATCTGACCAAATAGAAAAGATTTGCAAAATGACTGGTATTTTGACAACCACAACTAAAAATCGAGAATTTCAGTTAGTGCCAGTAGCTACCACCATAAAGAAAGTTTTAGATACACCCGGGGCTTTTGGAATAATGCAAAAATATTTAAGTTCCGAATCAGATGGGCTGATGGACTTCAAAGATGGCATGCAGGCTAGACAAACGATTGATGGCAACAGATTAATGGTTCCAATTATGGTTTATTCGGACGAATTTGAAGTGACAAATGCCCTTGGGTCCAAAACTGGCATTCACAAGGTTGTGGGGTTCTATTATACCATTAAAGCCTTCCCTCCAGAGTTCAACTCCACTCTAAATAATTGCTTCTTGCTAGCCTTATGCAAGTCATCCTACCTTAAGTTTTCTAGAATGGATATCATTCTCGAACATATTTACGAGGAATTTAATGAACTAGAAACAACTGGAGTAATAATTGATTGTAATCCGTGTACTAAAATTTATCCATACTTGGCCCAAGTGGCAGGTGATAACTTAGGTATACATTCAATGTTAGGTTTCGTTGAAGGCTTTGCTGCCAATTATCCTTGTCGTTTTTGTAAGATTCACCGAGATGATATGCTCTCTCAAACCACGCTTGACCGTGAATTGTTGCGAGATAGAACTAACTATAGGGAAGATGCAGCTATGAACTGCCCCTCAGAAACTGGGATAAAAAGAGATTGTCCTTTAAATAAGCTCGCCCACTTTCATGTAACTTCCAATTTCGTGCCCGATGTAATGCACGACATCTTAGAAGGAATTGGCCCTTTGGAAATAAAACAAATTTTAGGAAAGCTCATTTCTGAGAAACATTTAACTTTGGACATTCTGAACTCTCGAATATCTAGTTTCTCATTTGGTCCAGATTCAAAAAGCAAACCTTCGCCAATTACAAAAAATATGTTAAAAAACCCAGATGGTGCGACGGGGCAGACTGCATCGCAATTATCGTGCTTATTACGATATTTGCCATTTTTGATAGGGGATTTAGTTCCAGCTGATCATAAATTTTATGAATTGTTGCTTATGCTCCTGGATTGCACGGATATGATATTTTCGCCTCTTATATTTGAAGGGCATCTTCGCTATCTCTCTCAAATTATTTCTGACCACCACGAATACTTTTTAAAGTTATTCCCTGACCGCTCTTTAAAGCCGAAACACCATTTCATGCTACACTATACTGAATGCATTAGTAAGATAGGTCCATTAAGTAGAGTTGGAGTGATTCGTTTTGAAGCCAAGCATAACTTTTTCAAGCGTTATGCTCACATCATCTGTAACTTCAAAAACATAACTAAATCCCTTGCTTACAGACATCAAATGATGTTTGCTTACAATTGCCGAAATAATATGGCGTTTGATGAAAGGGCTACGGAATTCGGAGCTTGCCGTAATGCACTGGTGGTTAGTTTGAATCATAGCAGAGATATCGCGAAATTGCTTAAAATATCAATATACGAGGATGTAGGGTGTTGTAATTGGGTGAAATACCATGGTATTACTTATAAGCCAGGAAATGTAGTAGTGTTACAAGTGTCAAATGACAACTTGCCTCTTTTTGGAAAGATAGAACACGTCATAATAACAAGCCAGCAATCTTTCAAATTTATTATTTCACTTCTTCAGACACTGACTTTTGAACGCCATTATCATGCCTTTCGAGTATCACTGGAAAAACCTACTAGGCTTGAGCTGAAGTCGGTTTATGACATAGTTGATTACGCCCCATTACAATTATGCAACAGCTTTGACTGTAATGATGACAGTAGTTATGTTGTTCCAAAACACAGATTTTTTTAATTACTGACATTGTTTAATTCAAAACGAGTTTAGCTGCTGCTTATTATCGGAGTAGAAATGCCCATAAATTCAAGATGGTTGTCTCCACTTGGCCCTACATGACAGTTAGGCGACACCCTTAATTATAGATCAGTTTTATCTTTTCGGTTTCAAAATAATATCCTAATTTAGTTTTAAAATATGTGTGGCCCCCAGTTTTATCTTCATTTTTGTTACGCGGATGTGACCCTTAAGACCATTATTACATTTTTACTTTCAATAAACCACTTTAAATGGACATACCAAATTTTAAAATGTGTGATTTGTGGTCCCCAGTTTGCTTTAAATGTTTGTTACGCGGATGTGACCCTTCAGACCATTAATACGTTTTCATATTCAATAAAGCACTTTAATTGGACATACCAAATTTTAACATTTGTATAGTTAAATATTAATTTTTCATATTTAGTAAAGCAAATGAATCAGTCTTGCGAAGCTGATGGGGTTGTTAATCAACCTCCACTGATCAGTTTTGAATGTCCTCCTAATGCTACAATTGAAAGTACGATCGCAAAATCCAGTAATAAGCTAGTTGAACCTAAGGAAATTATCAACACTGAAAATGAGACTCCAAATTGTTCCATTATTCACGAGAACCCAGTTCAAAGCAACTTTGTAAATAATTATATTGCTGATGAAATGGAGGGACTGGTCACTCCCGTGGTTAAGTGGGCAATTAAATCATTGTTATGATAAAATGATGATTGACCGATCTAAGAGAGGAGTGATCTGCCCCTCGTATGAAATTTGACGCTTGTTGGAATAGCAATTTTTCTACATAGGATTTGAAAGCTGTAGTTCTAAATCATCCTGAAGGAAAGGAATTGTGCGCTAATTTAAGTTCTGGTCCTGTATCTTTGAAATCGAGACGTTTATTATGTAGAATTTTGGTCTCGCATTTAATTGAGAAATTTGGTCAAAAGTAAGTCAATTTGTATATATATGAAAACCTATATTTATTTTCGAGATAATTTATATTATTATTAACAATTACAGCCCATCTGTTAACTTGAAAACAGAACTTTCTAAATGTATTGTACAAGAATTCCCCATTTTTCAAGATAAAGATCTTTTGGGTCATGTTAGTAATAAAAAAAAACAATGTTATAGAGCATAAAAAATATAAATATTTCTAACTGGAACGAAGTATAAGGAAATTATCCTCCAATTGGGAATATATAATATTTTATGACCTATAACCTATTCAATCTTTAAGCTGTTAACTTTTTTTATTTTACTAAATATTTTTGTTACAATTTTTTTATAATAGTTGGTGTGGTATTCAAGGGGACAAAAGCGTCCAGCAACAGGATACCTCGAAGAGCGTCTTAGAAACGTTAGAAAAAAATTAAAAAAAAACCAAATTTCCATTGGAGAAAGTTGTGATGAGCCACGCTCCTCAGGACTAGCAAAAATATCTGGTATAATTTAGAGTTTTGGTATAGTTTGGTTGTTAGTAATGAGCAAGTCTCAGTATGAACCAAGTGCTACTCGAGCCAATTTATTTTCATGAGTAGAAATGCCTCCAGCAGAAGAAAAAATTGACACAGAAGTAATGAATGATTGGCTAAAATCCAACACGACACCATATAGCCAGGTGAAAGAATACATGATATTGACTGCTGCTGGTAGACGGCAATGGATAAAAAGTCATGTGAATGCAAATGTTGAGGACATATTTACTATGTACCCCAGATTCAAAGACATACCCGGGATGGTGGGTGTTTTTTTGTTTTTTGTTTTTTTCAGATCGACCTAATTTATCTGATAATTAATTTTGTAGATTGAGCAAGATTTCGCTCTGATGTTTCCCAACAACAGCGACAACTTAATAATAAATTGGGAGAAATACTGTTCAAAAATAAAGCAACAAGCCTTAGTGGATGTAAAAGAAAATGTTCTAAGGCAACTGAAGTTTTTGCCAGAATCAGAAGACAACGGTAATTAACAGTTCATATTATGAAAGTCAAAAGTTCTTTGGATTATTTATAACTATCTAAGTCTTAATAGCGATTAGATAAAAAATTATCTCCTGTTTCTGTCGGTTTAATGGTTTTCTTACCTTCCAGATATTTTACAACACTCATGTTTTTATGTTCTTCCATATTTGGTACCTAGTTTTACCTTTAAGGTTGGTAAAAAAACTACAAAACCATCAAAAGATGACGTCAAATCGTCGTTTATAGTAAATGTTAAGGTATGTTCAATGTAGTAACGTTTATTTATTTGCATGAGACAATTTTAGTTTTAAAATTCCATTTTGAAACCTTTATAGGATGAGGTTGAATCCATTGAAGAGTATGTAAACAAAAACAGAAATGGAGAACCACATGTCGTCACTTTCGGTGACCCCTTTGCCCCTTCGTTGTGTTATGTGGTTGTGGAAAATATCTTTTTTGCGCGCTCCTCTTTAATTAAGGCCGTAGATGCCTGCTTTAAATTGTTCTATGTATTGGATTTGGGATATCCCCAAAAATGTAAACGTGTGTGGGAGCTAGTACAGGATTCGTTCTATAAAATTTACGGCAAAGAAGAAAAAGAAGTTTGCAATGTCATACGATCTATGAGGTTGACGTTTTTGGACTAAAAACAATTTTTTATTTTCGACTTGAGATATGTAAAAAACGTTTTTCGATAAAACATTTCTACTAACACCAAAATGTCCAATTTTCACAAATAACCAAATTTTAATTCACGGGGACAAGCCTATCATTTAAGAGATTTTTTGCAACTGTTAGATCATGTTCAAATGTGGTTATGTAATATCAAACTATTAACATATTTTTCATAGAATTGTATTTAGTTTCAATCCAATATGCAGTGATTTTTGGCATAAACGAGTGGTGTCCTTTTCAACCGATTACAACTAACGCAATGTTACAATGATTTTTAACCCCAATATACATTAATTTTCAACCCAAGTGATTATTTTTCCAACTTATTATGTAGCAATTACCAACCAAAACCAGTGTAATTTTTAACCTATTGTAAGTTAATTTTCACCAAGAGGATAGGTACTTTCAGCCTAATTCTGTGTTCTTTTCAACCGAGTATGCAGTAATTACCAACCAAAATCAGTAGATTTTTCAACCCTTGTATAGTAATTTTGAACCAAACTCAGTGTTCTTTTCAACCAATTGCGTAGTTATTTTCAATCTAACAGAGTGTAGTTTTCAACCTAACGTGAGTGTAGTTTTCAACTAAAGTGAGCGTAGTTTTCAACTAAAGTGAGCGTAGTTTTCAACCTAACAGAGTGTAGTTTTCAACTAAAGTGAGTGTAGTTTTCAACTAAAGCGAGTGTAGTTTTCAACTAAAGCGAGTGTAGTTTTCAACTAAAGCGAGTGTAGTTTTCAACTAAAGCGAGTGTAGTTTTCAACTAAAGTGAGTGTAGTTTTCAACTAAAGTGAGTGTAGTTTTCAACTAAAGTGAGTGTAGTTTTCAACTAAAGTGAGTGTAGTTTTCAACTAAAGTGAGTGTAGTTTTCAACTAAAGTGAGTGTAGTTTTCAACTAAAGTGAGTGTAGTTTTCAACCCATTAGAAATTCATTACCAACCCAAACGAAAGCTGATTACAACCCAAGTTTAAGTTATATCAACAACCCAAGGTTAAAGTTACTCACAGTGAACCCAAATATAGTTTGAAAACTTAACACAAATTGGGTCATTTTAAAAAAACCCATATTTTGGGCTGGGTAAATACGAACCCAGGTTTGGGTTCACTTACAGCCCATTTTGGTTTGAAAACAACCCAACATTTTTAAGAGTGCTCATACGGGACTATCAAAAAATACGATTTCAAACGATTGCAATATCCACGGAGTCGCGTGCACTGCCTTTTCGCATGCATTATACTAACGAACTATCTAACTGGGTAACAGCGCATTACTCCTTTGGTTGTTACGTAACCACACTGAGTAAAAACTATTATGGAATGGAAGTGGTTAAATTGATATACATATTAGTTTGGAAATGGTTGGTAAACGGATAGAACCTATTTTCTATGGAAGATCCTAAAATTCCAAAAAGATTTTTGAAGGGTTTTACCATAGAGTAATGGCAGCTCTCTGCCTTTGAATGTACTTGACTCTATATGGCAAGATAACATCGGTGCCAATACTATTCATCTCACATATTTCGTTCTTGCCTAGGTAGCTAACAGTTCTATAGCCCATACCTCTTACTTTAGCACACGAGATTCACGGCTATTATAGCTGTGAATCAGTCTACTGTAAGTTTTCGTGCCAAATTCTCAGAAAATATATTTGGAAACCACGGATCGGTAACGGACGGGGAAATGATGAAATATATGGGGAGAATAGGTAAAAAAAAATATTAACAAGTGCTATAGAAATGGTAACATTTGAAATTGAAATGCAGCTCTCTATTCCGGTTTATACCAGGCCCCCAAATATATATAGATCATAAGTTTATCAGATATGTTCCATTAGAATTGTTACAGTTACTTTATGGAGGGCCCCCTTTAGATAGTAGCTCGAGGGACCATTGTGAAAAAAGTTCAAAAACCCAGCGAGAAGTTCGCCCTGGCCACCTGATTCTCTCGTATCCGAATAATACGGTGTTTACACGAAAATGTACGGTTGTGGAAAAATACCAGGGGACGAGAGGGGTTTTTGTTATAAAGAAGAGGAGATTTTGTTTTGGGGACAAGGGAGAGTGGAGAGAGTTTTTGGCGCGCGAGGTTAGCGAGAGTGCAGAGAGATTGTGTGCCTTTACCTGGATTTATTTGTTTACTTATTTTGGATTAAAACCTTTAAAACTCAAAACAAGTGTAATTACTCGTATAAACGCCTATCCCTACAACAGTATGACGCTACCTATACTTCGTAATGCTAGAAACTTACTGAGAGGTAGTTTGAGAACGACGCGAGAATTGACTACATTCGGCTAACGTTGCAGTCCATCTTACTATTTAGCCTGTACTAAGCCTTTGACAGCGCCTCACCAAGGGTCGCTTTAAGAGAATCTACGGCGTTTCACTTACGTCACTTCATGACAAGCTCTCAGTAACCAGTGACAAACTTATGGAACATATCTTATGAACTTGTAATACATATAAATCACTGGTCCCCTGGTCAACTGCCCTTTAGACTACCATGTGCATCTTTATGGTTGTCAATCCTATACTTCATTAATACATTCAATACCGTTTTATTCATACTTTACACTGACGAATTTTCGCACCTTTCCACACGCGTCAGCTTAAAACACCTTCGAAAATTCGTCAATGTGCACTAGCCTCTTAACAGATTAGTGATCTATGTTAACAGTCGTGTTAAGCCAGTAAATAAGCATGCAATTAAAAATGTAAAATGATGATGTTAAATTTTGAGTTAATATATGAAATAATCGATATTTTTGAAACCTTACCTGAAATATAAAATTTTCATCTCTAATATGCGAGAAGGAAGAGTCCAATAGCAAAGCCTCTTTTAAGTTTAATAACGTTGGGTTATTGCCCGTTATTTTCAGCTTTCTTTTACTCTCGCCACAGCATATTAAACATGTAATATTTGAGCTCATATTCGCACAAAATATGTACCGTTGTAAAGAATGTAAACGCGAAAACCTTATTCCGACAATTTTTCCCTAATACGCTTTGAAAACAGTAGAAGTATACCGTACGACACCGTTTCACTGTCACTGAGAAAGTAAAATAATTCTACCAAAGAAAAGAAAAACTGGTTTCGTCGAAGGTAAGGGGTTCTAGGAATTTCGGGGTTAAGCCCCCAGGCCCCCATAAGAGCCGGTCTGTATAGTGTTGCAATGCGTACCGTTCTACAGTGACATTGACAGGTAGAAGGTACGCCTTCCCAAAAACGTGGTAGGCTTGGTAGCGAAAAATCCTAAGATATTTTTCGAGGAGTCGGACAGGCATACCAACTTGAAAAATAATTAGCCGAAAATTTACATAAAATCATTAGCGTTTGCACTTTAGACCAATACCACTAAGCCACTAATTTTAATTTCAATCTTTCTGAAAGATTAAACACATATCTTTATATCCTTCACTTCTACAGTGGTCAGTGAACGTGAAGTATCCTATATTTTATTGTTAAAAAACGCAGCGCCGAAGATAGTTAAGGGCAGGAGCACTTTTGCATCCTTTAGAGATGAATCGGTCCTCTAAACTTCCCAGAGCTATTTTTTTTATTAGAGATCGACTCAAGTTTGAGGTAAAAATTATGAACTAACTTTAATGTTTTGGAATTAATTATGAATTGTGTTAGGCTGTATAAGTGCGCGAAGTGCGTGTTCTTTGCCAAAAAATTTACCCTCGTTATTTCTCATGTGAAAAGCAAACATGAACATGAACCAAATTTTTCTGTGACTTGTGGTGTAAATAATTGTGGTAAATGCTTCAAAAATGCCGAAAGTCACCGAAAACATGTTTATCGACACCATAGAAATGTTATTGATGAAACGGCCGAATCAGATGAATCTGTTACTGATCAAAATGACTGGCTTTATGAGGAGACGGACATTCAAGAACAATCAATAGAAGATAGGAGTGATGAACATGAATTTAATGTGAAGCCCCTAGAGTTAAGAGAAAGGATAGTGAAACTTCTACTGAAGTACAGGGAAAAACATTTGCTCCCGAGAAGTGTAATTGAGAATTTGACTAATGATCTCTTCGATTTATATAATAATTTGTTAGAGATGCAAAGTTCAAAAATAAAAAGTGTGCTGCGTGCGAACAATATTGAGCTCTCGGAAAATGATTTATTAAAATCAAGCACAGATGTTCGAGACACCTTTTTAAGCGTTAATTCGAGCTACAAAATATCATCGTATTGCACGTCTGAATTAAAAATGGTCCAACCTTTGCAGTATACATTCACGGAGAGGCTAGAAAATGCTAAACCTAGTCATTTTCATTATATACCTATTTTGAAAGTATTGGAGAACATCTATGAACAAAGTGATGAAATACGACGACATATTAACACCAACAGTATTCCTAATGAATTAATTGCCCATTTTAAACAAGGTGAAATGTCAACTGAGATCATTTTGAATAATGACTTTGATTCTGAAACAATTCAACTTCAACTATACGAAGATGAGTTTGAAGTTGTTAATCCCCTGGGGTCCAAAAGGGGGAAGCAAAAGGTGATAGGTTGCTATTTTTCCCTTCTAAATCGCAAAAATCAATATCGGACAAAATTAAGCGATATTCATCTGGTATTTCTTGCTAAATCAGTCGATGTGGATCGATACGGATGGCACGAAGTATTTGGCCCGTTAATTTTTGATTTAGATAAATTAGCTACAGAAGGAATTTATGCCAAAACGCAAGGAAGGTATATCCGGGGATTCGCGAGTATTTTTTCTGGCGATAATTTAGGTTTGCACAAACTAGCTGGCTTCAATACTTGTTTTAGCTCTGGTAGAATTTGCCGTTTTTGCATGATTGACAGAGAAGACATTGGTAAAAACTATCAAAGTCTGAGGTTCATTTAAGAACAATGGAAAGACATCGATACCACTTAGAATGTTTGGATCTTGATCAGAGAGAAGGTTCAATCTATGGTGTGCGAACTGAGAGTCCATTAATTAAACTAAGCTATTTTGATTTAACCAGACAGCTTCCTGTTGATATTATGCACGATTTACAAGAAGGTGTAATAAACAAAGTTCTTAAAGCACTTATAGCAAATTTAATTGCAACCGGTGAGCTTTCGCTGGAAGTGTTTAATCATAGGCTTAACAACTTTGAGTATGGCAAATCCGAAACGAATCGACCTCAGACGCAAGTTCGTAACGCAATCTTGGGCAATGGACAATTAAAGGGTACAGCAACTGAAATGTTCTGTCTCTTCCGACTCCTTCCATATATAATTCTAGAGTACATTCCTGATGAAAATTCCTATTGGGACCTATATCTTAAACTTAGGGAAATTTTCGACTATTTATTCGCCCCGTCCCTTCCAAAGAAGCACTTACCATTTCTAGAGAATTTAATCAAAAGCTTCCTCTCTCACACCAAGCAGCTATGTGGTGATGATTTTTTAACACCTAAGTTCCATTACCTTATACACTACGTCAGCTGCATAAAAAAATTTGGTCCCCTTCGCCACATATCTTGCATTCGGTTTGAAAGTAAGCATTCCTATTTCAAGTCCATTGCTCAATATTGCAAAAATTTCAGAAATATTACCAAAACTCTGTCGGAGAAACACCAGTTCTATCAGCGTCAGAAATGACACCCTGTATTGAAGAAACATCAATGGGAAAAATAATAGAGAAATCATTCTTGCCTTTAGAAATACAGACCCTTATTCACACCGATATCCCTCCAACATTATACTCTGTTCGAAGCGCCACATATGATAGTATAAAGTTTTCCATTGATAATTTGTTATTGTATGAGCTCAGTAGTGACGGTAAACCAAAATTTTTTATTATTAAATACATATTCTGTGTGAAAAATTGCTTAATAATCGCGGGATGGCTTTTCGTTAGTGTAGCCTTTTGTAAACGTTTACATAGTTATGAACTAACAGAAGATAGTTCAACCGAATGTAAAATTATTGTACCCGAAAAATTTACCAATTTTCACGTCCTAGATAAATACCAAATAGAAGGTAAATCGTATATATCAATGAGATACGGATGTCTAACGAACCTTAATTACTTTTAACAATTAAAAATTCTGATGCCTCATCCCTAAAATTGATTTTGCACATGAGTCAAATACGTTATGCCTTTATTAACATTTTGTAAAAATTGTAAAGAAAATGATGTTCAAATTTCTAAATATTGTAACGAATTTGCTGATCATACTTTGTTTATACTGTAAACCATTACTCATATTTTGTAAATATTGTAATAATTTTTTTCTTAAATTTTGTAGTCATACTTTTGGTAAATATTGTAATAATTTTTGTGTTAAATTTTGTAATAATTAATTTTGTTATAATCATTTGGTCAAATTTTGAAAATACTCCAATAAAGTTTTGTAAAATTTCTACTTAATCTACATCTTAAATGTGGTTTTTCTAAGTCCAGTTTCTCCCATACTCGAATACAAGCTACAACCGTACGGTTTCCCTTCTTTCTCCGCGGTTACCATTGAAAAATGCCGAACGAGACTAAAGCTTTTTCACCCGATTTTCAAGGCTGAACTGACGCATTTCGCTATGGGCCTAATAGAGTTTTATATGCAAACCAATAAGTGAACGTCAGGCGCCAAGTGAATTTCTTTAGTAGTGCTATCTGTCTATACCTTTGACGTCCACGTTGGGGGTTTTAAAGCTTTGCTTAACGTCTCTATAATGGCCTCCCCTCTTGTGACTCACACCTTCAACGTCTTTAATGGGAGCTAAAAAATCTTATTGACAGCCATATGGAAAATAGACTGTTTAAGAAAAAGTTCTAATTGATATCCCTCTATGTTGACGTGAACTTTTCTTGAATAAAAAGTTCAATCACCCTTAAAAAGTCTATTAACATTGCTCGACCAAGTAGCCTGCCTAACCTTACATACTAAAAATGAATAAAATTTCATTTACTCCTATGTAACACCATTAAGGGAATCTAAATAGTGTGAAACAAAATTATACACCATTCTGACTTTCATTTTACACCATTTCTGGAATAAAATGAAGCATTTACTCCATTCGTATTCCCTTTTAAAAGATCCTTAAAAGGAATAAAATTACATTTACTCCTCTGTAACACCATCTAGGGAATCTGAATGGTGTGAAACGTAAATATACACCATTCTAATTTGAATTTTACACCATTTCGGGAATAAAACGAAGCATTTACTCCATTCGTATTCCCTTTTAAAAGATCCTTAAAAGGAATAAAATTACATTTACACCTCTGTAACACCATCTAGGGAATCTGAATGGTGTGAAAAGTAAATATACACCATTCTAACTTGAATTTTACACCATTTCGGGAATAAAACGAAGCCTTTACTCCATCACTACTCCGTTTTTACTCCGTTATTTCTTAGAGTGTAGTTTGAGCGTGAAACGTTCACCACACGGTTTATGAAACCCAATTTTCAAGCCTTGTCTGAATAGGGTGTAACTGTCGGAATGAAAACTTTGCAAAAGCCCAACAAATGTAATCCTTATGCAATGAAGAAAGAAAATAGAATGAGGGTTCTTATAGCTACTGGAAGGGTATTAGTAAATGGAAAGATATGTTTACAGATATAAAGCTGCACCCACAACGGGTTCGTGTTGCTAAAGTAAATCGGACCAATGATCTGTAAAATAGAGCTACAAAAATTCGAACTGGGGAAATCTAGGGAGCTATACCTTCCGTTGTAAACTGGAGAAATTACGCTGTAAAAAGAAGATACAAAGGTTCAATGAGGGCATTGTTGCGTCAAACATTTGCAAATCGGTCTGGATACTTAAAAAGCATGAAAAACCTTGATATGAAGGAATTATTAAGACAGTATCCATGCTTCGAAAATTCTAAAACAGTAAGAGTTAAATATAAATCTATGCTTCCAAATATTTGCTTCATTTCTTTGAATTTTTTTTTTTACTTTCTATCGTGTCTAGCTTTTGATTGAACTTCGTTTAACATTAGGAACAGCATTATATGAAAAATGCTTCAAAAACCTACTGTATTTGTGAAAGTTTTGCTTGAAATCACCAAGTCGGATCTCAGCTCAAAGGTGCGTCTATTGAAAAATCCCATAATTTTGTCTATAGCATATGTCGACTGAATTATTTCTCACCTCTATTCGTCTTTAGTTGGACCGTAAGCCATTTGAAGCCTGGCAAATTTTTGAAAATAAGGTTGCGGTGACAAATACTAAAGTGTTTTGTGTCATAATTTTTATAAGCTTGGTACCAAAGCCATTAAGTTGGAATTAGAAATTTCTAAGATTTGGAAAAATATTGATAAATAAATAAATGGTGTTTAAAATTGAGTCATTTTAAATATTTTAGTCCCATGACCCAAATAATTTTTAAAGTGTAACAGAAGCGTTCTTATGTGTGTGAGTGATCTAAAATTAAGACAAATGCGATCTTTGCGGTCACTTGCAGCACACTGTCACATCGCTCTCAGTTGATCACTTAGTAACATAAAAAGTACACTCTTTTACGCTTCCAGATTGCTATTGATACACTGTCACATCGCTCTCAGTTGATCACTTAGTAACGTAAAAAGAACACTTTTACGCTTCCGGATTGCTATTGATACACATTTTATAAGTGATCCCAACACGATCTAGTGATCTCAAATTGAGACAGAATTAACTAATCCTATAGTGATCCTTTTGCGATCTCTTAGTGAAAATTTATTTTGCAGTGTATTACAGACTTAAAATTCAAAGAAAGTACCTTTACATCGAAAATCCTCTAAACTAACTTATTAAATACACGATTTTTATTGCATTCATAAAACGCGGGAGAAACTTTAACACAAAAACAATACTTTCGGCCTATCTTACGTTGACTATTTAAGGTTTGATTAATTGTCTCATTTACGTTTAAGCGCAAATCAGGCGTCATGTTGAGGAACATTTTCTTATATTTAAGAACGGTAACGATAGAGGCCCACAGAAATTAGTTAGCATGTAGAAACATTTCTACTGGCCCCATTATAAAATACGCGGGTCTACAATAACCTGTATGGCACCTTCTCCTAGAACAGAAGAGTAAGACGTGGCTCAAATTCTTAAAGTATGCCAGGAAACTATAAGCGAATAATAAAACACTGACTTCAGCGACTTTTGCACCCTCCTTTAATTTAATGATGCAAGCCAAATTTCGACAACAAAAATATTAAGCAAGATTTTTAACTTTCAAGTTGCCATTGAATGTTACGAAACAATCAAATGTCATTTTTCAGTTTTCTAAGGTTTGATTGCCTAGATGACTAAGATGTTCAAGATTTAATATTAGAGTGCAGCAATGTTCGCCTAATTTTGGTTTCACTTTTCCTTGTTTGTAATTAATTTGTAGAGGATTCCTGGTATAAAAGCCATTATGACTCATTGAAATATAATTAACACATACACTGTCTAATTGAAGATTTTCAACTTTGAACGGCTATAAATAGTTGCTCTTTTAACTAATTTTAATAGTTTATTGTATTTGAAAGTGCTCAATTATCATTGTCCGTGCTTTTCTTGTTTATAATTAGCGTGAATTAAAGCTTGAAATCCATTTTAAAACAAGAGATTAGATAGGTCTGAAATCAGGTTAAATATATTTTTCCGTCACGAGTTCACAAAATCCGACCCCCTCCTTCTCATTCTCTCAAATCGACGCTGGTCCCAAAATCATGACAAAACGATTCAGTGGTACCCTGCTTCAGCCTCTGCTGTGCCTGATACGAGCAAGGAGGATGTATAGTTGTTTACATCCTCCTTGCTAGAAGTACGCCTTGTGCAATTCTTTTCTTTGCAGGAAAATATCGATCGAGTTTATAAATGGTGTGTTGCCAACAACATTTCCCTTAATATCCGGAAATGTAATTTCATGGTTCTGACAAGAAGAAAATATCTAGATGACGTTTCCTATCGGATCAACGACACTCCAATGACACGTGTTGTCTTCATGCGCCTACTAGGAGTCCGGGTCAGCTGCGACCTATGCTGGGCTTCTCATGTCGCCATTTCTGCTAACCGTGCCAAACGTTTGTTTGGATTAATTCGTAGAACGACTGGCTACTCCAGGGCGTCCCTAACCCTCTACAGCTCGAAGTGTCTACCTGTTTTGGAGTTTGCATCCCCGGTTTGGAATCCTTACCTGAAGAAAGATATTTCTACCTTAGAAGGTGTTCAACGGCGTTTCACAAGCTTCATTCTAATGCTCCCAAACCGCATAAAATCAATCATATACCGTATGTAGACAGGCTGCGCACCTTACATCTTTTGCCACTGTCCGTTCGTCGTGATGTTTGCGATTTGGTTACACTTGTCCGCTTGGCCACTTCACCTACCTTCCGCCTACACGAATTTATGACCTTGAATCAGAGACATGCCGTTCCGACGTTCTCAATGAAATATGCGCGAAGCCTTGCCTTGAAGAATTCATTCTTCTACAGAAGCGCCAGTGTTTGGAACGCGTTACCTGAAAACCTCAGATCAGACGCTGTTCTATCATCGATTTTTCAGTTTCGGTCTTTAATTTCGAAATTTTTGCTAGATGCCTGGGTCTCTGATTTTCCTTTAAATTAATTGACTTTCATTCATTTTATCCTTTGTGTATTTATATCTGTGCATTAATATTTGAATTCACTTCAAATTATATTGAATGTTAGAATTCACTCGAAATATTTGATTTCACTTCAAATTATATTAAATATTTGAATTCACTTGTACTCTTTTTTTGTCGAAATATTTGGATTCACTCGAAACATTTGAATTCACTCAGAATATTTGAATTCACTCGAAATATTTGGATTCACTCGAAATATTTGGATTCACTCGAAATATTTGGATTCACTCGAAATATTTGGATTCACTCGAAATATTTGGATCCACTCGAAATATTTGGATCCACTCGAAATATTTGGATTCACTCGAATTATTTGGATTCAATAGAAATATTTGGATTCACTCGAAATATTTGAACTCCCTCGAAATATTTGGATCCACTCGAAATATTTGGATTCACTCGAAATATTTGAATCCACTCGAAATATTTGTATTCACTCGAAATATTTGAACTCCCTCGAAATATTTGGATCCACTTGAAATATTTGGATTCACTCGAAATATTTGGATCCACTCGAAATATTTGGATTCACTCGAAATATTTGATTTCATTTCAAATTATATTAAATATTTGAATTAACTTGAACTCTTTTTTGTAGAAATATTTGGATCCACTCGAAATATTTGATTTCACTTCAAATTTTATTAAATATTTGAATTCACTTGTACTCTTTTTTTTGTCCAAATATATGGATCCACTCGAAATATTTGATTTCACTTCAAATAAGGGGCGCCGAGCATTATTTTTCCCAGGGGGGCTGGGGCCCAAGGCAACACCAGGGAGCTCAGCCAAAAATTCTAATTCCTTATAGAAAATATGAATTATGATTTTGTAGGAGAAAAAGTGTGTTTTTTAGGAAATATAGCAGTAAAAATTAAGCATGGGCGAATACCAGTTTTTGACTGTCGAGACGAATATCGAATAGTGAAAAATTTTCTTATCGAATACCGAGACGAATAGTTGTTTGGGAACCGAATATCGAATAATTAGGCTTAACTTAAAATTGCCCTTATCGAATAGTTATCGAATAGTCAGAAATAGAAGGATTAATTAAAATCAATTAAAATCAATTTAAATTATATTTAGAATTTAGATGCGCTATAGAGTAGTAGCACTTCAGGCCTATTTTCCCATAGAAACTTATACATTAAAAAGTGTAACAGCCATTACTTTTTTAAAACATTTTTAGGGTTAATATTTTTGTTTTCTCGAATAGTTAATCGAATATTTAACGAATAGTTAGTCGAATATTTAACGAATAGTAGGCCCGAATAGTAAAATTCACTATTCGATATTCGTTCGAATACCCGAAATGGGGCTTATCGAATATCGAGACGGTTATTCGTCTCGATATTCGATCGAGTTATTCGTGTTACTCGAGTATTCGCCCATGCTTAGTAAAAATCCTCATTGGTAATCCTATTTTAGCTTAAAATATGTAGAAAAATCTCAAATAAAATAATCGGATTTTACTTTGAAAAGAAAAACCTAATCTTCTTTACATTCGGGTTCAGCGCGCAGAGATCGCGGGAGTCGCGGCGCAAATCGCAAAATAAGTCAATGTCACGTGGTTTTTAAGATCAGATAAATTATGCATGACGTCAACGGTGACGATTTCTACACCTCCTCCCCTTTCAATCAAGCACATAGGCCCATAAAATGGCCTCTTAAAGATTCCAAGTAATAAATCTATGTATTCCTGGAACTATATACACAAACCGTTAATTCAATAGACCTTTTCGAAGTAAAATGGCGGGTAGGGAACACATTGCCGTCTCTGTGCACTCTCATGATACAAAAAGACTACAGCGCAGGTGCCAAAAAGCCCAACGCCCGTGTCTTTCCCTCTTAGTTACTTAGAAATGGTCACCCTCGTATATTACTTTACTATATTAGAAAACACGGGTATTGTACTACGAAAATAAGATATCCAG
Source organism: Phalangium opilio (assembly GCF_054372755.1). Classification (NCBI taxonomy): domain Eukaryota; kingdom Metazoa; phylum Arthropoda; class Arachnida; order Opiliones; family Phalangiidae; genus Phalangium; species Phalangium opilio. The sequence goes on along the minus strand of NW_028324148.1, from coordinate 1,260,397 downwards.
CAACCACACCTATGTAATAGGAAAATCTGGATTTGCGTGACTTGTTTGTTTGTGTTTTTGAAGTAGGGTTTTCTTTGAAACTTTTTCCTGTTGGTTTCTTTTAGGGAAATGACCCCGGATAGACATGTTTTTTCTTTGACTTTCAGATTGGGAACTTTTACGGTTTTTCCTCTTCACCAGCCTTTAAAACCCACCAATATGGCAGCGTAAATTATGTCACGAAACTCAGCCCCTCCTCCAACCGAAAGCTCTCTATGGCTGGAATGCATAGGTACTTATTTATTGCTGCAGTTCTTGAAGAAGAGCGTGAGATATATCGTCGTATTAGGGAAGGTCGTGCCTTTGATGTGCCGGATGCTGAGTTTGTGCACCGATATCGTTTAACGAAGTGTAAAGTTCGTGAGCTTTGCGAAGTGTTACGGCCGTAGTTAGAAACATATGCTACGCGAAACAATTTCACATTGTCTGTGGAAGACGAAGTGCTTGTTACGTTACTTTTTTATGGTTCTGGGACGTTTCAACATGTCCTTGCAAGTCTTTACGAGCATGGGATGAGCCAACCATCCGACAGTAGAGCCATTAATAGAGTTACTAATGCAATTATCTTAAGAATAAGAGGTTGTATACGGTTTCCTATTGGTGATGTTGAAGTAGCTGCAGTCAAGGTTGTACAATATTTCCTGTACACACATGGGGTTTTACATAACTAATGATATCTGGTTATTGCAGGAATCATACAGGCGAAGATGCTTTTTCCCTGACGTGCTGGGGGCCATTGATTGCACGCATGTTAATATTAATATATTCATATTCGCTTTCTTAACATTATACAGAGCTAATAACATGTTTTGTGTGGTAGATTTGTGATAACGAAACAAGAATCACTGATGTTGTAGCTAGATGGCCCGGTGGAACACATTGTAACCTTCCGTATTAGTTTAGGGACCTCCTGAGTTTCTACTCCAGGGGTGTAAGGTTATTATAGAGGATTAACACCCTGTGTTACCTTTGACCTTTCCAGTACAATAAAAGGGTCGACTGCTTATCATTATTAAGTCAGTCTTTCTTCACTACTAAGATGTAGTTCGCTCGAGCGAAGGGATTTGACCCTTGTATTGGACTTCATCATTATCAGTAACTATTATTAGTTCTTTAAGTTGTACTAAATACTAGTCGGTATTTAATCATCATTTAATTATTATTTAATTTAATAAAAGTATGATTAAAACAGTAACTACGTAAAGATAGTAGTTTATTCTTAGTATTAGCCAAAGCTTTTATGGCCACGTGGGGCGAGTTTTGAATTCTCGCAAGCGTGGTTACATAAATGGGGAACTTGCCAGTATACGACGGGTCCTAGTCTATTTTAATTTTCCTTTGGCTATGCTAAGCCTTGGTGTGATCATAGTTAGTAGTAATTAATTGTTAGAAGTAAAGTTAGGGTAGTGACTTGCGGATTAGGTCTACCGGTATAAGCACTATTGAGGAGGTCAAACCTTCCTTTACAACAATTCACTACGATCACGTTATTCAACTCAACTCTTCAAAAGCAAGTTTTACAACTTTGCTTATCTCAATGGGAGAAGAAACTACAGTCAGCAATCAACGCCTACGGCAGACGATCTTGAGTCAAGTTCTACAACGGAAGGTGATCGCGAACACCAACCTGCGGAGACTTCCTCAAGCTCAACAGAATGATCTGACTAGCATCATTCAGGAAGCGTAACCTGCGAGGACGAGAAAGCTAGGACGAGCCAACCGTTGCCATAGTTCCTGCTTTCACCAATTTAATTAAAACTTTTAAATGATTAATCTAGTACGATAGTTAACTGGAATCTTTTAATTATCTGTTACATTATTTAAAGTTAGTATTATTTTATGTTAAAATTTTCTATAATTTTTGTATTTAAAATTTTGCCAATGAAGTGTAATCTTGTCGTCTGGGGGGATGTAACCTTCCGTATTAGTTTATAGACCTCCTGAGTTTCTACTCCAGGGGTGTAAGGTTAATATAGAGGATTAACACCCTGTGTTACCTTTGACCTTTCCCGTACAATAAAAGGGTCGACTGCTTATCATTATTAAGTTAGGCTTTCTTCACTACTAAGATGTAGTAGTTCGCTCGAGCGAAGGACTTTGACCTTTGTATTGGACTTCATCATTATCAATAACTATTATTAGTTCTTTAAGTTGTACTAAATACTAGTCGGTATTTAATTATCATTTAGTTTAATAAAAGTATGAATAAAACAGTAACTACGTAACGATAGTAGTTTATTCTTAGAATTAGCCAAGGCTTTTATGACCACGTGGTGCGAGTTTAGAATTCTCGCAAGCGTGCTTACAACATGATTCGTTCATTTGGCGATTTAGCGCGATACTGGAGCTATTTAAGGCATGGATAATAAAAGTGCTTTTGGCGTACAAAAATGATGGCGACCGTTTAATTTTGAACAAGCCTCTATTGACGAATTCAGATTTGTCCAGAAACATTCAAATTAGAACAACGATGGTTTTCGCGTTCAAAACTAACCATAAGCATTCATTTTTGAATTGCTTATATATTACCATTCTTTAATGAATCTTTATCTCATTCAATTTTGAATAACCGCCTTGCGCTAATGAAACGTTCAGACAGGGTCGTTTTAGTGTTGAAATGGGATTGTTTTAGTATTCAAAATAAAGTAGAGTGTTTTAGGCGTTCAAATAAGAACATTTTGGCGTTCAAACGAGAGTGTTTTATTGCTTTAAAACCAGAGAATTATGGTCGTTGAAACGTGACAGTACCCTATCTTATTTTATTAAGTTATCGCCCGCCTACCAATGGTGAATTAAGTTGACATCCGGCTACCAATGGTGTATTAAAGGGATAGAATCCAGTTTATCAATAGCGAAGAATTGGAAACTCGGGTGTTAAAATAGATAGAATGTCTGTCAAGGATTATAAAAATATACATATTTCAATTAATTTAACCCATATTTAATTTGAAGTTTGAGATTAAAAGTTAGACTTTTTGAAAGTGGCGCTAACTGGTGGTGAAGACATTTTCTCCACCCCTCTACCACCCTCCCTCCAAGTTCTTTAGAAGGTTTCCATCCAATAGTGGTTTTCCTACTATCCATGGCGGCGAGTTGCGTAGTTCTTGATTTCTGACTTTAAGTGTAAAAGTTTTATGAAAGACTTCAACAACGAATATAAATTATATCCTATTACGTGTCAGGTACTAATTTAATTGATTTTAAAACTTTAAAAACAGTAACGTTCATTCGAGAGGCACTGTTAGATATCGCGAGTTTCTTCTGAAAACATGAATTTCGTTCAACCAAAATCACTTTACGATCTGGTTGTTCTTTGTTTTTTTTTTCAAAAGTAACAAGAGTATTAAACAAGGTATGTCTTATTCTGAGAGAGCGGTTGCTCTCTTAGATAAGACCTCATACTGCGTTTAATGTATAAGGGAGGTTTTTTGATTCGATGTAACTTTTTCCTATCATGGTTACTGCTTTGAAAAAATTCCACTGAACTAAAATTCGGACCCTTAATATGTGGTTAAAATTTCAAAGAGATCCCTCCATTAGTTTTTATTATAGAAAATAAAGTTGCTAAGGGTGGTTTTCATTTCCATAAAAAAATTCAGACATTTTGGCAAAAAAGGGAAATTTTCCCATAGGAATAACATGGGAAATGTTTGCTGTGATAGCCAAATGGTCTCGACCATTTTTTGAAGACTTTTTTTTCGATAGGTCTGAAAATGGTTTTAAATGAAAGGTTGAACATTTTTCTGGTGCCTTTCGAAGTTTTATTGAAAACAATTAATATTAGAGAGTTTAAGCATCCCCTATACGCGTACGTGTAGCCACCTTTGACAATGCATTGGTCTAATGCACTGTGGAAGGTAGCTACACGTACGCGTTTAGGGGATGCTTAAACTCTCTAATAAGTATTACTTTTTGTACTTTTAAGCACATACTTAAACTTACGACCTTTTATTCTGTTGGACTTACGTGGTATAATCCTAGCTAAAATCATAGAGAAACGTACTGTTGGACTTACGCTGTTTTACCGCTAATAGAGCGAAGTTTTTTGTTTACTAAATGCGTCGTCCGCTCTGTTTATGGGCGAGCTTAAGGCGAATTCTTTTCACTTTTCATCTAAAAGAAGGGGTTAATTAGTCCCAATTTTATTTTATTCTCGTAATTTAAACTTCATTATAATTTAATACAAAAGAATTTAAAGTTAAGATTTAGCCGATAATTTTTAAATTCACTGATTTCACTAAGCCTCTGTCAAAAGTTCAAGACGGGCTGATTGTACTATTGTAGACTAGAGACCAATTGGCCGTGTTGCGTTCGTTTTAAGGTGTTTCACCTGGTGCCATTGGCCAACGATAGCCGATAATTAGGTAATTTGTTTAAATTAAATCAATTTTTGTTGTTTATAGTAATTCAATGCAAACTACGCACAAGGGTTCGTTCCCTGGTTTCTCGACTGGTGCCGTCTGGCAACGGTTACCGCTACGAAGATACGTTTTTTACTGGTAAAATAAATGATAGATTCAATCACACTATCACTAAACCCTGTCACCAAATCAACCAATATTTTTAATTCAGGTCCTTCCAATCATTTGTACTAGGTAACAATTGAATTATTAATTATTTTGCGCACATTCTAACGTTACCTAAGAAAACAATAAACAATGGCCAGATTACCAACGATAAACGCTACAGAGATTATATCTGGTGCATGCGGTCAACGGTAACCACTGCGCAGATCATTTTGTTTGTTTAAATTAGTGGTAAAATAAATGATAGATTAAATCACACGATCACTAAACCCTGCTGACAAACCAGTTTCTTATCCCGGCTCTTGCAATCATTTTTATTAGGTAACAGTTACGTTTTTAATTACTATTTATAACCGCTATAATTTAGAATAAAGGTTTTTGTTTAAATTAGATACATTTTTGATGTGTAAAGTAGATTAATTCAAACTACGCAGAAGGGTTCATTCCCTGGTTTCTAGACAACGGTTACCGCTACGAAGATACGTTTTTTGCTGGCAAAATAAATGATAGATTCAATCACACTATCACTAATTCCTGTCATCAAATCAATATTTTTAATTCAGCCTCTTCCAAGCGCGAAATTACAAATTAAAGGGATGTACAGTGTGTTAATTAATATAAATTTTGGATAAATATGTAACACACTATCATTAGTAATTTCTGAAGAGAGGAAAAACGGTTGAAATTAATTTTTTTTTTAAATTTAAAAAGCAAATTTGGCTCGGAAAAAACCCAGCGCCAGAAGCCTGTCTTATAAAATTTTCACAAGATGATTCGTTCAAGAATGTCTAGAATTAAGTCGCATAGAAGTAATAAATATTTCACCTAAGTCAGCTGAATTGGCCAGGCAGGGCATAGCCCACTCGATCCATGCTCACGGACGCTGCTCTGCATCTTGCGTAGTGTTACGCGTGATCTAGTGGGCTATGGGCAGGGTAAACAAATACGGGGCTGCCAGGCTGTCTCTTACACAATAATGATACAGGGCAAATGACCAGTTTAAAAATAAAACCACGGGACCACTAAGAAAATGCTAGGGTAACCAGAGTCCAGACATTAACTCAAAAAGTTTAATTGTCCAATTCCTAAGTTTAGCAGACGACGTGGTCAAATATTATTATATAGCGCGAGCAGCTTGCGTCCATGAGCGCGGATCGAGTGGGCTATGCTTGCAGGAAGAAACTTTGTCTCAGTTACACCAAAGAGAATATAGGGGAGGAGTAGAAGATCCCCCACTCCACAAGGCTAAATTACATTGTTGCCCCTAAATTATACTAGTGGTACGAGGGAGTTTCCGGCTCAGTCGCGCCACCTACGATGTCTCAAACGGAAATGCCTCGGTACTGCGCATTGAAGATGCGCGGTAGAAAACAGCAACAACATTTTCCCCTCTTTCCATTCCTTCCCTATATTCTCTTTCTTTACACCTTGTGTTGGAAACCCCCATACCTATAGCGTTGCCTGTGTACCCCCACCTACGGCACCGTAGTCCTCCCAGCATCCTCAGCAGTTAGGTAGGGTCGTTCACTCGTACTGGATGAAATTGTAAAGGGCGCCCCCTCTATCTTAAAATTAGAAGCTAGCTCTCTTACAAATAAAATGGCGCTACCCGGCAGCACTTAGCAATCGCCTACCGAAGGGTGGGGGCGTGCGCGATGTACATTGGGTCGCCCATCATCATTTGCAATCCATCTCAATTCCCTTATCCCTCTTTACACTGCTACAACGAAAACCAAATACCAGCAACATAAGTCCAAGCCAGTCATCTGAAAGACTCAAAACGATGACTCTGATTCTTCTGAATTTGAAATATCAGTAGAAATGATTCTAGATAATCCTCAGAGTTATTTTAAATATTTTAATGCTCAAAGCCAGGGGATAAGGAAAGGCCAAAATAATTTTAGTATGAAAATTTGATGGTTTCAGTGATAAATTAATCTCATTGGTGAAAACTGATTAACTGGTACCTGAAAGCATTAGTAACTAACTAGCAATATTAGGTCCCTTATGCTTACGCTCCCCTATATTTTTGTTTGTGCTTAGTGCAGATTTTAAAAATGCAACAGTTTCTTAACAATCTTAATTAAAATGAAGACTGAAGGAACAGATATTAATAAAAAATGTCTTCGTGGACAAAGACTTGAAAAAGTAAATGATAAGAAAACAAAATGGAATGACCGAAGTAACAGATATTAAACTTTTTCTTTAAAGACATGATTATAAAACATCAATTATTTGAAAAAAATACTTATCTTCGTTTTTTTTTACCAAAATTACATTTGCCCAAAAATTTTGTATTATTAAATTTTCCATTCTTTTCAAAATGGTTCGTGTCAAAGATTTACTATATAACAGAAACATGCGACATCGTTTATTTCCAGTGTAGACCATGATAGAAACAGTTCCTCGTTAGTGATATTTAAAAAGATTGCAGCTTTTAATTTGAACTACAATGCGTTTTAATACTGGAAACTAAGCCCAATAGTGAAATAAATACGCAGCCCACCATTTGTCGGTGTCCATTTACGTGTTTCGTGTTATACGTTTGCTCTACAATGTGTTCCTCATAGCGAGTTGAAGTCATACCAAACTAATTCAATCACAACTTTTAAAACAGTTCTCACGCACTCAATAATATACCAAAGGTTTTTTGTTAATAATGTCTTTTATCCAGATTTTAATGATTCATTTATAAAACATTTTAAATTATCGACCCAAAAAATGGGACCCAAATTGAATCGTGGTCGTATAAATGCAGGCGCAAAACCAAAGCACCCTAAAGCGACGTTTAAAATGTCAATCATGGTGAAGGATAAAATTTCTTCCTTCGGTTGAATTTAGTCGTTTTAAACAACGTTTTGCCTTATAGTTCGAAAAGAGAAACCTTTAAAAATAATCCATATCCATACTCGGATATTTAATCTAATCCTTTTCATTCGAAAACTGTTAATACCATAAAGGATATATAGAATGAATAATCTGTCTTTCGAAAACAATGCAAATGTAATTTTGGTGAAAAAAACGAAGATAAGTATTTTTTTTCAAATAATTGATGTTTTATAATCATGTCTTTAAAGAAAAAGTTTAATATCTGTTACTTCGGTCATTCCATTTTGTTTTCTTATCATTTACTTTTTCAAGTCTTTGTCCACGAAGACATTTTTTATTAATTAGACCAATATTTTACGCACCAAATGGGCCCGGAGTTTAAGGGCTTGTAACTCTGTAACCGTTCGGTTTAGGCCAAAAGCGCTCAGGAAATTTCGACTCCAAATTTTGCAAGGAATCTACTGTTACAAGGAACACATACATCTCTGAATCACCCACTAAACATTTGCATTAATGTGCTTAGAAGTATAATAGGTCTATTTCTAAATAATTTACGAGGTTATTTATGGATTTTTTCACAATTATGGATTATTTTTAACTATTATATCAAACAAACACTCTAAATTGTGGAAACAGTAAAAAATATTATGATACAAATATGAAATTATTCATTACCATGAATACCTAGAACAAAATATTATGAGCGAGTAAAGCCAGCTACGCGATTTTTGGATTTGAAATACATTGAAAAAACTGATTATGATATCCTTTACAAATTTCCTTATTTTACTCTGATGTTTGAGGCTCCTTTTTAAATTTCACTGAAGTTTTCGGACTATTGGAATTTTCCCTGCAATTTTGGTCTTTGTTACTCCTGAGTTTATCTATAAATTAAACTTTCCTAACTTGAACCTCTTATTTTATTCAAAGTATTTCCAAAACCTGAAGAATTTGTAAGAAATGTTTTAAACCGATAAGTAACTTGACAACCATATTCACAGAGAAATCAAAATAATCTCATATGCCCGATAAATGTTTTCAACGTTTGATATGGAATTAAAATCCATAGCTCGCCGTAAAAATAGTTGACAGCCGGGTAGTAGCCGCACAAAAGTGTCAAATAGACAGAGGCCATCTTGTTAAGCTTTGCGAAAAAGCACCGGTGGGTGATTGCGGGAAAGCAATTTGAGTTTGACTGGGCACTGCCTTCTCTAATACTAGGCCTTGAAATACGAATAAAAGGGGGGTGGCAGTTAGGATTTCACAAATGGCGCTAGATGTCGCTTTTCTGAGGTGTTAAACTGGCGGCAAGTTCAAAACTATGGGAAATTGTTGAAAGCTTGCAACACAACGGTTAAAGTAAAGCTATTGAGGATAATATAGCAGCTGATTAAAATAACCTGACACATTAAAATTCATACGACAAGTTTATTTTCAACTTGTTAAAACATAAGAAGGCATTTATCACAGCGTGGGTAAAATGTATTTAAATCTTTGGAGTTTTTCTAGAGAGAGGTTTGTTCTTGAACTTTTTGTACGATTATTTGCGATCTGTTAAATCTTTCGCGTAGTTGTCAAACAATGGTCTTATAAACTTTGTTAACAGTAGTTCCGTTAATGCCAAATGAGTGTGACAGTCACATTTTAAAGCCTTCGGAAAATATGGTTGAATGAAATGACAAGTATCATCAATGAACAACAGATTTCACTGAATTTGACGAAGGATACAATCATACATAACTGAGTATCATTTTAGCGACTAATTGCACCCATAGTAAGGGCCGGAAATAAGAAAAACGTCTTATAGGACAAGTGTCCAGTGACCCCCAGTTTGAATGGTAAATTTATAGGACATTATCTACTGGAGTGCGCAAAAATAGAGACGCTTCTCCCTAGCCAAGCTATCAAAACTTCTGAAAATTTATTGGTCAAACTATCTAGTGGACCTCTTAGTTCTTAAAAAAATATCAGCGGCTAAATGTACACCTGTTTTTAGAATTATCAAGTTTTATCAACTGAATATATTGTATTTCCAAATTTTACAAAATTTTACTAAATTGGATATATTTTTACCCTTATTTATTGCTAATTAGCTTGTTTATTGCAACCTTTTCCAAAAAATTGTTATTTTAGTTTCTTTCTACCCTAAAAAGAGGTGCACTTTTAGCCATTCTTTTAAAAATTTATGGGACATTTTAAAATAGTCCGCCATAAGAGAAAGACGTGACGTCATGCGAGACTGCGCAGTACGAATTTTCTTTCGTCATTGCAAAAATTTGCCTCAGAAAAGCGCCATCTAGCGGTTACTAAGCGCAAATTCAAAGTGTCACTTAAATAATGCTTCTGTTGTACATTTCAAGGCCTAGTATTAAAGATGGCAGTGGACTGGGCGTTGGTTGTCAAGCTGTCAGGATTGACAAATATATAAAAGATGGCGAGTTAGTTACAACGCCTTAACTAATGGACGAGCAACGCCCCATTATTAAATTTTTTAATTCTTAGAAAGCGGTTGCTCTCTTAAATAAGACTTTATACTGCGTTTAATGTATAAGGGTGGTTTTTTTGACTGGGTGTAACGTTTTTCGTATTATGGTTACCGTTTTGAAAACAATCCACTGAACTAAAATCCGGGCCCTTAATATGCGATTAAAATTTCAAAGAAATACTTCCAATAGTTTTTCTTGTAGAAAATAAAGTTGCTGAGGGTGGTATTCATTTCCTTAAAATTATTCACAGATTTTGAAAAAAATGTTTTTCCCATAGGAATAACATGGGAGATATTTTCTGTGATAGCGAAAGTTTCTCGACCATTTTTGAAGACTATATGTTTGATAAGTTTGAAAACGGTTTTAAATGAAAGGTATAACACGTTTTTCGTGCCTTTCGAAGTTTTATTGAAAACAATTAATACTAAGTATTACTTTTTTACTTTAAGTACATAACTAAACCCTGTGACCAAATCAACGATTATTTTTAATTCAGGTCCTTCCAATCATTTGTAGTAGGTAACAATTGAATTATTAATTATTTTGCGCCCATTCTAACGTTACCTAATAAAACAATAAACAATGGCCAGTTTGCCAACGATAAACGCTACAGAGATTATATCTGAAGCAACCAGCCAACGGTAGCAACTGCGTAGATCATTTTGTTTGTTTAAATTAGTGGTAAAATAATTGATAGATTAAATCACACGATCAAAAAACCCTGTCAACAAACCAACCATTATTTTTTATTCCGGCTCTTGCAATCATTTTTATTAGGAAACAGTTACTTTTCAAATTAATATTTATTAGTGCCATCAGCCAACGAATAAACTTTTTTTTTAAATTAGATACATTTTTTATGATTAAAGTAGATTAAATCAAACTACGCAGATGGGTTCATCCCATGGTTTCTAGACTGGTGGCACAAGCCAATGGTAACCGCTACGAAGATAAGTTTTTGTTTATATTGCTGGTAATATAAATGATAGATTCAATCACACTATCACTAATTCCTGTCACCAAATCACTATTTTTAATTCATTCTCCTCAAATCATTTTATTAGGTATAAATTAAATTTTTATTTATTTATTTAGTGCTTATTCTAATGTTACCTAAGAAAACAATAAACAATGGACAGTTTTCGTTTATCACTAGGTGCCACTAGCCAACGATAACAGCAAAAAAGATAATTTTTTTGGTTGAAATTGCTCGCAAAATAAATGATAGATTAAATCAAACAGTCACTAAACCCTGTCACCAAATAAACGAATATTTTTAATTGTGGCTCTTCTAATCATTTTTACAATTAAATTTTTAAATATATATATAATCCTCATTTTAGTGCATATTCTAAAGTTACCTAAAACAAACATAAACAATGGCCAGTGTTTTCCAAGATTATTAGTATGTATTCATGTCAAAATAAAAGTTCACTAAATTGATCATAAGCGCGAAATTACAAATTAAAGGGATGTACAGCGTGTTAATTAATTAATATAAATTTTGGATAACTATCATTATTAAATTTCTGACGTGATAAAAAAGGTTGAAATTATTTCTTTTTAAATTTAAAAAACAAAATTGGTTCAGAAAAAACCAAGCGCCAGAAGCCTGTCTTATAAAATCTTCAAAAGATGTTACCTAGAATTAAGTCGCCTAGAAGTAATAAATATTTCACTTAAGTCAGCTGACTTGACAGGCAGGACATAGCCAGGCAGGACATACCCCACTCGATCCATGCTCACGGACGCTGCTCTGCATCTTGCGTCGTGTTACGCGTGATAGAGTGGGCAATGGGCAGGGTAAACAAATACGGGGCTGCCAGGCTGTCTCTTACTCAACAATGATGGCCATTTTCCTTTATGAGAAATGCTTCCTTGTCCAGCGTGGGAAATAAGGCGGTGGCACAGGGCAAGTGACCAGTTTGAAAATTAAACCGAAGGGAGGGTCAATGGTCCAGTGATAACGATTTCCACTGATTGCACTAGAGCACTCTCGGCGCGTTTTCGTCCACCACTGGGAAGACAAGTGCAACACTTACCCCGAATCGCGTTTTCCACTTACCCCAAATACTGCCCGAGAATTTCTCTTTCGTGCTCTGAAAAATTCGACGGAGCGACGGTGCTCGAGTATGACGTAGTAAAATTAAAATTGCGGACCACGCGGTATCTCATAGAAGACAGGCTCTCGCTTATGCTTATTTATTTCTGGAATCATCTTTTGAAAATTCTGAAGATGAAGAATACGATGTTTTATCATTACTTTAAAGATATTACGCCTCGTCCTAAAACCAATATTTATATCAGAGACGTTGTCGATCATTACTCAAAATAGATTTTTTGTAAATTAATTGAAATGTTAAGTCAATTAATTGTTTTCAGCCCAAACGAATATCTTTACTTTCCATGGTGTGATTTCTAGCGCCTGGCGACCCAATCTTCTCAAATTCCTGACAGCGTCAAGATCCGCTTCTTGTCTCCATTCACCAGAAATGATTTCGACATTTTGATTTTCACGATCTCAAAAATTAGGTGGACAGTATCGGTTTTCGCAATTTGACTCCTTGTTTAATTCAATTTGTCTTAGGAAGTTATGGAGAACGCATATAGCTTTCACAACTTCCAACATTGTGTCTTCGGATGCAATGATGGCTCTGAGTAGGATCCTCCACATAGTTTTTGTAAATTTCGTCATTTTCGCAGCATTATTATAATGTTATGTGTCGTATTTCGCACACCTTGCTGCTAAAATTCCGAAAGTTTTTTACACTATTCGCCTGGCCCGAGAAAGTCGATAATTAAAAATTCTTTGCTCCTTTGGCAAATTAGGGCGGTTATAAGGACGCATTAAAAACTTTCATGAAATAACAATAACTAGTGTGGGAAACCAAAGATTTTTAGGTTACTGATAATATACTTATTAAGTGGAAATCCAGCATCTCCTATAAACATATGAGGTATGACCTCATTTGTACTGGGTAAAGAAGCAATGGAGGAATTTACACTTTGTTGTCAGGGCTTTCCTAAAGGCCGAATTTCCCAAAATTCCCGAATCACTGTGATGACCACTATCACCAATATCCACAGTGACTAGTCTGTATTGACCATCAGAAATGGCCAACAGAACTATGCCGAAAAACTTCTTGTAATTAAAAAAGTCACTGTGTTGGTTTAAACGGGACTTGATCCATTTGGAAGCGACGTCTAGTTTCTGGCAAACGAAATGCAACGTTCAAATATAACGCCTTTGATGGTCTTCTTTTATTCCAAAGTTTAGCAGACGCACGCGGTTTCTTCGAGATTTGAAATACATCCAAAAGTAAGTCAAACCGGACCTGGTCCAATGGCTATGTCCAATGATGATGGAAGGGTACGTCTACGGTTGTGTTCGAGTAAGGGTCGTCGGAGAAACGTCTCTTTTATCCCAGATACACCTTCGTGGGACTGGCGTAAAACTGGTCACAATTTTCCATTTTGGAAATGAAAGCGCGGCATTCTTGTATCACGGTATCCAAGCGGAACGTATTTGAGAAGTTCTTCAGGAGCCCATTTTTCAAAGTCAATCTTGAGCCCTTAGATATAATCCAGAACAAACGCGAAGGATTTATCGCTTACACCGGAAAGTGCACGTTCTTTTCGAGTCGTCTCGATAAAGTTGCCCGAAACATCCAACGAAAATACTCGCCAGTTGATACTAATACGCTCTTACGGGCATTGAATTTTTCATTCTCGACAACTACCACGACACCACAAAGGCCATCAACGATACTAAGGGCGCGGTCAACCCTGAAATTGCAGCTAAAAATGGTCGAGCAAATCATATTGCTATTAACTATACTAAACTTCTAAAACTCGAAAACAAATATGAATGGTCAGTAGCCCTATCTTGGAACACTATCTCAAACTCTTTGGAAAGTCAGAATTTTCAGTACCAAATAAGTTAGATCAACGCATTAAGTTTCAACTATTGCCGATCGATTGCACCCATTTTCAGATTGCTAAGACGCGTGCTTTTCCTGCAAAATGGATTATAGAAAAGGTCGATTTCAGCCCTAACTTGGAACGGTCCGTCCTAAATTGGAAGGCCCCCGTACAAAATTGGATCGCCCCGTCCTAAATTGGAACACCCTAATTTAAATATGAAAAACTCGAGTTTTTGTAGCTAATAATAAGCAAATACAATTTGCTAGCGACGCTACGACCATCTAGCAACCAACGCTTACCCTTTTATACCTGTACATATATTTTAAAGGGCACCGGGTGTCGTCTGCTTAAAGCTCCTTTAATTGGGGCGCTGTCAGTTCATTACGGTTAAACATTGTAAATTAAACGCGCTCTAATGCTTATGTACGGTATTTCAAATGAAATAATTACAGAGTTAAATCAAAGTAACCAACACTGCTATGTTTTTGTAAAGAAAAAGTTGTCAAATCTACATTTAACATCAAGTGAGAGATGATACGGTGTTTGAAACCCAATATAACTTGACCAAACACGCTAAATCACCCAAACTAAGAAACACACAGACACACACAAACACACCCACCCACCCCTACAATACATCAGCGCAAGAAATAGGTGTGATTATATAACCACACCTAGCTAAAAACTTCAGGATATTTTAAATCCTGAACATTAATATTTCATTCGTATATACAGAGTACACAGATACGCTGTCGTTCGAGATAGGGAGTTGCCTATCCTATAGGGTGAATAAATTGTCCTCACGCGCATTCTTAATCCATGGATTCACTATGCAGAATGGTTGCCCGTTTCAGCACAGTTTATTTTTCACACATTAAAAACCTATAGCCCGTCTACGCACAATTTTTCATAACCCATTTCCGCGCAGTTTGCAAAAAAAAAACCAAAAAAAATTGTTGATTACAATTTGAAAACCTTATTATTATTATTATTGTTGTTGAGGAGGGTACGCGCCCTAGCACCGATGCCAAAGGCATATTGTGCATCCTCATATTCAGGCCTTGAATAGGCCCGTAGCTGCAGCGTAGCGAAGAATTCGCTCCACCGTAATAGAGGAGACCCTCGAGGGTTCCAAAGTATGTGAATCAAAATATTCTAGTCTAAGCGAGGCGAAGCAGTCGCACTCGCAAAGTACGTGAGCGGATGTTTCTTCCTTCTCCTGACACGACCTACAGAGAGGGTCGTCGGAAAAACCCATCAGATGGAGGTGCCTATTAAGCCGACAGTGCCCGGTCAAAAGACCGGTGGCCAGCCTAATATCCCATCTGCTGAGCAAAATTAGGGACCATTGACTAACTGTTTTGTCTGTCTCTGGCCCTCCATGTTATGCCAGAGTTGGTTTTGTATGACAGTCAACCTGTCATGCAAACACCGTTTGACGTGCCTGTAGGGGATGGGGACGGCCGGCTCCGGCCCCAAGAGCTTGGCCTCCGCACCCCTTTTCGCAAATCTATCGGCTTGCTCATTGCCATGATATCCGCTATGCCCTGGCACCCAGTACAACAGAACCCTGTTGCAGGATGCCAGTCGCGCTAGCAGATCAAGGCAGCTGCGCACCAGTTGAGAGGTAATCTGACACTGGTTCAGCGCGTTCAGGGCGGCCTGACTGTCAGAATAAATTCTCACAGTCCATCCGGTATACCCTTTGTTAATGCAGTAATCTGCGCAATAACAGATCGCGGCAATTTCCGCCTGGAACACACTAGCGAAGGTACCCAGGCAAGCAGAAATGCCGACCCTTGTGGTTTGGCAGTAATAGCCGGTGCCAGCGCCGGAATCAGTCTTGGAAACATCGGTGAACCAAATAGTTTCACCCCCAGTGCCAAGAGGCAGCAGGTTAGTCCACTCTGCCCAACTGGGAAAGTGGATGCTGAAAGGCTTAGTGAAATCAAAACTGGTAACGGTTTTGTCAGAGCACATCGTAAGCGACGGCTCAAGTGCGGCGTACTCCCGAAAGAGCTTCGTATGGCTGTAATCCCAAAGTCTTGGAACCCAGCAGTCACTAATGTTGAGCCTGTAGGCTCCCATGACAGCCTCCTCCTCAATGAAGAGATGAAGAGGAAGCATGTCAAGGAGCACCTCCAGGGAAGCAGTTGGGGTCGATCTCATGGCCCCCGTAACACCAATGCAGGCCAGCCTTTGAAGCTTGCGCAAGGCAGCCTGCACCGTCTTAAGCCGGACCCTTGTCCACCAGACAAGTGCCCCGTAAGAAAGTATGGGTCCACCAGCTTCTCCAGAATTTTGAGGAAGAAGGAGGTCAGGCATATGGGCCTAAATGCCATCGCCTCGAGATAGGAAGCCTTCCCGGGCTTGGGAATAAAGATGACCCTAGAGCGTTTCCAGTCACGAGGTATGTGACCGAGAGCAATGCAGAGTCTGTAGATCCTGCAAAGCGGAGAGGCGATGTGGTCTAAGCCCTCCTGCAAAAGCAGAGGGAAGACCCCATCGGGTCCCGGAGACTTGTAGGGCTCAAAACAGTTGACAGCCCACCGAAGCTTGGGAATCGTGACAACCTGTCTGGCTACAAGCCAGTCTTCCCTCTTAGCCCTGTGCAGGACAGGGTAGAGAGAATCGGTGTTTGTTGGATTGATTAAAGTAGAGTCAGGAAAATGGACCTCCAGCATGTGTTTGAGAGTCTCAGCCCCAGACTTAGTGTAAACACCCTCCTGCAGCTTAATTCTACAGGGCCGGTAGGCCCTTGTAGATATGACTCGATACCGTTTTGTAACGTTAAAGTAATATTCACCCGCTTTTGCTAATTTCCTATGGAGATTAACATGGGTTTTTCGTGATTTTTCCCCACCGATAACTTAAAAACTACAGCGAAGATACTTTTCGGAATTATCTTAAATTAACAATTAAGTATTCAGGGTGTGCTATCAGCCAGTTTGATGAAAACAATTAAGTCTAAGTATGTTAATTTTAGTTAATTACATAAGTACGGCTTTGACCATCGTGATTGGACATAATAGTCAGCTAGATCTCTTGGAAAACTCAGTGTTATTACGTATCTGTAGTGTGGTGGTTATCACGTCCGCTTCTCACGCGGAAGGTCCCAGGTTCGAGCCGTGGTAGATACATGTATTGACCATCGTGATTGGACATAAGAATTAGCTAGATCTCTTGGAAAGCTCAGTGTTATTACGTATCTGTAGTGCAGTGGTTATCACGTCCGCTTCACACGCGAAAGGTCCCAGGTTCAAACCCTGGTAGATACATGTTTTGACCATCGTGATTGGGCGCTTGAATTAGCTAGATCTCTTGGAAAACTCAGTATTACCACGGATCTATGGTGTAGTGGTTATCACGTCTGCTTCACATACGGAAAGTCCCAGGTTCGAGCCCAGGTAGATACATGTTTTAACCGTCGTGATTGGACATAATAATTAGTCAGATCTCTTGGAAAACTTAGACTTACCACGTGTCTGTGGTGTAGTGGGTATAATAAATATTTAACAATTATTTCACTTCACTTGGTTTAATAATGTGACATAGGTAGCATACTTTTTCCCTTCTTTTAAAACCATTAAACTAAGTAATATTAGAAGTTCAACAGATAGTCAAAAAAGATGTTAAAAGCCACTGTAAATGGTGCTTAAATGCCTAATATGTCCTTAATACTTCCAAATATTATTAGTAAATGGCGTGAATTGATCATAGAAATGGGGTTAAAGTACACCCTAAATGATGTCTTTTTTGGCACTGGAAAAAACAGCATATATGGTGTTTGAATGCACCATTATATTTTAGAGTGCAAATGTATGACGGTAAAGCAAACATAATTATTCAAAATTTAATTACATTAAGACTGAAGTAACAGATATTATATGAAAATGTCTTGGTTTGGACCAAGGCCGAAAAAACAAACGATATGTGTGAGGTTTATCAATTGACTGAAGTTTCAGATATTGAAATTTTTTTCTAGTTATTTTTATCCACTCAATCCTTAATCAATATTTAATTCAATCAACTGATTTTACTGTTAATCGATCTAGTCCCTCTAAATTAAATGAAAAAATTACATATCTACGCTTTTTCAAGAACAATTAATTTCATGATAAAATGTTTTCGGAAAATGTAATTGTTCTTGAAAAAGCGTAGATATGTAATTTTTTCATTTAATTTAGAGGGACTAGATCGATTAACAGTAAAACCAGTTGATTGAATTAAATATTGATTAAGGACTGAGTGGATAAAAATAACTAGAAAAAAATTTCAATATCTGAACTTCAGTCAATTGATAAACCTCACACATATCGTTTGTTTTTTCGGCCTTGGTCCAAACCAAGACATTTTCATATAATAGTATTAAGCCGTTGTGTGTTGTCGTGCGCTAGGATCTTCATGACCCTAGCCGTGGCAGGGACATTGGAGACTTGCTCACAGAAGGTCCGCCAGGAGTCCTTCTTAGCAGCTCTAATGGCCCTGTTGTAGATGTTAAGGGACTGCCTGTATCCAGCCCAGTCACCCGTGCGCTTGGCTTTGTTGAAGAGCCTGCGCGTGCATTTACGAAGCCGGCTGAGGTCCGCGTTCCACCAAGGGACAAGCCTCGAGCGGTTAACGGTCTTAAGTGGGCAGTTCGGGTGGAATGACTCCATAATGGAGCACAGTAAGTCACCAGCAGCCCTATCAAGATCCTTAGGTGAAGTAAGTTTAGGAGTGTGACCCCCTCCGTAGCGTAGGATTAGGTCTTCCCTATAGCCGGTCCAATTGGTCCGTTTTGGATTGCGTATCTCCGTCCCCGCCGGGACAGAGGTAGTCGCGACAGTAAAGCAGATGTGCCTATGATCCGACAGAGACGGCTCATTAGACACATGCCAGTTAGACACGGAAGACACGAGGTTTTCCGTGGCTAGCGTGAAGTCAATGACCTCCCTTCTATTAGAAGTAACAAAAGTAGGTTCATTGTTTTGAATAAGAATATGGAGTTTACAACGAACTAGATATTCTAGTAAATCATCACCTCTCCTGTTGCAGTCAGAACTGCCCCACGTGATGTGATGAGCATTGGCGTCGCAGCCAATGATTAGTTTGTACCCTCTCTTTTCACATTGATCGACCAAATTGATCACCTCAATGGTCGGGAGAGAGTCCGCGTCGTGGGCAAAGTATGCACAGGCAGCCGTGATAGTCAACTTGGCATGCCCAGTGGCCAGGACTAGCTTCACGGCCGCCGTGTCCTGGGACGTGTACACCGGTAGAGAGATACAGCAAAGATCCCTCCGAACCAGAATACACGCCCTAGTTCTAGCAGCAGTTTGGTCATAGAATAGTGACCCCGCCGCGTCAAGACCGAGGATTTTGCCATGGCAAGTCCACGGTTCTTGTACGAGGGCCAGATCAAGACCCTCTATAGCGAACCTCTTGCAGAGTACCGCAGAGGCCGCCTTACTATGGTGCAGATTGATTTGAATTGCACGTAGCGTCCCCATGGTCCTTAAGAGAGGGGTTCAGAAGGGACCTAGCTACACCTCATCGGTCCCGAGAGGGCTGGTGGCACCTCCCCCCCGACAGGCAAGTTCCCAGTCCCTAGATCCTCCCCCTCACCAGGACCACTAGAACGCACATTGGCTGGATCCCGAAGGGTCCCATCCGATTCTTCCAGTAGGGTGGACTCATCCATGGAAGAACAAGCTTCCGAATGAGCCACCCCTTCCCCCTCTGTGCCTAGAGCGACACCAGCGAGCTCCAAAGCGAGATCCCCCATCTCGCTAGTCCCAACTACTGCCGTAGACTCGGCTACAGTGGTTTTGGTGGTTTCCGTGTTTTTAAGGAGTTTGAAGGAACCCTTGTCCACTCCAGTAAAGCCCACGAAACCAGCTTTCTTAATGGCTTCCAATGAGGAGCCATCAATGAGCAGTACCCAGTACCGTACGGCCCTGTCCACGTACATCCGGATACATTTCCAACGTTCAGTGGCAAAACCTGCATTAAGGGCCTTTAGGCGCCGAAACAGCACCGCCGGCTCTTTGGTGATCTGGTCCTTGGTGCGAAACATTACCTTAAACGGCTTAGGGAGTTCGCTAGCTCTCATTACTGAGAGCACCGCATCCCCCACCACCGAGTGGGCTAAGTTGTCCTTCAACCATTGCCCAGTGAACGAATCCTCACGGGAGTATACTAGGGCCCCGGTCGTCAGGCTAAAGTTCGCAAGGCGCGGTAGAGGGCTCCCCGAAGGTATCCCATCCAGCACCCCTAGAATCGCCTTCTGAATTGGGCCCACGTCTTCCTCCGTGATGACCGCCGTCGGATAGCCTTTTTTGACAATGGCCATCTTTTCTGAGCTGGCGGCGTCACTATAGGACTTAGCCTTTTTCGACGCCGCCTGCGAGATACTGGGTGAGGGAGTCGAATCCTCAGCTCTGGGCCTCTTCATTGGGTTGTCACGAGCCGCCGCACCCCCAGCGGGGGTGGAGACCGTTTCAGACCCCGATTGTACCTTTTGCCGAGCAATCTATCGTTTGAGACGACGACGCACGGTACGTTTCGAGGGCTTGCCAGACACACGCACCGATGAATCCGCACGAGTATCGCTGGATACAAGCCCTTGTAAAGTGGTATCAGTGAGGGTTCTGCCCTGAGCAGACCCCTGCACCGTAGGTTTGTTTGATTTAGTTTTAGGTAAGTGTTTAGAATCCATAAGAATCCCACGAGTAAGGGGGTAAGTAGGAGGTCACCACCCGGTAGTCCCCCACCCAGGTGGAAGGCTAGATACAACGGGGTGTCGCCTGGTGCCCCGAGGGGATCGTTAGCGATACCGTAGTTTTACTTCCCCAGTACCACGCAGCCCTCGGCACGATACCTCAACACCTTGGCTTGGGAAGGACGCGTATCCGCTTAGCCGACACAACGTAGTGGTTACCAGCTCTCACCACCGAGGAGGTGTGATACATCGCATTGTTGAGGACCCAAGCTTGCGTGTGTAAAGTTAAGAACGCGAGCGGGAAGCCAAAGCAAGGGGGGGGGGAAAGAGAAAACACTCCATCTAGCTTGCGTCCCCAACTTCCAGAGCCATTTGAAAACCTTAAACTTATGCTGCTGACCCATTGGACCGATAATAGCCAAAATGTGAGGTTTCATGATTACAAAATTTTCGATGCTATCTAACGATAGATTTATTTTTAATGCAGATTTTACAAACGGAATTTAAAATGCTCCTTTTATTATGAATACACTTTCCTGTATCTATAGTGATAGTGCAATGGTCAAATCACAAGTTTAATAGCAGGCGTTACCTAACCAAACCAAAACCAACACAAACCCTAACCGAACCGAACTTAATCAACAAGAAAATAAAAATGATTTGTTTCAATGTAAAAACTGTGAGGAAATGGGCCATAAAAAGTGCGCGGAATTGGGTTATGATTCTTGAAAATTGTGGGGAAATGGGCATCCTCGATTGGTCTTACAATAAATAGAAGAATCGATAAGAAAATCACTTGATTTTTCATTTTACCCTCCCATTAAGAGTTATACCTATATTTGTTACATGTTTTTCTAATATTTCTTAGAATTTTTCTTATATTTTTTGAAGCGTTATTGGTTAAGATTTACGCAAATTAAAATGAATAACACACGGCTTTAATTTTTTGTGAAACGAAAAGGAAAAGGAAAAGGGACGGATCGATGAAAACGAAAAAGACCCGATCGGCAATAAGGAGGGCCCGAAAAATTCGAAAAACAATAATACAATTAATTTCAATGCCGCGAACTCGTACGTGTCAAATTTGTTTTTATTTTATTGCTTACCTGTTAATTATACAAGTTCAATAATTTAATGCAGCTCCGCCCAGAGAGGAAACAAATTCTTATAAGGATATTCCGCGACCTCGTACGTGTCAAATTGGTTTTTATTTTGTTGTTTACTTGTTAATTATACAAGTTCAATAATTTAATGCAGCTCCACCCAGAGAGGAAAAAAATTTGAATGCAATTCCGCGACTCGTACGTGTCAAATTTGTTTTTATTTTATTGTTTACCTGTTAATTATACAAGTTCTATAATTTAATGCAGCTCCGCCCAGAGAGGAAAAAATTTGAATACAATTACGCTACCTCGTACGTGTCAAATTTCTTTTTATTTTATTGTTTACCTGTTAATTATACAAGTTCAATAATTGAATGCAGCTCCGCCCAGAGAGGAAACAAATTCTTATAAGGATATTCCGCGACCTCATACGTGTCAAATTTGTTTTCATTTTATTGTTTACGTCTGAATACAGATAACTTCATTTTCCTTTTCACCTTTCCTTTAACAATTTGTGCGTAAAAAAAATTAACTTTCGCACGATCTTCAAAAACATGGTTTTTTTTAACTGAACTAATAATTTCACTTTACAGACAAATTAAAACCTGGGGTGAACAAATTAAAACATGGAGCGGTTGTGGAGTATGTGGAAAACTTCATTCCCGATTTAAATTCGATGAACTGAAAAAGGAACTAGAAAACCTTTACGATAACGTAAAATTGCCCAGAAAAGCGTTTTACGTTCTGTTCAAATTTCGAATATTCGCAGTATTCTTATGGCAGGGTCAGGCATTTCAGTTTAAAATATTGGCCCAAGACTGTTTTAGTTTTGAAAAAGTTAGTGGAAAAAAAACTGGCGTTCAATTTAATGCCGCGGTAGTAAATCTCTACAGAAATCGCAGGGATTCTGTTGGATGGCACGCGGATGACGAAGAAGGAATTCATTCCGTTATTTCCTCCTTCCTTATCTTTTGGAGGGACGAGAGAATTTCAGATGAAGCCAAATTCATCGAAATACCCTACAAAGTCAGTTGATTTGACTCATGGATTCTTTCTTTTGATGAGAGGGTTCTGTCAGCAAACTTGGCAACACTGTGTACCAAGAGTTGCAGGTCCCGATCATTCGAAAGAAAGGATCAACATTACTTTTCGTTACATGGAGAACATAAAGAAAAATTCAATCGTGAAAAATCCTCCATGTAACCCAAAGTAATGGCAAATCAACTGACTTTGTTTGGTATTTCGATCAATTTGGTCCAGTCTGAAAAGTTCTCTTCCCTCTTTGAAAATAGGGAGCAATAACAGAATGAATCCTTTTATGCCATCCAATCAATGTTATCACTGTCATTTCTGAAGAGATTTACTTCTATTAATAACATATTAATTTAAGACAATTAAAAAACAATAGTGTTTTTCGCTCAAACTGTGTAATTGTGATTTTTTCAAAAATAGTTTTAGATACTTTCAGGGATCCACGTAATTTTAGAAGCAGCAATAGAGAACCGTTACTTTAAATTATCTTATTGGCTCACTTAAACTATGCTGACGGGACGGCGAAAAATAAGTAATTCAACTATGCTGACAGGACGGCGAAAAATAAGTAATTCCTTTTCGCCTTAAGCGCTATAACCCGCCTTTTCTTTCATGTCCCCCGTCCCGGGGAAGGGGCTCGTGGACTTTTAACGCCCGCCCAAATTACCCTGTTCCAGGGCCTGTTCTTTATTCGCGCTTGTAAAATACTTAGATCCATGTACTTTCAAGTGCCGAACCTCCAGGGGTAAAATAATAATTTACTTCCTACGGACCCCTGTAAGACTCCTACCCGCAAAACACCAAAGCTACTACTTGTGAGCAATTACTTGCTCCTCCCTGATTTAAAAGGGATTCACCTAGGTGAAAAGTTAATAAATATTCATTCATTCATTCACGATAATCTTTGAAAAGTTATTTTTTGTTTCAGGCTTGGCGAAATAGTACTATAGGTTTAATCGTAACTCTTTTATTAAAATTTATCAACGTTTCATCGAAGCAAACAGGTTTTGGATGAAAATCACATTAATTATGCTAAAATAAAAATATGATAAATGATGGAGTATGGTTCCAGAGTGCTGAATTAGTATACGAAATGATATTGATATTGATCTTTTTGATGCAACGTTAGTGGTTGTTTTTAGGACTATCCGAGTATTCGAAAGATCGAATATTATTCGAAAATTTCTAATCTAGTATTGGATTGCAAATTTTACTATTCGCACACCCCTATTCCTTGGCGAACTTTGAGTATTTCACTTCATACTTTTAGATGAGCTTTAGATTTCGCGCCTATTCCCATGTTTTCGCTTTCATTAATAACAAATATAGGGGTTAATCAGTCTAAATTCGTACACTTTTTTCAAATAGCCTTCTCAAGATACTTCTGGGCTATTGCAAATAATATTTTACTGTAAACACAATGTTTTAAGGGGGTTTTTATAGACTTTTTGTCTAGCCTACACCCGTAAATTTTTCTATACTGCCATACTTCCGTCTCTATAGACACTGCCTTCTCTAATACTAGGCCTTGAAATACGAAAAAAAGGGAGGTGGCAGTTAGGATTTCACAAATGGCGCTAGATGTCGCTTTTCTGAGGTGTTAAACTGGAGGCAAGTTCAAAACTATGGGAAATTGTTGAAAGCTTGCAACACAACGGTTAAAGTAAAGCTATTGAGGATAATATAGCAGCTGATTAAAATAACCTGACACATTAAAATTCATACGACAAGTTTATTTTCAACTTGTTAAAACATAAGAAGGCATTTATCACAGCGTGGGTAAAATGTATTTAAATCTTTGGAGCTTTTCTAGAGAGAGGTTTGTTCTTGAACTTTTTGTACGATTATTTGCGATCTGTTAAATCTTTCGCGTAGTTGTCAAACAATGGTCTTGTAAACTTTGTTAACAGTAGTTCCGTTAATGCCAAATGAGTGTGAAAGTCACATTTTAAAGCCTTCGGAAAATATGGTTGAATGAAATGACAAGTATCATCAATGAACAACAGATTTCACTGAATTTGACGAAGGATACAATCATACATAACTGAGTATCATTTTAGCGACTAATTGCACCCGTAGTAAGGGCCGGAAATAAGAAAAACGTCTTATAGGACAAGTGTCCAGTGACCCCCAGTTTGAATGGTAAATTTATAGGACATTATCTACTGGAGTGCGCAAAAATAGAGACGCTTCTCCCTAGCCAAGCTATCAAAACTTCTGAAAATTTATTGGTCAAACTATCCAGTGGACCTCTTAGTTCTTAAAAAAATATGAGCGGCTAAATGTACACCTGTTTTTGGAATTATCAAGTTTTATGAACTGAATATATTGTATTTCCAAATTTTACAAAATTTTACTAAATTGGATATATTTTTACCCTTATTTATTGCTAATTAGCTTGTTTATTGCAACCTTTTCCAAAAAATTGTTATTTTAGTTTCTTTCTACCCTAAAAAGAGGTGCACTTTTAGCCATTATTTTAAAAATTTATGGGACATTTTAAAATAGTCCACCATAAGAGAAAGACGTGACGTCATGCGAGACTGCGCAGTACGAATTTTCTTTCGTCATTGCAAAAATTTGCCTCAGAAAAGCGCCATCTAGCGGTTACTAAGCGCAAATTCAAAGTGTCACTTAAATAATGCTTCAGTTGTACATTTCAAGGCCTAGTATTAAAGATGGCAGTGCTATAGAAGACATTTCTTTGCCTATGAAGTTCAGTTGGCATTTATTATGACAGTGTTAGCAAAGGCAGAGAAGAATTATATACCCCCATATGTTTAATAACTACAAGGGTTGACATTTCTCACGGCGGCTGGAACTTTGGTTGGGGAGGGGGTTAGATCGCAGAGAGGAAAAAAACAT
Source organism: Phalangium opilio (assembly GCF_054372755.1). Taxonomy (NCBI): domain Eukaryota; kingdom Metazoa; phylum Arthropoda; class Arachnida; order Opiliones; family Phalangiidae; genus Phalangium; species Phalangium opilio. Next base: position 1,234,890 of record NW_028324148.1, on the reverse strand, counting down.
GGAGAAAATAAAATGTCTAACCCAGTCTTTTTCCTCCTCCCTACTGGCAACGATTTAGGAAGCGTCCACCGGGAGCAGCACTGTAGGTTTAATTTACAGGTTATATTTACAGGTTTAATGCAAATCTCTACTGGACCTTACAAAGGTGGGTTACTTAATCAAAATTAATTTTTCTAGAGATAAGTCTATATTTACAGGGTTAATGCAAATATCCACTGGACCTTACAAAGGTGGGTTACTTAATCAAAATTAATTTTCCTAGAGATAAGTCTATATTTACAGGTTTAATGCAAATCTCTACTGGACCTTAAGAAGGTAGGTTACTTAATCAAAATTAATTTTCCTAGAGATAAGTATATATTTACAGGTTTAATGCAAATCTCTACTGGACCTTACAAAGAAAGAATACTTAATCAGAATTAATTTTCCTAGAGATAAGTCTATATTTACAGGTTTAATGCAAATATCCACTGCACCTTACAAAGGTGGGTTACTTAATCAAAATTAATTTTCCTAGAGATAAGTCTATATTTACAGGTTTAATGCAAATCTCTACTTGACCATACAAAGGTGGGTTACTTATTCAAAATTAATTTTCCTAGAGATAAGTCTATATTTACAGGTTTAATGCAAATATCCACTGGGGTTACTTAATCAAAATTAATTTTCCTAGAGATAAGTATATATTTACAGGTTTAATGCAAATCTCTACTGGACCTTACAAAGGTAGGTTACTTAATCAAAATTAATTTTTCTAGAGATAAGTCTATATTTACAGGTTTAGTGCAAATATCCACTGGACCTTACAAAGGCGGGTTACTTAATCAAAATTAATTTTCCTAAAGATAAGTATATATTTACAGGTTTAATGCAAATCTCTACTGGACCTTACAAAGGTAGAATACTTAATCAAAATTAACTTTCCTAGAGATAAGTCTATATTTACAGGTTTAATGCAAATATCCACTGGACCTTACAAAGGTGGGTTACTTAATCAAAATTAATTTTCCTAGAGATAAGTCTATATTTACAGGTTTAATGCAAATCTGTACTGAACTTTACAAAGGTAGGTTACTTAATCAAAATTAATTTTCCTAGAGATAAGTCTATATTTACAGGTTTAATGCAAATCTCTACTGGACCTTACAAAGGTGGGTTACTTAATCAAAATTAATTTTTCTAGTGATAAGTCTATATTTACAGGTTTAATGCAAATGTCCACTGGACCTTACAAAGGTGGGTTACTTAATCAAAATTAATTTTCTTAGAGATAAGTCTATATTTACAGGTTTAATGCAAATCTCTACTGGACCTTAAGAAGGTAGGTTACTTAATCAAAATTAATTTTCCTAGAGATAAGTATATATTTACAGGTTTAATGCTAATCTCTACTGGACCTTACAAAGGTAGAATACTTAATCAAAATTAATTTTCCTAGAGATAAGTCTATATTTACAGGTTTAATGCAAATCTGTACTGGACTTTACAAAGGTAGGTTACTTAATCAAAATTAATTTTCCTAGAGATAAGTCTATATTTACAGGTTTAATGCAAATCTCTACTGGACCTTACAAAGGTGGGTTACTTAATCAAAATTAATTTTCCTAGAGATAAGTCTATATTTACAGGTTTAATGCAAATCTGTACTGGACTTTACAAAGGTAGGTTACTTAATCAAAATTAATTTTCCTAGAGATAAGTCTATATTTACAGGTTTAATGCAAATCTCTACTGGACCTTACAAAGGTGGGTTACTTAATCTAAATTAATTTTTCTAGAGATAAGTCTATATTTACAGGTTTAATGCAAATATCCACTGGACCTTACAAAGGTGGGTTACTTAATCAAAATTATTTTTCCTAGAGATAAGTCTATATTTACAGGTTTAATGCAAATCTGTACTGGACTTTACAAAGGTAGGTTACTTAATCAAAATTAAATTTCCTAGAGATAAGTCTATATTTACAGGTTTAATGCAAATCTCTACTGGACCTTACAAAGGTGGGTTACTTAATCAAAATTAATTTTTCTAGAGATAAGTCTATATTTACAGGGTTAATGCAAATATCCACTGGACCTTACAAAGGTGGGTTACTTAATCAAAATTAATTTTCCTAGAGATAAGTCTATATTTACAGGTCTAATGCAAATCTCTACTGGACCTTAAGAAGGTAGGTTACTTAATCAAAATTAATTTTCCTAGAGATAAGTATATATTTACAGGTTTAATGCAAATCTCTACTGGACCTTACAAAGGTAGAATACTTAATCAGAATTAATTTTCCTAGAGATAAGTCTATATTTACAGGTTTAATGCAAATATCCACTGCACCTTACAAAGGTGGGTTACTTAATGAAAATTAATTTTCCTAGAGATAAGTCTATATTTACAGGTTTAATGCAAATCTCTACTTGACCATACAAAGGTGGGTTACTTATTCAAAATTAATTTTCCTAGAGATAAGTCTATATTTACAGGTTTAATGCAAATATCCACTGGGGTTACTTAATCAAAATTAATTTTCCTAGAGATAAGTATATATTTACAGGTTTAATGCAAATCTCTACTGGACCTTACAAAGGTAGGTTACTTAATCAAAATTAATTTTCCTAGAGATAAGTCTATATTTACAGGTTTAATGCAAATATCCACTGGACCTTACAAAGGTGGGTTACTTAATCAAAATTAATTTTCCTAGAGATAAGTCTATATTTACAGGTTAAATGCAAATCTCTACTGGACCTTAAGAAGGTAGGTTACTTAATCAAAATTAGTTTTCCTAGAGATAAGTCTATATTTACAGGTTTAATGCAAATCTGTACTGGACTTTACAAAGGTAGGTTACTTAATCAAAAATCAATTTTCCTAGAGATAAGTCTATATTTACAGGCTTAATGCAAATCTCTACTGGACCTTACAAAGGTGGGTTACTTAATCAAAATTAATTTTCCTAGAGATAAGTCTATATTTACAGGTTTAATGCAAATCTGTACTGGACTTTACAAAGGTAGGTTACTTAATCAAAATTAATTTTCCTAGAGATAAGTCTATATTTACAGGTTTAATGCAAATCTCTACTGGACCTTACAAAGGTGGGTTACTTAATCAAAATTAATTTTCCTAGAGATAAGTCTATATTTACAGGTTTAATGCAAATCTGTACTGGACTTTACAAAGGTAGGTTACTTAATCAAAATTAATTTTCCTAGAGATAAGTCTATATTTACAGGTTTAATGCAAATCTCTACTGGACCTTACAAAGGTGGGTTACTTAATCTAAATTAATTTTTCTAGAGATAAGTCTATATTTACAGGTTTAATGCAAATATCCACTGGACCTTACAAAGGTAGGTTACTTAATCAAAATTAATTTTCCTAGAGATAAGTCCATATTTACAGGTTTAATGCAAATCTGTACTGGACTTTACAAAGGTAGGTTACTTAATCAAAATTAATTTTCCTAGAGATAAGTCTATATTTACAGGTTTAATGCAAATCTCTACTGGACCTTACAAAGGTGGGTTACTTAATCTAAATTAATTTTTCTAGAGATAAGTCTATATTTACAGGTTTAATGCAAATATCCACTGGACCTTACAAAGGTGGGTTACTTAATCAAAATTAATTTTCCTAGAGATAAGTCTATATTTACAGGTTTAATGCAAATCTGTACTGGACTTTACAAAGGTAGGTTACTTAATCAAAATTAAATTTCCTAGAGATAAGTCTATATTTACAGGTTTAATGCAAATCTCTACTGGACCTTACAAAGGTGGGTTACTTAATCAAAATTAATTTTTCTAGAGATAAGTCTATATTTACAGGGTTAATGCAAATATCCACTGGACCTTACAAAGGTAGGTTACTTAATCAAAATTAATTTTCCTAGAGATAAGTCTATATTTACAGGTTTAATGCAAATCTCTACTGGACCTTACAAAGGTGGGTTACTTAATCTAAATTAATTTTTCTAGAGATAAGTCTATATTTACAGGTTTAATGCAAATATCCACTGGACCTTACAAAGGTGGGTTACTTAATCAAAATTAATTTTCCTAGAGATAAGTCTATATTTACAGGTTTAATGCAAATCTGTACTGGACTTTACAAAGGTAGGTTACTTAATCAAAATTAAATTTCCTAGAGATAAGTCTATATTTACAGGTTTAATGCAAATCTCTACTGGACCTTACAAAGGTGGGTTACTTAATCAAAATTAATTTTTCTAGAGATAAGTCTATATTTACAGGGTTAATGCAAATATCCACTGGACCTTACAAAGGTGGGTTACTTAATCAAAATTAATTTTCCTAGAGATAAGTCTATATTTACAGGTTTAATGCAAATCTCTACTGGACCTTAAGAAGGTAGGTTACTTAATCAAAATTAATTTTCCTAGAGATAAGTATATATTTACAGGTTTAATGCAAATCTCTACTGGACCTTACAAAGGTAGAATACTTAATCAGAATTAATTTTCCTAGAGATAAGTCTATATTTACAGGTTTAATGCAAATATCCACTGCACCTTACAAAGGTGGGTTACTTAATGAAAATTAATTTTCCTAGAGATAAGTCTATATTTACAGGTTTAATGCAAATCTCTACTTGACCATACAAAGGTGGGTTACTTATTCAAAATTAATTTTCCTAGAGATAAGTCTATATTTACAGGTTTAATGCAAATATCCACTGGGGTTACTTAATCAAAATTAATTTTCCTAGAGATAAGTATATATTTACAGGTTTAATGCAAATCTCTACTGAACCTTACAAAGGTAGGTTACTTAATCAAAATTAATTTTCCTAGAGATAAGTCTATATTTACAGGTTTAATGCAAATATCCACTGGACCTTACAAAGGTGGGTTACTTAATCAAAATTAATTTTCCTAGAGATAAGTCTATATTTACAGGTTAAATGCAAATCTCTACTGGACCTTAAGAAGGTAGGTTACTTAATCAAAATTAGTTTTCCTAGAGATAAGTCTATATTTACAGGTTTAATGCAAATCTGTACTGGACTTTACAAAGGTAGGTTACTTAATCAAAAATCAATTTTCCTAGAGATAAGTCTATATTTACAGGTTTAATGCAAATCTCTACTGGACCTTACAAAGGTGGGTTACTTAATCAAAATTAATTTTCCTAGAGATAAGTCTATATTTACAGGTTTAATGCAAATCTGTACTGGACTTTACAAAGGTAGGTTACTTAATCAAAATTAATTTTCCTAGAGATAAGTCTATATTTACAGGTTTAATGCAAATCTCTACTGGACCTTACAAAGGTGGGTTACTTAATCAAAATTAATTTTCCTAGAGATAAGTCTATATTTACAGGTTTAATGCAAATCTGTACTGGACTTTACAAAGGTAGGTTACTTAATCAAAATTAAATTTCCTAGAGATAAGTCTATATTTACAGGTTTAATGCAAATCTCTACTGGACCTTACAAAGGTGGGTTACTTAATCAAAATTAATTTTTCTAGAGATAAGTCTATATTTACAGGGTTAATGCAAATATCCACTGGACCTTACAAAGGTGGGTTACTTAATCAAAATTAATTTTCCTAGAGATAAGTCTATATTTACAGGTTTAATGCAAATCTCTACTGGACCTTAAGAAGGTAGGTTACTTAATCAAAATTAATTTTCCTAGAGATAAGTATATATTTACAGGTTTAATGCAAATCTCTACTGGACCTTACAAAGGTAGAATACTTAATCAGAATTAATTTTCCTAGAGATAAGTCTATATTTACAGGTTTAATGCAAATCTCTACTTGACCATACAAAGGTGGGTTACTTATTCAAAATTAATTTTCCTAGAGATAAGTCTATATTTACAGGTTTAATGCAAATATCCACTGGGGTTACTTAATCAAAATTAATTTTCCTAGAGATAAGTATATATTTACAGGTTTAATGCAAATCTCTACTGGACCTTACAAAGGTAGGTTACTTAATCAAAATTAATTTTCCTAGAGATAAGTCTATATTTACAGGTTTAATGCAAATATCCACTGGACCTTACAAAGGTGGGTTACTTAATCAAAATTAATTTTCCTAGAGATAAGTCTATATTTACAGGTTAAATGCAAATCTCTACTGGACCTTAAGAAGGTAGGTTACTTAATCAAAATTAGTTTTCCTAGAGATAAGTCTATATTTACAGGTTTAATGCAAATCTGTACTGGACTTTACAAAGGTAGGTTACTTAATCAAAAATCAATTTTCCTAGAGATAAGTCTATATTTACAGGTTTAATGCAAATCTCTACTGGACCTTACAAAGGTGGGTTACTTAATCAAAATTAATTTTCCTAGAGATAAGTCTATATTTACAGGTTTAATGCAAATCTGTACTGGACTTTACAAAGGTAGGTTACTTAATCAAAATTAATTTTCCTAGAGATAAGTCTATATTTACAGGTTTAATGCAAATCTCTACTGGACCTTACAAAGGTGGGTTACTTAATCAAAATTAATTTTCCTAGAGATAAGTCTATATTTACAGGTTTAATGCAAATCTGTACTGGACTTTACAAAGGTAGGTTACTTAATCAAAATTAATTTTCCTAGAGATAAGTCTATATTTACAGGTTTAATGCAAATCTCTACTGGACCTTACAAAGGTGGGTTACTTAATCTAAATTAATTTTTCTAGAGATAAGTCTATATTTACAGGTTTAAAGCAAATATCCACTGGACCTTACAAAGGTGGGTTACTTAATCAAAATTAATTTTCCTAGAGATAAGTCTATATTTACAGGTTTAATGCAAATCTGTACTGGACTTTACAAAGGTAGGTTACTTAATCAAAATTAAATTTCCTAGAGATAAGTCTATATTTACAGGTTTAATGCAAATCTCTACTGGACCTTACAAAGGTGGGTTACTTAATCAAAATTAATTTTTCTAGAGATAAGTCTATATTTACAGGGTTAATGCAAATATCCACTGGACCTTACAAAGGTGGGTTACTTAATCAAAATTAATTTTCCTAGAGATAAGTCTATATTTACAGGTTTAATGCAAATCTCTACTGGACCTTAAGAAGGTAGGTTACTTAATCAAAATTAATTTTCCTAGAGATAAGTATATATTTACAGGTTTAATGCAAATCTCTACTGGACCTTACAAAGGTAGAATACTTAATCAGAATTAATTTTCCTAGAGATAAGTCTATATTTACAGGTTTAATGCAAATATCCACTGCACCTTACAAAGGTGGGTTACTTAATGAAAATTAATTTTCCTAGAGATAAGTCTATATTTACAGGTTTAATGCAAATCTCTACTTGACCATACAAAGGTGGGTTACTTATTCAAAATTAATTTTCCTAGAGATAAGTCTATATTTACAGGTTTAATGCAAATATCCACTGGGGTTACTTAATCAAAATTAATTTTCCTAGAGATAAGTCTATATTTACAGGTTTAATGCAAATCTGTACTGGACTTTACAAAGGTAGGTTACTTAATCAAAATTAAATTTCCTAGAGATAAGTCTATATTTACAGGTTTAATGCAAATATCCACTGGACCTTACAAAGGTGGGTTACTTAATCAAAATTAATTTTCCTAGAGATAAATCTATATTTACAGGTCTAATGCAAATCTCTACTGGACCTTAAGAAGGTAGGTTACTTAATCAAAATTAATTTTCCTAGAGATAAGTATATATTTACAGGTTTAATGCAAATCTCTACTGGACCTTAAAAAGGTAGAATACTTAATCAGAATTAATTTTCCTAGAGATAAGTCTATATTTACAGGTTTAATGCAAATATCCACTGCACCTTACAAAGGTGGGTTACTTAATGAAAATTAATTTTCCTAGAGATAAGTCTATATTTACAGGTTTAATGCAAATCTCTACTTGACCATACAAAGGTGGGTTACTTATTCAAAATTAATTTTCCTAGAGATAAGTCTATATTTACAGGTTTAATGCAAATATCCACTGGGGTTACTTAATCAAAATTAATTTTCCTAGAGATAAGTATATATTTACAGGTTTAATGCAAATCTCTGCTGGACCTTACAAAGGTAGGTTACTTAATCAAAATTAATTTTCCTAGAGATAAGTCTATATTTACAGGTTTAATGCAAATATCCACTGGACCTTACAAAGGTGGGTTACTTAATCAAAATTAATTTTCCTAGAGATAAGTCTATATTTACAGGTTAAATGCAAATCTCTACTGGACCTTAAGAAGGTAGGTTACTTAATCAAAATTAGTTTTCCTAGAGATAAGTCTATATTTACAGGTTTAATGCAAATCTGTACTGGACTTTACAAAGGTAGGTTACTTAATCAAAATCAATTTTCCTAGAGATAAGTCTATATTTACAGGTTTAATGCAAATCTCTACTGGACCTTACAAAGGTGGGTTACTTAATCAAAATTAATTTTCCTAGAGATAAGTCTATATTTACAGGTTTAATGCAAATCTGTACTGGACTTTACAAAGGTAGGTTACTTAATCAAAATTAATTTTCCTAGAGATAAGTCTATATTTACAGGTTTAATGCAAATCTCTACTGGACCTTACAAAGGTGGGTTACTTAATCAAAATTAATTTTCCTAGAGTTAAGTCTATATTTACAGGTTTAATGCAAATCTGTACTGGACTTTACAAAGGTAGGTTACTTAATCAAAATTAATTTTCCTAGAGATAAGTCTATATTTACAGGTTTAATGCAAATCTCTACTGGACCTTACAAAGGTGGGTTACTTAATCTAAATTAATTTTTCTAGAGATAAGTCTATATTTACAGGTTTAATGCAAATATCCACTGGACCTTACAAAGGTGGGTTACTTAATCAAAATTAATTTTCCTAGAGATAAGTCCATATTTACAGGTTTAATGCAAATCTGTACTGGACTTTACAAAGGTAGGTTACTTAATCAAAATTAATTTTCCTAGAGATAAGTCTATATTTACAGGTTTAATGCAAATCTCTACTGGACCTTACAAAGGTGGGTTACTTAATCTAAATTAATTTTTCTAGAGATAAGTCTATATTTACAGGTTTAATGCAAATATCCACTGGACCTTACAAAGGTGGGTTACTTAATCAAAATTAATTTTCCTAGAGATAAGTCTATATTTACAGGTTTAATGCAAATCTGTACTGGACTTTACAAAGGTAGGTTACTTAATCAAAATTAAATTTCCTAGAGATAAGTCTATATTTACAGGTTTAATGCAAATCTCTACTGGACCTTACAAAGGTGGGTTACTTAATCAAAATTAATTTTTCTAGAGATAAGTCTATATTTACAGGGTTAATGCAAATATCCACTGGACCTTACAAAGGTGGGTTACTTAATCAAAATTAATTTTCCTAGAGATAAGTCTATATTTACAGGTTTAATGCAAATCTCTACTGGACCTTAAGAAGGTAGGTTACTTAATCAAAATTAATTTTCCTAGAGATAAGTATATATTTACAGGTTTAATGCAAATCTCTACTGGACCTTACAAAGGTAGAATACTTAATCAGAATTAATTTTCCTAGAGATAAGTCTATATTTACAGGTTTAATGCAAATATCCACTGCACCTTACAAAGGTGGGTTACTTAATGAAAATTAATTTTCCTAGAGATAAGTCTATATTTACAGGTTTAATGCAAATCTCTACTTGACCATACAAAGGTGGGTTACTTATTCAAAATTAATTTACCTAGAGATAAGTCTATATTTACAGGTTTAATGCAAATATCCACTGGGGTTACTTAATCAAAATTAATTTTCCTAGAGATAAGTATATATTTACAGGTTTAATGCAAATCTCTACTGGACCTTACAAAGGTAGGTTACTTAATCAAAATTAATTTTCCTAGAGATAAGTCTATATTTACAGGTTTAATGCAAATATCCACTGGACCTTACAAAGGTGGGTTACTTAATCAAAATTAATTTTCCTAGAGATAAGTCTATATTTACAGGTTAAATGGAAATCTCTACTGGACCTTAAGAAGGTAGGTTACTTAATCAAAATTAGTTTTCCTAGAGATAAGTCTATATTTACAGGTTTAATGCAAATCTGTACTGGACTTTACAAAGGTAGGTTACTTAATCAAAATCAATTTTCCTAGAGATAAGTCTATATTTACAGGTTTAATGCAAATCTCTACTGGACCTTACAAAGGTGGGTTACTTAATCAAAATTAATTTTCCTAGAGATAAGTCTATATTTACAGGTTTAATGCAAATCTGTACTGGACTTTACAAAGGTAGGTTACTTAATCAAAATTAATTTTCCTAGAGATAAGTCTATATTTAAAGGTTTAATGCAAATCTCTACTGGACCTTACAAAGGTGGGTTACTTAATCAAAACTAATTTTCCTAGAGATAAGTCTATATTTACAGGTTTAATGCAAATCTGTACTGGACTTTACAAAGGTAGGTTACTTAATCAAAATTAATTTTCCTAGAGATAAGTCTATATTTACAGGTTTAATGCAAATCTCTACTGGACCTTACAAAGGTGGGTTTCTTAATCTAAATTAATTTTCCTAGAGATAAGTCTATATTTACAGGTTTAGTGCAAATATCCACTGGACTTTACAAAGGTAGGTTACTTAATCAAAATTAATTTTCCTAGAGATAAGTCTATATTTACAGGTTTAATGCAAATCTCTACTGGACCTTACAAAGGTGGGTTACTTAATCAAAATTAATTTTCCTAGATATAAGTCTATATTTACAGGTTTAATGCAAATCTGTACTGGACTTTACAAAGGTAGGTTACTTAATCAAAATTAATTTTCCTAGAGATAAGTATATATTTACAGGTTTAATGCAAATCTCTACTGGACCTTACAAAGGTAGGTTACTTAATCAAAATTAATTTTCCTAGAGATAAGTCTATATTTACAGGTTTAGTGCAAATATCCACTGGACCTTACAAAGGCGGGTTACTTAATCAAAATTAATTTTCCTAGAGATAAGTATATATTTACAGGTTTAATGCAAATCTCTACTGGACCTTACAAAGGTAGAATACTTAATCAAAATTAACTTTCCTAGAGATAAGTCTATATTTACAGGTTTAATGCAAATATCCACTGGACCTTACAAAGGTGGGTTACTTAATCAAAATTAATTTTCCTAGAGATAAGTCTATATTTACAGGTTTAATGCAAATCTGTACTGAACTTTACAAAGGTAGGTTACTTAATCAAAATTAATTTTCCTAGAGATAAGTCTATATTTACAGGTTTAATGCAAATCTCTACTGGACCTTACAACGGTGGGTTACTTAATCAAAATTAATTTTTCTAGAGATAAGTCTATATTTACAGGTTTAATGCAAATGTCCACTGGACCTTACAAAGGTGGGTTACTTAATCAAAATTAATTTTCTTAGAGATAAGTCTATATTTACAGGTTTAATGCAAATCTCTACTGGACCTTAAGAAGGTAGGTTACTTAATCAAAATTAATTTTCCTAGAGATAAGTATATATTTACAGGTGTAATGCTAATCTCTACTGGACCTTACAAAGGTAGAATACTTAATCAAAATTAATTTTCCTAGAGATAAGTCTATATTTACAGGTTTAATGCAAATCTGTACTGGACTTTACAAAGGTAGGTTACTTAATCAAAATTAATTTTCCTAGAGATAAGTCTATATTTACAGGTTTAATGCAAATCTCTACTGGACCTTACAAAGGTGGGTTACTTAATCAAAATTAATTTTCCTAGAGATAAGTCTATATTTACAGGTTTAATGCAAATCTGTACTGGACTTTACAAAGGTAGGTTACTTAATCAAAATTAATTTTCCTAGAGATAAGTCTATATTTACAGGTTTAATGCAAATCTCTACTGGACCTTACAAAGGTGGGTTACTTAATCTAAATTAATTTTTCTAGAGATAAGTCTATATTTACAGGTTTAATGCAAATATCCACTGGACCTTACAAAGCTGGGTTACTTAATCAAATTAATTTTCCTAGAGATAAGTCTATATTTACAGGTTTAATGCAAATCTGTACTGGACTTTACAAAGGTAGGTTACTTAATCAAAATTAAATTTCCTAGAGATAAGTCTATATTTACAGGTTTAATGCAAATCTCTACTGGACCTTACAAAGGTGGGTTACTTAATCAGAATTAATTTTCCTAGAGATAAGTCTATATTTACAGGTTTAATGCAAATATCCACTGCACCTTACAAAGGTGGGTTACTTAATGAAAATTAATTTTCCTAGAGATAAGTCTATATTTACAGGTTTAATGCAAATCTCTACTTGACCATACAAAGGTGGGTTACTTATTCAAAATTAATTTTCCTAGAGATAAGTCTATATTTACAGGTTTAATGCAAATATCCACTGGGGTTACTTAATCAAAATTAATTTTCCTAGAGATAAGTATATATTTACAGGTTTAATGCAAATCTCTACTGGACCTTACAAAGGTAGGTTACTTAATCAAAATTAATTTTCCTAGAGATAAGTCTATATTTACAGGTTTAATGCAAATATCCACTGGACCTTACAAAGGTGGGTTACTTAATCAAAATTAATTTTCCTAGAGATAAGTCTATATTTACAGGTTAAATGCAAATCTCTACTGGACCTTAAGAAGATAGGTTACTTAATCAAAATTAATTTTCCTAGAGATAAGTATATATTTACAGGTTTAATGCAAATCTCTACTGGACCTTACAAAGGTAGAATACTTAATCAAAATTAATTTTCCTAGAGATAAGTCTATATTTACAGGTTTAGTGCAAATATCCACTGGGCCTTACAAAGGCGGGTTACTTAATCAAAATTAATTTTCCTAGAGATAAGTATATATTTACAGGTTTAATGCAAATCTCTACTGGACCTTACAAAGGTAGAATACTTAATCAAAATTAACTTTCCTAGAGATAAGTCTATATTTACAGGTTTAATGCAAATATCCACTGGACCTTACAAAGGTGGGTTACTTAATCAAAATTAATTTTCCTAGAGATAAGTCTATATTTACAGGTTTAATGCAAATCTGTACTGAACTTTTCAAAGGTAGGTTACTTAATCAAAATTAATTTTCCTAGAGATAAGTCTATATTTACAGGTTTAATGCAAATCTCTACTGGACCTTACAAAGGTGGGTTACTTAATCTAAATTAATTTTTCTAGAGATAAGTCTATATTTACAGGTTTAATGCAAATATCCACTGGACCTTACAAAGCTGGGTTACTTAATCAAATTAATTTTCCTAGAGATAAGTCTATATTTACAGGTTTAATGCAAATCTCTACTGGACTTTACAAAGGTAGGTTACTTAATCAAAATTAAATTTCCTAGAGATAAGTCTATATTTACAGGTTTAATGCAAATCTCTACTGGACCTTACAAAGGTGGGTTACTTAATCAAAATTAATTTTTCTAGAGATAAGTCTATATTTACAGGGTTAATGCAAATATCCACTGGACCCTACAAAGGTGGGTTACTTAATCAAAATTAATTTTCCTAGAGATAAGTCTATATTTACAGGTTTAATGCAAATCTCTACTGGACCTTAAGAAGGTAGGTTACTTAATCAAAATTAATTTTCCTAGAGATAAGTATATATTTACAGGTTTAATGCAAATCTCTACTGGGCCTTACAAAGGTAGAATACTTAATCAGAATTAATTTTCCTAGAGATAAGTCTATATTTACAGGTTTAATGCAAATATCCACTGCACCTTACAAAGGTGGGTTACTTAATGAAAATTAATTTTCCTAGAGATAAGTCTATATTTACAGGTTTAATGCAAATCTCTACTTGACCATACAAAGGTGGGTTACTTATTCAAAATTAATTTTCCTAGAGATAAGTCTATATTTACAGGTTTAATGCAAATATCCACTGGGGTTACTTAATCAAAATTAATTTTCCTAGAGATAAGTATATATTTACAGGTTTAATGCAAATCTCTACTGGACCTTACAAAGGTAGGTTACTTAATCAAAATTAATTTTCCTAGAGATAAGTCTATATTTACAGGTTTAATGCAAATATCCACTGGACCTTACAAAGGTGGGTTACTTAATCAAAATTAATTTTCCTAGAGATAAGTCTATATTTACAGGTTAAATGCAAATCTCTACTGGACCTTAAGAAGATAGGTTACTTAATCAAAATTAATTTTCCTAGAGATAAGTATATATTTACAGGTTTAATGCAAATCTCTACTGGACCTTACAAAGGTAGAATACTTAATCAAAATTAATTTTCCTAGAGATAAGTCTATATTTACAGGTTTAATGCAAATCTGTACTGGACTTTACAAAGGTAGGTTACTTAATCAAAATTAATTTTCCTAGAGATAAGTCTATATTTACAGGTTTAATGCAAATTTCTACTGGACCTTACAAAGGTGGGTTACTTAATCAAAATTAATTTTCCTAGAGATAAGTCTATATTTACAGGTTTAATGCAAATCTGTACTGGACTTTACAAAGGTAGGTTACTTAATCAAAATTAATTTTCCTAGAGATAAGTCTATATTTACAGGTTTAATGCAAATCTCTACTGGACCTTACAAAGGTGGGTTACTTAATCAAAATTAATTTTCCTAGAGATAAGTCTATATTTACAGGTTTAATGCAAATCTGTACTGGACTTTACAAAGGTCGGTTACTTAATCAAAATTAATTTTCCTAGAGATAAGTCTATATTTACAGGTTTAATGCAAATCTCTACTGGACCTTACAAAGGTGGGTTACTTAATAAAAATTAATTTTTCTAGAGATAAGTCTATATTTACAGGGTTAATGCAAATATCCACTGGACCTTACAAAGGTGGGTTACTTAATCAAAATTAATTTTCCTAGAGATAAGTCTATATTTACAGGTTTAATGCAAATCTCTACTGGACCTTAAGAAGGTAGGTTACTTAATCAAAATTAATTTTCCTAGAGATAAGTATATATTTACAGGTTTAATGCAAAACTCTACTGGACCTTACAAAGGTAGAATACTTAATCAGAATTAATTTTCCTAGAGATAAGTCTATATTTACAGGTTTAATGCAAATATCCACTGCACCTTACAAAGGTGGGTTACTTAATCAAAATTAATTTTCCTAGAGATAAGTCTATATTTACAGGTTTAATGCAAATCTCTACTTGACCATACAAAGGTGGGTTACTTATTCAAAATTAATTTTCCTAGAGATAAGTCTATATTTACAGGTTTAATGCAAATATCCACTGGGGTTACTTAATCAAAATTAATTTTCCTAGAGATAAGTATATATTTACAGGTTTAATGCAAATCTCTACTGGACCTTACAAAGGTAGGTTACTTAATCAAAATTAATTTTCCTAGAGATAAGTCTATATTTACAGGTTTAGTGCAAATATCCACTGGGCCTTACAAAGGCGGGTTACTTAATCAAAATTAATTTTCCTAGAGATAAGTATATATTTACAGGTTTAATGCAAATCTCTACTGGACCTTACAAAGGTAGAATACTTAATCAAAATTAACTTTCCTAGAGATAAGTCTATATTTACAGGTTTAATGCAAATATCCACTGGACCTTACAAAGGTGGGTTACTTAATCAAAATTAATTTTCCTAGAGATAAGTCTATATTTACAGGTTTTATGCAAATCTGTACTGAACTTTTCAAAGGTAGGTTACTTAATCAAAATTAATTTTTCTAGAGATAAGTCTATATTTACAGGTTTAATGCAAATCTCTACTGGACCTTACAAAGGTGGGTTACTTAATCTAAATTAATTTTTCTAGAGATAAGTCTATATTTACAGGTTTAATGCAAATATCCACTGGACCTTACAAAGGTGGGTTACTTAATCAAAATTAAATTTCCTAGAGATAAGTCTATATTTACAGGTTTAATGCAAATCTCTACTGGACCTTACAAAGGTGGGTTACTTAATCAAAATTAATTTTTCTAGAGATAAGTCTATATTTACAGGGTTAATGCAAATATCCACTGGACCCTACAAAGGTGGGTTACTTAATCAAAATTAATTTTCCTAGAGATAAGTCTATATTTACAGGTTTAATGCAAATCTCTACTGGACCTTAAGAAGGTAGGTTACTTAATCAAAATTAATTTTCCTAGAGATAAGTATATATTTACAGGTTTAATGCAAATCTCTACTGGACCTTACAAAGGTAGAATACTTAATCAGAATTAATTTTCCTAGAGATAAGTCTATATTTACAGGTTTAATGCAAATATCCACTGCACCTTACAAAGGTGGGTTACTTAATGAAAATTAATTTTCCTAGAGATAAGTCTATATTTACAGGTTTAATGCAAATCTCTACTTGACCATACAAAGGTGGGTTACTTATTCAAAATTAATTTTCCTAGAGATAAGTCTATATTTACAGGTTTAATGCAAATATCCACTGGGGTTACTTAATCAAAATTAATTTTCCTAGAGATAAGTATATATTTACAGGTTTAATGCAAATCTCTACTGGACCTTACAAAGGTAGGTTACTTAATCAAAATTAATTTTCCTAGAGATAAGTCTATATTTACAGGTTTAATGCAAATATCCACTGGACCTTACAAAGGTGGGTTACTTAATCAAAATTAATTTTCCTAGAGATAAGTCTATATTTACAGGTTAAATGCAAATCTCTACTGGACCTTAAGAAGATAGGTTACTTAATCAAAATTAATTTTCCTAGAGATAAGTATATATTTACAGGTTTATTGCAAATCTCTACTGGACCTTACAAAGGTAGAATACTTAATCAAAATTAATTTTCCTAGAGATAAGTCTATATTTACAGGTTTAATGCAAATCTGTACTGGACTTTACAAAGGTAGGTTACTTAATCAAAATTAATTTTCCTAGAGATAAGTCTATATTTACAGGTTTAATGCAAATTTCTACTGGACCTTACAAAGGTGGGTTACTTAATCAAAATTAATTTTCCTAGAGATAAGTCTATATTTACAGGTTTAATGCAAATCTGTACTGGACTTTACAAAGGTAGGTTACTTAATCAAAATTAATTTTCCTAGAGATAAGTCTATATTTACAGGTTTAATGCAAATCTCTACTGGACCTTACAAAGGTGGGTTACTTAATCAAAATTAATTTTCCTAGAGATAAGTCTATATTTACAGGTTTAATGCAAATCTGTACTGGACTTTACAAAGGTAGGTTACTTAATCAAAATTAATTTTCCTAGAGATAAGTCTATATTTACAGGTTTAATGCAAATCTCTACTGGACCTTACAAAGGTGGGTTACTTAATAAAAATTAATTTTTCTAGAGATAAGTCTATATTTACAGGGTTAATGCAAATATCCACTGGACCTTACAAAGGTGGGTTACTTAATCAAAATTAATTTTCCTAGAGATAAGTCTATATTTACAGGTTTAATGCAAATCTCTACTGGACCTTAAGAAGGTAGGTTACTTAATCAAAATTAATTTTCCTAGAGATAAGTCTATATTTACAGGTTTAATGCAAATATCCACTGGGGTTACTTAATCAAAATTAATTTTCCTAGAGATAAGTATATATTTACAGGTTTAATGCAAATCTCTACTGGACCTTACAAAGGTAGGTTACTTAATCAAAATTAATTTTCCTAGAGATAAGTCTATATTTACAGGTTTAGTGCAAATATCCACTGGGCCTTACAAAGGCGGGTTACTTAATCAAAATTAATTTTCCTAGAGATAAGTATATATTTACAGGTTTAATGCAAATCTCTACTGGACCTTACAAAGGTAGAATACTTAATCAAAATTAACTTTCCTAGAGATAAGTCTATATTTACAGGTTTAATGCAAATATCCACTGGACCTTACAAAGGTGGGTTACTTAATCAAAATTAATTTTCCTAGAGATAAGTCTATATTTACAGGTTTAATGCAAATCTGTACTGAACTTTTCAAAGGTAGGTTACTTAATCAAAATTAATTTTCCTAGAGATAAGTCTATATTTACAGGTTTAATGCAAATCTCTACTGGACCTTACAAAGGTGGGTTACTTAATCAAAATTAATTTTTCTAGAGATAAGTCTATATTTACAGGTTTAATGCAAATCTCTACTGGACCTTAAGAAGGTAGGTTACTTAATCAAAATTAATTTTCCTAGAGATAAGTATATATTTACAGGTTTAATGCAAATCTCTACTGGACCTTACAAAAATAGGTTACTTAATCAAAATTAATTTTCCTAGAGATAAGTCTATATTTACAGGTTTAGTGCAAATATCCACTGGACCTTACAAAGGCGGGTTACTTAATCAAAATTAATTTTCCTAGAGATAAGTATATATTTACAGGTTTAATGCAAATCTCAACTGGACCTTACAAAGGTAGAATACTTGATCAAAATTAACTTTCCTAGAGATAAGTCTATATTTACAGGTTTAATGCAAATATCCACTGAACTTTACAAAGGTAGGTTACTTAATCAAAATTAATTTTCCTAGAGATAAGTCTATATTTACAGGTTTAATGCAAATCTCTACTGGACCTTACAAAGGTGGGTTACTTAATCAAAATTAATTTTTCTAGAGATAAGTCTCTATTTACAGGTTTAACGCAAATATCCACTGGACCTTACAAAGGTGGGTTACTTAATCAAAATTAATTTTCCTAGAGATAAGTCTATATTTACAGGTTAAATGCAAATCTCTACTGGACCTTAAGAAGGTAGGTTACTTAATCAAAATTAATTTTCCTAGAGATAAGTATATATTTACAGGTTTAATGCAAATCTCTACTGGACCTTACAAAGGTAGAATACTTAATCAAAATTAATTTTCCTAGAGATAAGTCTATATTTACAGGTTTAATGCAAATCTGTACTGGACTTTACAAAGGTAGGTTACTTAATCAAAATTAATTTTCCTAGAGATAAGTCTATATTTACAGGTTTAATGCAAATCTCTACTGGACCTTACAAAGGTGGGTTACTTAATCAAAATTAATTTTCCTAGAGATAAGTCTATATTTACAGGTTTAATGCAAATCTGTACTGGGCTTTACAAAGGTAGGTTACTTAATCAAAATTAATTTTCCTAGAGATAAGTCTATATTTACAGGTTTAATGCAAATCTCTACTGGACCTTACAAAGGTGGGTTACTTAATCTAAATTAATTTTTCTAGAGATAAGTCTATATTTACAGGTTTAATGCAAATATCCACTGGACCTTACAAAGGTGGGTTACTTAATCAAAATTAATTTTCCTAGAGATAAGTCTATATTTACAGGTTTAATGCAAATCTCTACTGGACCTTACAAAGGTGGGTTACTTAATCAAAATTAATTTTTCTAGAGATAAGTCTCTATTTACAGGTTTAACGCAAATATCCACTGGACCTTACAAAGGTGGGTTACTTAATCAAAATTAATTTTCCTAGAGATAAGTCTATATTTACAGGTTAAATGCAAATCTCTACTGGACCTTAAGAAGGTAGGTTACTTAATCAAAATTAATTTTCCTAGAGATAAGTATATATTTACAGGTTTAATGCAAATCTCTACTGGACCTTACAAAGGTAGAATACTTAATCAAAATTAATTTTCCTAGAGATAAGTCTATATTTACAGGTTTAATGCAAATCTGTACTGGACTTTACAAAGGTAGGTTACTTAATCAAAATTAATTTTCCTAGAGATAAGTCTATATTTACAGGTTTAATGCAAATCTCTACTGGACCTTACAAAGGTGGGTTACTTAATCAAAATTAATTTTCCTAGAGATAAGTCTATATTTACAGGTTTAATGCAAATCTGTACTGGACTTTACAAAGGTAGGTTACTTAATCAAAATTAATTTTCCTAGAGATAAGTCTATATTTACAGGTTTAATGCAAATCTCTACTGGACCTTACAAAGGTGGGTTACTTAATCTAAATTAATTTTTCTAGAGATAAGTCTATATTTACAGGTTTAATGCAAATATCCACTGGACCTTACAAAGGTGGGTTACTTAATCAAAATTAATTTTCCTAGAGATAAGTCTATATTTACAGGTTTAATGCAAATCTGTACTGGACTTTACAAAGGTAGGTTACTTAATCAAAATTAATTTTCCTAGAGATAAGACTATATTTACAGGTTTAATGCAAATCTCTACTGGACCTTACAAAGGTGGGTTACTTAATCAAAATTAATTTTTCTAGAGATAAGTCTATATTTACAGGGTTAATGCAAATATCCACTGGACCTTACAAAGGTGGGTTACTTAATCAAAATTAATTTTCCTAGAGATAAGTCTATATTTACAGGTTTAATGCAAATCTCTACTGGACCTTAAGAAGGTAGGTTACTTAATCAAAATTAATTTTCCTAGAGATAAGTATATATTTACAGGTTTAATGCAAATCTCTACTGGACCTTACAAAGGTAGAATACTTAATCAGAATTAATTTTCCTAGAGATAAGTCTATATTTACAGGTTTAATGCAAATATCCACTGCACCTTACAAAGGTGGGTTACTTAATCAAAATTAATTTTCCTAGAGATAAGTATATATTTACAGGTTTAATGCAAATCTCTACTGGACCTTACAAAGGTAGGTTACTTAATCAAAATTAATTTTCCTAGAGATAAGTCTATATTTACAGGTTTAGTGCAAATATCCACTGGGCCTTACAAAGGCGGGTTACTTAATCAAAATTAATTTTCCTAGAGATAAGTATATATTTACAGGTTTAATGCAAATCTCTACTGGACCTTACAAAGGTAGAATACTTAATCAAAATTAACTTTCCTAGAGATAAGTCTATATTTACAGGTTTAATGCAAATATCCACTGGACCTTACAAAGGTGGGTTACTTAATCAAAATTAATTTTCCTAGAGATAAGTCTATATTTACAGGTTTAATGCAAATCTGTACTGAACTTTTCAAAGGTAGGTTACTTAATCAAAATTAATTTTCCTAGAGATAAGTCTATATTTACAGGTTTAATGCAAATCTCTACTGGACCTTACAAAGGTGGGTTACTTAATCAAAATTAATTTTTCTAGAGATAAGTCTATATTTACAGGTTTAATGCAAATATCCACTGGACCTTACAAAGGTGGGTTACTTAATCAAAATTAATTTTCCTAGAGATAAGTCTATATTTACAGGTTTAATGCAAATCTCTACTGGACCTTAAGAAGGTAGGTTACTTAATCAAAATTAATTTTCCTAGAGATAAGTATATATTTACAGGTTTAATGCAAATCTCTACTGGACCTTACAAAGGTAGAATACTTAATCAGAATTAATTTTCCTAGAGATAAGTCTATATTTACAGGTTTAATGCAAATATCCACTGCACCTTACAAAGGTGGGTTACTTAATCAAAATTAATTTTCCTAGAGATAAGTCTATATTTACAGGTTTAATGCAAATCTCTACTTGACCATACAAAGGTGGGTTACTTATTCAAAATTAATTTTCCTAGAGATAAGTCTATATTTACAGGTTTAATGCAAATATCCACTGGGGTTACTTAATCAAAATTAATTTTCCTAGAGATAAGTCTATATTTACAGGTTTAATGCAAATCTCTACTGGACCTTAAGAAGGTAGGTTACTTAATCAAAATTAATTTTCCTAGAGATAAGTATATATTTACAGGTTTAATGCAAATCTCTACTGGACCTTACAAAAATAGGTTACTTAATCAAAATTAATTTTCCTAGAGATAAGTCTATATTTACAGGTTTAGTGCAAATATCCACTGGACCTTACAAAGGCGGGTTACTTAATCAAAATTAATTTTCCTAGAGATAAGTATATATTTACAGGTTTAATGCAAATCTCAACTGGACCTTACAAAGGTAGAATACTTAATCAAAATTAACTTTCCTAGAGATAAGTCTATATTTACAGGTTTAATGCAAATATCCACTGGACCTTACAAAGGTGGGTTACTTAATCAAAATTAATTTTCCTAGAGATAAGTCTATATTTACAGGTTTAATGCAAATCTGTACTGAACTTTACAAAGGTAGGTTACTTAATCAAAATTAATATTCCTAGAGATAAGTCTATATTTACAGGTTTAATGCAAATCTCTACTGGACCTTACAAAGGTGGGTTACTTAATCAAAATTAATTTTTCTAGAGATAAGTCTATATTTACAGGTTTAACGCAAATATCCACTGGACCTTACAAAGGTGGGTTACTTAATCAAAATTAATTTTCCTAGAGATAAGTCTATATTTACAGGTTAAATGCAAATCTCTACTGGACCTTAAGAAGGTAGGTTACTTAATCAAAATTAATTTTCCTAGAGATAAGTATATATTTACAGGTTTAATGCAAATCTCTACTGGACCTTACAAAGGTAGAATACTTAATCAAAATTAATTTTCCTAGAGATAAGTCTATATTTACAGGTTTAGTGCAAATATCCACTGGGCCTTACAAAGGCGGGTTACTTAATCAAAATTAATTTTCCTAGAGATAAGTATATATTTACAGGTTTAATGCAAATCTCTACTGGACCTTACAAAGGTAGAATACTTAATCAAAATTAACTTTCCTAGAGATAAGTCTATATTTACAGGTTTAATGCAAATATCCACTGGACCTTACAAAGGTGGGTTACTTAATCAAAATTAATTTTCCTAGAGATAAGTCTATATTTACAGGTTTAATGCAAATCTGTACTGAACTTTTCAAAGGTAGGTTACTTAATCAAAATTAATTTTCCTAGAGATAAGTCTATATTTACAGGTTTAATGCAAATCTCTACTGGACCTTACAAAGGTGGGTTACTTAATCAAAATTAATTTTTCTAGAGATAAGTCTATATTTACAGGTTTAATGCAAATATCCACTGGACCTTACAAAGGTGGGTTACTTAATCAAAATTAATTTTCCTAGAGATAAGTCTATATTTACAGGTTTAATGCAAATCTCTACTGGACCTTAAGAAGGTAGGTTACTTAATCAAAATTAATTTTCCTAGAGATAAGTATATATTTACAGGTTTAATGCAAATCTCTACTGGACCTTACAAAGGTAGAATACTTAATCAGAATTAATTTTCCTAGAGATAAGTCTATATTTACAGGTTTAATGCAAATATCCACTGGACCTTACAAAGCTGGGTTACTTAATCAAAATTAATTTTCCTAGAGATAAGTCTATATTTACAGGTTTAATGCAAATCTCTACTGGACCTTAAGAAGGTAGGTTACTTAATCAAAATTAATTTTCCTAGAGATAAGTATATATTTACAGGTTTAATGCAAATCTCTACTGGACCTTACAAAGGTAGAATACTTAATCAGAATTAATTTTCCTAGAGATAAGTCTATATTTACAGGTTTAATGCAAATATCCACTGCACCTTACAAAGGTGGGTTACTTAATCAAAATTAATTTTCCTAGAGATAAGTCTATATTTACAGGTTTAATGCAAATCTCTACTTGACCATACAAAGGTGGGTTACTTATTCAAAATTAATTTTCCTAGAGATAAGTCTATATTTACAGGTTTAATGCAAATATCCACTGGGGTTACTTAATCAAAATTAATTTTCCTAGAGATAAGTATATATTTACAGGTTTAATGCAAATCTCTACTGGACCTTACAAAGGTAGGTTACTTAATCAAAATTAATTTTCCTAGAGATAAGTCTATATTTACAGGTTTAGTGCAAATATCCACTGGGCCTTACAAAGGCGGGTTACTTAATCAAAATTAATTTTCCTAGAGATAAGTATATATTTACAGGTTTAATGCAAATCTCTACTGGACCTTACAAAGGTAGAATACTTAATCAAAATTAACTTTCCTAGAGATAAGTCTATATTAACAGGTTTAATGCAAATATCCACTGGACCTTACAAAGGTGGGTTACTTAATCAAAATTAATTTTCCTAGAGATAAGTCTATATTTACAGGTTTAATGCAAATCTGTACTGAACTTTTCAAAGGTAGGTTACTTAATCAAAATTAATTTTCCTAGAGATAAGTCTATATTTACAGGTTTAATGCAAATCTCTACTGGACCTTACAAAGGTGGGTTACTTAATCAAAATTAATTTTTCTAGAGATAAGTCTATATTTACAGGTTTAAAGCAAATATCCACTGGACCTTACAAAGGTGGGTTACTTAATCAAAATTAATTTTCCTAGAGATAAGTCTATATTTACAGGTTTAATGCAAATCTCTACTGGACCTTAAGAAGGTAGGTTACTTAATCAAAATTAATTTTCCTAGAGATAAGTATATATTTACAGGTTTAATGCAAATCTCTACTGGACCTTACAAAAATAGGTTACTTAATCAAAATTAATTTTCCTAGAGATAAGTCTATATTTACAGGTTTAGTGCAAATATCCACTGGACCTTACAAAGGCGGGTTACTTAATCAAAATTAATTTTCCTAGAGATAAGTATATATTTACAGGTTTAATGCAAATCTCAACTGGACCTTACAAAGGTAGAATACTTAATCAAAATTAACTTTCCTAGAGATAAGTCTATATTTACAGGTTTAATGCAAATATCCACTGGACCTTACAAAGGTGGGTTACTTAATCAAAATTAATTTTCCTAGAGATAAGTCTATATTTACAGGTTTAATGCAAATCTGTACTGAACTTTACAAAGGTAGGTTACTTAATCAAAATTAATTTTCCTAGAGATAAGTCTATATTTACAGGTTTAATGCAAATCTCTACTGGACCTTACAAAGGTGGGTTACTTAATCAAAATTAATTTTTCTAGAGATAAGTCTATATTTACAGGTTTAACGCAAATATCCACTGGACCTTACAAAGGTGGGTTACTTAATCAAAATTAATTTTCCTAGAGATAAGTCTATATTTACAGGTTAAATGCAAATCTCTACTGGACCTTAAGAAGGTAGGTTACTTAATCAAAATTAATTTTCCTAGAGATAAGTATATATTTACAGGTTTAATGCAAATCTCTACTGGACCTTACAAAGGTAGAATACTTAATCAAAATTAATTTTCCTAGAGATAAGTCTATATTTACAGGTTTAGTGCAAATATCCACTGGGCCTTACAAAGGCGGGTTACTTAATCAAAATTAATTTTCCTAGAGATAAGTATATATTTACAGGTTTAATGCAAATCTCTACTGGACCTTACAAAGGTAGAATACTTAATCAAAATTAACTTTCCTAGAGATAAGTCTATATTTACAGGTTTAATGCAAATATCCACTGGACCTTACAAAGGTGGGTTACTTAATCAAAATTAATTTTCCTAGAGATAAGTCTATATTTACAGGTTTAATGCAAATCTGTACTGAACTTTTCAAAGGTAGGTTACTTAATCAAAATTAATTTTCCTAGAGATAAGTCTATATTTACAGGTTTAATGCAAATCTCTACTGGACCTTACAAAGGTGGGTTACTTAATCAAAATTAATTTTTCTAGAGATAAGTCTATATTTACAGGTTTAATGCAAATATCCACTGGACCTTACAAAGGTGGGTTACTTAATCAAAATTAATTTTCCTAGAGATAAGTCTATATTTACAGGTTTAATGCAAATCTCTACTGGACCTTAAGAAGGTAGGTTACTTAATCAAAATTAATTTTCCTAGAGATAAGTATATATTTACAGGTTTAATGCAAATCTCTACTGGACCTTACAAAGGTAGAATACTTAATCAGAATTAATTTTCCTAGAGATAAGTCTATATTTACAGGTTTAATGCAAATATCCACTGCACCTTACAAAGGTGGGTTACTTAATCAAAATTAATTTTCCTAGAGATAAGTCTATATTTACAGGTTTAATGCAAATCTCTACTTGACCATACAAAGGTGGGTTACTTATTCAAAATTAATTTTCCTAGAGATAAGTCTATATTTACAGGTT
The DNA here is from genome assembly GCF_054372755.1 of Phalangium opilio. Taxonomy (NCBI): domain Eukaryota; kingdom Metazoa; phylum Arthropoda; class Arachnida; order Opiliones; family Phalangiidae; genus Phalangium; species Phalangium opilio. The sequence continues at coordinate 1,209,045 of NW_028324148.1, read as the reverse complement.
TAATGCAAATATCCACTGGGGTTACTTAATCAAAATTAATTTTCCTAGAGATAAGTATATATTTACAGGTTTAATGCAAATCTCTACTGGACCTTACAAAGGCGGGTTACTTAATCAAAATTAATTTTCCTAGAGATAAGTATATATTTACAGGTTTAATGCAAATCTCTACTGGACCTTACAAAGGTAGAATACTTAATCAAAATTAACTTTCCTAGAGATAAGTCTATATTAACAGGTTTAATGCAAATATCCACTGGACCTTACAAAGGTGGGTTACTTAATCAAAATTAATTTTCCTAGAGATAAGTCTATATTTACAGGTTTAATGCAAATCTGTACTGAACTTTTCAAAGGTAGGTTACTTAATCAAAATTAATTTTCCTAGAGATAAGTCTATATTTACAGGTTTAATGCAAATCTCTACTGGACCTTACAAAGGTGGGTTACTTAATCAAAATTAATTTTTCTAGAGATAAGTCTATATTTACAGGTTTAATGCAAATATCCACTGGACCTTACAAAGGTGGGTTACTTAATCAAAATTAATTTTCCTAGAGATAAGTCTATATTTACAGGTTTAATGCAAATCTCTACTGGACCTTAAGAAGGTAGGTTACTTAATCAAAATTAATTTTCCTAGAGATAAGTATATATTTACAGGTTTAATGCAAATCTCTACTGGACCTTACAAAGGTAGAATACTTAATCAAAATTAATTTTCCTAGAGATAAGTCTATATTTACAGGTTTAATGCAAATCTGTACTGGACTTTACAAAGGTAGGTTACTTAATCAAAATTAATTTTCCTAGAGATAAGTCTATATTTACAGGTTTAATGCAAATCTCTACTGGACCTTACAAAGGTGGGTTACTTAATCAAAATTTATTTTCCTAGAGATAAGTCTATATTTACAGGTTTAATGCAAATCTGTACTGGACTTTACAAAGGTAGGTTACTTAATCAAAATTAATTTTCCTAGAGATAAGTCTATATTTACAGGTTTAATGCAAATCTCTACTGGACCTTACAAAGGTGGGTTACTTAATCTAAATTAATTTTTCTAGAGATTAGTCTATATTTACAGGTTTAATGCAAATATCCACTGGACCTTACAAAGGTGGGTTACTTAATCAAAATTAATTTTCCTAGAGATAAGTCTATATTTACAGGTTTAATGCAAATCTGTACTGGACTTTACAAAGGTAGGTTACTTAATCAAAATTAATTTTCCTAGAGATAAGTCTATATTTACAGGTTTAATGCAAATCTCTACTGGACCTTAAGAAGGTAGGTTACTTAATCAAAATTAATTTTCCTAGAGATAAGTATATATTTACAGGTTTAATGCAAATCTCTACTGGACCTTACAAAAATAGGTTACTTAATCAAAATTAATTTTCCTAGAGATAAGTCTATATTTACAGGTTTAGTGCAAATATCCACTGGACCTTACAAAGGCGGGTTACTTAATCAAAGTTAATTTTCCTAGAGATAAGTATATATTTACAGGTTTAATGCAAATCTCAACTGGACCTTACAAAGGTAGAATACTTAATCAAAATTAACTTTCCTAGAGATAAGTCTATATTTACAGGTTTAATGCAAATATCCACTGGACCTTATAAAGGTGGGTTACTTAATCAAAATTAATTTTCCTAGAGATAAGTCTATATTTACAGGTTTAATGCAAATCTGTACTGAACTTTACAAAGGTAGGTTACTTAATCAAAATTAATTTTCCTAGAGATAAGTCTATATTTACAGGTTTAATGCAAATCTCTACTGGACCTTACAAAGGTGGGTTACTTAATCAAAATTAATTTTTCTAGAGATAAGTCTATATTTACAGGTTTAACGCAAATATCCACTGGACCTTACAAAGGTGGGTTACTTAATCAAAATTAATTTTCCTAGAGATAAGTCTATATTTACAGGTTTAATGCAAATCTGTACTGAACTTTACAAAGGTAGGTTACTTAATCAAAATTAATTTTCCTAGAGATAAGTCTATATTTACAGGTTTAATGCAAATCTCTACTGGACCTTACAAAGGTGGGTTACTTAATCAAAATTAATTTTTCTAGAGATAAGTCTATATTTACAGGTTTAACGCAAATATCCACTGGACCTTACAAAGGTGGGTTACTTAATCAAAATTAATTTTCCTAGAGATAAGTCTATATTTACAGGTTAAATGCAAATCTCTACTGGACCTTAAGAAGGTAGGTTACTTAATCAAAATTAATTTTCCTAGAGATAAGTATATATTTACAGGTTTAATGCAAATCTCTACTGGACCTTACAAAGGTAGAATACTTAATCAAAATTAATTTTCCTAGAGATAAGTCTATATTTACAGGTTTAATGCAAATCTGTACTGGACTTTACAAAGGTAGGTTACTTAATCAAAATTAATTTTCCTAGAGATAAGTCTATATTTACAGGTTTAATGCAAATCTCTACTGGACCTTACAAAGGTGGGTTACTTAATCAAAATTTATTTTCCTAGAGATAAGTCTATATTTACAGGTTTAATGCAAATCTCTACTGGACCTTACAAAAATAGGTTACTTAATCAAAATTAATTTTCCTAGAGATAAGTCTATATTTACAGGTTTAGTGCAAATATCCACTGGACCTTACAAAGGCGGGTTACTTAATCAAAATTAATTTTCCTAGAGATAAGTATATATTTACAGGTTTAATGCAAATCTCAACTGGACCTTACAAAGGTAGAATACTTAATCAAAATTAACTTTCCTAGAGATAAGTCTATATTTACAGGTTTAATGCAAATATCCACTGGACCTTACAAAGGTGGGTTACTTAATCAAAATTAATTTTCCTAGAGATAAGTCTATATTTACAGGTTTAATGCAAATCTGTACTGAACTTTACAAAGGTAGGTTACTTAATCAAAATTAATTTTCCTAGAGATAAGTCTATATTTACAGGTTTAATGCAAATCTCTACTGGACCTTACAAAGGTGGGTTACTTAATCAAAATTAATTTTTCTAGAGATAAGTCTATATTTACAGGTTTAACGCAAATATCCACTGGACCTTACAAAGGTGGGTTACTTAATCAAAATTAATTTTCCTAGAGATAAGTCTATATTTACAGGTTAAATGCAAATCTCTACTGGACCTTAAGAAGGTAGGTTACTTAATCAAAATTAATTTTCCTAGAGATAAGTATATATTTACAGGTTTAATGCAAATCTCTACTGGACCTTACAAAGGTAGAATACTTAATCAAAATTAATTTTCCTAGAGATAAGTCTATATTTACAGGTTTAATGCAAATCTGTACTGGACTTTACAAAGGTAGGTTACTTAATCAAAATTAATTTTCCTAGAGATAAGTCTATATTTACAGGTTTAATGCAAATCTCTACTGGACCTTACAAAGGTGGGTTACTTAATCAAAATTTATTTTCCTAGAGATAAGTCTATATTTACAGGTTTAATGCAAATCTGTACTGGACTTTACAAAGGTAGGTTACTTAATCAAAATTAATTTTCCTAGAGATAAGTCTATATTTACAGGTTTAATGCAAATCTCTACTGGACCTTACAAAGGTGGGTTACTTAATCTAAATTAATTTTTCTAGAGATTAGTCTATATTTACAGGTTTAATGCAAATATCCACTGGACCTTACAAAGGTGGGTTACTTAATCAAAATTAATTTTCCTAGAGATAAGTCTATATTTACAGGTTTAATGCAAATCTGTACTGGACTTTACAAAGGTAGGTTACTTAATCAAAATTAATTTTCCTAGAGATAAGTCTATATTTACAGGTTTAATGCAAATCTCTACTGGACCTTAAGAAGGTAGGTTACTTAATCAAAATTAATTTTCCTAGAGATAAGTATATATTTACAGGTTTAATGCAAATCTCTACTGGACCTTACAAAAATAGGTTACTTAATCAAAATTAATTTTCCTAGAGATAAGTCTATATTTACAGGTGTAGTGCAAATATCCACTGGACCTTACAAAGGCGGGTTACTTAATCAAAGTTAATTTTCCTAGAGATAAGTATATATTTACAGGTTTAATGCAAATCTCAACTGGACCTTACAAAGGTAGAATACTTAATCAAAATTAACTTTCCTAGAGATAAGTCTATATTTACAGGTTTAATGCAAATATCCACTGGACCTTACAAAGGTGGGTTACTTAATCAAAATTAATTTTCCTAGAGATAAGTCTATATTTACAGGTTTAATGCAAATCTGTACTGAACTTTACAAAGGTAGGTTACTTAATCAAAATTAATTTTCCTAGAGATAAGTCTATATTTACAGGTTTAATGCAAATCTCTACTGGACCTTACAAAGGTGGGTTACTTAATCAAAATTAATTTTTCTAGAGATAAGTCTATATTTACAGGTTTAACGCAAATATCCACTGGACCTTACAAAGGTGGGTTACTTAATCAAAATTAATTTTCCTAGAGATAAGTCTATATTTACAGGTTTAATGCAAATCTGTACTGAACTTTACAAAGGTAGGTTACTTAATCAAAATTAATTTTCCTAGAGATAAGTCTATATTTACAGGTTTAATGCAAATCTCTACTGGACCTTACAAAGGTGGGTTACTTAATCAAAATTAATTTTTCTAGAGATAAGTCTATATTTACAGGTTTAACGCAAATATCCACTGGACCTTACAAAGGTGGGTTACTTAATCAAAATTAATTTTCCTAGAGATAAGTCTATATTTACAGGTTAAATGCAAATCTCTACTGGACCTTAAGAAGGTAGGTTACTTAATCAAAATTAATTTTCCTAGAGATAAGTATATATTTACAGGTTTAATGCAAATCTCTACTGGACCTTACAAAGGTAGAATACTTAATCAAAATTAATTTTCCTAGAGATAAGTCTATATTTACAGGTTTAATGCAAATCTGTACTGGACTTTACAAAGGTAGGTTACTTAATCAAAATTAATTTTCCTAGAGATAAGTCTATATTTACAGGTTTAATGCAAATCTCTACTGGACCTTACAAAGGTGGGTTACTTAATCAAAATTTATTTTCCTAGAGATAAGTCTATATTTACAGGTTTAATGCAAATCTGTACTGGACTTTACAAAGGTAGGTTACTTAATCAAAATTAATTTTCCTAGAGATAAGTCTATATTTACAGGTTTAATGCAAATCTCTACTGGACCTTACAAAGGTGGGTTACTTAATCAAAATTTATTTTCCTAGAGATAAGTCTATATTTACAGGTTTAATGCAAATCTGTACTGGACTTTACAAAGGTAGGTTACTTAATCAAAATTAATTTTCCTAGAGATAAGTCTATATTTACAGGTTTAATGCAAATCTCTACTGGACCTTACAAAGGTGGGTTACTTAATCTAAATTAATTTTTCTAGAGATTAGTCTATATTTACAGGTTTAATGCAAATATCCACTGGACCTTACAAAGGTGGGTTACTTAATCAAAATTAATTTTCCTAGAGATAAGTCTATATTTACAGGTTTAATGCAAATCTGTACTGGACTTTACAAAGGTAGGTTACTTAATCAAAATTAATTTTCCTAGAGATAAGTCTATATTTACAGGTTTAATGCAAATCTCTACTGGACCTTAAGAAGGTAGGTTACTTAATCAAAATTAATTTTCCTAGAGATAAGTATATATTTACAGGTTTAATGCAAATCTCTACTGGACCTTACAAAAATAGGTTACTTAATCAAAATTAATTTTCCTAGAGATAAGTCTATATTTACAGGTTTAGTGCAAATATCCACTGGACCTTACAAAGGCGGGTTACTTAATCAAAGTTAATTTTCCTAGAGATAAGTATATATTTACAGGTTTAATGCAAATCTCAACTGGACCTTACAAAGGTAGAATACTTAATCAAAATTAACTTTCCTAGAGATAAGTCTATATTTACAGGTTTAATGCAAATATCCACTGGACCTTACAAAGGTGGGTTACTTAATCAAAATTAATTTTCCTAGAGATAAGTCTATATTTACAGGTTTAATGCAAATCTGTACTGAACTTTACAAAGGTAGGTTACTTAATCAAAATTAATTTTCCTAGAGATAAGTCTATATTTACAGGTTTAATGCAAATCTCTACTGGACCTTACAAAGGTGGGTTACTTAATCAAAATTAATTTTTCTAGAGATAAGTCTATATTTACAGGTTTAACGCAAATATCCACTGGACCTTACAAAGGTGGGTTACTTAATCAAAATTAATTTTCCTAGAGATAAGTCTATATTTACAGGTTAAATGCAAATCTCTACTGGACCTTAAGAAGGTAGGTTACTTAATCAAAATTAATTTTCCTAGAGATAAGTATATATTTACAGGTTTAATGCAAATCTCTACTGGACCTTACAAAGGTAGAATACTTAATCAAAATTAATTTTCCTAGAGATAAGTCTATATTTACAGGTTTAATGCAAATCTGTACTGGACTTTACAAAGGTAGGTTACTTAATCAAAATTAATTTTCCTAGAGATAAGTCTATATTTACAGGTTTAATGCAAATCTCTACTGGACCTTACAAAGGTGGGTTACTTAATCAAAATTTATTTTCCTAGAGATAAGTCTATATTTACAGGTTTAATGCAAATCTGTACTGGACTTTACAAAGGTAGGTTACTTAATCAAAATTAATTTTCCTAGAGATAAGTCTATATTTACAGGTTTAATGCAAATCTCTACTGGACCTTACAAAGGTAGAATACTTAATCAAAATTAATTTTCCTAGAGATAAGTCTATATTTACAGGTTTAATGCAAATCTGTACTGGACTTTACAAAGGTAGGTTACTTAATCAAAATTAATTTTCCTAGAGATAAGTCTATATTTACAGGTTTAATGCAAATCTCTACTGGACCTTACAAAGGTGGGTTACTTAATCAAAATTTATTTTCCTAGAGATAAGTCTATATTTACAGGTTTAATGCAAATCTGTACTGGACTTTACAAAGGTAGGTTACTTAATCAAAATTAATTTTCCTAGAGATAAGTCTATATTTACAGGTTTAATGCAAATCTCTACTGGACCTTACAAAGGTGGGTTACTTAATCTAAATTAATTTTTCTAGAGATTAGTCTATATTTACAGGTTTAATGCAAATATCCACTGGACCTTACAAAGGTGGGTTACTTAATCAAAATTAATTTTCCTAGAGATAAGTCTATATTTACAGGTTTAATGCAAATCTGTACTGGACTTTACAAAGGTAGGTTACTTAATCAAAATTAATTTTCCTAGAGATAAGTCTATATTTACAGGTTTAATGCAAATCTCTACTGGACCTTAAGAAGGTAGGTTACTTAATCAAAATTAATTTTCCTAGAGATAAGTATATATTTACAGGTTTAATGCAAATCTCTACTGGACCTTACAAAAATAGGTTACTTAATCAAAATTAATTTTCCTAGAGATAAGTCTATATTTACAGGTTTAGTGCAAATATCCACTGGACCTTACAAAGGCGGGTTACTTAATCAAAGTTAATTTTCCTAGAGATAAGTATATATTTACAGGTTTAATGCAAATCTCAACTGGACCTTACAAAGGTAGAATACTTAATCAAAATTAACTTTCCTAGAGATAAGTCTATATTTACAGGTTTAATGCAAATATCCACTGGACCTTACAAAGGTGGGTTACTTAATCAAAATTAATTTTCCTAGAGATAAGTCTATATTTACAGGTTTAATGCAAATCTGTACTGAACTTTACAAAGGTAGGTTACTTAATCAAAATTAATTTTCCTAGAGATAAGTCTATATTTACAGGTTTAATGCAAATCTCTACTGGACCTTACAAAGGTGGGTTACTTAATCAAAATTAATTTTTCTAGAGATAAGTCTATATTTACAGGTTTAACGCAAATATCCACTGGACCTTACAAAGGTGGGTTACTTAATCAAAATTAATTTTCCTAGAGATAAGTCTATATTTACAGGTTAAATGCAAATCTCTACTGGACCTTAAGAAGGTAGGTTACTTAATCAAAATTAATTTTCCTAGAGATAAGTATATATTTACAGGTTTAATGCAAATCTCTACTGGACCTTACAAAGGTAGAATACTTAATCAAAATTAATTTTCCTAGAGATAAGTCTATATTTACAGGTTTAATGCAAATCTGTACTGGACTTTACAAAGGTAGGTTACTTAATCAAAATTAATTTTCCTAGAGATAAGTCTATATTTACAGGTTTAATGCAAATCTCTACTAGACCTTACAAAGGTGGGTTACTTAATCAAAATTTATTTTCCTAGAGATAAGTCTATATTTACAGGTTTAATGCAAATCTGTACTGGACTTTACAAAGGTAGGTTACTTAATCAAAATTAATTTTCCTAGAGATAAGTCTATATTTACAGGTTTAATGCAAATCTCTACTGGACCTTACAAAGGTGGGTTACTTAATCAAAATTAATTTTCCTAGAGATAAGTCTATATTTACAGGTTTAATGCAAATCTCTACTGGACCTTAAGAAGGTAGGTTACTTAATCAAAATTAATTTTCCTAGAGATAAGTATATATTTACAGGTTTAATGCAAATCTCTACTGGACCTTACAAAGGTAGAATACTTAATCAGAATTAATTTTCCTAGAGATAAGTCTATATTTACAGGTTTAATGCAAATATCCACTGCACCTTACAAAGGTGGGTTACTTAATGAAAATTAATTTTCCTAGAGATAAGTCTATATTTACAGGTTTAATGCAAATCTGTACTGGACTTTACAAAGGTAGGTTACTTAATCAAAATTAATTTTCCTAGAGATAAGTCTATATTTACAGGTTTAATGCAAATCTCTACTGGACCTTACAAAGGTGGGTTACTTAATCAAAATTTATTTTCCTAGAGATAAGTCTATATTTACAGGTTTAATGCAAATCTGTACTGGACTTTACAAAGGTAGGTTACTTAATCAAAATTAATTTTCCTAGAGATAAGTCTATATTTACAGGTTTAATGCAAATCTCTACTGGACCTTACAAAGGTGGGTTACTTAATCTAAATTAATTTTTCTAGAGATTAGTCTATATTTACAGGTTTAATGCAAATATCCACTGGACCTTACAAAGGTGGGTTACTTAATCAAAATTAATTTTCCTAGAGATAAGTCTATATTTACAGGTTTAATGCAAATCTGTACTGGACTTTACAAAGGTAGGTTACTTAATCAAAATTAATTTTCCTAGAGATAAGTCTATATTTACAGGTTTAATGCAAATCTCTACTGGACCTTAAGAAGGTAGGTTACTTAATCAAAATTAATTTTCCTAGAGATAAGTATATATTTACAGGTTTAATGCAAATCTCTACTGGACCTTACAAAAATAGGTTACTTAATCAAAATTAATTTTCCTAGAGATAAGTCTATATTTACAGGTTTAGTGCAAATATCCACTGGACCTTACAAAGGCGGGTTACTTAATCAAAGTTAATTTTCCTAGAGATAAGTATATATTTACAGGTTTAATGCAAATCTCAACTGGACCTTACAAAGGTAGAATACTTAATCAAAATTAACTTTCCTAGAGATAAGTCTATATTTACAGGTTTAATGCAAATATCCACTGGACCTTACAAAGGTGGGTTACTTAATCAAAATTAATTTTCCTAGAGATAAGTCTATATTTACAGGTTTAATGCAAATCTGTACTGAACTTTACAAAGGTAGGTTACTTAATCAAAATTAATTTTCCTAGAGATAAGTCTATATTTACAGGTTTAATGCAAATCTCTACTGGACCTTACAAAGGTGGGTTACTTAATCAAAATTAATTTTTCTAGAGATAAGTCTATATTTACAGGTTTAACGCAAATATCCACTGGACCTTACAAAGGTGGGTTACTTAATCAAAATTAATTTTCCTAGAGATAAGTCTATATTTACAGGTTAAATGCAAATCTCTACTGGACCTTAAGAAGGTAGGTTACTTAATCAAAATTAATTTTCCTAGAGATAAGTATATATTTACAGGTTTAATGCAAATCTCTACTGGACCTTACAAAGGTAGAATACTTAATCAAAATTAATTTTCCTAGAGATAAGTCTATATTTACAGGTTTAATGCAAATCTGTACTGGACTTTACAAAGGTAGGTTACTTAATCAAAATTAATTTTCCTAGAGATAAGTCTATATTTACAGGTTTAATGCAAATCTCTACTGGACCTTACAAAGGTGGGTTACTTAATCTAAATTAATTTTTCTAGAGATTAGTCTATATTTACAGGTTTAATGCAAATATCCACTGGACCTTACAAAGGTGGGTTACTTAATCAAAATTAATTTTCCTAGAGATAAGTCTATATTTACAGGTTTAATGCAAATCTGTACTGGACTTTACAAAGGTAGGTTACTTAATCAAAATTAATTTTCCTAGAGATAAGTCTATATTTACAGGTTTAATGCAAATCTCTACTGGACCTTAAGAAGGTAGGTTACTTAATCAAAATTAATTTTCCTAGAGATAAGTATATATTTACAGGTTTAATGCAAATCTCTACTGGACCTTACAAAAATAGGTTACTTAATCAAAATTAATTTTCCTAGAGATAAGTCTATATTTACAGGTTTAGTGCAAATATCCACTGGACCTTACAAAGGCGGGTTACTTAATCAAAGTTAATTTTCCTAGAGATAAGTATATATTTACAGGTTTAATGCAAATCTCAACTGGACCTTACAAAGGTAGAATACTTAATCAAAATTAACTTTCCTAGAGATAAGTCTATATTTACAGGTTTAATGCAAATATCCACTGGACCTTACAAAGGTGGGTTACTTAATCAAAATTAATTTTCCTAGAGATAAGTCTATATTTACAGGTTTAATGCAAATCTGTACTGAACTTTACAAAGGTAGGTTACTTAATCAAAATTAATTTTCCTAGAGATAAGTCTATATTTACAGGTTTAATGCAAATCTCTACTGGACCTTACAAAGGTGGGTTACTTAATCAAAATTAATTTTTCTAGAGATAAGTCTATATTTACAGGTTTAACGCAAATATCCACTGGACCTTACAAAGGTGGGTTACTTAATCAAAATTAATTTTCCTAGAGATAAGTCTATATTTACAGGTTAAATGCAAATCTCTACTGGACCTTAAGAAGGTAGGTTACTTAATCAAAATTAATTTTCCTAGAGATAAGTATATATTTACAGGTTTAATGCAAATCTCTACTGGACCTTACAAAGGTAGAATACTTAATCAAAATTAATTTTCCTAGAGATAAGTCTATATTTACAGGTTTAATGCAAATCTGTACTGGACTTTACAAAGGTAGGTTACTTAATCAAAATTAATTTTCCTAGAGATAAGTCTATATTTACAGGTTTAATGCAAATCTCTACTGGACCTTACAAAGGTGGGTTACTTAATCAAAATTTATTTTCCTAGAGATAAGTCTATATTTACAGGTTTAATGCAAATCTGTACTGGACTTTACAAAGGTAGGTTACTTAATCAAAATTAATTTTCCTAGAGATAAGTCTATATTTACAGGTTTAATGCAAATCTCTACTGGACCTTACAAAGGTAGAATACTTAATCAAAATTAATTTTCCTAGAGATAAGTCTATATTTACAGGTTTAATGCAAATCTGTACTGGACTTTACAAAGGTAGGTTACTTAATCAAAATTAATTTTCCTAGAGATAAGTCTATATTTACAGGTTTAATGCAAATCTCTACTGGACCTTACAAAGGTGGGTTACTTAATCAAAATTTATTTTCCTAGAGATAAGTCTATATTTACAGGTTTAATGCAAATCTGTACTGGACTTTACAAAGGTAGGTTACTTAATCAAAATTAATTTTCCTAGAGATAAGTCTATATTTACAGGTTTAATGCAAATCTCTACTGGACCTTACAAAGGTGGGTTACTTAATCTAAATTAATTTTTCTAGAGATTAGTCTATATTTACAGGTTTAATGCAAATATCCACTGGACCTTACAAAGGTGGGTTACTTAATCAAAATTAATTTTCCTAGAGATAAGTCTATATTTACAGGTTTAATGCAAATCTGTACTGGACTTTACAAAGGTAGGTTACTTAATCAAAATTAATTTTCCTAGAGATAAGTCTATATTTACAGGTTTAATGCAAATCTCTACTGGACCTTAAGAAGGTAGGTTACTTAATCAAAATTAATTTTCCTAGAGATAAGTATATATTTACAGGTTTAATGCAAATCTCTACTGGACCTTACAAAAATAGGTTACTTAATCAAAATTAATTTTCCTAGAGATAAGTCTATATTTACAGGTTTAGTGCAAATATCCACTGGACCTTACAAAGGCGGGTTACTTAATCAAAGTTAATTTTCCTAGAGATAAGTATATATTTACAGGTTTAATGCAAATCTCAACTGGACCTTACAAAGGTAGAATACTTAATCAAAATTAACTTTCCTAGAGATAAGTCTATATTTACAGGTTTAATGCAAATATCCACTGGACCTTACAAAGGTGGGTTACTTAATCAAAATTAATTTTCCTAGAGATAAGTCTATATTTACAGGTTTAATGCAAATCTGTACTGAACTTTACAAAGGTAGGTTACTTAATCAAAATTAATTTTCCTAGAGATAAGTCTATATTTACAGGTTTAATGCAAATCTCTACTGGACCTTACAAAGGTGGGTTACTTAATCAAAATTAATTTTTCTAGAGATAAGTCTATATTTACAGGTTTAACGCAAATATCCACTGGACCTTACAAAGGTGGGTTACTTAATCAAAATTAATTTTCCTAGAGATAAGTCTATATTTACAGGTTAAATGCAAATCTCTACTGGACCTTAAGAAGGTAGGTTACTTAATCAAAATTAATTTTCCTAGAGATAAGTATATATTTACAGGTTTAATGCAAATCTCTACTGGACCTTACAAAGGTAGAATACTTAATCAAAATTAATTTTCCTAGAGATAAGTCTATATTTACAGGTTTAATGCAAATCTGTACTGGACTTTACAAAGGTAGGTTACTTAATCAAAATTAATTTTCCTAGAGATAAGTCTATATTTACAGGTTTAATGCAAATCTCTACTGGACCTTACAAAGGTGGGTTACTTAATCAAAATTTATTTTCCTAGAGATAAGTCTATATTTACAGGTTTAATGCAAATCTGTACTGGACTTTACAAAGGTAGGTTACTTAATCAAAATTAATTTTCCTAGAGATAAGTCTATATTTACAGGTTTAATGCAAATCTCTACTGGACCTTACAAAGGTGGGTTACTTAATCAAAATTAATTTTCCTAGAGATAAGTCTATATTTACAGGTTTAATGCAAATCTCTACTGGACCTTAAGAAGGTAGGTTACTTAATCAAAATTAATTTTCCTAGAGATAAGTATATATTTACAGGTTTAATGCAAATCTCTACTGGACCTTACAAAGGTAGAATACTTAATCAGAATTAATTTTCCTAGAGATAAGTCTATATTTACAGGTTTAATGCAAATATCCACTGCACCTTACAAAGGTGGGTTACTTAATGAAAATTAATTTTCCTAGAGATAAGTCTATATTTACAGGTTTAATGCAAATCTCTACTTGACCATACAAAGGTGGGTTACTTATTCAAAATTAATTTTCCTAGAGATAAGTCTATATTTACAGGTTTAATGCAAATATCCACTGGGGTTACTTAATCAAAATTAATTTTCCTAGAGATAAGTATATATTTACAGGTTTAATGCAAATCTCTACTGGACCTTACAAAGGTAGGTTACTTAATCAAAATTAATTTTCCTAGAGATAAGTCTATATTTACAGGTTTAGTGCAAATATCCACTGGACCTTACAAAGGAAGGTTACTTAATCAAAATTAATTTTCCTAGAGATAAGTACATATTTACAGGTTTAATGCAAATCTCTACTGGACCTTACAAAGGTAGAATACTTAATCAAAATTAACTTTCCTAGAGATAAGTCTATATTTACAGGTTTAATGCAAATATCCACTGGACCTTACAAAGGTGGGTTACTTAATCAAAATTAATTTTCCTAGAGATAAGTCTATATTTACAGGTTTAATGCAAATCTGTACTGAACTTTACAAAGGTAGGTTACTTAATCAAAATTAATTTTCCTAGAGATAAGTCTATATTTACAGGTTTAATGCAAATCTCTACTGGACCTTACAAAGGTGGGTTACTTAATCAAAATTAATTTTTCTAGAGATAAGTCTATATTTACAGGTTAAATGCAAATCTTTACTGGACCTTAAGAAGGTAGGTTACTTAATCAAAATTAATTTTCCTAGAGATAAGTATATATTTACAGGTTTAATGCAAATCTCTACTGGACCTTACAAAGGTAGAATACTTAATCAAAATTAATTTTCCTAGAGATAAGTCTATATTTACAGGTTTAATGCAAATCTGTACTGGACCTTACAAAGGTGGGTTACTTAATCAAAATTAATTTTCCTAGAGATAAGTCTATATTTACGGGTTTAATGCAAATCTGTACTGAACTTTACAAAGGTAGGTTACTTAATCAAAATTAATTTTCCTAGAGATAAGTCTATATTTACAGGTTTAACGCAAATATCCACTGGACCTTACAAAGGTGGGTTACTTAATCAAAATTAATTTTCCTAGAGATAAGTCTATATTTACAGGTTAAATGCAAATCTCTACTGGACCTTAAGAAGGTAGGTTACTTAATCAAAATTAATTTTCCTAGAGATATTTACAGGTTTAATGCAAATCTCTACTGGACCTTACAAAGGTGGGTTACTTAATCAAAATTAATTTTCCTAGAGATAAGTCTATATTTACAGGTTTAATGCAAATCTCTACTGGACCTTACAAAGGTGGGTTACTTAATCAAAATTAATTTTTCTAGAGATAAGTCTATATTTACAGGGTTAATGCAAATCTCTACTGGACCTTACAAAGGTGGGTTACTTAATCAAAATTTATTTTCCTAGAGATAAGTCTATATTTACAGGTTTAATGCAAATCTGTACTGGACTTTACAAAGGTAGGTTACTTAATCAAAATTAATTTTCCTAGAGATAAGTCTATATTTACAGGTTTAATGCAAATCTCTACTGGACCTTACAAAGGTGGGTTACTTAATCAAAATTAATTTTCCTAGAGATAAGTCTATATTTACAGGTTTAATGCAAATCTCTACTGGACCTTAAGAAGGTAGGTTACTTAATCAAAATTAATTTTCCTAGAGATAAGTATATATTTACAGGTTTAATGCAAATCTCTACTGGACCTTACAAAGGTAGAATACTTAATCAGAATTAATTTTCCTAGAGATAAGTCTATATTTACAGGTTTAATGCAAATATCCACTGCACCTTACAAAGGTGGGTTACTTAATGAAAATTAATTTTCCTAGAGATAAGTCTATATTTACAGGTTTAATGCAAATCTCTACTTGACCATACAAAGGTGGGTTACTTATTCAAAATTAATTTTCCTAGAGATAAGTCTATATTTACAGGTTTAATGCAAATATCCACTGGGGTTACTTAATCAAAATTAATTTTCCTAGAGATAAGTATATATTTACAGGTTTAATGCAAATCTCTACTGGACCTTACAAAGGTAGGTTACTTAATCAAAATTAATTTTCCTAGAGATAAGTCTATATTTACAGGTTTAGTGCAAATATCCACTGGACCTTACAAAGGAAGGTTACTTAATCAAAATTAATTTTCCTAGAGATAAGTACATATTTACAGGTTTAATGCAAATCTCTACTGGACCTTACAAAGGTAGAATACTTAATCAAAATTAACTTTCCTAGAGATAAGTCTATATTTACAGGTTTAATGCAAATATCCACTGGACCTTACAAAGGTGGGTTACTTAATCAAAATTAATTTTCCTAGAGATAAGTCTATATTTACAGGTTTAATGCAAATCTGTACTGAACTTTACAAAGGTAGGTTACTTAATCAAAATTAATTTTCCTAGAGATAAGTCTATATTTACAGGTTTAATGCAAATCTCTACTGGACCTTACAAAGGTGGGTTACTTAATCAAAATTAATTTTTCTAGAGATAAGTCTATATTTACAGGTTAAATGCAAATCTTTACTGGACCTTAAGAAGGTAGGTTACTTAATCAAAATTAATTTTCCTAGAGATAAGTATATATTTACAGGTTTAATGCAAATCTCTACTGGACCTTACAAAGGTAGAATACTTAATCAAAATTAATTTTCCTAGAGATAAGTCTATATTTACAGGTTTAATGCAAATCTGTACTGGACCTTACAAAGGTGGGTTACTTAATCAAAATTAATTTTCCTAGAGATAAGTCTATATTTACGGGTTTAATGCAAATCTGTACTGAACTTTACAAAGGTAGGTTACTTAATCAAAATTAATTTTCCTAGAGATAAGTCTATATTTACAGGTTTAACGCAAATATCCACTGGACCTTACAAAGGTGGGTTACTTAATCAAAATTAATTTTCCTAGAGATAAGTCTATATTTACAGGTTAAATGCAAATCTCTACTGGACCTTAAGAAGGTAGGTTACTTAATCAAAATTAATTTTCCTAGAGATATTTACAGGTTTAATGCAAATCTCTACTGGACCTTACAAAGGTGGGTTACTTAATCAAAATTAATTTTCCTAGAGATAAGTCTATATTTACAGGTTTAATGCAAATCTCTACTGGACCTTACAAAGGTGGGTTACTTAATCAAAATTAATTTTTCTAGAGATAAGTCTATATTTACAGGGTTAATGCAAATATCCACTGGACCTTACAAAGGTGGGTTACTTAATCAAAATTAATTTTCCTAGAGATAAGTCTATATTTACAGGTTTAATGCAAATCTCTACTGGACCTTAAGAAGGTAGGTTACTTAATCAAAATTAATTTTCCTAGAGATAAGTATATATTTACAGGTTTAATGCAAATCTCTACTGGACCTTACAAAGGTAGAATACTTAATCAGAATTAATTTTCCTAGAGATAAGTCTATATTTACAGGTTTAATGCAAATCTGTACTGGACCTTACAAAGGTGGGTTACTTAATCAAAATTAATTTTCCTAGAGATAAGTCTATATTTACAGGTTTAATGCAAATCTGTACTGAACTTTACAAAGGTAGGTTACTTAATCAAAATTAATTTTCCTAGAGATAAGTCTATATTTACAGGTTTAACGCAAATATCCACTGGACCTTACAAAGGTGGGTTACTTAATCAAAATTAATTTTCCTAGAGATAAGTCTATATTTACAGGTTAAATGCAAATCTCTACTGGACCTTAAGAAGGTAGGTTACTTAATCAAAACTAATTTTCCTAGAGATAAGTATATATTTACAGGTTTAATGCAAATCTCTACTGGACCTTACAAAGGTAGAATACTTAATCAAAATTAATTTTCCTAGAGATAAGTCTATATTTACAGGTTTAATGCAAATCTGTACTGGACTTTACAAAGGTAGGTTACTTAATCAAAATTAATTTTCCTAGAGATAAGTCTATATTTACAGGTTTAATGCAAATCTCTACTGGACCTTACAAAGGTGGGTTACTTAATCAAAATTAATTTTCCTAGAGATAAGTCTATATTTACAGGTTTAATGCAAATCTGTACTGGACTTTACAAAGGTAGGTTACTTAATCAAAATTAATTTTCCTAGAGATAAGTCTATATTTACAGGTTTAATGCAAATCTCTACTGGACCTTACAAAGGTGGGTTACTTAATCTAAATTAATTTTTCTAGAGATTAGTCTATATTTACAGGTTTAATGCAAATATCCACTGGACCTTACAAAGGTGGGTTACTTAATCAAAATTAATTTTCCTAGAGATAAGTCCATATTTACAGGTTTAATGCAAATCTGTACTGGACTTTACAAAGGTAGGTTACTTAATCAAAATTAATTTTCCTAGAGATAAGTATATATTTACAGGTTTAATGCAAATCTCTACTGGACCTTAAGAAGGTAGGTTACTTAATCAAAATTAATTTTCCTAGAGATAAGTATATATTTACAGGTTTAATGCAAATCTCTACTGGACCTTACAAAGGTAGAATACTTAATCAGAATTAATTTTCCTAGAGATAAGTCTATATTTACAGGTTTAATGCAAATATCCACTGCACCTTACAAAGGTGGGTTACTTAATGAAAATTAATTTTCCTAGAGATAAGTCTATATTTACAGGTTTAATGCAAATCTCTACTTGACCATACAAAGGTGGGTTACTTATTCAAAATTAATTTTCCTAGAGATAAGTCTATATTTACAGGTTTAATGCAAATATCCACTGGGGTTACTTAATCAAAATTAATTTTCCTAGAGATAAGTATATATTTACAGGTTTAATGCAAATCTCTACTGGACCTTACAAAGGTAGGTTACTTAATCAAAATTAATTTTCCTAGAGATAAGTCTATATTTACAGGTTTAGTGCAAATATCCACTGGACCTTACAAAGGAAGGTTACTTAATCAAAATTAATTTTCCTAGAGATAAGTACATATTTACAGGTTTAATGCAAATCTCTACTGGACCTTACAAAGGTAGAATACTTAATCAAAATTAACTTTCCTAGAGATAAGTCTATATTTACAGGTTTAATGCAAATATCCACTGGACCTTACAAAGGTGGGTTACTTAATCAAAATTAATTTTCCTAGAGATAAGTCTATATTTACAGGTTTAATGCAAATCTGTACTGAACTTTACAAAGGTAGGTTACTTAATCAAAATTAATTTTCCTAGAGATAAGTCTATATTTACAGGTTTAATGCAAATCTCTACTGGACCTTACAAAGGTGGGTTACTTAATCAAAATTAATTTTTCTAGAGATAAGTCTATATTTACAGGTTAAATGCAAATCTTTACTGGACCTTAAGAAGGTAGGTTACTTAATCAAAATTAATTTTCCTAGAGATAAGTATATATTTACAGGTTTAATGCAAATCTCTACTGGACCTTACAAAGGTAGAATACTTAATCAAAATTAATTTTCCTAGAGATAAGTCTATATTTACAGGTTTAATGCAAATCTGTACTGGACCTTACAAAGGTGGGTTACTTAATCAAAATTAATTTTCCTAGAGATAAGTCTATATTTACGGGTTTAATGCAAATCTGTACTGAACTTTACAAAGGTAGGTTACTTAATCAAAATTAATTTTCCTAGAGATAAGTCTATATTTACAGGTTTAACGCAAATATCCACTGGACCTTACAAAGGTGGGTTACTTAATCAAAATTAATTTTCCTAGAGATAAGTCTATATTTACAGGTTAAATGCAAATCTCTACTGGACCTTAAGAAGGTAGGTTACTTAATCAAAATTAATTTTCCTAGAGATAAGTATATATTTACAGGTTTAATGCAAATCTCTACTGGACCTTACAAAGGTGGGTTACTTAATCAAAATTAATTTTCCTAGAGATAAGTCTATATTTACAGGTTTAATGCAAATCTCTACTGGACCTTACAAAGGTGGGTTACTTAATCAAAATTAATTTTTCTAGAGATAAGTCTATATTTACAGGGTTAATGCAAATATCCACTGGACCTTACAAAGGTGGGTTACTTAATCAAAATTAATTTTCCTAGAGATAAGTCTATATTTACAGGTTTAATGCAAATCTCTACTGGACCTTAAGAAGGTAGGTTACTTAATCAAAATTAATTTTCCTAGAGATAAGTATATATTTACAGGTTTAATGCAAATCTCTACTGGACCTTACAAAGGTAGAATACTTAATCAGAATTAATTTTCCTAGAGATAAGTCTATATTTACAGGTTTAATGCAAATCTGTACTGGACCTTACAAAGGTGGGTTACTTAATCAAAATTAATTTTCCTAGAGATAAGTCTATATTTACAGGTTTAATGCAAATCTGTACTGAACTTTACAAAGGTAGGTTACTTAATCAAAATTAATTTTCCTAGAGATAAGTCTATATTTACAGGTTTAACGCAAATATCCACTGGACCTTACAAAGGTGGGTTACTTAATCAAAATTAATTTTCCTAGAGATAAGTCTATATTTACAGGTTAAATGCAAATCTCTACTGGACCTTAAGAAGGTAGGTTACTTAATCAAAATTAATTTTCCTAGAGATAAGTATATATTTACAGGTTTAATGCAAATCTCTACTGGACCTTACAAAGGTAGAATACTTAATCAAAATTAATTTTCCTAGAGATAAGTCTATATTTACAGGTTTAATGCAAATCTGTACTGGACTTTACAAAGGTAGGTTACTTAATCAAAATTAATTTTCCTAGAGATAAGTCTATATTTACAGGTTTAATGCAAATCTCTACTGGACCTTACAAAGGTGGGTTACTTAATCAAAATTAATTTTCCTAGAGATAAGTCTATATTTACAGGTTTAATGCAAATCTGTACTGGACTTTACAAAGGTAGGTTACTTAATCAAAATTAATTTTCCTAGAGATAAGTCTATATTTACAGGTTTAATGCAAATCTCTACTGGACCTTACAAAGGTGGGTTACTTAATCTAAATTAATTTTTCTAGAGATTAGTCTATATTTACAGGTTTAATGCAAATATCCACTGGACCTTACAAAGGTGGGTTACTTAATCAAAATTAATTTTCCTAGAGATAAGTCCATATTTACAGGTTTAATGCAAATCTGTACTGGACTTTACAAAGGTAGGTTACTTAATCAAAATTAATTTTCCTAGAGATAAGTCTATATTTACAGGTTTAATGCAAATCTCTTCTGGACCTTACAAAGGTAGAATACTTAATCAGAATTAATTTTCCTAGAGGTAAGTCTATATTTACAGGTTTAATGCAAATATCCACTGCACCTTACAAAGGTGGGTTACTTAATCAAAATTAATTTTCCTAGAGATAAGTCTATATTTACAGGTTTAATGCAAATCTCTACTGGACCTTACAAAGGTGGGTTACTTAATCAAAATTAATTTTTCTAGAGATAAGTCTATATTTACAGGGTTAATGCAAATATCCACTGGACCTTACAAAGGTGGGTTACTTAATCAAAATTAATTTTCCTAGAGATAAGTCTATATTTACAGGTTTAATGCAAATCTCTACTGGACCTTAAGAAGGTAGGTTACTTAATCAAAATTAATTTTCCTAGAGATAAGTATATATTTACAGGTTTAATGCAAATCTCTACTGGACCTTACAAAGGTAGAATACTTAATCAGAATTAATTTTCCTAGAGATAAGTCTATATTTACAGGTTTAATGCAAATCTGTACTGGACCTTACAAAGGTGGGTTACTTAATCAAAATTAATTTTCCTAGAGATAAGTCTATATTTATAGGTTTAATGCAAATCTGTACTGAACTTTACAAAGGTAGGTTACTTAATCAAAATTAATTTTCCTAGAGATAAGTCTATATTTACAGGTTTAACGCAAATATCCACTGGACCTTACAAAGGTGGGTTACTTAATCAAAATTAATTTTCCTAGAGATAAGTCTATATTTACAGGTTAAATGCAAATCTCTACTGGACCTTAAGAAGGTAGGTTACTTAATCAAAATTAATTTTCCTAGAGATAAGTATATATTTACAGGTTTAATGCAAATCTCTACTGGACCTTACAAAGGTAGAATACTTAATCAAAATTAATTTTCCTAGAGATAAGTCTATATTTACAGGTTTAATGCAAATCTGTACTGGACTTTACAAAGGTAGGTTACTTAATCAAAATTAATTTTCCTAGAGATAAGTCTATATTTACAGGTTTAATGCAAATCTCTACTGGACCTTACAAAGGTGGGTTACTTAATCAAAATTAATTTTCCTAGAGATAAGTCTATATTTACAGGTTTAATGCAAATCTGTACTGGACTTTACAAAGGTAGGTTACTTAATCAAAATTAATTTTCCTAGAGATAAGTCTATATTTACAGGTTTAATGCAAATCTCTACTGGACCTTACAAAGGTGGGTTACTTAATCTAAATTAATTTTTCTAGAGATTAGTCTATATTTACAGGTTTAATGCAAATATCCACTGGACCTTACAAAGGTGGGTTACTTAATCAAAATTAATTTTCCTAGAGATAAGTCCATATTTACAGGTTTAATGCAAATCTGTACTGGACTTTACAAAGGTAGGTTACTTAATCAAAATTAATTTTCCTAGAGATAAGTCTATATTTACAGGTTTAATGCAAATCTCTTCTGGACCTTACAAAGGTAGAATACTTAATCAGAATTAATTTTCCTAGAGATAAGTCTATATTTACAGGTTTAATGCAAATATCCACTGCTCCTTACAAAGGTGGGTTACTTAATGAAAATTAATTTTCCTAGAGATAAGTCTATATTTACAGGTTTAATGCAAATCTCTACTTGACCATACAAAGGTGGGTTACTTATTCAAAATTAATTTTCCTAGAGATAAGTCTATATTTACAGGTTTAATGCAAATATCCACTGCACCTTACAAAGGTGGGTTACTTAATGAAAATTAATTTTCCTAGAGATAAGTATATATTTACAGGTTTAATGCAAATCTCTACTGGACCTTACAAAGGTAGGTTACTTAATCAAAATTAATTTTCCTAGAGATAAGTCTATATTTACAGGTTTAGTGCAAATATCCACTGGACCTTACAAAGAAAGGTTACTTAATCAAAATTAATTTTCCTAGAGATAAGTACATATTTACAGGTTTAATGCAAATCTCTACTGGACCTTACAAAGGTAGAATACTTAATCAAAATTAACTTTCCTAGAGATAAGTCTATATTTACAGGTTTAATGCAAATATCCACTGGACCTTACAAAGGTGGGTTACTTAATCAAAATTAATTTTCCTAGAGATAAGTCTATATTTACAGGTTTAATGCAAATCTGTACTGAACTTTACAAAGGTAGGTTACTTAATCAAAATTAATTTTCCTAGAGATAAGTCTATATTTACAGGTTTAATGCAAATCTCTACTGGACCTTACAAAGGTGGGTTACTTAATCAAAAATAATTTTTCTAGAGATAAGTCTATATTTACAGGTTTAATGCAAATATCCACTGGACCTTACAAAGGTGGGTTACTTAATCAAAATTAATTTTCCTAGAGATAAGTCTATATTTACAGGTTTAATGCAAATCTCTACTGGACCTTAAGAAGGTAGGTTACTTAATCAAAATTAATTTTCCTTGAGATAAGTATATATTTACAGGTTTAATGCAAATCTCTACTTGACCTTACAAAGGTAGAATACTTAATCAAAATTAATTTTCCTAGAGATAAGTCTATATTTTCAGGTTTAATGCAAATCTGTACTGGACTTTACAAAGGTAGGTTACTTAATCAAAATTAATTTTCCTAGAGATAAGTCTATATTTACAGGTTTAATGCAAATCTCTACTGGACCTTACAAAGGTGGGTTACTTAATCAAAATTAATTTTTCTAGAGATAAGTCTATATTTACAGGGTTAATGCAAATATCCACTTGACCTTACAAAGGTGGGTTACTTAATCAAAATTAATTTTCCTAGAGATAAGTCTATATTTACAGGTTTAATGCAAATCTCTACTGGACCTTAAGAAGGTAGGTTACTTAATCAAAATTAATTTTCCTAGAGATAAGTATATATTTACAGGTTTAATGCAAATCTCTACTGGACCTAACAAAGGTAGAATACTTAATCAGAATTAGTTTTCCTAGAGATAAGTCTATATTTACAGGTTTAATGCAAATGTCCACTGCACCTTACAAAGGTGGGTTACTTAATGAAAATTAATTTTCCTAGAGATAAGTCTATATTTACAGGTTTAATGCAAATCTCTACTGGACCTTACAAAGGTGGGTTACTTAATCAAAATTAATTTTCCTAGAGATAAGTCTATATTTACAGGTTTAATGCAAATCTGTACTGGACTTTACAAAGGTAGGTTACTTAATCAAAATTAATTTTCCTAGAGATAAGTCTATATTTACAGGTTTAACGCAAATATCCACTGGACCTTACAAAGGTGGGTTACTTAATCAAAATTAATTTTCCTAGAGATAAGTCTATATTTACAGGTTAAATGCAAATCTCTACTGGACCTTAAGAAGGTAGGTTACTTAATCAAAATTAATTTTCCTAGAGATAAGTATATATTTACAGGTTTAATGCAAATCTCTACTGGACCTTACAAAGGTAGAATACTTAATCAAAATTAATTTTCCTAGAGATAAGTCTATATTTACAGGTTTAATGCAAATCTGTACTGGACTTTACAAAGGTAGGTTACTTAATCAAAATTAATTTTCCTAGAGATAAGTCTATATTTACAGGTTTAATGCAAATCTCTACTGGACCTTACAAAGGTGGGTTACTTAATCAAAATTAATTTTCCTAGAGATAAGTCTATATTTACAGGTTTAATGCAAATCTGTACTGGACTTTACAAAGGTAGGTTACTTAATCAAAATTAATTTTCCTAGAGATAAGTCTATATTTACAGGTTTAATGCAAATCTCTACTGGACCTTACAAAGGTGGGTTACTTAATCTAAATTAATTTTTCTAGAGATTAGTCTATATTTACAGGTTTAATGCAAATATCCACTGGACCTTACAAAGGTGGGTTACTTAATCAAAATTAATTTTCCTAGAGATAAGTCCATATTTACAGGTTTAATGCAAATCTGTACTGGACTTTACAAAGGTAGGTTACTTAATCAAAATTAATTTTCCTAGAGATAAGTCTATATTTACAGGTTTAATGCAAATCTCTTCTGGACCTTACAAAGGTAGAATACTTAATCAGAATTAATTTTCCTAGAGGTAAGTCTATATTTACAGGTTTAATGCAAATATCCACTGCACCTTACAAAGGTGGGTTACTTAATCAAAATTAATTTTCCTAGAGATAAGTCTATATTTACAGGTTTAATGCAAATCTCTACTGGACCTTACAAAGGTGGGTTACTTAATCAAAATTAATTTTTCTAGAGATAAGTCTATATTTACAGGGTTAATGCAAATATCCACTGGACCTTACAAAGGTGGGTTACTTAATCAAAATTAATTTTCCTAGAGATAAGTCTATATTTACAGGTTTAATGCAAATCTCTACTGGACCTTAAGAAGGTAGGTTACTTAATCAAAATTAATTTTCCTAGAGATAAGTATATATTTACAGGTTTAATGCAAATCTCTACTGGACCTTACAAAGGTAGAATACTTAATCAGAATTAATTTTCCTAGAGATAAGTCTATATTTACAGGTTTAATGCAAATCTGTACTGGACCTTACAAAGGTGGGTTACTTAATCAAAATTAATTTTCCTAGAGATAAGTCTATATTTATAGGTTTAATGCAAATCTGTACTGAACTTTACAAAGGTAGGTTACTTAATCAAAATTAATTTTCCTAGAGATAAGTCTATATTTACAGGTTTAACGCAAATATCCACTGGACCTTACAAAGGTGGGTTACTTAATCAAAATTAATTTTCCTAGAGATAAGTCTATATTTACAGGTTAAATGCAAATCTCTACTGGACCTTAAGAAGGTAGGTTACTTAATCAAAATTAATTTTCCTAGAGATAAGTATATATTTACAGGTTTAATGCAAATCTCTACTGGACCTTACAAAGGTAGAATACTTAATCAAAATTAATTTTCCTAGAGATAAGTCTATATTTACAGGTTTAATGCAAATCTGTACTGGACTTTACAAAGGTAGGTTACTTAATCAAAATTAATTTTCCTAGAGATAAGTCTATATTTACAGGTTTAATGCAAATCTCTACTGGACCTTACAAAGGTGGGTTACTTAATCAAAATTAATTTTCCTAGAGATAAGTCTATATTTACAGGTTTAATGCAAATCTGTACTGGACTTTACAAAGGTAGGTTACTTAATCAAAATTAATTTTCCTAGAGATAAGTCTATATTTACAGGTTTAATGCAAATCTCTACTGGACCTTACAAAGGTGGGTTACTTAATCTAAATTAATTTTTCTAGAGATTAGTCTATATTTACAGGTTTAATGCAAATATCCACTGGACCTTACAAAGGTGGGTTACTTAATCAAAATTAATTTTCCTAGAGATAAGTCCATATTTACAGGTTTAATGCAAATCTGTACTGGACTTTACAAAGGTAGGTTACTTAATCAAAATTAATTTTCCTAGAGATAAGTCTATATTTACAGGTTTAATGCAAATCTCTTCTGGACCTTACAAAGGTAGAATACTTAATCAGAATTAATTTTCCTAGAGATAAGTCTATATTTACAGGTTTAATGCAAATATCCACTGCACCTTACAAAGGTGGGTTACTTAATGAAAATTAATTTTCCTAGAGATAAGTCTATATTTACAGGTTTAATGCAAATCTCTACTTGACCATACAAAGGTGGGTTACTTATTCAAAATTAATTTTCCTAGAGATAAGTCTATATTTACAGGTTTAATGCAAATATCCACTGCACCTTACAAAGGTGGGTTACTTAATGAAAATTAATTTTCCTAGAGATAAGTATATATTTACAGGTTTAATGCAAATCTCTACTGGACCTTACAAAGGTAGGTTACTTAATCAAAATTAATTTTCCTAGAGATAAGTCTATATTTACAGGTTTAGTGCAAATATCCACTGGACCTTACAAAGAAAGGTTACTTAATCAAAATTAATTTTCCTAGAGATAAGTACATATTTACAGGTTTAATGCAAATCTCTACTGGACCTTACAAAGGTAGAATACTTAATCAAAATTAACTTTCCTAGAGATAAGTCTATATTTACAGGTTTAATGCAAATATCCACTGGACCTTACAAAGGTGGGTTACTTAATCAAAATTAATTTTCCTAGAGATAAGTCTATATTTACAGGTTTAATGCAAATCTGTACTGAACTTTACAAAGGTAGGTTACTTAATCAAAATTAATTTTCCTAGAGATAAGTCTATATTTACAGGTTTAATGCAAATCTCTACTGGACCTTACAAAGGTGGGTTACTTAATCAAAAATAATTTTTCTAGAGATAAGTCTATATTTACAGGTTTAATGCAAATATCCACTGGACCTTACAAAGGTGGGTTACTTAATCAAAATTAATTTTCCTAGAGATAAGTCTATATTTACAGGTTTAATGCAAATCTCTACTGGACCTTAAGAAGGTAGGTTACTTAATCAAAATTAATTTTCCTTGAGATAAGTATATATTTACAGGTTTAATGCAAATCTCTACTTGACCTTACAAAGGTAGAATACTTAATCAAAATTAATTTTCCTAGAGATAAGTCTATATTTTCAGGTTTAATGCAAATCTGTACTGGACTTTACAAAGGTAGGTTACTTAATCAAAATTAATTTTCCTAGAGATAAGTCTATATTTACAGGTTTAATGCAAATCTCTACTGGACCTTACAAAGGTGGGTTACTTAATCAAAATTAATTTTTCTAGAGATAAGTCTATATTTACAGGGTTAATGCAAATATCCACTTGACCTTACAAAGGTGGGTTACTTAATCAAAATTAATTTTCCTAGAGATAAGTCTATATTTACAGGTTTAATGCAAATCTCTACTGGACCTTAAGAAGGTAGGTTACTTAATCAAAATTAATTTTCCTAGAGATAAGTATATATTTACAGGTTTAATGCAAATCTCTACTGGACCTAACAAAGGTAGAATACTTAATCAGAATTAGTTTTCCTAGAGATAAGTCTATATTTACAGGTTTAATGCAAATGTCCACTGCACCTTACAAAGGTGGGTTACTTAATGAAAATTAATTTTCCTAGAGATAAGTCTATATTTACAGGTTAAATGCAAATCTCTACTGGACCTTAAGAAGGTAGGTTACTTAATCAAAATTAATTTTCCTAGAGATAAGTATATATTTACAGGTTTAATGCAAATCTCTACTGGACCTTACAAAAATAGGTTACTTAATCAAAATTAATTTTCCTAGAGATAAGTCTATATTTACAGGTTTAGTGCAAATATCCACTGGACCTTACAAAGGCGGGTTACTTAATCAAAATTAATTTTCCTAGAGATAAGTATATATTTACAGGTTTAATGCAAATCTCAACTGGACCTTACAAAGGTAGAATACTTAATCAAAATTAACTTTCCTAGAGATAAGTCTATATTTACAGGTTTAATGCAAATATCCACTGGACCTTACAAAGGTGGGTTACTTAATCAAAATTAATTTTCCTAGAGATAAGTCTATATTTACAGGTTTAATGCAAATCTGTACTGAACTTTACAAAGGTAGGTTACTTAATCAAAATTAATTTTCCTAGAGATAAGTCTATATTTACAGGTTTAATGCAAATCTCTACTGGACCTTACAAAGGTGGGTTACTTAATCAAAAATAATTTTTCTAGAGATAAGTCTATATTTACAGGTTTAATGCAAATATCCACTGGACCTTACAAAGGTGGGTTACTTAATCAAAATTAATTTTCCTAGAGATAAGTCTATATTTACAGGTTTAATGCAAATCTGTACTGAACTTTACAAAGGTAGGTTACTTAATCAAAATTAATTTTCCTAGAGATAAGTCTATATTTACAGGTTTAATGCAAATCTCTACTGGACCTTACAAAGGTGGGTTACTTAATCAAAAATAATTTTTCTAGAGATAAGTCTATATTTACAGGTTTAATGCAAATATCCACTGGACCTTACAAAGGTGGGTTACTTAATCAAAATTAATTTTCCTAGAGATAAGTCTATATTTACAGGTTTAATGCAAATCTCTACTGGACCTTAAGAAGGTAGGTTACTTAATCAAAATTAATTTTCCTTGAGATAAGTATATATTTACAGGTTTAATGCAAATCTCTACTGGACCTTACAAAGGTGGGTTACTTAATCAAAATTAATTTTTCTAGAGATAAGTCTATATTTACAGGGTTAATGCAAATATCCACTTGACCTTACAAAGGTGGGTTACTTAATCAAAATTAATTTTCCTAGAGATAAGTCTATATTTACAGGTTTAATGAAAATCTCTACTGGACCTTAAGAAGGTAGGTTACTTAATCAAAATTAATTTTCCTAGAGATAAGTATATATTTACAGGTTTAATGCAAATCTCTACTGGACCTTACAAAGGTAGAATACTTAATCAGAATTAGTTTTCCTAGAGATAAGTCTATATTTACAGGTTTAATGCAAATGTCCACTGCACCTTACAAAGGTGGGTTACTTAATGAAAATTAATTTTCCTAGAGATAAGTCTATATTTACAGGTTAAATGCAAATCTCTACTGGACCTTAAGAAGGTAGGTTACTTAATCAAAATTAATTTTCCTAGAGATAAGTCTATATTTACAGGTTTAATGCAAATCTCTACTGGACCTTACAAAGGTGGGTTCCTTAATCAAAATTAATTTTTCTAGAGATAAGTCTATATTTACAGGTTTAATGCAAATCTCTACTGGACCTTACAAAAATAGGATACTTAATCAAAATTAATTTTCCTAGAGATAAGTCTATATTTACAGGTTTAGTGCAAATATCCACTGGACCTTACAAAGGCGGGTTACTTAATCAAAATTAA
The DNA here is from genome assembly GCF_054372755.1 of Phalangium opilio. Lineage (NCBI taxonomy): Eukaryota > Metazoa > Arthropoda > Arachnida > Opiliones > Phalangiidae > Phalangium > Phalangium opilio. The sequence goes on along the minus strand of NW_028324148.1, from coordinate 1,179,484 downwards.
TTTTCCTAGAGATAAGTATATATTTACAGGTTTAATGCAAATCTGTACTGAACTTTACAAAGGTAGGTTACTTAATCAAAATTAATTTTCCTAGAGATAAGTCTATATTTACAGGTTTAATGCAAATCTCTACTGGACCTTACAAAGGTGGGTTACTTAATCAAAATTAATTTTTCTAGAGATAAGTCTATATTTACAGGTTTAACGCAAATATCCACTGGACCTTACAAAGGTGGGTTACTTAATCAAAATTAATTTTCCTAGAGAAAAGTCTATATTTACAGGTTAAATGCAAATCTCTACTGGACCTTAAGAAGGTAGGTTACTTAATCAAAATTAATTTTCCTAGAGATAAGTATATATTTACAGGTTTAATGCAAATCTGTACTGGACTTTACAAAGGTAGGTTACTTAATCAAAATTAATTTTCCTAGAGATAAGTCTATATATACAGGTTTAATGCAAATCTCTACTGGACCTTACAAAGGTGGGTTACTTAATCAAAATTAATTAGATAAGTCTATATTTACAGGTTTAGTGCAAATATCCACTGGACCTTACAAAGGCGGGTTACTTAATCAAAATTAATTTTCCTAGAGATAAGTATATATTTACAGGTTTAATGCAAATCTCAACTGGACCTTACAAAGGTGGGTTACTTAATCAAAATTAATTTTCCTAGAGATAAGTCTATATTTACAGGTTTAATGCAAATCTGTACTGAACTTTACAAAGGTAGGTTACTTAATCAAAATTAATTTTCCTAGAGATAAGTCTATATTTACAGGTTTAATGCAAATCTCTACTGGACCTTACAAAGGTGGGTTACTTAATCAAAATTAATTTTTCTAGAGATAAGTCAATATTTACAGGTTTAACGCAAATATCCACTGGACCTTACAAAGGTGGGTTACTTAATCAAAATTAATTTTCCTAGAGAAAAGTCTATATTTACAGGTTAAATGCAAATCTCTACTGGACCTTAAGAAGGTAGGTTACTTAATCAAAATTAATTTTCCTAGAGATAAGTATATATTTACAGGTTTAATGCAAATCTGTACTGGACTTTACAAAGGTAGGTTACTTAATCAAAATTAATTTTCCTAGAGATAAGTCTATATTTACAGGTTTAATGCAAATCTCTACTGGACCTTACAAAGGTGGGTTACTTAATCAAAATTAATTAGATAAGTCTATATTTACAGGTTTAATGCAAATCTGTACTGGACTTTACAAAGGTAGGTTACTTAATCAAAATTAATTTTCCTAGAGATAAGTCTATATTTACAGGTTTAATGCAAATCTCTACTGGACCTTACAAAGGTGGGTTACTTAATCTAAATTAATTTTTCTAGAGATTAGTCTATATTTACAGGTTTAATGCAAATATCCACTGGACCTTACAAAGGTGGGTTACTTAATCAAAATTAATTTTCCTAGAGATAAGTCTATATTTACAGGTTTAATGCAAATCTGTACTGGACTTTACAAAGGTAGGTTACTTAATCAAAATTAATTTTCCTAGAGATAAGTCTATATTTACAGGTTTAATGCAAATCTCTACTGGACCTTACAAAGGTGGGTTACTTAATCAAAATTAATTTTTCTAGAGATAAGTCTATATTTACAGGGTTAATGCAAATATCCACTGGACCTTACAAAGGTGGGTTACTTAATCAAAATTAATTTTCCTAGAGATAAGTCTATATTTACAGGTTTAATGCAAATCTCTACTGGACCTTAAGAAGGTAGGTTACTTCATCAAAATTAATTTTCCTAGAGATAAGTATATATTTACAGGTTTAATGCAAATCTCTACTGGACCTTACAAAGGTAGAATACTTAATCAGAATTAATTTTCCTAGAGATAAGTCTATATTTACAGGTTTAATGCAAATATCCACTGCACCTTACAAAGGTGGGTTACTTAATGAAAGTTAATTTTCCTAGAGATAAGTCTATATTTACAGGTTTAATGCAAATCTCTACTTGACCATACAAAGGTGGGTTACTTATTCAAAATTAATTTTCCTAGAGATAAGTCTATATTTACAGGTTTAATGCAAATATCCACTGGGGTTACTTAATCAAAATTAATTTTCCTAGAGATAAGTATATATTTACAGGTTTAATGCAAATCTCTACTGGACCTTACAAAGGTAGGTTACTTAATCAAAATTAATTTTCCTAGAGATAAGTCTATATTTACAGGTTTAGTGCAAATATCCACTGGACCTTACAAAGGCGGGTTACTTAATCAAAATTAATTTTCCTAGAGATAAGTACATATTTACAGGTTTAATGCAAATCTCTACTGGACCCTACAAAGGTAGAATACTTAATCAAAATTAACTTTCCTAGAGATAAGTTTATATTTACAGGTTTAATGCAAATATCCACTGGACCTTACAAAGGTGGGTTACTTAATCAAAATTAATTTTCCTAGAGATAAGTCTATATTTACAGGTTTAATGCAAATCTGTACTGGACTTTACAAAGGTAGGTTACTTAATCAAAATTAATTTTCCTAGAGATAAGTCTATATTTACAGGTTTAATGCAAATCTCTACTGGACCTTACAAAGGTGGGTTACTTAATCAAAATTAATTTTCCTAGAGATAAGTCTATATTTACAGGTTTAATGCAAATCTGTACTGGACTTTACAAAGGTAGGTTACTTAATCAAAATTAATTTTCCTAGAGATAAGTCTATATTTACAGGTTTAATGCAAATCTCTACTGGACCTTACAAAGGTGGGTTACTTAATCTAAATTAATTTTTCTAGAGATTAGTCTATATTTACAGGTTTAATGCAAATATCCACTGGACCTTACAAAGGTGGGTTACTTAATCAAAATTAATTTTCCTAGAGATAAGTCTATATTTACAGGTTTAATGCAAATCTGTACTGGACTTTACAAAGGTAGGTTACTTAATCAAAATTAATTTTCCTAGAGATAAGTCTATATATACAGGTTTAATGCAAATCTCTACTGGACCTTACAAAGGTGGGTTACTTAATCAAAATTAATTTTTCTAGAGATAAGTCTATATTTACAGGGTTAATGCAAATATCCACTGGACCTTACAAAGGTGGGTTACTTAATCAAAATTAATTTTCCTAGAGATAAGTCTATATTTACAGGTTTAATGCAAATCTCTACTGGACCTTAAGAAGGTAGGTTACTTAATCAAAACTAATTTTCCTAGAGATAAGTATATATTTACAGGTTTAATGCAAATCTCTACTGGACCTTACAAAGGTAGAATACTTAATCAGAATTAATTTTCCTAGAGATAAGTCTATATTTACAGGTTTAATGCAAATATCCACTGCACCTTACAAAGGTGGGTTACTTAATGAAAATTAATTTTCCTAGAGATAAGTCTATATTTACAGGTTTAATGCAAATCTCTACTTGACCATACAAAGGTGGGTTACTTATTCAAAATTAATTTTCCTAGAGATAAGTCTATATTTACAGGTTTAATGCAAATATCCACTGGGGTTACTTAATCAAAATTAATTTTCCTAGAGATAAGTATATATTTACAGGTTTAATGCAAATCTCTACTGGACCTTACAAAGGTAGGTTACTTAATCAAAATTAATTTTCCTAGAGATAAGTCTATATTTACAGGTTTAGTGCAAATATCCACTGGACCTTACAAAGGCGGGTTACTTAATCAAAATTAATTTTCCTAGAGATAAGTACATATTTACAGGTTTAATGCAAATCTCTACTGGACCCTACAAAGGTAGAATACTTAATCAAAATTAACTTTCCTAGAGATAAGTCTATATTTACAGGTTTAATGCAAATATCCACTGGACCTTACAAAGGTGGGTTACTTAATCAAAATTAATTTTCCTAGAGATAAGTCTATATTTACAGGTTTAATGCAAATCTGTACTGAACATTACAAAGGTAGGTTACTTAATCAAAATTAATTTTCCTAGAGATAAGTCTATATTTACAGGTTTAATGCAAATCTCTACTGGACCTTACAAAGGTGGGTTACTTAATCAAAATTAATTTTTCTAGAGATAAGTCTATATTTACAGGTTTAATGCAAATATCCACTGGACCTTACAAAGGTGGGTTACTTAATCAAAATTAATTTTCCTAGAGATAAGTCTATATTTACAGGTTTAATGCAAATCTGTACTTGACCATACAAAGGTGGGTTACTTATTCAAAATTAATTTTCCTAGAGATAAGTCTATATTTACAGGGTTAATGCAAATATCCACTGGACCTTACAAAGGTGGGTTACTTAATCAAAATTAATTTTCCTAGAGATAAGTCTATATTTACAGGTTTAATGCAAATCTCTACTGGACCTTAAGAAGGTAGGTTACTTAATCAAAATTAATTTTCCTAGAGATAAGTATATATTTACAGGTTTAATGCAAATCTCTACTGGACCTTACAAAGGTAGAATACTTAATCAGAATTAATTTTCCTAGAGATAAGTCTATATTTACAGGTTTAATGCAAATATCCACTGCACCTTACAAAGGTGGGTTACTTAATGAAAATTAATTTTCCTAGAGATAAGTCTATATTTACAGGTTTAATGCAAATCTCTACTTGACCATACAAAGGTGGGTTACTTATTCAAAATTAATTTTCCTAGAGATAAGTCTATATTTACAGGTTTAATGCAAATATCCACTGGGGTTACTTAATCAAAATTAATTTTCCTAGAGATAAGTATATATTTACAGGTTTAATGCAAATCTCTACTGGACCTTACAAAGGTGGGTTACTTAATCAAAATTAATTTTTCTAGAGATAAGTCTATATTTACAGGTTTAATGCAAATATCCTATGGACCTTACAAAGGTGGGTTACTTAATCAAAATTAACTTTCCTAGAGATAAGTCTATATTTACAGGTTTAATGCAAATCTCTACTTGACCATACAAAGGTGGGTTACTTATTCAAAATTAATTTTCCTAGAGATAAGTCTATATTTACAGGGTTAATGCAAATATCCACTGGACCTTACAAAGGTGGGTTACTTAATCAAAATTAATTTTCCTAGAGATAAGTCTATATTTACAGGTTTAATGCAAATCTCTACTGGACCTTAAGAAGGTAGGTTACTTAATCAAAATTAATTTTCCTAGAGATAAGTCTATATTTACAGGTTTAATGCAAATATCCACTGCACCTTACAAAGGTGGGTTACTTAATGAAAATTAATTTTCCTAGAGATAAGTCTATATTTACAGGTTTAATGCAAATCTCTACTTGACCATACAAAGGTGGGTTACTTATTCAAAATTAATTTTCCTAGAGATAAGTTTATATTTACAGGTTTAATGCAAATATCCACTGGGGTTACTTAATCAAAATTAATTTTCCTAGAGATAAGTATATATTTACAGGTTTAATGCAAATCTCTACTGGACCTTACAAAGGTAGGTTACTTAATCAAAATTAATTTTCCTAGAGATAAGTCTATATTTACAGGTTTAGTGCAAATATCCTCTGGACCTTACAAAGGCGGGTTACTTAATCAAAATTAATTTTCCTAGAGATAAGTACATATTTACAGGTTTAATGCAAATATCCGCTGGACCTTACAAAGGCGGGTTACTTAATCAAAATTAATTTTCCTAGAGATAAGTACATATTTACAGGTTTAATGCAAATCTCTACTGGACCTTACAAAGGTAGAATACTTAATCAAAATTAACTTTCCTAGAGATAAGTCTATATTCACAGGTTTAATGCAAATCTCTACTGGACCTTACAAAGGTGGGTTACTTAATCAAAATTAATTTTTCTAGAGATAAGTCTATATTTACAGGGTTAATGCAAATCTCTACTGGACCTTAAGAAGGTAGGTTACTTAATCAAAATTAATTAGATAAGTCTATATTTACAGGTTTAATGCAAATCTGTACTGGACTTTACAAAGGTAGGTTACTTAATCAAAATTAATTTTCCTAGAGATAAGTCTATATTTACAGGTTTAATGCAAATCTCTACTGGACCTTACAAAGGTGGGTTACTTAATCTAAATTAATTTTTCTAGAGATTAGTCTATATTTACAGGTTTAATGCAAATATCCACTGGACCTTACAAAGGTGGGTTACTTAATCAAAATTAATTTTCCTAGAGATAAGTCTATATTTACAGGTTTAATGCAAATCTCTACTGGACCTTACAAAGGTGGGTTACTTAATCAAAATTAATTAGATAAGTCTATATTTACAGGTTTAATGCAAATCTGTACTGGACTTTACAAAGGTAGGTTACTTAATCAAAATTAATTTTCCTAGAGATAAGTCTATATTTACAGGTTTAATGCAAATCTCTACTGGACCTTACAAAGGTGGGTTACTTAATCTAAATTAATTTTTCTAGAGATTAGTCTATATTTACAGGTTTAATGCAAATATCCACTGGACCTTACAAAGGTGGGTTACTTAATCAAAATTAATTTTCCTAGAGATAAGTCTATATTTACAGGTTTAATGCAAATCTGTACTGGACTTTACAAAGGTAGGTTACTTAATCAAAATTAATTTTCCTAGAGATAAGTATATATTTACAGGTTTAATGCAAATCTCTACTGGACCTTACAAAGGTGGGTTACTTAATCAAAATTAATTTTTCCAGAGATAAGTCTATATTTACAGGGTTAATGCAAATATCCACTGGACCTTACAAAGGTGGGTTACTTAATCAAAATTAATTTTCCTAGAGATAAGTCTATATTTACAGGTTTAATGCAAATCTCTACTGGACCTTAAGAAGGTAGGTTACTTAATCAAAATTAATTTTCCTAGAGATAAGTATATATTTACAGGTTTAATGCAAATCTCTACTGGACCTTACAAAGGTAGAATACTTAATCAGAATTAATTTTCCTAGAGATAAGTCTATATTTACAGGTTTAATGCAAATATCCACTGCACCTTACAAAGGTGGGTTACTTAATGAAAGTTAATTTTCCTAGAGATAAGTCTATATTTACAGGTTTAATGCAAATCTCTACTTGACCATACAAAGGTGGGTTACTTATTCAAAATTAATTTTCCTAGAGATAAGTCTATATTTACAGGTTTAATGCAAATATCCACTGGGGTTACTTAATCAAAATTAATTTTCCTAGAGATAAGTATATATTTACAGGTTTAATGCAAATCTCTACTGGACCTTACAAAGGTAGGTTACTTAATCAAAATTAATTTTCCTAGAGATAAGTCTATATTTACAGGTTTAGTGCAAATATCCACTGGACCTTACAAAGGCGGGTTACTTAATCAAAATTAATTTTCCTAGAGATAAGTACATATTTACAGGTTTAATGCAAATCTCTACTGGACCCTACAAAGGTAGAATACTTAATCAAAATTAACTTTCCTAGAGATAAGTTTATATTTACAGGTTTAATGCAAATATCCACTGGACCTTACAAAGGTGGGTTACTTAATCAAAATTAATTTTCCTAGAGATAAGTCTATATTTACAGGTTTAATGCAAATCTGTACTGGACTTTACAAAGGTAGGTTACTTAATCAAAATTAATTTTCCTAGAGATAAGTCTATATTTACAGGTTTAATGCAAATCTCTACTGGACCTTACAAAGGTGGGTTACTTAATCAAAATTAATTTTCCTAGAGATAAGTCTATATTTACAGGTTTAATGCAAATCTGTACTGGACTTTACAAAGGTAGGTTACTTAATCAAAATTAATTTTCCTAGAGATAAGTCTATATTTACAGGTTTAATGCAAATCTCTACTGGACCTTACAAAGGTGGGTTACTTAATCTAAATTAATTTTTCTAGAGATTAGTCTATATTTACAGGTTTAATGCAAATGTCCACTGGACCTTACAAAGGTGGGTTACTTAATCAAAATTAATTTTCCTAGAGATAAGTCTATATTTACAGGTTTAATGCAAATCTGTACTGGACTTTACAAAGGTAGGTTACTTAATCAAAATTAATTTTCCTAGAGATAAGTCTATATTTACAGGTTTAATGCAAATCTCTACTGGACCTTACAAAGGTGGGTTACTTAATCAAAATTAATTTTTCTAGAGATAAGTCTATATTTACAGGGTTAATGCAAATATCCACTGGACCTTACAAAGGTGGGTTACTTAATCAAAATTAATTTTCCTAGAGATAAGTCTATATTTACAGGTTTAATGCAAATCTCTACTGGACCTTAAGAAGGTAGGTTACTTAATCAAAATTAATTTTCCTAGAGATAAGTATATATTTACAGGTTTAATGCAAATCTCTACTGGACCTTACAAAGGTAGAATACTTAATCAGAATTAATTTTCCTAGAGATAAGTCTATATTTACAGGTTTAATGCAAATATCCACTTCACCTTACAAAGGTGGGTTACTTAATGAAAATTAATTTTCCTAGAGATAAGTCTATATTTACAGGTTTAATGCAAATCTCTACTTGACCATACAAATGTGGGTTACTTATTCAAAATTAATTTTCCTAGAGATAAGTCTATATTTACAGGTTTAATGCAAATATCCACTGGGGTTACTTAATCAAAATTAATTTTCCTAGAGATAAGTATATATTTACAGGTTTAATGCAAATCTCTACTGGACCTTACAAAGGTAGGTTACTTAATCAAAATTAATTTTCCTAGAGATAAGTCTATATTTACAGGTTTAGTGCAAATATCCACTGGACCTTACAAAGGCGGGTTACTTAATCAAAATTAATTTTCCTAGAGATAAGTACATATTTACAGGTTTAATGCAAATCTCTACTGGACCCTACAAAGGTAGAATACTTAATCAAAATTAACTTTCCTAGAGATAAGTCTATATTTACAGGTTTAATGCAAATATCCACTGGACCTTACAAAGGTGGGTTACTTAATCAAAATTAATTTTCCTAGAGATAAGTCTATATTTACAGGTTTAATGCAAATCTGTACTGAACATTACAAAGGTAGGTTACTTAATCAAAATTAATTTTCCTAGAGATAAGTCTATATTTACAGGTTTAATGCAAATCTCTACTGGACCTTACAAAGGTGGGTTACTTAATCAAAATTAATTTTTCTAGAGATAAGTCTATATTTACAGGGTTAATGCAAATCTCTACTGGACCTTAAGAAGGTAGGTTACTTAATCAAAATTAATTAGATAAGTCTATATTTACAGGTTTAATGCAAATCTGTACTGGACTTTACAAAGGTAGGTTACTTAATCAAAATTAATTTTCCTAGAGATAAGTCTATATTTACAGGTTTAATGCAAATCTCTACTGGACCTTACAAAGGTGGGTTACTTAATCTAAATTAATTTTTGTAGAGATTAGTCTATATTTACAGGTTTAATGCAAATATCCACTGGACCTTACAAAGGTGGGTTACTTAATCAAAATTAATTTTCCTAGAGATAAGTCTATATTTACAGGTTTAATGCAAATCTCTACTGGACCTTACAAAGGTGGGTTACTTAATCAAAATTAATTAGATAAGTCTATATTTACAGGTTTAATGCAAATCTGTACTGGACTTTACAAAGGTAGGTTACTTAATCAAAATTAATTTTCCTAGAGATAAGTCTATATTTACAGGTTTAATGCAAATCTCTACTGGACCTTACAAAGGTGGGTTACTTAATCTAAATTAATTTTTCTAGAGATTAGTCTATATTTACAGGTTTAATGCAAATATCCACTGGACCTTACAAAGGTGGGTTACTTAATCAAAATTAATTTTCCTAGAGATAAGTCTATATTTACAGGTTTAATGCAAATCTGTACTGGACTTTACAAAGGTAGGTTACTTAATCAAGATTAATTTTCCTAGAGATAAGTCTATATTTACAGGTTTAATGCAAATCTCTACTGGACCTTACAAAGGTGGGTTACTTAATCAAAATTAATTTTTCTAGAGATAAGTCTATATTTACAGGGTTAATGCAAATATCCACTGGACCTTACAAAGGTGGGTTACTTAATCAAAATTAATTTTCCTAGAGATAAGTCTATATTTACAGGTTTAATGCAAATCTCTACTGGACCTTAAGAAGGTAGGTTACTTAATCAAAATTAATTTTCCTAGAGATAAGTATATATTTACAGGTTTAATGCAAATCTCTACTGGACCTTACAAAGGTAGAATACTTAATCAGAATTAATTTTCCTAGAGATAAGTCTATATTTACAGGTTTAATGCAAATATCCACTGCACCTTACAAAGGTGGGTTACTTAATGAAAGTTAATTTTCCTAGAGATAAGTCTATATTTACAGGTTTAATGCAAATCTCTACTTGACCATACAAAGGTGGGTTACTTATTCAAAATTAATTTTCCTAGAGATAAGTCTATATTTACAGGTTTAATGCAAATATCCACTGGGGTTACTTAATCAAAATTAATTTTCCTAGAGATAAGTATATATTTACAGGTTTAATGCAAATCTCTACTGGACCTTACAAAGGTAGGTTACTTAATCAAAATTAATTTTCCTAGAGATAAGTCTATATTTACAGGTTTAGTGCAAATATCCACTGGACCTTACAAAGGCGGGTTACTTAATCAAAATTAATTTTCCTAGAGATAAGTACATATTTACAGGTTTAATGCAAATCTCTACTGGACCCTACAAAGGTAGAATACTTAATCAAAATTAACTTTCCTAGAGATAAGTTTATATTTACAGGTTTAATGCAAATATCCACTGGACCTTACAAAGGTGGGTTACTTAATCAAAATTAATTTTCCTAGAGATAAGTCTATATTTACAGGTTTAATGCAAATCCGTACTGGACTTTACAAAGGTAGGTTACTTAATCAAAATTAATTTTCCTAGAGATAAGTCTATATTTACAGGTTTAATGCAAATCTCTACTGGACCTTACAAAGGTGGGTTACTTAATCAAAATTAATTTTCCTAGAGATAAGTCTATATTTACAGGTTTAATGCAAATCTGTACTGGACTTTACAAAGGTAGGTTACTTAATCAAAATTAATTTTCCTAGAGATAAGTCTATATTTACAGGTTTAATGCAAATCTCTACTGGACCTTACAAAGGTGGGTTACTTAATCTAAATTAATTTTTCTAGAGATTAGTCTATATTTACAGGTTTAATGCAAATGTCCACTGGACCTTACAAAGGTGGGTTACTTAATCAAAATTAATTTTCCTAGAGATAAGTCTATATTTACAGGTTTAATGCAAATCTGTACTGGACTTTACAAAGGTAGGTTACTTAATCAAAATTAATTTTCCTAGAGATAAGTCTATATTTACAGGTTTAATGCAAATCTCTACTGGACCTTACAAAGGTGGGTTACTTAATCTAAATTAATTTTTCTAGAGATTAGTCTATATTTACAGGTTTAATGCAAATGTCCACTGGACCTTACAAAGGTAGGTTACTTAATCAAAATTAATTTTCCTAGAGATAAGTCTATATTTACAGGTTTAATGCAAATCTCTACTGGACCTTACAAAGGTGGGTTACTTAATCAAAATTAATTTTTCTAGAGATAAGTCTATATTTACAGGGTTAATGCAAATATCCACTGGACCTTACAAAGGTGGGTTACTTAATCAAAATTAATTTTCCTAGAGATAAGTCTATATTTACAGGTTTAATGCAAATCTCTACTGGACCTTAAGAAGGTAGGTTACTTAATCAAAATTAATTTTCCTAGAGATAAGTATATATTTACAGGTTTAATGCAAATCTCTACTGGACCTTACAAAGGTAGAATACTTAATCAGAATTAATTTTCCTAGAGATAAGTCTATATTTACAGGTTTAATGCAAATATCCACTGCACCTTACAAAGGTGGGTTACTTAATGAAAATTAATTTTCCTAGAGATAAGTCTATATTTACAGGTTTAATGCAAATCTCTACTTGACCATACAAAGGTGGGTTACTTATTCAAAATTAATTTTCCTAGAGATAAGTCTATATTTACAGGTTTAATGCAAATATCCACTGGGGTTACTTAATCAATATTAATTTTCCTAGAGATAAGTATATATTTACAGGTTTAATGCAAATCTCTACTGGACCTTACAAAGGTAGGTTACTTAATCAAAATTAATTTTCCTAGAGATAAGTCTATATTTACAGGTTTAGTGCAAATATCCACTGGACCTTACAAAGGCGGGTTACTTAATCAAAATTAATTTTCCTAGAGATAAGTACATATTTACAGGTTTAATGCAAATCTCTACTGGACCCTACAAAGGTAGAATACTTAATCAAAATTAACTTTCCTAGAGATAAGTTTATATTTACAGGTTTAATGCAAATATCCACTGGACCTTACAAAGGTGGGTTACTTAATCAAAATTAATTTTCCTAGAGATAAGTCTATATTTACAGGTTTAATGCAAATCTGTACTGGACTTTACAAAGGTAGGTTACTTAATCAAAATTAATTTTCCTAGAGATAAGTCTATATTTACAGGTTTAATGCAAATCTCTACTGGACCTTACAAAGGTGGGTTACTTAATCAAAATTAATTTTCCTAGAGATAAGTCTATATTTACAGGTTTAATGCAAATCTGTACTGGACTTTACAAAGTTAGGTTACTTAATCAAAATTAATTTTCCTAGAGATAAGTCTATATTTACAGGTTTAATGCAAATCTCTACTGGACCTTACAAAGGTGGGTTACTTAATCTAAATTAATTTTTCTAGAGATTAGTCTATATTTACAGGTTTAATGCAAATGTCCACTGGACCTTACAAAGGTGGGTTACTTAATCAAAATTAATTTTCCTAGAGATAAGTCTATATTTACAGGTTTAATGCAAATCTGTACTGGACTTTACAAAGGTAGGTTACTTAATCAAAATTAATTTTCCTAGAGATAAGTCTATATTTACAGGTTTAATGCAAATCTCTACTGGACCTTACAAAGGTGGGTTACTTAATCAAAATTAATTTTTCTAGAGATAAGTCTATATTTACAGGGTTAATGCAAATATCCACTGGACCTTACAAAGGTGGGTTACTTAATCAAAATTAATTTTCCTAGAGATAAGTCTATATTTACAGGTTTAATGCAAATCTCTACTGGACCTTAAGAAGGTAGGTTACTTAATCAAAATTAATTTTCCTAGAGATAAGTATATATTTACAGGTTTAATGCAAATCTCTACTGGACCTTACAAAGGTAGAATACTTAATCAGAATTAATTTTCCTAGAGATAAGTCTATATTTACAGGTTTAATGCAAATATCCACTTCACCTTACAAAGGTGGGTTACTTAATGAAAATTAATTTTCCTAGAGATAAGTCTATATTTACAGGTTTAATGCAAATCTCTACTTGACCATACAAAGGTGGGTTACTTATTCAAAATTAATTTTCCTAGAGATAAGTCTATATTTACAGGTTTAATGCAAATATCCACTGGGGTTACTTAATCAAAATTAATTTTCCTAGAGATAAGTATATATTTACAGGTTTAATGCAAATCTCTACTGGACCTTACAAAGGTAGGTTACTTAATCAAAATTAATTTTCCTAGAGATAAGTCTATATTTACAGGTTTAGTGCAAATATCCACTGGACCTTACAAAGGCGGGTTACTTAATCAAAATTAATTTTCCTAGAGATAAGTACATATTTACAGGTTTAATGCAAATCTCTACTGGACCCTACAAAGGTAGAATACTTAATCAAAATTAACTTTCCTAGAGATAAGTCTATATTTACAGGTTTAATGCAAATATCCACTGGACCTTACAAAGGTGGGTTACTTAATCAAAATTAATTTTCCTAGAGATAAGTCTATATTTACAGGTTTAATGCAAATCTGTACTGAACATTACAAAGGTAGGTTACTTAATCAAAATTAATTTTCCTAGAGATAAGTCTATATTTACAGGGTTAATGCAAATCTCTACTGGACCTTAAGAAGGTAGGTTACTTAATCAAAATTAATTAGATAAGTCTATATTTACAGTTTTAATGCAAATCTGTACTGGACTTTACAAAGGTAGGTTACTTAATCAAAATTAATTTTCCTAGAGATAAGTCTATATTTACAGGTTTAATGCAAATCTCTACTGGACCTTACAAAGGTGGGTTACTTAATCTAAATTAATTTTTCTAGAGATTAGTCTATATTTACAGGTTTAATGCAAATATCCACTGGACCTTACAAAGGTGGGTTACTTAATCAAAATTAATTTTCCTAGAGATAAGTCTATATTTACAGGTTTAATGCAAATCTCTACTGGACCTTACAAAGGTGGGTTACTTAATCAAAATTAATTAGATAAGTCTATATTTACAGGTTTAATGCAAATCTGTACTGGACTTTACAAAGGTAGGTTACTTAATCAAAATTAATTTTCCTAGAGATAAGTCTATATTTACAGGTTTAATGCAAATCTCTACTGGACCTTACAAAGGTGGGTTACTTAATCTAAATTAATTTTTCTAGAGATTAGTCTATATTTACAGGTTTAATGCAAATATCCACTGGACCTTACAAAGGTGGGTTACTTAATCAAAATTAATTTTCCTAGAGATAAGTCTATATTTACAGGTTTAATGCAAATCTGTACTGGACTTTACAAAGGTAGGTTACTTAATCAAAATTAATTTTCCTAGAGATAAGTCTATATTTACAGGTTTAATGCAAATCTCTACTGGACCTTACAAAGGTGGGTTACTTAATCAAAATTAATTTTTCTAGAGATAAGTCTATATTTACAGGGTTAATGCAAATATCCACTGGACCTTACAAAGGTGGGTTACTTAATCAAAATTAATTTTCCTAGAGATAAGTCTATATTTACAGGTTTAATGCAAATCTCTACTGGACCTTAAGAAGGTAGGTTACTTAATCAAAATTAATTTTCCTAGAGATAAGTATATATTTACAGGTTTAATGCAAATCTCTACTGGACCTTACAAAGGTAGAATACTTAATCAGAATTAATTTTCCTAGAGATAAGTCTATATTTACAGGTTTAATGCAAATATCCACTGCACCTTACAAAGGTGGGTTACTTAATGAAAGTTAATTTTCCTAGAGATAAGTCTATATTTACAGGTTTAATGCAAATCTCTACTTGACCATACAAAGGTGGGTTACTTATTCAAAATTAATTTTCCTAGAGATAAGTCTATATTTACAGGTTTAATGCAAATATCCACTGGGGTTACTTAATCAAAATTAATTTTCCTAGAGATAAGTATATATTTACAGGTTTAATGCAAATCTCTACTGGACCTTACAAAGGTAGGTTACTTAATCAAAATTAATTTTCCTAGAGATAAGTACATATTTACAGGTTTAATGCAAATCTCTACTGGACCCTACAAAGGTAGAATACTTAATCAAAATTAACTTTCCTAGAGATAAGTTTATATTTACAGGTTTAATGCAAATATCCACTGGACCTTACAAAGGTGGGTTACTTAATCAAAATTAATTTTCCTAGAGATAAGTCTATATTTACAGGTTTAATGCAAATCTGTACTGGACTTTACAAAGGTAGGTTACTTAATCAAAATTAATTTTCCTAGAGATAAGTCTATATTTACAGGTTTAATGCAAATCTCTACTGGACCTTACAAAGGTGGGTTACTTAATCAAAATTAATTTTCCTAGAGATAAGTCTATATTTACAGGTTTAATGCAAATCTGTACTGGACTTTACAAAGGTAGGTTACTTAATCAAAATTAATTTTCCTAGAGATAAGTCTATATTTACAGGTTTAATGCAAATCTCTACTGGACCTTACAAAGGTGGGTTACTTAATCTAAATTAATTTTTCTAGAGATTAGTCTATATTTACAGGTTTAATGCAAATGTCCACTGGACCTTACAAAGGTGGGTTACTTAATCAAAATTAATTTTCCTAGAGATAAGTCTATATTTACAGGTTTAATGCAAATCTGTACTGGACTTTACAAAGGTAGGTTACTTAATCAAAATTAATTTTCCTAGAGATAAGTCTATATTTACAGGTTTAATGCAAATCTCTACTGGACCTTACAAAGGTGGGTTACTTAATCTAAATTAATTTTTCTAGAGATTAGTCTATATTTACAGGTTTAATGCAAATGTCCACTGGACCTTACAAAGGTAGGTTACTTAATCAAAATTAATTTTCCTAGAGATAAGTCTATATTTACAGGTTTAATGCAAATCTCTACTGGACCTTACAAAGGTGGGTTACTTAATCAAAATAAATTTTTCTAGAGATAAGTCTATATTTACAGGGTTAATGCAAATATCCACTGGACCTTACAAAGGTGGGTTACTTAATCAAAATTAATTTTCCTAGAGATAAGTCTATATTTACAGGTTTAATGCAAATCTCTACTGGACCTTAAGAAGGTAGGTTACTTAATCAAAATTAATTTTCCTAGAGATAAGTATATATTTACAGGTTTAATGCAAATCTCTACTGGACCTTACAAAGGTAGAATACTTAATCAGAATTAATTTTCCTAGAGATAAGTCTATATTTACAGGTTTAATGCAAATATCCACTGCACCTTACAAAGGTGGGTTACTTAATGAAAATTAATTTTCCTAGAGATAAGTCTATATTTACAGGTTTAATGCAAATCTCTACTTGACCATACAAAGGTGGGTTACTTATTCAAAATTAATTTTCCTAGAGATAAGTCTATATTTACAGGTTTAATGCAAATATCCACTGGGGTTACTTAATCAAAATTAATTTTCCTAGAGATAAGTATATATTTACAGGTTTAATGCAAATCTCTACTGGACCTTACAAAGGTAGGTTACTTAATCAAAATTAATTTTCCTAGAGATAAGTCTATATTTACAGGTTTAGTGCAAATATCCACTGGACCTTACAAAGGCGGGTTACTTAATCAAAATTAATTTTCCTAGAGATAAGTACATATTTACAGGTTTAATGCAAATCTCTACTGGACCCTACAAAGGTAGAATACTTAATCAAAATTAACTTTCCTAGAGATAAGTCTATATTTACAGGTTTAATGCAAATATCCACTGGACCTTACAAAGGTGGGTTACTTAATCAAAATTAATTTTCCTAGAGATAAGTCTATATTTACAGGTTTAATGCAAATCTGTACTGAACATTACAAAGGTAGGTTACTTAATCAAAATTAATTTTCCTAGAGATAAGTCTATATTTACAGGTTTAATGCAAATCTCTACTGGACCTTACAAAGGTGGGTTACTTAATCAAAATTAATTTTTCTAGAGATAAGTCTATATTTACAGGTTTAATGCAAATATCCACTGGACCTTACAAAGGTGGGCTACTTAATCAAAATTAATTTTCCTAGAGATAAGTCTATATTTACAGGTTTAATGCAAATCTCTACTTGACCATACAAAGGTGGGTTACTTATTCAAAATTAATTTTCCTAGAGATAAGTCTATATTTACAGGGTTAATGCAAATATCCACTGGACCTTACAAAGGTGGGTTACTTAATCAAAATTAATTTTCCTAGAGATAAGTCTATATTTACAGGTTTAATGCAAATCTCTACTGGACCTTAAGAAGGTAGGTTACTTAATCAAAATTAATTTTCCTAGAGATAAGTATATATTTACAGGTTTAATGCAAATCTCTACTGGACCTTACAAAGGTAGAATACTTAATCAGAATTAATTTTCCTAGAGATAAGTCTATATTTACAGGTTTAATGCAAATATCCACTGCACCTTACAAAGGTGGGTTACTTAATGAAAATTAATTTTCCTAGAGATAAGTCTATATTTACAGGTTTAATGCAAATCTCTACTTGACCATACAAAGGTGGGTTACTTATTCAAAATTAATTTTCCTAGAGATAAGTCTATATTTACAGGTTTAATGCAAATATCCACTGGGGTTACTTAATCAAAATTAATTTTCCTAGAGATAAGTCTATATTTACAGGTTTAATGCAAATCTCTACTTGACCATACAAAGGTGGGTTACTTATTCAAAATTAATTTTCCTAGAGATAAGTCTATATTTACAGGGTTAATGCAAATATCCACTGGACCTTACAAAGGTGGGTTACTTAATCAAAATTAATTTTCCTAGAGATAAGTCTATATTTACAGGTTTAATGCAAATCTCTACTGGACCTTAAGAAGGTAGGTTACTTAATCAAAATTAATTTTCCTAGAGATAAGTATATATTTACAGGTTTAATGCAAATCTCTACTGGACCTTACAAAGGTAGAATACTTAATCAGAATTAATTTTCCAACAGATAAGTCTATATTTACAGGTTTAATGCAAATATCCACTGCACCTTACAAAGGTGGGTTACTTAATGAAAATTAATTTTCCTAGAGATAAGTCTATATTTACAGGTTTAATGCAAATCTCTACTTGACCATACAAAGGTGGGTTACTTATTCAAAATTAATTTTCCTAGAGATAAGTCTATATTTACAGGTTTAATGCAAATATCCACTGGGGTTACTTAATCAAAATTAATTTTCCTAGAGATAAGTATATATTTACAGGTTTAATGCAAATCTCTACAGGACCTTACAAAGGTAGGTTACTTAATCAAAATTAATTTTCCTAGAGATAAGTCTATATTTACAGGTTTAGTGCAAATATCCTCTGGACCTTACAAAGGCGGGTTACTTAATCAAAATTAATTTTCCTAGAGATAAGTACATATTTACAGGTTTAATGCAAATATCCGCTGGACCTTACAAAGGCGGGTTACTTAATCAAAATTAATTTTCCTAGAGATAAGTACATATTTACAGGTTTAATGCAAATCTCTACTGGACCTTACAAAGGTAGAATACTTAATCAAAATTAACTTTCCTAGAGATAAGTCTATATTTACAGGTTTAATGCAAATATCCACTGGACCTTACAAAGGTGGGTTACTTAATCTAAATTAATTTTTCTAGAGATTAGTCTATATTTACAGGTTTAATGCAAATGTCCACTGGACCTTACAAAGGTAGGTTACTTAATCAAAATTAATTTTCCTAGAGATAAGTCTATATTTACAGGTTTAATGCAAATCTCTACTGGACCTTACAAAGGTGGGTTACTTAATCAAAATAAATTTTTCTAGAGATAAGTCTATATTTACAGGGTTAATGCAAATATCCACTGGACCTTACAAAGGTGGGTTACTTAATCAAAATTAATTTTCCTAGAGATAAGTCTATATTTACAGGTTTAATGCAAATCTCTACTGGACCTTAAGAAGGTAGGTTACTTAATCAAAATTAATTTTCCTAGAGATAAGTATATATTTACAGGTTTAATGCAAATCTCTACTGGACCTTACAAAGGTAGAATACTTAATCAGAATTAATTTTCCTAGAGATAAGTCTATATTTACAGGTTTAATGCAAATATCCACTGCACCTTACAAAGGTGGGTTACTTAATGAAAATTAATTTTCCTAGAGATAAGTCTATATTTACAGGTTTAATGCAAATCTCTACTTGACCATACAAAGGTGGGTTACTTATTCAAAATTAATTTTCCTAGAGATAAGTCTATATTTACAGGTTTAATGCAAATATCCACTGGGGTTACTTAATCAAAATTAATTTTCCTAGAGATAAGTATATATTTACAGGTTTAATGCAAATCTCTACTGGACCTTACAAAGGTAGGTTACTTAATCAAAATTAATTTTCCTAGAGATAAGTCTATATTTACAGGTTTAGTGCAAATATCCACTGGACCTTACAAAGGCGGGTTACTTAATCAAAATTAATTTTCCTAGAGATAAGTACATATTTACAGGTTTAATGCAAATCTCTACTGGACCCTACAAAGGTAGAATACTTAATCAAAATTAACTTTCCTAGAGATAAGTCTATATTTACAGGTTTAATGCAAATATCCACTGGACCTTACAAAGGTGGGTTACTTAATCAAAATTAATTTTCCTAGAGATAAGTCTATATTTACAGGTTTAATGCAAATCTGTACTGAACATTACAAAGGTAGGTTACTTAATCAAAATTAATTTTCCTAGAGATAAGTCTATATTTACAGGTTTAATGCAAATCTCTACTGGACCTTACAAAGGTGGGTTACTTAATCAAAATTAATTTTTCTAGAGATAAGTCTATATTTACAGGTTTAATGCAAATATCCACTGGACCTTACAAAGGTGGGCTACTTAATCAAAATTAATTTTCCTAGAGATAAGTCTATATTTACAGGTTTAATGCAAATCTCTACTTGACCATACAAAGGTGGGTTACTTATTCAAAATTAATTTTCCTAGAGATAAGTCTATATTTACAGGGTTAATGCAAATATCCACTGGACCTTACAAAGGTGGGTTACTTAATCAAAATTAATTTTCCTAGAGATAAGTCTATATTTACAGGTTTAATGCAAATCTCTACTGGACCTTAAGAAGGTAGGTTACTTAATCAAAATTAATTTTCCTAGAGATAAGTATATATTTACAGGTTTAATGCAAATCTCTACTGGACCTTACAAAGGTAGAATACTTAATCAGAATTAATTTTCCTAGAGATAAGTCTATATTTACAGGTTTAATGCAAATATCCACTGCACCTTACAAAGGTGGGTTACTTAATGAAAATTAATTTTCCTAGAGATAAGTCTATATTTACAGGTTTAATGCAAATCTCTACTTGACCATACAAAGGTGGGTTACTTATTCAAAATTAATTTTCCTAGAGATAAGTCTATATTTACAGGTTTAATGCAAATATCCACTGGGGTTACTTAATCAAAATTAATTTTCCTAGAGATAAGTCTATATTTACAGGTTTAATGCAAATCTCTACTTGACCATACAAAGGTGGGTTACTTATTCAAAATTAATTTTCCTAGAGATAAGTCTATATTTACAGGGTTAATGCAAATATCCACTGGACCTTACAAAGGTGGGTTACTTAATCAAAATTAATTTTCCTAGAGATAAGTCTATATTTACAGGTTTAATGCAAATCTCTACTGGACCTTAAGAAGGTAGGTTACTTAATCAAAATTAATTTTCCTAGAGATAAGTATATATTTACAGGTTTAATGCAAATCTCTACTGGACCTTACAAAGGTAGAATACTTAATCAGAATTAATTTTCCAAGAGATAAGTCTATATTTACAGGTTTAATGCAAATATCCACTGCACCTTACAAAGGTGGGTTACTTAATGAAAATTAATTTTCCTAGAGATAAGTCTATATTTACAGGTTTAATGCAAATCTCTACTTGACCATACAAAGGTGGGTTACTTATTCAAAATTAATTTTCCTAGAGATAAGTCTATATTTACAGGTTTAATGCAAATATCCACTGGGGTTACTTAATCAAAATTAATTTTCCTAGAGATAAGTATATATTTACAGGTTTAATGCAAATCTCTACAGGACCTTACAAAGGTAGGTTACTTAATCAAAATTAATTTTCCTAGAGATAAGTCTATATTTACAGGTTTAGTGCAAATATCCTCTGGACCTTACAAAGGCGGGTTACTTAATCAAAATTAATTTTCCTAGAGATAAGTACATATTTACAGGTTTAATGCAAATATCCGCTGGACCTTACAAAGGCGGGTTACTTAATCAAAATTAATTTTCCTAGAGATAAGTACATATTTACAGGTTTAATGCAAATCTCTACTGGACCTTACAAAGGTAGAATACTTAATCAAAATTAACTTTCCTAGAGATAAGTCTATATTTACAGGTTTAATGCAAATATCCACTGGACCTTACAAAGGTGGGTTACTTAATCAAAATTAATTTTCCTAGAGATAAGTCTATATTTACAGGTTTAATGCAAATCTGTACTGAACTTTACAAAGGTAGGTTACTTAATCAAAATTAATTTTCCTAGAGATAAGTCTATATTTACAGGTTTAATGCAAATCTCTACTGGACCTTACAAAGGTGGGTTACTTAATCAAAATTAATTTTTCTAGAGATAAGTCTATATTTACAGGGTTAATGCAAATATCCACTGGACCTTACAAAGGTGGGTTACTTAATCAAAATTAATTTTCCTAGAGATAAGTCTATATTTACAGGTTTAATGCAAATCTCTACTGGACCTTAAGAAGGTAGGTTACTTAATCAAAATTAATTTTCCTAGAGATAAGTCTATATTTACAGGTTTAATGCAAATCTCTACTGGACCTTACAAAGGTAGAATACTTAATCAGAATTAATTTTCCTAGAGATAAGTCTATATTTACAGGTTTAATGCAAATATCCACTGCACCTTACAAAGGTGGGTTACTTAATGAAAATTAATTTTCCTAGAGATAAAACTATATTTACAGGTTTAATGCAAATCTCTACTTGACCATACAAAGGTGGGTTACTTATTCAAAATTAATTTTCCTAGAGATAAGTCTATATTTACAGGTTTAATGCAAATCTCTACTTGACCATGCAAAGGTGGGTTACTTATTCAAAATTAATTTTCCTAGAGATAAGTCTATATTTACAGGGTTAATGCAAATATCCACTGGACCTTACAAAGGTGGGTTACTTAATCAAAATTAATTTTCCTAGAGATAAGTCTATATTTACAGGTTTAATGCAAATCTCTACTGGACCTTAAGAAGGTAGGTTACTTAATCAAAATTAATTTTCCTAGAGATAAGTATATATTTACAGGTTTAATGCAAATCTCTACTGGACCTTACAAAGGTAGAATACTGTTGTTGTTTGACGCAAGAACGACTCTGGGTTTAACTGGTTATAAACTCTTTATTAATTTAAGTAAAACATTAGTATTAATTTCCGGGAACAATACACAGCTATCTGAGAACTGATAACAGGGAACTGATAAACTGAACTGACGACTGAGAACTGACTTTGAGAACTGACAAACGTTATCGGAATGTTATCCGGTTATATAGTTAAGGCATCGCGATAAAAAATAAAGATTACAAGAATGACCGCGATGCATAAAAAATACAAGTGTAGAAAATATAATCTGGATATAGATAAAAAACAACCGGTATTATCTCTAATTTACAACAGTCCCTCTTAATATCGGTGGTTTCAATCTTCTATCCAGGGGGTGGTCATTTAATTATTTCCAGTCCAAGGGCTTTGACGCAGAAGAGGTGCTTCGGACGGAACAGGCTCTTTGTACAGATGTCAGCTGGCATTTCCTCTGTTGGTAGATACCGCAAGGCTATATGTCCCTGGTCGTAGGTGTCTCGAATGAAGTGGTGCCGGATATCAATGTGCTTCGTTCTGGCATGGAAAACAGGATTCTGAACGAGTTTCTGGGCACCCTGGTTGTCGTTGTACAGCTCGATCGCCGGAACTGATACTCCAAGTTCGTTGAGAAGTCCTTTGAGATATATGGCTTCCTTGGTTGCGTCGGACATCGCCATATATTCTGCTTCTGTACTGGACAAGGCAACAGTTCGCTGTTTCCGGGCTTCCCAGGATACTGCAGCGCCGGCTAGTTTGAAGACATATCCAGTATATGACTTCCTATCTTTCGGACAGCCTCCATAGTCTGCATCAACGAAACCTTGGATTGGCAATCCGGTCTTCCGATAAAGCAACCCATGATGAAGAGTTCCCTTCAGGTATCTCAGAACTCTTTTCCCGGCAATCCAATGAGTTTCGTCATAACTTGTGTTGAACTGGCTCAATGCGCTGACTGAATACGCCATATCCGGTCGTGATGATACTACCAGGTACATGAGAGAGCCGACCAGAGATTGATACGGAATACGACTGATGTCTTCTGCTACTGGGTGTTCCGGATTTTGCAACTTGTTGTTGGCATCCATTGGAGTCGCTATTGCTTTGGAGTCTTGCATGTTGAAACGTTCCAGGACCGTTTCTGCATATTTCGCTTGGGAGATCCGGATGGTATTTTGTTTTAGATCTTGGTGAAATTCCATTCCGAGACAGTGATGGATTGGCCCCAGGTCCTTCATATCGAATTTTCTCCCAAGTTCAATCTTTACTTCAGTCATCCAATCCGGGTTGTTGCTTGCAAGGATCAGATCGTCGACATAGACTCCAATGATCATAATATCTTCCGCGACTCTTAAAACGTATAAGCAGGGGTCGCTCTTCAATGGTGTCATTCCAATTTCCGAAAGTCTTTGATGCAACTTCTTGTACCATTGGCGGCCCGATTGTTTTAAGCCGTAGAGGGATTTCTTGATACGACAGACTTTATGTCCCTCTTCTTCCAGGTCGCTGGTCCATTTCTTTGCTCTGGCAATGATTGACTTGTCGAACCGGGTTGACTTGACGATTTCTTCGAGGGATTCTGTTAATCCTTCCGGGACGACCATATATATTTCTTCCTCGAGTTCGCCATTAAGATAGGCCGTGACGACATCCATCTGGTGGACTTCCAAATCGATTTCCACAGCAAGGGCCATAAGCAGTCTTATTGAGCTGGATCTAATGACGGGTGCGAACGTCTCTTGGTAGTCGATCCCTGGTCTCTGGGCAAAACCTTTCGCTACGAGCCTGGCTTTCCTTTTCTCTACTTCTCCGCTGGGTAAGTATTTCGTTCGGAAGACGAGACGATTTCCAAGGACCTTCTGGTTTTCCGGACAGTCAACGATGTCCCAGGTTTCGCACTTGATAAGCGAAACGAACTCTTCCGTTACTGCTTTCCTCCAGTCGTTTGCGTACGGAGAAGCCAGGGCTTGCTTCATGGACAAAGGTTCTGACAAGATGGCTAGGTTTGCTGACTCATCAGACAGGGTTTCTTGCTCGTCAGTAGCCTCTTCAGTAGACTCTTCTGAGACGCTCGGAATCATGTTGAACGATTTTTTCGGTCGTCCGGGTACTCCAGTTCTTATTTTCTTCGGTCTTCCGGGACCTTTCTTCAGAACTAGGGTTTCTGACGGTTCTTCAAAGACGTCGTCGTTTTCCTGGGAATTAGATTCTTCCGGGATTTCATCTTTGAACTCCTTTTTGACTTCTTTGAGTTCTTCTCCGCCTGGCGGTTTTGCAGCGTGTGTAGTGGCCGGGACTTGGATTTCGCCTTTAGCTTTGCTTCCGTACTTTAGGTTGACTTCTGGAGTGACGAAATCATCATATCCGCCTTGTTTATTAAATTCTCCCAGGAACTTGACATTTCGACTTCGGTAAATTTGCTTCTCGGATTGAACCCATAGTCGATAGGCCTTCGAGACTTCAGAATAGCCGATGAAAACGCATTCTTTGCTCCTGGCTGCAAACTTCCCCTTCCTTTTATTTTCGTCCAACAGCAAAGCTTTGTCGCCGAAAATCTTCAAATGTTGCAGGGATGGCTTCTTTCCGGTCCATCTGGTAAATGGTACTTCTCCATTTATGCTCCGCGAAGGACAACGGTTTCGAATGTAGTTAGCCGTGGCCATCGCTTCTGCCCTGAATGATGGTGGAAGTTGCGCTTGTATCATCATACATCGGGCCATATCCAGGAGTGTTCTGTTCTTTCTTTCGGCAATGCCATTCTGTTCCGGGGTGTATGGTACGGTGAGCCTTCTTTTTATCCCAGAGTCTTTCAGGAATCTGTCGAATTCATTGTTGCAGTATTCGGTTCCGTTGTCGGACTGCAAGGTCTTGATTTTTCTCCCGGTTTCCACTTCAGCTCGATGCTTGAATTCTTTGAAGGCTTTCAACACTTCGCTCTTGCGTTTTAAAAAGCTGACTTCACTCCACCGGGAATAATCATCAGTGAAAACGACGATGTACTTGGCTCCACTCATCGACGTTACTCTCATCGGGCCGCATACGTCAGAGTGTACTATTTCCAGGACATGCGAGGTGCGGCTATCCTCAGGTTTCGGGAACGGCTCCTTCGATTGCTTTCCTTTGATACAGATTTTGCAGATTCCCAGACTCCCATCTTTTTCAATGTTGAGTCCCGTAGCCAAATTCTTCCGGGCCATTTCCTTTAAACTTCTCTCGTTCAAGTGACCGAGTAGGAAATGCCAGTTCTCCAGGTTGCTTCTAGGCTTTATTTCCGCTTGCACTGAATGGACCGTTTCTTCAGCCTTTCTCAGGAAATAAAGGTCTCCAACTCTGTCAGCAACTGCAATCACTTCCCCGGTTGCCGTCTTAATCCAGGCCTGCGACTTCTTGAATGTGACCTCACGTCCTTTGTCTGTCATCTTGGCAATGGATAGGAGATTTGTTCTTAAATCCGGGACATGAAGGGCTCGTTCCAGGCGAAGAATTCGATTGTCGCTGCCATTCGTTGCGGGTACTTTTACTTCGCCAACACCTCGTATCTTCGTTGACTCTGCAGTGGCCAGGTTTAAAGATTTCGTGATCTCTTCGTAATCATTGAAGCTATCTCTGCTGGAAGTCATATGTGAGGTGGCTCCGCTGTCCAGGCACCAGGAATCTTGATAATCCTTCAGGTGCAATGCGAATTCTTCATCGGCCAAATTTTCTGCCAGTACATGATGGGCGTTTTCCTTCTTTCTGGTTCTTATGCCTGAACCATGGTTTCTGTCGGGGCAATCGGCTATCTTGTGGCCAGGTTTCCTGCATCCATGACACTTGTACTTGAAGGTCGTGCTTCCTCGTCCACGTAAACCTCTTCTTCTACCCCTACTGCCCATCATCGCATTCTGCACGGGTTCGTCTTCCCTAGATTGCTTGGCGTCCGATTCCTCCAGAATCTTTATTTTTAAAGCTTCTGGATCAGGTAACGTATCCCTGGACTCTATTGCGCACCGGAAGTTCTCGTACGATTCCGGTAGACTGTATAACAACATAATGGCCAGTAGGTCGTTGTTTACAGCTACTCCCATGTCAGCCAACTTGTCTACTGCGTCGAAGAATTCTCGGACGTGGTCCCGGACATCTTCTCCCTCCTTCATTTTCTTGAGGGTCAGTTTCTTCAGCAGCGTGGCTTTCCGGGCAGGTCCACTGGACTGGTAGATGGATTCGAGCTTCTGCCATAGTTCCCGTGAGGTCGTGCAATTCTTTACTTGCTTCAACTCCGACGGACTGATCGACAAGATTAGGTCCGCTCTTGCCTTCCGATCATTACTGTCCCAGGTAGCGACCGCCTGGGCGTTTCCTTCCGTTCCCCGCACCGGAGTTGGCCTCGTTGAAGTTCCATCTACGTACTCCCAGAGGTCGTTCTTTTGAAGCAGGGCTTCCACTTGCATTTTCCAGGTATCATAATTATCCTTAGTTAACGTCTCGAATCGTCCCAGGTGATTTCCGGCCATTCTCCGTTTGACTCCGCACCTTAAAGGATAATCTTCCCGGCGTTGAACTTCTTATGACTTCTAAACCTCTGCGCAGTGGAAGCGTGCTGGGCCCATAACCTGTTGTTGTTTGACGCAAGAACGACTCTGGGTTTAACTGGTTATAAACTCTTTATTAATTTAAGTAAAACATTAGTATTAATTTCCGGGAACAATACACAGCTATCTGAGAACTGATAACAGGGAACTGATAAACTGAACTGACGACTGAGAACTGACTTTGAGAACTGACAAACGTTATCGGAATGTTATCCGGTTATATAGTTAAGGCATCGCGATAAAAAATAAAGATTACAAGAATGACCGCGATGCATAAAAAATACAAGTGTAGAAAATATAATCTGGATATAGATAAAAAACAACCGGTATTATCTCTAATTTACAACAAATACTTAATCAGAATTAATTTTCCAAGAGATAAGTCTATATTTACAGGTTTAATGCAAATATCCACTGCACCTTACAAAGGTGGGTTACTTAATGAAAATTAATTTTCCTAGAGATAAGTCTATATTTACAGGTTTAATGCAAATCTCTACTTGACCATACAAAGGTGGGTTACTTATTCAAAATTAATTTTCCTAGAGATAAGTCTATATTTACAGGTTTAATGCAAATATCCACTGGGGTTACTTAATCAAAATTAATTTTCCTAGAGATAAGTATATATTTACAGGTTTAATGCAAATCTCTACTGGACCTTACAAAGGTAGGTTACTTAATCAAAATTAATTTTCCTAGAGATAAGTCTATATTTACAGGTTTAGTGCAAATATCCTCTGGACCTTACAAAGGCGGGTTACTTAATCAAAATTAATTTTCCTAGAGATAAGTACATATTTACAGGTTTAATGCAAATATCCGCTGGACCTTACAAAGGCGGGTTACTTAATCAAAATTAATTTTCCTAGAGATAAGTACATATTTACAGGTTTAATGCAAATCTCTACTGGACCTTACAAAGGTAGAATACTTAATCAAAATTAACTTTCCTAGAGATAAGTCTATATTTACAGGTTTAATGCAAATATCCACTGGACCTTACAAAGGTGGGTTACTTAATCAAAATTAATTTTCCTAGAGATAAGTCTATATTTACAGGTTTAATGCAAATCTCTACTTGACCATACAAAGGTGGGTTACTTATTCAAAATTAATTTTCCTAGAGATAAGTCTATATTTACAGGGTTAATGCAAATATCCACTGGACCTTACAAAGGTGGGTTACTTAATCAAAATTAATTTTCCTAGAGATAAGTCTATATTTACAGGTTTAATGCAAATCTCTACTGGACCTTAAGAAGGTAGGTTACTTAATCAAAATTAATTTTCCTAGAGATAAGTATATATTTACAGGTTTAATGCAAATCTCTACTGGACCTTACAAAGGTAGAATACTTAATCAGAATTAATTTTCCTAGAGATAAGTCTATATTTACAGGTTTAATGCAAATATCCACTGCACCTTACAAAGGTGGGTTACTTAATGAAAATTAATTTTCCTAGAGATAAGTCTATATTTACAGGTTTAATGCAAATCTCTACTTGACCATACAAAGGTGGGTTACTTATTCAAAATTAATTTTCCTAGAGATAAGTCTATATTTACAGGTTTAATGCAAATATCCACTGGGGTTACTTAATCAAAATTAATTTTCCTAGAGATAAGTATATATTTACAGGTTTAATGCAAATCTCTACTGGACCTTACAAAGGTGGGTTACTTAATCAAAATTAATTTTTCTAGAGATAAGTCTATATTTACAGGTTTAATGCAAATATCCACTGGACCTTACAAAGGTGGGTTACTTAATCAAAATTAATTTTCCTAGAGATAAGTCTATATTTACAGGTTTAATGCAAATCTCTACTC
This sequence comes from Phalangium opilio, assembly GCF_054372755.1. NCBI lineage: Eukaryota > Metazoa > Arthropoda > Arachnida > Opiliones > Phalangiidae > Phalangium > Phalangium opilio. The sequence continues at coordinate 1,150,414 of NW_028324148.1, read as the reverse complement.
GACCATACAAAGGTGGGTTACTTATTCAAAATTAATTTTCCTAGAGATAAGTCTATATTTACAGGGTTAATGCAAATATCCACTGGACCTTACAAAGGTGGGTTACTTAATCAAAATTAATTTTCCTAGAGATAAGTCTATATTTACAGGTTTAATGCAAATCTCTACTGGACCTTAAGAAGGTAGGTTACTTAATCAAAATTAATTTTCCTAGAGATAAGTTTATATTTACAGGTTTAATGCAAATCTCTACTGGACCTTACAAAGGTAGAATACTTAATCAGAATTAATTTTCCAAGAGATAAGTCTATATTTACAGGTTTAATGCAAATATCCACTGCACCTTATAAAGGTGGGTTACTTAATGAAAATTAATTTTCCTAGAGATAAGTCTATATTTACAGGTTTAATGCAAATCTCTACTTGACCATACAAAGGTGGGTTACTTATTCAAAATTAATTTTCCTAGAGATAAGTCTATATTTACAGGTTTAATGCAAATATCCACTGGGGTTACTTAATCAAAATTAATTTTCCTAGAGATAAGTATATATTTACAGGTTTAATGCAAATCTCTACTGGACCTTACAAAGGTAGGTTACTTAATCAAAATTAATTTTCCTAGAGATAAGTCTATATTTACAGGTTTAGTGCAAATATCCTCTGGACCTTACAAAGGCGGGTTACTTAATCAAAATTAATTTTCCTAGAGATAAGTACATATTTACAGGTTTAATGCAAATATCCGCTGGACCTTACAAAGGCGGGTTACTTAATCAAAATTAATTTTCCTAGAGATAAGTACATATTTACAGGTTTAATGCAAATCTCTACTGGACCTTACAAAGGTAGAATACTTAATCAAAATTAACTTTCCTAGAGATAAGTCTATATTTACAGGTTTAATGCAAATATCCACTGGACCTTACAAAGGTGGGTTACTTAATCAAAATTAATTTTCCTAGAGATAAGTCTATATTTACAGGTTTAATGCAAATCTGTACTGAACTTTACAAAGGTAGGTTACTTAATCAAAATTAATTTTCCTAGAGATAAGTCTATATTTACAGGTTTAATGCAAATCTCTACTGGACCTTACAAAGGTGGGTTACTTAATCAAAATTAATTTTTCTAGAGATAAGTCTATATTTACAGGGTTAATGCAAATATCCACTGGACCTTACAAAGGTGGGTTACTTAATCAAAATTAATTTTCCTAGAGATAAGTCTATATTTACAGGTTTAATGCAAATCTCTACTGGACCTTAAGAAGGTAGGTTACTTAATCAAAATTAATTTTCCTAGAGATAAGTATATATTTACAGGTTTAATGCAAATCTCTACTGGACCTTACAAAGGTAGAATACTTAATCAGAATTAATTTTCCTAGAGATAAGTCTATATTTACAGGTTTAATGCAAATATCCACTGCACCTTACAAAGGTGGGTTACTTAATGAAAATTAATTTTCCTAGAGATAAAACTATATTTACAGGTTTAATGCAAATCTCTACTTGACCATACAAAGGTGGGTTACTTATTCAAAATTAATTTTCCTAGAGATAAGTCTATATTTACAGGTTTAATGCAAATCTCTACTTGACCATGCAAAGGTGGGTTACTTATTCAAAATTAATTTTCCTAGAGATAAGTCTATATTTACAGGGTTAATGCAAATATCCACTGGACCTTACAAAGGTGGGTTACTTAATCAAAATTAATTTTCCTAGAGATAAGTCTATATTTACAGGTTTAATGCAAATCTCTACTGGACCTTAAGAAGGTAGGTTACTTAATCAAAATTAATTTTCCTAGAGATAAGTATATATTTACAGGTTTAATGCAAATCTCTACTGGACCTTACAAAGGTAGAATACTTAATCAGAATTAATTTTCCAAGAGATAAGTCTATATTTACAGGTTTAATGCAAATATCCACTGCACCTTACAAAGGTGGGTTACTTAATGAAAATTAATTTTCCTAGAGATAAGTCTATATTTACAGGTTTAATGCAAATCTCTACTTGACCATACAAAGGTGGGTTACTTATTCAAAATTAATTTTCCTAGAGATAAGTCTATATTTACAGGTTTAATGCAAATATCCACTGGGGTTACTTAATCAAAATTAATTTTCCTAGAGATAAGTATATATTTACAGGTTTAATGCAAATCTCTACTGGACCTTACAAAGGTAGGTTACTTAATCAAAATTAATTTTCCTAGAGATAAGTCTATATTTACAGGTTTAGTGCAAATATCCTCTGGACCTTACAAAGGCGGGTTACTTAATCAAAATTAATTTTCCTAGAGATAAGTACATATTTACAGGTTTAATGCAAATATCCGCTGGACCTTACAAAGGCGGGTTACTTAATCAAAATTAATTTTCCTAGAGATAAGTACATATTTACAGGTTTAATGCAAATCTCTACTGGACCTTACAAAGGTAGAATACTTAATCAAAATTAACTTTCCTAGAGATAAGTCTATATTTACAGGTTTAATGCAAATATCCACTGGACCTTACAAAGGTGGGTTACTTAATCAAAATTAATTTTCCTAGAGATAAGTCTATATTTACAGGTTTAATGCAAATCTGTACTGGACCTTACAAAGGTGGGTTACTTAATCAAAATTAATTTTTCTAGAGATAAGTCTATATTTACAGGGTTAATGCAAATATCCACTGGACCTTACAAAGGTGGGTTACTTAATCAAAATTAATTTTCCTAGAGATAAGTATATATTTACAGGTTTAATGCAAATCTCTACTGGACCTTACAAAGGTAGAATACTTAATCAGAATTAATTTTCCTAGAGATAAGTCTATATTTACAGGTTTAATGCAAATCTGTACTGGACCTTACAAAGGTGGGTTACTTAATCAAAATTAATTTTTCTAGAGATAAGTCTATATTTACAGGTTTAATGCAAATCTCTACTGGACCTTAAGAAGGTAGGTTACTTAATCAAAATTAATTTTCCTAGAGATAAGTATATATTTACAGGTTTAATGCAAATCTCTACTGGACCTTACAAAGGTAGAATACTTAATCAGAATTAATTTTCCTAGAGATAAGTCTATATTTACAGGTTTAATGCAAATATCCACTGCACCTTACAAAGGTGGGTTACTTAATGAAAATTAATTTTCCTAGAGATAAAACTATATTTACAGGTTTAATGCAAATCTCTACTTGACCATACAAAGGTGGGTTACTTATTCAAAATTAATTTTCCTAGAGATAAGTCTATATTTACAGGTTTAATGCAAATATCCACTGGGGTTACTTAATCAAAATTAATTTTCCTAAAGATAAGTATATATTTACAGGTTTAATGCAAATCTCTACTGGACCTTACAAAGGTAGGTTACTTAATCAAAATTAATTTTCCTAGAGATAAGTCTATATTTACAGGTTTAGTGCAAATATCCACTGGACCTTACAAAGGCGGGTTACTTAATCAAAATTAATTTTCCTAGAGATAAGTACATATTTACAGGTTTAATGCAAATCTCTACTGGACCTTACAAAGGTAGAATACTTAATCAAAATTAACTTTCCTAGAGATAAATCTATATTTACAGGTTTAATGCAAATATCCACTGGACCTTACAAAGGTGGGTTACTTAATCAAAATTAATTTTCCTAGAGATAAGTCTATATTTACAGGTTTAATGCAAATCTGTACTGAACTTTACAAAGGTAGGTTACTTAATCAAAATTAATTTTCCTAGAGATAAGTCTATATTTACAGGTTTAATGCAAATATCCACTGGACCTTACAAAGGTGGGTTACTTAATCAAAATTAATTTTCCTAGAGATAAGTCTATATTTACAGGTTTAATGCAAATCTGTACTGGACCTTACAAAGGTGGGTTACTTAATCAAAATTAATTTTTCTAGAGATAAGTCTATATTTACAGGGTTAATGCAAATATCCACTGGACCTTACAAAGGTGGGTTACTTAATCAAAATTAATTTTCCTAGAGATAAGTCTATATTTACAGGTTTAATGCAAATCTCTACTGGACCTTAAGAAGGTAGGTTACTTAATCAAAATTAATTTTCCTAGAGATAAGTATATATTTACAGGTTTAATGCAAATCTCTACTGGACCTTACAAAGGTAGAATACTTAATCAGAATTAATTTTCCTAGAGATAAGTCTATATTTACAGGTTTAATGCAAATATCCACTGCACCTTACAAAGGTGGGTTACTTAATGAAAATTAATTTTCCTAGAGATAAAACTATATTTACAGGTTTAATGCAAATCTCTACTTGACCATACAAAGGTGGGTTACTTATTCAAAATTAATTTTCCTAGAGATAAGTCTATATTTACAGGTTTAATGCAAATATCCACTGGGGTTACTTAATCAAAATTAATTTTCCTAAAGATAAGTATATATTTACAGGTTTAATGCAAATCTCTACTGGACCTTACAAAGGTAGGTTACTTAATCAAAATTAATTTTCCTAGAGATAAGTCTATATTTACAGGTTTAGTGCAAATATCCACTGGACCTTACAAAGGCGGGTTACTTAATCAAAATTAATTTTCCTAGAGATAAGTACATATTTACAGGTTTAATGCAAATCTCTACTGGACCTTACAAAGGTAGAATACTTAATCAAAATTAACTTTCCTAGAGATAAATCTATATTTACAGGTTTAATGCAAATATCCACTGGACCTTACAAAGGTGGGTTACTTAATCAAAATTAATTTTCCTAGAGATAAGTCTATATTTACAGGTTTAATGCAAATCTGTACTGAACTTTACAAAGGTAGGTTACTTAATCAAAATTAATTTTCCTAGAGATAAGTCTATATTTACAGGTTTAATGCAAATCTCTACTGGACCTTACAAAGGTGGGTTACTTAATCAAAATTAATTTTTCTAGAGATAAGTCTATATTTACAGGGTTAATGCAAATATCCACTGGAACTTACAAAGGTGGGTTACTTAATCAAAATTAATTTTCCTAGAGATAAGTACATATTTACAGGTTTAATGCAAATCTCTACTGGACCTTAAGAAGGTAGGTTACTTAATCAAAATTAATTTTCCTAGAGATAAGTATATATTTACAGGTTTAATGCAAATCTCTACTGGACCTTACAAAGGTAGAATACTTAATCAGAATTAATTTTCCTAGAGATAAGTCTATATTTACAGGTTTAATGCAAATATCCACTGCACCTTACAAAGGTGGGTTACTTAATGAAAATTAATTTTCCTAGAGATAAAACTATATTTACAGGTTTAATGCAAATCTCTACTTGACCATACAAAGGTGGGTTACTTATTCAAAATTAATTTTCCTAGAGATAAGTCTATATTTACAGGTTTAATGCAAATCTCTACTTGACCATGCAAAGGTGGGTTACTTATTCAAAATTAATTTTCCTAGAGATAAGTCTATATTTACAGGGTTAATGCAAATATCCACTGGACCTTACAAAGGTGGGTTACTTAATCAAAATTAATTTTCCTAGAGATAAGTCTATATTTACAGGTTTAATGCAAATCTCTACTGGACCTTAAGAAGGTAGGTTACTTAATCAAAATTAATTTTCCTAGAGATAAGTATATATTTACAGGTTTAATGCAAATCTCTACTGGACCTTACAAAGGTAGAATACTTAATCAGAATTAATTTTCCAAGAGATAAGTCTATATTTACAGGTTTAATGCAAATATCCACTGCACCTTACAAAGGTGGGTTACTTAATGAAAATTAATTTTCCTAGAGATAAGTCTATATTTACAGGTTTAATGCAAATCTCTACTTGACCATACAAAGGTGGGTTACTTATTCAAAATTAATTTTCCTAGAGATAAGTCTATATTTACAGGTTTAATGCAAATATCCACTGGGGTTACTTAATCAAAATTAATTTTCCTAGAGATAAGTATATATTTACAGGTTTAATGCAAATCTCTACTGGACCTTACAAAGGTAGGTTACTTAATCAAAATTAATTTTCCTAGAGATAAGTCTATATTTACAGGTTTAGTGCAAATATCCTCTGGACCTTACAAAGGCGGGTTACTTAATCAAAATTAATTTTCCTAGAGATAAGTACATATTTACAGGTTTAATGCAAATATCCGCTGGACCTTACAAAGGCGGGTTACTTAATCAAAATTAATTTTCCTAGAGATAAGTACATATTTACAGGTTTAATGCAAATCTCTACTGGACCTTACAAAGGTAGAATACTTAATCAAAATTAACTTTCCTAGAGATAAGTCTATATTTACAGGTTTAATGCAAATATCCACTGGACCTTACAAAGGTGGGTTACTTAATCAAAATTAATTTTCCTAGAGATAAGTCTATATTTACAGGTTTAATGCAAATCTGTACTGGACCTTACAAAGGTGGGTTACTTAATCAAAATTAATTTTTCTAGAGATAAGTCTATATTTACAGGGTTAATGCAAATATCCACTGGACCTTACAAAGGTGGGTTACTTAATCAAAATTAATTTTCCTAGAGATAAGTCTATATTTACAGGTTTAATGCAAATCTCTACTGGACCTTAAGAAGGTAGGTTACTTAATCAAAATTAATTTTCCTAGAGATAAGTATATATTTACAGGTTTAATGCAAATCTCTACTGGACCTTACAAAGGTAGAATACTTAATCAGAATTAATTTTCCTAGAGATAAGTCTATATTTACAGGTTTAATGCAAATATCCACTGCACCTTACAAAGGTGGGTTACTTAATGAAAATTAATTTTCCTAGAGATAAAACTATATTTACAGGTTTAATGCAAATCTCTACTTGACCATACAAAGGTGGGTTACTTATTCAAAATTAATTTTCCTAGAGATAAGTCTATATTTACAGGTTTAATGCAAATATCCACTGGGGTTACTTAATCAAAATTAATTTTCCTAAAGATAAGTATATATTTACAGGTTTAATGCAAATCTCTACTGGACCTTACAAAGGTAGGTTACTTAATCAAAATTAATTTTCCTAGAGATAAGTCTATATTTACAGGTTTAGTGCAAATATCCACTGGACCTTACAAAGGCGGGTTACTTAATCAAAATTAATTTTCCTAGAGATAAGTACATATTTACAGGTTTAATGCAAATCTCTACTGGACCTTACAAAGGTAGAATACTTAATCAAAATTAACTTTCCTAGAGATAAATCTATATTTACAGGTTTAATGCAAATATCCACTGGACCTTACAAAGGTGGGTTACTTAATCAAAATTAATTTTCCTAGAGATAAGTCTATATTTACAGGTTTAATGCAAATCTGTACTGAACTTTACAAAGGTAGGTTACTTAATCAAAATTAATTTTCCTAGAGATAAGTCTATATTTACAGGTTTAATGCAAATCTCTACTGGACCTTACAAAGGTGGGTTACTTAATCAAAATTAATTTTTCTAGAGATAAGTCTATATTTACAGGGTTAATGCAAATATCCACTGGAACTTACAAAGGTGGGTTACTTAATCAAAATTAATTTTCCTAGAGATAAGTCTATATTTACAGGTTTAATGCAAATCTCTACTGGACCTTAAGAAGGTAGGTTACTTAATCAAAATTAATTTTCCTAGAGATAAGTGTATATTTACAGGTTTAATGCAAATCTCTACTGGACCTTACAAAGGTAGAATACTTAATCAGAATTAATTTTCCTAGAGATAAGTCTATATTTACAGGTTTAGTGCAAATATCCTCTGGACCTTACAAAGGCGGGTTACTTAATCAAAATTAATTTTCCTAGAGATAAGTACATATTTACAGGTTTAATGCAAATATCCGCTGGACCTTACAAAGGCGGGTTACTTAATCAAAATTAATTTTCCTAGAGATAAGTACATATTTACAGGTTTAATGCAAATCTCTACTGGACCTTACAAAGGTAGAATACTTAATCAAAATTAACTTTCCTAGAGATAAGTCTATATTTACAGGTTTAATGCAAATATCCACTGGACCTTACAAAGGTGGGTTACTTAATCAAAATTAATTTTCCTAGAGATAAGTCTATATTTACAGGTTTAATGCAAATCTGTACTGAACTTTACAAAGGTAGGTTACTTAATCAAAATTAATTTTCCTAGAGATAAGTCTATATTTACAGGTTTAATGCAAATCTCTACTGGACCTTACAAAGGTGGGTTACTTAATCAAAATTAATTTTTCTAGAGATAAGTCTATATTTACAGGGTTAATGCAAATATCCACTGGACCTTACAAAGGTGGGTTACTTAATCAAAATTAATTTTCCTAGAGATAAGTCTATATTTACAGGTTTAATGCAAATCTCTACTGGACCTTAAGAAGGTAGGTTACTTAATCAAAATTAATTTTCCTAGAGATAAGTATATATTTACAGGTTTAATGCAAATCTCTACTGGACCTTACAAAGGTAGAATACTTAATCAGAATTAATTTTCCTAGAGATAAGTCTATATTTACAGGTTTAATGCAAATATCCACTGCACCTTACAAAGGTGGGTTACTTAATGAAAATTAATTTTCCTAGAGATAAAACTATATTTACAGGTTTAATGCAAATCTCTACTTGACCATACAAAGGTGGGTTACTTATTCAAAATTAATTTTCCTAGAGATAAGTCTATATTTACAGGTTTAATGCAAATCTCTACTTGACCATGCAAAGGTGGGTTACTTATTCAAAATTAATTTTCCTAGAGATAAGTCTATATTTACAGGGTTAATGCAAATATCCACTGGACCTTACAAAGGTGGGTTACTTAATCAAAATTAATTTTCCTAGAGATAAGTCTATATTTACAGGTTTAATGCAAATCTCTACTGGACCTTAAGAAGGTAGGTTACTTAATCAAAATTAATTTTCCTAGAGATAAGTATATATTTACAGGTTTAATGCAAATCTCTACTGGACCTTACAAAGGTAGAATACTTAATCAGAATTAATTTTCCAAGAGATAAGTCTATATTTACAGGTTTAATGCAAATATCCACTGCACCTTACAAAGGTGGGTTACTTAATGAAAATTAATCTTCCTAGAGATAAGTCTATATTTACAGGTTTAATGCAAATCTCTACTTGACCATACAAAGGTGGGTTACTTATTCAAAATTAATTTTCCTAGAGATAAGTCTATATTTACAGGTTTAATGCAAATATCCACTGGGGTTACTTAATCAAAATTAATTTTCCTAGAGATAAGTATATATTTACAGGTTTAATGCAAATCTCTACTGGACCTTACAAAGGTAGGTTACTTAATCAAAATTAATTTTCCTAGAGATAAGTCTATATTTACAGGTTTAGTGCAAATATCCTCTGGACCTTACAAAGGCGGGTTACTTAATCAAAATTAATTTTCCTAGAGATAAGTACATATTTACAGGTTTAATGCAAATATCCGCTGGACCTTACAAAGGCGGGTTACTTAATCAAAATTAATTTTCCTAGAGATAAGTACATATTTACAGGTTTAATGCAAATCTCTACTGGACCTTACAAAGGTAGAATACTTAATCAAAATTAACTTTCCTAGAGATAAGTCTATATTTACAGGTTTAATGCAAATATCCACTGGACCTTACAAAGGTGGGTTACTTAATCAAAATTAATTTTCCTAGAGATAAGTCTATATTTACAGGTTTAATGCAAATCTGTACTGAACTTTACAAAGGTAGGTTACTTAATCAAAATTAATTTTCCTAGAGATAAGTCTATATTTACAGGTTTAATGCAAATCTCTACTGGACCTTACAAAGGTGGGTTACTTAATCAAAATTAATTTTTCTAGAGATAAGTCTATATTTACAGGGTTAATGCAAATATCCACTGGACCTTACAAAGGTGGGTTACTTAATCAAAATTAATTTTCCTAGAGATAAGTCTATATTTACAGGTTTAATGCAAATCTCTACTGGACCTTAAGAAGGTAGGTTACTTAATCAAAATTAATTTTCCTAGAGATAAGTATATATTTACAGGTTTAATGCAAATCTCTACTGGACCTTACAAAGGTAGAATACTTAATCAGAATTAATTTTCCTAGAGATAAGTCTATATTTACAGGTTTAATGCAAATATCCACTGCACCTTACAAAGGTGGGTTACTTAATGAAAATTAATTTTCCTAGAGATAAAACTATATTTACAGGTTTAATGCAAATCTCTACTTGACCATACAAAGGTGGGTTACTTATTCAAAATTAATTTTCCTAGAGATAAGTCTATATTTACAGGTTTAATGCAAATATCCACTGGGGTTACTTAATCAAAATTAATTTTCCTAAAGATAAGTATATATTTACAGGTTTAATGCAAATCTCTACTGGACCTTACAAAGGTAGAATACTTAATCAAAATTAACTTTCCTAGAGATAAATCTATATTTACAGGTTTAATGCAAATATCCACTGGACCTTACAAAGGTGGGTTACTTAATCAAAATTAATTTTCCTAGAGATAAGTCTATATTTACAGGTTTAATGCAAATCTGTACTGAACTTTACAAAGGTAGGTTACTTAATCAAAATTAATTTTCCTAGAGATAAGTCTATATTTACAGGTTTAATGCAAATCTCTACTGGACCTTACAAAGGTGGGTTACTTAATCAAAATTAATTTTTCTAGAGATAAGTCTATATTTACAGGGTTAATGCAAATATCCACTGGAACTTACAAAGGTGGGTTACTTAATCAAAATTAATTTTCCTAGAGATAAGTCTATATTTACAGGTTTAATGCAAATCTCTACTGGACCTTAAGAAGGTAGGTTACTTAATCAAAATTAATTTTCCTAGAGATAAGTGTATATTTACAGGTTTAATGCAAATCTCTACTGGACCTTACAAAGGTAGAATACTTAATCAGAATTAATTTTCCTAGAGATAAGTCTATATTTACAGGTTTAATGCAAATCTCTACTTGACCATACAAAGGTGGGTTACTTATTCAAAATTAATTTTCCTAGAGATAAGTCTATATTTACAGGTTTAATGCAAATATCCACTGGGGTTACTTAATCAAAATTAATTTTCCTAGAGATAAGTATACATTTACAGGTTTAATGCAAATCTCTACTGGACCTTACAAAGGTAGGTTACTTAATCAAAATTAATTTTCCTAGAGATAAGTCTATATTTACAGGTTTAGTGCAAATATCCACTGGACCTTACAAAGGCGGGTTACTTAATCAAAATTAATTTTCCGAGAGATAAGTATATATTTACAGGTTTAATGCAAATCTCTACTGAACTTTACAAAGGTAGGTTACTTAATCAAAATTAATTTTCCTAGAGATAAGTCTATATTTACAGGTTTAATGCAAATCTCTACTGGACCTTACAAAGGTGGGTTACTTAATCAAAATTAATTTTTCTAGAGATAAGTCTATATTTACAGGTTTAATGCAAATATCCACTGGACCTTACAAAGGTGGGTTACTTAATCAAAATTAATTTTCCTAGAGATAAGTCTATATTTACAGGTTTAATGCAAATCTCTACTGGACCCTAAAAAGGTAGGTTACTTAATCAAAATTAATTTTCCTAGAGATAAGTATATATTTACAGGTTTAATGCAAATCTCTACTGGACCTTACAAAGGTAGAATACTTAATCAAAATTAATTTTCCTAGAGATAAGTCTATATTTTCAGGTTTAATGCAAATCTCTACTGGACTTTACAAAGGTAGGTTACTTAATCAAAATTAATTTTCCTATGGATAAGTCTATATTTACAGGTTTAATGCAAATCTCTACTGGACCTTACACAGGTGGGTTACTTAATCTAAATTAATTTTTCTAGAGATAAGTCTATATTTACAGGTTTAATGCAAATATCCACTGGACCTTAAAAAGGTGGGTTACTTAATCAAAATTAATTTTCCTAGAGATAAGTCCATATTTACAGGTTTAATGAAAATCTCTACTGGACCTTAAGAAGGTAGGTTACTTAATCAAAATTAATTTTCCTAGAGATAAGTATATATTTACAGGTTTAATGCAAATCTCTACTGGACCTTACAAAGGTAGAATACTTAATCAAAATTAACTTTCCTAGAGATAAGTCTATATTTACAGGTTTAATGCAAATATCCACTGGACCTTACAAAGGTGGGTTACTTAATCAAAATTAGTTTTCCTAGAGATAAGTCTATATTTACAGGTTTAATGCAAATCTGTACTGAACTTTACAAAGGTAGGTTACTTAATCAAAATTAATTTTCCTAGAGATAAGTCTATATTTACAGGTTTAATGCAAATCTCTACTGGACCTTACAAAGGTGGGTTACTTAATCAAAATTAATTTTTCTAGAGATAAGTCTATATTTACAGGTTTAATGCAAATATCCACTGGACCTTACAAAGGTGGGTTACTTAATCAAAATTAATTTTCCTAGAGATAAGTCTATATTTACAGGTTTAATGCAAATCTCTACTGGACCTTAAGAAGGTAGGTTACTGTTGTTGTTTGACGCAAGAACGACTCTGGGTTTAACTGGTTATTAACTCTTTATTAATTTAATTAAAACATTAATATTAATATCCGGGAACAATATACTGAACTGACAAACGTTATCGGAATGTTATCCGGTTATATAGTTAAGGCATCGCGATAAAAAAATAAAGATTACAAGAATGACCGCGATGCATAAAAAACACAAGTATAGAAAATATAATCTGGATATAGATAAAAAACAACCGGTATTATCTCTAATTTACAACAGTCCCTCTTAATATCGGTGGTTTCAATCTTCTATCCAGGGGGTGGTCATTTAATTATTTCCAGTCCAAGGGCTTTGACGCAGAGGAGATGCTTCGGACGGAACAGGCTCTTCGTACAGATGTCAGCTGGCATTTCCTCTGTTGGTAGATACCGCAAGGCTATATGTCCCTGGTCGTAGGTGTCTCGAATGAAGTGGTGCCGGATATCAATGTGCTTCGTTCTGGCATGGAAAACAGGATTCTGAACGAGTTTCTGGGCACCCTGGTTGTCGTTGTACAGCTCGATCGCCTGAACTGATACTCCAAGTTCGTTGAGAAGTCCTTTGAGATATATGGCTTCTTTGGTTGCGTCGGACATCGCCATATATTCTGCTTCTGTACTGGATAAGGCAACGGTTCGCTGTTTCCTTGCTTCCCAGGATACTGCAGCGCCGGCTAGTTTGAAGACATATCCAGTATATGACTTTCTATCTTTCGGGCAACCTCCATAGTCTGCGTCAACGAAACCCTGGATTGGCAATCCGGTCTTCCGATAAATCAACCCATGATGAAGAGTTCCCTTCAGGTATCTCAGAACTCTTTTCCCGGCAATCCAATGAGTTTCGTCATAACTTGTATTGAACTGGCTCAATGCGCTGACTGAATACGCCATATCCGGTCGTGATGACACTACCAGGTACATGAGAGAGCCGACCAGAGATTGATACGGAATACGACTGATCTCTTCGGCTACTGGGTGTTCTGGACTTTGCAACTTATTGTTGGCATCCATTGGAGTCGCTATTGCTTTGGAGTCTTGCATGTTGAAACGTTTCAGGACCGTTTCTGCATATTTCGCTTGGGAAATCCGGATGGTATTTTGTTTTAGATCTTGGTGAAATTCCATTCCGAGACAGTGATGGATTGGCCCCAGGTCCTTCATATCGAATTTTCTCCCAAGTTCAATCTTTACTTCAGTCATCCAATCCGGGTTGTTGCTTGCAAGGATCAGATCGTCGACATAGACTCCAATGATCATAATATCTTCCGCGACTCTTAAAACGTATAAGCAGGGGTCGCTCTTCAATGGTGTCATTCCAATTTCCGAAAGTCTTTGATGTAACTTCTTGTACCATTGGCGGCCCGATTGTTTTAAGCCGTAGAGGGATTTCTTGATACGACAGACTTTATGTCCCTCTTCTTCCAGGTCCCCGGTCCATTTCTTTGCTCTGGCAATGATCGACTTGTCCAACCGGGTTGACTTGACGATTTCTTCGAGGGATTCTGTTAATCCTTCCGGGACGACCATATATATTTCCTCCTCGAGTTCGCCATTAAGATAGGCCGTGACGACATCCATTTGGTGGACTTCCAAACCGATTTCCACAGCAAGGGCCATAAGCAGTCTTATCGAGCTGGATCTAATGACGGGTGCGAACGTCTCTTGGTAGTCGATCCCTGGTCTCTGGGCAAAACCTTTCGCTACGAGCCTGGCTTTCCTTTTCTCTACTTCTCCGCTGGGTAAGTACTTCGTTCGGAAGACTAAACGATTTCCAAGGACCTTCTGGTTTTCCGGACAGTCAACGATATCCCAGGTTTCGCACTTGATAAGCGAAACGAACTCTTCCGTTACTGCTTTCCTCCAATCGTTCGCGTACGGAGAAGCCAGGGCTTGCTTCATGGACAAAGGTTCTGATAAGATGGCTAGGCTTGCTGACTCATCGGACAGGGTTTCTTGCTCGTCAGTAGCCTCTTCAGTAGACTCTTCTGAGACGCTCGGAATCATGTTGAACGATTTCTTCGGTCGTCCGGGTACTCCAGTTCTTATTTTCTTCGGTCTTCCAGGACCTTTCTTCAGAACGAGGGTTTCTGAGGGTTCTTCGAAGACGTCCTCGTTTTCCTGGGCATTAGGTTCTTCCGGGGTTACATCTTTGAACTCCTTTTTGACTTCTTTGAATTCTTCTCTTCCTGGCGGTTTTACAGCGTGTGTAGTGGCCGGGATTTCGATTTCGCCTTTAGCTTTGCCTCCGTATTTCAGGTTTACTTCTGGAGTGACGAAATCATCATATCCGCCTTGTTTATTGAATTCTCCCAGGAACTTGACATTGCGACTTCGGTAGATTTGCTTCTCGGACGGAACCCATAGTCGATAGGCCTTCGAGACTTGAGAATAGCCGATGAAAACGCATTCTTTGCTCCTGGCTGCAAACTTCCCCTTCCTTTTATTTTCGTCCAACAGCAAAGCTTTGTCGCCGAAAATCTTCAAATGTTGCAGGGATGGCTTCTTTCCGGTCCATCTGGTAAATGGTACTTCTCCATTTATGCTCCGGGAAGGACAACGGTTTCGAATGTAGTTAGCCGTGGCCATCGCTTCTGCCCAGAATGATGGTGGAAGTTGCGCTTGTATCATCATACATCGGGCCATATCTAGGAGTGTTCTGTTCTTTCTTTCAGCAATGCCATTCTGTTCCGGGGTATATGGTACGGTGAGTCTTCTTTTTATCCCAGAGTCTTTCAGGAATCTGTCGAATTCATTGTTGCAGTATTCGGTTCCGTTATCGGACTGCAAGGTCTTGATTTTTCTCCCGGTTTCCACTTCAGCTCGTTGCTTGAATTCTTTGAAGGCTTTCAACACTTCGCTCTTGTGTTTTAAAAAGCTGACTTCACTCCACCGGGAATAATCATCAGTGAAAACGACGATGTACTTGGCTCCACTCATCGACGTTACTCTCATCGGGCCGCATACGTCAGAGTGTACTATTTCCAGGACATGCGAGGTTCGGCTATCGTCGGTTTTCGGGAACGGCTCCTTCGATTGCTTTCCTTTGATACAGATTTGGCAGATTCCCAGGCTCCCATCTTTTTCAATGTTGAGTCCCGTAGCCAAATTCTTCCGGGCCATTTCCTTCAAACTTCTCTCGTTCAAATGACCGAGTAGGAAATGCCAGTTCTCCAGGTTGCTTCTAGGCTTTATTTCCGATTGCACTGCTTGGACCGTTTCTTCAGCCTTTCTCAGGAAATAAAGGTCTCCAACTCTGTCAGCAACTGCAATCACTTCTCCGGTTGCCGTTTTAATCCAGGCCTGCGACTTCTTGAATGTGACCTCATGTCCTTTGTCTGTCATCTTGGCAATGGATAGGAGATTTGTTCTTAAATCCGGGACATGAAGGGCTCGTTCCAGGCGAAGAATTCGATTGTCGCTGCCATTCGTTGCGGGTACTTTTACTTCGCCAACACCTCGTATCTTCGTTGACTCTGCAGTTTCCAGGTTTAAAGATTTCGTGATCTCTTCGTAATCATTGAAGCTATCTCTGCTGGAAGTCATATGTGAGGTGGCTCCGCTGTCCAGGCACCAGGAATCTTGATAATCCTTCAGGTGCAATGCGAATTCATCCTCGGCCAAATTTTCTGCCAGTACATGATGGGCGTTTTCCTTCTTTCTGGTTTTTCTTTCTGAACCATTGTCTCTGTCGGGGCAATCGGCTACCTTGTGGCCGGGTTTCCTGCATCCATGACACTTGTACTTAAAGGTCGTGCTTCCTCGTCCACGTAAGCTTCTTCCTCTACCCCTTTCTGCAGTTTTCCGGGAAAAGTGGTTACTGCCCATCATCGCATTCTGCACGGGTTCGTCTTCCCTTGAGTTCTTGGCGTCCGATTCCTCCAGGATCTTTATTTTTAAGGCTTCCGGATCAGGTAACGTATCCCTGGACTCTATTGCGCACCGGAAGTTCTCGTACGATTCTGGTAGACTGTATAACAACATAATGGCCAGTAGGTCGTCGTTTACAGCTACTCCCATGTCAGCCAACTTGTCTACTGCGTCGAAGAATTCTCGGACGTGATCCCGGACATCTTCTCCCTCCTTCATTTTCTTGAGGGTCAGTTTCTTCAGCAGCGTGGCTTTCCGGGCAGGTCCACTGGACTGGTAGATGGATTCGAGCTTCTGCCATAGTTCCCGTGAGGTCGCGCAATTCTTTACTTGCTTCAACTCCGACGGACTGATCGACAAGATTAGGTCCGCTCTTGCCTTTCGATCATTACTGTCCCAGGTAGCGACCGCCTGGGCGTTGCCTTCCGTTCCCCGCACCGGAGTTGGCCTCGTTGAAGTTCCATCTACGTACTCCCAGAGGTCGTTCTTTTGAAGCAGGGCTTCCACTTGCATTTTCCGGGTATCATAATTATCCTTAGTTAACGTCTCGATTCGTCCCAGGTGATTTCCGGCCATTCTCCGTTTGACTCCGCACCTTAAAGGATAATCTTCCCGGCGTTGAACTTCTTATGACTTTTAAACCTCTGCGCAGTGGAAGCGTGCTGGGCCCATAACCTGTTGTTGTTTGACGCAAGAACGACTCTGGGTTTAACTGGTTATTAACTCTTTATTAATTTAATTAAAACATTAATATTAATATCCGGGAACAATATACTGAACTGACAAACGTTATCGGAATGTTATCCGGTTATATAGTTAAGGCATCGCGATAAAAAAATAAAGATTACAAGAATGACCGCGATGCATAAAAAACACAAGTATAGAAAATATAATCTGGATATAGATAAAAAACAACCGGTATTATCTCTAATTTACAACAGTTACTTAATCAAAATTAATTTTCCTAGAGATAAGTATATATTTACAGGTTTAATGCAAATCTCTACTGGACCTAACAAAGGTAGAATACTTAATCAGAATTAATTTTCCTAGAGATAAGTCTATATTTACAGGTTTAATGCAATTATCCACTGCACCTTACAAAGGTGGGTTACTTAATCAAAATTAATTTTCCTAGAGATAAGTCTATATTTACAGGTTTAATGCAAATCTCTACTTGACCATACAAAGGTGGGTTACTTATTCAAAATTAATTTTCCTAGAGATAAGTCTATATTTACAGGTTTAATGCAAATATCCACTGGGGTTACTTAATCAAAATTAATTTTCCTAGAGATAAGTACATATTTACAGGTTTAATGCAAATCTCTACTGGACCTTACAAAGGTAGGTTACTTAATCAAAATTAATTTTCCTAGAGATAAGTCTATATTTACAGGTTTAGTGCAAATATCCACTGGGGTTACTTAATCAAAATTAATTTTCCTAGAGATAAGTATATATTTACAGGTTTAATGCAAATCTCTACTGGACCTTACAAAGGTAGAATACTTAATCAAAATTAACTTTCCTAGAGATAAGTCTATATTTACAGGTTGAATGCAAATTTCCACTGGACCTTACAAAGGTGGGTTACTTAATCAAAATTAATTTTCCTAGAGATAAGTCTATATTTACAGGTTTAATGCAAATCTCTACTGGACCTTAAGAAGGTAGGTTACTTAATCAAAATTAATTTTCCTAGAGATAAGTATATATTTACAGGTTTAATGCAAATCTCTACTGGACCTTACAAAGGTAGAGTACTTAATCAAAATTAATTTTCCTAGAGATAAGTCTATATTTACAGGTTTAATGCAAATCTCTACTGGACCTTACAAAGGTGGGTTACTTAATCTAAATTAATTTTTCTAGAGATAAGTGTATATTTACAGGTTTAATGCAAATATCCACTGGACCTTACAAAGGTGGGTTACTTAATCAAAATTAATTTTCCTAGAGATAAGTCTATATTTACAGGTTTAATGCAAATCTGTACTGGACTTTACAAAGGTAGGTTACTTAATCAAAATTAATTTTCCTAGAGATAAGTCTATATTTACAGGTTTAATGCAAATCTCTACTGGACCTTACAAAGGTGGGTTACTTAATCAAAATTAATTTTTCAAGAGATAAGTCTATATTTACAGGGTTAATGCAAATATCCACTGGACCTTACAAAGGTGGGTTACTTAATCAAAATTAATTTTCCTAGAGATAAGTCTATATTTACAGGTTTAATGCAAATCTCTACTGGACCTTAAGAAGGTAGGTTACTTAATCAAAATTAATTTTCCTAGAGATAAGTATATATTTACAGGTTTAATGCAAATCTCTACTGGACCTAACAAAGGTAGAATACTTAATCAGAATTAATTTTCCTAGAGATAAGTCTATATTTACAGGTTTAATGCAATTATCCACTGCACCTTACAAAGGTGGGTTACTTAATCAAAATTAATTTTCCTAGAGATAAGTCTATATTTACAGGTTTAATGCAAATCTCTACTTGACCATACAAAGGTGGGTTACTTATTCAAAATTAATTTTCCTAGAGATAAGTCTATATTTACAGGTTTAATGCAAATATCCACTGGGGTTACTTAATCAAAATTAATTTTCCTAGAGATAAGTACATATTTACAGGTTTAATGCAAATCTCTACTGGACCTTACAAAGGTAGGTTACTTAATCAAAATTAATTTTCCTAGAGATAAGTCTATATTTACAGGTTTAGTGCAAATATCCACTGGGGTTACTTAATCAAAATTAATTTTCCTAGAGATAAGTATATATTTACAGGTTTAATGCAAATCTCTACTGGACCTTACAAAGGTAGAATACTTAATCAAAATTAACTTTCCTAGAGATAAGTCTATATTTACAGGTTGAATGCAAATTTCCACTGGACCTTACAAAGGTGGGTTACTTAATCAAAATTAATTTTCCTAGAGATAAGTCTATATTTACAGGTTTAATGCAAATCTCTACTGGACCTTAAGAAGGTAGGTTACTTAATCAAAATTAATTTTCCTAGAGATAAGTATATATTTACAGGTTTAATGCAAATCTCTACTGGACCTTACAAAGGTAGAGTACTTAATCAAAATTAATTTTCCTAGAGATAAGTCCATATTTACAGGTTTAATGCAAATCTGTACTGGACTTTACAAAGGTAGGTTACTTAATCAAAATTAATTTTCCTAGAGATAAGTCTATATTTTCAGGTTTAATGCAAATCTCTACTGGACCTTACAAAGGTGGGTTACTTAATCTAAATTAATTTTTCTAGAGATAAGTGTATATTTACAGGTTTAATGCAAATATCCACTGGACCTTACAAAGGTGGGTTACTTAATCAAAATTAATTTTCCTAGAGATAAGTCTATATTTACAGGTTTAATGCAAATCTGTACTGGACTTTACAAAGGTAGGTTACTTAATCAAAATTAATTTTCCTAGAGATAAGTCTATGTTTACAGGTTTAATGCAAATCTCTACTGGACCTTACAAAGGTGGGTTACTTAATCAAAATTAATTTTTCTAGAGATAAGTCTATATTTACAGGGTTAATGCAAATATCCACTGGACCTTAAAAAGGTGGGTTACTTAATCAAAATTAATTTTCCTAGAGATAAGTCTATATTTACAGGTTTAATGCAAATCTCTACTGGACCTTAAGAAGTTAGGTTACTTAATCAAAATTAATTTTCCTAGAGATAAGTATATATTTACAGGTTTAATGCAAATCTCTACTGGACCTTACAAAGGTAGAATACTTAATCAAAATTAATTTTCCTAGAGATAAGTCTATATTTACAGGTTTAATGCAAATCTCTACTTGACCATACAAAGGTGGGTTACTTATTCAAAATTAATTTTCCCAGAGATAAGTCTATATTTACAGGTTTAATGCAAATATCCACTGGGGTTACTTAATCAAAATTAATTTTCCTAGAGATAAGTATATATTTACAGGTTTAATGCAAATCTCTACTGGACCTTACAAAGGTAGGTTACTTAATCAAAATTAATTTTCCTAGAGATAAGTCTATATTTACAGGTTTAGTGCAAATATCCACTGGGGTTACTTAATCAAAATTAATTTTCCTAGAGATAAGTATATATTTACAGGTTTAATGCAAATCTCTACTGGACCTTACAAAGGTAGAATACTTAATCAAAATTAACTTTCCTAGAGATAAGTCTATATTTACAGGTTTAATGCAAATATCCACTGGACCTTACAAAGGTGGGTTACTTAATCAAAATTAATTTTCCTAGAGATAAGTCTATATTTACAGGTTTAATGCAAATCTCTACTGGACTTTAAGAAGGTAGGTTACTTAATCAAAATTAATTTTCCTAGAGATAAGTATATATTTACAGGTTTAATGCAAATCTCTACTGGACCTTACAAAGGTAGAATACTTAATCAAAATTAATTGCCTAGAGATAAGTCCATATTTACAGGTTTAATGCAAATCTCTACTGGACCTTACAAAGGTGGGTTACTTAATCTAAATTAATTTTTCTAGAGATAAGTCTATATTTACAGGTTTAATGCAAATCTCTACTGGACCTTACAAAGGTGGGTTACTTAATCTAAATTAATTTTTCTAGAGATAAGTCTATATTTACAGGTTTAATGCAAATATCCACTGGACCTTACAAAGGTGGGTTACTTAATCAAAATTAATTTTCCTAGAGATAAGTCTATATTTACAGGTTTAATGCAAATCTGTACTGGACTTTACAAAGGTAGGTTACTTAATCAAAATTAATTTTCCTAGAGATAAGTCTATATTTACAGGTTTAATGCAAATCTCTACTGGACCTTACAAAGGTGGGTTACTTAATCAAAATTAATTTTTCTAGAGATAAGTCTATATTTACAGGGTTAATGCAAATATCCACTGGACCTTACAAAGGTGATAACTTAATCAAAATTAATTTTCCTAGAGATAAGTCTATATTTACAGGTTTAATGCAAATCTCTACTGGACCTTAAGAAGGTAGGTTACTTAATCAAAGTTAATTTTCCTAGAGATAAGTATATATTTACAGGTTTAATGCAAATCTCTACTGGACCTTACAAAGGTAGAATACTTAATCAAAATTAATTTTCCTAGAGATAAGTCTATATTTACAGGTTTAATGCAAATCTGTACTGGACTTTACAAAGGTAGGTTACTTAATCAAAATTAATTTTCCTAGAGATAAGTCTATATTTACAGGTTTAATGCAAATCTCTAGTGGACCTTACAAAGGTGGGTTACTTAATCAAAATTAATTTTCCTAGAGATAAGTCTATATTTACAGGTTTAATGCAAATCTGTACTGGACTTTACAAAGGTAGGTTACTTAATAAAAATTAATTTTCCTAGAGATAAGTCTATATTTACAGGTTTAATGCAAATCTCTACTGGACCTTACAAAGGTGGGTTACTTAATCTAAATTAATTTTTCTAGAGATAAGTCTATATTTACAGGTTTAATGCAAATATCCACTGGACCTTACAAAGGTGGGTTACTTAATCAAAATTAATTTTCCTAGAGATAAGTCTATATTTACAGGTTTAATGCAAATCTGTACTGGACTTTACAAAGGTAGGTTACTTAATCAAAATTAATTTTCCTAGAGATAAGTCTATATTTACAGGTTTAATGCAAATCTCTACTGGACCTTACAAAGGTGGGTTACTTAATCAAAATTAATTTTCCTAGAGATAAGTCTATATTTACAGGTTTAATGCAAATATCCACTGCACCTTACAAAGGTGGGTTACTTAATGAAAATTAATTTTCCTAGAGATAAGTCTATATTTACAGGTTTAATGCAAATCTCTACTTGACCATACAAAGGTGGGTTACTTATTCAAAATTAATTTTCCTAGAGATAAGTCTATATTTACAGGTTTAATGCAAATATCCACTGGGGTTACTTAATCAAAATTAATTTTCCTAGAGATAAGTATATATTTACAGGTTTAATGCAAATCTCTACTGGACCTTACAAAGGTAGGTTACTTAATCAAAATTAATTTTCCTAGAGATAAGTCTATATTTACAGGTTTAATGCAAATATCCACTGGACCTTACAAAGGTGGGTTACTTAATCAAAATTAATTTTCCTAGAGATAAGTCTATATTTACAGGTTTAATGCAAATCTGTACTGAACTTTACAAAGGTAGGTTACTTAATCAAAATTAATTTTCCTAGAGATAAGTCTATATTTACAGGTTTAATGCAAATCTCTACTGGACCTTACAAAGGTGGGTTACTTAATCAAACTTAATTTTTCTAGAGATAAGTCTATATTTACAGGTTTAATGCAAATATCCACTGGACCTTACAAAGGTGGGTTACTTAATCAAAATTAATTTTCCTAGAGATAAGTCTATATTTACAGGTTTAATGCAAATATCCACTGCACCTTACAAAGGTGGGTTACTTAATGAAAATTAATTTTCCTAGAGATAAGTCTATATTTACAGGTTTAATGCAAATCTCTACTTGACCATACAAAGGTGGGTTACTTATTCAAAATTAATTTTCCTAGAGATAAGTCTATATTTACAGGTTTAATGCAAATATCCACTGGGGTTACTTAATCAAAATTAATTTTCCTAGAGATAAGTATATATTTACAGGTTTAATGCAAATCTCTACTGGACCTTACAAAGGTAGAATACTTAATCAAAATTAAATTTCCTAGAGATGAGTCTATATTTACAGGTTTAATGCAAATATCCACTGGACCTTACAAAGGTGGGTTACTTAATCAAAATTAATTTTCCTAGAGATAAGTCTATATTTACAGGTTTAATGCAAATCTGTACTGAACTTTACAAAGGTAGGTTACTTAATCAAAATTAATTTTCCTAGAGATAAGTCTATATTTACAGGTTTAATGCAAATCTCTACTGGACCTTACAAAGGTGGGTTACTTAATCAAACTTAATTTTTCTAGAGATAAGTCTATATTTACAGGTTTAATGCAAATATCCACTGAACCTTACAAAGGTGGGTTACTTAATCAAAATTAATTTTCCTAGAGATAAGTCTATATTTACAGGTTAAATGCAAATCTCTACTGGACCTTAAGAAGGTAGGTTACTTAATAAAAATTAATTTTCCTAGAGATAAGTATATATTTACAGGTTTAATGCAAATCTCTACTGGACCTTACAAAGGTAGAATACTTAATCAAAATTAATTTTCCTAGAGATAAGTCTATATTTACAGGTTTGATGCAAATCTGTACTGGACTTTACAAAGGTAGGTTACTTAATCAAAATTAATTTTCCTAGAGATAAGTCTATATTTACAGGTTTAATGCAAATCTCTACTGGACCTTACAAAGGTGGGTTACTTAATCAAAATTAATTTTCCTAGAGATAAGTCTATATTTACAGGTTTAATGCAAATCTGTACTGGACTTTACAAAGGTAGGTTACTTAATCAAAATTAATTTTCCTAGAGATAAGTCTATATTTACAGGTTTAATGCAAATCTCTACTGGACCTTACAAAGGTGGGTTACTTAATCTAAATTAATTTTTCTAGAGATAAGTCTATATTTACAGGTTTAATGCAAATATCCACTGGACCTTACAAAGGTGGGTTACTTAATCAAAATTAATTTTCCTAGAGATAAGTCTATATTTACAGGTTTAATGCAAATCTGTACTGGACTTTACAAAGGTAGGTTACTTAATCAAAATTAATTTTCCTAGAGATAAGTCTATATTTACAGGTTTTATGCAAATCTCTACTGGACCTTACAAAGGTGGGTTACTTAATCAAAATTAATTTTTCTAGAGATAAGTCTATATTTACAGGGTTAATGCAAATATCCACTGGACCTTACAAAGGTGGGTTACTTAATCAAAATTAATTTTCCTAGAAATAAGTCTATATTTACAGGTTTAATGCAAATCTCTACTGGACCTTAAGAAGGTAGGTTACTTAATCAAAATTAATTTTCCTAGAGATAAGTATATATTTACAGGTTTAATGCAAATCTCTACTGGACCTTACAAAGGTAGAATACTTAATCAGAATTAATTTTCCTAGAGATAAGTCTATATTTACAGGTTTAATGCAAATATCCACTGCACCTTACAAAGGTGGGTTACTTAATCAAAATTAATATTCCTAGAGATAAGTCTATATTTACAGGTTTAATGCAAATCTCTACTTGACCATACAAAGGTGGGTTACTTATTCAAAATTAATTTTCCTAGAGATAAGTCTATATTTACAGGTTTAATGCAAATATCCACTGGGGTTACTTTATCAAAATTAATTTTCCTAGAGATAAGTATATATTTACAGGTTTAATGCAAATCTCTACTGGACCTTACAAAGGTAGGTTACTTAATCAAAATTAATTTTCCTAGAGATAAGTCTATATTTACAGGTTTAGTGCAAATATCCACTGGACCTTACAAAGGCGGGTTACTTAATCAAAATTAATTTTCCTAGAGATAAGTATATATTTACAGGGTTAATGCAAATATCCACTGGACCTTACAAAGGTGGGTTACTTAATCAAAATTAATTTTCCTAGAAATAAGTCTATATTTACAGTTTTAATGCAAATCTCTACTGGACCTTAAGAAGGTAGGTTACTTAATAAAAATTAATTTTCCTAGAGATAAGTATATATTTACAGGTTTAATGCAAATCTCTACTGGACCATACAAAGGTAGAATACTTAATCAGAATTAATTTTCCTAGAGATAAGTCTATATTTACAGGTTTAATGCAAATATCCACTGCACCTTACAAAGGTGGGTTACTTAATCAAAATTAATTTTCCTAGAGATAAGTCTATATTTACAGGTTTAATGCAAATCTCTACTTGACCATACAAAGGTGGGTTACTTATTCAAAATTAATTTTCCTAGAGATAAGTCTATATTTACAGGTTTAATGCAAATCTCTACTGGACCTTAAGAAGGTAGGTTACTTAATCAAAATTAATTTTCCTAGAGATAAGTTTATATTTACAGGTTTTATGCAAATCTCTACTGGACCATACAAAGGTAGGTTACTTAATCAAAATTAATTTTCCTAGAGATAAGTCTATATTTACAGGTTTAGTGCAAATATCCACTGGACCTTACAAAGGCGGGTTACTTAATCAAAATTAATTTTCCTAGAGATAAGAAAATATTTACAGGTTTAATGCAAATCTCTACTGGACCTTACAAAGGTAGAATACTTAATCAAAGTTAACTTTCCTAGAGATAAGTCTATATTTACAGGTTTAATGCAAATATCCACTGGACCTTACAAAGGTGGGTTACTTAATCAAAATTAATTTTCCTAGAGATAAGTCTATATTTACAGGTTTAATGCAAATATCCACTGGGGTTACTTAATCAAAATTAATTTTCCTAGAGATAAGTATATATTTACAGGTTTAATGCAAATCTCTACTGGACCTTACAAAGGTAGAATACTTAATCAAAATTAAATTTCCTAGAGATGAGTCTATATTTACAGGTTTAATGCAAATATCCACTGGACCTTACAAAGGTGGGTTACTTAATCAAAATTAATTTTCCTAGAGATAAGTCTATATTTACAGGTTTAATGCAAATCTGTACTGAACTTTACAAAGGTAGGTTACTTAATCAAAATTAATTTTCCTAGAGATAAGTCTATATTTACAGGTTTAATGCAAATCTCTACTGGACCTTACAAAGGTGGGTTACTTAATCAAACTTAATTTTTCTAGAGATAAGTCTATATTTACAGGTTTAATGCAAATATCCACTGGACCTTACAAAGGTGGGTTACTTAATCAAAATTAATTTTCCTAGAGATAAGTCTATATTTACAGGTTAAATGCAAATCTCTACTGGACCTTAAGAAGGTAGGTTACTTAATAAAAATTAATTTTCCTAGAGATAAGTATATATTTACAGGTTTAATGCAAATCTCTACTGGACCTTACAAAGGTAGAATACTTAATCAAAATTAATTTTCCTAGAGATAAGTCTATATTTACAGGTTTGATGCAAATCTGTACTGGACTTTACAAAGGTAGGTTACTTAATCAAAATTAATTTTCCTAGAGATAAGTCTATATTTACAGGTTTAATGCAAATCTCTACTGGACCTTACAAAGGTGGGTTACTTAATCAAAATTAATTTTCCTAGAGATAAGTCTATATTTACAGGTTTAATGCAAATCTGTACTGGACTTTACAAAGGTAGGTTACTTAATCAAAATTAATTTTCCTAGAGATAAGTCTATATTTACAGGTTTAATGCAAATCTCTACTGGACCTTACAAAGGTGGGTTACTTAATCTAAATTAATTTTTCTAGAGATAAGTCTATATTTACAGGTTTAATGCAAATATCCACTGGACCTTACAAAGGTGGGTTACTTAATCAAAATTAATTTTCCTAGAGATAAGTCTATATTTACAGGTTTAATGCAAATCTGTACTGGACTTTACAAAGGTAGGTTACTTAATCAAAATTAATTTTCCTAGAGATAAGTCTATATTTACAGGTTTTATGCAAATCTCTACTGGACCTTACAAAGGTGGGTTACTTAATCAAAATTAATTTTTCTAGAGATAAGTCTATATTTACAGGGTTAATGCAAATATCCACTGGACCTTACAAAGGTGGGTTACTTAATCAAAATTAATTTTCCTAGAAATAAGTCTATATTTACAGGTTTAATGCAAATCTCTACTGGACCTTAAGAAGGTAGGTTACTTAATCAAAATTAATTTTCCTAGAGATAAGTATATATTTACAGGTTTAATGCAAATCTCTACTGGACCTTACAAAGGTAGAATACTTAATCAGAATTAATTTTCCTAGAGATAAGTCTATATTTACAGGTTTAATGCAAATATCCACTGCACCTTACAAAGGTGGGTTACTTAATCAAAATTAATATTCCTAGAGATAAGTCTATATTTACAGGTTTAATGCAAATCTCTACTTGACCATACAAAGGTGGGTTACTTATTCAAAATTAATTTTCCTAGAGATAAGTCTATATTTACAGGTTTAATGCAAATATCCACTGGGGTTACTTTATCAAAATTAATTTTCCTAGAGATAAGTATATATTTACAGGTTTAATGCAAATCTCTACTGGACCTTACAAAGGTAGGTTACTTAATCAAAATTAATTTTCCTAGAGATAAGTCTATATTTACAGGTTTAGTGCAAATATCCACTGGACCTTACAAAGGCGGGTTACTTAATCAAAATTAATTTTCCTAGAGATAAGTATATATTTACAGGGTTAATGCAAATATCCACTGGACCTTACAAAGGTGGGTTACTTAATCAAAATTAATTTTCCTAGAAATAAGTCTATATTTACAGTTTTAATGCAAATCTCTACTGGACCTTAAGAAGGTAGGTTACTTAATAAAAATTAATTTTCCTAGAGATAAGTATATATTTACAGGTTTAATGCAAATCTCTACTGGACCATACAAAGGTAGAATACTTAATCAGAATTAATTTTCCTAGAGATAAGTCTATATTTACAGGTTTAATGCAAATATCCACTGCACCTTACAAAGGTGGGTTACTTAATCAAAATTAATTTTCCTAGAGATAAGTCTATATTTACAGGTTTAATGCAAATCTCTACTTGACCATACAAAGGTGGGTTACTTATTCAAAATTAATTTTCCTAGAGATAAGTCTATATTTACAGGTTTAATGCAAATCTCTACTGGACCTTAAGAAGGTAGGTTACTTAATCAAAATTAATTTTCCTAGAGATAAGTTTATATTTACAGGTTTAATGCAAATCTCTACTGGACCATACAAAGGTAGGTTACTTAATCAAAATTAATTTTCCTAGAGATAAGTCTATATTTACAGGTTTAGTGCAAATATCCACTGGACCTTACAAAGGCGGGTTACTTAATCAAAATTAATTTTCCTAGAGATAAGAAAATATTTACAGGTTTAATGCAAATCTCTACTGGACCTTACAAAGGTAGAATACTTAATCAAAGTTAACTTTCCTAGAGATAAGTCTATATTTACAGGTTTAATGCAAATATCCACTGGACCTTACAAAGGTGGGTTACTTAATCAAAATTAATTTTCCTAGAGATAAGTCTATATTTACAGGTTTAATGCAAATATCCACTGGACCTTACAAAGGTGGGTTACTTAATCAAAATTAATTTTCCTAGAGATAAGTCTATATTTACAGGTTTAATGCAAATCTCTACTGGACCTTAAGAAGGTAGGTTACTTAATCAAAATTAATTTTCCTAGAGATAAGTTTATATTTACAGGTTTAATGCAAATCTCTACTGGACCATACAAAGGTAGAATACTTAATCAGAATTAATTTTCCTAGAGATAAGTCTATATTTACAGGTTTAATGCAAATATCCACTGCACCTTACAAAGGTGGGTTACTTAATCAAAATTAATTTTCCTAGAGATAAGTCTATATTTACAGGTTTAATGCAAATCTCTACTTGACCATACAAAGGTGGGTTACTTATTCAAAATTAATTTTCCTAGAGATAAGTCTATATTTACAGGTTTAATGCAAATATCCACTGGGGTTACTTAATCAAAATTAATTTTCCTAGAGATAAGTCTATATTTACAGGTTTAATGCAAATCTGTACTGGACTTTACAAAGGTAGGTTACTTAATCAAAATCAATTTTCCTAGAGATAAGTCTATATTTACAGGTTTAATGCAAATCTCTACTGGACCTTACAAAGGTGGGTTACTTAATCAAAATTAATTTTCCTAGAGATAAGTCTATATTTACAGGTTTAATGCAAATCTGTACTGGACTTTACAAAGGTAGGTTACTTAATCAAAATTAATTTTCCTAGAGATAAGTCTATATTTACAGGTTTAATGCAAATCTCTACTGGACCTTACAAAGGTGGGTTACTTAATCTAAATTAATTTTTCTAGAGATAAGTCTATATTTACAGGTTTAATGCAAATATCCACTGGACCTTACAAAGGTGGGTTACTTAATCAAAATTAATTTTCCTAGAGATAAGTCTATATTTACAGGTTTAATGCAAATCTGTACTGGACTTTACAAAGGTAGGTTGCTTAATCAAAATTAATTTTCCTAGAGATAAGTCTATATTTACAGGTTTAATGCAAATCTCTACTGGACCTTACAAAGGTGGGTTACTTAATCAAAATTAATTTTTCTAGAGATAAGTCTATATTTACAGGGTTAATGCAAATATCCACTGGACCTTACAAAGGTGGGTTACTTAATCAAAATTAATTTTCCTAGAGATAAGTCTATATTTACAGGTTTAATGCAAATCTCTACTGGACCTTAAGAAGGTAGGTTACTTAATCAAAATTAATTTTCCTAGAGATAAGTATATATTTACAGGTTTAATTCAAATCTCTACTGGACCTTACAAAGGTAGAATACTTAATCAAAATTAGTTTTCCTAGAGATAAGTCTATATTTACAGGTTTAATGCAAATCTGTACTGGACTTTACAAAGGTAGGTTACTTAATCAAAATCAATTTTCCTAGAGATAAGTCTATATTTACAGGTTTAATGCAAATCTCTACTGGACCTTACAAAGGTGGGTTACTTAATCAAAATTAATTTTCCTAGAGATAAGTCTATATTTACAGGTTTAATGCAAATCTGAACTGGACTTTACAAAGGTAGGTTACTTAATCAAAATTAATTTTCCTAGAGATAAGTCTATATTTACAGGTTTAATGCAAATCTCTACTGGACCTTACAAAGGTGGGTTACTTAATCTAAATTAATTTTTCTAGAGATAAGTCTATATTTACAGGTTTAATGCAAATATCCACTGGACCTTACAAAGGTGGGTTACTTAATCAAAATTAATTTTCCTAGAGATAAGTCTATATTTACAGGTTTAATGCAAATCTGTACTGGACTTTACAAAGGTAGGTTGCTTAATCAAAATTAATTTTCCTAGAGATAAGTCTATATTTACAGGTTTAATGCAAATCTCTACTGGACCTTACAAAGGTGGGTTACTTAATCAAAATTAATTTTTCTAGAGATAAGTCTATATTTACAGGGTTAATGCAAATATCCACTGGACCTTACAAAGGTGGGTTACTTAATCAAAATTAATTTTCCTAGAGATAAGTCTATATTTACAGGTTTAATGCAAATCTCTACTGGACCTTAAGAAGGTAGGTTACTTAATCAAAATTAATTTTCCTAGAGATAAGTATATATTTACAGGTTTAATTCAAATCTCTACTGGACCTTACAAAGGTAGAATACTTAATCAAAATTAGTTTTCCTAGAGATAAGTCTATATTTACAGGTTTAATGCAAATCTGTACTGGACTTTACAAAGGTAGGTTACTTAATCAAAATCAATTTTCCTAGAGATAAGTCTATATTTACAGGTTTAATGCAAATCTCTACTGGACCTTACAAAGGTGGGTTACTTAATCAAAATTAATTTTCCTAGAGATAAGTCTATATTTACAGGTTTAATGCAAATCTGTACTGGACTTTACAAAGGTAGGTTACTTAATCAAAATTAATTTTCCTAGAGATAAGTCTATATTTACAGGTTTAATGCAAATCTCTACTGGACCTTACAAAGGTGGGTTACTTAATCTAAATTAATTTTTCTAGAGATAAGTCTATATTTACAGGTTTAATGCAAATATCCACTGGACCTTACAAAGGTGGGTTACTTAATCAAAATTAATTTTCCTAGAGATAAGTCTATATTTACAGGTTTAATGCAAATCTGTACTGGACTTTACAAAGGTAGGTTGCTTAATCAAAATTAATTTTCCTAGAGATAAGTCTATATTTACAGGTTTAATGCAAATCTCTACTGGACCTTACAAAGGTGGGTTACTTAATCAAAATTAATTTTTCTAGAGATAAGTCTATATTTACAGGGTTAATGCAAATATCCACTGGACCTTACAAAGGTGGGTTACTTAATCAAAATTAATTTTCCTAGAGATAAGTCTATATTTACAGGTTTAATGCAAATCTCTACTGGACCTTAAGAAGGTAGGTTACTTAAT
Organism: Phalangium opilio; assembly: GCF_054372755.1. Lineage (NCBI taxonomy): Eukaryota > Metazoa > Arthropoda > Arachnida > Opiliones > Phalangiidae > Phalangium > Phalangium opilio. The sequence goes on along the minus strand of NW_028324148.1, from coordinate 1,118,988 downwards.
CAAAATTAATTTTCCTAGAGATAAGTATATATTTACAGGTTTAATGCAAATCTCTACTGGACCTTACAAAGGTAGAATACTTAATCAGAATTAATTTTCCTAGAGATAAGTCTATATTTACAGGTTTAATGCAAATATCCACTGCACCTTACAAAGGTGGGTTACTTAATGAAAATTAATTTTCCTAGAGATAAGTCTATATTTACAGGTTTAATGCAAATCTCTACTTGACCATACAAAGGTGGGTTACTTATTCAAAATTAATTTTCCTAGAGATAAGTCTATATTTACAGGTTTAATGCAAATATCCACTGGGGTTACTTAATCAAAATTAATTTTCCTAGAGATAAGTATATATTTACAGGTTTAATGCAAATCTCTACTGGACCTTACAAAGGTAGAATACTTAATCAAAATTAACTTTCCTAGAGATAAGTCTATATTTACAGGTTTAATGCAAATATCCACTGGACCTTACAAAGGTGGGTTACTTAATCAAAATTAATTTTCCTAGAGATAATTCTATATTTACAGGTTTAATGCAAATCTCTACTGGACCTTAAGAAGGTAGGTTACTTAATCAAAATTAATTTTCCTAGAGATAAGTATATATTTACAGGTTTAATTCAAATCTCTACTGGACCTTACAAAGGTAGAATACTTAATCAAAATTAGTTTTCCTAGAGATAAGTCTATATTTACAGGTTTAATGCAAATCTGTACTGGACTTTACAAAGGTAGGTTACTTAATCAAAATCAATTTTCCTAGAGATAAGTCTATATTTACAGGTTTAATGCAAATCTCTACTGGACCTTACAAAGGTGGGTTACTTAATCAAAATTAATTTTCCTAGAGATAAGTCTATATTTACAGGTTTAATGCAAATCTGTACTGGACTTTACAAAGGTAGGTTACTTAATCAAAATTAATTTTCCTAGAGATAAGTCTATATTTACAGGTTTAATGCAAATCTCTACTGGACCTTACAAAGGTGGGTTACTTAATCTAAATTAATTTTTCTAGAGATAAGTCTATATTTACAGGTTTAATGCAAATATCCACTGGACCTTACAAAGGTGGGTTACTTAATCAAAATTAATTTTCCTAGAGATAAGTCTATATTTACAGGTTTAATGCAAATCTGTACTGGACTTTACAAAGGTAGGTTGCTTAATCAAAATTAATTTTCCTAGAGATAAGTCTATATTTACAGGTTTAATGCAAATCTCTACTGGACCTTACAAAGGTGGGTTACTTAATCAAAATTAATTTTTCTAGAGATAAGTCTATATTTACAGGGTTAATGCAAATATCCACTGGACCTTACAAAGGTGGGTTACTTAATCAAAATTAATTTTCCTAGAGATAAGTCTATATTTACAGGTTTAATGCAAATCTCTACTGGACCTTAAGAAGGTAGGTTACTTAATCAAAATTAATTTTCCTAGAGATAAGTATATATTTACAGGTTTAATGCAAATCTCTACTGGACCTTACAAAGGTAGAATACTTAATCAGAATTAATTTTCCTAGAGATAAGTCTATATTTACAGGTTTAATGCAAATATCCACTGCACCTTACAAAGGTGGGTTACTTAATGAAAATTAATTTTCCTAGAGATAAGTCTATATTTACAGGTTTAATGCAAATCTCTACTTGACCATACAAAGGTGGGTTACTTATTCAAAATTAATTTTCCTAGAGATAAGTCTATATTTACAGGTTTAATGCAAATATCCACTGGGGTTACTTAATCAAAATTAATTTTCCTAGAGATAAGTATTTATTTACAGGTTTAATGCAAATCTCTACTGGACCTTACAAAGGTAGGTTACTTAATCAAAATTAATTTTCCTAGAGATAAGTCTATATTTACAGGTTTAGTGCAAATATCCACTGGACCTTACAAAGGCGGGTTACTTAATCAAAATTAATTTTCCTAGAGATAAGTATATATTTACAGGTTTAATGCAAATCTCTACTGGACCTTACAAAGGTAGAATACTTAATCAAAATTAATTTTCCTAGAGATAAGTCTATATTTACAGGTTTAATGCAAATCTGTACTGGACTTTACAAAGGTAGGTTACTTAATCAAAATTAATTTTCCTAGAGATAAGTCTATATTTACAGGTTTAATGCAAATCTCTACTGGACCTTACAAAGGTGGGTTACTTAATCTAAATTAATTTTTCTAGAGATAAGTCTATATTTACAGGTTTAATTCAAATCTCTACTGGACCTTACAAAGGTAGAATACTTAATCAAAATTAGTTTTCCTAGAGATAAGTCTATATTTACAGGTTTAATGCAAATCTGTACTGGATTTACAAAGGTAGGTTACTTAATCAAAATCAATTTTCCTAGAGATAAGTCTATATTTACAGGTTTAATGCAAATCTCTACTGGACCTTACAAAGGTGGGTTACTTAATCAAAATTAATTTTCCTAGAGATAAGTCTATATTTACAGGTTTAATGCAAATCTGTACTGGACTTTACAAAGGTAGGTTACTTAATTAAAATTAATTTTCCTAGAGATAAGTCTATATTTACAGGTTTAATGCAAATCTCTACTGGACCTTACAAAGGTGGGTTACTTAATCTAAATTAATTTTTCTAGAGATAAGTCTATATTTACAGGTTTAATGCAAATATCCACTGGACCTTACAAAGGTGGGTTACTTAATCAAAATTAATTTTCCTAGAGATAAGTCTATATTTACAGGTTTAATGCAAATCTGTACTGGACTTTACAAAGGTAGGTTGCTTAATCAAAATTAATTTTCCTAGAGATAAGTCTATATTTACAGGTTTAATGCAAATATCCACTGGGGTTACTTAATCAAAATTAATTTTCCTAGAGATAAGTATATATTTACAGGTTTAATGCAAATCTCTACTGGACCTTACAAAGGTAGGTTACTTAATCAAAATTTATTTTCCTAGAGATAAGTCTATATTTACAGGTTTAGTGCAAATATCCACTGGACCTTACAAAGGCGGGTTACTTAATCAAAATTAATTTTCCTAGAGATAAGTATAATATTTACAGGTTTAATGCAAATCTCTACTGGACCTTACAAAGGTAGAATACTTAATCAAAATTAACTTTCCTAGAGATAAGTCTATATTTACAGGTTTAATGCAAATATCCACTGGACCTTACAAAGGTGGGTTACTTAATCAAAATTAATTTTCCTAGAGATAATTCTATATTTACAGGTTTAATGCAAATCTCTACTGGACCTTAAGAAGGTAGGTTACTTAATCAAAATTAATTTTCCTAGAGATAAGTATATATTTACAGGTTTAATGCAAATCTGTACTGGACTTTACAAAGGTAGGTTGCTTAATCAAAATTAATTTTCCTAGAGATAAGTCTATATTTACAGGTTTAATGCAAATCTCTACTGGACCTTACAAAGGTGGGTTACTTAATCAAAATTAATTTTTCTAGAGATAAGTCTATATTTACAGGGTTAATGCAAATATCCACTGGACCTTACAAAGGTGGGTTACTTAATCAAAATTAATTTTCCTAGAGATAAGTCTATATTTACAGGTTTAATGCAAATCTCTACTGGACCTTAAGAAGGTAGGTTACTTAATCAAAATTAATTTTCCTAGAGATAAGTATATATTTACAGGTTTAATGCAAATCTCTACTGGACCTTACAAAGGTAGAATACTTAATCAGAATTAATTTTCCTAGAGATAAGTCTATATTTACAGGTTTAATGCAAATATCCACTGCACCTTACAAAGGTGGGTTACTTAATGAAAATTAATTTTCCTAGAGATAAGTCTATATTTACAGGTTTAATGCAAATCTCTACTTGACCATACAAAGGTGGGTTACTTATTCAAAATTAATTTTCCTAGAGATAAGTCTATATTTACAGGTTTAATGCAAATATCCACTGGGGTTACTTAATCAAAATTAATTTTCCTAGAGATAAGTATATATTTACAGGTTTAATGCAAATCTCTACTGGACCTTACAAAGGTAGGTTACTTAATCAAAATTTATTTTCCTAGAGATAAGTCTATATTTACAGGTTTAGTGCAAATATCCACTGGACCTTACAAAGGCGGGTTACTTAATCAAAATTAATTTTCCTAGAGATAAGTATAATATTTACAGGTTTAATGCAAATCTCTACTGGACCTTACAAAGGTAGAATACTTAATCAAAATTAACTTTCCTAGAGATAAGTCTATATTTACAGGTTTAATGCAAATATCCACTGGACCTTACAAAGGTGGGTTACTTAATCAAAATTAATTTTCCTAGAGATAATTCTATATTTACAGGTTTAATGCAAATCTCTACTGGACCTTAAGAAGGTAGGTTACTTAATCAAAATTAATTTTCCTAGAGAAAAGTATATATTTACAGGTTTAATGCAAATCTGTACTGGACTTTACAAAGGTGGGTTACTTAATCTAAATTAATTTTTCTAGAGATAAGTCTATATTTACAGGTTTAATGCAAATATCCACTGGACCTTACAAAGGTGGGTTACTTAATCAAAATTAATTTTCCTAGAGATAAGTCTATATTTACAGGTTTAATGCAAATCTGTACTGGACTTTACAAAGGTAGGTTGCTTAAACAAAATTAATTTTCCTAGAGATAAGTCTATATTTACAGGTTTAATGCAAATCTCTACTGGACCTTACAAAGGTGGGTTACTTAATCAAAATTAATTTTTCTAGAGATAAGTCTATATTTACAGGGTTAATGCAAATATCCACTGGACCTTACAAAGGTGGGTTACTTAATCAAAATTAATTTTCCTAGAGATAAGTCTATATTTACATGTTTAATGCAAATCTCTACTGGACCTTAAGAAGGTAGGTTACTTAATCAAAATTAATTTTCCTAGAGATAAGTCTATATTTACAGGTTTAATGCAAATCTCTACTTGACCATACAAAGGTGGGTTACTTATTCAAAATTAATTTTCCTAGAGATAAGTCTATATTTACAGGTTTAATGCAAATATCCACTGGGGTTACTTAATCAAAATTAATTTTCCTAGAGATAAGTATATATTTACAGGTTTAATGCAAATCTCTACTGGACCTTACAAAGGTAGGTTACTTAATCAAAATTTATTTTCCTAGAGATAAGTCTATATTTACAGGTTTAGTGCAAATATCCACTGGACCTTACAAAGGCGGGTTACTTAATCAAAATTAATTTTCCTAGAGATAAGTATAATATTTACAGGTTTAATGCAAATCTCTACTGGACCTTACAAAGGTAGAATACTTAATCAAAATTAACTTTCCTAGAGATAAGTCTATATTTACAGGTTTAATGCAAATATCCACTGGACCTTACAAAGGTGGGTTACTTAATCAAAATTAATTTTCCTAGAGATAATTCTATATTTACAGGTTTAATGCAAATCTCTACTGGACCTTAAGAAGGTAGGTTACTTAATCAAAATTAATTTTCCTAGAGATAAGTATATATTTACAGGTTTAATGCAAATCTGTACTGGACTTTACAAAGGTAGGTTACTTAATCAAAATTAATTTTCCTAGAGATAAGTCTATATTTACAGGTTTAATGCAAATCTCTACTGGACCTTACAAAGGTGGGTTACTTAATCTAAATTAATTTTTCTAGAGATAAGTCTATATTTACAGGTTTAATGCAAATATCCACTGGACCTTACAAAGGTGGGTTACTTAATCAAAATTAATTTTCCTAGAGATAAGTCTATATTTACAGGTTTAATGCAAATCTGTACTGGACTTTACAAAGGTAGGTTGCTTAATCAAAATTAATTTTCCTAGAGATAAGTCTATATTTACAGGTTTAATGCAAATCTCTACTGGACCTTACAAAGGTAGAATACTTAATCAAAATTAACTTTCCTAGAGATAAGTCTATATTTACAGGTTTAATGCAAATATCCACTGGACCTTACAAAGGTGGGTTACTTAATCAGAATTAATTTTCCTAGAGATAATTCTATATTTACAGGTTTAATGCAAATCTCTACTGGACCTTAAGAAGGTAGGTTACTTAATCAAAATTAATTTTCCTAGAGATAAGTCTATATTTACAGGTTTAATGCAAATCTGTACTGGACTTTACAAAGGTAGGTTGCTTAATCAAAATTAATTTTCCTAGAGATAAGTCTATATTTACAGGTTTAATGCAAATCTCTACTGGACCTTACAAAGGTAGAATACTTAATCAAAATTAACTTTCCTAGAGATAAGTCTATATTTACAGGTTTAATGCAAATATCCACTGGACCTTACAAAGGTGGGTTACTTAATCAAAATTAATTTTCCTAGAGATAATTCTATATTTACAGGTTTAATGCAAATCTCTACTGGACCTTAAGAAGGTAGGTTACTTAATCAAAATTAATTTTCCTAGAGATAAGTATATATTTACAGGTTTAATGCAAATCTGTACTGGACTTTACAAAGGTAGGTTACTTAATCAAAATTAATTTTCCTAGAGATAAGTCTATATTTACAGGTTTAATGCAAATCTCTACTGGACCTTACAAAGGTGGGTTACTTAATCTAAATTAATTTTTCTAGAGATAAGTCTATATTTACAGGTTTAATGCAAATATCCACTGGACCTTACAAAGGTGGGTTACTTAATCAAAATTAATTTTCCTAGAGATAAGTCTATATTTACAGGTTTAATGCAAATCTGTACTGGACTTTACAAAGGTAGGTTGCTTAATCAAAATTAATTTTCCTAGAGATAAGTCTATATTTACAGGTTTAATGCAAATCTCTACTGGACCTTACAAAGGTGGGTTACTTAATCAAAATTAATTTTTCTAGAGATAAGTCTATATTTACAGGGTTAATGCAAATATCCACTGGACCTTACAAAGGTGGGTTACTTAATCAAAATTAATTTTCCTAGAGATAAGTCTATATTTACAGGTTTAATGCAAATCTCTACTGGACCTTAAGAAGGTAGGTTACTTAATCAAAATTAATTTTCCTAGAGATAAGTATATATTTACAGGTTTAATGCAAATCTCTACTGGATCTTACAAAGGTAGAATACTTAATCAGAATTAATTTTCCTAGAGATAAGTCTATATTTACAGGTTTAATGCAAATATCCACTGCACCATACAAAGGTGGGTTACTTAATGACAATTAATTTTCCTAGAGATAAGTCTATATTTACAGGTTTAATGCAAATCTCTACTTGACCATACAAAGGTGGGTTACTTATTCAAAATTAATTTTCCTAGAGATAAGTCTATATTTACAGGTTTAATGCAAATATCCACTGGGGTTACTTAATAAAAATTAATTTTCCTAGAGATAAGTATATATTTACAGGTTTAATGCAAATCTCTACTGGACCTTACAAAGGTAGGTTACTTAATCAAAATTTATTTTCCTAGAGATAAGTCTATATTTACAGGTTTAGTGCAAATATCCACTGGACCTTACAAAGGCGGGTTACTTAATCAAAATTAATTTTCCTAGAGATAAGTATAATATTTACAGGTTTAATGCAAATCTCTACTGGACCTTACAAAGGTAGAATACTTAATCAAAATTAACTTTCCTAGAGATAAGTCTATATTTACAGGTTTAATGCAAATATCCACTGGACCTTACAAAGGTGGGTTACTTAATCAAAATTAATTTTCCTAGAGATAATTCTATATTTACAGGTTTAATGCAAATCTCTACTGGACCTTAAGAAGGTAGGTTACTTAATCAAAATTAATTTTCCTAGAGATAAGTATATATTTACAGGTTTAATTCAAATTTCTACTGGACCTTACAAAGGTAGAATACTTAATAAAAATTAGTTTTCCTAGAGATAAGTCTATATTTACAGGTTTAATGCAAATCTGTACTGGACTTTACAAAGGTAGGTTACTTAATCAAAATCAATTTTCCTAGAGATAAGTCTATATTTACAGGTTTAATGCAAATCTCTACTAGACCTTACAAAGGTGGGTTACATAATCAAAATTAATTTTCCTAGAGATAAGTCTATATTTACAGGTTTAATGCAAATCTGTACTGGACTTTACAAAGGTAGGTTACTTAATCAAAATTAATTTTCCTAGAGATAAGTCTATATTTACAGGTTTAATGCAAATCTCTACTGGACCTTACAAAGGTGGGTTACTTAATCTAAATTAATTTTTCTAGAGATAAGTCTATATTTACAGGTTTAATGCAAATATCCACTGGACCTTACAAAGGTGGGTTACTTAATGAAAATTAATTTTCCTAGAGATAAGTCTATATTTACAGGTTTAATGCAAATCTCTACTGGACCTTAAGAAGGTAGGTTACTTAATCAAAATTAATTTTCCTAGAGATAAGTATATATTTACAGGTTTAATGCAAATCTCTACTGGACCATACAAAGGTAGAATACTTAATCAGAATTAATTTTCCTAGAGATAAGTCTATATTTACAGGTTTAATGCAAATATCCACTGCACCTTACAAAGGTGGGTTACTTAATCAAAATTAATTTTCCTAGAGATAAGTATAATATTTACAGGTTTAATGCAAATCTCTACTGGACCTTACAAAGGTAGAATACTTAATCAAAATTAACTTTCCTAGAGATAAGTCTATATTTACAGGTTTAATGCAAATCTGTACTGGACTTTACAAAGGTAGGTTGCTTAATCAAAATTAATTTTCCTAGAGATAAGTCTATATTTACAGGTTTAATGCAAATATCCACTGGGGTTACTTAATCAAAATTAATTTTCCTAGAGATAAGTATATATTTACAGGTTTAATGCAAATCTCTACTGGACCTTACAAAGGTAGGTTACTTAATCAAAATTTATTTTCCTAGAGATAAGTCTATATTTACAGGTTTAGTGCAAATATCCACTGGACCTTACAAAGGCGGGTTACTTAATCAAAATTAATTTTCCTAGAGATAAGTATAATATTTACAGGTTTAATGCAAATCTCTACTGGACCTTACAAAGGTAGAATACTTAATCAAAATTAACTTTCCTAGAGATAAGTCTATATTTACAGGTTTAATGCAAATATCCACTGGACCTTACAAAGGTGGGTTACTTAATCAAAATTAATTTTCCTAGAGATAATTCTATATTTACAGGTTTAATGCAAATCTCTACTGGACCTTAAGAAGGTAGGTTACTTAATCAAAATTAATTTTCCTAGAGATAAGTATATATTTACAGGTTTAATGCAAATCTGTACTGGACTTTACAAAGGTAGGTTGCTTAATCAAAATTAATTTTCCTAGAGATAAGTCTATATTTACAGGTTTAATGCAAATCTCTACTGGACCTTACAAAGGTGGGTTACTTAATCAAAATTAATTTTTCTAGAGATAAGTCTATATTTACAGGGTTAATGCAAATATCCACTGGACCTTACAAAGGTGGGTTACTTAATCAAAATTAATTTTCCTAGAGATAAGTCTATATTTACAGGTTTAATGCAAATCTCTACTGGACCTTAAGAAGGTAGGTTACTTAATCAAAATTAATTTTCCTAGAGATAAGTATATATTTACAGGTTTAATGCAAATCTCTACTGGACCTTACAAAGGTAGAATACTTAATCAGAATTAATTTTCCTAGAGATAAGTCTATATTTACAGGTTTAATGCAAATATCCACTGCACCTTACAAAGGTGGGTTACTTAATGAAAATTAATTTTCCTAGAGATAAGTCTATATTTACAGGTTTAATGCAAATCTCTACTTGACCATACAAAGGTGGGTTACTTATTCAAAATTAATTTTCCTAGAGATAAGTCTATATTTACAGGTTTAATGCAAATATCCACTGGGGTTACTTAATCAAAATTAATTTTCCTAGAGATAAGTATATATTTACAGGTTTAATGCAAATCTCTACTGGACCTTACAAAGGTAGGTTACTTAATCAAAATTTATTTTCCTAGAGATAAGTCTATATTTACAGGTTTAGTGCAAATATCCACTGGACCTTACAAAGGCGGGTTACTTAATCAAAATTAATTTTCCTAGAGATAAGTATAATATTTACAGGTTTAATGCAAATCTCTACTGGACCTTACAAAGGTAGAATACTTAATCAAAATTAACTTTCCTAGAGATAAGTCTATATTTACAGGTTTAATGCAAATATCCACTGGACCTTACAAAGGTGGGTTACTTAATCAAAATTAATTTTCCTAGAGATAATTCTATATTTACAGGTTTAATGCAAATCTCTACTGGACCTTAAGAAGGTAGGTTACTTAATCAAAATTAATTTTCCTAGAGAAAAGTATATATTTACAGGTTTAATGCAAATCTGTACTGGACTTTACAAAGGTGGGTTACTTAATCTAAATTAATTTTTCTAGAGATAAGTCTATATTTACAGGTTTAATGCAAATATCCACTGGACCTTACAAAGGTGGGTTACTTAATCAAAATTAATTTTCCTAGAGATAAGTCTATATTTACAGGTTTAATGCAAATCTGTACTGGACTTTACAAAGGTAGGTTGCTTAAACAAAATTAATTTTCCTAGAGATAAGTCTATATTTACAGGTTTAATGCAAATCTCTACTGGACCTTACAAAGGTGGGTTACTTAATCAAAATTAATTTTTCTAGAGATAAGTCTATATTTACAGGGTTAATGCAAATATCCACTGGACCTTACAAAGGTGGGTTACTTAATCAAAATTAATTTTCCTAGAGATAAGTCTATATTTACATGTTTAATGCAAATCTCTACTGGACCTTAAGAAGGTAGGTTACTTAATCAAAATTAATTTTCCTAGAGATAAGTCTATATTTACAGGTTTAATGCAAATCTCTACTTGACCATACAAAGGTGGGTTACTTATTCAAAATTAATTTTCCTAGAGATAAGTCTATATTTACAGGTTTAATGCAAATATCCACTGGGGTTACTTAATCAAAATTAATTTTCCTAGAGATAAGTATATATTTACAGGTTTAATGCAAATCTCTACTGGACCTTACAAAGGTAGGTTACTTAATCAAAATTTATTTTCCTAGAGATAAGTCTATATTTACAGGTTTAGTGCAAATATCCACTGGACCTTACAAAGGCGGGTTACTTAATCAAAATTAATTTTCCTAGAGATAAGTATAATATTTACAGGTTTAATGCAAATCTCTACTGGACCTTACAAAGGTAGAATACTTAATCAAAATTAACTTTCCTAGAGATAAGTCTATATTTACAGGTTTAATGCAAATATCCACTGGACCTTACAAAGGTGGGTTACTTAATCAAAATTAATTTTCCTAGAGATAATTCTATATTTACAGGTTTAATGCAAATCTCTACTGGACCTTAAGAAGGTAGGTTACTTAATCAAAATTAATTTTCCTAGAGATAAGTATATATTTACAGGTTTAATGCAAATCTGTACTGGACTTTACAAAGGTAGGTTACTTAATCAAAATTAATTTTCCTAGAGATAAGTCTATATTTACAGGTTTAATGCAAATCTCTACTGGACCTTACAAAGGTGGGTTACTTAATCTAAATTAATTTTTCTAGAGATAAGTCTATATTTACAGGTTTAATGCAAATATCCACTGGACCTTACAAAGGTGGGTTACTTAATCAAAATTAATTTTCCTAGAGATAAGTCTATATTTACAGGTTTAATGCAAATCTGTACTGGACTTTACAAAGGTAGGTTGCTTAATCAAAATTAATTTTCCTAGAGATAAGTCTATATTTACAGGTTTAATGCAAATCTCTACTGGACCTTACAAAGGTAGAATACTTAATCAAAATTAACTTTCCTAGAGATAAGTCTATATTTACAGGTTTAATGCAAATATCCACTGGACCTTACAAAGGTGGGTTACTTAATCAGAATTAATTTTCCTAGAGATAATTCTATATTTACAGGTTTAATGCAAATCTCTACTGGACCTTAAGAAGGTAGGTTACTTAATCAAAATTAATTTTCCTAGAGATAAGTCTATATTTACAGGTTTAATGCAAATCTGTACTGGACTTTACAAAGGTAGGTTGCTTAATCAAAATTAATTTTCCTAGAGATAAGTCTATATTTACAGGTTTAATGCAAATCTCTACTGGACCTTACAAAGGTAGAATACTTAATCAAAATTAACTTTCCTAGAGATAAGTCTATATTTACAGGTTTAATGCAAATATCCACTGGACCTTACAAAGGTGGGTTACTTAATCAAAATTAATTTTCCTAGAGATAATTCTATATTTACAGGTTTAATGCAAATCTCTACTGGACCTTAAGAAGGTAGGTTACTTAATCAAAATTAATTTTCCTAGAGATAAGTATATATTTACAGGTTTAATTCAAATTTCTACTGGACCTTACAAAGGTAGAATACTTAATAAAAATTAGTTTTCCTAGAGATAAGTCTATATTTACAGGTTTAATGCAAATCTGTACTGGACTTTACAAAGGTAGGTTACTTAATCAAAATCAATTTTCCTAGAGATAAGTCTATATTTACAGGTTTAATGCAAATCTCTACTAGACCTTACAAAGGTGGGTTACATAATCAAAATTAATTTTCCTAGAGATAAGTCTATATTTACAGGTTTAATGCAAATCTGTACTGGACTTTACAAAGGTAGGTTACTTAATCAAAATTAATTTTCCTAGAGATAAGTCTATATTTACAGGTTTAATGCAAATCTCTACTGGACCTTACAAAGGTGGGTTACTTAATCTAAATTAATTTTTCTAGAGATAAGTCTATATTTACAGGTTTAATGCAAATATCCACTGGACCTTACAAAGGTGGGTTACTTAATGAAAATTAATTTTCCTAGAGATAAGTCTATATTTACAGGTTTAATGCAAATCTCTACTGGACCTTAAGAAGGTAGGTTACTTAATCAAAATTAATTTTCCTAGAGATAAGTATATATTTACAGGTTTAATGCAAATCTCTACTGGACCATACAAAGGTAGAATACTTAATCAGAATTAATTTTCCTAGAGATAAGTCTATATTTACAGGTTTAATGCAAATATCCACTGCACCTTACAAAGGTGGGTTACTTAATCAAAATTAATTTTCCTAGAGATAAGTCTATATTTACAGGTTTAATGCAAATCTCTACTTGACCATACAAAGGTGGGTTACTTATTCAAAATTAATTTTCCTAGAGATAAGTCTATATTTACAGGTTTAATGCAAATATCCACTGGGGTTACTTAATCAAAATTAATTTTCCTAGAGATAAGTATATATTTACAGGTTTAATGCAAATCTCTACTGGACCTTACAAAGGTAGGTTACTTAATCAAAATTAATTTTCCTAGAGATAAGTCTATATTTACAGGTTTAGTGCAAATATCCACTGGACCTTACAAAGGCGGGTTACTTAATCCAATATTAATTTTCCTAGAGATAAGTATATATTTACAGGTTTAATGCAAATCTCTACTGGACCTTACAAAGGTAGAATACTTAATCAAAATTAACTTTCCTAGAGATAAGTCTATATTTACAGGTTTAATGCAAATATCCACTGGACCTTACAAAGGTGGGTTACTTAATCAAAATTAATTTTCCTAGAGATAAGTCTATATTTACAGGTTTAATGCAAATCTGTACTGAACTTTACAAAGGTAGGTTACTTAATCAAAATTAATTTTCCTAGAGATAAGTCTATATTTACAGGTTTAATGCAAATCTCTACTGGACCTTACAAAGGTGGGTTACTTAATCAAAATTAATTTTTCTAGAGATAAGTCTATATTCACAGGTTTAATGCAAATATCCACTGGACCTTACAAAGGTGGGTTACTTAATCAAAATTAATTTTCCTAGAGATAATTCTATATTTACAGGTTTAATGCAAATCTCTACTGGACCTTAAGAAGGTAGGTTACTTAATCAAAATTAATTTTCCTAGAGATAAGTATATATTTACAGGTTTAATTCAAATCTCTACTGGACCTTACAAAGGTAGAATACTTAATCAAAATTAGTTTTCCTAGAGATAAGTCTATATTTACAGGTTTAATGCAAATCTGTACTGGACTTTACAAAGGTAGGTTACTTAATCAAAATCAATTTTCCTAGAGATAAGTCTATATTTACAGGTTTAATGCAAATCTCTACTGGACCTTACAAAGGTGGGTTACTTAATCAAAATTAATTTTCCTAGAGATAAGTCTATATTTACAGGTTTAATGCAAATCTGTACTGGACTTTACAAAGGTAGGTTACTTAATCAAAATTAATTTTCCTAGAGATAAGTCTATATTTACAGGTTTAATGCAAATCTCTACTGGACCTTACAAAGGTGGGTTACTTAATCTAAATTAATTTTTCTAGAGATAAGTCTATATTTACAGGTTTAATGCAAATATCCACTGGACCTTACAAAGGTGGGTTACTTAATCAAAATTAATTTTTCTAGAGATAAGTCTATATTTACAGGTTTAATGCAAATATCCACTGGACCTTACAAAGGTGGGTTACTTAATCAAAATTAATTTTCCTAGAGATAAGTCTATATTTACAGGTTTAATGCAAATCTGTACTGGACTTTACAAAGGTAGGTTACTTAATCAAAATTAATTTTCCTAGAGATAAGTCTATATTTACAGGTTTAATTCAAATCTCTACTGGACCTTACAAAGGTGGGTTACTTAATCAAAATTAATTTTCCTAGAGATAAGTCTATATTTACAGGTTTAATGCAAATTTGAACTGGACTTTACAAAGGTAGGTTACTTAATCAAAATTAATTTTCCTAGAGATAAGTATATATTTACAGGTTTAATGCAAATCTCTACTGGACCTTACAAAGGTAGAATACTTAATCAGAATTAATTTTCCTAGAGATAAGTCTATATTTACAGGTTTAATGCAAATCTCTACTGGACCTTACAAAGGTAGAATACTTAATCAAAATTAACTTTCCTAGAGATAAGTCTATATTTACAGGTTTAATGCAAATATCCACTGGGGTTACTTAATCAAAATTAATTTTCCTAGAGATAAGTATATATTTACAGGTTTAATGCAAATCTCTACTGGACCTTACAAAGGTAGGTTACTTAATCAAAATTAATTTTCCTAGAGATAAGTCTATATTTACAGGTTTAGTGCAAATATCCACTGGACCTTACAAAGGCGGGTTACTTAATCAAAATTAATTTTCCTAGAGATAAGTATAATATTTACAGGTTTAATGCAAATCTCTACTGGACCTTACAAAGGTAGAATACTTAATCAAAATTAACTTTCCTAGAGGTAAGTCTATATTTACAGGTTTAATGCAAATATCCACTGGACCTTACAAAGGTGGGTTACTTAATCAAAATTAATTTTCCTAGAGATAAGTCTATATTAACAGGTTTAATGCAAATCTGTACTGAACTTTACAAAGGTAGGTTACTTAATCAAAATTAGTTTTCCTAGAGATAAGTCTATATTTACAGGTTTAATGCAAATCTCTACTGGACCTTACAAAGGTGGGTTACTTAATCAAAATAAATTTTTCTAGAGATAAGTCTATATTTACAGGTTTAATGCAAATATCCACTGGACCTTACAAAGGTGGGTTACTTAATCAAAATTAATTTTCCTAGAGATAAGTCTATATTTACAGGTTAAATGCAAATCTCTACTGGACCTTAAGAAGGTAGGTTACTTAATCAAAATTAATTTTCCTAGAGATAAGTATATATTTACAGGTTTAATGCAAATCTCTACTGGACCTTACAAAGGTAGAATACTTAATCAAAATTAATTTTCCTAGAGATAAGTCTATATTTACAGGTTTAATGCAAATCTGTACTGGACTTTACAAAGGTAGGTTACTTAATCAAAATTAATTTTCCTAGAGATAAGTCTATATTTACAGGTTTAATGCAAATCTCTACTGGACCTTACAAAGGTGGGTTACTTAATCAAAATTAATTTTCCTAGAGATAAGTCTATATTTATAGGTTTAATTCAAATCTGTACTGGACTTTACAAAGGTAGGTTACTTAATCAAAATTAATTTTCCTAGAGATAAGTCTATATTTACAGGTTTAATGCAAATCTCTACTGAACCTTACAAAGGTGGGTTACTTAATCTAAATTAATTTTTCTAGAGATAAGTCTATATTTACAGGTTTAATGCAAATATCCGCTGGACCTTACAAAGGTGGGTTACTTAATCAAAATTAATTTTTCTAGAGATAAGTCTATATTTACAGGGTTAATGCAAATATCCACTGGACCTTACAAAGGTGGGTTACTTAATCAAAATTAATTTTCCTAGAGATAAGTCTATATTTACAGGTTTAATGCAAATCTATACTGGACCTTACAAAGGTAGAATACTTAATCAGAATTAATTTTCCTAGAGATAAGTCTATATTTACAGGTTTAATGCAAATATCCACTGCACCTTACAAAGGTGGGTTACTAAATGAAAATTAATTTTCCTTGAGATAAGTCTATATTTACAGGTTTAATGCAAATCTCTACTTGACCATACAAAGGTGGGTTACTTATTCAAAATTAATTTTCCTAGAGATAAGTCTATATTTACAGGTTTAATGCAAATATCCACTGGGGTTACTTAATCAAAATTAATTTTCCTAGAGATAAGTATATATTTACTGGTTTAATGCAAATCTCTACTGGACCTTACAAAGGTAGGTTACTTAATCAAAATTAATTTTCCTAGAGATAAGTCTATATTTACAGGTTTAATGCAAATATCCACTGCACCTTACAAAGGTGGGTTACTTAATCAAAATTAATTTTCCTAGAGATAAGTCTATATTTACAGGTTTAATGCAAATCTCTACTTGACCATACAAAGGTGGGTTACTTATTCAAAATTAATTTTCCTAGAGATAAGTCTATATTTACAGGTTTAATGCAAATATCCACTGGGGTTACTTAATCAAAATTAATTTTCCTAGAGATAAGTATATATTTACAGGTTTAATGCAAATCTCTACTGGACCTTACAAAGGTAGGTTACTTAATCAAAATTAATTTTCCTAGAGATAAGTCTATATTTACAGGTTTAGTGCAAATATCCACTGGACCTTACAAAGGCGGGTTACTTAATCCAATATTAATTTTCCTAGAGATAAGTATATATTTACAGGTTTAATGCAAATCTCTACTGGACCTTACAAAGGTAGAATACTTAATCAAAATTAACTTTCCTAGAGATAAGTCTATATTTACAGGTTTAATGCAAATATCCACTGGACCTTACAAAGGTGGGTTACTTAATCAAAATTAATTTTCCTAGAGATAAGTCTATATTTACAGGTTTAATGCAAATCTGTACTGAACTTTACAAAGGTAGGTTACTTAATCAAAATTAATTTTCCTAGAGATAAGTCTATATTTACAGGTTTAATGCAAATCTCTACTGGACCTTACAAAGGTGGGTTACTTAATCAAAATTAATTTTTCTAGAGATAAGTCTATATTCACAGGTTTAATGCAAATATCCACTGGACCTTACAAAGGTGGGTTACTTAATCAAAATTAATTTTCCTAGAGATAATTCTATATTTACAGGTTTAATGCAAATCTCTACTGGACCTTAAGAAGGTAGGTTACTTAATCAAAATTAATTTTCCTAGAGATAAGTATATATTTACAGGTTTAATTCAAATCTCTACTGGACCTTACAAAGGTAGAATACTTAATCAAAATTAGTTTTCCTAGAGATAAGTCTATATTTACAGGTTTAATGCAAATCTGTACTGGACTTTACAAAGGTAGGTTACTTAATCAAAATCAATTTTCCTAGAGATAAGTCTATATTTACAGGTTTAATGCAAATCTCTACTGGACCTTACAAAGGTGGGTTACTTAATCAAAATTAATTTTCCTAGAGATAAGTCTATATTTACAGGTTTAATGCAAATCTGTACTGGACTTTACAAAGGTAGGTTACTTAATCAAAATTAATTTTCCTAGAGATAAGTCTATATTTACAGGTTTAATGCAAATCTCTACTGGACCTTACAAAGGTGGGTTACTTAATCTAAATTAATTTTTCTAGAGATAAGTCTATATTTACAGGTTTAATGCAAATATCCACTGGACCTTACAAAGGTGGGTTACTTAATCAAAATTAATTTTTCTAGAGATAAGTCTATATTTACAGGTTTAATGCAAATATCCACTGGACCTTACAAAGGTGGGTTACTTAATCAAAATTAATTTTCCTAGAGATAAGTCTATATTTACAGGTTTAATGCAAATCTGTACTGGACTTTACAAAGGTAGGTTACTTAATCAAAATTAATTTTCCTAGAGATAAGTCTATATTTACAGGTTTAATTCAAATCTCTACTGGACCTTACAAAGGTGGGTTACTTAATCAAAATTAATTTTCCTAGAGATAAGTCTATATTTACAGGTTTAATGCAAATTTGAACTGGACTTTACAAAGGTAGGTTACTTAATCAAAATTAATTTTCCTAGAGATAAGTATATATTTACAGGTTTAATGCAAATCTCTACTGGACCTTACAAAGGTAGAATACTTAATCAGAATTAATTTTCCTAGAGATAAGTCTATATTTACAGGTTTAATGCAAATCTCTACTGGACCTTACAAAGGTAGAATACTTAATCAAAATTAACTTTCCTAGAGATAAGTCTATATTTACAGGTTTAATGCAAATATCCACTGGGGTTACTTAATCAAAATTAATTTTCCTAGAGATAAGTATATATTTACAGGTTTAATGCAAATCTCTACTGGACCTTACAAAGGTAGGTTACTTAATCAAAATTAATTTTCCTAGAGATAAGTCTATATTTACAGGTTTAGTGCAAATATCCACTGGACCTTACAAAGGCGGGTTACTTAATCAAAATTAATTTTCCTAGAGATAAGTATAATATTTACAGGTTTAATGCAAATCTCTACTGGACCTTACAAAGGTAGAATACTTAATCAAAATTAACTTTCCTAGAGGTAAGTCTATATTTACAGGTTTAATGCAAATATCCACTGGACCTTACAAAGGTGGGTTACTTAATCAAAATTAATTTTCCTAGAGATAAGTCTATATTAACAGGTTTAATGCAAATCTGTACTGAACTTTACAAAGGTAGGTTACTTAATCAAAATTAGTTTTCCTAGAGATAAGTCTATATTTACAGGTTTAATGCAAATCTCTACTGGACCTTACAAAGGTGGGTTACTTAATCAATATAAATTTTTCTAGAGATAAGTCTATATTTACAGGTTTAATGCAAATATCCACTGGACCTTACAAAGGTGGGTTACTTAATCAAAATTAATTTTCCTAGAGATAAGTCTATATTTACAGGTTAAATGCAAATCTCTACTGGACCTTAAGAAGGTAGGTTACTTAATCAAAATTAATTTTCCTAGAGATAAGTATATATTTACAGGTTTAATGCAAATCTCTACTGGACCTTACAAAGGTAGAATACTTAATCAAAATTAATTTTCCTAGAGATAAGTCTATATTTACAGGTTTAATGCAAATCTGTACTGGACTTTACAAAGGTAGGTTACTTAATCAAAATTAATTTTCCTAGAGATAAGTCTATATTTACAGGTTTAATGCAAATCTCTACTGGACCTTACAAAGGTGGGTTACTTAATCAAAATTAATTTTCCTAGAGATAAGTCTATATTTATAGGTTTAATTCAAATCTGTACTGGACTTTACAAAGGTAGGTTACTTAATCAAAATTAATTTTCCTAGAGATAAGTCTATATTTACAGGTTTAATGCAAATCTCTACTGAACCTTACAAAGGTGGGTTACTTAATCTAAATTAATTTTTCTAGAGATAAGTCTATATTTACAGGTTTAATGCAAATATCCGCTGGACCTTACAAAGGTGGGTTACTTAATCAAAATTAATTTTTCTAGAGATAAGTCTATATTTACAGGGTTAATGCAAATATCCACTGGACCTTACAAAGGTGGGTTACTTAATCAAAATTAATTTTCCTAGAGATAAGTCTATATTTACAGGTTTAATGCAAATCTATACTGGACCTTACAAAGGTAGAATACTTAATCAGAATTAATTTTCCTAGAGATAAGTCTATATTTACAGGTTTAATGCAAATATCCACTGCACCTTACAAAGGTGGGTTACTAAATGAAAATTAATTTTCCTTGAGATAAGTCTATATTTACAGGTTTAATGCAAATCTCTACTTGACCATACAAAGGTGGGTTACTTATTCAAAATTAATTTTCCTAGAGATAAGTCTATATTTACAGGTTTAATGCAAATATCCACTGGGGTTACTTAATCAAAATTAATTTTCCTAGAGATAAGTATATATTTACTGGTTTAATGCAAATCTCTACTGGACCTTACAAAGGTAGGTTACTTAATCAAAATTAATTTTCCTAGAGATAAGTCTATATTTACAGGTTTAGTGCAAATATCCACTGGGGTTACTTAATCAAAATTAATTTTCCTAGAGATAAGTATATATTTACAGGTTTAATGCAAATCTCTACTGGACCTTACAAAGGTAGAATACTTAATCAAAATTAACTTTCCTAGAGATAAGTCTATATTTACAGGTTTAATGCAAATATCCACTGGACCTTTCAAAGGTGGGTTACTTAATCAAAATTAATTTTCCTAGAGATAAGTCTATATTTACAGGTTTAATGCCAATCTGTACTGAACTTTACAAAGGTAGGTTACTTAATCAAAATTAATTTTCCTAGAGATAAGTCTATATTTACAGGTTTAATGCAAATCTCTACTGGACCTTAAGAAGGTAGGTTACTTAATCAAAATTAATTTTCCTAGAGATAAGTCTATATTTACAGGTTTAATGCAAATCTCTACTGGACCTTACAAAGGTGGGTTACTTAATCAAAATTAATTTTCCTAGAGATAAGTCTATATTTATAGGTTTAATGCAAATCTCTACTGGACCTTACAAAGGTGGGTTACTTAATCAAAATTAATTTTCCTAGAGATAAGTCTATATTTACAGGTTTAATGCAAATCTGTACTGGACTTTACAAAGGTAGGTTACTTAATCAAAATTAATTTTCCTAGAGATAAGTCTATATTTACAGGTTTAATGCAAATCTCTACTGGACCTTACAAAGGTAGAATACTTAATCAAAATTAATTTTCCTAGAGATAAGTCTATATTTACAGGTTTAATGCAAATATCCACTGGACCTTACAAAGGTGGGTTACTTAATCAAAATTAATTTTCCTAGAGATAAGTCTATATTTACAGGTTTAATGCAAATCTGTACTGGACTTTACAAAGGTAGGTTACTTAATCAAAATTAATTTTCCTAGAGATAAGTCTATATTTACAGGTTTAATGCAAATCTCTACTGGACCTTACAAAGGCGGGTTACTTAATCAAAATTAATTTTCCTAGAGATAAGTATATATTTACAGGTATAATGCAAATCTCTACTGGACCTTACAAAGGTAGAATACTTAATCAAAATTAACTTTCCTAGAGATAAGTCTATATTTACAGGTTTAATGCAAATATCCACTGGACCTTTCAAAGGTGGGTTACTTAATCAAAATTAATTTTCCTAGAGATAAGTCTATATTTACAGGTTTAATGCCAATCTGTACTGAACTTTACAAAGGTAGGTTACTTAATCAAAATTAATTTTCCTAGAGATAAGTCTATATTTACAGGTTTAATGCAAATCTCTACTGGACCTTAAGAAGGTAGGTTACTTAATCAAAATTAATTTTCCTAGAGATAAGTATATATTTACAGGTTTAATGCAAATCTCTACTGGACCTTACAAAGGTAGAATACTTAATCAAAATTAATTTTCCTAGAGATAAGTCTATATTTTCAGGTTTAATGCAAATCTGTACTGGACTTTACAAAGGTAGGTTACTTAATCAAAATTAATTTTCCTAGAGATAAGTCTATATTTACAGGTTTAATGCAAATCTCTACTGGACCTTACAAAGGTGGGTTACTTAATCAAAATTAATTTTCCTAGAGATAAGTCTATATTTACAGGTTTAATGCAAATCTCTACTGGACCTTACAAAGGTGGGTTACTTAATCAAAATTAATTTTCCTAGAGATAAGTCTATATTTACAGGTTTAATGCAAATCTGTACTGGACTTTACAAAGGTAGGTTACTTAATCAAAATTAATTTTCCTAGAGATAAGTCTATATTTACAGGTTTAATGCAAATCTCTACTGGACCTTACAAAGGTAGAATACTTAATCAAAATTAATTTTCCTAGAGATAAGTCTATATTTACAGGTTTAATGCAAATATCCACTGGACCTTACAAAGGTGGGTTACTTAATCAAAATTAATTTTCCTAGAGATAAGTCTATATTTACAGGTTTAATGCAAATCTGTACTGGACTTTACAAAGGTAGGTTACTTAATCAAAATTAATTTTCCTAGAGATAAATCTATATTTACAGGTTTAATGCAAATCTCTACTGGACCTTACAAAGGTGGGTTACTTAATCAAAATTAATTTTTCTAGAGATAAGTCTATATTTACAGGGTTAATGCAAATATCCACTGGACCTTACAAAGGTGGGTTACTTAATCAAAATTAATTTTCCTAGAGATAAGTCTATATTTACAGGTTTAATGCAAATCTCTACTGGACCTTAAGAACGTAGGTTACTTAATCAAAATTAATTTTCCTAGAGATAAGTATATATTTACAGGTTTAATGCAAATCTCTACTGGACCTTACAAAGGTAGAATACTTAATCAGAATTAATTTTCCTAGAGATAAGTCTATATTTACGGGTTTAATGCAAATATCCACTGCACCTTACAAAGGTGGGTTACTTAATGAAAATTAATTTTCCTAGAGATAAGTCTATATTTACAGGTTTAATGCAAATCTCTACTTGACCATACAAAGGTGGGTTACTTATTCAAAATTAATTTTCCTAGAGATAAGTCTATATTTACAGGTTTAATGCAAATATCCACTGGGGTTACTTAATCAAAATTAATTTTCCTAGAGATAAGTATATATTTACAGGTTTAATGCAAATCTCTACTGGACCTTACAAAGGTAGGTTACTTAATCAAAATTAATTTTCCTAGAGATAAGTCTATATTTACAGGTTTAGTGCAAATATCCACTGGGGTTACTTAATCAAAATTAATTTTCCTAGAGATAAGTATATATTTACAGGTTTAATGCAAATCTCTACTGGACCTTACAAAGGTAGGTTACTTAATCAAAATTAATTTTCCTAGAGATAAGTCTATATTTACAGGTTTAGTGCATATATCCACTGGATCTTACAAAGGCGGGTTACTTAATCAAAATTAATTTTCCTAGAGATAAGTATATATTTACAGGTTTAATGCAAATCTCTACTGGACCTTACAAAGGTAGGTTACTTAATCAAAATTAATTTTTCTAGAGATAAGTCTATATTTACAGGTTTAATGCAAATATCCACTGGACCTTACAAAGGTGGGTTACTTAATCAAAATTAATTTTCCTAGAGATAAGTCTATATTTACAGGTTTAATGCAAATCTGTACTGGACTTTACAAAGGTAGGTTACTTAATCAAAATTAATTTTCCTAGAGATAAGTCTATATTTACAGGTTTAATTCAAATCTCTACTGGACCTTACAAAGGTGGGTTACTTAATCAAAATTAATTTTCCTAGAGATAAGTCTATATTTACAGGTTTAATGCAAATTTGAACTGGACTTTACAAAGGTAGGTTACTTAATCAAAATTAATTTTCCTAGAGATAAGTATATATTTACAGGTTTAATGCAAATCTCTACTGGACCTTACAAAGGTAGAATACTTAATCAGAATTAATTTTCCTAGAGATAAGTCTATATTTACAGGTTTAATGCAAATCTCTACTGGACCTTACAAAGGTAGAATACTTAATCAAAATTAACTTTCCTAGAGATAAGTCTATATTTACAGGTTTAATGCAAATATCCACTGGGGTTACTTAATCAAAATTAATTTTCCTAGAGATAAGTATATATTTACAGGTTTAATGCAAATCTCTACTGGACCTTACAAAGGTAGGTTACTTAATAAAAATTAATTTTCCTAGAGATAAGTCTATATTTACAGGTTTAGTGCAAATATCCACTGGACCTTACAAAGGCGGGTTACTTAATCAAAATTAATTTTCCTAGAGATAAGTATAATATTTACAGGTTTAATGCAAATCTCTACTGGACCTTACAAAGGTAGAATACTTAATCAAAATTAACTTTCCTAGAGGTAAGTCTATATTTACAGGTTTAATGCAAATATCCACTGGACCTTACAAAGGTGGGTTACTTAATCAAAATTAATTTTCCTAGAGATAAGTCTATATTAACAGGTTTAATGCAAATCTGTACTGAACTTTACAAAGGTAGGTTACTTAATCAAAATTAGTTTTCCTAGAGATAAGTCTATATTTACAGGTTTAATGCAAATCTCTACTGGACCTTACAAAGGTGGGTTACTTAATCAATATAAATTTTTCTAGAGATAAGTCTATATTTACAGGTTTAATGCAAATATCCACTGGACCTTACAAAGGTGGGTTACTTAATCAAAATTAATTTTCCTAGAGATAAGTCTATATTTACAGGTTAAATGCAAATCTCTACTGGACCTTAAGAAGGTAGGTTACTTAATCAAAATTAATTTTCCTAGAGATAAGTATATATTTACAGGTTTAATGCAAATCTCTACTGGACCTTACAAAGGTAGAATACTTAATCAAAATTAATTTTCCTAGAGATAAGTCTATATTTACAGGTTTAATGCAAATCTGTACTGGACTTTACAAAGGTAGGTTACTTAATCAAAATTAATTTTCCTAGAGATAAGTCTATATTTACAGGTTTAATGCAAATCTCTACTGGACCTTACAAAGGTGGGTTACTTAATCAAAATTAATTTTCCTAGAGATAAGTCTATATTTATAGGTTTAATTCAAATCTGTACTGGACTTTACAAAGGTAGGTTACTTAATCAAAATTAATTTTCCTAGAGATAAGTCTATATTTACAGGTTTAATGCAAATCTCTACTGAACCTTACAAAGGTGGGTTACTTAATCTAAATTAATTTTTCTAGAGATAAGTCTATATTTACAGGTTTAATGCAAATATCCGCTGGACCTTACAAAGGTGGGTTACTTAATCAAAATTAATTTTTCTAGAGATAAGTCTATATTTACAGGGTTAATGCAAATATCCACTGGACCTTACAAAGGTGGGTTACTTAATCAAAATTAATTTTCCTAGAGATAAGTCTATATTTACAGGTTTAATGCAAATCTATACTGGACCTTACAAAGGTAGAATACTTAATCAGAATTAATTTTCCTAGAGATAAGTCTATATTTACAGGTTTAATGCAAATATCCACTGCACCTTACAAAGGTGGGTTACTAAATGAAAATTAATTTTCCTTGAGATAAGTCTATATTTACAGGTTTAATGCAAATCTCTACTTGACCATACAAAGGTGGGTTACTTATTCAAAATTAATTTTCCTAGAGATAAGTCTATATTTACAGGTTTAATGCAAATATCCACTGGGGTTACTTAATCAAAATTAATTTTCCTAGAGATAAGTATATATTTACTGGTTTAATGCAAATCTCTACTGGACCTTACAAAGGTAGGTTACTTAATCAAAATTAATTTTCCTAGAGATAAGTCTATATTTACAGGTTTAGTGCAAATATCCACTGGGGTTACTTAATCAAAATTAATTTTCCTAGAGATAAGTATATATTTACAGGTTTAATGCAAATCTCTACTGGACCTTACAAAGGTAGAATACTTAATCAAAATTAACTTTCCTAGAGATAAGTCTATATTTACAGGTTTAATGCAAATATCCACTGGACCTTTCAAAGGTGGGTTACTTAATCAAAATTAATTTTCCTAGAGATAAGTCTATATTTACAGGTTTAATGCCAATCTGTACTGAACTTTACAAAGGTAGGTTACTTAATCAAAATTAATTTTCCTAGAGATAAGTCTATATTTACAGGTTTAATGCAAATCTCTACTGGACCTTAAGAAGGTAGGTTACTTAATCAAAATTAATTTTCCTAGAGATAAGTCTATATTTACAGGTTTAATGCAAATCTCTACTGGACCTTACAAAGGTGGGTTACTTAATCAAAATTAATTTTCCTAGAGATAAGTCTATATTTATAGGTTTAATGCAAATCTCTACTGGACCTTACAAAGGTGGGTTACTTAATCAAAATTAATTTTCCTAGAGATAAGTCTATATTTACAGGTTTAATGCAAATCTGTACTGGACTTTACAAAGGTAGGTTACTTAATCAAAATTAATTTTCCTAGAGATAAGTCTATATTTACAGGTTTAATGCAAATCTCTACTGGACCTTACAAAGGTAGAATACTTAATCAAAATTAATTTTCCTAGAGATAAGTCTATATTTACAGGTTTAATGCAAATATCCACTGGACCTTACAAAGGTGGGTTACTTAATCAAAATTAATTTTCCTAGAGATAAGTCTATATTTACAGGTTTAATGCAAATCTGTACTGGACTTTACAAAGGTAGGTTACTTAATCAAAATTAATTTTCCTAGAGATAAGTCTATATTTACAGGTTTAATGCAAATCTCTACTGGACCTTACAAAGGCGGGTTACTTAATCAAAATTAATTTTCCTAGAGATAAGTATATATTTACAGGTATAATGCAAATCTCTACTGGACCTTACAAAGGTAGAATACTTAATCAAAATTAACTTTCCTAGAGATAAGTCTATATTTACAGGTTTAATGCAAATATCCACTGGACCTTTCAAAGGTGGGTTACTTAATCAAAATTAATTTTCCTAGAGATAAGTCTATATTTACAGGTTTAATGCCAATCTGTACTGAACTTTACAAAGGTAGGTTACTTAATCAAAATTAATTTTCCTAGAGATAAGTCTATATTTACAGGTTTAATGCAAATCTCTACTGGACCTTAAGAAGGTAGGTTACTTAATCAAAATTAATTTTCCTAGAGATAAGTATATATTTACAGGTTTAATGCAAATCTCTACTGGACCTTACAAAGGTAGAATACTTAATCAAAATTAATTTTCCTAGAGATAAGTCTATATTTTCAGGTTTAATGCAAATCTGTACTGGACTTTACAAAGGTAGGTTACTTAATCAAAATTAATTTTCCTAGAGATAAGTCTATATTTACAGGTTTAATGCAAATCTCTACTGGACCTTACAAAGGTGGGTTACTTAATCAAAATTAATTTTCCTAGAGATAAGTCTATATTTACAGGTTTAATGCAAATCTCTACTGGACCTTACAAAGGTGGGTTACTTAATCAAAATTAATTTTCCTAGAGATAAGTCTATATTTACAGGTTTAATGCAAATCTGTACTGGACTTTACAAAGGTAGGTTACTTAATCAAAATTAATTTTCCTAGAGATAAGTCTATATTTACAGGTTTAATGCAAATCTCTACTGGACCTTACAAAGGTAGAATACTTAATCAAAATTAATTTTCCTAGAGATAAGTCTATATTTACAGGTTTAATGCAAATATCCACTGGACCTTACAAAGGTGGGTTACTTAATCAAAATTAATTTTCCTAGAGATAAGTCTATATTTACAGGTTTAATGCAAATCTGTACTGGACTTTACAAAGGTAGGTTACTTAATCAAAATTAATTTTCCTAGAGATAAATCTATATTTACAGGTTTAATGCAAATCTCTACTGGACCTTACAAAGGTGGGTTACTTAATCAAAATTAATTTTTCTAGAGATAAGTCTATATTTACAGGGTTAATGCAAATATCCACTGGACCTTACAAAGGTGGGTTACTTAATCAAAATTAATTTTCCTAGAGATAAGTCTATATTTACAGGTTTAATGCAAATCTCTACTGGACCTTAAGAACGTAGGTTACTTAATCAAAATTAATTTTCCTAGAGATAAGTATATATTTACAGGTTTAATGCAAATCTCTACTGGACCTTACAAAGGTAGAATACTTAATCAGAATTAATTTTCCTAGAGATAAGTCTATATTTACGGGTTTAATGCAAATATCCACTGCACCTTACAAAGGTGGGTTACTTAATGAAAATTAATTTTCCTAGAGATAAGTCTATATTTACAGGTTTAATGCAAATCTCTACTTGACCATACAAAGGTGGGTTACTTATTCAAAATTAATTTTCCTAGAGATAAGTCTATATTTACAGGTTTAATGCAAATATCCACTGGGGTTACTTAATCAAAATTAATTTTCCTAGAGATAAGTATATATTTACAGGTTTAATGCAAATCTCTACTGGACCTTACAAAGGTAGGTTACTTAATCAAAATTAATTTTCCTAGAGATAAGTCTATATTTACAGGTTTAGTGCAAATATCCACTGGGGTTACTTAATCAAAATTAATTTTCCTAGAGATAAGTATATATTTACAGGTTTAATGCAAATCTCTACTGGACCTTACAAAGGTAGGTTACTTAATCAAAATTAATTTTCCTAGAGATAAGTCTATATTTACAGGTTTAGTGCATATATCCACTGGATCTTACAAAGGCGGGTTACTTAATCAAAATTAATTTTCCTAGAGATAAGTATATATTTACAGGTTTAATGCAAATCTCTACTGGACCTTACAAAGGTAGAATACTTAATCAAAATTAACTTTCCTAGAGATAAGTCTATATTTACAGGTTTAATGCAAATATCCACTGGACCTTACAAAGGTGGGTTACTTAATCAAAATTAATTTTCCTAGAGATAAGTCTATATTTACAGGTTTAATGCAAATCTGTACTGAACTTTACAAAGGTAGGTTACTTAATCAAAATTAATTTTCCTAGAGATAAGTCTATATTTACAGGTTTAATGCAAATCTCTACTGGACCTTACAAAGGTGGGTTACTTAATCAAAATTAATTTTTCTAGAGATAAGTCTATATTTACAGGTTTAATGCAAATATCCACTGGACCTTACAAAGGTGGGTTACTTAATCAAAATTAATTTTCCTAGAGATAAGTCTATATTTACAGGTTTAATGCAAATCTCTACTGGACCTTAAGAAGGTAGGTTACTTAATCAAAATTAATTTTCCTAGAGATAAGAATATATTTACAGGTTTAATGCAAATCTGTACTGGACCTTACAAAGGTAGAATACTTAATCAAAATTAATTTTCCTAGAGATAAGTCCATATTTACAGGTTTAATGCAAATCTGTACTGGACTTTACAAAGGTAGGTTACTTAATCAAAATTAATTTTCCTAGAGATAAGTCTATATTTACAGGTTTAATGCAAATCTCTACTGGACCTTACAAAGGTGGGTTACTTAATCTAAATTAATTTTTCTAGAGATAAGTCTATATTTACAGGTTTAATGCAAATATCCACTGGACCTTACAAAGGTGGGTTACTTAATCAAAATTAATTTTCCTAGAGATAAGTCTATATTTACAGGTTTAATGCAAATCTGTACTTGACTTTACAAAGGTAGGTTACTTAATCAAAATTAATTTTCCTAGAGATAAGTCTATATTTACAGGTTTAATGCAAATATCCACTGCACCTTACAAAGGTGGGTTACTTAATCAAAATTAATTTTCCTAGAGATAAGTCTATATTTACAGGTTTAATGCAAATCTCTACTTGACCATACAAAGGTGGGTTACTTATTCAAAATTAATTTTCCTAGAGATAAGTATATACTTACAGGTTTAATGCAAATCTCTACTGGACCTTACAAAGGTAGAATACTTAATCAAAATTAACTTTCCTAGAGATAAGTCTATATTTACAGGTTTAATGCAAATATCCACTGGACCTTACAAAGGTGGGTTACTTAATCAAAATTAATTTTCCTAGAGATAAGTCTATATTTACAGGTTTAATGCAAATCTGTACTGAACTTTACAAAGGTAGGTTACTTAATCAAAATTAATTTTCCTAGAGATAAGTCTATATTTACAGGTTTAATGCAAATCTCTACTGGACCTTACAAAGGTGGGTTACTTAATCAAAATTAATTTTTCTAGAGATAAGTCTATATTTACAGGTTTAATGCAAATATCCACTGGACCTTACAAAGGTGGGTTACTTAATCCAAATTAATTTTCCTAGAGATAAGTCTATATTTACAGGTTTAATGCAAATCTCTACTGGACCTTAAGAAGGTAGGTTACTTAATCAAAATTAATTTTCCTAGAGATAAGTATATATTTACAGGTTTAATGCAAATCTGTACTGGACCTTACAAAGGTAGAATACTTTATCAAAATTAATTTTCCTAGAGATAAGTCCATATTTACAGGTTTAATGCAAATCTGTACTGGACTTTACAAAGGTAGGTTACTTAATCAAAATTAATTTTCCTAGAGATAAGTCTATATTTACAGGTTTAATGCAAATCTCTACTGGACCTTACAAAGGTGGGTTACTTAATCTAAATTAATTTTTCTAGAGATAAGTCTATATTTACAGGTTTAATGCAAATATCCACTGGACCTTACAAAGGTGGGTTACTTAATCAAAATTAATTTTCCTAGAGATAAGTCTATATTTACAGGTTTAATGCAAATCTGTACTTGACTTTACAAAGGTAGGTTACTTAATCAAAATTAATTTTCCTAGAGATAAGTCTATATTTACAGGTTTAATGCAAATATCCACTGCACCTTACAAAGGTGGGTTACTTAATCAAAATTAATTTTCCTAGAGATAAGTCTATATTTACAGGTTTAATGCAAATCTCTACTTGACCATACAAAGGTGGGTTACTTATTCAAAATTAATTTTCCTAGAGATAAGTCTATATTTACAGGTTTAATGCAAATATCCACTGGGGTTACTTAATCAAAATTAATTTTCCTAGAGATAAGTATATATTTACAGGTTTAATGCAAATCTCTACTGGACCTTACAAAGGTAGGTTACTTAATCAAAATTAATTTTCCTAGAGATAAGTCTATATTTACAGGTTTAGTGCAAATATCCACTGGGGTTACTTAGTCAAAATTAATTTTCCTAGAGATAAGTATATATTTACAGGTTTAATGCAAATCTCTACTGGACCTTACAAAGGTAGGTTACTTAATCAAAATTAATTTTCCTAGAGATAAGTCTATATTTACAGGTTTATTGCAAATATCCACTGGACCTTACAAAGGCGGGTTACTTAATCAAAATTAATTTTCCTAGAGATAAGTATATATTTACAGGTTTAATGCAAATCTCTACTGGACCTTACAAAGGTAGAATACTTAATCAAAATTAACTTTCCTAGAGATAAGTCTATATTTACAGGTTTAATGCAAATATCCACTGGACCTTACAAAGGTGGGTTACTTAATCAAAATTAATTTTCCTAGAGATAAGTCTATATTTACAGGTTTAATGCAAATCTGTACTGAACTTTACAAAGGTAGGTTACTTAATCAAAATTAATTTTCCTAGAGATAAGTCTATATTTACAGGTTTAATGCAAATCTGTACTGGACTTTACAAAGGTAGGTTACTTAATCAAAATTAATTTTCCTAGAGATAAGTCTATATTTACAGGTTTAATGCAAATCTCTACTGGACCTTACAAAGGTGGGTTACTTAATCAAAATTAATTTTTCTAGAGATAAGTCTATATTTACAGGGTTAATGCAAATATCCACTGGACCTTACAAAGGTGGGTTACTTAATCAAAATTAATTTTCCTAGAGATAAGTCTATATTTACAGGTTTAATGCGAATCTCTACTGGATCTTAAGAAGGTAGGTTACTTAATCAAAATTAATTTTCCTAGAGATAAGTATATATTTACAGGTTTAATGCAAATCTCTACTGGACCTAACAAAGGTAGAATACTTAATCAGAATTAATTTTCCTAGAGATAAGTCTATATTTACAGGTTTAGTGCAAATATCCACTGGGGTTACTTAATCAAAATTAATTTTCCTAGAGATAAGTATATATTTACAGGTTTAATGCAAATCTCTACTGGACCTTACAAAGGTAGGTTACTTAATCAAAATTAATTTTCCTAGAGATAAGTCTATATTTACAGGTTTAGTGCAAATATCCACTGGACCTTACAAAGGCGGGTTACTTAATCAAAATTAATTTTCCTAGAGATAAGTATATATTTACAGGTTTAATGCAAATCTCTACTGGACCTTACAAAGGTAGAATACTTAATCAAAATTAACTTTCCTAGAGATAAGTCTATATTTACAGGTTTAATGCAAATATCCACTGGACCTTACAAAGGTGGGTTACTTAATCAAAATTAATTTTCCTAGAGATAAGTCTATATTTACAGGTTTAATGCAAATCTGTACTGAACTTTACAAAGGTAGGTTACTTAATCAAAATTAATTTTCCTAGAGATAAGTCTATATTTACAGGTTTAATGCAAATATCCACTGGGGTTACTTAATCAAAATTAATTTTCCTAGAGATAAGTATATATTTACAGGTTTAATGCAAATCTCTACTGGACCTTACAAAGGTAGGTTACTTAATCAAAATTAATTTTCCTAGAGATAAGTCTATATTTACAGGTTTAGTGCAAATATCCACTGGGGTTACTTAGTCAAAATTAATTTTCCTAGAGATAAGTATATATTTACAGGTTTAATGCAAATCTCTACTGGACCTTACAAAGGTAGGTTACTTAATCAAAATTAATTTTCCTAGAGATAAGTCTATATTTACAGGTTTATTGCAAATATCCACTGGACCTTACAAAGGCGGGTTACTTAATCAAAATTAATTTTCCTAGAGATAAGTATATATTTACAGGTTTAATGCAAATCTCTACTGGACCTTACAAAGGTAGAATACTTAATCAAAATTAACTTTCCTAGAGATAAGTCTATATTTACAGGTTTAATGCAAATATCCACTGGACCTTACAAAGGTGGGTTACTTAATCAAAATTAATTTTCCTAGAGATAAGTCTATATTTACAGGTTTAATGCAAATCTGTACTGAACTTTACAAAGGTAGGTTACTTAATCAAAATTAATTTTCCTAGAGATAAGTCTATATTTACAGGTTTAATGCAAATCTGTACTGGACTTTACAAAGGTAGGTTACTTAATCAAAATTAATTTTCCTAGAGATAAGTCTATATTTACAGGTTTAATGCAAATATCCACTGCACCTTACAAAGGTGGGTTACTTAATCAAAATTAATTTTCCTAGAGATAAGTCTATATTTACAGGTTTAATGCAAATCTCTACTTGACCATACAAAGGTGGGTTACTTATTCAAAATTAATTTTCCTAGAGATAAGTCTATATTTACAGGTTTAATGCAAATATCCACTGGGGTTACTTAATCAAAATTAATTTTCCTAGAGATAAGTATATATTTACAGGTTTAATGCAAATCTCTACTGGACCTTACAAAGGTAGGTTACTTAATCAAAATTAATTTTCCTAGAGATAAGTCTATATTTACAGGTTTAGTGCAAATATCCACTGGGGTTACTTAGTCAAAATTAATTTTCCTAGAGATAAGTATATATTTACAGGTTTAATGCAAATCTCTACTGGACCTTACAAAGGTAGGTTACTTAATCAAAATTAATTTTCCTAGAGATAAGTCTATATTTACAGGTTTATTGCAAATATCCACTGGACCTTACAAAGGCGGGTTACTTAATCAAAATTAATTTTCCTAGAGATAAGTATATATTTACAGGTTTAATGCAAATCTCTACTGGACCTTACAAAGGTAGAATACTTAATCAAAATTAACTTTCCTAGAGATAAGTCTATATTTACAGGTTTAATGCAAATATCCACTGGACCTTACAAAGGTGGGTTACTTAATCAAAATTAATTTTCCTAGAGATAAGTCTATATTTACAGGTTTAATGCAAATCTGTACTGAACTTTACAAAGGTAGGTTACTTAATCAAAATTAATTTTCCTAGAGATAAGTCTATATTTACAGGTTTAATGCAAATCTGTACTGGACTTTACAAAGGTAGGTTACTTAATCAAAATTAATTTTCCTAGAGATAAGTCTATATTTACAGGTTTAATGCAAATCTCTACTGGACCTTACAAAGGTGGGTTACTTAATCAAAATTAATTTTTCTAGAGATAAGTCTATATTTACAGGGTTAATGCAAATATCCACTGGACCTTACAAAGGTGGGTTACTTAATCAAAATTAATTTTCCTAGAGATAAGTCTATATTTACAGGTTTAATGCAAATCTCTACTGGATCTTAAGAAGGTAGGTTACTTAATCAAAATTAATTTTCCTAGAGATAAGTATATATTTACAGGTTTAATGCAAATCTCTACTGGACCTAACAAAGGTAGAATACTTAATCAGAATTAATTTTCCTAGAGATAAGTCTATATTTACAGGTTTAGTGCAAATATCCACTGGGGTTACTTAATCAAAATTAATTTTCCTAGAGATAAGTATATATTTACAGGTTTAATGCAAATCTCTACTGGACCTTACAAAGGTAGGTTACTTAATCAAAATTAATTTTCCTAGAGATAAGTCTATATTTACAGGTTTAGTGCAAATATCCACTGGACCTTACAAAGGCGGGTTACTTAATCAAAATTAATTTTCCTAGAGATAAGTATATATTTACAGGTTTAATGCAAATCTCTACTGGACCTTACAAAGGTAGAATACTTAATCAAAATTAACTTTCCTAGAGATAAGTCTATATTTACAGGTTTAATGCAAATATCCACTGGACCTTACAAAGGTGGGTTACTTAATCAAAATTAATTTTCCTAGAGATAAGTCTATATTTACAGGTTTAATGCAAATCTGTACTGAACTTTACAAAGGTAGGTTACTTAATCAAAATTAATTTTCCTAGAGATAAGTCTATATTTACAGGTTTAATGCAAATATCCACTGGGGTTACTTAATCAAAATTAATTTTCCTAGAGATAAGTATATATTTACAGGTTTAATGCAAATCTCTACTGGACCTTACAAAGGTAGGTTACTTAATCAAAATTAATTTTCCTAGAGATAAGTCTATATTTACAGGTTTAGTGCAAATATCCACTGGGGTTACTTAATCAAAATTAATTTTCCTAGAGATAAGTCTATATTTACAGGTTTATTGCAAATATCCACTGGACCTTACAAAGGCGGGTTACTTAATCAAAATTAATTTTCCTAGAGATAAGTATATATTTACAGGTTTAATGCAAATCTCTACTGGACCTTACAAAGGTAGAATACTTAATCAAAATTAACTTTCCTAGAGATAAGTCTATATTTACAGGTTTAATGCAAATGTCCACTGGACCTTACAAAGGTGGGTTACTTAATCAAAATTAATTTTCCTAGAGATAAGTCTATATTTACAGGTTTAATGCAAATCTGTACTGAACTTTACAAAGGTAGGTTACTTAATCAAAATTAATTTTCCTAGAGATAAGTCTATATTTACAGGTTTAATGCAAATCTGTACTGGACTTTACAAAGGTAGGTTACTTAATCAAAATTAATTTTCCTAGAGATAAGTCTATATTTACAGGTTTAATGCAAATCTCTACTGGACCTTACAAAGGTGGGTTACTTAATCAAAATTAATTTTTCTAGAGATAAGTCTATATTTACAGGGTTAATGCAAATATCCACTGGACCTTACAAAGGTGGGTTACTTAATCAAAATTAATTTTCCTAGAGATAAGTCTATATTTACAGGTTTAATGCAAATCTCTACTGGATCTTAAGAAGGTAGGTTACTTAATCAAAATTAATTTTCCTAGAGATAAGTATATATTTACAGGTTTAATGCAAATCTCTACTGGACCTAACAAAGGTAGAATACTTAATCAGAATTAATTTTCCTAGAGATAAGTCTATATTTACAGGTTTAGTGCAAATATCCACTGGGGTTACTTAATCAAAATTAATTTTCCTAGAGATAAGTATATATTTACAGGTTTAATGCACATCTCTACTGGACCTTACAAAGGTAGGTTACTTAATCAAAATTAATTTTCCTAGAGATAAGTCTATATTTACAGGTTTAGTGCAAATATCCACTGGACCTTACAAAGGCGGGTTACTTAATCAAAATTAATTTTCCTAGAGATAAGTATATATTTACAGGTTTAATGCAAATCTCTACTGGACCTTACAAAGGTAGAATACTTAATCAAAATTAACTTTCCTAGAGATAAGTCTATATTTACAGGTTTAATGCAAATATCCACTGGACCTTACAAAGGTGGGTTACTTAATCAAAATTAATTTTCCTAGAGATAAGTCTATATTTACAGGTTTAATGCAAATCTGTACTGAACTTTACAAAGGTAGGTTACTTAATCAAAATTAATTTTCCTAGAGATAAGTCTATATTTACAGGTTTAATGCAAATATCCACTGGGGTTACTTAATCAAAATTAATTTTCCTAGAGATAAGTATATATTTACAGGTTTAATGCAAATCTCTACTGGACCTTACAAAGGTAGGTTACTTAATCAAAATTAATTTTCCTAGAGATAAGTCTATATTTACAGGTTTAGTGCAAATATCCACTGGGGTTACTTAATCAAAATTAATTTTCCTAGAGATAAGTATATATTTACAGGTTTAATGCAAATCTCTACTGGACCTTACAGAGGTAGGTTACTTAATCAAAATTAATTTTCCTAGAGATAAGTCTATATTTACAGGTTTAGTGCAAATATCCACTGGACCTTACAAAGGCGGGTTACTTAATCAAAATTAATTTTCCTAGAGATAAGTATATATTTACAGGTTTAATGCAAATCTCTACTGGACCTTACAAAGGTAGGTTACTTAATCAAAATTAATTTTCCTAGAGATAAGTCTATATTTACAGGTTTAGTGCAAATATCCACTGGACCTTACAAAGGCGGGTTACTTAATCAAAATTAATTTTCCTAGAGATAAGTATATATTTACAGGTTTAATGCAAATCTCTACTGGCCCTTACAAAGGTAGAATACTTAATCAAAATTAACTTTCCTAGAGATAAGTCTATATTTACAGGTTTAATGCAAATATCCACTGGACCTTACAAAGGTGGGTTACTTAATCAAAATTAATTTTCCTAGAGATAAGTCTATATTTACAGGTTTAATGCAAATCTGTACTGAACTTTACAAAGGTAGGTTACTTAATCAAAATTAATTTTCCTAGAGATAAGTCTATATTTACAGGTTTAATGCAAATCTGTACTGGACTTTACAAAGGTAGGTTACTTAATCAAAATTAATTTTCCTAGAGATAAGTCTATATTTACAGGTTTAATGCAAATATCCACTGGGGTTACTTAATCAAAATTAATTTTCCTAGAGATAAGTATATATTTACAGGTTTAATGCAAATCTCTACTGGACCTTACAAAGGTAGGTTACTTAATCAAAATTAATTTTCCTAGAGATAAGTCTATATTTACAGGTTTAGTGCAAATATCCACTGGGGTTACTTAATCAAAATTAATTTTCCTAGAGATAAGTCTATATTTACAGGTTTATTGCAAATATCCACTGGACCTTACAAAGGCGGGTTACTTAATCAAAATTAATTTTCCTAGAGATAAGTATATATTTACAGGTTTAATGCAAATCTCTACTGGACCTAACAAAGGTAGAATACTTAATCAGAATTAATTTTCCTAGAGATAAGTCTATATTTACAGGTTTAGTGCAAATATCCACTGGGGTTACTTAATCAAAATTAATTTTCCTAGAGATAAGTATATATTTACAGGTTTAATGCACATCTCTACTGGACCTTACAAAGGTAGGTTACTTAATCAAAATTAATTTTCCTAGAGATAAGTCTATATTTACAGGTTTAGTGCAAATATCCACTGGACCTTACAAAGGCGGGTTACTTAATCAAAATTAATTTTCCTAGAGATAAGTATATATTTACAGGTTTAATGCAAATCTCTACTGGACCTTACAAAGGTAGAATACTTAATCAAAATTAACTTTCCTAGAGATAAGTCTATATTTACAGGTTTAATGCAAATATCCACTGGACCTTACAAAGGTGGGTTACTTAATCAAAATTAATTTTCCTAGAGATAAGTCTATATTTACAGGTTTAATGCAAATCTGTACTGAACTTTACAAAGGTAGGTTACTTAATCAAAATTAATTTTCCTAGAGATAAGTCTATATTTACAGGTTTAATGCAAATATCCACTGGGGTTACTTAATCAAAATTAATTTTCCTAGAGATAAGTATATATTTACAGGTTTAATGCAAATCTCTACTGGACCTTACAAAGGTAGGTTACTTAATCAAAATTAATTTTCCTAGAGATAAGTCTATATTTACAGGTTTAGTGCAAATATCCACTGGGGTTACTTAATCAAAATTAATTTTCCTAGAGATAAGTATATATTTACAGGTTTAATGCAAATCTCTACTGGACCTTACAGAGGTAGGTTACTTAATCAAAATTAATTTTCCTAGAGATAAGTCTATATTTACAGGTTTAGTGCAAATATCCACTGGACCTTACAAAGGCGGGTTACTTAATCAAAATTAATTTTCCTAGAGATAAGTATATATTTACAGGTTTAATGCAAATCTCTACTGGACCTTACAAAGGTAGGTTACTTAATCAAAATTAATTTTCCTAGAGATAAGTCTATATTTACAGGTTTAGTGCAAATATCCACTGGACCTTACAAAGGCGGGTTACTTAATCAAAATTAATTTTCCTAGAGATAAGTATATATTTACAGGTTTAATGCAAATCTCTACTGGCCCTTACAAAGGTAGAATACTTAATCAAAATTAACTTTCCTAGAGATAAGTCTATATTTACAGGTTTAATGCAAATATCCACTGGACCTTACAAAGGTGGGTTACTTAATCAAAATTAATTTTCCTAGAGATAAGTCTATATTTACAGGTTTAATGCAAATCTGTACTGAACTTTACAAAGGTAGGTTACTTAATCAAAATTAATTTTCCTAGAGATAAGTCTATATTTACAGGTTTAATGCAAATCTGTACTGGACTTTACAAAGGTAGGTTACTTAATCAAAATTAATTTTCCTAGAGATAAGTCTATATTTACAGGTTTAATGCAAATATCCACTGGGGTTACTTAATCAAAATTAATTTTCCTAGAGATAAGTATATATTTACAGGTTTAATGCAAATCTCTACTGGACCTTACAAAGGTAGGTTACTTAATCAAAATTAATTTTCCTAGAGATAAGTCTATATTTACAGGTTTAGTGCAAATATCCACTGGGGTTACTTAATCAAAATTAATTTTCCTAGAGATAAGTCTATATTTACAGGTTTATTGCAAATATCCACTGGACCTTACAAAGGCGGGTTACTTAATCAAAATTAATTTTCCTAGAGATAAGTATATATTTACAGGTTTAATGCAAATCTCTACTGGACCTTACAAAGGTAGAATACTTAATCAAAATTAACTTTCCTAGAGATAAGTCTATATTTACAGGTTTAATGCAAATGTCCACTGGACCTTACAAAGGTGGGTTACTTAATCAAAATTAATTTTCCTAGAGATAAGTCTATATTTACAGGTTTAATGCAAATCTGTACTGAACTTTACAAAGGTAGGTTACTTAATCAAAATTAATTTTCCTAGAGATAAGTCTATATTTACAGGTTTAATGCAAATCTGTACTGGACTTTACAAAGGTAGGTTACTTAATCAAAATTAATTTTCCTAGAGATAAGTCTATATTTACAGGTTTAATGCAAATCTCTACTGGACCTTACAAAGGTGGGTTACTTAATCAAAATTAATTTTTCTAGAGATAAGTCTATATTTACAGGGTTAATGCAAATATCCACTGGACCTTACAAAGGTGGGTTACTTAATCAAAATTAATTTTCCTAGAGATAAGTCTATATTTACAGGTTTAATGCAAATCTCTACTGGATCTTAAGAAGGTAGGTTACTTAATCAAAATTAATTTTCCTAGAGATAAGTATATATTTACAGGTTTAATGCAAATCTCTACTGGACCTAACAAAGGTAGAATACTTAATCAGAATTAATTTTCCTAGAGATAAGTCTATATTTACAGGTTTAGTGCAAATATCCACTGGGGTTACTTAATCAAAATTAATTTTCCTAGAGATAAGTATATATTTACAGGTTTAATGCACATCTCTACTGGACCTTACAAAGGTAGGTTACTTAATCAAAATTAATTTTCCTAGAGATAAGTCTATATTTACAGGTTT
The DNA here is from genome assembly GCF_054372755.1 of Phalangium opilio. Lineage (NCBI taxonomy): Eukaryota > Metazoa > Arthropoda > Arachnida > Opiliones > Phalangiidae > Phalangium > Phalangium opilio. The sequence continues at coordinate 1,078,750 of NW_028324148.1, read as the reverse complement.
AGTGCAAATATCCACTGGACCTTACAAAGGCGGGTTACTTAATCAAAATTAATTTTCCTAGAGATAAGTATATATTTACAGGTTTAATGCAAATCTCTACTGGACCTTACAAAGGTAGAATACTTAATCAAAATTAACTTTCCTAGAGATAAGTCTATATTTACAGGTTTAATGCAAATATCCACTGGACCTTACAAAGGTGGGTTACTTAATCAAAATTAATTTTCCTAGAGATAAGTCTATATTTACAGGTTTAATGCAAATCTGTACTGAACTTTACAAAGGTAGGTTACTTAATCAAAATTAATTTTCCTAGAGATAAGTCTATATTTACAGGTTTAATGCAAATATCCACTGGGGTTACTTAATCAAAATTAATTTTCCTAGAGATAAGTATATATTTACAGGTTTAATGCAAATCTCTACTGGACCTTACAAAGGTAGGTTACTTAATCAAAATTAATTTTCCTAGAGATAAGTCTATATTTACAGGTTTAGTGCAAATATCCACTGGGGTTACTTAATCAAAATTAATTTTCCTAGAGATAAGTATATATTTACAGGTTTAATGCAAATCTCTACTGGACCTTACAGAGGTAGGTTACTTAATCAAAATTAATTTTCCTAGAGATAAGTCTATATTTACAGGTTTAGTGCAAATATCCACTGGACCTTACAAAGGCGGGTTACTTAATCAAAATTAATTTTCCTAGAGATAAGTATATATTTACAGGTTTAATGCAAATCTCTACTGGACCTTACAAAGGTAGGTTACTTAATCAAAATTAATTTTCCTAGAGATAAGTCTATATTTACAGGTTTAGTGCAAATATCCACTGGACCTTACAAAGGCGGGTTACTTAATCAAAATTAATTTTCCTAGAGATAAGTATATATTTACAGGTTTAATGCAAATCTCTACTGGCCCTTACAAAGGTAGAATACTTAATCAAAATTAACTTTCCTAGAGATAAGTCTATATTTACAGGTTTAATGCAAATATCCACTGGACCTTACAAAGGTGGGTTACTTAATCAAAATTAATTTTCCTAGAGATAAGTCTATATTTACAGGTTTAATGCAAATCTGTACTGAACTTTACAAAGGTAGGTTACTTAATCAAAATTAATTTTCCTAGAGATAAGTCTATATTTACAGGTTTAATGCAAATATCCACTGGGGTTACTTAATCAAAATTAATTTTCCTAGAGATAAGTATATATTTACAGGTTTAATGCAAATCTCTACTGGACCTTACAAAGGTAGGTTACTTAATCAAAATTAATTTTCCTAGAGATAAGTCTATATTTACAGGTTTAGTGCAAATATCCACTGGGGTTACTTAATCAAAATTAATTTTCCTAGAGATAAGTATATATTTACAGGTTTAATGCAAATCTCTACTGGACCTTACAAAGGTAGGTTACTTAATCAAAATTAATTTTCCTAGAGATAAGTCTATATTTACAGGTTTAGTGCAAATATCCACTGGACCTTACAAAGGCGGGTTACTTAATCAAAATTAATTTTCCTAGAGATAAGTATATATTTACAGGTTTAATGCAAATCTCTACTGGACCTTACAAAGGTAGAATACTTAATCAAAATTAACTTTCCTAGAGATAAGTCTATATTTACAGGTTTAATGCAAATATCCACTGGACCTTACAAAGGTGGGTTACTTAATCAAAATTAATTTTCCTAGAGATAAGTCTATATTTACAGGTTTAATGCAAATCTGTACTGAACTTTACAAAGGTAGGTTACTTAATCAAAATTAATTTTCCTAGAGATAAGTCTATATTTACAGGTTTAATGCAAATCTCTACTGGACCTTACAAAGGTGGGTTACTTAATCAAAATTAATTTTTCTAGAGATAAGTCTATATTTACAGGTTTAATGCAAATATCCACTGGACCTTACAAAGGTGGGTTACTTAATCAAAATTAATTTTCCTAGAGATAAGTCTATATTTACAGGTTTAATGCAAATCTCTACTGGATCTTAAGAAGGTAGGTTACTTAATCAAAATTAATTTTCCTAGAGATAAGTTATATTTACAGGTTTAATGCAAATCTCTACTGGACCTAACAAAGGTAGAATACTTAATCAGAATTAATTTTCCTAGAGATAAGTCTATATTTACAGGTTTAATGCAAATATCCACTGCACCTTACAAAGGTGGGTTACTTAATCAAAATTAATTTTCCTAGAGATAAGTCTATATTTACAGGTTTAATGCAAATCTCTACTTGACCATACAAAGGTGGGTTACTTATTCAAAATTAATTTTCCTAGAGATAAGTCTATATTTACAGGTTTAATGCAAATATCCACTGGGGTTACTTAATCAAAATTAATTTTCCTAGAGATAAGTATATATTTACAGGTTTAATGCAAATCTCTACTGGACCTTACAAAGGTAGGTTACTTAATCAAAATTAATTTTCCTAGAGATAAGTCTATATTTACAGGTTTAGTGCAAATATCCACTGGGGTTACTTAATCAAAATTAATTTTCCTAGAGATAAGTATATATTTACAGGTTTAATGCAAATCTCTACTGGACCTTACAGAGGTAGGTTACTTAATCAAAATTAATTTTCCTAGAGATAAGTCTATATTTACAGGTTTAGTGCAAATATCCACTGGACCTTACAAAGGCGGGTTACTTAATCAAAATTAATTTTCCTAGAGATAAGTATATATTTACAGGTTTAATGCAAATCTCTACTGGACCTTACAAAGGTAGGTTACTTAATCAAAATTAATTTTCCTAGAGATAAGTCTATATTTACAGGTTTAGTGCAAATATCCACTGGACCTTACAAAGGCGGGTTACTTAATCAAAATTAATTTTCCTAGAGATAAGTATATATTTACAGGTTTAATGCAAATCTCTACTGGACCTTACAAAGGTAGAATACTTAATCAAAATTAACTTTCCTAGAGATAAGTCTATATTTACAGGTTTAATGCAAATATCCACTGGACCTTACAAAGGTGGGTTACTTAATCAAAATTAATTTTCCTAGAGATAAGTCTATATTTACAGGTTTAATGCAAATCTGTACTGAACTTTACAAAGGTAGGTTACTTAATCAAAATTAATTTTCCTAGAGATAAGTCTATATTTACAGGTTTAATGCAAATATCCACTGGGGTTACTTAATCAAAATTAATTTTCCTAGAGATAAGTATATATTTACAGGTTTAATGCAAATCTCTACTGGACCTTACAAAGGTAGGTTACTTAATCAAAATTAATTTTCCTAGAGATAAGTCTATATTTACAGGTTTAGTGCAAATATCCACTGGGGTTACTTAATCAAAATTAATTTTCCTAGAGATAAGTATATATTTACAGGTTTAATGCAAATCTCTACTGGACCTTACAAAGGTAGGTTACTTAATCAAAATTAATTTTCCTAGAGATAAGTCTATATTTACAGGTTTAGTGCAAATATCCACTGGACCTTACAAAGGCGGGTTACTTAATCAAAATTAATTTTCCTAGAGATAAGTATATATTTACAGGTTTAATGCAAATCTCTACTGGACCTTACAAAGGTAGAATACTTAATCAAAATTAACTTTCCTAGAGATAAGTCTATATTTACAGGTTTAATGCAAATATCCACTGGACCTTACAAAGGTGGGTTACTTAATCAAAATTAATTTTCCTAGAGATAAGTCTATATTTACAGGTTTAATGCAAATCTGTACTGAACTTTACAAAGGTAGGTTACTTAATCAAAATTAATTTTCCTAGAGATAAGTCTATATTTACAGGTTTAATGCAAATCTCTACTGGACCTTAAGAAGGTAGGTTACTTAATCAAAATTAATTTTCCTAGAGATAAGTATATATTTACAGGTTTAATGCAAATATCCACTGGGGTTACTTAATCAAAATTAATTTTCCTAGAGATAAGTATATATTTACAGGTTTAATGCAAATCTCTACTGGACCTTACAAAGGTAGGTTACTTAATCAAAATTAATTTTCCTAGAGATAAGTCTATATTTACAGGTTTAGTGCAAATATCCACTGGGGTTACTTAGTCAAAATTAATTTTCCTAGAGATAAGTATATATTTACAGGTTTAATGCAAATCTCTACTGGACCTTACAAAGGTAGGTTACTTAATCAAAATTAATTTTCCTAGAGATAAGTCCATATTTACAGGTTTAATGCAAATCTGTACTGGACTTTACAAAGGCGGGTTACTTAATCAAAATTAATTTTCCTAGAGATAAGTATATATTTACAGGTTTAATGCAAATCTCTACTGGACCTTACAAAGGTAGAATACTTAATCAAAATTAACTTTCCTAGAGATAAGTCTATATTTACAGGTTTAATGCAAATATCCACTGGACCTTACAAAGGTGGGTTACTTAATCAAAATTAATTTTCCTAGAGATAAGTCTATATTTACAGGTTTAATGCAAATCTGTACTGAACTTTACAAAGGTAGGTTACTTAATCAAAATTAATTTTCCTAGAGATAAGTCTATATTTACAGGTTTAATGCAAATATCCACTGCACCTTACAAAGGTGGGTTACTTAATCAAAATTAATTTTCCTAGAGATAAGTCTATATTTACAGGTTTAATGCAAATCTCTACTTGACCATACAAAGGTGGGTTACTTATTCAAAATTAATTTTCCTAGAGATAAGTATATATTTACAGGTTTAATGCAAATCTCTACTGGACCTTACAAAGGTAGAATACTTAATCAAAATTAACTTTCCTAGAGATAAGTCTATATTTACAGGTTTAATGCAAATATCCACTGGACCTTACAAAGGTGGGTTACTTAATCAAAATTAATTTTCCTAGAGATAAGTCTATATTTACAGGTTTAATGCAAATCTGTACTGAACTTTACAAAGGTAGGTTACTTAATCAAAATTAATTTTCCTAGAGATAAGTCTATATTTACAGGTTTAATGCAAATCTCTACTGGACCTTACAAAGGTGGGTTACTTAATCAAAATTAATTTTTCTAGAGATAAGTCTATATTTACAGGTTTAATGCAAATATCCACTGGACCTTACAAAGGTGGGTTACTTAATCAAAATTAATTTTCCTAGAGATAAGTCTATATTTACAGGTTTAATGCAAATCTCTACTGGACCTTAAGAAGGTAGGTTACTTAATCAAAATTAATTTTCCTAGAGATAAGTATATATTTACAGGTTTAATGCAAATCTGTACTGGACCTTACAAAGGTAGAATACTTAATCAAAATTAATTTTCCTAGAGATAAGTCCATATTTACAGGTTTAATGCAAATCTGTACTGGACTTTACAAAGGTAGGTTACTTAATCAAAATTAATTTTCCTAGAGATAAGTCTATATTTACAGGTTTAATGCAAATCTCTACTGGACCTTACAAAGGTGGGTTACTTAATCTAAATTAATTTTTCTAGAGATAAGTCTATATTTACAGGTTTAATGCAAATATCCACTGGACCTTACAAAGGTGGGTTACTTAATCAAAATTAATTTTCCTAGAGATAAGTCTATATTTACAGGTTTAATGCAAATCTGTACTTGACTTTACAAAGGTAGGTTACTTAATCAAAATTAATTTTCCTAGAGATAAGTCTATATTTACAGGTTTAATGCAAATATCCACTGCACCTTACAAAGGTGGGTTACTTAATCAAAATTAATTTTCCTAGAGATAAGTCTATATTTACAGGTTTAATGCAAATCTCTACTTGACCATACAAAGGTGGGTTACTTATTCAAAATTAATTTTCCTAGAGATAAGTCTATATTTACAGGTTTAATGCAAATATCCACTGGGGTTACTTAATCAAAATTAATTTTCCTAGAGATAAGTATATATTTACAGGTTTAATGCAAATCTCTACTGGACCTTACAAAGGTAGGTTACTTAATCAAAATTAATTTTCCTAGAGATAAGTCTATATTTACAGGTTTAGTGCAAATATCCACTGGGGTTACTTAGTCAAAATTAATTTTCCTAGAGATAAGTATATATTTACAGGTTTAATGCAAATCTCTACTGGACCTTACAAAGGTAGGTTACTTAATCAAAATTAATTTTCCTAGAGATAAGTCTATATTTACAGGTTTATTGCAAATATCCACTGGACCTTACAAAGGCGGGTTACTTAATCAAAATTAATTTTCCTAGAGATAAGTATATATTTACAGGTTTAATGCAAATCTCTACTGGACCTTACAAAGGTAGAATACTTAATCAAAATTAACTTTCCTAGAGATAAGTCTATATTTACAGGTTTAATGCAAATATCCACTGGACCTTACAAAGGTGGGTTACTTAATCAAAATTAATTTTCCTAGAGATAAGTCTATATTTACAGGTTTAATGCAAATCTGTACTGAACTTTACAAAGGTAGGTTACTTAATCAAAATTAATTTTCCTAGAGATAAGTCTATATTTACAGGTTTAATGCAAATCTGTACTGGACTTTACAAAGGTAGGTTACTTAATCAAAATTAATTTTCCTAGAGATAAGTCTATATTTACAGGTTTAATGCAAATCTCTACTGGACCTTACAAAGGTGGGTTACTTAATCAAAATTAATTTTTCTAGAGATAAGTCTATATTTACAGGGTTAATGCAAATATCCACTGGACCTTACAAAGGTGGGTTACTTAATCAAAATTAATTTTCCTAGAGATAAGTCTATATTTACAGGTTTAATGCAAATCTCTACTGGATCTTAAGAAGGTAGGTTACTTAATCAAAATTAATTTTCCTAGAGATAAGTATATATTTACAGGTTTAATGCAAATCTCTACTGGACCTAACAAAGGTAGAATACTTAATCAGAATTAATTTTCCTAGAGATAAGTCTATATTTACAGGTTTAGTGCAAATATCCACTGGGGTTACTTAATCAAAATTAATTTTCCTAGAGATAAGTATATATTTACAGGTTTAATGCAAATCTCTACTGGACCTTACAAAGGTAGGTTACTTAATCAAAATTAATTTTCCTAGAGATAAGTCTATATTTACAGGTTTAGTGCAAATATCCACTGGACCTTACAAAGGCGGGTTACTTAATCAAAATTAATTTTCCTAGAGATAAGTATATATTTACAGGTTTAATGCAAATCTCTACTGGACCTTACAAAGGTAGAATACTTAATCAAAATTAACTTTCCTAGAGATAAGTCTATATTTACAGGTTTAATGCAAATATCCACTGGACCTTACAAAGGTGGGTTACTTAATCAAAATTAATTTTCCTAGAGATAAGTCTATATTTACAGGTTTAATGCAAATATCCACTGGGGTTACTTAATCAAAATTAATTTTCCTAGAGATAAGTATATATTTACAGGTTTAATGCAAATCTCTACTGGACCTTACAAAGGTAGGTTACTTAATCAAAATTAATTTTCCTAGAGATAAGTCTATATTTACAGGTTTAGTGCAAATATCCACTGGGGTTACTTAATCAAAATTAATTTTCCTAGAGATAAGTATATATTTACAGGTTTAATGCAAATCTCTACTGGACCTTACAGAGGTAGGTTACTTAATCAAAATTAATTTTCCTAGAGATAAGTCTATATTTACAGGTTTAGTGCAAATATCCACTGGACCTTACAAAGGCGGGTTACTTAATCAAAATTAATTTTCCTAGAGATAAGTATATATTTACAGGTTTAATGCAAATCTCTACTGGACCTTACAAAGGTAGAATACTTAATCAAAATTAACTTTCCTAGAGATAAGTCTATATTTACAGGTTTAATGCAAATATCCACTGGACCTTACAAAGGTGGGTTACTTAATCAAAATTAATTTTCCTAGAGATAAGTCTATATTTACAGGTTTAATGCAAATCTGTACTGAACTTTACAAAGGTAGGTTACTTAATCAAAATTAATTTTCCTAGAGATAAGTCTATATTTACAGGTTTAATGCAAATATCCACTGGGGTTACTTAATCAAAATTAATTTTCCTAGAGATAAGTATATATTTACAGGTTTAATGCAAATCTCTACTGGACCTTACAAAGGTAGGTTACTTAATCAAAATTAATTTTCCTAGAGATAAGTCTATATTTACAGGTTTAGTGCAAATATCCACTGGGGTTACTTAATCAAAATTAATTTTCCTAGAGATAAGTATATATTTACAGGTTTAATGCAAATCTCTACTGGACCTTACAAAGGTAGGTTACTTAATCAAAATTAATTTTCCTAGAGATAAGTCTATATTTACAGGTTTAGTGCAAATATCCACTGGACCTTACAAAGGCGGGTTACTTAATCAAAATTAATTTTCCTAGAGATAAGTATATATTTACAGGTTTAATGCAAATCTCTACTGGACCTTACAAAGGTAGAATACTTAATCAAAATTAACTTTCCTAGAGATAAGTCTATATTTACAGGTTTAATGCAAATATCCACTGGACCTTACAAAGGTGGGTTACTTAATCAAAATTAATTTTCCTAGAGATAAGTCTATATTTACAGGTTTAATGCAAATCTGTACTGAACTTTACAAAGGTAGGTTACTTAATCAAAATTAATTTTCCTAGAGATAAGTCTATATTTACAGGTTTAATGCAAATATCCACTGGGGTTACTTAATCAAAATTAATTTTCCTAGAGATAAGTATATATTTACAGGTTTAATGCAAATCTCTACTGGACCTTACAAAGGTAGGTTACTTAATCAAAATTAATTTTCCTAGAGATAAGTCTATATTTACAGGTTTAGTGCAAATATCCACTGGGGTTACTTAATCAAAATTAATTTTCCTAGAGATAAGTATATATTTACAGGTTTAATGCAAATCTCTACTGGACCTTACAAAGGTAGGTTACTTAATCAAAATTAATTTTCCTAGAGATAAGTCTATATTTACAGGTTTAGTGCAAATATCCACTGGACCTTACAAAGGCGGGTTACTTAATCAAAATTAATTTTCCTAGAGATAAGTATATATTTACAGGTTTAATGCAAATCTCTACTGGACCTTACAAAGGTAGAATACTTAATCAAAATTAACTTTCCTAGAGATAAGTCTATATTTACAGATTTAATGCAAATATCCACTGGACCTTACAAAGGTGGGTTACTTAATCAAAATTAATTTTCCTAGAGATAAGTCTATATTTACAGGTTTAATGCAAATCTGTACTGAACTTTACAAAGGTAGGTTACTTAATCAAAATTAATTTTCCTAGAGATAAGTCTATATTTACAGGTTTAATGCAAATCTCTACTGGACCTTAAGAAGGTAGGTTACTTAATCAAAATTAATTTTCCTAGAGATAAGTATATATTTACAGGTTTAATGCAAATATCCACTGGGGTTACTTAATCAAAATTAATTTTCCTAGAGATAAGTATATATTTACAGGTTTAATGCAAATCTCTACTGGACCTTACAAAGGTAGGTTACTTAATCAAAATTAATTTTCCTAGAGATAAGTCTATATTTACAGGTTTAGTGCAAATATCCACTGGGGTTACTTAGTCAAAATTAATTTTCCTAGAGATAAGTATATATTTACAGGTTTAATGCAAATCTCTACTGGACCTTACAAAGGTAGGTTACTTAATCAAAATTAATTTTCCTAGAGATAAGTCTATATTTACAGGTTTATTGCAAATATCCACTGGACCTTACAAAGGCGGGTTACTTAATCAAAATTAATTTTCCTAGAGATAAGTATATATTTACAGGTTTAATGCAAATCTCTACTGGACCTTACAAAGGTAGAATACTTAATCAAAATTAACTTTCCTAGAGATAAGTCTATATTTACAGGTTTAATGCAAATATCCACTGGACCTTACAAAGGTGGGTTACTTAATCAAAATTAATTTTCCTAGAGATAAGTCTATATTTACAGGTTTAATGCAAATCTGTACTGAACTTTACAAAGGTAGGTTACTTAATCAAAATTAATTTTCCTAGATATAAGTCTATATTTACAGGTTTAATGCAAATCTGTACTGGACTTTACAAAGGTAGGTTACTTAATCAAAATTAATTTTCCTAGAGATAAGTCTATATTTACAGGTTTAGTGCAAATATCCACTGGGGTTACTTAGTCAAAATTAATTTTCCTAGAGATAAGTATATATTTACAGGTTTAATGCAAATCTCTACTGGACCTTACAAAGGTAGGTTACTTAATCAAAATTAATTTTCCTAGAGATAAGTCTATATTTACAGGTTTATTGCAAATATCCACTGGACCTTACAAAGGCGGGTTACTTAATCAAAATTAATTTTCCTAGAGATAAGTATATATTTACAGGTTTAATGCAAATCTCTACTGGACCTTACAAAGGTAGAATACTTAATCAAAATTAACTTTCCTAGAGATAAGTCTATATTTACAGGTTTAATGCAAATATCCACTGGACCTTACAAAGGTGGGTTACTTAATCAAAATTAATTTTCCTAGAGATAAGTCTATATTTACAGGTTTAATGCAAATCTGTACTGAACTTTACAAAGGTAGGTTACTTAATCAAAATTAATTTTCCTAGATATAAGTCTATATTTACAGGTTTAATGCAAATCTGTACTGGACTTTACAAAGGTAGGTTACTTAATCAAAATTAATTTTCCTAGAGATAAGTCTATATTTACAGGTTTAATGCAAATCTCTACCGGACCTTACAAAGGTGGGTTACTTAATCAAAATTAATTTTTCTAGAGATAAGTCTATATTTACAGGGTTAATGCAAATATCCACTGGACCTTACAAAGGTGGGTTACTTAATCAAAATTAATTTTCCTAGAGATAAGTCTATATTTACAGGTTTAATGCAAATCTCTACTGGACCTTAAGAAGGTAGGTTACTTAATCAAAATTAATTTTCCTAGAGATAAGTATATATTTACAGGTTTAATGCAAATCTCTACTGGACCTAACAAAGGTAGAATACTTAATCAGAATTAATTTTCCTAGAGATAAGTCTATATTTACAGGTTTAATGCAAATATCCACTGCACCTAACAAAGGTGGGTTACTTAATCAAAATTAATTTTCCTAGAGATAAGTCTATATTTACAGGTTTAGTGCAAATATCCACTGGACCTTACAAAGGCGGGTTACTTAATCAAAATTAATTTTCCTAAAGATAAGTATATATTTACAGGTTTAATACAAATCTCTACTGGACCTTACAAAGGTAGAATACTTAATCAAAATTAACTTTTCTAGAGATAAGTCTATATTTACAGGTTTAATGCAAATATCCACTGGACCTTACAAAGGTGGGTTACTTAATCAAAATTAATTTTCCTAGAGATAAGTCTATATTTACAGGTTTAATGCAAATCTCTACTGGACCTTAAGAAGGTAGGTTACTTAATCAAAATTAATTTTCCTAGAGATAAGTATATATTTACAGGTTTAATGCAAATCTCTACTGGACCTTACAAAGGTAGAATACTTAATCAAAATTAATTTTCCTAGAGATAAGTCTATATTTTCAGGTTTAATGCAAATCTGTACTGGACTTTACAAAGGTAGGTTACTTAATCAAAATTAATTTTCCTAGAGATAAGTCTATATTTACAGGTTTAATGCAAATCTCTACTGGACTTTACAAAGGTGGGTTACTTAATCAAAATTAATTTTCCTAGAGATAAGTCTATATTTACAGGTTTAATGCAAATCTGTACTGAACTTTACAAAGGTAGGTTACTTAATCAAAATTAATTTTCCTAGAGATAAGTCTATATTTACAGGTTTAATGCAAATCTCTACTGGACCTAACAAAGGTGGGTTACTTAATCAAAATTAATTTTCCTAGAGATAAGTCTATATTTACAGGTTTAATGCAAATCTCTACTGGACCTTAAGAAGGTAGGTTACTTAATCAAAATTAATTTTCCTAGAGATAAGTATATATTTACAGGTTTAATGCAAATCTCTATTGGACCTTACAAAGGTAGAATACTTAATCAAAATTAATTTTCCTAGAGATAAGTCCATATTTACAGGTTTAATGCAAATCTGTACTGGACTTTACAAAGGTAGGTTACTTAATCAAAATTAATTTTCCTAGAGATAAGTCTATATTTACAGGTTTAATGCAAATCTCTACTGGACCTTACAAAGGTGGGTTACTTAATCTAAATTAATTTTTCTAGAGATAAGTCTATATTTACAGGTTTAATGCAAATATCCACTGGACCTTACAAAGGTGGGTTACTTAATCAAAATTAATTTTCCTAGAGATAAGTCTATATTTACAGGTTTAATGCAAATCTGTACTGGACTTTACAAAGGTAGGTTACTTAATCAAAATTAATTTTCCTAGAGATAAGTCTATATTTACAGGTTTAATGCAAATCTCTACTGGACCTTACAAAGGTGGGTTACTTAATCAAAATTAATTTTTCTAGAGATAAGTCTATATTTACAGGGTTAATGCAAATATCCACTGGACCTTACAAAGGTGGGTTACTTAATCAAAAATAATTTTCCTAGAGATAAGTCTATATTTACAGGTTTAATGCAAATCTCTACTGGACCTTAAGAAGGTAGGTTGCTTAATCAAAATTAACTTTCCTAGAGATAAGTATATATTTACAGGTTTAATGCAAATCTCTACTGGACCTAACAAAGGTAGAATACTTAATCAGAATTAATTTTCCTAGAGATAAGTCTATATTTACAGGTTTAATGCAAATATCCACTGCACCTTACAAAGGTGGGTTACTTAATCAAAATTAATTTTCCTAGAGATAAGTCTATATTTACAGGTTTAATGCAAATCTCTACTTGACCATACAAAGGTGGGTTACTTATTCAAAATTAATTTTCCTAGAGATAAGTCTATATTTACAGGTTTAATGCAAATATCCACTGGGGTTACTTAATCAAAATTAATTTTCCTAGAGATAAGTATATATTTACAGGTTTAATGCAAATCTCTACTGGACCTTACAAAGGTAGGTTACTTAATCAAAATTAATTTTCCTAGAGATAAGTCTATATTTACAGGTTTAGTGCAAATATCCACTGGGGTTACTTAATCAAAATTAATTTTCCTAGAGATAAGTATATATTTACAGGTTTAATGCAAATCTCTACTGGACCTTACAAAGGTAGGTTACTTAATCAAAATTAATTTTCCTAGAGATAAGTCTATATTTACAGGTTTAGTGCAAATATCCACTGGACCTTACAAAGGCGGGTTACTTAATCAAAATTAATTTTCCTAGAGATAAGTATATATTTACAGGTTTAATGCAAATCTCTACTGGACCTTACAAAGGTAGAATACTTAATCAAAATTAACTTTCCTAGAGATAAGTCTATATTTACAGGTTTAATGCAAATATCCACTGGACCTTACAAAGGTGGGTTACTTAATCAAAATTAATTTTCCTAGAGATAAGTCTATATTTACAGGTTTAATGCAAATCTATACTGAACTTTACAAAGGTAGGTTACTTAATCAAAATTAATTTTCCTAGAGATAAGTCTATATTTACAGGTTTATTGCAAATATCCACTGGACCTTACAAAGGCGGGTTACTTAATCAAAATTAATTTTCCTAGAGATAAGTATATATTTACAGGTTTAATGCAAATCTCTACTGGACCTTACAAAGGTAGAATACTTAATCAAAATTAACTTTCCTAGAGATAAGTCTATATTTACAGGTTTAATGCAAATATCCACTGGACCTTACAAAGGTGGGTTACTTAATCAAAATTAATTTTCCTAGAGATAAGTCTATATTTACAGGTTTAATGCAAATCTGTACTGAACTTTACAAAGGTAGGTTACTTAATCAAAATTAATTTTCCTAGATATAAGTCTATATTTACAGGTTTAATGCAAATCTGTAATGGACTTTACAAAGGTAGGTTACTTAATCAAAATTAATTTTCCTAGAGATAAGTCTATATTTACAGGTTTAATGCAAATCTCTACTGGACCTTACAAAGGTGGGTTACTTAATCAAAATTAATTTTTCTAGAGATAAGTCTATATTTACAGGGTTAATGCAAATATCCACTGGACCTTACAAAGGTGGGTTACTTAATCAAAATTAATTTTCCTAGAGATAAGTCTATATTTACAGGTTTAATGCAAATCTCTACTGGACCTTATGAAGGTAGGTTACTTAATCAAAATTAATTTTCCTAGAGATAAGTATATATTTACAGGTTTAATGCAAATCTCTACTGGACCTAACAAAGGTAGAATACTTAATCAGAATTAATTTTCCTAGAGATAAGTCTATATTTACAGGTTTAATGCAAATATCCACTGCACCTTACAAAGGTGGGTTACTTAATCAAAATTAATTTTCCTAGAGATAAGTCTATATTTACAGGTTTAGTGCAAATATCCACTGGACCTTACAAAGGCGGGTTACTTAATCAAAATTAATTTTCCTAGAGATAAGTATATATTTACAGGTTTAATACAAATCTCTACTGGACCTTACAAAGGTAGAATACTTAATCAAAATTAATTTTCCTAGAGATAAGTCTATATTTTCAGGTTTAATGCAAATCTGTACTGGACTTTACAAAGGTAGGTTACTTAATCAAAATTAATTTTCCTAGAGATAAGTCTATATTTACAGGTTTAATGCAAATCTCTACTGGACTTTACAAAGGTAGGTTACTTAATCAAAATTAATTTTCCTATGGATAAGTCTATATTTACAGGTTTAATGCAAATCTCTACTGGACCTTACAAAGGTGGGTTACTTAATCTAAATTAATTTTTCTAGAGATAAGTCTATATTTACAGGTTTAATGCAAATATCCACTGGACCTTACAAAGGTGGGTTACTCAATCAAAATTAATTTTCCTAGAGATAAGTCTATATTTACAGGTTTAATGAAAATCTCTACTGGACCTTAAGAAGGTAGGTTACTTAATCAAAATTAATTTTCCTAGAGATAAGTATATATTTACAGGTTTAATGCAAATCTCTACTGGACCTTACAAAGGTAGAATACTTAATCAAAATTAACTTTCCTAGAGATAAGTCTATATTTACAGGTTTAATGCAAATATCCACTGGACCTTACAAAGGTGGGTTACTTAATCAAAGTTAATTTTCCTAGAGATAAGTCTATATTTACAGGTTTAATGCAAATCTGTACTGAACTTTACAAAGGTAGGTTACTTAATCAAAATTAATTTTCCTAGAGATAAGTTTATATTTACAGGTTTAATGCAAATCTCTACTGGACCTAACAAAGGTGGGTTACTTAATCAAAATTAATTTTCCTAGAGATAAGTCTATATTTACAGGTTTAATGCAAATCTCTACTGGACCTTAAGAAGGTAGGTTACTTAATCAAAATTAATTTTCCTAGAGATAAGTATATATTTACAGGTTTAATGCAAATCTCTATTGGACCTTACAAAGGTAGAATACTTAATCAAAATTAATTTTCCTAGAGATAAGTCCATATTTACAGGTTTAATGCAAATCTGTACTGGACTTTACAAAGGTAGGTTACTTAATCAAAATTAATTTTCCTAGAGATAAGTCTATATTTACAGGTTTAATGCAAATCTCTACTGGACCTTACAAAGGTGGGTTACTTAATCTAAATTAATTTTTCTAGAGATAAGTCTATATTTACAGGTTTAATGCAAATATCCACTGGACCTTACAAAGGTGGGTTACTTAATCAAAATTAATTTTCCTAGAGATAAGTCTATATTTACAGGTTTAATGCAAATCTGTACTGGACTTTACAAAGGTAGGTTACTTAATCAAAATTAATTTTCCTAGAGATAAGTCTATATTTACAGGTTTAATGCAAATCTCTACTGGACCTTACAAAGGTGGGTTACTTAATCAAAATTAATTTTTCTAGAGATAAGTCTATATTTACAGGGTTAATGCAAATATCCACTGGACCTTACAAAGGTGGGTTACTTAATCAAAAATAATTTTCCTAGAGATAAGTCTATATTTACAGGTTTAATGCAAATCTCTACTGGACCTTAAGAAGGTAGGTTGCTTAATCAAAATTAATTTTCCTAGAGATAAGTATATATTTACAGGTTTAATGCAAATCTCTACTGGACCTAACAAAGGTAGAATACTTAATCAGAATTAATTTTCCTAGAGATAAGTCTATATTTACAGGTTTAATGCAAATATCCACTGCACCTTACAAAGGTGGGTTACTTAATCAAAATTAATTTTCCTAGAGATAAGTCTATATTTACAGGTTTAATGCAAATCTCTACTTGACCATACAAAGGTGGGTTACTTATTCAAAATTAATTTTCCTAGAGATAAGTCTATATTTACAGGTTTAATGCAAATATCCACTGGGGTTACTTAATCAAAATTAATTTTCCTAGAGATAAGTATATATTTACAGGTTTAATGCAAATCTCTACTGGACCTTACAAAGGTAGGTTACTTAATCAAAATTAATTTTCCTAGAGATAAGTCTATATTTACAGGTTTAGTGCAAATATCCACTGGGGTTACTTAATCAAAATTAATTTTCCTAGAGATAAGTATATATTTACAGGTTTAATGCAAATCTCTACTGGACCTTACAAAGGTAGGTTACTTAATCAAAATTAATTTTCCTAGAGATAAGTCTATATTTACAGGTTTAGTGCAAATATCCACTGGACCTTACAAAGGCGGGTTACTTAATCAAAATTAATTTTCCTAGAGATAAGTCTATATTTACAGGTTTAATGCAAATATCCACTGGACCTTACAAAGGTGGGTTACTCAATCAAAATTAATTTTCCTAGAGATAAGTCTATATTTACAGGTTTAATGAAAATCTCTACTGGACCTTAAGAAGGTAGGTTACTTAATCAAAATTAATTTTCCTAGAGATAAGTATATATTTACAGGTTTAATGCAAATCTCTACTGGACCTTACAAAGGTAGAATACTTAATCAAAATTAACTTTCCTAGAGATAAGTCTATATTTACAGGTTTAATGCAAATATCCACTGGACCTTACAAAGGTGGGTTACTTAATCAAAATTAATTTTCCTAGAGATAAGTCTATATTTACAGGTTTAATGCAAATCTGTACTGAACTTTACAAAGGTAGGTTACTTAATCAAAATTAATTTTCCTAGAGATAAGTTTATATTTACAGGTTTAATGCAAATCTCTACTGGACCTAACAAAGGTGGGTTACTTAATCAAAATTAATTTTCCTAGAGATAAGTCTATATTTACAGGTTTAATGCAAATCTCTACTGGACCTTAAGAAGGTAGGTTACTTAATCAAAATTAATTTTCCTAGAGATTAGTATATATTTACAGGTTTAATGCGAATCTCTATTGGACCTTACAAAGGTAGAATACTTAATCAAAATTAATTTTCCTAGAGATAAGTCCATATTTACAGGTTTAATGCAAATCTGTACTGGACTTTACAAAGGTAGGTTACTTAATCAAAATTAATTTTCCTAGAGATAAGTCTATATTTACAGGTTTAATGCAAATCTCTACTGGACCTTACAAAGGTGGGTTACTTAATCTAAATTAATTTTTCTAGAGATAAGTCTATATTTACAGGTTTAATGCAAATATCCACTGGACCTTACAAAGGTGGGTTACTTAATCAAAATTAATTTTCCTAGAGATAAGTCTATATTTACAGGTTTAATGCAAATCTGTACTGGACTTTACAAAGGTAGGTTACTTAATCAAAATTAATTTTCCTAGAGATAAGTCTATATTTACAGGTTTAATGCAAATCTCTACTGGACCTTACAAAGGTGGGTTACTTAATCAAAATTAATTTTTCTAGAGATAAGTCTATATTTACAGGGTTAATGCAAATATCCACTGGACCTTACAAAGGTGGGTTACTTAATCAAAAATAATTTTCCTAGAGATAAGTCTATATTTACAGGTTTAATGCAAATCTCTACTGGACCTTAAGAAGGTAGGTTGCTTAATCAAAATTAATTTTCCTAGAGATAAGTATATATTTACAGGTTTAATGCAAATCTCTACTGGACCTAACAAAGGTAGAATACTTAATCAGAATTAATTTTCCTAGAGATAAGTCTATATTTACAGGTTTAATGCAAATATCCACTGCACCTTACAAAGGTGGGTTACTTAATCAAAATTAATTTTCCTAGAGATAAGTCTATATTTACAGGTTTAATGCAAATCTCTACTTGACCATACAAAGGTGGGTTACTTATTCAAAATTAATTTTCCTAGAGATAAGTCTATATTTACAGGTTTAATGCAAATATCCACTGGGGTTACTTAATCAAAATTAATTTTCCTAGAGATAAGTATATATTTACAGGTTTAATGCAAATCTCTACTGGACCTTACAAAGGTAGGTTACTTAATCAAAATTAATTTTCCTAGAGATAAGTCTATATTTACAGGTTTAGTGCAAATATCCACTGGGGTTACTTAATCAAAATTAATTTTCCTAGAGATAAGTATATATTTACAGGTTTAATGCAAATCTCTACTGGACCTTACAAAGGTAGGTTACTTAATCAAAATTAATTTTCCTAGAGATAAGTCTATATTTACAGGTTTAGTGCAAATATCCACTGGACCTTACAAAGGCGGGTTACTTAATCAAAATTAATTTTCCTAGAGATAAGTATATATTTACAGGTTTAATGCAAATCTCTACTGGACCTTACAAAGGTAGAATACTTAATCAAAATTAACTTTCCTAGAGATAAGTCTATATTTACAGGTTTAATGCAAATATCCACTGGACCTTACAAAGGTGGGTTACTTAATCAAAATTAATTTTCCTAGAGATAAGTCTATATTTACAGGTTTAATGCAAATCTATACTGAACTTTACAAAGGTAGGTTACTTAATCAAAATTAATTTTCCTAGAGATAAGTCTATATTTACAGGTTTAATGCAAATCTCTACTGGACCTTACAAAGGTGGGTTACTTAATCAAAATTAATTTTTCTAGAGATAAGTCTATATTTACAGGTTTAATGCAAATATCCACTGGACCTTACAAAGGTGGGTTACTTAATCAAAATTAATTTTCCTAGAGATAAGTCTATATTTACAGGTTTAATGCAAATCTCTACTGGACCTTAAGAAGGTAGGTTACTTAATCAAAATTAATTTTCCTAGAGATAAGTATATATTTACAGGTTTAATGCAAATCTCTACTGGACCTTACAAAGGTAGAATACTTAATCAAAATTAATTTTCCTAGAGATAAGTCCATATTTACAGGTTTAATGCAAATCTGTACTGGACTTTACAAAGGTAGGTTACTTAATCAAAATTAATTTTCCTAGAGATAAGTCTATATTTACAGGTTTAATGCAAATCTCTACTGGACCTTACAAAGGTGGGTTACTTAATCTAAATTAATTTTTCTAGAGATAAGTCTATATTTACAGGTTTAATGCAAATCTCTACTGGACCTAACAAAGGTGGGTTACTTAATCAAAATTAATTTTCCTAGAGATAAGTCTATATTTACAGGTTTAATGCAAATCTATACTGAACTTTACAAAGGTAGGTTACTTAATCAAAATTAATTTTCCTAGAGATAAGTCTATATTTACAGGTTTAATGCAAATCTCTACTGGACCTTACAAAGGTGGGTTACTTAATCAAAATTAATTTTTCTAGAGATAAGTCTATATTTACAGGTTTAATGCAAATATCCACTGGACCTTACAAAGGTGGGTTACTTAATCAAAATTAATTTTCCTAGAGATAAGTCTATATTTACAGGTTTAATGCAAATCTCTACTGGACCTTAAGAAGGTAGGTTACTTAATCAAAATTAATTTTCCTAGAGATAAGTATATATTTACAGGTTTAATGCAAATCTCTACTGGACCTTACAAAGGTAGAATACTTAATCAAAATTAACTTTCCTAGAGATAAGTCTATATTTACAGGTTTAATGCAAATATCCACTGGACCTTACAAAGGTGGGTTACTTAATCAAAATTAATTTTCCTAGAGATAAGTCTATATTTACAGGTTTAATGCAAATCTCTACTGGACCTTAAGAAGGTAGGTTACTTAATCAAAATTAATTTTCCTAGAGATAAGTATATATTTACAGGTTTAATGCAAATCTCTACTGGACCTTACAAAGGTAGAATACTTAATCAAAATTAATTTTCCTAGAGATAAGTCTATATTTACAGGTTTAATGCAAATCTCTACTGGACCTTAAGAAGGTAGGTTACTTAATCAAAATTAATTTTCCTAGAGATTAGTATATATTTACAGGTTTAATGCGAATCTCTATTGGACCTTACAAAGGTAGAATACTTAATCAAAATTAATTTTCCTAGAGATAAGTCCATATTTACAGGTTTAATGCAAATCTGTACTGGACTTTACAAAGGTAGGTTACTTAATCAAAATTAATTTTCCTAGAGATAAGTCTATATTTACAGGTTTAATGCAAATCTCTACTGGACCTTACAAAGGTGGGTTACTTAATCTAAATTAATTTTTCTAGAGATAAGTCTATATTTACAGGTTTAATGCAAATATCCACTGGACCTTACAAAGGTGGGTTACTTAATCAAAATTAATTTTCCTAGAGATAAGTCTATATTTACAGGTTTAATGCAAATCTGTACTGGACTTTACAAAGGTAGGTTACTTAATCAAAATTAATTTTCCTAGAGATAAGTCTATATTTACAGGTTTAATGCAAATCTCTACTGGACCTTACAAAGGTGGGTTACTTAATCAAAATTAATTTTTCTAGAGATAAGTCTATATTTACAGGGTTAATGCAAATATCCACTGGACCTTACAAAGGTGGGTTACTTAATCAAAAATAATTTTCCTAGAGATAAGTCTATATTTACAGGTTTAATGCAAATCTCTACTGGACCTTAAGAAGGTAGGTTGCTTAATCAAAATTAATTTTCCTAGAGATAAGTATATATTTACAGGTTTAATGCAAATCTCTACTGGACCTAACAAAGGTAGAATACTTAATCAGAATTAATTTTCCTAGAGATAAGTCTATATTTACAGGTTTAATGCAAATATCCACTGCACCTTACAAAGGTGGGTTACTTAATCAAAATTAATTTTCCTAGAGATAAGTCTATATTTACAGGTTTAATGCAAATCTCTACTTGACCATACAAAGGTGGGTTACTTATTCAAAATTAATTTTCCTAGAGATAAGTCTATATTTACAGGTTTAATGCAAATATCCACTGGGGTTACTTAATCAAAATTAATTTTCCTAGAGATAAGTATATATTTACAGGTTTAATGCAAATCTCTACTGGACCTTACAAAGGTAGGTTACTTAATCAAAATTAATTTTCCTAGAGATAAGTCTATATTTACAGGTTTAGTGCAAATATCCACTGGGGTTACTTAATCAAAATTAATTTTCCTAGAGATAAGTATATATTTACAGGTTTAATGCAAATCTCTACTGGACCTTACAAAGGTAGGTTACTTAATCAAAATTAATTTTCCTAGAGATAAGTCTATATTTACAGGTTTAGTGCAAATATCCACTGGACCTTACAAAGGCGGGTTACTTAATCAAAATTAATTTTCCTAGAGATAAGTATATATTTACAGGTTTAATGCAAATCTCTACTGGACCTTACAAAGGTAGAATACTTAATCAAAATTAACTTTCCTAGAGATAAGTCTATATTTACAGGTTTAATGCAAATATCCACTGGACCTTACAAAGGTGGGTTACTTAATCAAAATTAATTTTCCTAGAGATAAGTCTATATTTACAGGTTTAATGCAAATCTATACTGAACTTTACAAAGGTAGGTTACTTAATCAAAATTAATTTTCCTAGAGATAAGTCTATATTTACAGGTTTAATGCAAATCTCTACTGGACCTTACAAAGGTGGGTTACTTAATCAAAATTAATTTTTCTAGAGATAAGTCTATATTTACAGGTTTAATGCAAATATCCACTGGACCTTACAAAGGTGGGTTACTTAATCAAAATTAATTTTCCTAGAGATAAGTCTATATTTACAGGTTTAATGCAAATCTCTACTGGACCTTAAGAAGGTAGGTTACTTAATCAAAATTAATTTTCCTAGAGATAAGTATATATTTACAGGTTTAATGCAAATCTCTACTGGACCTTACAAAGGTAGAATACTTAATCAAAATTAATTTTCCTAGAGATAAGTCCATATTTACAGGTTTAATGCAAATCTGTACTGGACTTTACAAAGGTAGGTTACTTAATCAAAATTAATTTTCCTAGAGATAAGTCTATATTTACAGGTTTAATGCAAATCTCTACTGGACCTTACAAAGGTGGGTTACTTAATCTAAATTAATTTTTCTAGAGATAAGTCTATATTTACAGGTTTAATGCAAATCTCTACTGGACCTAACAAAGGTGGGTTACTTAATCAAAATTAATTTTCCTAGAGATAAGTCTATATTTACAGGTTTAATGCAAATCTCTACTGGACCTTAAGAAGGTAGGTTACTTAATCAAAATTAATTTTCCTAGAGATAAGTATATATTTACAGGTTTAATGCAAATCTCTACTGGACCTTACAAAGGTAGAATACTTAATCAAAATTAATTTTCCTAGAGATAAGTCCATATTTACAGGTTTAATGCAAATCTCTACTGGACCTTACAAAGGTGGGTTACTTAATCAAAATTAATTTTTCTAGAGATAAGTCTATATTTACAGGTTTAATGCAAATATCCACTGGACCTTACAAAGGTGGGTTACTTAATCAAAATTAATTTTCCTAGAGATAAGTCTATATTTACAGGTTTAATGCAAATCTCTACTGGACCTTAAGAAGGTAGGTTACTTAATCAAAATTAATTTTCCTAGAGATAAGTATATATTTACAGGTTTAATGCAAATCTCTACTGGACCTTACAAAGGTAGAATACTTAATCAAAATTAACTTTCCTAGAGATAAGTCTATATTTACAGGTTTAATGCAAATATCCACTGGACCTTACAAAGGTGGGTTACTTAATCAAAATTAATTTTCCTAGAGATAAGTCTATATTTACAGGTTTAATGCAAATCTGTACTGAACTTTACAAAGGTAGGTTACTTAATCAAAATTAATTTTCCTAGAGATAAGTTTATATTTACAGGTTTAATGCAAATCTCTACTGGACCTAACAAAGGTGGGTTACTTAATCAAAATTAATTTTCCTAGAGATAAGTCTATATTTACAGGTTTAATGCAAATCTCTACTGGACCTTAAGAAGGTAGGTTACTTAATCAAAATTAATTTTCCTAGAGATAAGTATATATTTACAGGTTTAATGCGAATCTCTATTGGACCTTACAAAGGTAGAATACTTAATCAAAATTAATTTTCCTAGAGATAAGTCCATATTTACAGGTTTAATGCAAATCTGTACTGGACTTTACAAAGGTAGGTTACTTAATCAAAATTAATTTTCCTAGAGATAAGTCTATATTTACAGGTTTAATGCAAATCTCTACTGGACCTTACAAAGGTGGGTTACTTAATCTAAATTAATTTTTCTAGAGATAAGTCTATATTTACAGGTTTAATGCAAATATCCACTGGACCTTACAAAGGTGGGTTACTTAATCAAAATTAATTTTCCTAGAGATAAGTCTATATTTACAGGTTTAATGCAAATCTGTACTGGACTTTACAAAGGTAGGTTACTTAATCAAAATTAATTTTCCTAGAGATAAGTCTATATTTACAGGTTTAATGCAAATCTCTACTGGACCTTACAAAGGTGGGTTACTTAATCAAAATTAATTTTTCTAGAGATAAGTCTATATTTACAGGGTTAATGCAAATATCCACTGGACCTTACAAAGGTGGGTTACTTAATCAAAAATAATTTTCCTAGAGATAAGTCTATATTTACAGGTTTAATGCAAATCTCTACTGGACCTTAAGAAGGTAGGTTGCTTAATCAAAATTAATTTTCCTAGAGATAAGTATATATTTACAGGTTTAATGCAAATCTCTACTGGACCTAACAAAGGTAGAATACTTAATCAGAATTAATTTTCCTAGAGATAAGTCTATATTTACAGGTTTAATGCAAATATCCACTGCACCTTACAAAGGTGGGTTACTTAATCAAAATTAATTTTCCTAGAGATAAGTCTATATTTACAGGTTTAATGCAAATCTCTACTTGACCATACAAAGGTGGGTTACTTATTCAAAATTAATTTTCCTAGAGATAAGTCTATATTTACAGGTTTAATGCAAATATCCACTGGGGTTACTTAATCAAAATTAATTTTCCTAGAGATAAGTATATATTTACAGGTTTAATGCAAATCTCTACTGGACCTTACAAAGGTAGGTTACTTAATCAAAATTAATTTTCCTAGAGATAAGTCTATATTTACAGGTTTAGTGCAAATATCCACTGGGGTTACTTAATCAAAATTAATTTTCCTAGAGATAAGTATATATTTACAGGTTTAATGCAAATCTCTACTGGACCTTACAAAGGTAGGTTACTTAATCAAAATTAATTTTCCTAGAGATAAGTCTATATTTACAGGTTTAGTGCAAATATCCACTGGACCTTACAAAGGCGGGTTACTTAATCAAAATTAATTTTCCTAGAGATAAGTATATATTTACAGGTTTAATGCAAATCTCTACTGGACCTTACAAAGGTAGAATACTTAATCAAAATTAACTTTCCTAGAGATAAGTCTATATTTACAGGTTTAATGCAAATATCCACTGGACCTTACAAAGGTGGGTTACTTAATCAAAATTAATTTTCCTAGAGATAAGTCTATATTTACAGGTTTAATGCAAATCTATACTGAACTTTACAAAGGTAGGTTACTTAATCAAAATTAATTTTCCTAGAGATAAGTCTATATTTACAGGTTTAATGCAAATCTCTACTGGACCTTACAAAGGTGGGTTACTTAATCAAAATTAATTTTTCTAGAGATAAGTCTATATTTACAGGTTTAATGCAAATATCCACTGGACCTTACAAAGGTGGGTTACTTAATCAAAATTAATTTTCCTAGAGATAAGTCTATATTTACAGGTTTAATGCAAATCTCTACTGGACCTTAAGAAGGTAGGTTACTTAATCAAAATTAATTTTCCTAGAGATAAGTATATATTTACAGGTTTAATGCAAATCTCTACTGGACCTTACAAAGGTAGAATACTTAATCAAAATTAATTTTCCTAGAGATAAGTCCATATTTACAGGTTTAATGCAAATCTGTACTGGACTTTACAAAGGTAGGTTACTTAATCAAAATTAATTTTCCTAGAGATAAGTCTATATTTACAGGTTTAATGCAAATCTCTACTGGACCTTACAAAGGTGGGTTACTTAATCTAAATTAATTTTTCTAGAGATAAGTCTATATTTACAGGTTTAATGCAAATATCCACTGGACCTTACAAAGGTGGGTTACTTAATCAAAATTAATTTTCCTAGAGATAAGTCTATATTTACAGGTTTAATGCAAATCTGTACTGGACTTTACAAAGGTAGGTTACTTAATCAAAATTAATTTTCCTAGAGATAAGTCTATATTTACAGGTTTAATGCAAATCTCTACTGGACCTTACAAAGGTGGGTTACTTAATCTAAATTAATTTTTCTAGAGATAAGTCTATATTTACAGGTTTAATGCAAATATCCACTGGACCTTACAAAGGTGGGTTACTTAATCATAATTAATTTTCGTAGAGATAAGTCTATATTTACAGGTTTAATGCAAATCTGTACTGTACTTTACAAAGGTAGGTTACTTAATCAAAATTAATTTTCCTAGAGATAAGTCTATATTTACAGGTTTAATGCAAATCTCTACTGGACCTTACAAAGGTGGGTTACTTAATCAAAATTAATTTTTCTAGAGATAAGTCTATATTTACAGGGTTAATGCAAATATCCACTGGACCTTACAAAGGTGGGTTACTTAATCAAAATTAATTTTCCTAGAGATAAGTCTATATTTTCAGGTTTAATGCAAATCTCTACTGGACCTTAAGAAGGTAGGTTACTTAATCAAAATTAATTTTCCTAGAGATAAGTATATATTTACAGGTTTAATGCAAATCTCTACTGGACTTAACAAAGGTAGAATACTTAATCAGAATTAATTTTCCTAGAGATAAGTCTATATTTACAGGTTTAATGCAAATATCCACTGCACCTTACAAAGGTGTGTTACTTAATCAAAATTAATTTTCCTAGAGATAAGTCTATATTTACAGGTTTAATGCAAATCTCTACTGGACCTTACAAAGGTAGAATACTTAATCAAAATTAATTTTCCTAGAGATAAGTCCATATTTACAGGTTTAATGCAAATCTGTACTGGACTTTACGAAGGTAGGTTACTTAATCAAAATTAATTTTCCTAGAGATAAGTCTATATTTACAGGTTTAATGCAAATCTCTACTGGACCTTACAAAGGTGGGTTACTTAATCTAAATTAATTTTTCTAGAGATAAGTCTATATTTACAGGTTTAATGCAAATATCCACTGGACCTTACAAAGGTGGGTTACTTAATCAAAATTAATTTTCCTAGAGATAAGTCTATATTTACAGGTTTAATGCAAATCTGTACTGGACTTTACAAAGGTAGGTTACTTAATCAAAATTAATTTTCCTAGAGATAAGTCTATATTTACAGGTTTAATGCAAATCTCTACTGGACCTTACAAAGGTGGGTTACTTAATCTAAATTAATTTTTCTAGAGATAAGTCTATATTTTTAGGTTTAATGCAAATATCCACTGGACCTTACAAAGGTGGGTTACTTAATCAAAATTAATTTTCCTAGAGATAAGTCTATATTTACAGGTTTAATGCAAATCTGTACTGGACTTTACAAAGGTAGGTTACTTAATCAAAATTAATTTTACTAGAGATAAGTCTATATTTACAGGTTTAATGCAAATCTCTACTGGACCTTACAAAGGTGGGTTACTTAATCAAAATTAATTTTTCTAGAGATAAGTCTATATTTAAAGGGTTAATGCAAATATCCACTGGACCTTACAAAGGTGGGTTACTTAATCAAAATTAATTTTCCTAGAGATAAGTATATATTTACAGGTTTAATGCAAATCTCTACTGGACCTTACAAAGGTAGGTTACTTAATCAAAATTAATTTTCCTAGAGATAAGTCTATATTTACAGGTTTAGTGCAAATATCCACTGGACCTTACAAAGGCGGGTTACTTAATCAAAATTAATTTTCCTAGAGATAAGTATATATTTACAGCTTTAATGCAAATCTCTACTGGACCTTACAAAGGTAGAATACTTAATCAAAATTAACTTTCCTAGAGATAAGTCTATATTTACAGGTTTAGTGCAAATCTCTACTGGACCTTAAGAAGGTAGGTTACTTAATCAAAATTAATTTTCCTAGAGATAAGTATATATTTACAGGTTTAATGCAAATCTCTACTGGACTTAACAAAGGTAGAATACTTAATCAGAATTAATTTTCCTAGAGATAAGTCTATATTTACAGGTTTAATGCAAATATCCACTGCACCTTACAAAGGTGTGTTACTTAATCAAAATTAATTTTCCTAGAGATAAGTCTATATTTACAGGTTTAATGCAAATCTCTACTTGACCATACAAAGGTGGGTTACTTATTCAAAATTAATTTTCCTAGAGATAAGTCTATATTTACAGGTTTAATGCAAATATCCACTGGGGTTACTTAATCAAAATTAATTTTCCTAGAGATAAGTATATATTTACAGGTTTAATGCAAATCTCTACTGGACCTTGCAAAGGTAGGTTACTTAATCAAAATTAACTTTCCTAGAGATAAGTCTATATTTACAGGTTTAGTGCAAATATCCACTGGGGTTACTTAATCAAAATTAATTTTCCTAGAGATAAGTATATATTTACAGGTTTAATGCAAATCTCTACTGGACCTTACAAAGGTAGGTTACTTAATCAAAATTAATTTTCCTAGAGATAAGTCTATATTTACAGGTTTAGTGCAAATATCCACTGGACCTTACAAAGGCGGGTTACTTAATCAAAATTAATTTTCCTAGAGATAAGTATATATTTACAGCTTTAATGCAAATCTCTACTGGACCTTACAAAGGTAGAATACTTAATCAAAATTAACTTTCCTAGAGATAAGTCTATATTTACAGGTTTAATGCAAATATCCACTGGACCTTACAAAGGTGGGTTACTTAATCAAAATTAATTTTCCTAGAGATAAGTCTATATTTACAGGTTTAATGCAAATCTATACTGAACTTTACAAAGGTAGGTTACTTAATCAAAATTAATTTTCCTAGAGATAAGTCTATATTTACAGGTTTAATGCAAATCTCTACTGGACCTTACAAAGGTGGGTTACTTAATCAAAATTAATTTTTCTAGAGATAAGTCTATATTTACAGGTTTAATGCAAATATCCACTGGACCTTACAAAGGTGGGTTACTTAATCAAAATTAATTTTCCTAGAGATAAGTCCATATTTACAGGTTTAATGCAAATCTGTACTGGACTTTACGAAGGTAGGTTACTTAATCAAAATTAATTTTCCTAGAGATAAGTCTATATTTACAGGTTTAATGCAAATCTCTACTGGACCTTACAAAGGTGGGTTACTTAATCTAAATTAATTTTTCTAGAGATAAGTCTATATTTACAGGTTTAATGCAAATATCCACTGGACCTTACAAAGGTGGGTTACTTAATCAAAATTAATTTTCCTAGAGATAAGTCTATATTTACAGGTTTAATGCAAATCTGTACTGGACTTTACAAAGGTAGGTTACTTAATCAAAATTAATTTTCCTAGAGATAAGTCTATATTTACAGGTTTAATGCAAATCTCTACTGGACCTTACAAAGGTGGGTTACTTAATCTAAATTAATTTTTCTAGAGATAAGTCTATATTTTTAGGTTTAATGCAAATATCCACTGGACCTTACAAAGGTGGGTTACTTAATCAAAATTAATTTTCCTAGAGATAAATCTATATTTACAGGTTTAATGCAAATCTGTACTGGACTTTACAAAGGTAGGTTACTTAATCTAAATTAATTTTACTAGAGATAAGTCTATATTTACAGGTTTAATGCAAATCTCTACTGGACCTTACAAAGGTGGGTTACTTAATCAAAATTAATTTTTCTAGAGATAAGTCTATATTTAAAGGGTTAATGCAAATATCCACTGGACCTTACAAAGGTGGGTTACTTAATCAAAATTAATTTTCCTAGAGATAAGTATATATTTACAGGTTTAATGCAAATCTCTACTGGACCTTACAAAGGTAGGTTACTTAATCAAAATTAATTTTCCTAGAGATAAGTCTATATTTACAGGTTTAGTGCAAATATCCACTGGACCTTACAAAGGCGGGTTACTTAATCAAAATTAATTTTCCTAGAGATAAGTATATATTTACAGCTTTAATGCAAATCTCTACTGGACCTTACAAAGGTAGAATACTTAATCAAAATTAACTTTCCTAGAGATAAGTCTATATTTACAGGTTTAGTGCAAATCTCTACTGGACCTTAAGAAGGTAGGTTACTTAATCAAAATTAATTTTCCTAGAGATAAGTATATATTTACAGGTTTAATGCAAATCTCTACTGGACTTAACAAAGGTAGAATACTTAATCAGAATTAATTTTCCTAGAGATAAGTCTATATTTACAGGTTTAATGCAAATATCCACTGCACCTTACAAAGGTGTGTTACTTAATCAAAATTAATTTTCCTAGAGATAAGTCTATATTTACAAGTTTAATGCAAATCTCTACTTGACCATACAAAGGTGGGTTACTTATTCAAAATTAATTTTCCTAGAGATAAGTCTATATTTACAGGTTTAATGCAAATATCCACTGGGGTTACTTAATCAAAATTAATTTTCCTAGAGATAAGTATATATTTACAGGTTTAATGCAAATCTCTACTGGACCTTGCAAAGGTAGGTTACTTAATCAAAATTAACTTTCCTAGAGATAAGTCTATATTTACAGGTTTAGTGCAAATATCCACTGGGGTTACTTAATCAAAATTAATTTTCCTAGAGATAAGTATATATTTACAGGTTTAATGCAAATCTCTACTGGACCTTACAAAGGTAGGTTACTTAATCAAAATTAATTTTCCTAGAGATAAGTCTATATTTACAGGTTTAGTGCAAATATCCACTGGACCTTACAAAGGCGGGTTACCTCATCAAAATTAATTTTCCTAGAGATAAGAATATATTTACAGCTTTAATGCAAATCTCTACTGGACCTTACAAAGGTAGAATACTTAATCAAAATTAACTTTCCTAGAGATAAGTCTATATTTACAGGTTTAATGCAAATATCCACTGGACCTTACAAAGGTGGGTTACTTAATCAAAATTAATTTTCCTAGAGATAAGTCTATATTTACAGGTTTAATGCAAATCTATACTGAACTTTACAAAGGTAGGTTACTTAATCAAAATTAATTTTCCTAG
This sequence comes from Phalangium opilio, assembly GCF_054372755.1. Classification (NCBI taxonomy): domain Eukaryota; kingdom Metazoa; phylum Arthropoda; class Arachnida; order Opiliones; family Phalangiidae; genus Phalangium; species Phalangium opilio. The sequence goes on along the minus strand of NW_028324148.1, from coordinate 1,048,254 downwards.
AGATAAGTCTATATTTACAGGTTTAATGCAAATCTCTACTGGACCTTACAAAGGTGGGTTACTTAATCAAAATTAATTTTTCTAGAGATAAGTCTATATTTACAGGTTTAATGCAAATATCCACTGGACCTTACAAAGGTGGGTTACTTAATCAAAATTAATTTTCCTAGAGATAAGTCTATATTTACAGGTTTAATGCAAATCTCTACTGGACCTTAAGAAGGTAGGTTACTTAATCATAATTAATTTTCCTAGAGATAAGTATATATTTTCAGGTTTAATGTAAATCTCTACTGGACCTTACAAAGGTAGAATACTTAATCAAAATTAATTTTCCTAGAGATAAGTCCATATTTACAGGTTTAATGCAAATCTGTACTGGACTTTACGAAGGTAGGTTACTTAATCAAAATTAATTTTCCTAGAGATAAGTCTATATTTACAGGTTTAATGCAAATCTCTACTGGACCTTACAAAGGTGGGTTACTTAATCTAAATTAATTTTTCTAGAGATAAGTCTATATTTACAGGTTTAATGCAAATATCCACTGGACCTTACAAAGGTGGGTTACTTAATCAAAATTAATTTTCCTAGAGATAAGTCTATATTTACAGGTTTAATGCAAATCTATACTGAACTTTACAAAGGTAGGTTACTTAATCAAAATTAATTTTCCTAGAGATAAGTCTATATTTACAGGTTTAATGCAAATCTCTACTGGACCTTACAAAGGTGGGTTACTTAATCAAAATTAATTTTTCTAGAGATAAGTCTATATTTACAGGTTTAATGCAAATATCCACTGGACCTTACAAAGGTGGGTTACTTAATCAAAATTAATTTTCCTAGAGATAAGTCTATATTTACAGGTTTAATGCAAATCTCTACTGGACCTTAAGAAGGTAGGTTACTTAATCATAATTAATTTTCCTAGAGATAAGTATATATTTTCAGGTTTAATGTAAATCTCTACTGGACCTTACAAAGGTAGAATACTTAATCAAAATTAATTTTCCTAGAGATAAGTCCATATTTACAGGTTTAATGCAAATCTGTACTGGACTTTACGAAGGTAGGTTACTTAATCAAAATTAATTTTCCTAGAGATAAGTCTATATTTACAGGTTTAATGCAAATCTCTACTGGACCTTACAAAGGTGGGTTACTTAATCTAAATTAATTTTTCTAGAGATAAGTCTATATTTACAGGTTTAATGCAAATATCCACTGGACCTTACAAAGGTGGGTTACTTAATCAAAATTAATTTTCCTAGAGATAAGTCTATATTTACAGGTTTAATGCAAATCTGTACTGGACTTTACAAAGGTAGGTTACTTAATCAAAATTAATTTTCCTAGAGATGAGTCTATATTTACAGGTTTAATGCAAATCTCTACTGGACCATACAAAGGTGTGTTACTTATTCAAAATTAATTTTCCTAGAGATAAGTCTATATTTACAGGTTTAATGCAAATCTCTACTGGACCTTACAAAGGTGGGTTACTTAATCAAAATTAATTTTTCTAGAGATAAGTCTATATTTACAGGTTTAATGCAAATATCCACTGGACCTTACAAAGGTGGGTTACTTAATCAAAATTAATTTTCCTAGAGATAAGTCTATATTTACAGGTTTAATGCAAATCTCTACTGGACCTTAAGAAGGTAGGTTACTTAATCATAATTAATTTTCCTAGAGATAAGTATATATTTTCAGGTTTAATGCAAATCTCTACTGGACCTTACAAAGGTAAAATACTTAATCAAAATTAATTTTCCTAGAGATAAGTCCATATTTACAGGTTTAATGCAAATCTGTACTGGACTTTACGAAGGTAGGTTACTTAATCTAAATTAATTTTTCTAGAGATAAGTCTATATTTACAGGTTTAATGCAAATATCCACTGGACCTTACAAAGGTGGGTTACTTAATCAAAATTAATTTTCCTAGAGATAAGTCTATATTTACAGGTTTAATGCAAATCTGTACTGGACTTTACAAAGGTAGGTTACTTAATCAAAATTAATTTTCCTAGAGATAAGTCTATATTTACAGGTTTAATGCAAATCTCTACTGGACCATACAAAGGTGGGTTACTTAATCTAAATTAATTTTTCTAGAGATAAGTCTATATTTACAGGTTTAGTGCAAATATCCACTGGACCTTACAAAGGCGGGTTACTTAATCAAAATTAATTTTCCTAGAGATAAGTATATATTTACAGCTTTAATGCAAATCTCTACTGGACCTTACAAAGGTAGAATACTTAATCAAAATTAACTTTCCTAGAGATAAGTCTATATTTACAGGTTTAGTGCAAATCTCTACTGGACCTTAAGAAGGTAGGTTACTTAATCAAAATTAATTTTCCTAGAGATAAGTATATATTTACAGGTTTAATGCAAATCTCTACTGGACTTAACAAAGGTAGAATACTTAATCAGAATTAATTTTCCTAGAGATAAGTCTATATTTACAGGTTTAATGCAAATATCCACTGCACCTTACAAAGGTGTGTTACTTAATCAAAATTAATTTTCCTAGAGATAAGTCTATATTTACAAGTTTAATGCAAATCTCTACTTGACCATACAAAGGTGGGTTACTTATTCAAAATTAATTTTCCTAGAGATAAGTCTATATTTACAGGTTTAATGCAAATATCCACTGGGGTTACTTAATCAAAATTAATTTTCCTAGAGATAAGTATATATTTACAGGTTTAATGCAAATCTCTACTGGACCTTGCAAAGGTAGGTTACTTAATCAAAATTAACTTTCCTAGAGATAAGTCTATATTTACAGGTTTAGTGCAAATATCCACTGGGGTTACTTAATCAAAATTAATTTTCCTAGAGATAAGTATATATTTACAGGTTTAATGCAAATCTCTACTGGACCTTACAAAGGTAGGTTACTTAATCAAAATTAATTTTCCTAGAGATAAGTCTATATTTACAGGTTTAGTGCAAATATCCACTGGACCTTACAAAGGCGGGTTACCTCATCAAAATTAATTTTCCTAGAGATAAGTATATATTTACAGCTTTAATGCAAATCTCTACTGGACCTTACAAAGGTAGAATACTTAATCAAAATTAACTTTCCTAGAGATAAGTCTATATTTACAGGTTTAATGCAAATATCCACTGGACCTTACAAAGGTGGGTTACTTAATCAAAATTAATTTTCCTAGAGATAAGTCTATATTTACAGGTTTAATGCAAATCTATACTGAACTTTACAAAGGTAGGTTACTTAATCAAAATTAATTTTCCTAGAGATAAGTCTATATTTACAGGTTTAATGCAAATCTCTACTGGACCTTACAAAGGTGGGTTACTTAATCAAAATTAATTTTTCTAGAGATAAGTCTATATTTACAGGTTTAATGCAAATATCCACTGGACCTTACAAAGGTGGGTTACTTAATCAAAATTAATTTTCCTAGAGATAAGTCTATATTTACAGGTTTAATGCAAATCTCTACTGGACCTTAAGAAGGTAGGTTACTTAATCATAATTAATTTTCCTAGAGATAAGTATATATTTTCAGGTTTAATGTAAATCTCTACTGGACCTTACAAAGGTAGAATACTTAATCAAAATTAATTTTCCTAGAGATAAGTCCATATTTACAGGTTTAATGCAAATCTGTACTGGACTTTACGAAGGTAGGTTACTTAATCAAAATTAATTTTCCTAGAGATAAGTCTATATTTACAGGTTTAATGCAAATCTCTACTGGACCTTACAAAGGTGGGTTACTTAATCTAAATTAATTTTTCTAGAGATAAGTCTATATTTACAGGTTTAATGCAAATATCCACTGGACCTTACAAAGGTGGGTTACTTAATCAAAATTAATTTTCCTAGAGATAAGTCTATATTTACAGGTTTAATGCAAATCTGTACTGGACTTTACAAAGGTAGGTTACTTAATCAAAATTAATTTTCCTAGAGATAAGTCTATATTTACAGGTTTAATGCAAATCTCTACTGGACCATACAAAGGTGTGTTACTTATTCAAAATTAATTTTCCTAGAGATAAGTCTATATTTACAGGTTTAATGCAAATCTCTACTGGACCTTACAAAGGTGGGTTACTTAATCAAAATTAATTTTTCTAGAGATAAGTCTATATTTACAGGTTTAATGCAAATATCCACTGGACCTTACAAAGGTGGGTTACTTAATCAAAATTAATTTTCCTAGAGATAAGTCTATATTTACAGGTTTAATGCAAATCTCTACTGGACCTTAAGAAGGTAGGTTACTTAATCATAATTAATTTTCCTAGAGATAAGTATATATTTTCAGGTTTAATGCAAATCTCTACTGGACCTTACAAAGGTAGAATACTTAATCAAAATTAATTTTCCTAGAGATAAGTCCATATTTACAGGTTTAATGCAAATCTGTACTGGACTTTACGAAGGTAGGTTACTTAATCTAAATTAATTTTTCTAGAGATAAGTCTATATTTACAGGTTTAATGCAAATATCCACTGGACCTTACAAAGGTGGGTTACTTAATCAAAATTAATTTTCCTAGAGATAAGTCTATATTTACAGGTTTAATGCAAATCTGTACTGGACTTTACAAAGGTAGGTTACTTAATCAAAATTAATTTTCCTAGAGATAAGTCTATATTTACAGGTTTAATGCAAATCTCTACTGGACCATACAAAGGTGGGTTACTTAATCTAAATTAATTTTTCTAGAGATAAGTCTATATTTACAGGTTTAATGCAAATATCCACTGGGGTTACTTAATCAAAATTAATTTTCCTAGAGATAAGTATATATTTACAGGTTTAATGCAAATCTCTACTGGACCTTGCAAAGGTAGGTTACTTAATCAAAATTAACTTTCCTAGAGATAAGTCTATATTTACAGGTTTAGTGCAAATATCCACTGGGGTTACTTAATCAAAATTAATTTTCCTAGAGATAAGTATATATTTTCAGGTTTAATGCAAATCTCTACTGGACCTTACAAAGGTAGAATACTTAATCAAAATTAATTTTCCTAGAGATAAGTATATATTTACAGCTTTAATGCAAATCTCTACTGGACCTTACAAAGGTAGAATACTTAATCAAAATTAACTTTCCTAGAGATAAGTCTATATTTACAGGTTTAATGCAAATATCCACTGGACCTTACAAAGGTGGGTTACTTAATCAAAATTAATTTTCCTAGAGATAAGTCTATATTTACAGGTTTAATGCAAATCTATACTGAACTTTACAAAGGTAGGTTACTTAATCAAAATTAATTTTCCTAGAGATAAGTCTATATTTACAGGTTTAATGCAAATCTCTACTGGACCTTACAAAGGTGGGTTACTTAATCAAAATTAATTTTTCTAGAGATAAGTCTATATTTACAGGTTTAATGCAAATATCCACTGGACCTTACAAAGGTGGGTTACTTAATCAAAATTAATTTTCCTAGAGATAAGTCTATATTTACAGGTTTAATGCAAATCTCTACTGGACCTTAAGAAGGTAGGTTACTTAATCATAATTAATTTTCCTAGAGATAAGTATATATTTTCAGGTTTAATGCAAATCTCTACTGGACCTTACAAAGGTAGAATACTTAATCAAAATTAATTTTCCTAGAGATAAGTCCATATTTACAGGTTTAATGCAAATCTGTACTGGACTTTACGAAGGTAGGTTACTTAATCAAAATTAATTTTCCTAGAGATAAGTCTATATTTACAGGTATAATGCAAATCTCTACTGGACCTTACAAAGGTGGGTTACTTAATCTAAATTAATTTTTCTAGAGATAAGTCTATATTTACAGGTTTAATGCAAATATCCACTGGACCTTACAAAGGTGGGTTACTTAATCAAAATTAATTTTCCTAGAGATAAGTCTATATTTACAGGTTTAATGCAAATCTGTACTGGACTTTACAAAGGTAGGTTACTTAATCAAAATTAATTTTCCTAGAGATAAGTCTATATTTACAGGTTTAATGCAAATCTCTACTGGACCTTACAAAGGTGGGTTACTTAATCTAAATTAATTTTTCTAGAGATAAGTCTATATTTTTAGGTTTAATGCAAATATCCACTGGACCTTACAAAAGTGGGTTACTTAATCAAAATTAATTTTACTAGAGATAAGTCTATATTTACAGGTTTAATGCAAATCTCTACTGGACCTTACAAAGGTGGGTTACTTAATCAAAATTAATTTTTCTAGAGATAAGTCTATATTTAAAGGGTTAATGCAAATATCCACTGGACCTTACAAAGGTGGGTTACTTAATCAAAATTAATTTTCCTAGAGATAAGTCTATATTTACAGGTTTAATGCTAATCTCTACTGGACCTTAAGAAGGTAGGTTACTTAATCAAAATTAATTTTCCTAGAGATAAGTATATATTTACAGGTTTAATGCAAATCTCTACTGGACCTTGCAAAGGTAGGTTACTTAATCAAAATTAACTTTCCTAGAGATAAGTCTATATTTACAGGTTTAGTGCAAATATCCACTGGGGTTACTTAATCAAAATTAATTTTCCTAGAGATAAGTATATATTTACAGGTTTAATGCAAATCTCTACTGGACCTTACAAAGGTAGGTTACTTAATCAAAATTAATTTTCCTAGAGATAAGTCTATATTTACAGGTTTAGTGCAAATATCCACTGGACCTTACAAAGGCGGGTTACTTAATCAAAATTAATTTTCCTAGAGATAAGTATATATTTACAGCTTTAATGCAAATCTCTACTGGACCTTACAAAGGTAGAATACTTAATCAAAATTAACTTTCCTAGAGATAAGTCTATATTTACAGGTTTAATGCAAATATCCACTTTACCTTACAAAGGTGGGTTACTTAATCAAAATTAATTTTCCTAGAGATAAGTCTATATTTACAGGTTTAATGCAAATCTATACTGAACTTTACAAAGGTAGGTTACTTAATCAAAATTAATTTTCCTAGAGATAAGTCTATATTTACAGGTTTAATGCAAATCTCTACTGGACCTTACAAAGGTGGGTTACTTAATCAAAATTAATTTTTCTAGAGATAAGTCTATATTTACAGGTTTAATGCAAATATCCACTGGACCTTACAAAGGTGGGTTACTTAATCAAAATTAATTTTCCTAGAGATAAGTCTATATTTACAGGTTTAATGCAAATCTCTACTGGACCTTAAGAAGGTAGGTTACTTAATCATAATTAATTTTCCTAGAGATAAGTATATATTTTCAGGTTTAATGCAAATCTCTACTGGACCTTACAAAGGTAGAATACTTAATCAAAATTAATTTTCCTAGAGATAAGTCCATATTAACAGGTTTAATGCAAATCTGTACTGGACTTTACGAAGGTAGGTTACTTAATCAAAATTAATTTTCCTAGAGATAAGTCTATATTTACAGGTTTAATGCAAATCTCTACTGGACCTTACAAAGGTGGGTTACTTAATCTAAATTAATTTTTCTAGAGATAAGTCTATATTTACAGGTTTAATGCAAATATCCACTGGACCTTACAAAGGTGGGTTACTTAATCAAAATTAATTTTCCTAGAGATAAGTCTATATTTACAGGTTTAATGCAAATCTGTACTGGACTTTACAAAGGTAGGTTACTTAATCAAAATTAATTTTCCTAGAGATAAGTCTATATTTACAGGTTTAATGCAAATCTCTACAGGACCTTACAAAGGTGGGTTACTTAATCTAAATTAATTTTTCTAGAGATAAGTCTATATTTTTAGGTTTAATGCAAATATCCACTGGACCTTACAAAGGTGGGTTACTTAATCAAAATTAATTTTCCTAGAGATAAGTCTATATTTACAGGTTTAATGCAAATCTGTACTGGACTTTACAAAGGTAGGTTACTTAATCAAAAATAATTTTACTAGAGATAAGTCTATATTTACAGGTTTAATGCAAATCTCTACTGGACCTTACAAAGGTGGGTTACTTAATCAAAATTAATTTTTCTAGAGATAAGTCTATATTTAAAGGGTTAATGCAAATATCCACTGGACCTTACAAAGGTGGGTTACTTAATCAAAATTAATTTTCCTAGAGATAAGTCTATATTTACAGGTTTAATGCTAATCTCTACTGGACCTTAAGAAGGTAGGTTACTTAATCAAAATTAATTTTCCTAGAGATAAGTATATATTTACAGGTTTAATGCAAATCTCTACTGGACCTTACTAAGGTAGGTTACTTAATCAAAATTAATTTTCCTAGAGATAAGTCTATATTTACAGGTTTAGTGCAAATATCCACTGGACCTTACAAAGGCGGGTTACTTAATCAAAATTAATTTTCCTAGAGATAAGTATATATTTACAGCTTTAATGCAAATCTCTACTGGACCTTACAAAGGTAGAATACTTAATCAAAATTAACTTTCCTAGAGATAAGTCTATATTTACAGGTTTAGTGCAAATCTCTACTGGACCTTAAGAAGGTAGGTTACTTAATCAAAATTAATTTTCCTAGAGATAAGTATATATTTACAGGTTTAATGCAAATCTCTACTGGACTTAACAAAGGTAGAATACTTAATCAGAACTAATTTTCCTAGAGATAAGTCTATATTTACAGGTTTAATGCAAATATCCACTGCACCTTACAAAGGTGTGTTACTTAATCAAAATTAATTTTCCTAGAGATAAGTCTATATTTACAGGTTTAATGCAAATCTCTACTTGACCATACAAAGGTGGGTTACTTATTCAAAATTAATTTTCCTAGAGATAAGTCTATATTTACAGGTTTAATGCAAATATCCACTGGGGTTACTTAATCAAAATTAATTTTCCTAGAGATAAGTATATATTTACAGGTTTAATGCAAATCTCTACTGGACCTTGCAAAGGTAGGTTACTTAATCAAAATTAACTTTCCTAGAGATAAGTCTATATTTACAGGTTTAGTGCAAATATCCACTGGGGTTACTTAATCAAAATTAATTTTCCTAGAGATAAGTATATATTTACAGGTTTAATGCAAATCTCTACTGGACCTTACAAAGGTAGGTTACTTAATCAAAATTAATTTTCCTAGAGATAAGTCTATATTTACAGGTTTAGTGCAAATATCCACTGGACCTTACAAAGGCGGGTTACTTAATCAAAATTAATTTTCCTAGAGATAAGTATATATTTACAGTTTTAATGCAAATCTCTACTGGACCTTACAAAGGTAGAATACTTAATCAAAATTAACTTTCCTAGAGATAAGTCTATATTTACAGGTTTAATGCAAATATCCACTGGACCTTACAAAGGTGGGTTACTTAATCAAAATTAATTTTCCTAGAGATAAGTCTATATTTACAGGTTTAATGCAAATCTATACTGAACTTTACAAAGGTAGGTTACTTAATCAAAATTAATTTTCCTAGAGATAAGTCTATATTTACAGGTTTAATGCAAATCTCTACTGGATCTTACAAAGGTGGGTTACTTAATCAAAATTAATTTTTCTAGAGATAAGTCTATATTTACAGGTTTAATGCAAATATCCACTGGACCTTACAAAGGTGGGTTACTTAATCAAAATTAATTTTCCTAGAGATAAGTCTATATTTACAGGTTTAATGCAAATCTCTACTGGACCTTAAGAAGGTAGGTTACTTAATCATAATTAATTTTCCTAGAGATAAGTATATATTTTCAGGTTTAATGCAAATCTCTACTGGACCTTACAAAGGTAGAATACTTAATCAAAATTAATTTTCCTAGAGATAAGTCCATATTTACAGGTTTAATGCAAATCTGTACTGGACTTTACGAAGGTAGGTTACTTAATCAAAATTAATTTTCCTAGAGATAAGTCTATATTTACAGGTTTAATGCAAATCTCTACTGGACCTTACAAAGGTGGGTTACTTAATCTAAATTAATTTTTCTAGAGATAAGTCTATATTTACAGGTTTAATGCAAATATCCACTGGACCTTACAAAGGTGGGTTACTTAATCAAAATTAATTTTCCTAGAGATAAGTCTCTATTTACAGGTTTAATGCAAATCTGTACTGGACTTTACAAAGGTAGGTTACTTAATCAAAATTAATTTTCCTAGAGATAAGTCTATATTTACAGGTTTAATGCAAATCTCTACTGGACCTTACAAAGGTGGGTTACTTAATCTAAATTAATTTTTCTAGAGATAAGTCTATATTTTTAGGTTTAATGCAAATATCCACTGGACCTTACAAAGGTGGGTTACTTAATCAAAATTAATTTTCCTAGAGATAAGTCTATATTTACAGGTTTAATGCAAATCTGTACTGGACTTTACAAAGGTAGGTTACTTAATCAAAATTAATTTTACTAGAGATAAGTCTATATTTACAGGTTTAATGCAAATCTCTACTGGACCTTACAAAGGTGGGTTACTTAATCAAAATTAATTTTTCTAGAGATAAGTCTATATTTAAAGGGTTAATGCAAATATCCACTGGACCTTACAAAGGTGGGTTACTTAATCAAAACTAATTTTCCTAGAGATAAGTCTATATTTACAGGTTTAATGCTAATCTCTACTGGACCTTAAGAAGGTAGGTTACTTAATCAAAATTAATTTTCCTAGAGATAAGTATATATTTACAGGTTTAATGCAAATCTCTACTGGACCTTACAAAGGTAGGTTACTTAATCAAAATTAATTTTCCTAGAGATAAGTCTATATTTACAGGTTTAGTGCAAATATCCACTGGACCTTACAAAGGCGGGTTACATAATCAAAATTAATTTTCCTAGAGATAAGTATATATTTACAGCTTTAATGCAAATCTCTACTGGACCTTACAAAGGTAGAATACTTAATCAAAATTAACTTCCCTAGAGATAAGTCTATATTTACAGGTTTAGTGCAAATATCCACTGGACCTTACAAAGGTGGGTTACTTATACAAAATTAATTTTCCTAGAGATAAGTCTATATTTACAGGTTTAATGCAAATCTATACTGAACTTTACAAAGGTAGGTTACTTAATCGAAATTAATTTTCCTAGAGATAAGTCTATATTTACAGGTCTAATGCAGATCTCTACTGGACCTTACAAAGGTGGGTTACTTAATCAAAATTAATTTTTCTAGAGATAAGTCTATATTTACAGGTTTAATGCAAATATCCACTGGACCTTACAAAGGTGGGTTACTTAATCAAAATTAATTTTCCTAGAGATAAGTCTATATTTACAGGTTTAATGCAAATCTCTACTGGACCTTAAGAAGGTAGGTTACTTAATCAAAATTAATTTTCCTAGAAATAAGTACATATTTACAGGTTTAAGGCAAATCTGTACTGGACTTTACAAAGGTAGGTTACTTAATCAAAATTAATTTTCCTAGAGATAAGTCTATATTTACAGGTTTAATGCAAATCTCTACTGGACCTTACAAAGGTGGGTTACTTAATCTAAATTAATTTTTCTAGAGATAAGTCTATATTTACAGGTTGAAACCAAATATCCACAGGACCTTACAAAGGTGGGTTACTTAATCAAAATTAATTTTCCTAGAGATAAGTCTATATTTACAGGTTTAATGCAAATCTGTACTGGACTTTACAAAGGTAGGTTACTTAATCAAAATTAATTTTACTAGAGATAAGTCTATATTTACAGGTTTAATGCAAATCTCTACTGGACCTTTCAAAGGTGGGTTACTTAATCAAAATTAATTTTTCTAGAGATAAGTCTATATTTTAAGGGTTAATGCAAATATCCACTGGACCTTACAAAGGTGGGTTACTTAATCAAAATTAATTTTCCTAGAGATAAGTCTATATTTACAGGTTTAATGCTAATCTCTACTGGACCTTAAGAAGGTAGGTTACTTAATCAAAATTAATTTTCCTAGAGATAAGTATATATTTACAGATTTAATGCAAATCTCTACTGGACCTAACAAAGGTAGAATAATTAATCAGAATTAATTTTCCTAGAGATAAGTCTATATTTACAGGTTTAATGCAAATCTCTACTTGACCATACAAAGGTGGGTTACTTATTCAAAATTAATTTTCCTAGAGATAAGTCTATATTTACAGGTTTAATGCAAATATCCACTGGGGTTACTTAATCGAAATTAATTTTCCTAGAGATAAGTATATATTTACAGGTTTAATGCAAATCTCTACTGGACCTTACAAAGGTAGGTTACTTAATCAAAATTAATTTTCCTAGAGATAAGTCTATATTTACAGGTTTAGTGCAAATATCCACTGGGGTTACTTAATCAAAATTAATTTTCCTAGAGATAAGTATATATTTACAGGTTTAATGCAAATCTCTACTGGACCTTACAAAGGTAGGTTACTTAATCAAAATTAATTTTCCTAGAGATAAGTCTATATTTACAGGTTTAGTGCAAATATCCACTGGACCTTACAAAGGCGGGTTACTTAATCAAAATTAATTTTCCTAGAGATAAGTATATATTTACAGGTTTAATGCAAATCTCTACTGGACCTTACAAAGGTAGAATACTTAATCAAAATTAACTTCCCTAGAGATAAGTCTATATTTACAGGTTTAATGCAAATATCCACTGGACCTTACAAAGGTGGGTTACTTAATCAAAATTAATTTTCCTAGAGATAAGTCTATATTTACAGGTTTAATGCAAATCTATACTGAACTTTACAAAGGTAGGTTACTTAATCAAAATTAATTTTCCTAGAGATAAGTCTATATTTACAGGTTTAATGCAAATATCCACTGGACCTTACAAAGGTGGGTTACTTAATCAAAATTAATTTTCCTAGAGATAAGTCTATATTTACAGGTTTAATGCAAATCTCTACTGGACCTTAAGAAGGTAGGTTACTTAATCAAAATTAATTTTCCTAGAGATAAGTTTATATTTACAGGTTTTATGCAAATCTCTACTGGACCTTACAAAGGTAGAATACTTAATCAAAATTAATTTTCCTAGAGATAAGTCAATATTTACAGGTTTAATGCAAATCTGTACTGGACTTTACAAAGGTAGGTTACTTAATCAAAATTAATTTTCCTAGAGATAAGTCTATATTTACAGGTTTAATGCAAATCTCAACTGGACCTTACAAAGGTGGGTTACTTAATCTAAATTAATTTTTCTAGAGATAAGTCTATATTTACAGGTTTAATGCAAATATCCACTGGACCTTACAAAGGTGGGTTACTTAATCAAAATTAATTTTCCTAGAGATAAGTCTATATTTACAGGTTTAATGCAAATCTGTACTGGACTTTACAAAGGTAGGTTACTTAATCAAAATTAATTTTCCTAGAGATAAGTCTATATTTACAGGTTTAATGCAAATCTCTACTGGACCTTACAAAGGTGGGTTACTTAATCTAAATTAATTTTTCTAGAGATAAGTCTATATTTACAGGTTTAATGCAAATATCCACTGGACCTTACAAAGGTGGGTTACTTAATCAAAATTAATTTTCCCTGAGATAAGTCTATATTTACAGGTTTAATGCAAATCTCTACTTGACCATACAAAGGTGGGTTACTTATTCAAAATTAATTTTACTAGAGATAAGTCTATATTTACAGGTTTAATTCAAATATCCACTGGGGTTACTTAATCAAAATTAATTTTCCTAGAGATAAGTATATATTTACAGGTTTAATGCAAATCTCTACTGGACCTTACAAAGGTAGGTTACTTAATCAAAATTAATTTTCCTAGAGATAAGTCTATATTTACAGGTTTAGTGCAAATATCCACTGGGGTTACTTAATCAAAATTAATTTTCCTAGAGATAAGTATATATTTACAGGTTTAAGGCAAATCTCTACTGGACTTTACAAAGGTAGGTTACTTAATCAAAATTAATTTTTCTAGAGATAAGTCTATATTTACAGGTTTAGTGCAAATATCCACTGGACCTTACAAAGGCGGGTTACTTAATCAAAATTAATTTTCCTAGAGATAAGTCAATATTTACAGGTTTAATGCAAATCTGTTCTGGACTTTACAAAGGTAGGTTACTTAATCAAAATTAATTTTCCTAGAGATAAGTCTATATTTACAGGTTTAATGCAAATCTCTACTGGACCTTACAAAGGTGGGTTACTTAATCTAAATTAATTTTTCTAGAGATAAGTCTATATTTACAGGTTTAATGCAAATATCCACTGGACCTTACAAAGGTGGGTTACTTAATCAAAATTAATTTTCCTAGAGATAAGTCTATATTTACAGGTTTAATGCAAATCTCTACTTGACCATACAAAGGTGGGTTACTTATTCAAAATTAATTTTCCTAGAGATAAGTCTATATTTACAGGTTTAATGCAAATATCCACTGGGGTTACTTAATCGAAATTAATTTTCCTAGAGATAAGTATATATTTACAGGTTTAATGCAAATCTCTACTGGACATTACAAAGGTAGGTTACTTAATCAAAATTAATTTTCCTAGAGATAAGTCTATATTTACAGGTTTAGTGCAAATATCCACTGGACCTTACAAAGGCGGGTTACTTAATCAAAATTAATTTTCCTAGATATAAGTATATATTTACAGGTTTAATGCAAATCTCTACTGGACCTTACAAAGGTAGAATACTTAATCAAAATTAACTTTCCTAGAGATAAGTCTATATTTACAGGTTTAATGCAAATATCCACTGGACCTTACAAAGGTGGGTTACTTAATCTAAATTAATTTTTCTAGAGATAAGTCTATATTTACAGGTTTAATGCAAATATCCACTGGACCTTACAAAGGTGGGTTACTTAATCAAAATTAATTTTCCCTGAGATAAGTCTATATTTACAGGTTTAATGCAAATCTCTACTTGACCATACAAAGGTGGGTTACTTATTCAAAATTAATTTTACTAGAGATAAGTCTATATTTGCAGGTTTAATTCAAATATCCACTGGGGTTACTTAATCAAGATTAATTTTCCTAGAGATAAGTATATATTTACAGGTTTAATGCAAATCTCTACTGGACCTTACAAAGGTAGAATACTTAATCAAAATTAACTTTCCTAGAGATAAGTCTATATTTACAGGTTTAATGCAAATATCCACTGGACCTTACAAAGGTGGGTTACTTAATCTAAATTAATTTTTCTAGAGATAAGTCTATATTTACAGGTTTAATGCAAATATCCACTGGACCTTACAAAGGTGGGTTACTTAATCAAAATTAATTTTCCCTGAGATAAGTCTATATTTACAGGTTTAATGCAAATCTCTACTTGACCATACAAAGGTGGGTTACTTATTCAAAATTAATTTTACTAGAGATAAGTCTATATTTACAGGTTTAATTCAAATATCCACTGGGGTTACTTAATCAAAATTAATTTTCCTAGAGATAAGTATATATTTACAGGTTTAATGCAAATCTCTACTGGACCTTACAAAGGTGGGTTACTTAATCAAAATTAATTTTCCTAGAGATAAGTCTATATTTACAGGTTTAATGCAAATCTCTACTGGACCTTACAAAGGTGGGTTACTTAATCTAAATTAATTTTTCTAGAGATAAGTCTATATTTACAGGTTTAATGCAAATATCCGCTGGACCTTACAAAGGTGGGTTACTTAATCAAAATTAATTTTCCCTGAGATAAGTCTATATTTACAGGTTTAATGCAAATCTCTACTTGACCATACAAAGGTGGGTTACTTATTCAAAATTAATTTTACTAGAGATAAGTCTATATTTACAGGTTTAATTCAAATATCCACTGGGGTTACTTAATCAAAATTAATTTTCCTAGAGATAAGTATATATTTACAGGCTTAATGCAAATCTCTACTGGACCTTACAAAGGTAGGTTACTTAATCAAAATTAATTTTCCTAGAGATAAGTCTATATTTACAGGTTTAGTGCAAATATCCACTGGGGTTACTTAATCAAAATTAATTTTCCTAGAGATAAGTATATATTTACAGGTTTAAGGCAAATCTCTACTGGACCTTACAAAGGTAGGTTACTTAATCAAAATTAATTTTTCTAGAGATAAGTCTATATTTACAGGTTTAGTGCAAATATCCACTGGACCTTACAAAGGCGGGTTACTTAATCAAAATTAATTTTCCTAGAGATAAGTCAATATTTACAGGTTTAATGCAAATCTGTACTGGACTTTACAAAGGTAGGTTACTTAATCAAAATTAATTTTCCTAGAGATAAGTCTATATTTACAGGTTTAATGCAAATCTCTACTGGACCTTACAAAGGTGGGTTACTTAATCTAAATTAATTTTTCTAGAGATAAGTCTATATTTACAGGTTTAATGCAAATATCCACTGGACCTTACAAAGGTGGGTTACTTAATCAAAATTAATTTTCCTAGAGATAAGTCTATATTTACAGGTTTAATGCAAATCTCTACTTGACCATACAAAGGTGGGTTACTTATTCAAAATTAATTTTCCTAGAGATAAGTCTATATTTACAGGTTTAATGCAAATATCCACTGGGGTTACTTAATCGAAATTAATTTTCCTAGAGATAAGTATATATTTACAGGTTTAATGCAAATCTCTACTGGACCTTACAAAGGTAGGTTACTTAATCAAAATTAATTTTCCTAGAGATAAGTCTATATTTACAGGTTTAGTGCAAATATCCACTGGGGTTACTTAATCAAAATTAATTTTCCTAGAGATAAGTATATATTTACAGGTTTAATGCAAATCTCTACTGGACCTTACAAAGGTAGGTTACTTAATCAAAATTAATTTTCCTAGAGATAAGTCTATATTTACAGGTTTAGTGCAAATATCCACTGGACCTTACAAAGGCGGGTTACTTAATCAAAATTAATTTTCCTAGAGATAAGTATATATTTACAGGTTTAATGCAAATCTCTACTGGACCTTACAAAGGTAGAATACTTAATCAAAATTAACTTTCCTAGAGATAAGTCTATATTTACAGGTTTAATGCAAATATCCACTGGACCTTACAAAGGTGGGTTACTTAATCAAAATTAATTTTCCTAGAGATAAGTCTATATTTACAGGTTTAATGCAAATCTATACTGAACTTTACAAAGGTAGGTTACTTAATCAAAATTAATTTTCCTAGAGATAAGTATATATTTACAGGTTTAATGCAAATCTCTACTGGACCTTACAAAGGTAGGTTACTTAATCAAAATTAATTTTCCTAGAGATAAGTCTATATTTACAGGTTTAGTGCAAATATCCACTGGGGTTACTTAATCAAAATTAATTTTCCTAGAGATAAGTATATATTTACAGGTTTAATGCAAATCTCTACTGGACCTTACAAAGGTAGGTTACTTAATCAAAATTAATTTTCCTAGAGATAAGTCTATATTTACAGGTTTAGTGCAAATATCCACTGGACCTTACAAAGGCGGGTTACTTAATCAAAATTAATTTTCCTAGAGATAAGTATATATTTACAGGTTTAATGCAAATCTCTACTGGACCTTACAAAGGTAGAATACTTAATCAAAATTAACTTTCCTAGAGATAAGTCTATATTTACAGGTTTAATGCAAATATCCACTGGACCTTACAAAGGTGGGTTACTTAATCAAAATTAATTTTCCTAGAGATAAGTCTATATTTACAGGTTTAATGCAAATCTATACTGAACTTTACAAAGGTAGGTTACTTAATCAAAATTAATTTTCCTAGAGATAAGTCTATATTTACAGGTTTAATGCAAATCTCTACTGGACCTTACAAAGGTGGGTTACTTAATCAAAATTAATTTTCCTAGAGATAAGTCTATATTTACAGGTTTAATGCAAATCTCTACTGGACCTTAAGAAGGTAGGTTACTTAATCAAAATTAATTTTCCTAGAGATAAGTTTATATTTACAGGTTTTATGCAAATCTCTACTGGACCTTACAAAGGTAGAATACTTAATCAAAATTAATTTTCCTAGAGATAAGTCAATATTTACAGGTTTAATGCAAATCTGTACTGGACTTTACAAAGGTAGGTTACTTAATCAAAATTAATTTTCCTAGAGATAAGTCTATATTTACAGGTTTAATGCAAATCTCTACTGGACCTTACAAAGGTGGGTTACTTAATCTAAATTAATTTTTCTAGAGATAAGTCTATATTTACAGGTTTAATGCAAATATCCACTGGACCTTACAAAGGTGGGTTACTTAATCAAAATTAATTTTCCTAGAGATAAGTCTATATTTACAGGTTTAATGCAAATCTGTACTGGACTTTACAAAGGTAGGTTACTTAATCAAAATTAATTTTCCTAGAGATAAGTCTATATTTACAGGTTTAATGCAAATCTCTACTGGACCTTACAAAGGTGGGTTACTTAATCTAAATTATTTTTTCTAGAGATAAGTCTATATTTACAGGTTTAATGCAAATATCCACTTTACCTTACAAAGGTGGGTTACTTAATCAAAATTAATTTTCCCTGAGATAAGTCTATATTTACAGGTTTAATGCAAATATCCACTGGACCTTACAAAGGTGGGTTACTTAATCAAAATTAATTTTCCCTGAGATAAGTCTATATTTACAGGTTTAATGCAAATCTCTACTTGACCATACAAAGGTGGGTTACTTATTCAAAATTAATTTTACTAGAGATAAGTCTATATTTGCAGGTTTAATTCAAATATCCACTGGGGTTACTTAATCAAAATTAATTTTCCTAGAGATAAGTATATATTTACAGGTTTAATGCAAATCTCTACTGGACCTTACAAAGGTAGAATACTTAATCAAAATTAACTTTCCTAGAGATAAGTCTATATTTACAGGTTTAATGCAAATATCCACTGGACCTTACAAAGGTGGGTTACTTAATCTAAATTAATTTTTCTAGAGATAAGTCTATATTTACAGGTTTAATGCAAATATCCACTGGACCTTACAAAGGTGGGTTACTTAATCAAAATTAATTTTCCCTGAGATAAGTCTATATTTACAGGTTTAATGCAAATCTCTACTTGACCATACAAAGGTTTGTTACTTATTCAAAATTAATTTTACTAGAGATAAGTCTATATTTACAGGTTTAATTCAAATATCCACTGGGGTTACTTAATCAAAATTAATTTTCCTAGAGATAAGTATATATTTACAGGTTTAATGCAAATCTCTACTGGACCTTACAAAGGTGGGTTACTTAATCAAAATTAATTTTCCTAGAGATAAGTCTATATTTACAGGTTTAATGCAAATCTCTACTGGACCTTACAAAGGTGGGTTACTTAATCTAAATTAATTTTTCTAGAGATAAGTCTATATTTACAGGTTTAATGCAAATATCCGCTGGACCTTACAAAGGTGGGTTACTTAATCAAAATTAATTTTCCCTGAGATAAGTCTATATTTACAGGTTTAATGCAAATCTCTACTTGACCATACAAAGGTGGGTTACTTATTCAAAATTAATTTTACTAGAGATAAGTCTATATTTACAGGTTTAATTCAAATATCCACTGGGGTTACTTAATCAAAATTAATATTCCTAGAGATAAGTATATATTTACAGGCTTAATGCAAATCTCTACTGGACCTTACAAAGGTAGGTTACTTAATCAAAATTAATTTTCCTAGAGATAAGTCTATATTTACAGGTTTAGTGCAAATATCCACTGGGGTTACTTAATCAAAATTAATTTTCCTAGAGATAAGTATATATTTACAGGTTTAAGGCAAATCTCTACTGGACCTTACAAAGGTAGGTTACTTAATCAAAATTAATTTTTCTAGAGATAAGTCTATATTTACAGGTTTAGTGCAAATATCCACTGGACCTTACAAAGGCGGGTTACTTAATCAAAATTAATTTTCCTAGAGATAAGTCAATATTTACAGGTTTAATGCAAATCTGTACTGGACTTTACAAAGGTAGGTTACTTAATCAAAATTAATTTTCCTAGAGATAAGTCTATATTTACAGGTTTAATGCAAATCTCTACTGGACCTTACAAAGGTGGGTTACTTAATCTAAATTAATTTTTCTAGAGATAAGTCTATATTTACAGGTTTAATGCAAATATCCACTGGACCTTACAAAGGTGGGTTACTTAATCAAAATTAATTTTCCTAGAGATAAGTCTATATTTACAGGTTTAATGCAAATCTCTACTTGACCATACAAAGGTGGGTTACTTATTCAAAATTAATTTTCCTAGAGATAAGTCTATATTTACAGGTTTAATGCAAATATCCACTGGGGTTACTTAATCGAAATTAATTTTCCTAGAGATAAGTATATATTTACAGGTTTAATGCAAATCTCTACTGGACCTTACAAAGGTAGGTTACTTAATCAAAATTAATTTTCCTAGAGATAAGTCTATATTTACAGGTTTAGTGCAAATATCCACTGGGGTTACTTAATCAAAATTAATTTTCCTAGAGATAAGTATATATTTACAGGTTTAATGCAAATCTCTACTGGACCTTACAAAGGTAGGTTACTTAATCAAAATTAATTTTCCTAGAGATAAGTCTATATTTACAGGTTTAGTGCAAATATCCACTGGACCTTACAAAGGCGGGTTACTTAATCAAAATTAATTTTCCTAGAGATAAGTATATATTTACAGGTTTAATGCAAATCTCTACTGGACCTTACAAAGGTAGAATACTTAATCAAAATTAACTTTCCTAGAGATAAGTCTATATTTACAGGTTTAATGCAAATATCCACTGGACCTTACAAAGGTGGGTTACTTAATCAAAATTAATTTTCCTAGAGATAAGTCTATATTTACAGGTTTAATGCAAATCTATACTGAACTTTACAAAGGTAGGTTACTTAATCAAAATTAATTTTCCTAGAGATAAGTCTATATTTACAGGTTTAATGCAAATCTCTACTGGACCTTACAAAGGTGGGTTACTTAATCAAAATTAATTTTTCTAGAGATAAGTCTATATTTACAGGTTTAATGCAAATATCCACTGGACCTTACAAAGGTGGGTTACTTAATCAAAATTAATTTTCCTAGAGATAAGTCTATATTTACAGGTTTAATGCAAATCTCTACTGGACCTTAAGAAGGTAGGTTACTTAATCAAAATTAATTTTCCTAGAGATAAGTTTATATTTACAGGTTTTATGCAAATCTCTACTGGACCTTACAAAGGTAGAATACTTAATCAAAATTAATTTTCCTAGAGATAAGTCAATATTTACAGGTTTAATGCAAATCTGTACTGGACTTTACAAAGGTAGGTTACTTAATCAAAATTAATTTTCCTAGAGATAAGTCTATATTTACAGGTTTAATGCAAATCTCTACTGGACCTTACAAAGGTGGGTTACTTAATCTAAATTAATTTTTCTAGAGATAAGTCTATATTTACAGGTTTAATGCAAATATCCACTGGACCTTACAAAGGTGGGTTACTTAATCAAAATTAATTTTCCTAGAGATAAGTCTATATTTACAGGTTTAATGCAAATCTGTACTGGACTTTACAAAGGTAGGTTACTTAATCAAAATTAATTTTCCTAGAGATAAGTCTATATTTACAGGTTTAATGCAAATCTCTACTGGACCTTACAAAGGTGGGTTACTTAATCTAAATTAATTTTTCTAGAGATAAGTCTATATTTACAGGTTTAATGCAAATATCCACTGGACCTTACAAAGGTGGGTTACTTAATCAAAATTAATTTTCCCTGAGATAAGTCTATATTTACAGGTTTAATGCAAATCTCTACTTGACCATACAAAGGTGGGTTACTTATTCAAAATTAATTTTACTAGAGATAAGTCTATATTTACAGGTTTAATTCAAATATCCACTGGGGTTACTTAATCAAAATTAATTTTCCTAGAGATAAGTATATATTTACAGGTTTAATGCAAATCTCTACTGGACCTTACAAAGGTAGGTTACTTAATCAAAATTAATTTTCCTAGAGATAAGTCTATATTTACAGGTTTAGTGCAAATATCCACTGGGGTTACTTAATCAAAATTAATTTTCCTAGAGATAAGTATATATTTACAGGTTTAATGCAAATCTCTACTGGACCTTACAAAGGTAGGTTACTTAATCAAAATTAATTTTCCTAGAGATAAGTATATATTTACAGGTTTAATGCAAATCTCTACTGGACCTTACAAAGGTAGAATACTTAATCAAAATTAACTTTCCTAGAGATAAGTCTATATTTACAGGTTTAATGCAAATATCCACTGGACCTTACAAAGGTGGGTTACTTAATCAAAATTAATTTTCCTAGAGATAAGTCTAAATTTACAGGTTTAATGCAAATCTGTACTGAACTTTTCAAAGGTAGGTTACTTAATCAAAATTAATTTTTCTAGAGATAAGTCTATATTTACAGGTTTAATGCAAATATCCACTGGACCTTACAAAGGTGGGTTACTTAATCAAAATTAATTTTCCTAGAGATAAGTATATATTTACAGGTTTAATGCAAATCTGTACTGGACCATACAAAGGTAGAATACTTAATCAAAATTAATTTTCCTAGAGATAAGTCCATATTTACAGGTTTAATGCAAATCTGTACTGGACTTTACAAAGGTAGGTTACTTAATCAAAATTAATTTTCCTAGAGATAAGTCTATATTTACAGGTTTAATGCAAATCTCTACTGGACCTTACAAAGGTGGGTTACTTAATCTAAATTAATTTTTCTAGAGATAAGTCTATATTTACAGGTTTAATGCAAATATCCACTGGACCTTACAAAGGTGGGTTACTTAATCAAAATTAATTTTCCTAGAGATAAGTCTATATTTACAGGTTTAATGCAAATCTGTACTGGATTTTACAAAGGTAGGTTACTTAATCAAAATTAATTTTCCTAGAGATAAGTCTATATTTACAGGTTTAATGCAAATCTCTACTGGACCTTACAAAGGTGGGTTACTTAATCAAAATTAATTTTTCTAGAGATAAGTCTATATTTACAGGGTTAATGCAAATATCCACTGGACCTTACAAAGGTGGGTTACTTAATCAAAATTAATTTTCCTAGAGATAAGTCTATATTTACAGGTTTAATGCAAATCTCTACTGGACCTTAAGAAGGTAGGTTACTTAATCAAAATTAATTTTCCTAGAGATAAGTATATATTTACAGGTTTAATGCAAATCTCTACTGGACCTAACAAAGGTAGAATACTTAATCAGAATTAATTTTCCTAGAGATAAGTCTATATTTACAGGTTTAATGCAAATATCCACTGCACCTTACAAAGGTGGGTTACTTAATCAAAATTAATTTTCCTTGAGATAAGTCTATATTTACAGGTTTAGTGCAAATATCCACTGGACCTTACAAAGGCGGGTTACTTAATCAAAATTAATTTTCCTAGAGATAAGTATATATTTACAGGTTTAATGCAAATATCCACTGGACCTTACAAAGGTGGGTTACTTAATCAAAATTAATTTTCCTAGAGATAAGTCTATATTTACAGGTTTAATGCAAATCTCTACTGGACCTTAAGAAGGTAGGTTACTTAATCAAAATTAATTTTCCTAGAGATAAGTATATATTTACAGGTTTAATGCAAATCTGTACTGGACTTAACAAAGGTAGGTTACTTAATCAAAATTAATTTTCCTAGAGATAAGTCTATATTTACAGGTTTAATGCAAATCTCTACTGGACCTTACAAAGGTAGAATACTTAATCAAAATTAATTTTCCTGGAGATAAGTCTATATTTTCAGGTTTAATGCAAATCTGTACTGGACTTTACAAAGGTAGGTTACTTAATCAAAATTAATTTTCCTAGAGATAAGTCTATATTTACAGGTTTAATGCAAATCTCTACTGGACTTTACAAAGGTAGGTTACTTAATCAAAATTAATTTTCCTATGGATAAGTCTATATTTATAGGTTTAATGCAAATCTCTACTGGACCTTACAAAGGTGGGTTACTTAATCTAAATTAATTTTTCTAGAGATAAGTCTATATTTACAAGTTTAATGCAAATATCCACTGGACCTTACAAAGGTGGGTTACTTAATCAAAATTAATTTTCCTAGAGATAAGTCTATATTTACAGGTTTAATGAAAATCTCTACTGGACCTTAAGAAGGTAGGTTACTTAATCAAAATTAATTTTCCTAGAGATAAGTATATATTTATAGGTTTAATGCAAATCTCTACTGGACCTTACAAAGGTAGAATACTTAATCAAAATTAACTTTCCTAGAGATAAGTCTATATTTACAGGTTTAATGCAAATATCCACTGGACCTTACAAAGGTGGGTTACTTAATCAAAATTAATTTTCCTAGAGATAAGTCTATATTTACAGGTTTAATGCAAATCTGTACTGAACTTTACAAAGGTAGGTTACTTAATCAAAATTAATTTTCCTAGAGATAAGTCTATATTTACAGATTTAATGCAAATCTCTACTGGACCTTACAAAGGTGGGTTACTTAATCAAAATTAATTTTTCTAGAGATAAGTCTATATTTACAGGTTTAATGCAAATATCCACTGGACCTAACAAAGGTGGGTTACTTAATCAAAATTAATTTTCCTAGAGATAAGTCTATATTTACAGGTTTAATGCAAATCTCTACTGGACCTTAAGAAGGTAGGTTACTTAATCAAAATTAATTTTCCTAGAGATAAGTATATATTTACAGGTTTAATGCAAATCTCTATTGGACCTTACAAAGGTAGAATACTTAATCAAAATTAATTTTCCTAGAGATAAGTCTATATTTACAGGTTTAATGCAAATATCCACTGGGGTTACTTAATCAAAATTAATTTTCCTAGAGATAAGTATATATTTACAGGTTTAATGCAAATCTCTACTGGACCTTACAAAGGTAGGTTACTTAATCAAAATTAATTTTCCTAGAGATAAGTCTATATTTACAGGTTTAGTGCAAATATCCACTGGGGTTACTTAATCAAAATTAATTTTCCTAGAGATAAGTATATATTTACAGGTTTAATGCAAATCTCTACTGGACCTTACAAAGGTAGGTTACTTAATCAAAATTAATTTTCCTAGAGATAAGTCTATATTTACAGGTTTAGTGCAAATATCCACTGGACCTTACAAGGGCGGGTTACTTAATCAAAATTAATTTTCCTAGAGATAAGTATATATTTACAGGTTTAATGCAAATCTCTACTGGACCTTACAAAGGTAGAATACTTAATCAAAATTAACTTTCCTAGAGATAAGTCTATATTTACAGGTTTAATGCAAATATCCACTGGACCTTACAAAGGTGGGTTACTTAATCAAAATTAATTTTCCTAGAGATAAGTCCATATTTACAGGTTTAATGCAAATCTATACTGAACTTTACAAAGGTAGGTTACTTAATCAAAATTAATTTTCCTAGAGATAAGTCTATATTTACAGGTTTAATGCAAATCTCTACTGGACCTTACAAAGGTGGGTTACTTAATCAAAATTAATTTTTCTAGAGATAAGTCTATATTTACAGGTTTAATGCAAATATCCACTGGACCTTACAAAGGTGGGTTACTTAATCAAAATTAATTTTCCTAGAGATAAGTCTATATTTACAGGTTTAATGCAAATCTCTACTGGACCTTAAGAAGGTAGGTTACTTAATCAAAATTAATTTTCCTAGAGATAAGTATATATTTACAGGTTTAATGCAAATCTCTACTGGACCTTACAAAGGTAGAATACTTAATCAAAATTAATTTTCCTAGAGATAAGTCCATATTTACAGGTTTAATGCAAATCTGTACTGGACTTTACAAAGGTAGGTTACTTAATCAAAATTAATTTTCCTAGAGATAAGTCTATATTTACAGGTTTAATGCAAATCTCTACTAGACCTTACAAAGGTGGGTTACTTAATCTAAATTAATTTTTCTAGAGATAAGTCTATATTTACAGGTTTAATGCAAATATCCACTGGACCTTACAAAGGTGGGTTACTTAATCAAAATTAATTTTCCTAGAGATAAGTCTATATTTACAGGTTTAATGCAAATCTGTACTGGACTTTACAAAGGTAGGTTACTTAATCAAAATTAATTTTCCTAGAGATAAGTCTATATTTACAGGTTTAATGCAAATCTCTACTGGACCTTACAAAGGTGGGTTACTTAATCTAAATTAATTTTTCTAGAGATAAGTCTATATTTACAGGTTTAATGCAAATATCCACTGGACCATACAAAGGTGGGTTACTTAATCAAAATTAATTTTCCTAGAGATAAGTCTATATTTACAGGTTTAATGCAAATCTGTACTGGACTTTACAAAGGTAGGTTACTTAATCAAAATTAATTTTGCTAGAGATAAGTCTATATTTACAGGTTTAATGCAAATCTCTACTGGACCTTACAAAGGTGGGTTACTTAATCAAAATTAATTTTTCTAGAGATAAGTCTATATTTACAGGGTTAATGCAAATATCCACTGGACCTTACAAAGGTGGGTTACTTAATCAAAATTAATTTTCCTAGAGATAAGTCTATATTTACAGGTTTAATGCAAATCTCTACTGGACCTTAAGAAGGTAGGTTACTTAATAAAAATTAATTTTCCTAGAGATAAGTATATATTTACAGGTTTAATGCAAATCTCTACTGGACCTAACAAAGGTAGAATAATTAATCAGAATTAATTTTCCTAGAGATAAGTCTATATTTACAGGTTTAATGCAAATATCCACTGCACCTTACAAAGGTGGGTTACTTAAACAAAATTAATTTTCCTAGAGATAAGTCTATATTTACAGGTTTAATGCAAATCTCTACTTGACCATACAAAGGTGGGTTACTTATTCGAAATTAATTTTCCTAGAGATAAGTCTATATTTACAGGTTTAATGCAAATATCCACTGGGGTTACTTAATCAAAATTAATTTTCCTAGAGATAAGTATATATTTACAGGTTTAATGCAAATCTCTACTGGACTTTACAAAGGTAGGTTACTTAATCAAAATTAATTTTCCTAGAGATAAGTCTATATTTACAGGTTTAGTGCAAATATCCACTGGACCTTACAAAGGTGGGTTACTTAATCAAAATTAATTTTCCTAGAGATAAGTCTATATTTACAGGTTTAATGCAAATCTGTACTGGACTTTACAAAGGTAGGTTACTTAATCAAAATTAATTTTCCTAGAGATAAGTCTATATTTACAGGTTTAATGCAAATCTCTACTGGACCTTACAAAGGTGGGTTACTTAATCAAAATTAATTTTTCTAGAGATAAGTCTATATTTACAGGGTTAATGCAAATATCCACTGGACCTTACAAAGGTGGGTTACTTAATCAAAATTAATT
This sequence comes from Phalangium opilio, assembly GCF_054372755.1. NCBI lineage: Eukaryota > Metazoa > Arthropoda > Arachnida > Opiliones > Phalangiidae > Phalangium > Phalangium opilio. Next base: position 1,020,971 of record NW_028324148.1, on the reverse strand, counting down.
TTCCTAGAGATAAGTCTATATTTACAGGTTTAATGCAAATCTCTACTGGACCTTAAGAAGGTAGGTTACTTAATCAAAATTAATTTTCCTAGAGATAAGTATATATTTACAGGTTTAATGCAAATCTCTACTGGACCTAACAAGGGTAGAATACTTAATCAGAATTAATTTTCCTAGAGATAAGTCTATATTTACAGGTTTAATGCAAATATCCACTGCACCTTACAAAGGTGGGTTACTTAATCAAAATTAATTTTCCTTGAGATAAGTCTATATTTACAGGTTTAGTGCAAATATCCACTGGACCTTACAAAGGCGGGATACTTAATCAAAATTAATTTTCCTAGAGATAAGTATATATTTACAGGTTTAATGCAAATCTCTACTGGACCTTACAAAGGTAGAATACTTAATCAAAATTAACTTTCCTAGAGATAAGTCTATATTTACAGGTTTAATGCAAATATCCACTGGACCTTACAAAGGTGGGTTACTTAATCAAAATTAATTTTCCTAGAGATAAGTCTATATTTACAGGTTTAATGCAAATCTGTACTGGACTTTACAAAGGTAGGTTACTTAATCAAAATTAATTTTCCTAGAGATAAGTCTATATTTACAGGTTTAATGCAAATCTCTACTGGACCTTACAAAGGTGGGTTACTTAATCAAAATTAATTTTTCTAGAGATAAGTCTATATTTACAGGGTTAATGCAAATATCCACTGGACCTTACAAAGGTGGGTTACTTAATCAAAATTAATTTTCCTAGAGATAAGTCTATATTTACAGGTTTAATGCAAATCTCTACTGGACCTTAAGAAGGTAGGTTACTTAATCAAAATTAATTTTCCTAGAGATAAGTATATATTTACAGGTTTAATGCAAATCTCTACTGGACCTAACAAAGGTAGAATACTTAATCAGAATTAATTTTCCTAGAGATAAGTCTATATTTACAGGTTTAATGCAAATATCCACTGCACCTTACAAAGGTGGGTTACTTAATCAAAATTAATTTTCCTTGAGATAAGTCTATATTTACAGGTTTAGTGCAAATATCCACTGGACCTTACAAAGGCGGGTTACTTAATCAAAATTAATTTTCCTAGAGATAAGTATATATTTACAGGTTTAATGCAAATCTCTACTGGACCTTACAAAGGTAGAATACTTAATCAAAATTAACTTTCCTAGAGATAAGTCTATATTTACAGGTTTAATGCAAATATCCACTGGACCTTACAAAGGTGGGTTACTTAATCAAAATTAATTTTCCTAGAGATAAGTCTATATTTACAGGTTTAATGCAAATCTCTACTGGACCTTAAGAAGGTAGGTTACTTAATCAAAATTAATTTTCCTAGAGATAAGTATATATTTACAGGTTTAATGCAAATCTGTACTGGACTTAACAAAGGTAGGTTACTTAATCAAAATTAATTTTCCTAGAGATAAGTCTATATTTACAGGTTTAATGCAAATCTCTACTGGACCTTACAAAGGTAGAATACTTAATCAAAATTAATTTTCCTGGAGATAAGTCTATATTTTCAGGTTTAATGCAAATCTGTACTGGACTTTACAAAGGTAGGTTACTTAATCAAAATTAATTTTCCTAGAGATAAGTCTATATTTACAGGTTTAATGCAAATCTCTACTGGACTTTACAAAGGTAGGTTACTTAATCAAAATTAATTTTCCTATGGATAAGTCTATATTTATAGGTTTAATGCAAATCTCTACTGGACCTTACAAAGGTGGGTTACTTAATCTAAATTAATTTTTCTAGAGATAAGTCTATATTTACAAGTTTAATGCAAATATCCACTGGACCTTACAAAGGTGGGTTACTTAATCAAAATTAATTTTCCTAGAGATAAGTCTATATTTACAGGTTTAATGAAAATCTCTACTGGACCTTAAGAAGGTAGGTTACTTAATCAAAATTAATTTTCCTAGAGATAAGTATATATTTATAGGTTTAATGCAAATCTCTACTGGACCTTACAAAGGTAGAATACTTAATCAAAATTAACTTTCCTAGAGATAAGTCTATATTTACAGGTTTAATGCAAATATCCACTGGACCTTACAAAGGTGGGTTACTTAATCAAAATTAATTTTCCTAGAGATAAGTCTATATTTACAGGTTTAATGCAAATCTGTACTGAACTTTACAAAGGTAGGTTACTTAATCAAAATTAATTTTCCTAGAGATAAGTCTATATTTACAGATTTAATGCAAATCTCTACTGGACCTTACAAAGGTGGGTTACTTAATCAAAATTAATTTTTCTAGAGATAAGTCTATATTTACAGGTTTAATGCAAATATCCACTGGACCTAACAAAGGTGGGTTACTTAATCAAAATTAATTTTCCTAGAGATAAGTCTATATTTACAGGTTTAATGCAAATCTCTACTGGACCTTAAGAAGGTAGGTTACTTAATCAAAATTAATTTTCCTAGAGATAAGTATATATTTACAGGTTTAATGCAAATCTCTATTGGACCTTACAAAGGTAGAATACTTAATCAAAATTAATTTTCCTAGAGATAAGTCTATATTTACAGGTTTAATGCAAATATCCACTGGGGTTACTTAATCAAAATTAATTTTCCTAGAGATAAGTATATATTTACAGGTTTAATGCAAATCTCTACTGGACCTTACAAAGGTAGGTTACTTAATCAAAATTAATTTTCCTAGAGATAAGTCTATATTTACAGGTTTAGTGCAAATATCCACTGGGGTTACTTAATCAAAATTAATTTTCCTAGAGATAAGTATATATTTACAGGTTTAATGCAAATCTCTACTGGACCTTACAAAGGTAGGTTACTTAATCAAAATTAATTTTCCTAGAGATAAGTCTATATTTACAGGTTTAGTGCAAATATCCACTGGACCTTACAAGGGCGGGTTACTTAATCAAAATTAATTTTCCTAGAGATAAGTATATATTTACAGGTTTAATGCAAATCTCTACTGGACCTTACAAAGGTAGAATACTTAATCAAAATTAACTTTCCTAGAGATAAGTCTATATTTACAGGTTTAATGCAAATATCCACTGGACCTTACAAAGGTGGGTTACTTAATCAAAATTAATTTTCCTAGAGATAAGTCCATATTTACAGGTTTAATGCAAATCTATACTGAACTTTACAAAGGTAGGTTACTTAATCAAAATTAATTTTCCTAGAGATAAGTCTATATTTACAGGTTTAATGCAAATCTCTACTGGACCTTACAAAGGTGGGTTACTTAATCAAAATTAATTTTTCTAGAGATAAGTCTATATTTACAGGTTTAATGCAAATATCCACTGGACCTTACAAAGGTGGGTTACTTAATCAAAATTAATTTTCCTAGAGATAAGTCTATATTTACAGGTTTAATGCAAATCTCTACTGGACCTTAAGAAGGTAGGTTACTTAATCAAAATTAATTTTCCTAGAGATAAGTATATATTTACAGGTTTAATGCAAATCTCTACTGGACCTTACAAAGGTAGAATACTTAATCAAAATTAATTTTCCTAGAGATAAGTCCATATTTACAGGTTTAATGCAAATCTGTACTGGACTTTACAAAGGTAGGTTACTTAATCAAAATTAATTTTCCTAGAGATAAGTCTATATTTACAGGTTTAATGCAAATCTCTACTAGACCTTACAAAGGTGGGTTACTTAATCTAAATTAATTTTTCTAGAGATAAGTCTATATTTACAGGTTTAATGCAAATATCCACTGGACCTTACAAAGGTGGGTTACTTAATCAAAATTAATTTTCCTAGAGATAAGTCTATATTTACAGGTTTAATGCAAATCTGTACTGGACTTTACAAAGGTAGGTTACTTAATCAAAATTAATTTTCCTAGAGATAAGTCTATATTTACAGGTTTAATGCAAATCTCTACTGGACCTTACAAAGGTGGGTTACTTAATCTAAATTAATTTTTCTAGAGATAAGTCTATATTTACAGGTTTAATGCAAATATCCACTGGACCATACAAAGGTGGGTTACTTAATCAAAATTAATTTTCCTAGAGATAAGTCTATATTTACAGGTTTAATGCATCTCTGTACTGGACTTTACAAAGGTAGGTTACTTAATCAAAATTAATTTTGCTAGAGATAAGTCTATATTTACAGGTTTAATGCAAATCTCTACTGGACCTTACAAAGGTGGGTTACTTAATCAAAATTAATTTTTCTAGAGATAAGTCTATATTTACAGGGTTAATGCAAATATCCACTGGACCTTACAAAGGTGGGTTACTTAATCAAAATTAATTTTCCTAGAGATAAGTCTATATTTACAGGTTTAATGCAAATCTCTACTGGACCTTAAGAAGGTAGGTTACTTAATAAAAATTAATTTTCCTAGAGATAAGTATATATTTACAGGTTTAATGCAAATCTCTACTGGACCTAACAAAGGTAGAATAATTAATCAGAATTAATTTTCCTAGAGATAAGTCTATATTTACAGGTTTAATGCAAATATCCACTGCACCTTACAAAGGTGGGTTACTTAAACAAAATTAATTTTCCTAGAGATAAGTCTATATTTACAGGTTTAATGCAAATCTCTACTTGACCATACAAAGGTGGGTTACTTATTCGAAATTAATTTTCCTAGAGATAAGTCTATATTTACAGGTTTAATGCAAATATCCACTGGGGTTACTTAATCAAAATTAATTTTCCTAGAGATAAGTATATATTTACAGGTTTAATGCAAATCTCTACTGGACTTTACAAAGGTAGGTTACTTAATCAAAATTAATTTTCCTAGAGATAAGTCTATATTTACAGGTTTAGTGCAAATATCCACTGGACCTTACAAAGGTGGGTTACTTAATCAAAATTAATTTTCCTAGAGATAAGTCTATATTTACAGGTTTAATGCAAATCTGTACTGGACTTTACAAAGGTAGGTTACTTAATCAAAATTAATTTTCCTAGAGATAAGTCTATATTTACAGGTTTAATGCAAATCTCTACTGGACCTTACAAAGGTGGGTTACTTAATCAAAATTAATTTTTCTAGAGATAAGTCTATATTTACAGGGTTAATGCAAATATCCACTGGACCTTACAAAGGTGGGTTACTTAATCAAAATTAATTTTCCTAGAGATAAGTCTATATTTACAGGTTTAATGCAAATCTCTACTGGACCTTAAGAAGGTAGGTTACTTAATCAAAATTAATTTTCCTAGAGATAAGTATATATTTACAGGTTTAATGCAAATCTCTACTGGACCTAACAAGGGTAGAATACTTAATCAGAATTAATTTTCCTAGAGATAAGTCTATATTTACAGGTTTAATGCAAATATCCACTGCACCTTACAAAGGTGGGTTACTTAATCAAAATTAATTTTCCTTGAGATAAGTCTATATTTACAGGTTTAGTGCAAATATCCACTGGACCTTACAAAGGCGGGATACTTAATCAAAATTAATTTTCCTAGAGATAAGTATATATTTACAGGTTTAATGCAAATATCTACTGGACCTTACAAAGGTAGAATACTTAATCAAAATTAACTTTCCTAGAGATAAGTCTATATTTACAGGTTTAATGCAAATATCCACTGGACCTTACAAAGGTGGGTTACTTAATCAAAATTAATTTTCCTAGAGATAAGTCTATATTTACAGGTTTAATGCAAATCTCTACTGGACCTTAAGAAGGTAGGTTACTTAATCAAAATTAATTTTCCTAGAGATAAGTATATATTTACAGGTTTAATGCAAATCTGTACTGGACTTAACAAAGGTAGGTTACTTAATCAAAATTAATTTTCCTAGAGATAAGTCTATATTTACAGGTTTAATGCAAATCTCTACTGGACCTTACAAAGGTAGAATACTTAATCAAAATTAATTTTCCTAGAGATAAGTCTATATTTTCAGGTTTAATGCAAATCTGTACTGGACTTTACAAAGGTAGGTTACTTAATCAAAATTAATTTTCCTAGAGATAAGTCTATATTTACAGGTTTAATGCAAATCTCTACTGGACTTTACAAAGGTAGGTTACTTAATCAAAATTAATTTTCCTATGGATAAGTCTATATTTATAGGTTTAATGCAAATCTCTACTGGACCTTACAAAGGTGGGTTACTTAATCTAAATTAATTTTTCTAGAGATAAGTCTATATTTACAGGTTTAATGCAAATATCCACTGGACCTTACAAAGGTGGGTTACTTAATCAAAATTAATTTTCCTAGAGATAAGTCTATATTTACAGGTTTAATGAAAATCTCTACTGGACCTTAAGAAGGTAGGTTACTTAATCAAAATTAATTTTCCTAGAGATAAGTATATATTTATAGGTTTAATGCAAATCTCTACTGGACCTTACAAAGGTAGAATACTTAATCAAAATTAACTTTCCTAGAGATAAGTCTATATTTACAGGTTTAATGCAAATATCCACTGGACCTTACAAAGGTGGGTTACTTAATCAAAATTAATTTTCCTAGAGATAAGTCTATATTTACAGGTTTAATGCAAATCTGTACTGAACTTTACAAAGGTAGGTTACTTAATCAAAATTAATTTTCCTAGAGATAAGTCTATATTTACAGATTTAATGCAAATCTCTACTGGACCTTACAAAGGTGGGTTACTTAATCAAAATTAATTTTTCTAGAGATAAGTCTATATTTACAGGTTTAATGCAAATATCCACTGGACCTAACAAAGGTGGGTTACTTAATCAAAATTAATTTTCCTAGAGATAAGTATATATTTACAGGTTTAATGCAAATCTCTATTGGACCTTACAAAGGTAGAATACTTAATCAAAATTAATTTTCCCAGAGATAAGTCCATATTTACAGGTTTAATGCAAATCTGTACTGGACTTTACAAAGGTAGGTTACTTAATCTAAATTAATTTTCCTAGAGATAAGTCTATATTTACAGGTTTAATGCAAATCTCTACTGGACCTTACAAAGGTGGGTTACTTAATCTAAATTAATTTTTCTAGAGATAAGTCTATATTTACAGGTTTAATGCAAATATCCACTGGACCTTACAAAGGTGGGTTACTTAATCAAAATTAATTTTCCTAGAGATAAGTCTATATTTACAGGTTTAATGCAAATCTCTACTGGACCTTACATAGGTGGGTTACTTAATCAAAATTATTTTTTCTAGAGATAAGTCTATATTTACAGGGTTAATGCAAATATCCACTGGACCTTACAAAGGTGGGTTACTTAATCAAAATTAATTTTCCTAGAGATCAGTCTATATTTACAGGTTTAATGCAAATCTCTACTGGACCTTAAGAAGGTAGGTTACTTAATCAAAATTAATTTTCCTAGAGATAAGTATATATTTACAGGTTTAATGCAAATCTCTACTGGACCTAACAAAGGTAGAATACTTAATCAGAAATAATTTTCCTAGAGATAAGTCTATATTTACAGGTTTAATGCAAATATCCACTGCACCTTACAAAGGTGGGTTACTTAATCAAAATTAATTTTTCTAGAGATAAGTCTATATTTACAGGTTTTATGCAAATCTCTACTTGACCATACAAAGGTGGGTTACTTATTCAAAATTAATTTTCCTAGAGATAAGTCTATATTTACAGGTTTAATGCAAATATCCACTGGGGTTACTTAATCAAAATTAATTTTCCTAGAGATAAGTATATATTTACAGGTTTAATGCAAATCTCTACTGGACCTTACAAAGGTAGGTTACTTAATCAAAATTAATTTTCCTAGAGATAAGTCTATATTTACAGGTTTAGTGCAAATATCCACTGGGGTTACTTAATCAAAATTAATTTTCCTAGAGATAAGTATATATTTACAGGTTTAATGCAAATCTCTACTGGACCTTACAAAGGTAGGTTACTTAATCAAAATTAATTTTCCTAGAGATAAGTCTATATTTACAGGTTTAGTGCAAATATCCACTGGACCTTACAAGGGCGGGTTACTTAATCAAAATTAATTTTCCTAGAGATAAGTATATATTTACAGGTTTAATGCAAATCTCTACTGGACCTTACAAAGGTAGAATACTTAATCAAAATTAATTTTCCTAGAGATAAGTCCATATTTACAGGTTTAATGCAAATCTGTACTGGACTTTACAAAGGTAGGTTACTTAATCAAAATTAATTTTCCTAGAGATAAGTCTATATTTACAGGTTTAATGCAAATCTCTACTAGACCTTACAAAGGTGGGTTACTTAATCTAAATTAATTTTTCTAGAGATAAGTCTATATTTACAGGTTTAATGCAAATATCCACTGGACCTTACAAAGGTGGGTTACTTAATCAAAATTAATTTTCCTAGAGATAAGTCTATATTTACAGGTTTAATGCAAATCTGTACTGGACTTTACAAAGGTAGGTTACTTAATCAAAATTAATTTTCCTAGAGATAAGTCTATATTTACAGGTTTAATGCAAATCTCTACTGGACCTTACAAAGGTGGGTTACTTAATCTAAATTAATTTTTCTAGAGATAAGTCTATATTTACAGGTTTAATGCAAATATCCACTGGACCATACAAAGGTGGGTTACTTAATCAAAATTAATTTTCCTAGAGATAAGTCTATATTTACAGGTTTAATGCAAATCTGTACTGGACTTTACAAAGGTAGGTTACTTAATCAAAATTAATTTTGCTAGAGATAAGTCTATATTTACAGGTTTAATGCAAATCTCTACTGGACCTTACAAAGGTGGGTTACTTAATCAAAATTAATTTTTCTAGAGATAAGTCTATATTTACAGGGTTAATGCAAATATCCACTGGACCTTACAAAGGTGGGTTACTTAATCAAAATTAATTTTCCTAGAGATAAGTCTATATTTACAGGTTTAATGCAAATCTCTACTGGACCTTAAGAAGGTAGGTTACTTAATAAAAATTAATTTTCCTAGAGATAAGTATATATTTACAGGTTTAATGCAAATCTCTACTGGACCTAACAAAGGTGGGTTACTTAAACAAAATTAATTTTCCTAGAGATAAGTCTATATTTACAGGTTTAATGCAAATCTCTACTTGACCATACAAAGGTGGGTTACTTATTCGAAATTAATTTTCCTAGAGATAAGTCTATATTTACAGGTTTAATGCAAATATCCACTGGGGTTACTTAATCAAAATTAATTTTCCTAGAGATAAGTATATATTTACAGGTTTAATGCAAATCTCTACTGGACTTTACAAAGGTAGGTTACTTAATCAAAATTAATTTTCCTAGAGATAAGTCTATATTTACAGGTTTAGTGCAAATATCCACTGGGGTTACTTAATCAAAATTAATTTTCCTAGAGATAAGTATATATTTACAGGTTTAATGCAAATCTCTACTGGACCTTACAAAGGTAGGTTACTTAATCAAAATTAATTTTCCTAGAGATAAGTCTATATTTACAGGTTTAGTGCAAATATCCACTGGACCTTACAAAGGCGGGTTACTTAATCAAAATTAATTTTCCTAGAGAAAAGTATATATTTACAGGTTTAATGCAAATCTCTACTGGACCTTACAAAGGTAGAATACTTAATCAAAATTAACTTTCCTAGAGATAAGTCTATATTTACAGGTTTAATGCAAATATCCACTGGACCTTACAAAGGTGGGTTACTTAATCAAAATTAATTTTCCTAGAGATAAGTCTAAATTTACAGGTTTAATGCAAATCTGTACTGAACTTTTCAAAGGTAGGTTACTTAATCTAAATTAATTTTCCTAGAGATAAGTCTATATTTACAGGTTTAATGCAAATCTCTACTGGACCTTACAAAGGTGGGTTACTTAATCAAAATTAATTTTTCTAGAGATAAGTCTATATTTACAGGTTTAATGCAAATATCCACTGGACCTTACAAAGGTGGGTTACTTAATCAAAATTAATTTTCCTAGAGATAAGTCTATATTTACAGGTTTAATGCAAATCTCTACTGGACCTTAAGAAGGTAGGTTACTTAATCAAAATTAATTTTCCTAGAGATAAGTATATATTTACAGGTTTAATGCAAATCTCTACTGGACCTTACAAAGGTAGAATACTTAATCAAAATTAATTTTCCTAGAGATAAGTCCATATTTACAGGTTTAATGCAAATCTGTACTGGACTTTACAAAGGTAGGTTACTTAATCAAAATTAATTTTCCTAGAGATAAGTCTATATTTACAGGTTTAATGCAAATCTCTACTGGACCTTACAAAGGTGGGTTACTTAATCTAAATTAATTTTTCTAGAGATAAGTCTATATTTACAGGTTTAATGCAAATATCCACTGGACCTTACAAAGGTGGGTTACTTAATCAAAATTAATTTTCCTAGAGATAAGTCTATATTTACAGGTTTAATGCAAATCTGTACTGGACTTTACAAAGGTAGGTTACTTAATCAAAATTAATTTTCCTAGAGATAAGTATATATTTACAGGTTTAATGCAAATCTCTACTGGACCTTACAAAGGTGGGTTACTTAATCAAAATTAATTTTTCTAGAGATAAGTCTATATTTACAGGGTTAATGCAAATATCCACTGGACCTTACAAAGGTGGGTTACTTAATCAAAATTAATTTTCCTAGAGATAAGTCTATATTTACAGGTTTAATGCAAATCTCTACTGGACCTTAAGAAGGTAGGTTACTTAATCAAAATTAATTTTCCTAGAGATAAGTATATATTTACAGGTTTAATGCAAATCTCTTCTGGACCTAACAAAGGTAGAATACTTAATCAGAATTAATTTTCCTAGAGATAAGTCTATATTTACAGGTTTAATGCAAATATCCACTGCACCTTACAAAGGTGGGTTACTTAATCAAAATTAATTTTCCTAGAGATAAGTCTATATTTACAGGTTTAATGCAAATCTCTACTTGACCATACAAAGGTGGGTTACTTATTCAAAATTAATTTTCCTAGAGATAAGTCTATATTTACAGGTTTAATGCAAATATCCACTGGGGTTACTTAATCAAAATTAATATTCCTAGAGATAAGTATATATTTACAGGTTTAATGCAAATCTCTACTGGACCTTACAAAGGTAGAATACTTAATCAAAATTAATTTTCCTAGAGATAAGTCCATATTTACAGGTTTAATGCAAATCTGTACTGGACTTTACAAAGGTAGGTTAATTAATCAAAATTAATTTTCCTAGAGATAAGTCTATATTTACAGGTTTAATGCAAATCTCTACTGGACCTTACAAAGGTGGGTTACTTAATCTAAATTAATTTTTCTAGAGATAAGTCTATATTTACAGGTTTAATGCAAATATCCACTGGACCTTACAAAGGTGGGTTACTTAATCAAAATTAATTTTCCTAGAGATAAGTCTATATTTACAGGTTTAATGCAAATCTGTACTGGACTTTACAAAGGTAGGTTACTTAATCAAAATTAATTTTCCTAGAGATAAGTCTATATTTACAGGTTTAATGCAAATCTCTACTGGACCTTACAAAGGTGGGTTACTTAATCAAAATTAATTTTTCTAGAGATAAGTCTATATTTACAGGGTTAATGCAAATATCCACTGGACCTTACAAAGGTGGGTTACTTAATCAAAATTAATTTTCCTAGAGATAAGTCTATATTTACAGGTTTAATGCAAATCTCTACTGGACCTTAAGAAGGTAGGTTACTTAATCAAAATTTTTTTCCTAGAGATAAGTATATATTTACAGGTTTAATGCAAATCTCTACTGGACCTAACAAAGGTAGAATACTTAATCAGAATTAATTTTCCTAGAGATAAGTCTATATTTACAGGTTTAATGCAAATCTCTACTAGACCTTACAAAGGTGGGTTACTTAATCTAAATTAATTTTTCTAGAGATAAGTCTATATTTACAGGTTTAATGCAAATATCCACTGGACCTTACAAAGGTGGGTTACTTAATCAAAATTAATTTTCCTAGAGATAAGTATATATTTACAGGTTTAATGCAAATATCCACTGGGGTTACTTAATCAAAATTAATATTCCTAGAGATAAGTATATATTTACAGGTTTAATGCAAATCTCTACTGGACCTTACAAAGGTAGAATACTTAATCAAAATTAATTTTCCTAGAGATAAGTCCATATTTACAGGTTTAATGCAAATCTGTACTGGACTTTACAAAGGTAGGTTAATTAATCAAAATTAATTTTCCTAGAGATAAGTCTATATTTACAGGTTTAATGCAAATCTCTACTGGACCTTACAAAGGTGGGTTACTTAATCTAAATTAATTTTTCTAGAGATAAGTCTATATTTACAGGTTTAATGCAAATATCCACTGGACCTTACAAAGGTGGGTTACTTAATCAAAATTAATTTTCCTAGAGATAAGTCTATATTTACAGGTTTAATGCAAATCTGTACTGGACTTTACAAAGGTAGGTTACTTAATCAAAATTAATTTTCCTAGAGATAAGTCTATATTTACAGGTTTAATGCAAATCTCTACTGGACCTTACAAAGGTGGGTTACTTAATCAAAATTAATTTTTCTAGAGATAAGTCTATATTTACAGGGTTAATGCAAATATCCACTGGACCTTACAAAGGTGGGTTACTTAATCAAAATTAATTTTCCTAGAGATAAGTCTATATTTACAGGTTTAATGCAAATCTCTACTGGACCTTAAGAAGGTAGGTTACTTAATCAAAATTTTTTTCCTAGAGATAAGTATATATTTACAGGTTTAATGCAAATCTCTACTGGACCTAACAAAGGTAGAATACTTAATCAGAATTAATTTTCCTAGAGATAAGTCTATATTTACAGGTTTAATGCAAATCTCTACTAGACCTTACAAAGGTGGGTTACTTAATCTAAATTAATTTTTCTAGAGATAAGTCTATATTTACAGGTTTAATGCAAATATCCACTGGACCTTACAAAGGTGGGTTACTTAATCAAAATTAATTTTCCTAGAGATAAGTATATATTTACAGGTTTAATGCAAATCTCTACTGGACCTAACAAAGGTGGGTTACTTAAACAAAATTAATTTTCCTAGAGATAAGTCTATATTTACAGGTTTAATGCAAATCTCTACTTGACCATACAAAGGTGGGTTACTTATTCGAAATTAATTTTCCTAGAGATAAGTCTATATTTACAGGTTTAATGCAAATATCCACTGGGGTTACTTAATCAAAATTAATTTTCCTAGAGATAAGTATATATTTACAGGTTTAATGCAAATCTCTACTGGACTTTACAAAGGTAGGTTACTTAATCAAAATTAATTTTCCTAGAGATAAGTCTATATTTACAGGTTTAGTGCAAATATCCACTGGGGTTACTTAATCAAAATTAATTTTCCTAGAGATAAGTATATATTTACAGGTTTAATGCAAATCTCTACTGGACCTTACAAAGGTAGGTTACTTAATCAAAATTAATTTTCCTAGAGATAAGTCTATATTTACAGGTTTAGTGCAAATATCCACTGGACCTTACAAAGGCGGGTTACTTAATCAAAATTAATTTTCCTAGAGAAAAGTATATATTTACAGGTTTAATGCAAATCTCTACTGGACCTTACAAAGGTAGAATACTTAATCAAAATTAACTTTCCTAGAGATAAGTCTATATTTACAGGTTTAATGCAAATATCCACTGGACCTTACAAAGGTGGGTTACTTAATCAAAATTAATTTTCCTAGAGATAAGTCTAAATTTACAGGTTTAATGCAAATCTGTACTGAACTTTTCAAAGGTAGGTTACTTAATCTAAATTAATTTTCCTAGAGATAAGTCTATATTTACAGGTTTAATGCAAATCTCTACTGGACCTTACAAAGGTGGGTTACTTAATCAAAATTAATTTTTCTAGAGATAAGTCTATATTTACAGGTTTAATGCAAATATCCACTGGACCTTACAAAGGTGGGTTACTTAATCAAAATTAATTTTCCTAGAGATAAGTCTATATTTACAGGTTTAATGCAAATCTCTACTGGACCTTAAGAAGGTAGGTTACTTAATCAAAATTAATTTTCCTAGAGATAAGTATATATTTACAGGTTTAATGCAAATCTCTACTGGACCTTACAAAGGTAGAATACTTAATCAAAATTAATTTTCCTAGAGATAAGTCCATATTTACAGGTTTAATGCAAATCTGTACTGGACTTTACAAAGGTAGGTTACTTAATCAAAATTAATTTTCCTAGAGATAAGTCTATATTTACAGGTTTAATGCAAATCTCTACTGGACCTTACAAAGGTGGGTTACTTAATCTAAATTAATTTTTCTAGAGATAAGTCTATATTTACAGGTTTAATGCAAATATCCACTGGACCTTACAAAGGTGTTTTACTTAATCAAAATTAGTTTTCCTAGAGATAAGTCTATATTTACAGGTTTAATGCAAATCTGTACTGGACTTTACAAAGGTAGGTTACTTAATCAAAATTAATTTTCCTAGAGATAAGTATATATTTACAGGTTTAATGCAAATCTCTACTGGACCTTACAAAGGTGGGTTACTTAATCAAAATTAATTTTTCTAGAGATAAGTCTATATTTACAGGGTTAATGCAAATATCCACTGGACCTTACAAAGGTGGGTTACTTAATCAAAATTAATTTTCCTAGAGATAAGTCTATATTTACAGGTTTAATGCAAATCTCTACTGGACCTTAAGAAGGTAGGTTACTTAATCAAAATTAATTTTCCTAGAGATAAGTATATATTTACAGGTTTAATGCAAATCTCTTCTGGACCTAACAAAGGTAGAATACTTAATCAGAATTAATTTTCCTAGAGATAAGTCTATATTTACAGGTTTAATGCAAATATCCACTGCACCTTACAAAGGTGGGTTACTTAATCAAAATTAATTTTCCTAGAGATAAGTCTATATTTACAGGTTTAATGCAAATCTCTACTTGACCATACAAAGGTGGGTTACTTATTCAAAATTAATTTTCCTAGAGATAAGTCTATATTTACAGGTTTAATGCAAATATCCACTGGGGTTACTTAATCAAAATTAATATTCCTAGAGATAAGTATATATTTACAGGTTTAATGCAAATCTCTACTGGACCTTACAAAGGTAGAATACTTAATCAAAATTAATTTTCCTAGAGATAAGTCCATATTTACAGGTTTAATGCAAATCTGTACTGGACTTTACAAAGGTAGGTTAATTAATCAAAATTAATTTTCCTAGAGATAAGTCTATATTTACAGGTTTAATGCAAATCTCTACTGGACCTTACAAAGGTGGGTTACTTAATCTAAATTAATTTTTCTAGAGATAAGTCTATATTTACAGGTTTAATGCAAATATCCACTGGACCTTACAAAGGTGGGTTACTTAATCAAAATTAATTTTCCTAGAGATAAGTCTATATTTACAGGTTTAATGCAAATCTGTACTGGACTTTACAAAGGTAGGTTACTTAATCAAAATTAATTTTCCTAGAGATAAGTCTATATTTACAGGTTTAATGCAAATCTCTACTGGACCTTACAAAGGTGGGTTACTTAATCAAAATTAATTTTTCTAGAGATAAGTCTATATTTACAGGGTTAATGCAAATATCCACTGGACCTTACAAAGGTGGGTTACTTAATCAAAATTAATTTTCCTAGAGATAAGTCTATATTTACAGGTTTAATGCAAATCTCTACTGGACCTTAAGAAGGTAGGTTACTTAATCAAAATTTTTTTCCTAGAGATAAGTATATATTTACAGGTTTAATGCAAATCTCTACTGGACCTAACAAAGGTAGAATACTTAATCAGAATTAATTTTCCTAGAGATAAGTCTATATTTACAGGTTTAATGCAAATATCCACTGCACCTTACAAAGGTGGGTTACTTAATCAAAATTAATTTTCCTAGAGATAAGTCTATATTTACAGGTTTAATGCAAATCTCTACTTGACCATACAAAGGTGGGTTACTTATTCAAAATTAATTTTCCTAGAGATAAGTCTATATTAACAGGTTTAATGCAAATCTCTACTGGACCTTAAGAAGGTAGGTTACTTAATCAAAATTAATTTTCCTAGAGATAAGTATATATTTACAGGTTTAATGCAAATCTCTACTGGACCTAACAAAGGTAGAATACTTAATCAGAAATAATTTTCCTAGAGATAAGTCTATATTTACAGGTTTAATGCAAATATCCACTGCACCTTACAAAGGTGGGTTACTTAATCAAAATTAATTTTTCTAGAGATAAGTCTATATTTACAGGTTTTATGCAAATCTCTACTTGACCATACAAAGGTGGGTTACTTATTCAAAATTAATTTTCCTAGAGATAAGTCTATATTTACAGGTTTAATGCAAATATCCACTGGGGTTACTTAATCAAAATTAATTTTCCTAGAGATAAGTATATATTTACAGGTTTAATGCAAATCTCTACTGGACCTTACAAAGGTAGGTTACTTAATCAAAATTAATTTTCCTAGAGATAAGTCTATATTTACAGGTTTAGTGCAAATATCCACTGGGGTTACTTAATCAAAATTAATTTTCCTAGAGATAAGTATATATTTACAGGTTTAATGCAAATCTCTACTGGACCTTACAAAGGTAGGTTACTTAATCAAAATTAATTTTCCTAGAGATAAGTCTATATTTACAGGTTTAGTGCAAATATCCACTGGACCTTACAAGGGCGGGTTACTTAATCAAAATTAATTTTCCTAGAGATAAGTATATATTTACAGGTTTAATGCAAATCTCTACTGGACCTTACAAAGGTAGAATACTTAATCAAAATTAACTTTCCTAGAGATAAGTCTATATTTACAGGTTTAATGCAAATATCCACTGGACCTTACAAAGGTGGGTTACTTAATCAAAATTAATTTTCCTAGAGATAAGTCCATATTTACAGGTTTAATGCAAATCTATACTGAACTTTACAAAGGTAGGTTACTTAATCAAAATTAATTTTCCTAGAGATAAGTCTATATTTACAGGTTTAATGCAAATCTCTACTGGACCTTACAAAGGTGGGTTACTTAATCAAAATTAATTTTTCTAGAGATAAGTCTATATTTACAGGTTTAATGCAAATATCCACTGGACCTTACAAAGGTGGGTTACTTAATCAAAATTAATTTTCCTAGAGATAAGTCTATATTTACAGGTTTAATGCAAATCTCTACTGGACCTTAAGAAGGTAGGTTACTTAATCAAAATTAATTTTCCTAGAGATAAGTCTATATTTACAGGTTTAATGCAAATCTCTACTGGACCTTAAGAAGGTAGGTTACTTAATCAAAATTTTTTTCCTAGAGATAAGTATATATTTACAGGTTTAATGCAAATCTCTACTGGACCTAACAAAGGTAGAATACTTAATCAGAATTAATTTTCCTAGAGATAAGTCTATATTTACAGGTTTAATGCAAATATCCACTGCACCTTACAAAGGTGGGTTACTTAATCAAAATTAATTTTCCTAGAGATAAGTCTATATTTACAGGTTTAATGCAAATCTCTACTTGACCATACAAAGGTGGGTTACTTATTCAAAATTAATTTTCCTAGAGATAAGTCTATATTAACAGGTTTAATGCAAATCTCTACTGGACCTTAAGAAGGTAGGTTACTTAATCAAAATTAATTTTCCTAGAGATAAGTATATATTTACAGGTTTAATGCAAATCTCTACTGGACCTAACAAAGGTAGAATACTTAATCAGAAATAATTTTCCTAGAGATAAGTCTATATTTACAGGTTTAATGCAAATATCCACTGCACCTTACAAAGGTGGGTTACTTAATCAAAATTAATTTTTCTAGAGATAAGTCTATATTTACAGGTTTTATGCAAATCTCTACTTGACCATACAAAGGTGGGTTACTTATTCAAAATTAATTTTCCTAGAGATAAGTCTATATTTACAGGTTTAATGCAAATATCCACTGGGGTTACTTAATCAAAATTAATTTTCCTAGAGATAAGTATATATTTACAGGTTTAATGCAAATCTCTACTGGACCTTACAAAGGTAGGTTACTTAATCAAAATTAATTTTCCTAGAGATAAGTCTATATTTACAGGTTTAGTGCAAATATCCACTGGGGTTACTTAATCAAAATTAATTTTCCTAGAGATAAGTATATATTTACAGGTTTAATGCAAATCTCTACTGGACCTTACAAAGGTAGGTTACTTAATCAAAATTAATTTTCCTAGAGATAAGTCTATATTTACAGGTTTAGTGCAAATATCCACTGGACCTTACAAGGGCGGGTTACTTAATCAAAATTAATTTTCCTAGAGATAAGTATATATTTACAGGTTTAATGCAAATCTCTACTGGACCTTACAAAGGTAGAATACTTAATCAAAATTAACTTTCCTAGAGATAAGTCTATATTTACAGGTTTAATGCAAATATCCACTGGACCTTACAAAGGTGGGTTACTTAATCAAAATTAATTTTCCTAGAGATAAGTCCATATTTACAGGTTTAATGCAAATCTATACTGAACTTTACAAAGGTAGGTTACTTAATCAAAATTAATTTTCCTAGAGATAAGTCTATATTTACAGGTTTAATGCAAATCTCTACTGGACCTTACAAAGGTGGGTTACTTAATCAAAATTAATTTTTCTAGAGATAAGTCTATATTTACAGGTTTAATGCAAATATCCACTGGACCTTACAAAGGTGGGTTACTTAATCAAAATTAATTTTCCTAGAGATAAGTCTATATTTACAGGTTTAATGCAAATCTCTACTGGACCTTAAGAAGGTAGGTTACTTAATCAAAATTAATTTTCCTAGAGATAAGTCTATATTTACAGGTTTAATGCAAATCTCTACTGGACCTTAAGAAGGTAGGTTACTTAATCAAAATTTTTTTCCTAGAGATAAGTATATATTTACAGGTTTAATGCAAATCTCTACTGGACCTAACAAAGGTAGAATACTTAATCAGAATTAATTTTCCTAGAGATAAGTCTATATTTACAGGTTTAATGCAAATATCCACTGCACCTTACAAAGGTGGGTTACTTAATCAAAATTAATTTTCCTAGAGATAAGTCTATATTTACAGGTTTAATGCAAATCTCTACTTGACCATACAAAGGTGGGTTACTTATTCAAAATTAATTTTCCTAGAGATAAGTCTATATTAACAGGTTTAATGCAAATCTCTACTGGACCTTAAGAAGGTAGGTTACTTAATCAAAATTAATTTTCCTAGAGATAAGTATATATTTACAGGTTTAATGCAAATCTCTACTGGACCTAACAAAGGTAGAATACTTAATCAGAAATAATTTTCCTAGAGATAAGTCTATATTTACAGGTTTAATGCAAATATCCACTGCACCTTACAAAGGTGGGTTACTTAATCAAAATTAATTTTTCTAGAGATAAGTCTATATTTACAGGTTTTATGCAAATCTCTACTTGACCATACAAAGGTGGGTTACTTATTCAAAATTAATTTTCCTAGAGATAAGTCTATATTTACAGGTTTAATGCAAATATCCACTGGGGTTACTTAATCAAAATTAATTTTCCTAGAGATAAGTATATATTTACAGGTTTAATGCAAATCTCTACTGGACCTTACAAAGGTAGGTTACTTAATCAAAATTAATTTTCCTAGAGATAAGTCTATATTTACAGGTTTAGTGCAAATATCCACTGGGGTTACTTAATCAAAATTAATTTTCCTAGAGATAAGTATATATTTACAGGTTTAATGCAAATCTCTACTGGACCTTACAAAGGTAGGTTACTTAATCAAAATTAATTTTCCTAGAGATAAGTCTATATTTACAGGTTTAGTGCAAATATCCACTGGACCTTACAAGGGCGGGTTACTTAATCAAAATTAATTTTCCTAGAGATAAGTATATATTTACAGGTTTAATGCAAATCTCTACTGGACCTTACAAAGGTAGAATACTTAATCAAAATTAACTTTCCTAGAGATAAGTCTATATTTACAGGTTTAATGCAAATATCCACTGGACCTTACAAAGGTGGGTTACTTAATCAAAATTAATTTTCCTAGAGATAAGTCCATATTTACAGGTTTAATGCAAATCTATACTGAACTTTACAAAGGTAGGTTACTTAATCAAAATTAATTTTCCTAGAGATAAGTCTATATTTACAGGTTTAATGCAAATCTCTACTGGACCTTACAAAGGTGGGTTACTTAATCAAAATTAATTTTTCTAGAGATAAGTCTATATTTACAGGTTTAATGCAAATATCCACTGGACCTTACAAAGGTGGGTTACTTAATCAAAATTAATTTTCCTAGAGATAAGTCTATATTTACAGGTTTAATGCAAATCTCTACTGGACCTTAAGAAGGTAGGTTACTTAATCAAAATTAATTTTCCTAGAGATAAGTATATATTTACAGGTTTAATGCAAATCTCTACTGGACCTTACAAAGGTAGAATACTTAATCAAAATTAATTTTCCTAGAGATAAGTCCATATTTACAGGTTTAATGCAAATCTGTACTGGACTTTACAAAGGTAGGTTACTTAATCAAAATTAATTTTCCTAGAGATAAGTCTATATTTACAGGTTTAATGCAAATCTCTACTAGACCTTACAAAGGTGGGTTACTTAATCTAAATTAATTTTTCTAGAGATAAGTCTATATTTACAGGTTTAATGCAAATATCCACTGGACCTTACAAAGGTGGGTTACTTAATCAAAATTAATTTTCCTAGAGATAAGTCTATATTTACAGGTTTAATGCAAATCTGTACTGGACTTTACAAAGGTAGGTTACTTAATCAAAATTAATTTTCCTAGAGATAAGTCTATATTTACAGGTTTAATGCAAATCTCTACTGGACCTTACAAAGGTGGGTTACTTAATCTAAATTAATTTTTCTAGAGATAAGTCTATATTTACAGGTTTAATGCAAATATCCACTGGACCATACAAAGGTGGGTTACTTAATCAAAATTAATTTTCCTAGAGATAAGTCTATATTTACAGGTTTAATGCAAATCTGTACTGGACTTTACAAAGGTAGGTTACTTAATCAAAATTAATTTTGCTAGAGATAAGTCTATATTTACAGGTTTAATGCAAATCTCTACTGGACCTTACAAAGGTGGGTTACTTAATCAAAATTAATTTTTCTAGAGATAAGTCTATATTTACAGGGTTAATGCAAATATCCACTGGACCTTACAAAGGTGGGTTACTTAATCAAAATTAATTTTCCTAGAGATAAGTCTATATTTACAGGTTTAATGCAAATCTCTACTGGACCTTAAGAAGGTAGGTTACTTAATAAAAATTAATTTTCCTAGAGATAAGTATATATTTACAGGTTTAATGCAAATCTCTACCGGACCTAACAAAGGTAGAATAATTAATCAGAATTAATTTTCCTAGAGATAAGTCTATATTTACAGGTTTAATGCAAATATCCACGGCACCTTACAAAGGTGGGTTACTTAAACAAAATTAATTTTCCTAGAGATAAGTCTATATTTACAGGTTTAATGCAAATCTCTACTTGACCATACAAAGGTGGGTTACTTATTCGAAATTAATTTTCCTAGAGATAAGTCTATATTTACAGGTTTAATGCAAATATCCACTGGGGTTACTTAATCAAAATTAATTTTCCTAGAGATAAGTATATATTTACAGGTTTAATGCAAATCTCTACTGGACTTTACAAAGGTAGGTTACTTAATCAAAATTAATTTTCCTAGAGATAAGTCTATATTTACAGGTTTAGTGCAAATATCCACTGGGGTTACTTAATCAAAATTAATTTTCCTAGAGATAAGTATATATTTACAGGTTTAATGCAAATCTCTACTGGACCTTACAAAGGTAGGTTACTTAATCAAAATTAATTTTCCTAGAGATAAGTCTATATTTACAGGTTTAGTGCAAATATCCACTGGACCTTACAAAGGCGGGTTACTTAATCAAAATTAATTTTCCTAGAGATAAGTATATATTTACAGGTTTAATGCAAATCTCTACTGGACCTTACAAAGGTAGAATACTTAATCAAAATTAACTTTCCTAGAGATAAGTCTATATTTACAGGTTTAATGCAAATATCCACTGGACCTTACAAAGGTGGGTTACTTAATCAAAATTAATTTTCCTAGAGATAAGTCTAAATTTACAGGTTTAATGCAAATCTGTACTGAACTTTTCAAAGGTAGGTTACTTAATCAAAATTAATTTTCCTAGAGATAAGTCTATATTTACAGGTTAAATGCAAATCTCTACTGGACCTTACAAAGGTGGGTTACTTAATCAAAATTAATTTTTCTAGAGATAAGTCTATATTTACAGGTTTAATGCAAATATCCACTGGACCTTACAAAGGTGGGTTACTTAATCAAAATTAATTTTCCTAGAGATAAGTCTATATTTACAGGTTTAATGCAAATCTCTACTGGACCTTAAGAAGGTAGGTTACTTAATCAAAATTAATTTTCCTAGAGATAAGTATATATTTACAGGTTTAATGCAAATCTCTACTGGACCTTACAAAGGTAGAATACTTAATCAAAATTAATTTTCCTAGAGATAAGTCCATATTTACAGGTTTAATGCAAATCTGTACTGGACTTTACAAAGGTAGGTTACTTAATCAAAATTAATTTTCCTAGAGATAAGTCTATATTTACAGGTTTAATGCAAATCTCTACTGGACCTTACAAAGGTGGGTTACTTAATCTAAATTAATTTTTCTAGAGATAAGTCTATATTTACAGGTTTAATGCAAATATCCACTGGACCTTACAAAGGTGGGTTACTTAATCAAAATTAATTTTCCTAGAGATAAGTCTATATTTACAGGTTTAATGCAAATCTGTACTGGACTTTACAAAGGTAGGTTACTTAATCAAAATTAATTTTCCTAGAGATAAGTATATATTTACAGGTTTAATGCAAATCTCTACTGGACCTTACAAAGGTGGGTTACTTAATCAAAATTAATTTTTCTAGAGATAAGTCTATATTTACAGGGTTAATGCAAATATCCACTGGACCTTACAAAGGTGGGTTACTTAATCAAAATTAATTTTCCTAGAGATAAGTCTATATTTACAGGTTTAATGCAAATCTCTACTGGACCTTAAGAAGGTAGGTTACTTAATCAAAATTAATTTTCCTAGAGATAAGTATATATTTACAGGTTTAATGCAAATCTCTACTGGACCTAACAAAGGTAGAATACTTAATCAGAATTAATTTTCCTAGAGATAAGTCTATATTTACAGGTTTAATGCAAATATCCACTGCACCTTACAAAGGTGGGTTACTTAATCAAAATTAATTTTCCTAGAGATAAGTCTATATTTACAGGTTTAATGCAAATCTCTACTTGACCATACAAAGGTGGGTTACTTATTCAAAATTAATTTTCCTAGAGATAAGTCTATATTTACAGGTTTAATGCAAATATCCACTGGGGTTACTTAATCAAAATTAATTTTCCTAGAGATAAGTATATATTTACAGGTTTAATGCAAATCTCTACTGGACCTTACAAAGGTAGAATACTTAATCAAAATTAATTTTCCTAGAGATAAGTCCATATTTACAGGTTTAATGCAAATCTGTACTGGACTTTACAAAGGTAGGTTAATTAATCAAAATTAATTTTCCTAGAGATAAGTCTATATTTACAGGTTTAATGCAAATCTCTACTGGACCTTACAAAGGTGGGTTACTTAATCTAAATTAATTTTTCTAGAGATAAGTCTATATTTACAGGTTTAATGCAAATATCCACTGGACCTTACAAAGGTGGGTTACTTAATCAAAATTAATTTTCCTAGAGATAAGTCTATATTTACAGGTTTAATGCAAATCTGTACTGGACTTTACAAAGGTAGGTTACTTAATCAAAATTAATTTTCCTAGAGATAAGTCTATATTTACAGGTTTAATGCAAATCTCTACTGGACCTTACATAGGTGGGTTACTTAATCAAAATTAATTTTTCTAGAGATAAGTCTATATTTACAGGGTTAATGCAAATATCCACTGGACCTTACAAAGGTGGGTTACTTAATCAAAATTAATTTTCCTAGAGATAAGTCTATATTTACAGGTTTAATGCAAATCTCTACTGGACCTTAAGAAGGTAGGTTACTTAATCAAAATTTTTTTCCTAGAGATAAGTATATATTTACAGGTTTAATGCAAATCTCTACTGGACCTAACAAAGGTAGAATACTTAATCAGAATTAATTTTCCTAGAGATAAGTCTATATTTACAGGTTTAATGCAAATATCCACTGCACCTTACAAAGGTGGGTTACTTAATCAAAATTAATTTTCCTAGAGATAAGTCTATATTTACAGGTTTAATGCAAATCTCTACTTGACCATACAAAGGTGGGTTACTTATTCAAAATTAATTTTCCTAGAGATAAGTCTATATTTACAGGTTTAATGCAAATCTCTACTGGACCTTAAGAAGGTAGGTTACTTAATCAAAATTAATTTTCCTAGAGATAAGTATATATTTACAGGTTTAATGCAAATCTCTACTGGACCTAACAAAGGTAGAATACTTAATCAGAATTAATTTTCCTAGAGATAAGACTATATTTACAGGTTTAATGCAAATATCCACTGCACCTTACAAAGGTGGGTTACTTAATCAAAATTAATTTTCCTAGAGATAAGTCTATATTTACAGGTTTAATGCAAATCTCTACTTGACCATACAAAGGTGGGTTACTTATTCAAAATTAATTTTCCTAGAGATAAGTCTATATTTACAGGTTTAATGCAAATATCCACTGGGGTTACTTAATCAAAATTAATTTTCCTAGAGATAAGTATATATTTACAGGTTTAATGCAAATCTCTACTGGACCTTACAAAGGTAGAATACTTAATCAAAATTAATTTTCCTAGAGATAAGTCCATATTTACAGGTTTAATGCAAATCTGTACTGGACTTTACAAAGGTAGGTTACTTAATCAAAATTAATTTTCCTAGAGATAAGTCTATATTTACAGGTTTAATGCAAATCTCTACTGGACCTTACAAAGGTGGGTTACTTAATCTAAATTAATTTTTCTAGAGATAAGTGTTGTAAATTAGAGATAATACCGGTTGTTTTTTATCTATATCCAGATTATATTTTCTGTACTTGTGTTTTTTATGCATCGCGGTCATTCTTGTAATCTTTATTTTTTATCGCGATGCCTTAACTATATAACCGGATAACATTCCGATAACGTTCGTCAGTTGTTCTTAGTCAGTTCTCAGTCGTCAGTTCACAGTTGTTCAGTTCCCAGTTATCTGTTCTCAGATATCAGTTGTCAGTAGCGTTCCCGGATATTAACTAAAATGTTTTACTTAAATTAATAAAGAGTTTATAACCAGTTAAACCCAGAGTCGTTCTTGCGTCAAACAACAACAGGTTATGGGCCCAGCACGCTTCCACTGCGCAGAGGTTTAGAAGTCATAAGAAGTTCAACGCCGGGAAGATTATCCTTTAAGGTGCGGAGTCAGACGTAGAATGGCCGGAAATCACCTGGGACGAATCGAGACGTTAACTAAAGATAATTATGATACCTGGAAAATGCAAGTGGAAGCCCTGCTTCAAAAGAACGACCTCTGGGAGTACGTAGATGGAACTTCAATGAGGCCAACTCCGGTACGAGGAACGGAAGGAAACGCCCAGGCGGTCGCTACCTGGGACAGTAATGATCGGAAGGCAAGAGCGGACCTAATCTTGTCGATCAGTCCGTCGGAGTTGAAGCAAGTAAAGAATTGCACCACCTCACGGGAACTATGGAAGAAGCTCGAATCCATCTACCAGTCCAGTGGACCTGCCCGGAAAGCCACGCTGCTGAAGAAACTGACCCTCAAGAAAATGAAGGAGGGAGAAGATGTCCGGGATCACGTCCGAGAATTCTTCGACGCAGTAGACAAGTTGGCTGACATGGGAGTAGCTGTAAACGACGACCTACTGGCCATTATGTTGTTATACAGTCTACCAGAATCGTACGAGAACTTCCGGTGCGCAATAGAGTCCAGGGATGCGTTACCTGATCCGGAAGCCTTGAAAATAAAGATCCTGGAGGAATCGGACGCCAAGCAGTCTAAAGAAGACGAACCCGTGCAGAATGCGATGATGGGCAGTAGGGGTAGAGGAAGAGGCTTACGTGGACGAGGAAGCACGACCTTCAAGTACAAGTGTCATGGATGCAGGAAACCCGGCCACAAGGTAGCCGATTGCCCCGACAGAAACAATGGTTCAGGCGTAAGAACCAGAAAGAAAGAAAACGCCCATCATGTACTGGCAGAAAATTTGGCCGAGGAAGAATTCGCATTGCACCTGAAGGCTTATCACGATTCCTGGTGCCTGGACAGCGGAGCCACCTCGCATATGACTTCCAGCAAAGACTGCTTCAACGTTTACGAAGTGACCACGAAGTCTTTAAACCTGGCCACTGCAGAGTCAACGAAGATACGAGGTGTTGGCGAAGTAAAAGTACACGCAACGAATGGCAGCGACAATCGAATTCTTCGCCTGGAACGAGCCCTTCATGTCCCGGATTTAAGAACAAATCTCCTATCCATTGCCAAGATGACAGACAAAGGACATGAGGTCATATTCAAGAAGTCGCAGGCCTGGATTAAGACGGCAACCGGGGAAGTGATTGCAGTTGCTGACAGAGTTGGAGACCTTTATTTCCTGAGAAAGGCTGAAGAAACGGTCCATGCAGTGCAATCGGAAATAAAGCCTAGAAGCAACCTGGAGAACTGGCATTTCCTACTCGGTCACTTGAACGAGAGAAGTTTAAAGGAAATGGCCCGGAAGAATTTGGCTACGGGACTCAACATTGAAAAAGATGGGAGTTTGGGAATCTGCAAAATCTGTATCAAAGGAAAGCAATCGAAGGAGCCGTTCCCGAAACCTGAATATAGCCGCACCTCGCATGTCCTGGAAATAGTACACTCTGACGTATGCGGCCCGATGAGAGTAACGTCGATGAGTGGAGCCAAGTACATCGTCGTTTTCACTGATGATTATTCCCGGTGGAGTGAAGTCAGCTTTTTAAAACACAAGAGCGAAGTGTTGAAAGCCTTCAAAGAATTCAAGCATCGAGCTGAAGTGGAAACCGGGAGAAAAATCAAGACATTGCAGTCCGACAACGGTACCGAATACTGCAACAATGAATTCGACAGATTCCTGAAAGACTCTGGGATAAAAAGAAGACTCACCGTACCATACACCCCGGAACAGAATGGCATTGCTGAAAGAAAGAACAGAACACTCCTGGATATGGCCCGATGTATGATGATACAAGCGCAACTTCCACCATCATTCTGGGCAGAAGCGATGGCCACGGCCAATTACATTCGAAACCGTTGTCCTTCCCGGAGCATAAATGGAGAAGTACCATTTACCAGATGGACCGGAAAGAAGCCATCCCTGCAACATTTGAAGATTTTCGGCGACAAAGCTTTGCTGTTGGACGAAGATAAAAGGAAGGGGAAGTTTGCTGCCAGGAGCAAAGAATGCGTTTTCATCGGCTATTCTCAAGTCTCGAAGGCCTATCGACTATGGGTTCCGTCCGAGAAGCAAATCTACCGAAGTCGCAATGTCAAGTTCCTGGGAGAATTCAATAAACAAGGCGGATATGATGATTTCGTCACTCCAGAAGTAAACCTGAAATACGAATGCAAAGCTAAAGGCGAAATCGAAATCCCGGCCACTACACACGCTGTAAAACCGCCAGGAAGAGAAGAATTCAAAGAAGTCAAAAAGGAGTTCAAAGATGAAATCCCGGAAGAATCTAATGCCCAGGAAAACGAGGACGTCTTCGAAAAAACCTCAGAAACCCTCGTTCTGAAGAAAGGTCCTGGCAGACCGAAGAAAATAAGAACTGGAGTACCCGGACGACCGAAGAAAAGGTTCAACATGATTCCGAGCGTCTCAGAAGAGTCTACTGAAGAGGCTACTGACGAGCAAGAAACCCTGTCCGATGAGTCAGCCAGCCTAGCCATCTTATCAGAACCTTTGTCCATGAAGCAAGCCCTGGCTTCTCCGTACGCAAACGATTGGAGGAAAGCAGTAACGGAAGAGTTCGTTTCGCTTATCAAGTGCGAAACCTGGGACATCGTTAACTGTCCGGAAAACCAGAAGGTCCTTGGAAATCGTTTAGTCTTCCGAACGAAGTACTTACCCAGCGGAGAAGTAGAGAAAAGGAAAGCCAGGCTCGTAGCGAAAGGTTTTGCCCAGAGACCAGGGATCGACTACCAAGAGACGTTCGCACCCGTCATTAGATCCAGCTCAATAAGACTGCTTATGGCCCTGGCTGTGGAAATCGGTTTGGAAGTCCACCAGATGGATGTCGTCACGGCCTATCTTAATGGCGAACTCGAGGAGGAAATATATATGGTCGTCCCGGAAGGATTAACAGAATCCCTCGAAGAAATCGTCAAGTCAACCCGGTTCGACAAGTCAATCATTGCCAGAGCAAAGAAATGGACCAGCGACCTGGAAGAAGAGGGACATAAAGTCTGTCGTATCAAGAAATCCCTCTACGGCTTAAAACAATCGGGCCGCCAATGGTACAAGAAGTTACATCAAAGACTTTCGGAAATCGGAATGACACCATTGAAGAGCGACCCCTGCTTATACGTGTTAAGAGTCGCGGAAGATATTATGATCATTGGAGTCTATGTCGACGATCTGATCCTTGCAAGCAACAACCCGGATTGGATGACTGAAGTAAAGATTGAACTTGGGAGAAAATTCGATATGAAGGACCTGGGGCCAATCCATCACTGTCTCGGATTGGAATTTCACCAAGATTTAAAACAAAATACCATCCGGATTTCCCAAGCGAAATATGCAGAAACGGTCCTGAAACGTTTCAACATGCAAGACTCCAAAGCAATAGCGACTCCAATGGATGCCAACAACAAGTTGCAAAATCCGGAACACCCAGTAGCAGAAGACATCAGTCGTATTCCGTATCAATCTCTGGTCGGCTCTCTCATGTACCTGGTAGTGTCATCACGACCGGATATGGCGTATTCAGTCAGCGCATTGAGCCAGTTCAACACAAGTTATGACGAAACTCATTGGATTGCCGGGAAAAGAGTTCTAAGATACCTGAAGGGAACTCTTCATCATGGGTTGCTTTATCGGAAGACCGGATTGCCAATCCAGGGTTTCGTTGATGCAGACTATGGAGGCTGTCCGAAAGATAGGAAGTCATATACTGGATATGTCTTCAAACTAGCCGGCGCTGCAGTATCCTGGGAAGCCCGGAAACAGCGAACTGTTGCCTTGTCCAGTACAGAAGCAGAATATATGGCAATGTCCGACGCAACCAAAGAAGCCATATATCTCAAGGGACTTCTCAACGAACTTGGAGTATCAGTTCAGGCGATCGAGCTGTACAACGACAACCAGGGTGCCCAGAAACTCGTTCAGAATCCTGTTTTCCATGCCAGAACGAAGCACATTGATATCCGGCACCACTTCATTCGAGACACCTACGACCAGGGACATATAGCCTTGCGGTATCTACCAACAGAGGAAATGCCAGCTGACATCTGTACAAAGAGCCTGTTCCGTCCGAAGCATCTCCTCTGCGTCAAAGCCCTTGGACTGGAAATAATTAAATGACCACCCCCTGGATAGAAGATTGAAACCACCGATATTAAGAGGGACTGTTGTAAATTAGAGATAATACCGGTTGTTTTTTATCTATATCCAGATTATATTTTCTGTACTTGTGTTTTTTATGCATCGCGGTCATTCTTGTAATCTTTATTTTTTATCGCGATGCCTTAACTATATAACCGGATAACATTCCGATAACGTTCGTCAGTTGTTCTTAGTCAGTTCTCAGTCGTCAGTTCACAGTTGTTCAGTTCCCAGTTATCTGTTCTCAGATATCAGTTGTCAGTAGCGTTCCCGGATATTAACTAAAATGTTTTACTTAAATTAATAAAGAGTTTATAACCAGTTAAACCCAGAGTCGTTCTTGCGTCAAACAACAACAATAAGTCTATATTTACAGGTTTAATGCAAATATCCACTGGACCTTACAAAGGTGGGTTACTTAATCAAAATTAATTTTCCTAGAGATAAGTCTATATTTACAGGTTTAATGCAAATCTGTACTGGACTTTACAAAGGTAGGTTACTTAATCAAAATTAATTTTCCTAGAGATAAGTCTATATTTACAGGTTTAATGCAAATCTCTACTGGACCTTAAGAAGGTAGGTTACTTAATCAAAATTAATTTTCCTAGAGATAAGTATATATTTACAGGTTTAATGCAAATCTCTACTGGACCTTACAAAGGTAGAATACTTAATCAAAATTAATTTTCCTAGAGATAAGTCCATATTTACAGGTTTAATGCAAATCTGTACTGGACTTTACAAAGGTAGGTTACTTAATCAAAATTAATTTTCCTAGAGATAAGTCTATATTTACAGGTTTAATGCAAATCTCTACTGGACCTTACAAAGGTGGGTTACTTAATCTAAATTAATTTTTCTAAGGATAAGTCTATATTTACAGGTTTAATGCAAATATCCACTGGACCTTACAAAGGTGGGTTACTTAATCAAAATTAATTTTCCTAGAGATAAGTCTATATTTACAGGTTTAATGCAAATCTGTACTGGACTTTACAAAGGTAGGTTACTTAATCAAAATTAATTTTCCTAGAGATAAGTATATATTTACAGGTTTAATGCAAATCTCTACTGGACCTTACAAAGGTGGGTTACTTAATCAAAATTAATTTTTCTAGAGATAAGTCTATATTTACAGGGTTAATGCAAATATCCACTGGACCTTACAAAGGTGGGTTACTTAATCAAAATTAATTTTCCTAGAGATAAGTCTATATTTACAGGTTTAATGCAAATCTCTACTGGACCTTAAGAAGGTAGGTTACTTAATCAAAATTAATTTTCCTAGAGATAAGTATATATTTACAGGTTTAATGCAAATCTCTACTGGACCTAACAAAGGTAGAATACTTAATCAGAATTAATTTTCCTAGAGATAAGTCTATATTTACAGCTTTAATGCAAATATCCACTGCACCTTACAAAGGTGGGTTACTTAATCAAAATTAATTTTCCTAGAGATAAGTCTATATTTACAGGTTTAATGCAAATCTCTACTTGACCATACAAAGGTGGGTTACTTATTCAAAATTAATTTTCCTAGAGATAAGTCTATATTTACAGGTTTAATGCAAATATCCACTGGGGTTACTTAATCAAAATTAATTTTCCTAGAGATAATTATATATTTACAGGTTTAATGCAAATCTCTACTGGACCTTACAAAGGTAGAATACTTAATCAAAATTAATTTTCCTAGAGATAAGTCCATATTTACAGGTTTAATGCAAATCTGTACTGGACTTTACAAAGGTAGGTTAATTAATCAAAATTAATTTTCCTAGAGATAAGTCTATATTTACAGGTTTAATGCAAATCTCTACTGGACCTTACAAAGGTGGGTTACTTAATCTAAATTAATTTTTCTAGAGATAAGTCTATATTTACAGGTTTAATGCAAATATCCACTGGACCTTACAAAGGTGGGTTACTTAATCAAAATTAATTTTCCTAGAGATAAGTCTATATTTACAGGTTTAATGCAAATCTGTACTGGACTTTACAAAGGTAGGTTACTTAATCAAAATTAATTTTCCTAGAGATAAGTCTATATTTACAGGTTTAATGCAAATCTCTACTGGACCTTACAAAGGTGGGTTACTTAATCAAAATTAATTTTTCTAGAGATAAGTCTATATTTACAGGGTTAATGCAAATATCCACTGGACCTTACAAAGGTGGGTTACTTAATCAAAATTAATTTTCCTAGAGATAAGTCTATATTTACAGGTTTAATGCAAATCTCTACTGGACCTTAAGAAGGTAGGTTACTTAATCAAAATTTTTTTCCTAGAGATAAGTATATATTTACAGGTTTAATGCAAATCTCTACTGGACCTAACAAAGGTAGAATACTTAATCAGAATTAATTTTCCTAGAGATAAGTCTATATTTACAGGTTTAATGCAAATATCCACTGCACCTTACAAAGGTGGGTTACTTAATCAAAATTAATTTTCCTAGAGATAAGTCTATATTTACAGGTTTAATGCAAATCTCTACTTGACCATACAAAGGTGGGTTACTTATTCAAAATTAATTTTCCTAGAGATAAGTCTATATTTACAGGTTTAATGCAAATCTCTACTGGACCTTAAGAAGGTAGGTTACTTAATCAAAATTAATTTTCCTAGAGATAAGTATATATTTACAGGTTTAATGCAAATCTCTACTGGACCTAACAAAGGTAGAATACTTAATCAGAATTAATTTTCCTAGAGATAAGTCTATATTTACAGGTTTAATGCAAATATCCACTGCACCTTACAAAGGTGGGTTACTTAATCAAAATTAATTTTCCTAGAGATAAGTCTATATTTACAGGTTTAATGCAAATCTCTACTTGACCATACAAAGGTGGGTTACTTATTCAAAATTAATTTTCCTAGAGATAAGTCTATATTTACAGGTTTAATGCAAATATCCACTGGGGTTACTTAATCAAAATTAATTTTCCTAGAGATAAGTATATATTTACAGGTTTAATGCAAATCTCTACTGGACCTTACAAAGGTAGAATACTTAATCAAAATTAATTTTCCTAGAGATAAGTCCATATTTACAGGTTTAATGCAAATCTGTACTGGACTTTACAAAGGTAGGTTACTTAATCAAAATTAATTTTCCTAGAGATAAGTCTATATTTACAGGTTTAATGCAAATCTCTACTGGACCTTACAAAGGTGGGTTACTTAATCTAAATTAATTTTTCTAGAGATAAGTCTATATTTACAGGTTTAATGCAAATATCCACTGGACCTTACAAAGGTGGGTTACTTAATCAAAATTAATTTTCCTAGAGATAAGTCTATATTTACAGGTTTAATGCAAATCTGTACTGGACTTTACAAAGGTAGGTTACTTAATCAAAATTAATTTTCCTAGAGATAAGTCTATATTTACAGGTTTAATGCAAATCTCTACTGGACCTTACAAAGGTGGGTTACTTAATCAAAATTAATTTTTCTAGAGATAAGTCTATATTTACAGGGTTAATGCAAATATCCACTGGACCTTACAAAGGTGGGTTACTTAATTAAAATTAATTTTCCTAGAGATAAGTCTATATTTACAGGTTTAATGCAAATCTCTACTGGACCTTAAGAAGGTAGGTTACTTAATCAAAATTTTTTTCCTAGAGATAAGTATATATTTACAGGTTTAATGCAAATCTCTACTGGACCTAACAAAGGTAGAATACTTAATCAGAATTAATTTTCCTTGAGATAAGTCTATATTTACAGGTTTAATGCAAATATCCACTGCACCTTACAAAGGTGGGTTACTTAATCAAAATTAATTTTCCTAGAGATAAGTCTATATTTACAGGTTTAATGCAAATCTCTACTTGACCATACAAAGGTGGGTTACTTATTCAAAATTAATTTTCCTAGAGATAAGTATATATTTACAGGTTTAATGCAAATCTCTACTGGACCTTACAAAGGTAGGTTACTTAATCAAAATTAATTTTCCTAGAGATAAGTCTATATTTACAGGTTTTGTGCAAATATCCACTGGGGTTACTTAATCAAAATTAATTTTCCTAGAGATAAGTATATATTTACAGGTTTAATGCAAATCTCTACTGGACCTTACAAAGGTAGGTTACTTAATCAAAATTAATTTTCCTAGAGATAAGTCTATATTTACAGGTTTAGTGCAAATATCCACTGGACCTTACAAAGGCGGGTTACTTAATCAAAATTAATTTTCCTAGAGATAAGTATATTTTTACAGGTTTAATGCAAATCTCTACTGGACCTTACAAAGGTAGAATACTTAATCAAAATTAACTTTCCTAGAGATACGTCTATATTTACAGGTTTAATGCAAATATCCACTGGACCTTACAAAGGTGGGTTACTTAATCAAAATTAATTTTCCTAGAGATAAGTCTATATTTACAGGTTTAATGCAAATCTGTACTGAACTTTACAAAGGTAGGTTACTTAATCAAAATTAATTTTCCTAGAGATAAGTCTATATTTACAGGTTTAATGCAAATCTCTACTGGACCTTACAAAGGTGGGTTACTTAATCAAAATTAATTTTCCTAGAGATAAGTATATATTTACAGGTTTAATGCAAATCTCTACTGGACCTTACAAAGGTAGAATACTTAATCAAAATTAATTTTCCTAGAGATAAGTCCATATTTACAGGTTTAATGCAAATCTGTACTGGACTTTACAAAGGTAGGTTACTTAATCAAAATTAATTTTCCTAGAGATAAGTCTATATTTACAGGTTTAATGCAAATCTCTACTGGACCTTACAAAGGTGGGTTACTTAATCTAAATTAATATTTCTAGAGATAAATCTATATTTACAGGTTTAATGCAAATATCCACTGGACCTTACAAAGGTGGGTTACTTAATCAAAATTAATTTTCCTAGAGATAAGTCTATATTTACAGGTTTAATGCAAATCTGTACTGGACTTTACAAAGGTAGGTTACTTAATCAAAATTAATTTTCCTAGAGATAAGTCTATATTTACAGGTTTAATGCAAATCTCTACTGGACCTTACAAAGGTGGGTTACTTAATCAAAATTAATTTTTCTAGAGATAAGTCTATATTTACAGGGTTAATGCAAATATCCACTGGACCTTACAAAGGTGGGTTACTTAATCAAAATTAATCTTCCTAGAGATAAGTCTATATTTACAGGTTTAATGCAAATCTCTACTGGACCTTAAGAAGGTAGGTTACTTAATCAAAATTAATTTTCCTAGAGATAAGTATATATTTACAGGTTTAATGCAAATCTCTACTGGACCTAACAAAGGTAGAATACTTAATCAGAATTAATTTTCCTAGAGATAAGTCTATATTCACAGGTTTAATGCAAATATCCACTGCACGTTACAAAGGTGGGTTACTTAATCAAAATTAATTTTCCTAGAGATAAGTCTATATTTACAGGTTTAATGCAAATCTCTACTTGACCATACAAAGGTGGGTTACTTATTCAAAATTAATTTTCCTAGAGATAAGTCTATATTTACAGGTTTAATGCAAATATCCACTGGGGTTACTTAATCAAAATTAATTTTCCTAGAGATAAGTATATATTTACAGGTTTAATGCAAATCTCTACTGGACCTTACAAAGGTAGAATACTTAATCAAAATTAATTTTCCTAGAGATAAGTCCATATTTTCAGGTTTAATGCAAATCTGTACTGGACTTTACAAAGGTAGGTTACTTAATCAAAATTAATTTTCCTAGAGATAAGTCTATATTTACAGGTTTAATGCAAATCTCTACTGGACCTTACAAAGGTGGGTTACTTAATCTAAATTAATTTTTCTAGAGATAAGTCTATATTTACAGGTTTAATGCAAATATCCACTGGACCTTACAAAGGTGGGTTACTTAATCAAAATTAATTTTCCTAGAGATAAGTCTATATTTACAGGTTTAATGCAAATCTGTACTGGACTTTACAAAGGTAGGTTACTTAATCAAAATTAATTTTCCTAGAGATAAGTCTATATTTACTGGTTTAATGCAAATCTCTACTGGACCTTACAAAGGTGGGTTACTTAATCAAAATTAATTTTTCTAGAGATAAGTCTATATTTACAGGGTTAATGCAAATATCCACTGGACCTTACAAAGGTGGGTTACTTAATCAAAATTAATTTTCCTAGAGATAAGTCTATATTTACAGGTTTAATGCAAATCTCTACTGGACCTTAAGAAGGTAGGTTACTTAATCAAAATTAATTTTCCTAGAGATAAGTATATATTTACAGGTTTAATGCAAATCTCTACTGGACCTAACAAAGGTAGAATACTTAATCAGAATTAATTTTCCTAGAGATAAGTCTATATTTACAGGTTTAATGCAAATATCCACTGCACCTTACAAAGGTGGGCTACTTAATCAAAATTAATTTTCCTAGAGATAAGTCTATATTTACAGGTTTAATGCAAATCTCTACTTGACCATACAAAGGTGGGTTACTTATTCAAAATTAATTTTCCTAGAGATAAGTCTATATTTACAGGTTTAATGCAAATATCCACTGGGGTTACTTAATCAAAATTAATTTTCCTAGAGATAAGTATATATTTACAGGTTTAATGCAAATCTCTACTGGACCTTACAAAGGTAGGTTACTTAATCAAAATTAATTTTCCTAGAGATAAGTCTATATTTACAGGTTTAGTGCAAATATCCACTGGGGTTACTTAATCAAAATTAATTTTCCTAGAGATAAGTATATATTTACAGGTTTAATGCAAATCTCTACTGGACCTTACAAAGGTAGGTTACTTAATCAAAATTAATTTTCCTAGAGATAAGTCTATATTTACAGGTTTAGTGCAAATATCCACTGGACCTTACAAAGGCGGGTTACTTAATCAAAATTAATTTTCCTAGAGATAAGTATATTTTTACAGGTTTAATGCAAATCTCTACTGGACCTTACAAAGGTAGAATACTTAATCAAAATTAACTTTCCTAGAGATACGTCTATATTTACAGGTTTAATGCAAATATCCACTGGACCTTACAAAGGTGGGTTACTTAATCAAAATTAATTTTCCTAGAGATAAGTCTATATTTACAGGTTTAATGCAAATCTGTACTGAACTTTACAAAGGTAGGTTACTTAATCAAAATTAATTTTCCTAGAGATAAGTCTATATTTACAGGTTTAATGCAAATCTCTACTGGACCTTACAAAGGTGGGTTACTTAATCAAAATTAATTTTTCTAGAGATAAGTCTATATTTACAGGTTTAATGCAAATATCCACTTGACCTTACAAAGGTGGGTTACTTAATCAAAATTAATTTTCCTAGAGATAAGTCTATATTTACAGGTTTAATGCAAATCTCTACTGGACCTTAAGAAGGTAGGTTACTTAATCAAAATTAATTTTCCTAGAGATAAGTATATATTTACAGGTTTAATGCAAATCTCTACTGGACCTAACAAAGGTAGAATACTTAATCAGAATTAATTTTCCTAGAGATAAGTCTATATTTACAGGTTTAATGCAAATATCCACTGCACCTTACAAAGGTGGGCTACTTAATCAAAATTAATTTTCCTAGAGATAAGTCTATATTTACAGGTTTAATGCAAATCTCTACTTGACCATACAAAGGTGGGTTACTTATTCAAAATTAATTTTCCTAGAGATAAGTCTATATTTACAGGTTTAATGCAAATATCCACTGGGGTTACTTAATCAAAATTAATTTTCCTAGAGATAAGTATATATTTACAGGTTTAATGCAAATCTCTACTGGACCTTACAAAGGTAGGTTACTTAATCAAAATTAATTTTCCTAGAGATAAGTCTATATTTACAGGTTTAGTGCAAATATCCACTGGGGTTACTTAATCAAAATTAATTTTCCTAGAGATAAGTATATATTTACAGGTTTAATGCAAATCTCTACTGGACCTTACAAAGGTAGGTTACTTAATCAAAATTAATTTTCCTAGAGATAAGTCTATATTTACAGGTTTAGTGCAAATATCCACTGGACCTTACAAAGGCGGGTTACTTAATCAAAATTAATTTTCCTAGAGATAAGTATATTTTTACAGGTTTAATGCAAATCTCTACTGGACCTTACAAAGGTAGAATACTTAATCAAAATTAACTTTCCTAGAGATACGTCTATATTTACAGGTTTAATGCAAATATCCACTGGACCTTACAAAGGTGGGTTACTTAATCAAAATTAATTTTCCTAGAGATAAGTCTATATTTACAGGTTTAATGCAAATCTGTACTGAACTTTACAAAGGTAGGTTACTTAATCAAAATTAATTTTCCTAGAGATAAGTCTATATTTACAGGTTTAATGCAAATCTCTACTGGACCTTACAAAGGTGGGTTACTTAATCAAAATTAATTTTTCTAGAGATAAGTCTATATTTACAGGTTTAATGCAAATATCCACTTGACCTTACAAAGGTGGGTTACTTAATCAAAATTAATTTTCCTAGAGATAAGTCTATATTTACAGGTTTAATGCAAATCTCTACTGGACCTTAAGAAGGTAGGTTACTTAATCAAAATTAATTTTCCTAGAGATAAGTATATATTTACAGGTTTAATGCAAATCTCTACTGGACCTTACAAAGGTAGAATACTTAATCAAAATTAATTTTCCTAGAGATAAGTCCATATTTACAGGTTTAATGCAAATCTGTACTGGACTTTACAAAGGTAGGTTACTTAATCAAAATTAATTTTCCTAGAGATAAGTCTATATTTACAGGTTTAATGCAAATCTCTACTGGACCTTACAAAGGTGGGTTACTTAATCTAAATTAATTTTTCTAGAGATAAATCTATATTTACAGGTTTAATGCAAATATCCACTGGACCTTACAAAGGTGGGTTACTTAATCAAAATTAATTTTCCTAGAGATAAGTCTATATTTACAGGTTTAATGCAAATCTGTACTGGACTTTACAAAGGTAGGTTACTTAATCAAAATTAATTTTCCTAGAGATAAGTCTATATTTACAGGTTTAATGCAAATCTCTACTGGACCTTACAAAGGTGGGTTACTTAATCAAAATTAATTTTTCTAGAGATAAGTCTATATTTACAGGGTTAATGCAAATATCCACTGGACCTTACAAAGGTGGGTTACTTAATCAAAATTAATCTTCCTAGAGATAAGTCTATATTTACAGGTTTAATGCAAATCTCTACTGGACCTTAAGAAGGTAGGTTACTTAATCAAAATTAATTTTCCTAGAGATAAGTATATATTTACAGGTTTAATGCAAATCTCTACTGGACCTAACAAAGGTAGAATACTTAATCAGAATTAATTTTCCTAGAGATAAGTCTATATTCACAGGTTTAATGCAAATATCCACTGCACGTTACAAAGGTGGGTTACTTAATCAAAATTAATTTTCCTAGAGATAAGTCTATATTTACAGGTTTAATGCAAATCTCTACTTGACCATACAAAGGTGGGTTACTTATTCAAAATTAATTTTCCTAGAGATAAGTCTATATTTACAGGTTTAATGCAAATATCCACTGGGGTTACTTAATCAAAATTAATTTTCCTAGAGATAAGTATATATTTACAGGTTTAATGCAAATCTCTACTGGACCTTACAAAGGTAGGTTACTTAATCAAAATTAATTTTCCTAGAGATAAGTCTATATTTACAGGTTTAGTGCAAATATCCACTGGACCTTACAAAGGCGGGTTACTTAATCAAAATTAATTTTCCTAGAGATAAGTATATTTTTACAGGTTTAATGCAAATCTCTACTGGACCTTACAAAGGTAGAATACTTAATCAAAATTAACTTTCCTAGAGATACGTCTATATTTACAGGTTTAATGCAAATATCCACTGGACCTTACAAAGGTGGGTTACTTAATCAAAATTAATTTTCCTAGAGATAAGTCTATATTTACAGGTTTAATGCAAATCTGTACTGAACTTTACAAAGGTAGGTTACTTAATCAAAATTAATTTTCCTAGAGATAAGTCTATATTTACAGGTTTAATGCAAATCTCTACTGGACCTTACAAAGGTGGGTTACTTAATCAAAATTAATTTTTCTAGAGATAAGTCTATATTTACAGGTTTAATGCAAATATCCACTTGACCTTACAAAGGTGGGTTACTTAATCAAAATTAATTTTCCTAGAGATAAGTCTATATTTACAGGTTTAATGCAAATCTCTACTGGACCTTAAGAAAATAGGTTACTTAATCAAAATTAATTTTCCTAGAGATAAGTATATATTTACAGGTTTAATGCAAATCTCTACTGGACCTTACAAAGGTAGAATACTTAATCAAAATTAATTTTCCTAGAGATAAGTCCATATTTACAGGTTTAATGCAAATCTGTACTGGACTTTACAAAGGTAGGTTACTTAATCAAAATTAATTTTCCTAGAGATAAGTCTATATTTACAGGTTTAATGCAAATCTCTACTGGACCTTACAAAGGTGGGTTACTTAATCTAAATTAATTTTTCTAGAGATAAATCTATATTTACAGGTTTAATGCAAATATCCACTGGACCTTACAAAGGTGGGTTACTTAATCAAAATTAATTTTCCTAGAGATAAGTCTATATTTACAGGTTTAATGCAAATCTGTACTGGACTTTACAAAGGTAGGTTACTTAATCAAAATTAATTTTCCTAGAGATAAGTCTATATTTACAGGTTTAATGCAAATCTCTACTGGACCTTACAAAGGTGGGTTACTTAATCAAAATTAATTTTTCTAGAGATAAGTCTATATTTACAGGGTTAATGCAAATATCCACTGGACCTTACAAAGGTGGGTTACTTAATCAAAATTAATCTTCCTAGAGATAAGTCTATATTTACAGGTTTAATGCAAATCTCTACTGGACCTTAAGAAGGTAGGTTACTTAATCAAAATTAATTTTCCTAGAGATAAGTATATATTTACAGGTTTAATGCAAATCTCTACTGGACCTAACAAAGGTAGAATACTTAATCAGAATTAATTTTCCTAGAGATAAGTCTATATTCACAGGTTTAATGCAAATATCCACTGCACGTTACAAAGGTGGGTTACTTAATCAAAATTAATTTTCCTAGAGATAAGTCTATATTTACAGGTTTAATGCAAATCTCTACTTGACCATACAAAGGTGGGTTACTTATTCAAAATTAATTTTCCTAGAGATAAGTCTATATTTACAGGTTTAATGCAAATATCCACTGGGGTTACTTAATCAAAATTAATTTTCCTAGAGATAAGTATATATTTACAGGTTTAATGCAAATCTCTACTGGACCTTACAAAGGTAGAATACTTAATCAAAATTAATTTTCCTAGAGATAAGTCCATATTTACAGGTTTAATGCAAATCTGTACTGGACTTTACAAAGGTAGGTTACTTAATCAAAATTAATTTTCCTAGAGATAAGTCTATATTTACAGGTTTAATGCAAATCTCTACTGGACCTTACAAAGGTGGGTTACTTAATCTAAATTAATTTTTCTAGAGATAAGTCTATATTTACAGGTTTAATGCAAATATCCACTGGACCTTACAAAGGTGGGTTACTTAATCAAAATTAATTTTCCTAGAGATAAGTCTATATTTACAGGTTTAATGCAAATCTGTACTGGACTTTACAAAGGTAGGTTACTTAATCAAAATTAATTTTCCTAGAGATAAGTCTATATTTACTGGTTTAATGCAAATCTCTACTGGACCTTACAAAGGTGGGTTACTTAATCAA
Organism: Phalangium opilio; assembly: GCF_054372755.1. Taxonomy (NCBI): domain Eukaryota; kingdom Metazoa; phylum Arthropoda; class Arachnida; order Opiliones; family Phalangiidae; genus Phalangium; species Phalangium opilio. The sequence goes on along the minus strand of NW_028324148.1, from coordinate 979,511 downwards.
AATTAATTTTTCTAGAGATAAGTCTATATTTACAGGGTTAATGCAAATATCCACTGGACCTTACAAAGGTGGGTTACTTAATCAAAATTAATTTTCCTAGAGATAAGTCTATATTTACAGGTTTAATGCAAATCTCTACTGGACCTTAAGAAGGTAGGTTACTTAATCAAAATTAATTTTCCTAGAGATAAGTATATATTTACAGGTTTAATGCAAATCTCTACTGGACCTAACAAAGGTAGAATACTTAATCAGAATTAATTTTCCTAGAGATAAGTCTATATTTACAGGTTTAATGCAAATATCCACTGCACCTTACAAAGGTGGGCTACTTAATCAAAATTAATTTTCCTAGAGATAAGTCTATATTTACAGGTTTAATGCAAATCTCTACTTGACCATACAAAGGTGGGTTACTTATTCAAAATTAATTTTCCTAGAGATAAGTCTATATTTACAGGTTTAATGCAAATATCCACTGGGGTTACTTAATCAAAATTAATTTTCCTAGAGATAAGTATATATTTACAGGTTTAATGCAAATCTCTACTGGACCTTACAAAGGTAGGTTACTTAATCAAAATTAATTTTCCTAGAGATAAGTCTATATTTACAGGTTTAGTGCAAATATCCACTGGGGTTACTTAATCAAAATTAATTTTCCTAGAGATAAGTATATATTTACAGGTTTAATGCAAATCTCTACTGGACCTTACAAAGGTAGGTTACTTAATCAAAATTAATTTTCCTAGAGATAAGTCTATATTTACAGGTTTAGTGCAAATATCCACTGGACCTTACAAAGGCGGGTTACTTAATCAAAATTAATTTTCCTAGAGATAAGTATATTTTTACAGGTTTAATGCAAATCTCTACTGGACCTTACAAAGGTAGAATACTTAATCAAAATTAACTTTCCTAGAGATACGTCTATATTTACAGGTTTAATGCAAATATCCACTGGACCTTACAAAGGTGGGTTACTTAATCAAAATTAATTTTCCTAGAGATAAGTCTATATTTACAGGTTTAATGCAAATCTGTACTGAACTTTACAAAGGTAGGTTACTTAATCAAAATTAATTTTCCTAGAGATAAGTCTATATTTACAGGTTTAATGCAAATCTCTACTGGACCTTACAAAGGTGGGTTACTTAATCAAAATTAATTTTTCTAGAGATAAGTCTATATTTACAGGTTTAATGCAAATATCCACTGGACCTTACAAAGGTGGGTTACTTAATCAAAATTAATTTTCCTAGAGATAAGTCTATATTTACAGGTTTAATGCAAATCTCTACTGGACCTTAAGAAGGTAGGTTACTTAATCAAAATTAATTTTCCTAGAGATAAGTATATATTTACAGGTTTAATGCAAATCTCTACTGGACCTTACAAAGGTAGAATACTTAATCAAAATTAATTTTCCTAGAGATAAGTCCATATTTACAGGTTTAATGCAAATCTGTACTGGACTTTACAAAGGTAGGTTACTTAATCAAAATTAATTTTCCTAGAGATAAGTCTATATTTACAGGTTTAATGCAAATCTCTACTGGACCTTACAAATGTGGGTTACTTAATCTAAATTAATTTTTCTAGAGATAAATCTATATTTACAGGTTTAATGCAAATATCCACTGGACCTTACAAAGGTGGGTTACTTAATCAAAATTAATTTTCCTAGAGATAAGTCTCACCCAGTTAGTTAAGGACTCTACGCGAATTACTTTCACAAGTTCTACGTTAATAGACCATTGTTACACTTCTCACCCCCAGTATACGAAGTATGTCAAAACTATCCCAAATGGTGCTTCGGACCACGATATTATTCTGGTTATTCGGAAAAAATCCTGTCCTAGACCTCAAAAAATTCTTGCAAAGGTTCGAAATTTCAGACAAGTAAAAATGGACGATTTTATAGAAACACTTAAGCAGGACTTAAATAACATCCAAGTCAACGATGTTAACGAAGCTACTAAACAATTAACTGAAACACTAATTACAAACGTTGACCAATTTATGCCATTCATCCATTACCGTAAATATGTTAAGTCCCCACCATGGCTTAATAATGAAATAAAGTACAATATGCATCTACGCGATTTGGAGAAAAAAAAATCATATAAAGACCCCGCAAAAATATGCAGCTATCGTAACTTAAGAAATAAGGTAACAGCAATGATTCGCAAAGCTAAAAATGATTATTTTCGATACCATCTAGTCCAGGCCTCAAATCCAAAGACTACCTGGAAAAACTTAAAACCTTTTATTAAAAGTAAAAAGCATACGGTTACAGCCCTAAAATCAGACAAAGACGCAAAGCTACAGACAGATAACAACTTAATGGCAGACCAATTTAATAGACACTTCATAAATAACCAGGCTCTCTTGGACATAGATCTAGCTACATTCAACTCTTTTCAACATGTCGGACCTCGACTTCAATTCACAGAAGTTACTGATACACTAATTTTTGAAATAATAAAGAAGTTGCCAAACAGTAGAGCCGTAGGCACTGACGGGATCTCGACCGCGCTTCTTAAGGGCGCAGCAATTTTAATAGCCCCAATTTTGAGAAAAATTATAAACTTAAGCTTTAAATCTGGCATATACCCCGACCAATGGAAGATAGCTAAGGTTATCCCATTATTTAAATCAGGTGACCCTACATTAACAAATAACTACAGAGGCATTTCTATATTACCAAGCATGTCCAAAATTATTGAAAAATGTGTACATACTCAATTAATGAGGTTTAGTATTGACAACAAGATATTTAATGCCACACAATCAGGTTTTGTCCCGGGCCATTCCACCTTGACTGGAACCCTGAACTTACACGAAAATATACTTAAAGAACTTGAGAAAGGCAAATTTGTGGCGGTAGTATTTATAGATCTTAGCTAGGCCTTCGATTGTGTAAACCACGCGATACTAATTAAAATCGTGGAACGTTGCAACATGGACCAGACCATCACGGACTGGCTCTCCTCATATTTATGTAATCGTAGCCAACAAGTCTGCCTTAACGAATGTAGCTCCCCTTTAAGCCAAATTAAGGCGGGAGTTCCTCAAGGAAGCATTCTGGGCCCCTTGCTATTTAATTTGTATACTAAAGACAATCATCGGGCGGTTGGTGAATCTCTTTTGTCGGAGTATGCCGATGACGAGACTTTACTTGCCTCAGATTGTAATATAACCGCCTTAATTTCCAAACTAGAAACGGATTTCCTAGCCCTTCGTAACGGATTATTTAAAATTGGTTTAGCGACCAATATTTCGAAAACAAACTTTATGATTTTTTCTCCAACTCACAAACATGCACTCGAAGTCCGCGATATTTCAGTTTTAGGCAAAACAGGAATCATTAGAGTCCCCCTGGTTAAATATTTAGGATTGTATATTGACGAAGATTTTTCATGGAAAACCCATATCGATTACACATGTAAAAAAAAAAAGAATCTGGCTATTACAACCCCTATTTAATGCTCTAGAAAAGAAAGCGTCATGCAACTTATATAGTGCGCTAATTCAGCCCCTATTTGACTACATGAATATTTTCTACGCTGATGGAAATAAGTCATATATGAATCAACTGCAAGTCCTCCAAAACAGTTGTGCGAGGCGAATCTTACATAGAGGGCGACGCTCATCCGCAACTGTCGCTAGGTCTGAGTTGAATTGGTTGGACGTGGCATGCAGATATGAGTTGCATCTTGCAACACTTATTTTTAATATCATAAAGGGAAATACTCCTGATTATATATTAAATATCTTTGATTACGCTCTAAATGGACCTAAAAACTATCAAACTAGAGGCAGCTCATATAATTTATACATGATGAATACCTCCAATAAATTTAATCAAAAACAAATAAAGACTAGAGGCGTAACACTATGGAACAATTTACCAGTGGGTATAAAACAAATTGAATCTAAACCATGTTTTGTAAAGCAAATGAAAATTTATTTGAAACAAAAATAGCTATTGTACATTATGTAATTTAAAAGGCGGACTCCCTCGTAAACCAGAAAATTTCTGAACGGGAATATCCGATGAATAAAGCCCAATATTATTATTATTATTATTATTATTATATTTACAGGTTTAATGCAAATCTGTACTGGACTTTACAAAGGTAGGTTACTTAATCAAAATTAATTTTCCTAGAGATAAGTCTATATTTACAGGATTAATGCAAATCTCTACTGGACCTTACAAAGGTGGGTTACTTAATCAAAATTAATTTTTCTAGAGATAAGACTATATTTACAGGGTTAATGCAAATAACCACTGGACCTTACAAAGGTGGGTTACTTAATCAAAATTAATTTTCCTAGAGATAAGTCTATATTTACAGGTTTAATGCAAATCTCTACTGGACCTTAAGAAGGTAGGTTACTTAATCAAAATTAATTTTCCTAGAGATAAGTCTATATTTACTGGTTTAATGCAAATATCCACTGCACCTTACAAAGGTGGGTTACTTAATCAAAATTAATTTTCCTAGAGATAAGTCTATATTTACAGGTTTAATGCAAATCTCTACTTGACCATACAAAGGTGGGTTACTTATTCAAAATTAATTTTCCTAGAGGTAAGTCTATATTTACAGGTTTAATGCAAATATCCACTGGGGTTACTTAATCAAAATTAATTTTCCTAGAGATAAGTATATATTTACAGGTTTAATGCAAATCTCTACTGGACCTTACAAAGGTAGGTTACTTAATCAAAATTAATTTTCCTAGAGATAAGTCTATATTTACAGGTTTAGTGCAAATATCCACTGGACCTTACAAAGGCGGGTTACTTAATCAAAATTAATTTTCCTAGAGATAAGTATATATTTACAGGTTTAATGCAAATCTCTACTGGACCTTACAAAGGTAGAATACTTAATCAAAATTAACTTTCCTAGAGATAAGTCTATATTTACAGGTTTAATGCAAATATCCACTGGACCTTACAAAGGTGGGTTACTTAATCAAAATTAATTTTCCTAGAGATAAGTATATATTTACAGGTTTAATGCAAATCTCTACTGGACCTTACAAAGGTAGAATACTTAATCAAAATTAATTTTCCTAGAGATAAGTCTATATTTACAGGTTTAATGCAAATCTGTACTGGACTTTACAAAGGTAGGTTACTTAATCAAAATTAATTTTCCTAGAGATAAGTCTATATTTACAGGTTTAATGCAAATCTCTACTGGACCTTACAAAGCTAGGTTACTTAATCAAAATTAATTTTCCTAGAGATAAGTCTATATTTACAGGTTTAGTGCAAATATCCACTGGACCTTACAAAGGCGGGTTACTTAATCAAAATTAATTTTCCTAGAGATAAGTATATATTTACATGTTTAATGCAAGTCTCTACTGGACCTTACAAAGGTAGAATACTTAATCAAAATTAATTTTCCTAGAGATAAGTCTATATTTACAGGTTTAATGCAAATATCCACTGGACCTTACAAAGGTGGGTTACTTAATCAAAACTAATTTTCCTAGAGATAAGTCTATATTTACAGGTTTAATGCAAATCTGTACTGAACTTTACAAAGGTAGGTTACTTAATCAAAATTAATTTTCCTAGAAATAAGTCTATATTTACAGGTTTAATGCAAATCTCTACTGGACCTTACAAAGGTGGGTTACTTAATCAAAATTAACTTTTCTAGAGATAAGTCTATATTTACAGGTTTAATGCAAATATCCACTGGACATTACAAAGGTGGGTTACTTAATCAAAATTAATTTTCCTAGAGATAAGTCTATATTTACAGGTTTAATGCAAATCTCTACTGGACCTTTTGAAGGTAGATTACTTAATCAAAATTAATTTTCCTAGAGATAAGTATATATTTACAGGTTTAATGCAAATCTCTACTGGACCTTACAAAGGTAGAATACTTAATCAAAATTAATTTTCATAGAGATAAGTCTATATTTACAGGTTTAATGCAAATATCCACTGCACCTTACAAAGGTGGGTTACTTAATCAAAATTAATTTTCCTAGAGATAAGTCTATATTTACAGGTTTAATGCAAATATCCACTGGGGTTACTTAATCAAAATTAATTTTCCTAGAGATAAGTATATATTTACAGGTTTAATGCAAATCTCTACTGGACCTTACAAAGGTGGGTTACTTAATCAAAATTAATTATCCTAGAGATAAGTCTGTATTTACAGGTTTAGTGCAAATATCCACTGGACCTTACAAAGGCGGGTTACTTAATCAAAATTAATTTTCCGAGAGATAACAATATATTTACAGGTTTAATGCAAATCTCTACTGAACTTTACAAAGGTAGGTTACTTAATCAAAATTAATTTTCCTAGAGATAAGTCTATATTTACAGGTTTAATGCAAATCTCTACTGGACCTTACAAAGGTGGGTTACTTAATCAAAATTAATTTTTCTAGAGATAAGTCTATATTTACAGGTTTAATGCAAATATCCACTGGACCTTACAAAGGTGGGTTACTTAATCAAAATTAATTTTCCTAGAGATAAGTCTATATTTACAGGTTTAATGCAAATCTCTACTGGACCTTACAAAGGTGGGTTACTTAATCAAAATTAATTTTTCTAGAGATAAGTCTATATTTACAGGTTTAATGCAAATATCCACTGGACCTTACAAAGGTGGGTTACTTAATCAAAATTAATTTTCCTAGAGATAAGTCTATATTTACAGGTTTAATGCAAATCTCTACTGGACCTTAAGAAGGTAGGTTACTTAATCAAAATTAATTTTCCCAGAGATAAGTATATATTTACAGGTTTAATGCAAATCTCTACTGGACCTTACAAAGGTAGAATACTTAATCAAAATTAATTTTCCTAGAGATAAGTCTATATTTACAGGTTTAATGCAAATCTGTACTGGACTTTACAAAGGTAGGTTACTTAATCAAAATTAATTTTCCTAGAGATAAGTCTATATTTACAGGTTTAATGCAAATCTCTACTGGACCTTTTGAAGGTAGATTACTTAATCAAAATTAATTTTCCTAGAGATAAGTATATATTTACAGGTTTAATGCAAATCTCTACTGGACCTTACAAAGGTAGAATACTTAATCAAAATTAATTTTCATAGAGATAAGTCTATATTTACAGGTTTAATGCAAATATCCACTGCACCTTACAAAGGTGGGTTACTTAATCAAAATTAATTTTCCTAGAGATAAGTCTATATTTACAGGTTTACTGCAAATATCCACTGGGGTTACTTAATCAAAATTAATTTTCCTAGAGATAAGTATATATTTACAGGTTTAATGCAAATCTCTACTGGACCTTACAAAGGTGGGTTACTTAATCAAAATTAATTATCCTAGAGATAAGTCTGTATTTACAGGTTTAGTGCAAATATCCACTGGACCTTACAAAGGCGGGTTACTTAATCAAAATTAATTTTCCGAGAGATAAGAATATATTTACAGGTTTAATGCAAATCTCTACTGAACTTTACAAAGGTAGGTTACTTAATCAAAATTAATTTTCCTAGAGATAAGTCTATATTTACAGGTTTAATGCAAATCTCTACTGGACCTTACAAAGGTGGGTTACTTAATCAAAATTAATTTTTCTAGAGATAAGTCTATATTTACAGGTTTAATGCAAATATCCACTGGACCTTACAAAGGTGGGTTACTTAATCAAAATTAATTTTCCTAGAGATAAGTCTATATTTACAGGTTTAATGCAAATCTCTACTGGACCTTACAAAGGTGGGTTACTTAATCAAAATTAATTTTTCTAGAGATAAGTCTATATTTACAGGTTTAATGCAAATATCCACTGGACCTTACAAAGGTGGGTTACTTAATCAAAATTAATTTTCCTAGAGATAAGTCTATATTTACAGGTTTAATGCAAATCTCTACTGGACCTTAAGAAGGTAGGTTACTTAATCAAAATTAATTTTCCCAGAGATAAGTATATATTTACAGGTTTAATGCAAATCTCTACTGGACCTTACAAAGGTAGAATACTTAATCAAAATTAATTTTCCTAGAGATAAGTCTATATTTACAGGTTTAATGCAAATCTGTACTGGACTTTACAAAGGTAGGTTACTTAATCAAAATTAATTTTCCTAGAGATAAGTCTATATTTACAGGTTTAATGCAAATCTCTACTGGACCTTACAAAGGTAGGTTACTTAATCAAAATTAATTTTCCTAGAGATAAGTCTATATTTACAGGTTTAGTGCAAATATCCACTGGACCTTACAAAGGCGGGTTACTTAATCAAAATTAATTTTCCTAGAGATAAGTATATATTTACAGGTTTAATGCAAGTCTCTACTGGACCTTACAAAGGTAGAATACTTAATCAAAATTAATTTTCCTAGAGATAAGTCTATATTTACAGGTTTAATGCAAATATCCACTGGACCTTACAAAGGTGGGTTACTTAATCAAAACTAATTTTCCTAGAGATAAGTCTATATTTACAGGTTTAATGCAAATCTGTACTGAACTTTACAAAGGTAGGTTACTTAATCAAAATTAATTTTCCTAGAAATAAGTCTATATTTACAGGTTTAATGCAAATCTCTACTGGACCTTACAAAGGTGGGTTACTTAATCAAAATTAACTTTTCTAGAGATAAGTCTATATTTACAGGTTTAATGCAAATATCCACTGGACATTACAAAGGTGGGTTACTTAATCAAAATTAATTTTCCTAGAGATAAGTCTATATTTACAGGTTTAATGCAAATCTCTACTGGACCTTTTGAAGGTAGATTACTTAATCAAAATTAATTTTCCTAGAGATAAGTATATATTTACAGGTTTAATGCAAATCTCTACTGGACCTTACAAAGGTAGAATACTTAATCAAAATTAATTTTCATAGAGATAAGTCTATATTTACAGGTTTAATGCAAATATCCACTGCACCTTACAAAGGTGGGTTACTTAATCAAAATTAATTTTCCTAGAGATAAGTCTATATTTACAGGTTTAATGCAAATCTCTACTGGACCACACAAAGGTGTGTTACTTATTCAAAATTAATTTTCCTAGAGATAAGTCTATATTTACAGGTTTAATGCAAATATCCACTGGGGTTACTTAATCAAAATTAATTTTCCTAGAGATAAGTATATATTTACAGGTTTAATGCAAATCTCTACTGGACCTTACAAAGGTGGGTTACTTAATCAAAATTAATTATCCTAGAGATAAGTCTGTATTTACAGGTTTAGTGCAAATATCCACTGGACCTTACAAAGGCGGGTTACTTAATCAAAATTAATTTTCCGAGAGATAAGAATATATTTACAGGTTTAATGCAAATCTCTACTGAACTTTACAAAGGTAGGTTACTTAATCAAAATTAATTTTCCTAGAGATAAGTCTATATTTACAGGTTTAATGCAAATCTCTACTGGACCTTACAAAGGTGGGTTACTTAATCAAAATTAATTTTTCTAGAGATAAGTCTATATTTACAGGTTTAATGCAAATATCCACTGGACCTTACAAAGGTGGGTTACTTAATCAAAATTAATTTTCCTAGAGATAAGTCTATATTTACAGGTTTAATGCAAATCTCTACTGGACCTTACAAAGGTGGGTTACTTAATCAAAATTAATTTTTCTAGAGATAAGTCTATATTTACAGGTTTAATGCAAATATCCACTGGACCTTACAAAGGTGGGTTACTTAATCAAAATTAATTTTCCTAGAGATAAGTCTATATTTACAGGTTTAATGCAAATCTCTACTGGACCTTAAGAAGGTAGTTTACTTAATCAAAATTAATTTTCCCAGAGATAAGTATATATTTACAGGTTTAATGCAAATCTCTACTGGACCTTACAAAGGTAGAATACTTAATCAAAATTAATTTTCCTAGAGATAAGTCTATATTTACAGGTTTAATGCAAATCTGTACTGGACTTTACAAAGGTAGGTTACTTAATCAAAATTAATTTTCCTAGAGATAAGTATATATTTACAGGTTTAATGCAAATCTCTACTGGACCTTACAAAGGTAGAATACTTAATCAAAATTAATTTTCATAGAGATAAGTCTATATTTACAGGTTTAATGCAAATATCCACTGCACCTTACAAAGGTGGGTTACTTAATCAAAATTAATTTTCCTAGAGATAAGTCTATATTTACAGGTTTAATGCAAATCTCTACTGGACCACACAAAGGTGTGTTACTTATTCAAAATTAATTTTCCTAGAGATAAGTCTATATTTACAGGTTTAATGCAAATATCCACTGGGGTTACTTAATCAAAATTAATTTTCCTAGAGATAAGTATATATTTACAGGTTTAATGCAAATCTCTACTGGACCTTACAAAGGTGGGTTACTTAATCAAAATTAATTATCCTAGAGATAAGTCTGTATTTACAGGTTTAGTGCAAATATCCACTGGACCTTACAAAGGCGGGTTACTTAATCAAAATTAATTTTCCGAGAGATAAGAATATATTTACAGGTTTAATGCAAATCTCTACTGAACTTTAAAAAGGTAGGTTACTTAATCAAAATTAATTTTCCTAGAGATAAGTCTATATTTACACGTTTAATGCAAATCTCTACTGGACCTTACAAAGGTGGGTTACTTAATCAAAATTAATTTTTCTAGAGATAAGTCTATATTTACAGGTTTAATGCAAATATCCACTGGACCTTACAAAGGTGGGTTACTTAATCAAAATTAATTTTCCTAGAGATAAGTCTATATTTACAGGTTTAATGCAAACTCTACTGGACCTTACAAAGGTGGGTTACTTAATCAAAATTAATTTTTCTAGAGATAAGTCTATATTTACAGGTTTAATGCAAATATCCACTGGACCTTACAAAAGTGGGTTACTTAATCAAAATTAATTTTCCTAGAGATAAGTCTATATTTACAGGTTTAATGCAAATCTCTACTGGACCTTAAGAAGGTAGGTTACTTAATCAAAATTAATTTTCCCAGAGATAAGTATATATTTACAGGTTTAATGCAAATCTCTACTGGACCTTACAAAGGTAGAATACTTAATCAAAATTAATTTTCCTAGAGATAAGTCTATATTTACAGGTTTAATGCAAATCTGTACTGGACTTTACAAAGGTAGGTTACTTAATCAAAATTAATTTTCCTAGAGATAAGTCTATATTTACAGGTTTAATGCAAATCTCTACTGGACCTTACAAAGGTAGGTTACTTAATCAAAATTAATTTTCCTAGAGATAAGTCTATATTTACAGGTTTAGTGCAAATATCCACTGGACCTTACAAAGGCGGGTTACTTAATCAAAATTAATTTTCCTAGAGATAAGTATATATTTACAGGTTTAATGCAAGTCTCTACTGGACCTTACAAAGGTAGAATACTTAATCAAAATTAATTTTCCTAGAGATAAGTCTATATTTACAGGTTTAATGCAAATCTCTACTGGACCTTAAGAAGGTAGGTTACTTAATCAAAATTAATTTTCCCAGAGATAAGTATATATTTACAGGTTTAATGCAAATCTCTACTGGACCTTACAAAGGTAGAATACTTAATCAAAATTAATTTTCCTAGAGATAAGTCTATATTTACAGGTTTAATGCAAATCTGTACTGGACTTTACAAAGGTAGGTTACTTAATCAAAATTAATTTTCCTAGAGATAAGTCTATATTTACAGGTTTAATGCAAATCTCTACTGGACCTTACAAAGGTAGGTTACTTAATCAAAATTAATTTTCCTAGAGATAAGTCTATATTTACAGGTTTAGTGCAAATATCCACTGGACCTTACAAAGGCGGGTTACTTAATCAAAATTAATTTTCCTAGAGATAAGTATATATTTACAGGTTTAATGCAAGTCTCTACTGGACCTTACAAAGGTAGAATACTTAATCAAAATTAATTTTCCTAGAGATAAGTCTATATTTACAGGTTTAATGCAAATATCCACTGGACCTTACAAAGGTGGGTTACTTAATCAAAACTAATTTTCCTAGAGATAAGTCTATATTTACAGGTTTAATGCAAATCTGTACTGAACTTTACAAAGGTAGGTTACTTAATCAAAATTAATTTTCCTAGAAATAAGTCTATATTTACAGGTTTAATGCAAATCTCTACTGGACCTTACAAAGGTGGGTTACTTAATCAAAATTAACTTTTCTAGAGATAAGTCTATATTTACAGGTTTAATGCAAATATCCACTGGACATTACAAAGGTGGGTTACTTAATCAAAATTAATTTTCCTAGAGATAAGTCTATATTTACAGGTTTAATGCAAATCTCTACTGGACCTTTTGAAGGTAGATTACTTAATCAAAATTAATTTTCCTAGAGATAAGTATATATTTACAGGTTTAATGCAAATCTCTACTGGACCTTACAAAGGTAGAATACTTAATCAAAATTAATTTTCATAGAGATAAGTCTATATTTACAGGTTTAATGCAAATATCCACTGCACCTTACAAAGGTGGGTTACTTAATCAAAATTAATTTTCCTAGAGATAAGTCTATATTTACAGGTTTAATGCAAATCTCTACTGGACCACACAAAGGTGTGTTACTTATTCAAAATTAATTTTCCTAGAGATAAGTCTATATTTACAGGTTTAATGCAAATATCCACTGGGGTTACTTAATCAAAATTAATTTTCCTAGAGATAAGTATATATTTACAGGTTTAATGCAAATCTCTACTGGACCTTACAAAGGTGGGTTACTTAATCAAAATTAATTATCCTAGAGATAAGTCTGTATTTACAGGTTTAGTGCAAATATCCACTGGACCTTACAAAGGCGGGTTACTTAATCAAAATTAATTTTCCGAGAGATAAGAATATATTTACAGGTTTAATTCAAATCTCTACTGAACTTTACAAAGGTAGGTTACTTAATCAAAATTAATTTTCCTAGAGATAAGTCTATATTTACAGGTTTAATGCAAATCTCTACTGGACCTTACAAAGGTGGGTTACTTAATCAAAATTAATTTTTCTAGAGATAAGTCTATATTTACAGGTTTAATGCAAATATCCACTGGACCTTACAAAGGTGGGTTACTTAATCAAAATTAATTTTCCTAGAGATAAGTCTATATTTACAGGTTTAATGCAAATCTACTGGACCTTACAAAGGTGGGTTACTTAATCAAAATTAATTTTTCTAGAGATAAGTCTATATTTACAGGTTTAATGCAAATATCCACTGGACCTTACAAAGGTGGGTTACTTAATCAAAATTAATTTTCCTAGAGATAAGTCTATATTTACAGGTTTAATGCAAATCTCTACTGGACCTTAAGAAGGTAGGTTACTTAATCAAAATTAATTTTCCCAGAGATAAGTATATATTTACAGGTTTAATGCAAATCTCTACTGGACCTTACAAAGGTAGAATACTTAATCAAAATTAATTTTCCTAGAGATAAGTCTATATTTACAGGTTTAATGCAAATCTGTACTGGACTTTACAAAGGTAGGTTACTTAATCAAAATTAATTTTCCTAGAGATAAGTCTATATTTACAGGTTTAATGCAAATCTCTACTGGACCTTACAAAGGTAGGTTACTTAATCAAAATTAATTTTCCTAGAGATAAGTCTATATTTACAGGTTTAGTGCAAATATCCACTGGACCTTACAAAGGCGGGTTACTTAATCAAAATTAATTTTCCTAGAGATAAGTATATATTTACAGGTTTAATGCAAGTCTCTACTGGACCTTACAAAGGTAGAATACTTAATCAAAATTAATTTTCCTAGAGATAAGTCTATATTTACAGGTTTAATGCAAATATCCACTGGACCTTTCAAAGGTGGGTTACTTAATCAAAACTAATTTTCCTAGAGATAAGTCTATATTTACAGGTTTAATGCAAATCTGTACTGGACCTTAAGAAGGTAGATTACTTAATCAAAATTAATTTTCCTAGAGATAAGTATATATTTACAGGTTTAATGCAAATCTCTACTGGACCTTACAAAGGTGGGTTACTTAATCAAAATTAACTTTTCTAGAGATAAGTCTATATTTACAGGTTTAATGCAAATATCCACTGGACATTACAAAGGTGGGTTACTTAATCAAAATTAATTTTCCTAGAGATAAGTCTATATTTACAGGTTTAATGCAAATCTCTACTGGACCTTAAGAAGGTAGATTACTTAATCAAAATTAATTTTCCTAGAGATAAGTATATATTTACAGGTTTAATGCAAATCTCTACTGGACCTTACAAAGGTAGAATACTTAATCAAAATTAATTTTCATAGAGATAAGTCTATATTTACAGGTTTAATGCAAATATCCACTGCACCTTACAAAGGTGGGTTACTTAATCAAAATTAATTTTCCTAGAGATAAGTCTATATTTACAGGTTTAATGCAAATCTCTACTGGACCATACAAAGGTGTGTTACTTATTCAAAATTAATTTTCCTAGAGATAAGTCTATATTTACAGGTTTAATGCAAATATCCACTGGGGTTACTTAATCAAAATTAATTTTCCTAGAGATAAGTATATATTTACAGGTTTAATGCAAATCTCTACTGGACCTTACAAAGGTGGGTTACTTAATCAAAATTAATTTTCCTAGAGATAAGTCTATATTTACAGGTTTAATGCAAATCTCTACTGGACCTTACAAAGGTGGGTTACTTAATCAAAATTAATTTTCCTAGAGATAAGTCTATACTTACAGGTTTAATGCAAATCTGTACTGGACTTTACAAAGGTAGGTTACTTAATCAAAATTAATTTTCCTAGAGATAAGTCTATATTTACAGGTTTAATGCAAATCTGTACTGGACTTTACAAAGGTAGGTTACTTAATCAAAATTAATTTTCCTAGAGATAAGTCTATATTTACAGGTTTAATGCAAATCTCTACTGGACCTTACAAAGGTGGGTTACTTAATCAAAATTAATTTTCCTAGAGATAAGTCTATATTTACAGGTTTAATGCAAATCTCTACTGGACCTTAAGAAGGTAGGTTACTTAATCAAAATTAATTTTCCTAGAGATAAGTATATATTTACAGGTTTAATGCAAATCTCTACTGGACCTTACAAAGGTAGAATACTTAATCAAAATTAATTTTCCTAGAGATAAGTCTATATTTACAGGTTTAATGCAAATCTCTACTGGACCTTACAAAGGTGGGTTACTTAATCAAAATTAATTTTCCTAGAGATAAGTCTATATTTACAGGTTTAATGCAAATCTCTACTGGACCCTACAAAGGTGGGTTACTTAATCAAAATTAATTTTCCTAGAGATAAGTCTATATTTACAGGTTTAATGCAAATCTGTACTGGACTTTACAAAGGTGGGTTACTTAATCAAAATTAATTTTCCTAGAGATAAGTCTATATTTACAGGTTTAATGCAAATCTGTACTGGACTTTACAAAGGTAGGTTACTTAATCAAAATTAATTTTCCTAGAGATAAGTCTATATTTACAGGTTTAATGCAAATCTGTACTGGACTTTACAAAGGTAGGTTACTTAATCAAAATTAATTTTCCTAGAGATAAGTCTATATTTACAGGTTTAATGCAAATCTCTACTGGACCTTACAAAAGTAGAATACTTAATCAAAATTAATTTTCCTAGAGATAAGTCTATATTTACAGGTTTAATGCAAATATCCACTGGACCTTAGAAAGGTGGGTTACTTAATCAAAATTAATTTTCCTAGAGATAAGTCTATATTTACAGGTTTAATGCAAATCTGTACTGGACTTTACAAAGGTAGGTTACTTAATCAAAATTAATTTTCCTAGAGATAAGTCTATATTTACAGGGTTAATGCAAATATCCACTGGACCTTACAAATTTGGGTTACTTAATCAAAATTAATTTTCGTAGAGATAAGTCTATATTTACAGGTTTAATGCAAATCTCTACTGGACCTTAAGAAGGTAGGTTACTTAATCAAAATTAATTTTCCTAGAGATAAGTCTATATTTACAGGTTTAATGCAAATCTCTACTTGACCATACAAAGGTGGGTTACTTATTCAAAATTAATTTTCCTAGAGATAAGTCTATATTTACAGGTTTAATGCAAATATCCACTGGGGTTACTTAATCAAAATTAATTTTCCTAGAGATAAGTCTATATTTACAGGTTTAATGCAAATCTCTACTGGACCTTACAAAGGTAGGTTACTTAATCAAAATTAATTTTCCTAGAGATAAGTCTATATTTACAGGTTTAGTGCAAATATCCACTGGACCTTACAAAGGCGGGTTACTTAATCAAAATTAATTTTCCTAGAGATAAGTATATATTTACAGGTTTAATGCAAGTCTCTACTGGACCTTACAAAGGTAGAATACTTAATCAAAATTAATTTTCCTAGAGATAAGTCTATATTTACAGATTTAATGCAAATATCCACTGGACCTTTCAAAGGTGGGTTACTTAATCAAAACTAATTTTCCTAGAGATAAGTCTATATTTACAGGTTTAATGCAAATCTGTACTGAACTTTACAAAGGTATGTTACTTAATCAAAATTAATTTTCCTAGAGATAAGTCTATATTTACAGGTTTAATGCAAATCTCTACTGGACCTTACAAAGGTGGGTTACTTAATCAAAATTAGCTTTTCTAGAGATAAGTCTATATTTACAGGTTTAATGCAAATATCCACTGGACATTACAAAGGTGGGTTACTTAATCAAAATTAATTTTCCTAGAGATAAGTCTATATTTACAGGTTTAATGCAAATCTCTACTGGACCTTAAGAAGGTAGATTACTTAATCAAAATTAATTTTCCTAGAGATAAGTATATATTTACAGGTTTAATGCAAATCTCTACTGGACCTTACAAAGGTAGAATACTTAATCAAAATTAATTTTCATAGAGATAAGTCTATATTTACAGGTTTAATGCAAATATCCACTGCACCTTACAAAGGTGGGTTACTTAATCAAAATTAATTTTCCTAGAGATAAGTCTATATTTACAGGTTTAATGCAAATCTCTACTGGACCATACAAAGGTGTGTTACTTATTCAAAATTAATTTTCCTAGAGATAAGTCTATATTTACAGGTTTAATGCAAATATCCACTGGGGTTACTTAATCAAAATTAATTTTCCTAGAGATAAGTATATATTTACAGGTTTAATGCAAATCTCTACTGGACCTTACAAAGGTGGGTTACTTAATCAAAATTAATTTTCCTAGAGATAAGTCTATATTTACAGGTTTAATGCAAATCTCTACTGGACCATACAAAGGTGTGTTACTTATTCAAAATTAATTTTCCTAGAGATAAGTCTATATTTACAGGTTTAATGCAAATATCCACTGGGGTTACTTAATCAAAATTAATTTTCCTAGAGATAAGTATATATTTACAGGTTTAATGCAAATCTCTACTGGACCTTACAAAGGTGGGTTACTTAATCAAAATTAATTTTCCTAGAGATAAGTCTATATTTACAGGTTTAATGCAAATCTCTACTGGACCTTACAAAGGTGGGTTACTTAATCAAAATTAATTTTCCTAGAGATAAGTCTATATTTACAGGTTTAATGCAAATCTGTACTGGACTTTACAAAGGTAGGTTACTTAATCAAAATTAATTTTCCTAGAGATAAGTCTATATTTACAGGTTTAATGCAAATCTGTACTGGACTTTACAAAGGTAGGTTACTTAATCAAAATTAATTTTCCTAGAGATAAGTCTATATTTACAGGTTTAATGCAAATCTCTACTGGACCTTACAAAGGTAGAATACTTAATCAAAATTAATTTTCCTAGAGATAAGTCTATATTTACAGGTTTAATGCAAATATCCACTGGACCTTACAAAGGTGGGTTACTTAATCAAAATTAATTTTCCTAGAGATAAGTCTATATTTACAGGTTTAATGCAAATCTGTACTGGACTTTACAAAGTTAGGTTACTTAATCAAAATTAATTTTCCTTGAGATAAGTCTATATTTACAGGTTTAATGCAAATCTCTACTGGACCTTAAGAAGGTAGGTTACTTAATCAAAATTAATTTTCCTAGAGATAAGTATATATTTACAGGTTTAATGCAAATCTCTACTGGACCTTACAAAGGTAGAATACTTAATCAAAATTAATTTTCCTAGAGATAAGTCTATATTTTCAGGTTTAATGCAAATCTGTACTGGACTTTACAAAGGTAGGTTACTTAATCAAAATTAATTTTCCTAGAGATAAGTCTATATTTACAGGTTTAATGCAAATCTCTACTGGACTTTACAAAGGTAGGTTACTTAATCAAAATTAATTTTCCTATGGATAAGTCTATATTTACAGGTTTAATGCAAATCTCTACTGGACCTTACAAAGGTGGGTTACTTAATCTAAATTAATTTTTCTAGAGATAAGTCTATATTTACAGGTTTAATGCAAATATCCACTGGACCTTACAAAGGTGGGTTACTTAATCAAAATTAATTTTCCTAGAGATAAGTCTATATTTACAGGTTTAATGCAAATCTCTACTGGACCTTAAGAAGGTAGGTTACTTAATCAAAATTAATTTTCCTAGAGATAAGTATATATTTACAGGTTTAATGCAAATCTCTACTGGACCTTACAAAGGTAGAATACTTAATCAAAATTAATTTTCCTAGAGATAAGTCTATATTTACAGGTTTAATGCAAATCTCTACTGGACCTTACAAAGGTGGGTTACTTAATCAAAATTAATTTTCCTAGAGATAAGTCTATATTTACAGGTTTAATGCAAATCTCTACTGGACCCTACAAAGGTGGGTTACTTAATCAAAATTAATTTTCCTAGAGATAAGTCTATATTTACAGGTTTAATGCAAATCTGTACTGGACTTTACAAAGGTAGGTTACTTAATCAAAATTAATTTTCCTAGAGATAAGTCTATATTTACAGGTTTAATGCAAATCTCTACTGGACCTTACAAAAGTAGAATACTTAATCAAAATTAATTTTCCTAGAGATAAGTCTATATTTACAGGTTTAATGCAAATATCCACTGGACCTTAGAAAGGTGGGTTACTTAATCAAAATTAATTTTCCTAGAGATAAGTCTATATTTACAGGTTTAATGCAAATCTGTACTGGACTTTACAAAGGTAGGTTACTTAATCAAAATTAATTTTCCTAGAGATAAGTCTATATTTACAGGGTTAATGCAAATATCCACTGGACCTTACAAATTTGGGTTACTTAATCAAAATTAATTTTCGTAGAGATAAGTCTATATTTACAGGTTTAATGCAAATCTCTACTGGACCTTAAGAAGGTAGGTTACTTAATCAAAATTAATTTTCCTAGAGATAAGTCTATATTTACAGGTTTAATGCAAATCTCTACTTGACCATACAAAGGTGGGTTACTTATTCAAAATTAATTTTCCTAGAGATAAGTCTATATTTACAGGTTTAATGCAAATATCCACTGGGGTTACTTAATCAAAATTAATTTTCCTAGAGATAAGTCTATATTTACAGGTTTAATGCAAATCTCTACTTGACCATACAAAGGTGGGTTACTTATTCAAAATTAATTTTCCTAGAGATAAGTATATATTTACAGGTTTAATGCAAATCTCTACTGGACCTTACAAAGGTAGAATACTTAATCAAAATTAACTTTCCTAGAGATAAGTCTATATTTACAGGTTTAATGCAAATATCCACTGGACCTTACAAAGGTGGGTTACTTAATCAAAATTAATTTTCCTAGAGATAAGTCTATATTTACAGGTTTAATGCAAATCTGTACTGAACTTTACAAAGGTAGGTTACTTAATCAAAATTAATTTTCCTAGAGATAAGTCTATATTTACAGGTTTAATGCAAATCTCTACTGGACCTTACAAAGGTGGGTTACTTAATCAAAATTAATTTTTCTAGAGATAAGTCTATATTTACAGGTTTAATGCAAATATCCACTGGACCTTACAAAGGTGGGTTACTTAATCAAAATTAATTTTCCTAGAGATAAGTCTATATTTACAGGTTTAATGCAAATCTCTACTGGACCTTAAGAAGGTAGGTTACTTAATCAAAATTAATTTTCCTAGAGATAAGTATATATTTACAGGTTTAATGCAAATCTCTACTGGACCTTACAAAGGTAGAATACTTAATCAAAATTAATTTTCCTAGAGATAAGTCTATATTTACAGGTTTAATGCAAATCTCTACTGGACCTTAAGAAGGTAGGTTACTTAATCAAAATTAATTTTCCTAGAGATAAGTATATATTTACAGGTTTAATGCAAATCTCTACTGGACCTTACAAAGGTAGAATACTTAATCAAAATTAATTTTCCTAGAGATAAGTCTATATTTTCAGGTTTAATGCAAATCTGTACTGGACTTTACAAAGGTAGGTTACTTAATCAAAATTAATTTTCCTAGAGATAAGTCTATATTTACAGGTTTAATGCAAATCTCTACTGGACTTTACAAAGGTAGGTTACTTAATCAAAATTAATTTTCCTATGGATAAGTCTATATTTACAGGTTTAATGCAAATCTCTACTGGACCTTACAAAGGTGGGTTACTTAATCTAAATTAATTTTTCTAGAGATAAGTCTATATTTACAGGTTTAATGCAAATATCCACTGGACCTTACAAAGGTGGGTTACTTAATCAAAATTAATTTTCCTAGAGATAAGTCTATATTTACAGGTTTAATGCAAATCTCTACTGGACCTTAAGAAGGTAGGTTACTTAATCAAAATTAATTTTCCTAGAGATAAGTATATATTTACAGGTTTAATGCAAATCTCTACTGGACCTTACAAAGGTAGAATACTTAATCAAAATTAATTTTCCTAGAGATAAGTCTATATTTACAGGTTTAATGCAAATCTCTACTGGACCTTACAAAGGTGGGTTACTTAATCAAAATTAATTTTCCTAGAGATAAGTCTATATTTACAGGTTTAATGCAAATCTCTACTTAACCCTACAAAGGTGGGTTACTTAATCAAAATTAATTTTCCTAGAGATAAGTCTATATTTACAGGTTTAATGCAAATCTGTACTGGACTTTACAAAGGTAGGTTACTTAATCAAAATTAATTTTCCTAGAGATAAGTCTATATTTACAGGTTTAATGCAAATCTCTACTGGACCTTAAGAAGGTAGGTTACTTAATCAAAATTAATTTTCCTAGAGATAAGTATATATTTACAGGTTTAATGCAAATCTCTACTGGACCTTACAAAGGTAGAATACTTAATCAAAATTAATTTTCCTAGAGATAAGTCTATATTTTCAGGTTTAATGCAAATCTGTACTGGACTTTACAAAGGTAGGTTACTTAATCAAAATTAATTTTCCTAGAGATAAGTCTATATTTACAGGTTTAATGCAAATCTCTACTGGACTTTACAAAGGTAGGTTACTTAATCAAAATTAATTTTCCTATGGATAAGTCTATATTTACAGGTTTAATGCAAATCTCTACTGGACCTTACAAAGGTGGGTTACTTAATCTAAATTAATTTTTCTAGAGATAAGTCTATATTTACAGGTTTAATGCAAATATCCACTGGACCTTACAAAGGTGGGTTACTTAATCAAAATTAATTTTCCTAGAGATAAGTCTATATTTACAGGTTTAATGCAAATCTCTACTGGACCTTAAGAAGGTAGGTTACTTAATCAAAATTAATTTTCCTAGAGATAAGTATATATTTACAGGTTTAATGCAAATCTCTACTGGACCTTACAAAGGTAGAATACTTAATCAAAATTAATTTTCCTAGAGATAAGTCTATATTTACAGGTTTAATGCAAATCTCTACTGGACCTTACAAAGGTGGGTTACTTAATCAAAATTAATTTTCCTAGAGATATGTCTATATTTACAGGTTTAATGCAAATCTCTACTGGACCCTACAAAGGTGGGTTACTTAATCAAAATTAATTTTCCTAGAGATAAGTCTATATTTACAGGTTTAATGCAAATCTGTACTGGACTTTACAAAGGTAGGTTACTTAATCAAAATTAATTTTCCTAGAGATAAGTCTATATTTACAGGTTTAATGCAAATCTCTACTGGACCTTACAAAAGTAGAATACTTAATCAAAATTAATTTTCCTAGAGATAAGTCTATATTTACAGGTTTAATGCAAATATCCACTGGACCTTAGAAAGGTGGGTTACTTAATCAAAATTAATTTTCCTAGAGATAAGTCTATATTTACAGGTTTAATGCAAATCTGTACTGGACTTTACAAAGGTAGGTTACTTAATCAAAATTAATTTTCCTAGAGATAAGTCTATATTTACAGGGTTAATGCAAATATCCACTGGACCTTACAAATTTGGGTTACTTAATCAAAATTAATTTTCGTAGAGATAAGTCTATATTTACAGGTTTAATGCAAATCTCTACTGGACCTTAAGAAGGTAGGTTACTTAATCAAAATTAATTTTCCTAGAGATAAGTCTATATTTACAGGTTTAATGCAAATCTCTACTTGACCATACAAAGGTGGGTTACTTATTCAAAATTAATTTTCCTAGAGATAAGTCTATATTTACAGGTTTAATGCAAATATCCACTGGGGTTACTTAATCAAAATTAATTTTCCTAGAGATAAGTATATATTTACAGGTTTAATGCAAATCTCTACTGGACCTTACAAAGGTAGGTTACTTAATCAAAATTAATTTTCCTAGAGATAAGTCTATATTTACAGGTTTAGTGCAAATATCCACTGGACCTTACAAAGGCGGGTTACTTAATCAAAATTAATTTTCCTAGAGATAAGTATATATTTACAGGTTTAATGCAAATCTCTACTGGACCTTACAAAGGTAGAATACTTAATCAAAATTAACTTTCCTAGAGATAAGTCTATATTTACAGGTTTAATGCAAATATCCACTGGACCTTACAAAGGTGGGTTACTTAATCAAAATTAATTTTCCTAGAGATAAGTCTATATTTAAAGGTTTAATGCAAATCTGTACTGAACTTTACAAAGGTAGGTTACTTAATCAAAATTAATTTTCCTAGAGATAAGTCTATATTTACAGGTTTAATGCAAATCTCTACTGGACCTTACAAAGGTGGGTTACTTAATCAAAATTAATTTTTCTAGAGATAAGTCTATATTTACAGGTTTAATGCAAATATCCACTGGACCTTACAAAGGTGGGTTACTTAATCAAAATTAATTTTCCTAGAGATAAGTCTATATTTACAGGTTTAATGCAAATCTCTACTGGACCTTAAGAAGGTAGGTTTCTTAATCAAAATTAATTTTCCTAGAGATAAGTATATATTTACAGGTTTAATGCAAATCTCTACTGGACCTTACAAAGGTAGAATACTTAATCAAAATTAATTTTCCTAGAGATAAGTCTATATTTACAGGTTTAATGCAAATCTGTACTGGACTTTACAAAGGTAGGTTACTTAATCAAAATTAATTTTCCTAGAGATAAGTCTATATTTACAGGTTTAATGCAAATCTCTACTGGACCTTACAAAGCTAGGTTACTTAATCAAAATTAATTTTCCTAGAGATAAGTCTATATTTACAGGTTTAGTGCAAATATCCACTGGACCTTACAAAGGCGGGTTACTTAATCAAAATTAATTTTCCTAGAGATAAGTATATATTTACATGTTTAATGCAAGTCTCTACTGGACCTTACAAAAGTAGAATACTTAATCAAAATTAATTTTCCTAGAGATAAGTCTATATTTACAGGTTTAATGCAAATATCCACTGGACCTTACAAAGGTGGGTTACTTAATCAAAACTAATTTTCCTAGAGATAAGTCTATATTTACAGGTTTAATGCAAATCTGTACTGAACTTTACAAAGGTAGGTTACTTAATCAAAATTAATTTTCCTAGAAATAAGTCTATATTTACAGGTTTAATGCAAATCTCTACTGGACCTTACAAAGGTGGGTTACTTAATCAAAATTAGCTTTTCTAGAGACAAGTCTATATTTACAGGTTTAATGCAAATATCCACTGGACATTACAAAGGTGGGTTACTTAATCAAAATTAATTTTCCTAGAGATAAGTCTATATTTACAGGTTTAATGCAAATCTCTACTGGACCTTTTGAAGGTAGATTACTTAATCAAAATTAATTTTCCTAGAGATAAGTATATATTTACAGGTTTAATGCAAATCTCTACTGGACCTTACAAAGGTAGAATACTTAATGAAAATTAATTTTCATAGAGATAAGTCTATATTTACAGGTTTAATGCAAATATCCACTGCACCTTACAAAGGTGGGTTACTTAATCAAAATTAATTTTCCTAGAGATAAGTCTATATTTACAGGTTTAATGCAAATCTCTACTGGACCACACAAAGGTGTGTTACTTATTCAAAATTAATTTTCCTAGAGATAAGTCTATATTTACAGGTTTAATGCAAATATCCACTGGGGTTACTTAATCAAAATTAATTTTCCTAGAGATAAGTATATATTTACAGGTTTAATGCAAATCTCTACTGGACCTTACAAAGGTGGGTTACTTAATCAAAATTAATTTTCCTAGAGATAAGTCTATATTTACAGGTTTAATGCAAATCTCTACTGAACTTTACAAAGGTAGGTTACTTAATCAAAATTAATTTTCCTAGAGATAAGTCTATATTTACAGGTTTAATGCAAATCTCTACTGGACCTTACAAAGGTGGGTTACTTAATCAAAATTAATTTTTCTAGAGATAAGTCTATATTTACAGGTTTAATGCAAATATCCACTGGACCTTACAAAGGTGGGTTACTTAATCAAAATTAATTTTCCTAGAGATAAGTCTATATTTACAGGTTTAATGCAAATCTCTACTGGACCTTTTGAAGGTAGATTACTTAATCAAAATTAATTTTCCTAGAGATAAGTATATATTTACAGGTTTAATGCAAATCTCTACTGGACCTTACAAAGGTAGAATACTTAATCAAAATTAATTTTCATAGAGATAAGTCTATATTTACAGGTTTAATGCAAATATCCACTGCACCTTACAAAGGTGGGTTACTTAATCAAAATTAATTTTCCTAGATATAAGTCTATATTTACAGGTTTAATGCAAATCTCTACTGGACCACACAAAGGTGTGTTACTTATTCAAAATTAATTTTCCTAGAGATAAGTCTATATTTACAGGTTTAATGCAAATATCCACTGGGGTTACTTAATCAAAATTAATTTTCCTAGAGATAAGTATATATTTACAGGTTTAATGCAAATCTCTACTGGACCTTACAAAGGTGGGTTACTTAATCAAAATTAATTATCCTAGAGATAAGTCTGTATTTACAGGTTTAGCGCAAATATCCACTGGACCTTACAAAGGCGGGTTACTTAATCAAAATTAATTTTCCGAGAGATAAGAATATATTTACAGGTTTAATGCAAATCTCTACTGAACTTTACAAAGGTAGGTTACTTAATCAAAATTAATTTTCCTAGAGATAAGTCTATATTTACAGGTTTAATGCAAATCTCTACTGGACCTTACAAAGGTGGGTTACTTAATCAAAATTAATTTTTCTAGAGATAAGTCTATATTTACAGGTTTAATGCAAATATCCACTGGACCTTACAAAGGTGGGTTACTTAATCAAAATTAATTTTCCTAGAGATAAGTCTATATTTACAGGTTTAATGCAAATCTCTACTGGACCTTACAAAGGTGGGTTACTTAATCAAAATTAATTTTTCTAGAGATAAGTCTATATTTACAGGTTTAATGCAAATATCCACTGGACCTTACAAAGGTGGGTTACTTAATCAAAATTAATTTTCCTAGAGATAAGTC
Source organism: Phalangium opilio (assembly GCF_054372755.1). Lineage (NCBI taxonomy): Eukaryota > Metazoa > Arthropoda > Arachnida > Opiliones > Phalangiidae > Phalangium > Phalangium opilio. The sequence continues at coordinate 953,682 of NW_028324148.1, read as the reverse complement.
TATATTTACAGGTTTAATGCAAATCTCTACTGGACCTTAAGAAGGTAGGTTACTTAATCAAAATTAATTTTCCCAGAGATAAGTATATATTTACAGGTTTAATGCTAATCTCTACTGGACCTTACAAAGGTAGAATACTTAATCAAAATTAATTTTCCTAGAGATAAGTCTATATTTACAGGTTTAATGCAAATCTGTACTGGACTTTACAAAGGTAGGTTACTTAATCAAAATTAATTTTCCTAGAGATAAGTCTATATTTACAGGTTTAATGCAAATCTCTACTGGACCTTACAAAGGTAGGTTACTTAATCAAAATTAATTTTCCTAGAGATAAGTCTATATTTACAGGTTTAGTGCAAATATCCACTGGACCTTACAAAGGCTGGTTACTTAATCAAAATTAATTTTCCTAGAGATAAGTATATATTTACAGGTTTAATGCAAGTCTCTACTGGACCTTACAAAGGTAGAATACTTAATCAAAATTAATTTTCCTAGAGATAAGTCTATATTTACAGGTTTAATGCAAATATCCACTGGACCTTTCAAAGGTGGGTTACTTAATCAAAACTAATTTTCCTAGAGATAAGTCTATATTTACAGGTTTAATGCAAATCTGTACTGAACTTTACAAAGGTATGTTACTTAATCAAAATTAATTTTCCTAGAGATAAGTCTATATTTACAGGTTTAATGCAAATCTCTACTGGACCTTACAAAGGTGGGTTACTTAATCAAAATTAACTTTTCTAGAGATAAGTCTATATTTACAGGTTTAATGCAAATATCCACTGGACATTACAAAGGTGGGTTACTTAATCAAAATTAATTTTCCTAGAGATAAGTCTATATTTACAGGTTTAATGCAAATCTCTACTGGACCTTAAGAAGGTAGATTACTTAATCAAAATTAATTTTCCTAGAGATAAGTATATATTTACAGGTTTAATGCAAATCTCTACTGGACCTTACAAAGGTAGAATACTTAATCAAAATTAATTTTCATAGAGATAAGTCTATATTTACAGGTTTAATGCAAATATCCACTGCACCTTACAAAGGTGGGTTACTTAATCAAAATTAATTTTCCTAGAGATAAGTCTATATTTACAGGTTTAATGCAAATCTCTACTGGACCATACAAAGGTGTGTTACTTATTCAAAATTAATTTTCCTAGAGATAAGTCTATATTTACAGGTTTAATGCAAATATCCACTGGGGTTACTTAATCAAAATTAATTTTCCTAGAGATAAGTATATATTTACAGGTTTAATGCAAATCTCTACTGGACCTTACAAAGGTGGGTTACTTAATCAAAATTAATTTTCCTAGAGATAAGTCTATATTTACAGGTTTAATGCAAATCTCTACTGGACCTTACAAAGGTGGGTTACTTAATCAAAATTAATTTTCCTAGAGATAAGTCTATATTTACAGGTTTAATGCAAATCTGTACTGGACTTTACAAAGGTAGGTTACTTAATCAAAATTAATTTTCCTAGAGATAAGTCTATATTTACAGGTTTAATGCAAATCTGTACTGGACTTTACAAAGGTAGGTTACTTAATCAAAATTAATTTTCCTAGAGATAAGTCTATATTTACAGGTTTAATGCAAATCTCTACTGGACCTTACAAAGGTAGAATACTTAATCAGAATTAATTTTCCTAGAGATAAGTCTATATTTACAGGTTTAATGCAAATATCCACTGGACCTTACAAAGGTGGGTTACTTAATCAAAATTAATTTTCCTAGAGATAAGTCTATATTTACAGGTTTAATGCAAATATCCACTGGACCTTACAAAGGTGGGTTACTTAATCAAAACTAATTTTCCTAGAGATAAGTCTATATTTACAGGTTTAATGCAAATCTGTACTGAACTTTACAAAGGTAGGTTACTTAATCAAAATTAATTTTCCTAGAGATAAGTCTATATTTACAGGTTTAATGCAAATCTCTACTGGACCATACAAAGGTGTGTTACTTATTCAAAATTAATTTTCCTAGAGATAAGTCTATATTTACAGGTTTAATGCAAATATCCACTGGGGTTACTTAATCAAAATTAATTTTCCTAGAGATAAGTATATATTTACAGGTTTAATGCAAATCTCTACTGGACCTTACAAAGGTGGGTTACTTAATCAAAATTAATTTTCCTAGAGATAAGTCTATATTTACAGGTTTAATGCAAATCTCTACTGGACCTTACAAAGGTGGGTTACTTAATCAAAATTAATTTTCCTAGAGATAAGTCTATATTTACAGGTTTAATGCAAATCTGTACTGGACTTTACAAAGGTAGGTTACTTAATCAAAATTAATTTTCCTAGAGATAAGTCTATATTTACAGGTTTAATGCAAATCTGTACTGGACTTTACAAAGGTAGGTTACTTAATCAAAATTAATTTTCCTAGAGATAAGTCTATATTTACAGGTTTAATGCAAATCTCTACTGGACCTTACAAAGGTAGAATACTTAATCAAAATTAATTTTCCTAGAGATAAGTCTATATTTACAGGTTTAATGCAAATCTCTACTGGACCTTACAAAGGTAGAATACTTAATCAAAATTAATTTTCCTAGAGATAAGTCTATATTTACAGGTTTAATGCAAATATCCACTGGACCTTACAAAGGTGGGTTACTTAATCAAAATTAATTTTCCTAGAGATAAGTCTATATTTACAGGTTTAATGCAAATATCCACTGGACCTTTCAAAGGTGGGTTACTTAATCAAAACTAATTTTCCTAGAGATAAGTCTATATTTACAGGTTTAATGCAAATCTGTACTGAACTTTACAAAGGTATGTTACTTAATCAAAATTAATTTTCCTAGAGATAAGTCTATATTTACAGGTTTAATGCAAATCTCTTCTGGACCTTACAAAGGTGGGTTACTTAATCAAAATTAACTTTTCTAGAGATAAGTCTATATTTACAGGTTTAATGCAAATATCCACTGGACATTACAAAGGTGGGTTACTTAATCAAAATTAATTTTCCTAGAGATAAGTCTATATTTACAGGTTTAATGCAAATCTCTACTGGACCTTAAGAAGGTAGATTACTTAATCAAAATTAATTTTCCTAGAGATAAGTATATATTTACAGGTTTAATGCAAATCTCTACTGGACCTTACAAAGGTAGAATACTTAATCAAAATTAATTTTCATAGAGATAAGTCTATATTTACAGGTTTAATGCAAATATCCACTGCACCTTACAAAGGTGGGTTACTTAATCAAAATTAATTTTCCTAGAGATAAGTCTATATTTACAGGTTTAATGCAAATCTCTACTGGACCATACAAAGGTGTGTTACTTATTCAAAATTAATTTTCCTAGAGATAAGTCTATATTTACAGGTTTAATGCAAATATCCACTGGGGTTACTTAATCAAAATTAATTTTCCTAGAGATAAGTATATATTTACAGGTTTAATGCAAATCTCTACTGGACCTTACAAAGGTGGGTTACTTAATCAAAATTAATTTTCCTAGAGATAAGTCTATATTTACAGGTTTAATGCAAATCTCTACTGGACCTTACAAAGGTGGGTTACTTAATCAAAATTAATTTTCCTAGAGATAAGTCTATATTTACAGGTTTAATGCAAATCTGTACTGGACTTTACAAAGGTAGGTTACTTAATCAAAATTAATTTTCCTAGAGATAAGTCTATATTTACAGGTTTAATGCAAATCTGTACTGGACTTTACAAAGGTAGGTTACTTAATCAAAATTAATTTTCCTAGAGATAAGTCTATATTTACAGGTTTAATGCAAATCTCTACTGGACCTTACAAAGGTAGAATACTTAATCAAAATTAATTTTCCTAGAGATAAGTCTATATTTACAGGTTTAATGCAAATATCCACTGGACCTTACAAAGGTGGGTTACTTAATCAAAATTAATTTTCCTAGAGATAAGTCTATATTTACAGGTTTAATGCAAATATCCACTGGACCTTACAAAGGTGGGTTACTTAATCAAAACTAATTTTCCTAGAGATAAGTCTATATTTACAGGTTTAATGCAAATCTGTACTGAACTTTACAAAGGTAGGTTACTTAATCAAAATTAATTTTCCTAGAGATAAGTCTCTATTTACAGGTTTAATGCAAATCTCTACTGGACCATACAAAGGTGTGTTACTTATTCAAAATTAATTTTCCTAGAGATAAGTCTATATTTACAGGTTGAATGCAAATATCCACTGGGGTTACTTAATCAAAATTAATTTTCCTAGAGATAAGTATATATTTACAGGTTTAATGCAAATCTCTACTGGACCTTACAAAGGTGGGTTACTTAATCAAAATTAATTTTCCTAGAGATAAGTCTATATTTACAGGTTTAATGCAAATCTCTACTGGACCTTACAAAGGTGGGTTACTTAATCAAAATTAATTTTCCTAGAGATAAGTCTATATTTACAGGTTTAATGCAAATCTGTACTGGACTTTACAAAGGTAGGTTACTTAATCAAAATTAATTTTCCTAGAGATAAGTCTATATTTACAGGTTTAATGCAAATCTGTACTGGACTTTACAAAGGTAGGTTACTTAATCAAAATTAATTTTCCTAGAGATAAGTCTATATTTACAGGTTTAATGCAAATCTCTACTGGACCTTACAAAGGTAGAATACTTAATCAAAATTAATTTTCCTAGAGATAAGTCTATATTTACAGGTTTAATGCAAATATCCACTGGACCTTACAAAGGTGGGTTACTTAATCAAAATTAATTTTCCTAGAGATAAGTCTATATTTACAGGTTTAATGCAAATATCCACTGGACCTTACAAAGGTGGGTTACTTAATCAAAACTAATTTTCCTAGAGATAAGTCTATATTTACAGGTTTAATGCAAATCTGTACTGAACTTTACAAAGGTAGGTTACTAAATCAAAATTAATTTTCCTAGAAATAAGTCTATATTTACAGGTTTAATGCAAATCTCTACTGGACCTTACAAAGGTGGGTTACTTAATCAAAATTAACTTTTCTAGAGATAAGTCTATATTTACAGGTTTAATGCAAATATCCACTGGACATTACAAAGGTGGGTTACTTAATCAAATTTAATTTTCCTAGAGATAAGTCTATATTTACAGGTTTAATGCAAATCTCTACTGGACCTTTTGAAGGTAGATTACTTAATCAAAATTAATTTTCCTAGAGATAAGTATATATTTACAGGTTTAATGCAAATCTCTACTGGACCTTACAAAGGTAGAATACTTAATCAAAATTAATTTTCATAGAGATAAGTCTATATTTACAGGTTTAATGCAAATATCCACTGCACCTTACAAAGGTGGGTTACTTAATCAAAATTAATTTTCCTAGAGATAAGTCTATATTTACAGGTTTAATGCAAATCTCTACTGGACCACACAAAGGTGTGTTACTTATTCAAAATTAATTTTCCTAGAGATAAGTCTATATTTACAGGTTTAATGCAAATATCCACTGGGGTTACTTAATCAAAATTAATTTTCCCAGAGATAAGTATATATTTACAGGTTTAATGCAAATCTCTACTGGACCTTACAAAGGTAGAATACTTAATCAAAATTAATTTTCCTAGAGATAAGTCTATATTTACAGGTTTAATGCAAATCTGTACTGGACTTTACAAAGGTAGGTTACTTAATCAAAATTAATTTTCCTAGAGATAAGTCTATATTTACAGGTTTAATGCAAATCTCTACTGGACCTTACAAAGGTAGGTTACTTAATCAAAATTAATTTTCCTAGAGATAAGTCTATATTTACAGGTTTAGTGCAAATATCCACTGGACCTTACAAAGGCGGGTTACTTAATCAAAATTAATTTTCCTAGAGATAAGTATATATTTACAGGTTTAATGCAAGTCTCTACTGGACCTTACAAAGGTAGAATACTTAATCAAAATTAATTTTCCTAGAGATAAGTCTATATTTACAGGTTTAATGCAAATCTCTACTGGACCTTACAAAGGTGGGTTACTTAATCAAAATTAATTTTTCTAGAGATAAGTCTATATTTACAGGTTTAATGCAAATATCCACTGGACCTTACAAAGGTGGGTTACTTAATCAAAATTAATTTTCCTAGAGATAAGTCTATATTTACAGGTTTAATGCAAATCTCTACTGGACCTTACAAAGGTGGGTTACTTAATCAAAATTAATTTTTCTAGAGATAAGTCTATATTTACAGGTTTAATGCAAATATCCACTGGACCTTACAAAGGTGGGTTACTTAATCAAAATTAATTTTCCTAGAGATAAGTCTATATTTACAGGTTTAATGCAAATCTCTACTGGACCTTAAGAAGGTAGGTTACTTAATCAAAATTAATTTTCCCAGAGATAAGTATATATTTACAGGTTTAATGCAAATCTCTACTGGACCTTACAAAGGTAGAATACTTAATCAAAATTAATTTTCCTAGAGATAAGTCTATATTTACAGGTTTAATGCAAATCTGTACTGGACTTTACAAAGGTAGGTTACTTAATCAAAATTAATTTTCCTAGAGATAAGTCTATATTTACAGGTTTAATGCAAATCTCTACTGGACCTTACAAAGGTAGGTTACTTAATCAAAATTAATTTTCCTAGAGATAAGTCTATATTTACAGGTTTAATGCAAATATCCACTGGACCTTACAAAGGTGGGTTACTTAATCAAAACTAATTTTCCTAGAGATAAGTCTATATTTACAGGTTTAATGCAAATCTGTACTGAACTTTACAAAGGTAGGTTACTTAATCAAAATTAATTTTCCTAGAAATAAGTCTATATTTACAGGTTTAATGCAAATCTCTACTGGACCTTACAAAGGTGGGTTACTTAATCAAAATTAACTTTTCTAGAGACAAGTCTATATTTACAGGTTTAATGCAAATATCCACTGGACATTACAAAGGTGGGTTACTTAATCAAAATTAATTTTCCTAGAGATAAGTCTATATTTACAGGTTTAATGCAAATCTCTACTGGACCACACAAAGGTGTGTTACTTATTCAAAATTAATTTTCCTAGAGATAAGTCTATATTTACAGGTTTAATGCAAATATCCACTGGGGTTACTTAATCAAAATTAATTTTCCTAGAGATAAGTATATATTTACAGGTTTAATGCAAATCTCTACTGGACCTTACAAAGGTGGGTTACTTAATCAAAATTAATTTTCCTAGAGATAAGTCTATATTTACAGGTTTAATGCAAATCTCTACTGGACCTTACAAAGGTGGGTTACTTAATCAAAATTAATTTTTCTAGAGATAAGTCTATATTTACAGGTTTAATGCAAATATCCACTGGACCTTACAAAGGTGGGTTACTTAATCAAAATTAATTTTCCTAGAGATAAGTCTATATTTACAGGTTTAATGCAAATCTCTACTGGACCTTACAAAGGTGGGTTACTTAATCAAAATTAATTTTTCTAGAGATAAGTCTGTATTTACAGGTTTAGCGCAAATATCCACTGGACCTTACAAAGGCGGGTTACTTAATCAAAATTAATTTTCCGAGAGATAAGAATATATTTACAGGTTTAATGCAAATCTCTACTGAACTTTACAAAGGTAGGTTACTTAATCAAAATTAATTTTCCTAGAGATAAGTCTATATTTACAGGTTTAATGCAAATCTCTACTGGACCTTACAAAGGTGGGTTACTTAATCAAAATTAATTTTTCTAGAGATAAGTCTATATTTACAGGTTTAATGCAAATATCCACTGGACCTTACAAAGGTGGGTTACTTAATCAAAATTAATTTTCCTAGAGATAAGTCTATATTTACAGGTTTAATGCAAATCTCTACTGGACCTTACAAAGGTGGGTTACTTAATCAAAATTAATTTTTCTAGAGATAAGTCTATATTTACAGGTTTAATGCAAATATCCACTGGACCTTACAAAGGTGGGTTACTTAATCAAAATTAATTTTCCTAGAGATAAGTCTATATTTACAGGTTTAATGCAAATCTCTACTGGACCTTAAGAAGGTAGGTTACTTAATCAAAATTAATTTTCCCAGAGATAAGTATATATTTACAGGTTTAATGCAAATCTCTACTGGACCTTACAAAGGTAGAATACTTAATCAAAATTAATTTTCCTAGAGATAAGTCTATATTTACAGGTTTAATGCAAATCTGTACTGGACTTTACAAAGGTAGGTTACTTAATCAAAATTAATTTTCCTAGAGATAAGTCTATATTTACAGGTTTAATGCAAATCTCTACTGGACCTTACAAAGGTAGGTTACTTAATCAAAATTAATTTTCCTAGAGATAAGTCTATATTTACAGGTTTAGTGCAAATATCCACTGGACCTTACAAAGGCGGGTTACTTAATCAAAATTAATTTTCCTAGAGATAAGTATATATTTACAGGTTTAATGCAAGTCTCTACTGGACCTTACAAAGGTAGAATACTTAATCAAAATTAATTTTCCTAGAGATAAGTCTATATTTACAGGTTTAATGCAAATATCCACTGGACCTTTCAAAGGTGGGTTACTTAATCAAAACTAATTTTCCTAGAGATAAGTCTATATTTACAGGTTTAATGCAAATCTGTACTGAACTTTACAAAGGTATGTTACTTAATCAAAATTAATTTTCCTAGAGATAAGTCTATATTTACAGGTTTAATGCAAATCTCTACTGGACCTTACAAAGGTGGGTTACTTAATCAAAATTAACTTTTCTAGAGATAAGTCTATATTTACAGGTTTAATGCAAATATCCACTGGACATTACAAAGGTGGGTTACTTAATCAAAATTAATTTTCCTAGAGATAAGTCTATATTTACAGGTTTAATGCAAATCTCTACTGGACCTTAAGAAGGTAGATTACTTAATCAAAATTAATTTTCCTAGAGATAAGTATATATTTACAGGTTTAATGCAAATCTCTACTGGACCTTACAAAGGTAGAATACTTAATCAAAATTAATTTTCATAGAGATAAGTCTATATTTACAGGTTTAATGCAAATATCCACTGCACCTTACAAAGGTGGGTTACTTAATCAAAATTAATTTTCCTAGAGATAAGTCTATATTTACAGGTTTAATGCAAATCTCTACTGGACCATACAAAGGTGTGTTACTTATTCAAAATTAATTTTCCTAGAGATAAGTCTATATTTACAGGTTTAATGCAAATATCCACTGGGGTTACTTAATCAAAATTAATTTTCCTAGAGATAAGTATATATTTACAGGTTTAATGCAAATCTCTACTGGACCTTACAAAGGTGGGTTACTTAATCAAAATTAATTTTCCTAGAGATAAGTCTATATTTACAGGTTTAATGCAAATCTCTACTGGACCTTACAAAGGTGGGTTACTTAATCAAAATTAATTTTCCTAGAGATAAGTCTATATTTACAGGTTTAATGCAAATCTGTACTGGACTTTACAAAGGTAGGTTACTTAATCAAAATTAATTTTCCTAGAGATAAGTCTATATTTACAGGTTTAATGCAAATCTGTACTGGACTTTACAAAGGTAGGTTACTTAATCAAAATTAATTTTCCTAGAGATAAGTCTATATTTACAGGTTTAATGCAAATCTCTACTGGACCTTACAAAGGTAGAATACTTAATCAAAATTAATTTTCCAAGAGATAAGTCTATATTTACAGGTTTAATGCAAATATCCACTGGACCTTACAAAGGTGGGTTACTTAATCAAAATTAATTTTCCTAGAGATAAGTCTATACTTACAGGTTTAATGCAAATATCCACTGGACCTTACAAAGGTGGGTTACTTAATCAAAACTAATTTTCCTAGAGATAAGTCTATATTTACAGGTTTAATGCAAATCTGTACTGAACTTTACAAAGGTAGGTTACTTAATCAAAATTAATTTTCCTAGAGATAAGTCTATATTTACAGGTTTAATGCAAATCTCTACTGGACCATACAAAGGTGTGTTACTTATTCAAAATTAATTTTCCTAGAGATAAGTCTATATTTACAGGTTTAATGCAAATATCCACTGGGGTTACTTAATCAAAATTAATTTTCCTAGAGATAAGTATATATTTACAGGTTTAATGCAAATCTCTACTGGACCTTACAAAGGTGGGTTACTTAATCAAAATTAATTTTCCTAGAGATAAGTCTATATTTACAGGTTTAATGCAAATCTCTACTGGACCTTACAAAGGTGGGTTACTTAATCAAAATTAATTTTCCTAGAGATAAGTCTATATTTACAGGTTTAATGCAAATCTGTACTGGACTTTACAAAGGTAGGTTACTTAATCAAAATTAATTTTCCTAGAGATAAGTCTATATTTACAGGTTTAATGCAAATCTGTACTGGACTTTACAAAGGTAGGTTACTTAATCAAAATTAATTTTCCTAGAGATAAGTCTATATTTACAGGTTTAATGCAAATCTCTACTGGACCTTACAAAGGTAGAATACTTAATCAAAATTAATTTTCCTAGAGATAAGTCTATATTTACAGGTTTAATGCAAATATCCACTGGACCTTACAAAGGTGGGTTACTTAATCAAAATTAATTTTCCTAGAGATAAGTCTATATTTACAGGTTTAATGCAAATATCCACTGGACCTTACAAAGGTGGGTTACTTAATCAAAACTAATTTTCCTAGAGATAAGTCTATATTTACAGGTTTAATGCAAATCTGTACTGAACTTTACAAAGGTAGGTTACTAAATCAAAATTAATTTTCCTAGAAATAAGTCTATATTTACAGGTTTAATGCAAATCTCTACTGGACCTTACAAAGGTGGGTTACTTAATCAAAATTAACTTTTCTAGAGATAAGTCTATATTTACAGGTTTAATGCAAATATCCACTGGACATTACAAAGGTGGGTTACTTAATCAAATTTAATTTTCCTAGAGATAAGTCTATATTTACAGGTTTAATGCAAATCTCTACTGGACCTTTTGAAGGTAGATTACTTAATCAAAATTAATTTTCCTAGAGATAAGTATATATTTACAGGTTTAATGCAAATCTCTACTGGACCTTACAAAGGTAGAATACTTAATCAAAATTAATTTTCATAGAGATAAGTCTATATTTACAGGTTTAATGCAAATATCCACTGCACCTTACAAAGGTGGGTTACTTAATCAAAATTAATTTTCCTAGAGATAAGTCTATATTTACAGGTTTAATGCAAATCTCTACTGGACCATACAAAGGTGTGTTACTTATTCAAAATTAATTTTCCTAGAGATAAGTCTATATTTACAGGTTTAATGCAAATATCCACTGGGGTTACTTAATCAAAATTAATTTTCCTAGAGATAAGTATATATTTACAGGTTTAATGCAAATCTCTACTGGACCTTACAAAGGTGGGTTACTTAATCAAAATTAATTTTCCTAGAGATAAGTCTATATTTACAGGTTTAATGCAAATCTCTACTGGACCTTACAAAGGTGGGTTACTTAATCAAAATTAATTTTCCTAGAGATAAGTCTATATTTACAGGTTTAATGCAAATCTGTACTGGACTTTACAAAGGTAGGTTACTTAATCAAAATTAATTTTCCTAGAGATAAGTCTATATTTACAGGTTTAATGCAAATCTGTACTGGACTTTACAAAGGTAGGTTACTTAATCAAAATTAATTTTCCTAGAGATAAGTCTATATTTACAGGTTTAATGCAAATCTCTACTGGACCTTACAAAGGTAGAATACTTAATCAAAATTAATTTTCCAAGAGATAAGTCTATATTTACAGGTTTAATGCAAATATCCACTGGACCTTACAAAGGTGGGTTACTTAATCAAAATTAATTTTCCTAGAGATAAGTCTATACTTACAGGTTTAATGCAAATATCCACTGGACCTTACAAAGGTGGGTTACTTAATCAAAACTAATTTTCCTAGAGATAAGTCTATATTTACAGGTTTAATGCAAATCTGTACTGAACTTTACAAAGGTAGGTTACTTAATCAAAATTAATTTTCCTAGAGATAAGTCTATATTTACAGGTTTAATGCAAATCTCTACTGGACCATACAAAGGTGTGTTACTTATTCAAAATTAATTTTCCTAGAGATAAGTCTATATTTACAGGTTTAATGCAAATATCCACTGGGGTTACTTAATCAAAATTAATTTTCCTAGAGATAAGTATATATTTACAGGTTTAATGCAAATCTCTACTGGACCTTACAAAGGTGGGTTACTTAATCAAAATTAATTTTCCTAGAGATAAGTCTATATTTACAGGTTTAATGCAAATCTCTACTGGACCTTACAAAGGTGGGTTACTTAATCAAAATTAATTTTCCTAGAGATAAGTCTATATTTACAGGTTTAATGCAAATCTGTACTGGACTTTACAAAGGTAGGTTACTTAATCAAAATTAATTTTCCTAGAGATAAGTCTATATTTACAGGTTTAATGCAAATCTGTACTGGACTTTACAAAGGTAGGTTACTTAATCAAAATTAATTTTCCTAGAGATAAGTCTATATTTACAGGTTTAATGCAAATCTCTACTGGACCTTACAAAGGTAGAATACTTAATCAAAATTAATTTTCCTAGAGATAAGTCTATATTTACAGGTTTAATGCAAATATCCACTGGACCTTACAAAGGTGGGTTACTTAATCAAAATTAATTTTCCTAGAGATAAGTCTATATTTACAGGTTTAATGCAAATATCCACTGGACCTTACAAAGGTGGGTTACTTAATCAAAACTAATTTTCCTAGAGATAAGTCTATATTTACAGGTTTAATGCAAATCTGTACTGAACTTTACAAAGGTAGGTTACTAAATCAAAATTAATTTTCCTAGAAATAAGTCTATATTTACAGGTTTAATGCAAATCTCTACTGGACCTTACAAAGGTGGGTTACTTAATCAAAATTAACTTTTCTAGAGATAAGTCTATATTTACAGGTTTAATGCAAATATCCACTGGACATTACAAAGGTGGGTTACTTAATCAAATTTAATTTTCCTAGAGATAAGTCTATATTTACAGGTTTAATGCAAATCTCTACTGGACCTTTTGAAGGTAGATTACTTAATCAAAATTAATTTTCCTAGAGATAAGTATATATTTACAGGTTTAATGCAAATCTCTACTGGACCTTACAAAGGTAGAATACTTAATCAAAATTAATTTTCATAGAGATAAGTCTATATTTACAGGTTTAATGCAAATATCCACTGCACCTTACAAAGGTGGGTTACTTAATCAAAATTAATTTTCCTAGAGATAAGTCTATATTTACAGGTTTAATGCAAATCTCTACTGGACCACACAAAGGTGTGTTACTTATTCAAAATTAATTTTCCTAGAGATAAGTCTATATTTACAGGTTTAATGCAAATATCCACTGGGGTTACTTAATCAAAATTAATTTTCCCAGAGTTAAGTATATATTTACAGGTTTAATGCAAATCTCTACTGGACCTTACAAAGGTAGAATACTTAATCAAAATTAATTTTCCTAGAGATAAGTCTATATTTACAGGTTTAATGCAAATCTGTACTGGACTTTACAAAGGTAGGTTACTTAATCAAAATTAATTTTCCTAGAGATAAGTCTATATTTACAGGTTTAATGCAAATCTCTACTGGACCTTACAAAGGTAGGTTACTTAATCAAAATTAATTTTCCTAGAGATAAGTCTATATTTACAGGTTTAGTGCAAATATCCACTGGACCTTACAAAGGCGGGTTACTTAATCAAAATTAATTTTCCTAGAGATAAGTATATATTTACAGGTTTAATGCAAGTCTCTACTGGACCTTACAAAGGTAGAATACTTAATCAAAATTAATTTTCCTAGAGATAAGTCTATATTTACAGGTTTAATGCAAATATCCACTGGACCTTTCAAAGGTGGGTTACTTAATCAAAACTAATTTTCCTAGAGATAAGTCTATATTTACAGGTTTAATGCAAATCTGTACTGAACTTTACAAAGGTATGTTACTTAATCAAAATTAATTTTCCTAGAGATAAGTCTATATTTACAGGTTTAATGCAAATCTCTACTGGACCTTACAAAGGTGGGTTACTTAATCAAAATTAACTTTCCTAGAGATAAGTCTATATTTACAGGTTTAATGCAAATCTGTACTGGACTTTACAAAGGTAGGTTACTTAATCAAAATTAATTTTCCTAGAGATAAGTCTATATTTACAGGTTTAATGCAAATCTGTACTGAACTTTACAAAGGTATGTTACTTAATCAAAATTAATTTTCCTAGAGATAAGTCTATATTTACAGGTTTAATGCAAATATCCACTGGACATTACAAAGGTGGGTTACTTAATCAAAATTAATTTTCCTAGAGATAAGTCTATATTTACAGGTTTAATGCAAATCTCTACTGGACCTTAAGAAGGTAGATTACTTAATCAAAATTAATTTTCATAGAGATAAGTATATATTTACAGGTTTAATGCAAATCTCTACTGGACCTTACAAAGGTAGAATACTTAATCAAAATTAATTTTCATAGAGATAAGTCTATATTTACAGGTTTAATGCAAATATCCACTGCACCTTACAAAGGTGGGTTACTTAATCAAAATTAATTTTCCTAGAGATAAGTCTATATTTACAGGTTTAATGCAAATCTCTACTGGACCATACAAAGGTGTGTTACTTATTCAAAATTAATTTTCCTAGAGATAAGTCTATATTTACAGGTTTAATGCAAATATCCACTGGGGTTACTTAATCAAAATTAATTTTCCTAGAGATAAGTATATATTTACAGGTTTAATGCAAATCTCTACTGGACCTTACAAAGGTGGGTTACTTAATCAAAATTAATTTTCCTAGAGATAAGTCTATATTTACAGGTTTAATGCAAATCTCTACTGGACCTTACAAAGGTGGGTTACTTAATCAAAATTAATTTTCCTAGAGATAAGTCTATATTTACAGGTTTAATGCAAATCTGTACTGGACTTTACAAAGGTAGGTTACTTAATCAAAATTAATTTTCCTAGAGATAAGTCTATATTTACAGGTTTAATGCAAATCTGTACTGGACTTTACAAAGGTAGGTTACTTAATCAAAATTAATTTTCCTAGAGATAAGTCTATATTTACAGGTTTAATGCAAATCTCTACTGGACCTTACAAAGGTAGAATACTTAATCAAAATTAATTTTCCTAGAGATAAGTCTATATTTACAGGTTTAATGCAAATATCCACTGGACCTTACAAAGGTGGGTTACTTAATCAAAATTAATTTTCCTAGAGATAAGTCTATATTTACAGGTTTAATGCAAATATCCACTGGACCTTACAAAGGTGGGTTACTTAATCAAAACTAATTTTCCTAGAGATAAGTCTATATTTACAGGTTTAATGCAAATCTGTACTGAACTTTACAAAGGTAGGTTACTAAATCAAAATTAATTTTCCTAGAAATAAGTCTATATTTACAGGTTTAATGCAAATCTCTACTGGACCTTACAAAGGTGGGTTACTTAATCAAAATTAATTTTCCTAGAGATAAGTCTATATTTACAGGTTTAATGCAAATCTCTACTGGACCTTAAGAAGGTAGATTACTTAATCAAAATTAATTTTCATAGAGATAAGTATATATTTACAGGTTTAATGCAAATCTCTACTGGACCTTACAAAGGTAGAATACTTAATCAAAATTAATTTTCATAGAGATAAGTCTATATTTACAGGTTTAATGCAAATATCCACTGCACCTTACAAAGGTGGGTTACTTAATCAAAATTAATTTTCCTAGAGATAAGTCTATATTTACAGGTTTAATGCAAATCTCTACTGGACCATACAAAGGTGTGTTACTTATTCAAAATTAATTTTCCTAGAGATAAGTCTATATTTACAGGTTTAATGCAAATATCCACTGGGGTTACTTAATCAAAATTAATTTTCCTAGAGATAAGTATATATTTACAGGTTTAATGCAAATCTCTACTGGACCTTACAAAGGTGGGTTACTTAATCAAAATTAATTTTCCTAGAGATAAGTCTATATTTACAGGTTTAATGCAAATCTCTACTGGACCTTACAAAGGTGGGTTACTTAATCAAAATTAATTTTCCTAGAGATAAGTCTATATTTACAGGTTTAATGCAAATCTGTACTGGACTTTACAAAGGTAGGTTACTTAATCAAAATTAATTTTCCTAGAGATAAGTCTATATTTACAGGTTTAATGCAAATCTGTACTGAACTTTACAAAGGTAGGTTACTTAATCAAAATTAATTTTCCTAGAGATAAGTCTATATTTACAGGTTTAATGCAAATCTCTACTGGACCTTACAAAGGTAGAATACTTAATCAAAATTAATTTTCCTAGAGATAAGTCTATATTTACAGGTTTAATGCAAATATCCACTGGACCTTACAAAGGTGGGTTACTTAATCAAAATTAATTTTCCTAGAGATAAGTCTATATTTACAGGTTTAATGCAAATATCCACTGGACCTTACAAAGGTGGGTTACTTAATCAAAACTAATTTTCCTAGAGATAAGTCTATATTTACAGGTTTAATGCAAATCTGTACTGAACTTTACAAAGGTAGGTTACTAAATCAAAATTAATTTTCCTAGAAATAAGTCTATATTTACAGGTTTAATGCAAATCTCTACTGGACCTTACAAAGGTGGGTTACTTAATCAAAATTAACTTTTCTAGAGATAAGTCTATATTTACAGGTTTAATGCAAATATCCACTGGACATTACAAAGGTGGGTTACTTAATCAAATTTAATTTTCCTAGAGATAAGTCTATATTTACAGGTTTAATGCAAATCTCTACTGGACCTTTTGAAGGTAGATTACTTAATCAAAATTAATTTTCCTAGAGATAAGTATATATTTACAGGTTTAATGCAAATCTCTACTGGACCTTACAAAGGTAGAATACTTAATCAAAATTAATTTTCATAGAGATAAGTCTATATTTACAGGTTTAATGCAAATATCCACTGCACCTTACAAAGGTGGGTTACTTAATCAAAATTAATTTTCCTAGAGATAAGTCTATATTTACAGGTTTAATGCAAATCTCTACTGGACCACACAAAGGTGTGTTACTTATTCAAAATTAATTTTCCTAGAGATAAGTCTATATTTACAGGTTTAATGCAAATATCCACTGGGGTTACTTAATCAAAATTAATTTTCCCAGAGTTAAGTATATATTTACAGGTTTAATGCAAATCTCTACTGGACCTTACAAAGGTAGAATACTTAATCAAAATTAATTTTCCTAGAGATAAGTCTATATTTACAGGTTTAATGCAAATCTGTACTGGACTTTACAAAGGTAGGTTACTTAATCAAAATTAATTTTCCTAGAGATAAGTCTATATTTACAGGTTTAATGCAAATCTCTACTGGACCTTACAAAGGTAGGTTACTTAATCAAAATTAATTTTCCTAGAGATAAGTCTATATTTACAGGTTTAGTGCAAATATCCACTGGACCTTACAAAGGCGGGTTACTTAATCAAAATTAATTTTCCTAGAGATAAGTATATATTTACAGGTTTAATGCAAGTCTCTACTGGACCTTACAAAGGTAGAATACTTAATCAAAATTAATTTTCCTAGAGATAAGTCTATATTTACAGGTTTAATGCAAATATCCACTGGACCTTTCAAAGGTGGGTTACTTAATCAAAACTAATTTTCCTAGAGATAAGTCTATATTTACAGGTTTAATGCAAATCTGTACTGAACTTTACAAAGGTATGTTACTTAATCAAAATTAATTTTCCTAGAGATAAGTCTATATTTACAGGTTTAATGCAAATCTCTACTGGACCTTACAAAGGTGGGTTACTTAATCAAAATTAACTTTTCTAGAGATAAGTCTATATTTACAGGTTTAATGCAAATATCCACTGGACATTACAAAGGTGGGTTACTTAATCAAAATTAATTTTCCTAGAGATAAGTCTATATTTACAGGTTTAATGCAAATCTCTACTGGACCTTAAGAAGGTAGATTACTTAATCAAAATTAATTTTCATAGAGATAAGTATATATTTACAGGTTTAATGCAAATCTCTACTGGACCTTACAAA
Source organism: Phalangium opilio (assembly GCF_054372755.1). Lineage (NCBI taxonomy): Eukaryota > Metazoa > Arthropoda > Arachnida > Opiliones > Phalangiidae > Phalangium > Phalangium opilio. Next base: position 935,560 of record NW_028324148.1, on the reverse strand, counting down.
GGTAGAATACTTAATCAAAATTAATTTTCATAGAGATAAGTCTATATTTACAGGTTTAATGCAAATATCCACTGCACCTTACAAAGGTGGGTTACTTAATCAAAATTAATTTTCCTAGAGATAAGTCTATATTTACAGGTTTAATGCAAATCTCTACTGGACCATACAAAGGTGTGTTACTTATTCAAAATTAATTTTCCTAGAGATAAGTCTATATTTACAGGTTTAATGCAAATATCCACTGGGGTTACTTAATCAAAATTAATTTTCCTAGAGATAAGTATATATTTACAGGTTTAATGCAAATCTCTACTGGACCTTACAAAGGTGGGTTACTTAATCAAAATTAATTTTCATAGAGATAAGTATATATTTACAGGTTTAATGCAAATCTCTACTGGACCTTACAAAGGTAGAATACTTAATCAAAATTAATTTTCATAGAGATAAGTCTATATTTACAGGTTTAATGCAAATATCCACTGCACCTTACAAAGGTGGGTTACTTAATCAAAATTAATTTTCCTAGAGATAAGTCTATATTTACAGGTTTAATGCAAATCTCTACTGGACCATACAAAGGTGTGTTACTTATTCAAAATTAATTTTCCTAGAGATAAGTCTATATTTACAGGTTTAATGCAAATATCCACTGGGGTTACTTAATCAAAATTAATTTTCCTAGAGATAAGTATATATTTACAGGTTTAATGCAAATCTCTACTGGACCTTACAAAGGTGGGTTACTTAATCAAAATTAATTTTCCTAGAGATAAGTCTATATTTACAGGTTTAATGCAAATCTCTACTGGACCTTACAAAGGTGGGTTACTTAATCAAAATTAATTTTCCTAGAGATAAGTCTATATTTACAGGTTTAATGCAAATCTGTACTGGACTTTACAAAGGTAGGTTACTTAATCAAAATTAATTTTCCTAGAGATAAGTCTATATTTACAGGTTTAATGCAAATCTGTACTGGACTTTACAAAGGTAGGTTACTTAATCAAAATTAATTTTCCTAGAGATAAGTCTATATTTACAGGTTTAATGCAAATCTCTACTGGACCTTACAAAGGTAGAATACTTAATCAAAATTAATTTTCCTAGAGATAAGTCTATATTTACAGGTTTAATGCAAATATCCACTGGACCTTACAAAGGTGGGTTACTTAATCAAAATTAATTTTCCTAGAGATAAGTCTATATTTACAGGTTTAATGCAAATATCCACTGGACCTTACAAAGGTGGGTTACTTAATCAAAACTAATTTTCCTAGAGATAAGTCTATATTTACAGGTTTAATGCAAATCTGTACTGAACTTTACAAAGGTAGGTTACTAAATCAAAATTAATTTTCCTAGAAATAAGTCTATATTTACAGGTTTAATGCAAATCTCTACTGGACCTTACAAAGGTGGGTTACTTAATCAAAATTAATTTTCCTAGAGATAAGTCTATATTTACAGGTTTAATGCAAATCTCTACTGGACCTTAAGAAGGTAGATTACTTAATCAAAATTAATTTTCATAGAGATAAGTATATATTTACAGGTTTAATGCAAATCTCTACTGGACCTTACAAAGGTAGAATACTTAATCAAAATTAATTTTCATAGAGATAAGTCTATATTTACAGGTTTAATGCAAATATCCACTGCACCTTACAAAGGTGGGTTACTTAATCAAAATTAATTTTCCTAGAGATAAGTCTATATTTACAGGTTTAATGCAAATCTCTACTGGACCATACAAAGGTGTGTTACTTATTCAAAATTAATTTTCCTAGAGATAAGTCTATATTTACAGGTTTAATGCAAATATCCACTGGGGTTACTTAATCAAAATTAATTTTCCTAGAGATAAGTATATATTTACAGGTTTAATGCAAATCTCTACTGGACCTTACAAAGGTGGGTTACTTAATCAAAATTAATTTTCCTAGAGATAAGTCTATATTTACAGGTTTAATGCAAATCTCTACTGGACCTTACAAAGGTGGGTTACTTAATCAAAATTAATTTTCCTAGAGATAAGTCTATATTTACAGGTTTAATGCAAATCTGTACTGGACTTTACAAAGGTAGGTTACTTAATCAAAATTAATTTTCCTAGAGATAAGTCTATATTTACAGGTTTAATGCAAATCTGTACTGAACTATACAAAGGTAGGTTACTTAATCAAAATTAATTTTCCTAGAGATAAGTCTATATTTACAGGTTTAATGCAAATCTCTACTGGACCTTACAAAGGTAGAATACTTAATCAAAATTAATTTTCCTAGAGATAAGTCTATATTTACAGGTTTAATGCAAATATCCACTGGACCTTACAAAGGTGGGTTACTTAATCAAAATTAATTTTCCTAGAGATAAGTCTATATTTACAGGTTTAATGCAAATATCCACTGGACCTTACAAAGGTGGGTTACTTAATCAAAACTAATTTTCCTAGAGATAAGTCTATATTTACAGGTTTAATGCAAATCTGTACTGAACTTTACAAAGGTAGGTTACTAAATCAAAATTAATTTTCCTAGAAATAAGTCTATATTTACAGGTTTAATGCAAATCTCTACTGGACCTTACAAAGGTGGGTTACTTAATCAAAATTAACTTTTCTAGAGATAAGTCTATATTTACAGGTTTAATGCAAATATCCACTGGACATTACAAAGGTGGGTTACTTAATCAAATTTAATTTTCCTAGAGATAAGTCTATATTTACAGGTTTAATGCAAATCTCTACTGGACCTTTTGAAGGTAGATTACTTAATCAAAATTAATTTTCCTAGAGATAAGTATATATTTACAGGTTTAATGCAAATCTCTACTGGACCTTACAAAGGTAGAATACTTAATCAAAATTAATTTTCATAGAGATAAGTCTATATTTACAGGTTTAATGCAAATATCCACTGCACCTTACAAAGGTGGGTTACTTAATCAAAATTAATTTTCCTAGAGATAAGTCTATATTTACAGGTTTAATGCAAATCTCTACTGGACCACACAAAGGTGTGTTACTTATTCAAAATTAATTTTCCTAGAGATAAGTCTATATTTACAGGTTTAATGCAAATATCCACTGGGGTTACTTAATCAAAATTAATTTTCCCAGAGTTAAGTATATATTTACAGGTTTAATGCAAATCTCTACTGGACCTTACAAAGGTAGAATACTTAATCAAAATTAATTTTCCTAGAGATAAGTCTATATTTACAGGTTTAATGCAAATCTGTACTGGACTTTACAAAGGTAGGTTACTTAATCAAAATTAATTTTCCTAGAGATAAGTCTATATTTACAGGTTTAATGCAAATCTCTACTGGACCTTACAAAGGTAGGTTACTTAATCAAAATTAATTTTCCTAGAGATAAGTCTATATTTACAGGTTTAGTGCAAATATCCACTGGACCTTACAAAGGCGGGTTACTTAATCAAAATTAATTTTCCTAGAGATAAGTATATATTTACAGGTTTAATGCAAGTCTCTACTGGACCTTACAAAGGTAGAATACTTAATCAAAATTAATTTTCCTAGAGATAAGTCTATATTTACAGGTTTAATGCAAATATCCACTGGACCTTTCAAAGGTGGGTTACTTAATCAAAACTAATTTTCCTAGAGATAAGTCTATATTTACAGGTTTAATGCAAATCTGTACTGAACTTTACAAAGGTATGTTACTTAATCAAAATTAATTTTCCTAGAGATAAGTCTATATTTACAGGTTTAATGCAAATCTCTACTGGACCTTACAAAGGTGGGTTACTTAATCAAAATTAACTTTTCTAGAGATAAGTCTATATTTACAGGTTTAATGCAAATATCCACTGGACATTACAAAGGTGGGTTACTTAATCAAAATTAATTTTCCTAGAGATAAGTCTATATTTACAGGTTTAATGCAAATCTCTACTGGACCTTAAGAAGGTAGATTACTTAATCAAAATTAATTTTCATAGAGATAAGTATATATTTACAGGTTTAATGCAAATCTCTACTGGACCTTACAAAGGTAGAATACTTAATCAAAATTAATTTTCATAGAGATAAGTCTATATTTACAGGTTTAATGCAAATATCCACTGCACCTTACAAAGGTGGGTTACTTAATCAAAATTAATTTTCCTAGAGATAAGTCTATATTTACAGGTTTAATGCAAATCTCTACTGGACCATACAAAGGTGTGTTACTTATTCAAAATTAATTTTCCTAGAGATAAGTCTATATTTACAGGTTTAATGCAAATATCCACTGGGGTTACTTAATCAAAATTAATTTTCCTAGAGATAAGTATATATTTACAGGTTTAATGCAAATCTCTACTGGACCTTACAAAGGTGGGTTACTTAATCAAAATTAATTTTCCTAGAGATAAGTCTATATTTACAGGTTTAATGCAAATCTCTACTGGACCTTACAAAGGTGGGTTACTTAATCAAAATTAATTTTCCTAGAGATAAGTCTATATTTACAGGTTTAATGCAAATCTGTACTGGACTTTACAAAGGTAGGTTACTTAATCAAAATTAATTTTCCTAGAGATAAGTCTATATTTACAGGTTTAATGCAAATCTGTACTGGACTTTACAAAGGTAGGTTACTTAATCAAAATTAATTTTCCTAGAGATAAGTCTATATTTACAGGTTTAATGCAAATCTCTACTGGACCTTACAAAGGTAGAATACTTAATCAAAATTAATTTTCCTAGAGATAAGTCTATATTAACAGGTTTAATGCAAATATCCACTGGACCTTACAAAGGTGGGTTACTTAATCAAAATTAATTTTCCTAGAGATAAGTCTATATTTACAGGTTTAATGCAAATATCCACTGGACCTTACAAAGGTGGGTTACTTAATCAAAACTAATTTTCCTAGAGATAAGTCTATATTTACAGGTTTAATGCAAATCTGTACTGAACTTTACAAAGGTAGGTTACTTAATCAAAATTAATTTTCCTAGAAAAAAGTCTATATTTACAGGTTTAATGCAAATCTCTACTGGACCTTACAAAGGTGGGTTACTTAATCAAAATTAACTTTTCTAGAGATAAGTCTATATCTACAGGTTTAATGCAAATATCCACTGGACATTACAAAGGTGGGTTACTTAATCAAAATTAATTTTCCTAGAGATAAGTCTATATTTACAGGTTTAATGCAAATCTCTACTGGACCTTTTGAAGGTAGATTACTTAATCAAAATTAATTTTCCTAGAGATAAGTATATATTTACAGGTTTAATGCAAATCTCTACTGGACCTTACAAAGGTAGAATAATTAATCAAAATTAATTTTCATAGAGATAAGTCTATATTTACAGGTTTAATGCAAATATCCACTGCACCTTACAAAGGTGGGTTACATAATCAAAATTAATTTTCCTAGAGATAAGTCTATATTTACAGGTTTAATGCAAATCTCTACTGGACCACACAAAGGTGTGTTACTTATTCAAAATTAATTTTCCTAGAGATAAGTCTATATTTACAGGTTTAATGCAAATATCCACTGGGGTTACTTAATCAAAATTAATTTTCCTAGAGATAAGTATATATTTACAGGTTTAATGCAAATCTCTACTGGACCTTACAAAGGTGGGTTACTTAATCAAAATTAATTATCCTAGAGATAAGTCTGTATTTACAGGTTTAGTGCAAATATCCACTGGACCTTACAAAGGCGGGTTACTTAATCAAAATTAATTTTCCGAGAGATAAGAATATATTTACAGGTTTAATGCAAATCTCTACTGAACTTTACAAAGGTAGGTTACTTAATCAAAATTAATTTTCCTAGAGATAAGTCTATATTTACAGGTTTAATGCAAATCTCTACTGGACCTTACAAAGGTGGGTTACTTAATCAAAATTAATTTTTCTAGAGATAAGTCTATATTTACAGGTTTAATGCAAATATCCACTGGACCTTACAAAGGTGGGTTACTTAATCAAAATTAATTTTCCTAGAGATAAGTCTATATTTACAGGTTTAATGCAAATCTCTACTGGACCTTACAAAGGTGGGTTACTTAATCAAAATTAATTTTTCTAGAGATAAGTCTATATTTACAGGTTTAATGCAAATATCCACTGGACCTTACAAAGGTGGGTTACTTAATCAAAATTAATTTTCCTAGAGATAAGTCTATATTTACAGGTTTAATGCAAATCTCTACTGGACCTTAAGAAGGTAGGTTACTTAATCAAAATTAATTTTCCCAGAGATAAGTATATATTTACAGGTTTAATGCAAATCTCTACTGGACCTTACAAAGGTAGAATACTTAATCAAAATTAATTTTCCTAGAGATAAGTCTATATTTACAGGTTTAATGCAAATCTGTACTGGACTTTACAAAGGTAGGTTACTTAATCAAAATTAATTTTCCTAGAGATAAGTCTATATTTACAGGTTTAATGCAAATCTCTACTGGACCTTACAAAGGTAGGTTACTTAATCAAAATTAATTTTCCTAGAGATAAGTCTATATTTACAGGTTTAGTGCAAATATCCACTGGACCTTACAAAGGCGGGTTACTTAATCAAAATTAATTTTCCTAGAGATAAGTATATATTTACAGGTTTAATGCAAGTCTCTACTGGACCTTACAAAGGTAGAATACTTAATCAAAATTAATTTTCCTAGAGATAAGTCTATATTTACAGGTTTAATGCAAATATCCACTGGACCTTACAAAGGTATGTTACTTAATCAAAATTAATTTTCCTAGAGATAAGTCTATATTTACAGGTTTAATGCAAATCTCTACTGGACCTTACAAAGGTGGGTTACTTAATCAAAATTAACTTTTCTAGAGATAAGTCTATATTTACAGGTTTAATGCAAATATCCACTGGACATTACAAAGGTGGGTTACTTAATCAAAATTAATTTTCCTAGAGATAAGTCTATATTTACAGGTTTAATGCAAATCTCTACTGGACCTTAAGAAGGTAGATTACTTAATCAAAATTAATTTTCCTAGAGATAAGTCTATATTTACAGGTTTAATGCAAATCTCTACTGGACCTTACAAAGGTAGAATACTTAATCAAAATTAATTTTCATAGAGATAAGTCTATATTTACAGGTTTAATGCAAATATCCACTGCACCTTACAAAGGTGGGTTACTTAATCAAAATTAATTTTCCTAGAGATAAGTCTATATTTCCAGGTTTAATGCAAATCTCTACTGGACCATACAAAGGTGTGTTACTTATTCAAAATTAATTTTCCTAGAGATAAGTCTATATTTACAGGTTTAATGCAAATATCCACTGGGGTTACTTAATCAAAATTAATTTTCCTAGAGATAAGTATATATTTACAGGTTTAATGCAAATCTCTACTGGACCTTACAAAGGTGGGTTACTTAATCAAAATTAATTTTCCTAGAGATAAGTCTATATTTACAGGTTTAATGCAAATCTCTACTGGACCTTACAAAGGTGGGTTACTTAATCAAAATTAATTTTCCTAGAGATAAGTCTATATTTACAGGTTTAATGCAAATCTGTACTGGACTTTACAAAGGTAGGTTACTTAATCAAAATTAATTTTCCTAGAGATAAGTCTATATTTACAGGTTTAATGCAAATCTGTACTGGACTTTTCAAAGGTAGGTTACTTAATCAAAATTAATTTTCCTAGAGATAAGTCTATATTTACAGGTTTAATGCAAATCTCTACTGGACCTTACAAAGGTAGAATACTTAATCAAAATTAATTTTCCTAGAGATAAGTCTATATTTACAGGTTTAATGCAAATATCCACTGGACCTTACAAAGGTGGGTTACTTAATCAAAATTAATTTTCCTAGAGATAAGTCTATATTTACAGGTTTAATGCAAATCTCTACTGGACCTTTTGAAGGTAGATTACTTAATCAAAATTAATTTTCCTAGAGATAAGTATATATTTACAGGTTTAATGCAAATCTCTACTGGACCTTACAAAGGTAGAATACTTAATCAAAATTAATTTTCATAGAGATAAGTCTATATTTACAGGTTTAATGCAAATATCCACTGCACCTTACAAAGGTGGGTTACTTAATCAAAATTAATTTTCCTAGAGATAAGTCTATATTTACAGGTTTAATGCAAATCTCTACTGGACTTTACAAAGGTAGGTTACTTAATCAAAATTAATTTTCCTATGGATAAGTCTATATTTACAGGTTTAATGCAAATCTCTACTGGACCTTACAAAGGTGGGTTACTTAATCTAAATTAATTTTTCTAGAGATAAGTCTATATTTACAGGTTTAATGCAAATATCCACTGGACCTTACAAAGGTGGGTTACTTAATCAAAATTAATTTTCCTAGAGATAAGTCTATATTTACAGGTTTAATGAAAATCTCTACTGGACCTTAAGAAGGTAGGTTACTTAATCAAAATTAATTTTCCTAGAGATAAGTCTATATTTACAGGTTTAATGCAAATCTCTACTGGACCTTAAGAAGGTAGGTTACTTAATCAAAATTAATTTTCCTAGAAATAAGTATATATTTACAGGTTTAATGCAAATCTCTACTGGACCTTACAAAGGTAGAATACTTAATCAAAATTAATTTTCCTAGAGATAAGTCTATATTTACAGGTTTAATGCAAATCTCTACTGGACCTTACAAAGGTGGGTTACTTAATCAAAATTAATTTTCCTAGAGATAAGTCTATATTTACAGGTTTAATGCAAATCTCTACTGGACCTTACAAAGGTAGGTTACTTAATCAAAATTAATTTTCCTAGAGATAAGTCTATATTTACAGGTTTAATGCAAATCTCTACTGGACCTTACAAAGGTAGAATACTTAATCAAAATTAATTTTCCTAGAGATAAGTCTATATTTACAGGTTTAATGCAAATATCCACTGGACCTTAGAAAGGTGGGTTACTTAATCAAAATTAATTTTCCTAGAGATAAGTCTATATTTACAGGTTTAATGCAAATCTGTACTGGACTTTACAAAGGTAGGTTACTTAATCAAAATTAATTTTCCTAGAGATAAGTCTATATTTACAGGTTTAATGCAAATCTCTACTGGACCTTACAAAGGTGGGTTACTTAATCAAAATTAATTTTTCTAGAGATAAGTCTATATTTACAGGGTTAATGCAAATATCCACTGGACCTTACAAATTTGGGTTACTTAATCAAAATTAATTTTCCTAGAGATAAGTCTATATTTACAGGTTTAATGCAAATCTCTACTGGACCTTAAGAAGGTAGGTTACTTAATCAAAATTAATTTTCCTAGAGATAAGTCTATATTTACAGGTTTAATGCAAATCTCTACTTGACCATACAAAGGTGGGTTACTTATTCAAAATTAATTTTCCTAGAGATAAGTCTATATTTACAGGTTTAATGCAAATATCCACTGGGGTTACTTAATCAAAATTAATTTTCCTAGAGATAAGTATACATTTACAGGTTTTATGCAAATCTCTACTGGACCTTACGAAGGTAGGTTACTTAATCAAAATTAATTTTCCTAGAGATAAGTCTGTATTTACAGGTTTAGTGCAAATATCCACTGGACCTTACAAAGGCGGGTTACTTAATCAAAATTAATTTTCCGAGAGATAAGAATATATTTACAGGTTTAATGCAAATCTCTACTGAACTTTACAAAGGTAGGTTACTTAATCAAAATTAATTTTCCTAGAGATAAGTCTATATTTACAGGTTTAATGCAAATCTCTACTGGACCTTACAAAGGTGGGTTACTTAATCAAAATTAATTTTTCTAGAGATAAGTCTATATTTACAGGTTTAATGCAAATATCCACTGGACCTTACAAAGGTGGGTTACTTAATCAAAATTAATTTTCCTAGAGATAAGTCTATATTTACAGGTTTAATGCAAATCTCTACTGGACCTTACAAAGGTGGGTTACTTAATCAAAATTAATTTTTCTAGAGATAAGTCTATATTTACAGGTTTAATGCAAATATCCACTGGACCTTACAAAGGTGGGTTACTTAATCAAAATTAATTTTCCTAGAGACAAGTCTATATTTACAGGTTTAATGCAAATCTCTACTGGACCTTAAGAAGGTAGGTTACTTAATCAAAATTAATTTTCCCAGAGATAAGTATATATTTACAGGTTTAATGCAAATCTCTACTGGACCTTACAAAGGTAGAATACTTAATCAAAATTAATTTTCCTAGAGATAAGTCTATATTTACAGGTTTAATGCAAATCTGTACTGGACTTTACAAAGGTAGGTTACTTAATCAAAATTAATTTTCCTAGAGATAAGTCTATATTTACAGGTTTAATGCAAATCTCTACTGGACCTTACAAAGGTAGGTTACTTAATCAAAATTAATTTTCCTAGAGATAAGTCTATATTTACAGGTTTAGTGCAAATATCCACTGGACCTTACAAAGGCGGGTTACTTAATCAAAATTAATTTTCCTAGAGATAAGTATATATTTACAGGTTTAATGCAAGTCTCTACTGGACCTTACAAAGGTAGAATACTTAATCAAAATTAATTTTCCTAGAGATAAGTCTATATTTACAGGTTTAATGCAAATATCCACTGGACCTTTCAAAGGTGGGTTACTTAATCAAAACTAATTTTCCTAGAGATAAGTCTATATTTACAGGTTTAATGCAAATCTGTACTGAACTTTACAAAGGTATGTTACTTAATCAAAATTAATTTTCCTAGAGATAAGTCTATATTTACAGGTTTAATGCAAATCTCTACTGGACCTTACAAAGGTGGGTTACTTAATCAAAATTAACTTTTCTAGAGATAAGTCTATATTTACAGGTTTAATGCAAATATCCACTGGACATTACAAAGGTGGGTTACTTAATCAAAATTAATTTTCCTAGAGATAAGTCTATATTTACAGGTTTAATGCAAATCTCTACTGGACCTTAAGAAGGTAGATTACTTAATCAAAATTAATTTTCCTAGAGATAAGTCTATATTTCCAGGTTTAATGCAAATCTCTACTGGACCATACAAAGGTGTGTTACTTATTCAAAATTAATTTTCCTAGAGATAAGTCTATATTTACAGGTTTAATGCAAATATCCACTGGGGTTACTTAATCAAAATTAATTTTCCTAGAGATAAGTATATATTTACAGGTTTAATGCAAATCTCTACTGGACCTTACAAAGGTGGGTTACTTAATCAAAATTAATTTTCCTAGAGATAAGTCTATATTTACAGGTTTAATGCAAATCTCTACTGGACCTTACAAAGGTGGGTTACTTAATCAAAATTAATTTTCCTAGAGATAAGTCTATATTTACAGGTTTAATGCAAATCTGTACTGGACTTTACAAAGGTAGGTTACTTAATCAAAATTAATTTTCCTAGAGATAAGTCTATATTTACAGGTTTAATGCAAATCTGTACTGGACTTTACAAAGGTAGGTTACTTAATCAAAATTAATTTTCCTAGAGATAAGTCTATATTTACAGGTTTAATGCAAATCTCTACTGGACCTTACAAAGGTAGAATACTTAATCAAAATTAATTTTCCTAGAGATAAGTCTATATTTACAGGTTTAATGCAAATATCCACTGGACCTTACAAAGGTGGGTTACTTAATCAAAATTAATTTTCCTAGAGATAAGTCTATATTTACAGGTTTAATGCAAATATCCACTGGACCTTACAAAGGTGGGTTACTTAATCAAAACTAATTTTCCTAGAGATAAGTCTATATTTACAGGTTTAATGCAAATCTGTACTAAACTTTACAAAGGTAGGTTACTTAATCAAAATTAATTTTCCTAGAAATAAGTCTATATTTACAGGTTTAATGCAAATCTCTACTGGACCTTACAAAGGTGGGTTACTTAATCAAAATTAACTTTTCTAGAGATAAGTCTATATTTACAGGTTTAATGCAAATATCCACTGGACATTACAAAGGTGGGTTACTTAATCAAAATTAATTTTCCTAGAGATAAGTCTATATTTACAGGTTTAATGCAAATCTCTACTGGACCTTTTGAAGGTAGATTACTTAATCAAAATTAATTTTCCTAGAGATAAGTATATATTTACAGGTTTAATGCAAATCTCTACTGGACCTTACAAAGGTAGAATACTTAATCAAAATTAATTTTCATAGAGATAAGTCTATATTTACAGGTTTAATGCAAATATCCACTGCACCTTACAAAGGTGGGTTACTTAATCAAAATTAATTTTCCTAGAGATAAGTCTATATTTACAGGTTTAATGCAAATCTCTACTGGACTTTACAAAGGTAGGTTACTTAATCAAAATTAATTTTCCTATGGATAAGTCTATATTTACAGGTTTAATGCAAATCTCTACTGGACCTTACAAAGGTGGGTTACTCAATCTAAATTAATTTTTCTAGAGATAAGTCTATATTTACAGGTTTAATGCAAATATCCACTGGACCTTACAAAGGTGGGTTACTTAATCAAAATTAATTTTCCTAGAGATAAGTCTATATTTACAGGTTTAATGAAAATCTCTACTGGACCTTAAGAAGGTAGGTTACTTAATCAAAATTAATTTTCCTAGAGATAAGTCTATATTTACAGGTTTAATGCAAATCTCTACTGGACCTTAAGAAGGTAGGTTACTTAATCAAAATTAATTTTCCTAGAAATAAGTATATATTTACAGGTTTAATGCAAATCTCTACTGGACCTTACAAAGGTAGAATACTTAATCAAAATTAATTTTCCTAGAGATAAGTCTATATTTACAGGTTTAATGCAAATCTCTACTGGACCTTACAAAGGTGGGTTACTTAATCAAAATTAATTTTCCTAGAGATAAGTCTATATTTACAGGTTTAATGCAAATCTCTACTGGACCTTACAAAGGTAGGTTACTTAATCAAAATTAATTTTCCTAGAGATAAGTCTATATTTACAGGTTTAATGCAAATCTCTACTGGACCTTACAAAGGTAGAATACTTAATCAAAATTAATTTTCCTAGAGATAAGTCTATATTTACAGGTTTAATGCAAATATCCACTGGACCTTAGAAAGGTGGGTTACTTAATCAAAATTAATTTTCCTAGAGATAAGTCTATATTTACAGGTTTAATGCAAATCTGTACTGGACTTTACAAAGGTAGGTTACTTAATCAAAATTAATTTTCCTAGAGATAAGTCTATATTTACAGGTTTAATGCAAATCTCTACTGGACCTTACAAAGGTGGGTTACTTAATCAAAATTAATTTTTCTAGAGATAAGTCTATATTTACAGGGTTAATGCAAATATCCACTGGACCTTACAAATTTGGGTTACTTAATCAAAATTAATTTTCCTAGAGATAAGTCTATATTTACAGGTTTAATGCAAATCTCTACTGGACCTTAAGAAGGTAGGTTACTTAATCAAAATTAATTTTCCTAGAGATAAGTATATATTTACAGGTTTAATGCAAATCTCTACTTGACCATACAAAGGTGGGTTACTTATTCAAAATTAATTTTCCTAGAGATAAGTCTATATTTACAGGTTTAATGCAAATATCCACTGGGGTTACTTAATCAAAATTAATTTTCCTAGAGATAAGTATACATTTACAGGTTTTATGCAAATCTCTACTGGACCTTACGAAGGTAGGTTACTTAATCAAAATTAATTTTCCTAGAGATAAGTCTGTATTTACAGGTTTAGTGCAAATATCCACTGGACCTTACAAAGGCGGGTTACTTAATCAAAATTAATTTTCCGAGAGATAAGTATATATTTACAGGTTTAATGCAAATCTCTACTGAACTTTACAATGGTAGGTTACTTAATCAAAATTAGTTTTCCTAGAGATAAGTCTATATTTACAGGTTTAATGTAAATCTCTACTGGACCTTACAAAGGTGGGTTACTTAATCAAAATTAATTTTTCTAGAGATAAGTCTATATTTACAGGTTTAATGCAAATATCCACTGGACCTTACAAAGGTGGGTTACTTAATCAAAATTAATTTTCCTAGAGATAAGTCTATATTTACAGGTTTAATGCAAATCTCTACTGGACCTTAAGAAGGTAGGTTACTTAATCAAAATTAATTTTCCTAGAGATAAGTATATATTTACAGGTTTAATGCAAATCTCTACTGGACCTTACAAAGGTAGAATACTTAATCAAAGTTAATTTTCCTAGAGATAAGTCTATATTTACAGGTTTAATGCAAATATCCACTGGACCTTAGAAAGGTGGGTTACTTAATCAAAATTAATTTTCCTAGAGATAAGTCTATATTTACAGGTTTAATGCAAATCTGTACTGGACTTTACAAAGGTAGGTTACTTAATCAAAATTAATTTTCCTAGAGATAAGTCTATATTTACAGGTTTAATGCAAATCTCTACTGGACCTTACAAAGGTGGGTTACTTAATCAAAATTAATTTTTCTAGAGATAAGTCTATATTTACAGGGTTAATGCAAATATCCACTGGACCTTACAAATTTGGGTTACTTAATCAAAATTAATTTTCCTAGAGATAAGTCTATATTTACAGGTTTAATGCAAATCTCTACTGGACCTTAAGAAGGTAGGTTACTTAATCAAAATTAATTTTCCTAGAGATAAGTCTATATTTACAGGTTTAATGCAAATCTCTACTTGACCATACAAAGGTGGGTTACTTATTCAAAATTAATTTTCCTAGAGATAAGTCTATATTTACAGGTTTAATGCAAATATCCACTGGGGTTACTTAATCAAAATTAATTTTCCTAGAGATAAGTATACATTTACAGGTTTTATGCAAATCTCTACTGGACCTTACGAAGGTAGGTTACTTAATCAAAATTAATTTTCCTAGAGATAAGTCTGTATTTACAGGTTTAGTGCAAATATCCACTGGACCTTACAAAGGCGGGTTACTTAATCAAAATTAATTTTCCGAGAGATAAGTATATATTTACAGGTTTAATGCAAATCTCTACTGAACTTTACAATGGTAGGTTACTTAATCAAAATTAGTTTTCCTAGAGATAAGTCTATATTTACAGGTTTAATGTAAATCTCTACTGGACCTTACAAAGGTGGGTTACTTAATCAAAATTAATTTTTCTAGAGATAAGTCTATATTTACAGGTTTAATGCAAATATCCACTGGACCTTACAAAGGTGGGTTACTTAATCAAAATTAATTTTCCTAGAGATAAGTCTATATTTACAGGTTTAATGCAAATCTCTACTGGACCTTAAGAAGGTAGGTTACTTAATCAAAATTAATTTTCCTAGAGATAAGTATATATTTACAGGTTTAATGCAAATCTCTACTGGACCTTACAAAGGTAGAATACTTAATCAAAATTAATTTTCCTAGAGATAAGTCTATATTTTCAGGTTTAATGCAAATCTGTACTGGAATTTACAAAGGTAGGTTACTTAATCAAAATTAATTTTCCTTGAGATAAGTCTATATTTACAGGTTTAATGCAAATCTCTACTGGACTTTACAAAGGTAGGTTACTTAATCAAAATTAATTTTCCTATGGATAAGTCTATATTTACAGGTTTAATGCAAATCTCTACTGGACCTTACAAAGGTGGGTTACTTAATCTAAATTAATTTTTCTAGAGATAAGTCTATATTTACAGGTTTAATGCAAATATCCACTGGACCTTACAAAGGTGGGTTACTTAATCAAAATTAATTTTCCTAGAGATAAGTCTATATTTACAGGGTTAATGCAAATATCCACTGGACCTTACAAATTTGGGTTACTTAATCAAAATTAATTTTCCTAGAGATAAGTCTATATTTACAGGTTTAATGCAAATCTCTACTGGACCTTAAGAAGGTAGGTTACTTAATCAAAATTAATTTTCCTAGAGATAAGTCTATATTTACAGGTTTAATGCAAATCTCTACTTGACCATACAAAGGTGGGTTACTTATTCAAAATTAATTTTCCTAGAGATAAGTCTATATTTACAGGTTTAATGCAAATATCCACTGGGGTTACTTAATCAAAATTAATTTTCCTAGAGATAAGTATACATTTACAGGTTTAATGGAAATCTCTACTGGACCTTACAAAGGTAGGTTACTTAATCAAAATTAATTTTCCTAGAGATAAGTCTGTATTTACAGGTTTAGTGCAAATATCCACTGGACCTTACAAAGGCGGGTTACTTAATCAAAATTAATTTTCCGAGATATAAGTATATATTTACAGGTTTAATGCAAATCTCTACTGAACTTTACAATGGTAGGTTACTTAATCAAAATTAGTTTTCCTAGAGATAAGTCTATATTTACAGGTTTAATGTAAATCTCTACTGGACCTTACAAAGGTGGGTTACTTAATCAAAATTAATTTTTCTAGAGATAAGTCTATATTTACAGGTTTAATGCAAATATCCACTGGACCTTACAAAGGTGGGTTACTTAATCAAAATTAATTTTCCTAGAGATAAGTCTATATTTACAGGTTTAATGCAAATCTCTACTGGACCTTACAAAGGTAGAATACTTAATCAAAATTAATTTTCCTAGAGATAAGTCTATATTTTCAGGTTTAATGCAAATCTGTACTGGACTTTACAAAGGTAGGTTACTTAATCAAAATTAATTTTCCTAGAGATAAGTCTATATTTACAGGTTTAATGCAAATCTCTACTGGACTTTACAAAGGTAGGTTACTTAATCAAAATTAATTTTCCTATGGATAAGTCTATATTTACAGGTTTAATGCAAATCTCTACTGGACCTTACAAAGGTGGGTTACTTAATCTAAATTAATTTTTCTAGAGATAAGTCTATATTTACAGGTTTAATGCAAATATCCACTGGACCTTACAAAGGTGGGTTACTTAATCAAAATTAATTTTCCTAGAGATAAGTCTATATTTACAGGGTTAATGCAAATATCCACTGGACCTTTCAAATTTGGGTTACTTAATCAAAATTAATTTTCCTAGAGATAAGTCTATATTTACAGGTTTAATGCAAATCTCTACTGGACCTTAAGAAGGTAGGTTACTTAATCAAAATTAATTTTCCTAGAGATAAGTCTATATTTACAGGTTTAATGCAAATCTCTACTTGACCATACAAAGGTGGGTTACTTATTCAAAATTAATTTTCCTAGAGATAAGTCTATATTTACAGGTTTAATGCAAATATCCACTGGGGTTACTTAATCAAAATTAATTTTCCTAGAGATAAGTATACATTTACAGGTTTAATGCAAATCTCTACTGGACCTTACAAAGGTAGGTTACTTAATCAAAATTAATTTTCCTAGAGATAAGTCTGTATTTACAGGTTTAGTGCAAATATCCACTGGACCTTACAAAGGCGGGTTACTTAATCAAAATTAATTTTCCGAGAGATAAGTATATATTTACAGGTTTAATGCAAATCTCTACTGAACTTTACAATGGTAGGTTACTTAATCAAAATTAGTATTCCTAGAGATAAGTCTATATTTACAGGTTTAATGTAAATCTCTACTGGACCTTACAAAGGTGGGTTACTTAATCAAAATTAATTTTTCTAGAGATAAGTCTATATTTACAGGTTTAATGCAAATCTCTACTGGACCTTACAAAGGTGGGTTACTTAATCAAAATTAATTTTCCTAGAGATAAGTCTATATTTACAGGTTTAATGCAAATCTCTACTGGAACTTACAAAGGTGGGTTACTTAATCAAAATTAATTTTCCTAGAGATAAGTCTATATTTACAGGTTTAATGCAAATCTGTACTGGACTTTACAAAGGTAGGTTACTTAATCAAAATTAATTTTCCTAAAGATAAGTCTATATTTACAGGTTTAATGCAAATCTCTACTGGACCTTACAAAGGTAGAATACTTAATCAAAATTAATTTTCCTAGAGATAAGTCTATATTTACAGGTTTAATGCAAATATCCACTGGACCTTAGAAAGGTGGGTTACTTAATCAAAATTAATTTTCCTAGAGATAAGTCTATATTTACAGGTTTAATGCAAATCTCTACTGGACTTTACAAAGGTAGGTTACTTAATCAAAATTAATTTTCCTAGAGATAAGTCTATATTTACAGGTTTAATGCAAATCTCTACTGGACCTTACAAAGGTGGGTTAATTAATCAAAATTAATTTTTCTAGAGATAAGTCTATATTTACAGGTTTAATGCAAATATCCACTGGACCTTACAAAGGTGGGTTACTTAATCAAAATTAATTTTCCTAGAGATAAGTCTATATTTACAGGTTTAATGCAAATCTCTACTGGACCTTACAAAGGTGGGTTACTTAATCAAAATTAATTTTTCTAGAGATAAGTCTATATTTACAGGTTTAATGCAAATATCCACTGGACCTTACAAAGGTGGGTTACTTAATCAAAATTAATTTTCCTAGAGATAAGTCTATATTTACAGGTTTAATGCAAATCTCTACTGGACCTTAAGAAGGTAGGTTACTTAATCAAAATTAATTTTCCTAGAGATAAGTATATATTTACAGGTTTAATGCAAATCTCTACTGGACCTTACAAAGGTAGAATACTTAATCAAAATTAATTTTCCTAGAGATAAGTCTATATTTACAGGTTTAATGCAAATCTGTACTGGACTTTACAAAGGTAGGTTACTTAATCAAAATTAATTTTCCTAGAGATAAGTCTATATTTACAGGTTTAATGCAAATGTCTACTGGACCTTACAAAGGTAGGTTACTTAATCAAAATTAATTTTCCTAGAGATAAGTCTATATTTTCAGGTTTAATGCAAATCTGTACTGGACTTTACAAAGGTGGGTTACTTAATCTAAATTAATTTTTCTAGAGATAAGTCTATATTTACAGGTTTAATGCAAATATCCACTGGACCTTACAAAGGTGGGTTACTTAATCAAAATTAATTTTCCTAGAGATAAGTCTATATTTACAGGGTTAATGCAAATATCCACTGGACCTTTCAAATTTGGGTTACTTAATCAAAATTAATTTTCCTAGAGATAAGTCTATATTTACAGGTTTAATGCAAATCTCTACTGGACCTTAAGAAGGTAGGTTACTTAATCAAAATTAATTTTCCTAGAGATAAGTCTATATTTACAGGTTTAATGCAAATCTCTACTTGACCATACAAAGGTGGGTTACTTATTCAAAATTAATTTTCCTAGAGATAAGTCTATATTTACAGGTTTAATGCAAATATCCACTGGGGTTACTTAATCAAAATTAATTTTCCTAGAGATAAGTATACATTTACAGGTTTAATGCAAATCTCTACTGGACCTTACAAAGGTAGGTTACTTAATCAAAATTAATTTTCCTAGAGATAAGTCTGTATTTACAGGTTTAGTGCAAATATCCACTGGACCTTACAAAGGCGGGTTACTTAATCAAAATTAATTTTCCGAGAGATAAGTATATATTTACAGGTTTAATGCAAATCTCTACTGAACTTTACAATGGTAGGTTACTTAATCAAAATTAGTTTTCCTAGAGATAAGTCTATATTTACAGGTTTAATGTAAATCTCTACTGGACCTTACAAAGGTGGGTTACTTAATCAAAATTAATTTTTCTAGAGATAAGTCTATATTTACAGGTTTAATGCAAATCTCTACTGGACCTTACAAAGGTGGGTTACTTAATCAAAATTAATTTTCCTAGAGATAAGTCTATATTTACAGGTTTAATGCAAATCTCTACTGGAACTTACAAAGGTGGGTTACTTAATCAAAATTAATTTTTCTAGAGATAAGTCTATATTTACAGGTTTAATGCAAATATCCACTGGACCTTACAAAGGTGGGTTACTTAATCAAAATTAATTTTCCTAGAGATAAGTCTATATTTACAGGTTTAATGCAAATCTCTACTGGACCTTACAAAGGTGGGTTACTTAATCAAAATTAATTTTTCTAGAGATAAGTCTATATTTACAGGTTTAATGCAAATATCCACTGGACCTTACAAAGGTGGGTTACTTAATCAAAATTAATTTTCCTAGAGATAAGTCTATATTTACAGGTTTAATGCAAATCTCTACTGGACCTTAAGAAGGTAGGTTACTTAATCAAAATTAATTTTCCTAGAGATAAGTATATATTTACAGGTTTAATGCAAATCTCTACTGGACCTTACAAAGGTAGAATACTTAATCAAAATTAATTTTCCTAGAGATAAGTCTATATTTACAGGTTTAATGCAAATCTGTACTGGACTTTACAAAGGTAGGTTACTTAATCAAAATTAATTTTCCTAGAGATAAGTCTATATTTACAGGTTTAATGCAAATGTCTACTGGACCTTACAAAGGTAGGTTACTTAATCAAAATTAATTTTCCTAGAGATAAGTCTATATTTACAGGTTTGGTGCAAATATCCACTGGACCTTACAAAGGCGGGTTACTTAATCAAAATTAATTTTCCTAGAGATAAGTATATATTTACAGGTTTAATGCAAGTCTCTACTGGACCTTACAAAGGTAGAATACTTAATCAAATTTAATTTTCCTAGAGATAAGTCTATATTTACAGGTTTAATGCAAATATCCACTGGACCTTACAAAGGTGGGTTACTTAATCAAAACTAATTTTCCTAGAGATAAGTCTATATTTACAGGTTTAATGCAAATCTGTACTGAACTTTACAAAGGTAGGTTACTTAATCAAAATTAATTTTCCTAGAGATAAGTCTATATTTACAGGTTTAATGCAAATCTCTACTGGACCTTACAAAGGTGGGTTACTTAATCAAAATTAACTTTTCTAGAGATAAGTCTATATTTACAGGTTTAATGCAAATATCCACTGGACATTACAAAGGTGGGTTACTTAATCAAAATTAATTTTCCTAGAGATAAGTCTATATTTACAGGTTTAATGCAAATCTCTACTGGACCTTAAGAAGGTAGATTACTTAATCAAAATTAATTTTCCTAGAGATAAGTATATATTTACAGGTTTAATGTAAATCTCTACTGGACCTTACAAAGGTGGGTTACTTAATAAAAAATTAATTTTTCTAGAGATAAGTCTATATTTACAGGTTTAATGCAAATATCCACTGGACCTTACAAAGGTGGGTTACTTAATCAAAATTAATTTTCCTAGAGATAAGTCTATATTTACAGGTTTAATGCAAATCTCTACTGGACCTTACAAAGGTAGAATACTTAATCAAAATTAATTTTCCTAGAGATAAGTCTATATTTTCAGGTTTAATGCAAATCTGTACTGGACTTTACAAAGGTAGGTTACTTAATCAAAATTAATTTTCCTAGAGATAAGTCTATATTTACAGGTTTAATGCAAATCTCTACTGGACTTTACAAAGGTAGGTTACTTAATCAAAATTAATTTTCCTATGGATAAGTCTATATTTACAGGTTTAATGCAAATCTCTACTGGACCTTACAAAGGTGGGTTACTTAATCTAAATTAATTTTTCTAGAGATAAGTCTATATTTACAGGTTTAATGCAAATATCCACTGGACCTTACAAAGGTGGGTTACTTAATCAAAATTAATTTTCCTAGAGATAAGTCTATATTTACAGGGTTAATGCAAATATCCACTGGACCTTACAAATTTGGGTTACTTAATCAAAATTAATTTTCCTAGAGATAAGTCTATATTTACAGGTTTAATGCAAATCTCTACTGGACCTTAAGAAGGTAGGTTACTTAATCAAAATTAATTTTCCTAGAGATAAGTCTATATTTACAGGTTTAATGCAAATCTCTACTTGACCATACAAAGGTGGGTTACTTATTCAAAATTAATTTTCCTAGAGATAAGTCTATATTTACAGGTTTAATGCAAATATCCACTGGGGTTACTTAATCAAAATTAATTTTCCTAGAGATAAGTATACATTTACAGGTTTAATGCAAATCTCTACTGGACCTTACAAAGGTAGGTTACTTAATCAAAATTAATTTTCCTAGAGATAAGTCTGTATTTACAGGTTTAGTGCAAATATCCACTGGACCTTACAAAGGCGGGTTACTTAATCAAAATTAATTTTCCGAGAGATAAGTATATATTTACAGGTTTAATGCAAATCTCTACTGAACTTTACAATGGTAGGTTACTTAATCAAAATTAGTTTTCCTAGAGATAAGTCTATATTTACAGGTTTAATGTAAATCTCTACTGGACCTTACAAAGGTGGGTTACTTAATCAAAATTAATTTTTCTAGAGATAAGTCTATATTTACAGGTTTAATGCAAATCTCTACTGGACCTTACAAAGGTGGGTTACTTAATCAAAATTAATTTTCCTAGAGATAAGTCTATATTTACAGGTTTAATGCAAATCTCTACTGGAACTTACAAAGGTGGGTTACTTAATCAAAATTAATTTTCCTAGAGATAAGTCTATATTTACAGGTTTAATGCAAATCTGTACTGGACTTTACAAAGGTAGGTTACTTAATCAAAATTAATTTTCCTAAAGATAAGTCTATATTTACAGGTTTAATGCAAATCTCTACTGGACCTTACAAAGGTAGAATACTTAATCAAAATTAATTTTCCTAGAGATAAGTCTATATTTACAGGTTTAATGCAAATATCCACTGGACCTTAGAAAGGTGGGTTACTTAATCAAAATTAATTTTCCTAGAGATAAGTCTATATTTACAGGTTTAATGCAAATCTCTACTGGACTTTACAAAGGTAGGTTACTTAATCAAAATTAATTTTCCTAGAGATAAGTCTATATTTACAGGTTTAATGCAAATCTCTACTGGACCTTACAAAGGTGGGTTACTTAATCAAAATTAATTTTTCTAGAGATAAGTCTATATTTACAGGTTTAATGCAAATATCCACTGGACCTTACAAAGGTGGGTTACTTAATCAAAATTAATTTTCCTAGAGATAAGTCTATATTTACAGGTTTAATGCAAATCTCTACTGGACCTTACAAAGGTGGGTTACTTAATCAAAATTAATTTTTCTAGAGATAAGTCTATATTTACAGGTTTAATGCAAATATCCACTGGACCTTACAAAGGTGGGTTACTTAATCAAAATTAATTTTCCTAGAGATAAGTCTATATTTACAGGTTTAATGCAAATCTCTACTGGACCTTAAGAAGGTAGGTTACTTAATCAAAATTAATTTTCCTAGAGATAAGTATATATTTACAGGTTTAATGCAAATCTCTACTGGACCTTACAAAGGTAGAATACTTAATCAAAATTAATTTTCCTAGAGATAAGTCTATATTTACAGGTTTAATGCAAATCTGTACTGGACTTTACAAAGTTAGGTTACTTAATCAAAATTAATTTTCCTAGAGATAAGTCTATATTTACAGGTTTAATGCAAATGTCTACTGGACCTTACAAAGGTAGGTTACTTAATCAAAATTAATTTTCCTAGAGATAAGTCTATATTTACAGGTTTAGTGCAAATATCCACTGGACCTTACAAAGGCGGGTTACTTAATCAAAATTAATTTTCCTAGAGATAAGTATATATTTACAGGTTTAATGCAAGTCTCTACTGGACCTTACAAAGGTAGAATACTTAATCAAAATTAATTTTCCTAGAGATAAGTCTATATTTACAGGTTTAATGCAAATATCCACTGGACCTTACAAAGGTGGGTTACTTAATCAAAATTAATTTTTCTAGAGATAAGTCTATATTTACAGGTTTAATGCAAATATCCACTGGACCTTACAAAGGTGGGTTACTTAATCAAAATTAGTTTTCCTAGAGATAAGTCTATATTTACAGGTTTAATGCAAATCTCTACTGGACCTTAAGAAGGTAGGTTACTTAATCAAAATTAATTTTCCTAGAGATAAGTATATATTTACAGGTTTAATGCAAATCTCTACTGGACCTTACAAAGGTAGAATACTTAATCAAAATTAATTTTCCTAGAGATAAGTCCATATTTACAGGTTTAATGCAAATCTCTACTGGACTTTACAAAGGTAGGTTACTTAATCAAAATTAATTTTCCTAGAGATAAGTCTATATTTACAGGTTTAATGCAAATCTGTACTGGACTTTACAAAGGTAGGTTACTTAATCAAAATTAATTTTCCTAGAGATAAGTCTATACTTACAGGTTTAATGCAAATCTCTACTGGACCTTACAAAGGTAGGTTACTTAATCAAAATTAATTTTCCTAGAGATAAGTCTATATTTACAGGTTTAATGCAAATCTGTACTGAACTTTACAAAGGTAGGTTACTTAATCAAAATTAATTTTCCTAGAGATAAGTCTATATTTACAGGTTTAATGCAAATCTCTACTGGACCTTACAAAGGTAGAATACTTAATCAAAATTAATTTTCCTAGAGATAAGTCTATATTTACAGGTTTAATGCAAATATCCACTGGACCTTACAAAGGTGGGTTACTTAATCAAAATTAATTTTCCTAGAGATAAGTCTATATTTACAGGTTTAATGCAAATCTGTACTGGACTTTACAAAGTTAGGTTACTTAATCAAAATTAATTTTCCTAGAGATAAGTCTATATTTACAGGTTTAATGCAAATCTCTACTGGACCTTACAAAGGTGGGTTACTTAATCAAAATTAATTTTTCTAGAGATAAGTCTATATTTACAGGGTTAATGCAAATATCCACTGGACCTTACAAAGGTGGATACTTAATCAAAATTAATTTTCCTTGAGATAAGTCTATATTTACAGGTTTAATGCAAATCTCTACTGGACCTTAAGAAGGTAGGTTACTTAATCAAAATTAATTTTCCTAGAGATAAGTATATATTTACAGGTTTAATGCAAATCTCTACTGGACCTTACAAAGGTAGAATACTTAATCAGAATTAGTTTTCCTAGAGATAAGTCTATATTTACAGGTTTAATGCAAATATCCACTGCACCTTACAAAGGTGGGTTACTTAATGAAAATTAATTTTCCTAGAGATAAGTCTATATTTACAGGTTTAATGCAAATCTCTACTTGACCATACAAAGGTGGGTTACTTATTCAAAATTAATTTTCCTAGAGATAAGTCTATATTTACAGGTTTAATGCAAATATCCACTGGGGTTACTTAATCAAAATTAATTTTCCTAGAGATAAGTATACATTTACAGGTTTAATGCAAATCTCTACTGGACCTTACAAAGGTAGGTTACTTAATCAAAATTAATTTTCCTAGAGATAAGTCTGTATTTACAGGTTTAGTGCAAATATCCACTGGACCTTACAAAGGCGGGTTACTTAATCAAAATTAATTTTCCGAGAGATAAGTATATATTTACAGGTTTAATGCAAATCTCTACTGAACTTTACAAAGGTAGGTTACTTAATCAAAATTAGTTTTCCTAGAGATAAGTCTATATTTACAGGTTTAATGTAAATCTCTACTGGACCTTACAAAGGTGGGTTACTTAATCAAAATTAATTTTTCTAGAGATAAGTCTATATTTACAGGTTTAATGCAAATATCCACTGGACCTTACAAAGGTGGGTTACTTAATCAAAATTAATTTTCCTAGAGATAAGTCTATATTTACAGGTTTAATGCAAATCTCTACTGGACCTTACAAAGGTGGGTTACTTAATCAAAATTAATTTTCCTAGAGATAAGTCTATATTTACAGGTTTAATGCAAATATCCACTGGACCTTACAAAGGTGGGTTACTTAATCAAAATTAATTTTCCTAGAGATAAGTCTATATTTACAGGTTTAATGCAAATCTGTACTGGACTTTACAAAGTTAGGTTACTTAATCAAAATTAATTTTCCTAGAGATAAGTCTATATTTACAGGTTTAATGAAAATCTCTACTGGACCTTAAGAAGGTAGGTTACTTAATCAAAATTAATTTTCCTAGAGATAAGTATATATTTACAGGTTTAATGCAAATCTCTACTGGACCTTACAAAGGTAGAATACTTAATCAAAATTAATTTTCCTAGAGAAAAGTCTATATTTTCAGGTTTAATGCAAATCTGTACTGGACTTTACAAAGGTAAGTTACTTAATCAAAATTAATTTTCCTAGAGATAAGTCTATATTTACAGGTTTAATGCAAATCTCTACTGGACCTTACAAAGGTGGGTTACTTAATCAAAATTAATTTTCCTAGAGATAAGTCTATATTTACAGGTTTAATGCAAATCTCTACTGGACCTTACAAAGGTGGGTTACTTAATCAAAATTAATTTTCCTAGAGATAAGTCTATATTTACAGGTTTAATGCAAATCTGTACTGGACTTTACAAAGGTAGGTTACTTAATCAAAATTAATTTTCCTAGAGATAAGTCTATATTTACAGGTTTAATGCAAATCTCTACTGGACCTTACAAAGGTGGGTTACTTAATCAAAATTAATTTTTCTAGAGATAAGTCTATATTTACAGGGTTAATGCAAATATCCACTGGACCTTACAAAGGTGGGTTACTTAATCAAAACTAATTTTCCTAGAGATAAGTCTATATTTACAGGTTTAATGCAAATCTCTACTGGACCTTAAGAAGGTAGGTTACTTAATCAAAATTAATTTTCCTAGAGATAAGTCTATATTTACAGGTTTAATGCAAATATCCACTGGGGTTACTTAATCAAAATTAATTTTCCTAGAGATAAGTATACATTTACAGGTTTAATGCAAATCTCTGATGGACCTTACAAAGGTAGGTTACTTAATCAAAATTAATTTTCCTAGAGATAAGTCTGTATTTACAGGTTTAGTGCAAATATCCACTGGACCTTACAAAGGCGGGTTACTTAATCAAAATTAATTTTCCGAGAGATAAGTATATATTTACAGGTTTAATGCAAATCTCTACTGAACTTTACAAAGGTAGGTTACTTAATCAAAATTAATTTTCCTAGAGATAAGTCTATATTTACAGGTTTAATGCAAATCTCTACTGGACCTTACAAAGGTGGGTTACTTAATCAAAATTAATTTTTCTAGAGATAAGTCTATATTTACAGGTTTAATGCAAATATCCACTGGACCTTACAAAGGTGGGTTACTTAATCAAAATTAATTTTCCTAGAGATAAGTCTATATTTACAGGTTTAATGCAAATCTCTACTGGACCTTACAAAGGTGGGTTACTTAATCAAAATTAATTTTTCTAGAGATAAGTCTATATTTACAGGTTTAATGCAAATATCCACTGGACCTTACAAAGGTGGGTTACTTAATCAAAATTAATTTTCCTAGAGATAAGTCTATATTTACAGGTTTAATGCAAATCTCTACTGGACCTTAAGAAGGTAGGTTACTTAATCAAAATTAATTTTCCTAGAGATAAGTATATATTTACAGGTTTAATGCAAATCTCTACTGGACCTTACAAAGGTAGAATACTTAATCAAAATTAATTTTCATAGAGATAAGTCTATATTTACAGGTTTAATTCAAATATCCACTGCACCTTACAAAGGTGGGTTACTTAATCAAAATTAATTTTCCTAGAGATAAGTCTATATTTACAGGTTTAATGCAAATCTCTACTGGACCATACAAAGGTGTGTTACTTATTCAAAATTAATTTTCCTAGAGATAAGTCTATATTTACAGGTTTAATGCAAATATCCACTGGGGTTACTTAATCAAAATTAATTTTCCTAGAGATAAGTATATATTTACAGGTTTAATGCAAATCTCTACTGGACCTTACAAAGGTGGGTTACTTAATCAAAATTAATTTTCCTAGAGATAAGTCTATATTTACAGGTTTAATGCAAATCTCTACTGGACCTTACAAAGGTGGGTTACTTAATCAAAATTAATTTTCCTAGAGATAAGTCTATATTTACAGGTTTAATGCAAATCTGTACTGGACTTTACAAAGGTAGGTTACTTAATCAAAATTAATTTTCCTAGAGATAAGTCTATATTTTCAGGTTTAATGCAAATCTGTACTGGACTTTACAAAGGTAGGTTACTTAATCAAAATTAATTTTCCTAGAGATAAGTCTATATTTACAGGTTTAATGCAAATCTCTACTGGACCTTACAAAGGTAGAATACTTAATCAAAATTAATTTTCCTAGAGATAAGTCTATATTTACAGGTTTAATGCAAATATCCACTGGACCTTACAAAGGTGGGTTACTTAATCAAAATTAATTTTCCTAGAGATAAGTCTATATTTACAGGTTTAATGCAAATCTGTACTGGACTTTACAAAGTTAGGTTACTTAATCAAAATTAATTTTCCTAGAGATAAGTCTATATTTACAGGTTTAATGAAAATCTCTACTGGACCTTACAAAGGTGGGTTACTTAATCAAAATTAATTTTCCTAGAGATAAGTCTATATTTACAGGTTTAATGAAAATCTCTACTGGACCTTACAAAGGTGGGTTACTTAATCAAAATTAATTTTCCTAGAGATAAGTCTATATTTACAGGTTTAATGCAAATCTGTACTGGACTTTACAAAGGTAGGTTACTTAATCAAAATTAATTTTCCTAGAGATAAGTCTATATTTACAGGTTTAATGCAAATATCCACTGGGGTTACTTAATCAAAATTAATTTTCCTAGAGATAAGTATACATTTACAGGTTTAATGCAAATCTCTACTGGACCTTACAAAGGTAGGTTACTTAATCAAAATTAATTTTCCTAGAGATAAGTCTGTATTTACAGGTTTAGTGCAAATATCCACTGGACCTTACAAAGGCGGGTTACTTAATCAAAATTAATCTTCCGAGAGATAAGTATATATTTACAGGTTTAATGCAAATCTGTACTGGACTTTACAAAGGTAGGTTACTTAATCAAAATTAATTTTCCTAGAGATAAGTCTATATTTACAGGTTTAATGCAAATCTGTACTGGACTTTACAAAGGTAGGTTACTTAATCAAAATTAATTTTCCTAGAGATAAGTCTATATTTACAGGTTTAATGCAAATCTCTACTGGACCTTACAAAGGTAGAATACTTAATCAAAATTAATTTTCCTAGAGATAAGTCTATATTTACAGGTTTAATGCAAATATCCACTGGACCTTACAAAGGTGGGTTACTTAATCAAAATTAATTTTCCTAGAGATAAGTCTATATTTACAGGTTTAATGCAAATCTGTACTGGACTTTACAAAGTTAGGTTACTTAATCAAAATTAATTTTCCTAGAGATAAGTCTATATTTACAGGTTTAATGAAAATCTCTACTGGACCTTAAGAAGGTAGGTTACTTAATCAAAATTAATTTTCCTAGAGATAAGTATATATTTACAGGTTTAATGCAAATCTCTACTGGACCTTACAAAGGTAGAATACTTAATCAAAATTAATTTTCCTAGAGAAAAGTCTATATTTTCAGGTTTAATGCAAATCTGTACTGGACTTTACAAAGGTAAGTTACTCAATCAAAATTAATTTTCCTAGAGATAAGTCTATATTTACAGGTTTAATGCAAATCTCTACTGGACCTTACAAAGGTGGGTTACTTAATCAAAATTAATTTTCCTAGAGATAAGTCTATATTTACAGGTTTAATGCAAATCTCTACTGGACCTTACAAAGGTGGGTTACTTAATCAAAATTAATTTTCCTAGAGATAAGTCTATATTTACAGGTTTAATGCAAATCTGTACTGGACTTTACAAAGGTAGGTTACTTAATCAAAATTAATTTTCCTAGAGATAAGTCTATATTTACAGGTTTAATGCAAATCTCTACTGGACCTTACAAAGGTAGAATACTTAATCAAAATTAATTTTCCTAGAGATAAGTCTATATTTACAGGTTTAATGCAAATATCCACTGGACCTTAGAAAGGTGGGTTACTTAATCAAAATTAATTTTCCTAGAGATAAGTCTATATTTACAGGTTTAATGCAAATCTGTACTGGACTTTACAAAGGTAGGTTACTTAATCAAAATTAATTTTCCTAGAGATAAGTCTATATTTACAGGTTTAATGCAAATCTCTACTGGACCTTACAAAGGTGGGTTACTTAATCAAAATTAATTTTTCTAGGGATAAGTCTATATTTACAGGGTTAATGCAAATATCCACTGGACCTTACAAAGGTGGGTTACTTAATCAAATTTAATTTTCCTAGAGATAAGTCTATATTTACAGGTTTAATGCAAATCTCTACTGGACCTTAAGAAGGTAGGTTACTTAATCAAAATTAATTTTCCTAGAGATAAGTCTATATTTACAGGTTTAATGCAAATATCCACTGCACCTTACAAAGGTGGGTAACTTAATCAAAATTAATTTTCCTAGAGATAAGTCTATATTTACAGGTTTAGTGCAAATATCCACTGGACCTTACAAAGGCGGGTTACTTAATCAAAATTAATTTTCCTAGAGATAAGTATATATTTACAGGTTTAATGCAAGTCTCTACTGGACCTTACAAAGGTAGAATACTTAATCAAAATTAATTTTCATAGAGATAAGTCTATATTTACAGGTTTAATGCAAATATCCACTGCACCTTACAAAGGTGGGTTACTTAATCAAAATTAATTTTCCTAGAGATAAGTCTATATTTACAGGTTTAATGCAAATCTCTACTGGACCATACAAAGGTGTGTTACTTATTCAAAATTAATTTTCCTAGAGATAAGTCTATATTTACAGGTTTAATGCAAATATCCACTGGGGTTACTTAATCAAAATTAATTTTCCTAGAGATAAGTATATATTTACAGGTTTAATGCAAATCTCTACTGGACCTTACAAAGGTGGGTTACTTAATCAAAATTAATTTTCCTAGAGATAAGTCTATATTTACAGGTTTAATGCAAATCTGTACTGGACTTTACAAAGGTAGGTTACTTAATCAAAATTAATTTTCCTAGAGATAAGTCTATATTTACAGGTTTAATGCAAATCTGTACTGGACTTTACAAAGGTAGGTTACTTAATCAATATTAATTTTCCTAGAGATAAGTCTATATTTACAGGTTTAATGCAAATCTCTACTGGACCTTACAAAGGTAGAATACTTAATCAAAATTAATTTTCCTAGAGATAAGTCTATATTTACAGGTTTAATGCAAATATCCACTGGACCTTACAAAGGTGGGTTACTTAATCAAAATTAATTTTCCTAGAGATAAGTCTATATTTACAGGTTTAATGCAAATCTGTACTGGACTTTACAAAGTTAGGTTACTTAATCAAAATTAATTTTCCTAGAGATAAGTCTATATTTACAGGTTTAATGAAAATCTCTACTGGACCTTAAGAAGGTAGGTTACTTAATCAAAATTAATTTTCCTAGAGATAAGTATATATTTACAGGTTTAATGCAAGTCTCTACTGGACCTTACAAAGGTAGAATACTTAATCAAAATTAATTTTCATAGAGATAAGTCTATATTTACAGGTTTAATGCAAATATCCACTGCA
The DNA here is from genome assembly GCF_054372755.1 of Phalangium opilio. Lineage (NCBI taxonomy): Eukaryota > Metazoa > Arthropoda > Arachnida > Opiliones > Phalangiidae > Phalangium > Phalangium opilio. The sequence continues at coordinate 904,229 of NW_028324148.1, read as the reverse complement.
CCTTACAAAGGTGGGTTACTTAATCAAAATTAATTTTCCTAGAGATAAGTCTATATTTACAGGTTTAATGCAAATCTCTACTGGACCATACAAAGGTGTGTTACTTATTCAAAATTAATTTTCCTAGAGATAAGTCTATATTTACAGGTTTAATGCAAATATCCACTGGGGTTACTTAATCAAAATTAATTTTCCTAGAGATAAGTATATATTTACAGGTTTAATGCAAATCTCTACTGGACCTTACAAAGGTGGGTTACTTAATCAAAATTAATTTTCCTAGAGATAAGTCTATATTTACAGGTTTAATGCAAATCTCTACTGGACCTTACAAAGGTGGGTTACTTAATCAAAATTAATTTTCCTAGAGATAAGTCTATATTTACAGGTTTAATGCAAATCTGTACTGGACTTTACAAAGGTAGGTTACTTAATCAAAATTAATTTTCCTAGAGATAAGTCTATATTTACAGGTTTAATGCAAATCTGTACTGGACTTTACAAAGGTAGGTTACTTAATCAAAATTAATTTTCCTAGAGATAAGTCTATATTTACAGGTTTAATGCAAATCTCTACTGGACCTTACAAAGGTAGAATACTTAATCAAAATTAATTTTCCTAGAGATAAGTCTATATTTACAGGTTTAATGCAAATATCCACTGGACCTTACAAAGGTGGGTTACTTAATCAAAATTAATTTTCCTAGAGATAAGTCTATATTTACAGGTTTAATGCAAATCTGTACTGGACTTTACAAAGTTAGGTTACTTAATCAAAATTAATTTTCCTAGAGATAAGTCTATATTTACAGGTTTAATGAAAATCTCTACTGGACCTTAAGAAGGTAGGTTACTTAATCAAAATTAATTTTCCTAGAGATAAGTATATATTTACAGGTTTAATGCAAATCTCTACTGGACCTTACAAAGGTAGAATACTTAATCAAAATTAATTTTCCTAGAGAAAAGTCTATATTTTCAGGTTTAATGCAAATCTGTACTGGACTTTACAAAGGTAAGTTACTTAATCAAAATTAATTTTCCTAGAGATAAGTCTATATTTACAGGTTTAATGCAAATCTCTACTGGACCTTACAAAGGTGGGTTACTTAATCAAAATTAATTTTCCTAGAGATAAGTCTATATTTACAGGTTTAATGCAAATCTCTACTGGACCTTACAAAGGTGGGTTACTTAATCAAAATTAATTTTCCTAGAGATAAGTCTATATTTACAGGTTTAATGCAAATCTGTACTGGACTTTACAAAGGTAGGTTACTTAATCAAAATTAATTTTCCTAGAGATAAGTCTATATTTACAGGTTTAATGCAAATATCCACTGGACCTTACAAAGGTGGGTTACTTAATCAAAATTAATTTTCCTAGAGATAAGTCTATATTTACAGGTTTAATGCAAATCTGTACTGGACTTTACAAAGTTAGGTTACTTAATCAAAATTAATTTTCCTAGAGATAAGTCTATATTTACAGGTTTAATGCAAATCTGTACTGGACTTTACAAAGGTAGGTTACTTAATCAAAATTAATTTTCCTAGAGATAAGTCTATATTTACAGGTTTAATGCAAATCTCTACTGGACCTTACAAAGGTGGGTTACTTAATCAAAATTAATTTTTCTAGAGATAAGTCTATATTTACAGGGTTAATGCAAATATCCACTGGACCTTACAAAGGTGGGTTACTTAATCAAAACTAATTTTCCTAGAGATAAGTCTATATTTACAGGTTTAATGCAAATCTCTACTGGACCTTAAGAAGGTAGGTTACTTAATCAAAATTAATTTTCCTAGAGATAAGTCTATATTTACAGGTTTAATGCAAATATCCACTGGGGTTACTTAATCAAAATTAATTTTCCTAGAGATAAGTATACATTTACAGGTTTAATGCAAATCTCTGATGGACCTTACAAAGGTAGGTTACTTAATCAAAATTAATTTTCCTAGAGATAAGTCTGTATTTACAGGTTTAGTGCAAATATCCACTGGACCTTACAAAGGCGGGTTACTTAATCAAAATTAATTTTCCGAGAGATAAGTATATATTTACAGGTTTAATGCAAATCTCTACTGAACTTTACAAAGGTAGGTTACTTAATCAAAATTAATTTTCCTAGAGATAAGTCTATATTTACAGGTTTAATGCAAATCTCTACTGGACCTTACAAAGGTGGGTTACTTAATCAAAATTAATTTTTCTAGAGATAAGTCTATATTTACAGGTTTAATGCAAATATCCACTGGACCTTACAAAGGTGGGTTACTTAATCAAAATTAATTTTCCTAGAGATAAGTCTATATTTACAGGTTTAATGCAAATCTCTACTGGACCTTACAAAGGTGGGTTACTTAATCAAAATTAATTTTTCTAGAGATAAGTCTATATTTACAGGTTTAATGCAAATATCCACTGGACCTTACAAAGGTGGGTTACTTAATCAAAATTAATTTTCCTAGAGATAAGTCTATATTTACAGGTTTAATGCAAATCTCTACTGGACCTTAAGAAGGTAGGTTACTTAATCAAAATTAATTTTCCTAGAGATAAGTATATATTTACAGGTTTAATGCAAATCTCTACTGGACCTTACAAAGGTAGAATACTTAATCAAAATTAATTTTCCTAGAGATAAGTCTATATTTACAGGTTTAATGCAAATCTGTACTGGACTTTACAAAGGTAGGTTACTTAATCAAAATTAATTTTCCTAGAGATAAGTCTATATTTACAGGTTTAATGCAAATGTCTACTGGACCTTACAAAGGTAGGTTACTTAATCAAAATTAATTTTCCTAGAGATAAGTCTATATTTACAGGTTTAGTGCAAATATCCACTGGACCTTACAAAGGCGGGTTACTTAATCAAAATTAATTTTCCTAGAGATAAGTATATATTTACAGGTTTAATGCAAGTCTCTACTGGACCTTACAAAGGTAGAATACTTAATCAAAATTAATTTTCATAGAGATAAGTCTATATTTACAGGTTTAATTCAAATATCCACTGCACCTTACAAAGGTGGGTTACTTAATCAAAATTAATTTTCCTAGAGATAAGTCTATATTTACAGGTTTAATGCAAATCTCTACTGGACCATACAAAGGTGTGTTACTTATTCAAAATTAATTTTCCTAGAGATAAGTCTATATTTACAGGTTTAATGCAAATATCCACTGGGGTTACTTAATCAAAATTAATTTTCCTAGAGATAAGTATATATTTACAGGTTTAATGCAAATCTCTACTGGACCTTACAAAGGTGGGTTACTTAATCAAAATTAATTTTCCTAGAGATAAGTCTATATTTACAGGTTTAATGCAAATCTCTACTGGACCTTACAAAGGTGGGTTACTTAATCAAAATTAATTTTCCTAGAGATAAGTCTATATTTACAGGTTTAATGCAAATCTGTACTGGACTTTACAAAGGTAGGTTACTTAATCAAAATTAATTTTCCTAGAGATAAGTCTATATTTACAGGTTTAATGCAAATCTGTACTGGACTTTACAAAGGTAGGTTACTTAATCAAAATTAATTTTCCTAGAGATAAGTCTATATTTACAGGTTTAATGCAAATCTCTACTGGACCTTACAAAGGTAGAATACTTAATCAAAATTAATTTTCCTAGAGATAAGTCTATATTTACAGGTTTAATGCAAATATCCACTGGACCTTACAAAGGTGGGTTACTTAATCAAAATTAATTTTCCTAGAGATAAGTCTATATTTACAGGTTTAATGCAAATCTGTACTGGACTTTACAAAGTTAGGTTACTTAATCAAAATTAATTTTCCTAGAGATAAGTCTATATTTACAGGTTTAATGAAAATCTCTACTGGACCTTACAAAGGTGGGTTACTTAATCAAAATTAATTTTCCTAGAGATAAGTCTATATTTACAGGTTTAATGAAAATCTCTACTGGACCTTACAAAGGTGGGTTACTTAATCAAAATTAATTTTCCTAGAGATAAGTCTATATTTACAGGTTTAATGCAAATCTGTACTGGACTTTACAAAGGTAGGTTACTTAATCAAAATTAATTTTCCTAGAGATAAGTCTATATTTACAGGTTTAATGCAAATCTGTACTGGACTTTACAAAGGTAGGTTACTTAATCAAAATTAATTTTCCTAGAGATAAGTCTATATTTACAGGTTTAATGCAAATCTCTACTGGACCTTACAAAGGTAGAATACTTAATCAAAATTAATTTTCCTAGAGATAAGTCTATATTTACAGGTTTAATGCAAATATCCACTGGACCTTACAAAGGTGGGTTACTTAATCAAAATTAATTTTCCTAGAGATAAGTCTATATTTACAGGTTTAATGCAAATCTGTACTGGACTTTACAAAGTTAGGTTACTTAATCAAAATTAATTTTCCTAGAGATAAGTCTATATTTACAGGTTTAATGAAAATCTCTACTGGACCTTAAGAAGGTAGGTTACTTAATCAAAATTAATTTTCCTAGAGATAAGTATATATTTACAGGTTTAATGCAAATCTCTACTGGACCTTACAAAGGTAGAATACTTAATCAAAATTAATTTTCCTAGAGAAAAGTCTATATTTTCAGGTTTAATGCAAATCTGTACTGGACTTTACAAAGGTAAGTTACTTAATCAAAATTAATTTTCCTAGAGATAAGTCTATATTTACAGGTTTAATGCAAATCTCTACTGGACCTTACAAAGGTGGGTTACTTAATCAAAATTAATTTTCCTAGAGATAAGTCTATATTTACAGGTTTAATGCAAATCTCTACTGGACCTTACAAAGGTGGGTTACTTAATCAAAATTAATTTTCCTAGAGATAAGTCTATATTTACAGGTTTAATGCAAATCTGTACTGGACTTTACAAAGGTAGGTTACTTAATCAAAATTAATTTTCCTAGAGATAAGTCTATATTTACAGGTTTAATGCAAATCTCTACTGGACCTTACAAAGGTAGAATACTTAATCAAAATTAATTTTCCTAGAGATAAGTCTATATTTACAGGTTTAATGCAAATATCCACTGGACCTTACAAAGGTGGGTTACTTAATCAAAATTAATTTTCCTAGAGATAAGTCTATATTTACAGGTTTAATTCAAATATCCACTGCACCTTACAAAGGTGGGTTACTTAATCAAAATTAATTTTCCTAGAGATAAGTCTATATTTACAGGTTTAATGCAAATCTCTACTGGACCATACAAAGGTGTGTTACTTATTCAAAATTAATTTTCCTAGAGATAAGTCTATATTTACAGGTTTAATGCAAATATCCACTGGGGTTACTTAATCAAAATTAATTTTCCTAGAGATAAGTATATATTTACAGGTTTAATGCAAATCTCTACTGGACCTTACAAAGGTGGGTTACTTAATCAAAATTAATTTTCCTAGAGATAAGTCTATATTTACAGGTTTAATGCAAATCTCTACTGGACCTTACAAAGGTGGGTTACTTAATCAAAATTAATTTTCCTAGAGATAAGTCTATATTTACAGGTTTAATGCAAATCTGTACTGGACTTTACAAAGGTAGGTTACTTAATCAAAATTAATTTTCCTAGAGATAAGTCTATATTTACAGGTTTAATGCAAATCTGTACTGGACTTTACAAAGGTAGGTTACTTAATCAAAATTAATTTTCCTAGAGATAAGTCTATATTTACAGGTTTAATGCAAATCTCTACTGGACCTTACAAAGGTAGAATACTTAATCAAAATTAATTTTCCTAGAGATAAGTCTATATTTACAGGTTTAATGCAAATATCCACTGGACCTTACAAAGGTGGGTTACTTAATCAAAATTAATTTTCCTAGAGATAAGTCTATATTTACAGGTTTAATGCAAATCTGTACTGGACTTTACAAAGTTAGGTTACTTAATCAAAATTAATTTTCCTAGAGATAAGTCTATATTTACAGGTTTAATGAAAATCTCTACTGGACCTTAAGAAGGTAGGTTACTTAATCAAAATTAATTTTCCTAGAGATAAGTATATATTTACAGGTTTAATGCAAATCTCTACTGGACCTTACAAAGGTAGAATACTTAATCAAAATTAATTTTCCTAGAGAAAAGTCTATATTTTCAGGTTTAATGCAAATCTGTACTGGACTTTACAAAGGTAAGTTACTTAATCAAAATTAATTTTCCTAGAGATAAGTCTATATTTACAGGTTTAATGCAAATCTCTACTGGACCTTACAAAGGTGGGTTACTTAATCAAAATTAATTTTCCTAGAGATAAGTCTATATTTACAGGTTTAATGCAAATCTCTACTGGACCTTACAAAGGTGGGTTACTTAATCAAAATTAATTTTCCTAGAGATAAGTCTATATTTACAGGTTTAATGCAAATCTGTACTGGACTTTACAAAGGTAGGTTACTTAATCAAAATTAATTTTCCTAGAGATAAGTCTATATTTACAGGTTTAATGCAAATCTCTACTGGACCTTACAAAGGTAGAATACTTAATCAAAATTAATTTTCCTAGAGATAAGTCTATATTTACAGGTTTAATGCAAATATCCACTGGACCTTACAAAGGTGGGTTACTTAATCAAAATTAATTTTCCTAGAGATAAGTCTATATTTACAGGTTTAATTCAAATATCCACTGCACCTTACAAAGGTGGGTTACTTAATCAAAATTAATTTTCCTAGAGATAAGTCTATATTTACAGGTTTAATGCAAATCTCTACTGGACCATACAAAGGTGTGTTACTTATTCAAAATTAATTTTCCTAGAGATAAGTCTATATTTACAGGTTTAATGCAAATATCCACTGGGGTTACTTAATCAAAATTAATTTTCCTAGAGATAAGTATATATTTACAGGTTTAATGCAAATCTCTACTGGACCTTACAAAGGTGGGTTACTTAATCAAAATTAATTTTCCTAGAGATAAGTCTATATTTACAGGTTTAATGCAAATCTCTACTGGACCTTACAAAGGTGGGTTACTTAATCAAAATTAATTTTCCTAGAGATAAGTCTATATTTACAGGTTTAATGCAAATCTGTACTGGACTTTACAAAGGTAGGTTACTTAATCAAAATTAATTTTCCTAGAGATAAGTCTATATTTACAGGTTTAATGCAAATCTGTACTGGACTTTACAAAGGTAGGTTACTTAATCAAAATTAATTTTCCTAGAGATAAGTCTATATTTACAGGTTTAATGCAAATCTCTACTGGACCTTACAAAGGTAGAATACTTAATCAAAATTAATTTTCCTAGAGATAAGTCTATATTTACAGGTTTAATGCAAATATCCACTGGACCTTACAAAGGTGGGTTACTTAATCAAAATTAATTTTCCTAGAGATAAGTCTATATTTACAGGTTTAATGCAAATCTGTACTGGACTTTACAAAGTTAGGTTACTTAATCAAAATTAATTTTCCTAGAGATAAGTCTATATTTACAGGTTTAATGAAAATCTCTACTGGACCTTACAAAGGTGGGTTACTTAATCAAAATTAATTTTCCTAGAGATAAGTCTATATTTACAGGTTTAATGAAAATCTCTACTGGACCTTACAAAGGTGGGTTACTTAATCAAAATAAATTTTCCTAGAGATAAGTCTATATTTACAGGTTTAATGCAAATCTGTACTGGACTTTACAAAGGTAGGTTACTTAATCAAAATTAATTTTCCTAGAGATAAGTCTATATTTACAGGTTTAATGCAAATCTGTACTGGACTTTACAAAGGTAGGTTACTTAATCAAAATTAATTTTCCTAGAGATAAGTCTATATTTACAGGTTTAATGCAAATCTCTACTGGACCTTACAAAGGTAGAATACTTAATCAAAATTAATTTTCCTAGAGATAAGTCTATATTTACAGGTTTAATGCAAATATCCACTGGACCTTACAAAGGTGGGTTACTTAATCAAAATTAATTTTCCTAGAGATAAGTCTATATTTACAGGTTTAATGCAAATCTGTACTGGACTTTACAAAGTTAGGTTACTTAATCAAAATTAATTTTCCTAGAGATAAGTCTATATTTACAGGTTTAATGAAAATCTCTACTGGACCTTAAGAAGGTAGGTTACTTAATCAAAATTAATTTTCCTAGAGATAAGTATATATTTACAGGTTTAATGCAAATCTCTACTGGACCTTACAAAGGTAGAATACTTAATCAAAATTAATTTTCCTAGAGAAAAGTCTATATTTTCAGGTTTAATGCAAATCTGTACTGGACTTTACAAAGGTAAGTTACTTAATCAAAATTAATTTTCCTAGAGATAAGTCTATATTTACAGGTTTAATGCAAATCTCTACTGGACCTTACAAAGGTGGGTTACTTAATCAAAATTAATTTTCCTAGAGATAAGTCTATATTTACAGGTTTAATGCAAATCTCTACTGGACCTTACAAAGGTGGGTTACTTAATCAAAATTAATTTTCCTAGAGATAAGTCTATATTTACAGGTTTAATGCAAATCTGTACTGGACTTTACAAAGGTAGGTTACTTAATCAAAATTAATTTTCCTAGAGATAAGTCTATATTTACAGGTTTAATGCAAATCTCTACTGGACCTTACAAAGGTAGAATACTTAATCAAAATTAATTTTCCTAGAGATAAGTCTATATTTACAGGTTTAATGCAAATATCCACTGGACCTTAGAAAGGTGGGTTACTTAATCAAAATTAATTTTCCTAGAGATAAGTCTATATTTACAGGTTTAATGCAAATCTGTACTGGACTTTACAAAGGTAGGTTACTTAATCAAAATTAATTTTCCTAGAGATAAGTCTATATTTACAGGTTTAATGCAAATCTCTACTGGACCTTACAAAGGTGGGTTACTTAATCAAAATTAATTTTTCTAGGGATAAGTCTATATTTACAGGGTTAATGCAAATATCCACTGGACCTTACAAAGGTGGGTTACTTAATCAAATTTAATTTTCCTAGAGATAAGTCTATATTTACAGGTTTAATGCAAATCTCTACTGGACCTTAAGAAGGTAGGTTACTTAATCAAAATTAATTTTCCTAGAGATAAGTCTATATTTACAGGTTTAATGCAAATATCCACTGCACCTTACAAAGGTGGGTAACTTAATCAAAATTAATTTTCCTAGAGATAAGTCTATATTTACAGGTTTAGTGCAAATATCCACTGGACCTTACAAAGGCGGGTTACTTAATCAAAATTAATTTTCCTAGAGATAAGTATATATTTACAGGTTTAATGCAAGTCTCTACTGGACCTTACAAAGGTAGAATACTTAATCAAAATTAATTTTCATAGAGATAAGTCTATATTTACAGGTTTAATGCAAATATCCACTGCACCTTACAAAGGTGGGTTACTTAATCAAAATTAATTTTCCTAGAGATAAGTCTATATTTACAGGTTTAATGCAAATCTCTACTGGACCATACAAAGGTGTGTTACTTATTCAAAATTAATTTTCCTAGAGATAAGTCTATATTTACAGGTTTAATGCAAATATCCACTGGGGTTACTTAATCAAAATTAATTTTCCTAGAGATAAGTATATATTTACAGGTTTAATGCAAATCTCTACTGGACCTTACAAAGGTGGGTTACTTAATCAAAATTAATTTTCCTAGAGATAAGTCTATATTTACAGGTTTAATGCAAATCTGTACTGGACTTTACAAAGGTAGGTTACTTAATCAAAATTAATTTTCCTAGAGATAAGTCTATATTTACAGGTTTAATGCAAATCTGTACTGGACTTTACAAAGGTAGGTTACTTAATCAAAATTAATTTTCCTAGAGATAAGTCTATATTTACAGGTTTAATGCAAATCTCTACTGGACCTTACAAAGGTAGAATACTTAATCAAAATTAATTTTCCTAGAGATAAGTCTATATTTACAGGTTTAATGCAAATATCCACTGGACCTTACAAAGGTGGGTTACTTAATCAAAATTAATTTTCCTAGAGATAAGTCTATATTTACAGGTTTAATGCAAATCTGTACTGGACTTTACAAAGTTAGGTTACTTAATCAAAATTAATTTTCCTAGAGATAAGTCTATATTTACAGGTTTAATGCAAATATCCACTGGACCTTACAAAGGTGGGTTACTTAATCAAAATTAATTTTCCTAGAGATAAGTCTATATTTACAGGTTTAATGCAAATCTGTACTGGACTTTACAAAGTTAGGTTACTTAATCAAAATTAATTTTCCTAGAGATAAGTCTATATTTACAGGTTTAATGAAAATCTCTACTGGACCTTAAGAAGGTAGGTTACTTAATCAAAATTAATTTTCCTAGAGATAAGTATATATTTACAGGTTTAATGCAAGTCTCTACTGGACCTTACAAAGGTAGAATACTTAATCAAAATTAATTTTCATAGAGATAAGTCTATATTTACAGGTTTAATGCAAATATCCACTGCACCTTACAAAGGTGGGTTACTTAATCAAAATTAATTTTCCTAGAGATAAGTCTATATTTACAGGTTTAATGCAAATCTCTACTGGACCATACAAAGGTGTGTTACTTATTCAAAATTAATTTTCCTAGAGATAAGTCTATATTTACAGGTTTAATGCAAATATCCACTGGGGTTACTTAATCAAAATTAATTTTCCTAGAGATAAGTATATATTTACAGGTTTAATGCAAATCTCTACTGGACCTTACAAAGGTGGGTTACTTAATCAAAATTAATTTTCCTAGAGATAAGTCTATATTTACAGGTTTAATGCAAATCTCTACTGGACCTTACAAAGGTGGGTTACTTAATCAAAATTAATTTTCCTAGAGATAAGTCTATATTTACAGGTTTAATGCAAATCTGTACTGGACTTTACAAAGGTAGGTTACTTAATCAAAATTAATTTTCCTAGAGATAAGTCTATATTTACAGGTTTAATGCAAATCTGTACTGGACTTTACAAAGGTAGGTTACTTAATCAAAATTAATTTTCCTAGAGATAAGTCTATATTTACAGGTTTAATGCAAATCTCTACTGGACCTTACAAAGGTAGAATACTTAATCAAAATTAATTTTCCTAGAGATAAGTCTATATTTACAGGTTTAATGCAAATATCCACTGGACCTTACAAAGGTGGGTTACTTAATCAAAATTAATTTTCCTAGAGATAAGTCTATATTTACAGGTTTAATGCAAATCTGTACTGGACTTTACAAAGTTAGGTTACTTAATCAAAATTAATTTTCCTAGAGATAAGTCTATATTTACAGGTTTAATGAAAATCTCTACTGGACCTTAAGAAGGTAGGTTACTTAATCAAAATTAATTTTCCTAGAGATAAGTATATATTTACAGGTTTAATGCAAATCTCTACTGGACCTTACAAAGGTAGAATACTTAATCAAAATTAATTTTCCTAGAGAAAAGTCTATATTTTCAGGTTTAATGCAAATCTGTACTGGACTTTACAAAGGTAAGTTACTTAATCAAAATTAATTTTCCTAGAGATAAGTCTATATTTACAGGTTTAATGCAAATCTCTACTGGACCTTACAAAGGTGGGTTACTTAATCAAAATTAATTTTCCTAGAGATAAGTCTATATTTACAGGTTTAATGCAAATCTCTACTGGACCTTACAAAGGTGGGTTACTTAATCAAAATTAATTTTCCTAGAGATAAGTCTATATTTACAGGTTTAATGCAAATCTGTACTGGACTTTACAAAGGTAGGTTACTTAATCAAAATTAATTTTCCTAGAGATAAGTCTATATTTACAGGTTTAATGCAAATCTCTACTGGACCTTACAAAGGTAGAATACTTAATCAAAATTAATTTTCCTAGAGATAAGTCTATATTTACAGGTTTAATGCAAATATCCACTGGACCTTAGAAAGGTGGGTTACTTAATCAAAATTAATTTTCCTAGAGATAAGTCTATATTTACAGGTTTAATGCAAATCTGTACTGGACTTTACAAAGGTAGGTTACTTAATCAAAATTAATTTTCCTAGAGATAAGTCTATATTTACAGGTTTAATGCAAATCTCTACTGGACCTTACAAAGGTGGGTTACTTAATCAAAATTAATTTTTCTAGGGATAAGTCTATATTTACAGGGTTAATGCAAATATCCACTGGACCTTACAAAGGTGGGTTACTTAATCAAAATTAATTTTCCTAGAGATAAGTCTATATTTACAGGTTTAATGCAAATCTCTACTGGACCTTAAGAAGGTAGGTTACTTAATCAAAATTAATTTTCCTAGAGATAAGTCTATATTTACAGGTTTAATGCAAATATCCACTGCACCTTACAAAGGTGGGTAACTTAATCAAAATTAATTTTCCTAGAGATAAGTCTATATTTACAGGTTTAGTGCAAATATCCACTGGACCTTACAAAGGCGGGTTACTTAATCAAAATTAATTTTCCTAGAGATAAGTATATATTTACAGGTTTAATGCAAGTCTCTACTGGACCTTACAAAGGTAGAATACTTAATCAAAATTAATTTTCATAGAGATAAGTCTATATTTACAGGTTTAATGCAAATATCCACTGCACCTTACAAAGGTGGGTTACTTAATCAAAATTAATTTTCCTAGAGATAAGTCTATATTTACAGGTTTAATGCAAATCTCTACTGGACCATACAAAGGTGTGTTACTTATTCAAAATTAATTTTCCTAGAGATAAGTCTATATTTACAGGTTTAATGCAAATATCCACTGGGGTTACTTAATCAAAATTAATTTTCCTAGAGATAAGTATATATTTACAGGTTTAATGCAAATCTCTACTGGACCTTACAAAGGTGGGTTACTTAATCAAAATTAATTTTCCTAGAGATAAGTCTATATTTACAGGTTTAATGCAAATCTGTACTGGACTTTACAAAGGTAGGTTACTTAATCAAAATTAATTTTCCTAGAGATAAGTCTATATTTACAGGTTTAATGCAAATCTGTACTGGACTTTACAAAGGTAGGTTACTTAATCAAAATTAATTTTCCTAGAGATAAGTCTATATTTACAGGTTTAATGCAAATCTCTACTGGACCTTACAAAGGTAGAATACTTAATCAAAATTAATTTTCCTAGAGATAAGTCTATATTTACAGGTTTAATGCAAATATCCACTGGACCTTAGAAAGGTGGGTTACTTAATCAAAATTAATTTTCCTAGAGATAAGTCTATATTTACAGGTTTAATGCAAATCTGTACTGGACTTTACAAAGGTAGGTTACTTAATCAAAATTAATTTTCCTAGAGATAAGTCTATATTTACAGGTTTAATGCAAATCTCTACTGGACCTTACAAAGGTGGGTTACTTAATCAAAATTAATTTTTCTAGAGATAAGTCTATATTTACAGGGTTAATGCAAATATCCACTGGACCTTACAAAGGTGGGTTACTTAATCAAAATTAATTTTCCTAGAGATAAGTCTATATTTACAGGTTTAATGCAAATATCCACTGGGGTTACTTAATCAAAATTAATTTTCCTAGAGATAAGTATACATTTACAGGTTTAATGCAAATCTCTGATGGACCTTACAAAGGTAGGTTACTTAATCAAAATTAATTTTCCTAGAGATAAGTCTGTATTTACAGGTTTAGTGCAAATATCCACTGGACCTTACAAAGGCGGGTTACTTAATCAAAATTAATTTTCCGAGAGATAAGTATATATTTACAGGTTTAATGCAAATCTCTACTGAACTTTACAAAGGTAGGTTACTTAATCAAAATTAATTTTCCTAGAGATAAGTCTATATTTACAGGTTTAATGCAAATCTCTACTGGACCTTACAAAGGTGGGTTACTTAATCAAAATTAATTTTTCTAGAGATAAGTCTATATTTACAGGTTTAATGCAAATATCCACTGGACCTTACAAAGGTGGGTTACTTAATCAAAATTAATTTTCCTAGAGATAAGTCTATATTTACAGGTTTAATGCAAATCTCTACTGGACCTTACAAAGGTGGGTTACTTAATCAAAATTAATTTTTCTAGAGATAAGTCTATATTTACAGGTTTAATGCAAATATCCACTGGACCTTACAAAGGTGGGTTACTTAATCAAAATTAATTTTCCTAGAGATAAGTCTATATTTACAGGTTTAATGCAAATCTCTACTGGACCTTAAGAAGGTAGGTTACTTAATCAAAATTAATTTTCCTAGAGATAAGTATATATTTACAGGTTTAATGCAAATCTCTACTGGACCTTACAAAGGTAGAATACTTAATCAAAATTAATTTTCCTAGAGATAAGTCTATATTTACAGGTTTAATGCAAATCTGTACTGGACTTTACAAAGGTAGGTTACTTAATCAAAATTAATTTTCCTAGAGATAAGCCTATATTTACAGGTTTAATGCAAATGTCTACTGGACCTTACAAAGGTAGGTTACTTAATCAAAATTAATTTTCCTAGAGATAAGTCTATATTTACAGGTTTAGTGCAAATATCCACTGGACCTTACAAAGGCGGGTTACTTAATCAAAATTAATTTTCCTAGAGATAAGTATATATTTACAGGTTTAATGCAAGTCTTTACTGGACCTTACAAAGGTAGAATACTTAATCAAAATTAATTTTCCTAGAGATAAGTATATATTTACAGGTTTAATGCAAATCTCTACTGGACCTTACAAAGGTAGAATACTTAATCAGAATTAATTTTCCTAGAGATAAGTCTATATTTACAGGTTTAATGCAAATATCCACTGCACCTTACAAAGGTGGGTTACTTAATGAAAATTAATTTTCCTAGAGAAAAGTCTATATTTACAGGTTTAATGCAAATCTCTACTTGACCATACAAAGGTGGGTTACTTATTCAAAATTAATTTTCCTAGAGATAAGTCTATATTTACAGGTTTAATGCAAATATCCACTGGGGTTACTTAATCAAAATTAATTTTCCTAGAGAAAAGTCTATATTTTCAGGTTTAATGCAAATCTGTACTGGACTTTACAAAGGTAGGTTACTTAATCAAAATTAATTTTCCTAGAGATAAGTCTATATTTACAGGTTTAATGCAAATCTCTACTGGACCTTACAAAGGTGGGTTACTTAATCAAAATTAATTTTCCTATGGATAAGTCTATATTTACAGGTTTAATGCAAATCTCTACTGGACCTTACAAAGGTGGGTTACTTAATCTAAATTAATTTTTCTAGAGATAAGTCTATATTTACAGGATTAATGCAAATATCCACTGGACCTTACAAAGGTGGGTTACTTAATCAAAATTAATTTTCCTAGAGATAAGTCTATATTTACAGGTTTAATGAAAATCTCTACTGGACCTTAAGAAGGTAGGTTACTTAATCAAAATTAATTTTCCTAGAGATAAGTCTATATTTACAGGTTTAATGCAAATCTCTACTGGACCTTAAGAAGGTAGGTTACTTAATCAAAATTAATTTTCCTAGAGATAAGTATATATTTACAGGTTTAATGCAAATCTCTACTGGACCTTACAAAGGTAGAATACTTAATCAAAATTAATTTTCCTAGAGAAAAGTCTATATTTTCAGGTTTAATGCAAATCTGTACTGGACTTTACAAAGGTAGGTTACTTAATCAAAATTAATTTTCCTAGAGATAAGTCTATATTTACAGGTTTAATGCAAATCTCTACTGGACCTTACAAAGGTGGGTTACTTAATCAAAATTAATTTTCCTAGAGATAAGTCTATATTTACAGGTTTAATGCAAATATCCACTGGGGTTACTTAATCAAAATTAATTTTCCTAGAGATAAGTATACATTTACAGGTTTAATGCAAATCTCTGACGGACCTTACAAAGGTAGGTTACTTAATCAAAATTAATTTTCCTAGAGATAAGTCTGTATTTACAGGTTTAGTGCAAATATCCACTGGACCTTACAAAGGCGGGTTACTTAATCAAAATTAATTTTCCGAGAGATAAGTATATATTTACAGGTTTAATGCAAATCTCTACTGAACTTTACAAAGGTAGGTTACTTAATCAAAATTAATTTTCCTAGAGATAAGTCTATATTTACAGGTTTAATGCAAATCTCTACTGGACCTTACAAAGGTGGGTTACTTAATCAAAATTAATTTTTCTAGAGATAAGTCTATATTTACAGGTTTAATGCAAATATCCACTGGACCTTACAAAGGTGGGTTACTTAATCAAAATTAATTTTCCTAGAGATAAGTCTATATTTACAGGTTTAATGCAAATCTCTACTGGACCTTACAAAGGTGGGTTACTTAATCAAAATTAATTTTTCTAGAGATAAGTCTATATTTACAGGTTTAATGCAAATATCCTCTGGACCTTACAAAGGTGGGTTACTTAATCAAAATTAATTTTCCTAGAGATAAGTCTATATTTACAGGTTTAATGCAAATCTCTACTGGACCTTAAGAAGGTAGGTTACTTAATCAAAATTAATTTTCCTAGAGATAAGTATATATTTACAGGTTTAATGCAAATCTCTACTGGACCTTACAAAGGTAGAATACTTAATCAAAATTAATTTTCCTAGAGATAAGTCTATATTTACAGGTTTAATGCAAATCTGTACTGGACTTTACAAAGGTAGGTTACTTAATCAAAATTAATTTTCCTAGAGATAAGTCTATATTTACAGGTTTAATGCAAATGTCTACTGGACCTTACAAAGGTAGGTTACTTAATCAAAATTAATTTTCCTAGAGATAAGTCTATATTTACAGGTTTAGTGCAAATATCCACTGGACCTTACAAAGGCGGGTTTCGTAATCAAAATTAATTTTCCTAGAGATAAGTATATATTTACAGGTTTAATGCAAGTCTCTACTGGACCTTACAAAGGTAGAATACTTAATCAAAATTAATTTTCCTAGAGATAAGTATATATTTACAGGTTTAATGCAAATCTCTACTGGACCTTACAAAGGTAGAATACTTAATCAGAATTAATTTTCCTAGAGATAAGTCTATATTTACAGGTTTAATGCAAATATCCACTGCACCTTACAAAGGTGGGTTACTTAATGAAAATTAATTTTCCTAGAGAAAAGTCTATATTTACAGGTTTAATGCAAATCTCTACTTGACCATACAAAGGTGGGTTACTTATTCAAAATTAATTTTCCTAGAGATAAGTCTATATTTACAGGTTTAATGCAAATATCCACTGGGGTTACTTAATCAAAATTAATTTTCCTAGAGAAAAGTCTATATTTTCAGGTTTAATGCAAATCTGTACTGGACTTTACAAAGGTAGGTTACTTAATCAAAATTAATTTTCCTAGAGATAAGTCTATATTTACAGGTTTAATGCAAATCTCTACTGGACCTTACAAAGGTGGGTTACTTAATCAAAATTAATTTTCCTATGGATAAGTCTATATTTACAGGTTTAATGCAAATCTCTACTGGACCTTACAAAGGTGGGTTACTTAATCTAAATTAATTTTTCTAGAGATAAGTCTATATTTACAGGATTAATGCAAATATCCACTGGACCTTACAAAGGTGGGTTACTTAATCAAAATTAATTTTCCTAGAGATAAGTCTATATTTACAGGTTTAATGAAAATCTCTACTGGACCTTAAGAAGGTAGGTTACTTAATCAAAATTAATTTTCCTAGAGATAAGTCTATATTTACAGGTTTAATGCAAATCTCTACTGGACCTTAAGAAGGTAGGTTACTTAATCAAAATTAATTTTCCTAGAGATAAGTATATATTTACAGGTTTAATGCAAATCTCTACTGGACCTTACAAAGGTAGAATACTTAATCAAAATTAATTTTCCTAGAGAAAAGTCTATATTTTCAGGTTTAATGCAAATCTGTACTGGACTTTACAAAGGTAGGTTACTTAATCAAAATTAATTTTCCTAGAGATAAGTCTATATTTACAGGTTTAATGCAAATCTCTACTGGACCTTACAAAGGTGGGTTACTTAATCAAAATTAATTTTCCTAGAGATAAGTCTATATTTACAGGTTTAATGCAAATCTGTACTGGACTTTACAAAGGTAGGTTACTTAATCAAAATTAATTTTCCTAGAGATAAGTCTATATTTACAGGTTTAATGCAAATCTCTACTGGACCTTACAAAGGTAGAATACTTAATCAAAATTAATTTTCCTAGAGATAAGTCTATATTTACAGGTTTAATGCAAATATCCACTGGACCTTACAAAGGTGGGTTACTTAATCAAAATTAATTTTCCTAGAGATAAGTCTATATTTACAGGTTTAATGCAAATCTGTACTGGACTTTACAAAGGTAGGTTACTTAATCAAAATTAATTTTCCTAGAGATAAGTCTATATTTACAGGTTTAATGCAAATCTCTACTGGACTTTACAAAGGTGGGTTACTTAATCAAAATTAATTTTTCTAGAGATAAGTCTATATTTACAGGTTTAATGCAAATCTCTACTGGACCTTACAAAGGTGGGTTACTTAATCAAAATTAATTTTTCTAGAGATCAGTCTATATTTACAGGTTTAATGCAAATATCCACTGGACCTTACAAAGGTGGGTTACTTAATCAAAATTAATTTTCCTAGAGATAAGTCTATATTTACAGGTTTAATGCAAATCTCTACTGGACCTTACAAAGGTAGAATACTTAATCAGAATTAATTTTCCTAGAGATAAGTCTATATTTACAGGTTTAATGCAAATATCCACTGCACCTTACAAAGGTGGGTTACTTAATGAAAATTAATTTTCCTAGAGATAAGTCTATATTTACAGGTTTAATGCAAATCTCTACTTGACCATACAAAGGTGGATTACTTATTCAAAATTAATTTTCCTAGAGATAAGTCTATATTTACAGGTTTAATGCAAATATCCACTGGGGTTACTTAATCAAAATTAATTTTCCTAGAGATAAGTCTATATTTACAGGTTTAATGCAAATCTCTACTGCACCTTACAAAGGTGGGTTACTTAATGAAAATTAATTTTCCTAGAGATAAGTCTATATTTACAGGTTTAATGCAAATCTCTACTTGACCATACAAAGGTGGATTACTTATTCAAAATTAATTTTCCTAGAGATAAGTCTATATTTACAGGTTTAATGCAAATATCCACTGGGGTTACTTAATCAAAATTAATTTTCCTAGAGATAAGTCTATATTTACAGGTTTAATGCAAATCTCTACTGGACCTTAAGAAGGTAGGTTACTTAATCAAAATTCATTTTCCTAGAGATAAGTATATATTTACAGGTTTAATGCAAATCTCTACTGGACCTTACAAAGGTAGAATACTTAATCAAAATTAGTTTTCCTAGAGATAAGTCTATATTTTCAGGTTTAATGCAAATCTGTACTGGACCTTACAAAGGTGGGTTACTTAATCTAAACTAATTTTTCTAGAGATAAGTCTATATTTACAGGTTTAATGCAAATCTGTACTGGACTTTACAAAGGTAGGTTACTTAATCAAAATTAATTTTCCTAGAGATAAGTCTATATTTACAGGTTTAATGCAAATCTCTACTGGACCTTACAAAGGTAGGTTACTTAATCAAAATTAATTTTCCTAGAGATAAGTATATATTTACAGGTTTAATGCAAATCTCTACTGGACCTTACAAAGGTAGAATACTTAATCAAAATTAACTTTCCTAGAGATAAGTCTATATTTACAGGTTTAATGCAAATATCCACTGGACCTTACAAAGGTGGGTTACTTAATCAAAATTAATTTTCCTAGAGATAAGTCTATATTTACAGGTTTAATGCAAATCTGTACTGAACTTTACAAAGGTAGGTTACTTAATCAAAATTAATTTTCCTAGAGATAAGTCTATATTTACAGGTTTAATGCAAATCTCTACTGGACCTTACAAAGGTGGGTTACTTAATCAAAATTAATTTTTCTAGAGATAAGTCTATATTTACAGGTTTAATGCAAATATCCACTGGACTTTACAAAGGTAGGTTACTTAATCAAAATTAATTTTCCTAGAGATAAGTCTATATTTACAGGTTTAATGCAAATCTCTACTGGACCTTACAAAGGTAGGTTACTTAATCAAAATTAATTTTCCTAGAGATAAGTATATATTTACAGGTTTAATGCAAATCTCTACTGGACCTTACAAAGGTAGAATACTTAATCAAAATTAACTTTCCTAGAGATAAGTCTATATTTACAGGTTTAATGCAAATATCCACTGGACCTTACAAAGGTGGGTTACTTAATCAAAATTAATTTTCCTAGAGATAAGTCTATATTTACAGGTTTAATGCAAATCTCTACTTGACCATACAAAGGTGGATTACTTATTCAAAATTAATTTTCCTAGAGATAAGTCTATATTTACAGGTTTAATGCAAATATCCACTGGGGTTACTTAATCAAAATTAATTTTCCTAGAGATAAGTCTATATTTACAGGTTTAATGCAAATCTCTACTGCACCTTACAAAGGTGGGTTACTTAATGAAAAATAATTTTCCTAGAGATAAGTCTATATTTACAGGTTTAATGCAAATCTCTACTTGACCATACAAAGGTGGATTACTTATTCAAAATTAATTTTCCTAGAGATAAGTCTATATTTACAGGTTTAATGCAAATATCCACTGGGGTTACTTAATCAAAATTAATTTTCCTAGAGATAAGTCTATATTTACAGGTTTAATGCAAATCTCTACTGGACCTTAAGAAGGTAGGTTACTTAATCAAAATTCATTTTCCTAGAGATAAGTATATATTTACAGGTTTAATGCAAATCTCTACTGGACCTTACAAAGGTAGAATACTTAATCAAAATTAGTTTTCCTAGAGATAAGTCTATATTTTCAGGTTTAATGCAAATCTGTACTGGACCTTACAAAGGTGGGTTACTTAATCTAAACTAATTTTTCTAGAGATAAGTCTATATTTACAGGTTTAATGCAAATCTGTACTGGACTTTACAAAGGTAGGTTACTTAATCAAAATTAATTTTCCTAGAGATAAGTCTATATTTACAGGTTTAATGCAAATCTCTACTGGACCTTACAAAGGTAGGTTACTTAATCAAAATTAATTTTCCTAGAGATAAGTATATATTTACAGGTTTAATGCAAATCTCTACTGGACCTTACAAAGGTAGAATACTTAATCAAAATTAACTTTCCTAGAGATAAGTCTATATTTACAGGTTTAATGCAAATATCCACTGGACCTTACAAAGGTGGGTTACTTAATCAAAATTAATTTTCCTAGAGATAAGTCTATATTTACAGGTTTAATGCAAATCTGTACTGAACTTTACAAAGGTAGGTTACTTAATCAAAATTAATTTTCCTAGAGATAAGTCTATATTTACAGGTTTAATGCAAATCTCTACTGGACCTTACAAAGGTGGGTTACTTAATCAAAATTAATTTTTCTAGAGATAAGTCTATATTTACAGGTTTAATGCAAATATCCACTGGACTTTACAAAGGTAGGTTACTTAATCAAAATTAATTTTCCTAGAGATAAGTCTATATTTACAGGTTTAATGCAAATCTCTACTGGACCTTACAAAGGTAGGTTACTTAATCAAAATTAATTTTCCTAGAGATAAGTATATATTTACAGGTTTAATGCAAATCTCTACTGGACCTTACAAAGGTAGAATACTTAATCAAAATTAACTTTCCTAGAGATAAGTCTATATTTACAGGTTTAATGCAAATATCCACTGGACCTTACAAAGGTGGGTTACTTAATCAAAATTAATTTTCCTAGAGATAAGTCTATATTTACAGGTTTAATGCAAATCTGTACTGAACTTTACAAAGGTAGGTTACTTAATCAAAATTAATTTTCCTAGAGATAAGTCTATATTTACAGGTTTAATGCAAATCTCTACTGGACCTTACAAAGGTGGGTTACTTAATCAAAATTAATTTTTCTAGAGATAAGTCTATATTTACAGGTTTAATGCAAATATCCACTGGACCTAACAAAGGTGGGTTACTTAATCAAAATTAATTTTCCTAGAGATAAGTCTATATTTACAGGTTTAATGCAAATCTCTACTGGACCTTAAGAAGGTAGGTTACTTAATCAAAATTAATTTTCCTAGAGATAAGTATATATTTACAGGTTTAATGCAAATCTCTATTGGACCTTACAAAGGTAGAATACTTAATCAAAATTAATTTTCCTAGAGATAAGTCCATATTTACAGGTTTAATGCAAATCTGTACTGGACTTTACAAAGGTAGGTTACTTAATCAAAATTAATTTTCCTAGAGATAAGTCTATATTTACAGGTTTAATGCAAATCTCTACTGGACCTTAAGAAGGTAGGTTACTTAATCAAAATTAATTTTCCTAGAGATAAGTATATATTTACAGGTTTAATGCAAATCTCTACTGGACCTTACAAAGGTAGAATACTTAATCAGAATTAATTTTCCTAGAGATAAGTCTATATTTACAGGTTTAATGCAAATATCCACTGCACCTTACAAAGGTGGGTTACTTAATGAAAATTAATTTTCCTAGAGATATGTCTATATTTACAGGTTTAATGCAAATCTCTACTTGACCATACAAATGTGGGTTACTTAATCAAAATTAGTTTTCCTAGAGATAAGTATACATTTACAGGTTTAATGCAAATCTCTACTGGACCTTGCAAAGGTAGGTTACTTAATCAAAATTAATTTTCCTAGAGATAAGTCTATATTTACAGGTTTAGTGCAAATATCCACTGGACCTTACAAAGGCGGGTTACTTAATCAAAATTAATTTTCCGAGAGATAAGTATATATTTACAGGTTTAATGCAAATCTCTACTGATTTATACAAAGGTAGGTTACTTAATCAAAATTAATTTTCCTAGAGATAAGTCTATATTTACAGGTTTAATGCAAATCTCTACTGGACCTTACAAAGGTGGGTTACTTAATCAAAATTAATTTTTCTAGAGATAAGTCTATATTTACAGGTTTAATGCAAATATCCACTGGACCTTACAAAGGTGGGTTACTTAATCAAAATTAATTTTCCTAGAGATAAGTCTATATTTACAGGTTTAATGCAAATCTCTACTGGACCTTAAGAAGGTAGGTTACTTAATCAAAATTAATTTTCCTAGAGATAAGTATATATTTACAGGTTTAATGCAAATCTCTACTGGACCTTACAAAGGTAGAATACTTAATCAAAATTAATTTTCCTAGAGATAAGTCTATATTTTCAGGTTTAATGCAAATCTGTACTGGACTTTACAAAGGTAGGTTACTTAATCAAAATTAATTTTCCTAGAGATAAGTCTATATTTACAGGTTTAATGCAAATCTCTACTGGACTTTACAAAGGTAGGTTACTTAATCAAAATTAATTTTCCTATGGATAAGTCTATATTTACAGGTTTAATGCAAATCTCTACTGGACCTTACAAAGGTGGGTTACTTAATCAAAATTAATTTTCCTAGAGATAAGTCTATATTTACAGGTTTAATGCAAATCTCTACTGGACCTTACAAAGGTGGGTTACTTAATCAAAATTAATTTTCCTAGAGATAAGTCTATATTTACAGGTTTAATGCAAATCTCTACTGGACCTTACAAAGGTGGGTTACTTAATCAAAATTAATTTTTCTAGAGATAAGTCTATATTTACAGGTTTAATGCAAATATCCACTGGACCTAACAAAGGTGGGTTACTTAATCAAAATTAATTTTCCTAGAGATAAGTCTATATTTACAGGTTTAATGCAAATCTCTACTGGACCTTAAGAAGGTAGGTTACTTAATCAAAATTAATTTTCCTAGAGATAAGTATATATTTACAGGTTTAATGCAAATCTCTATTGGACCTTACAAAGGTAGAATACTTAATCAAAATTAATTTTCCTAGAGATAAGTCCATATTTACAGGTTTAATGCAAATCTGTACTGGACTTTACAAAGGTAGGTTACTTAATCAAAATTTATTTTCCTAGAGATAAGTCTATATTTACAGGTTTAATGCAAATCTCTACTGGACCTTAAGAAGGTAGGTTACTTAATCAAAATTAATTTTCCTAGAGATAAGTATATATTTACAGGTTTAATGCAAATCTCTACTGGACCTTACAAAGGTAGAATACTTAATCAGAATTAATTTTCCTAGAGATAAGTCTATATTTACAGGTTTAATGCAAATATCCACTGCACCTTACAAAGGTGGGTTACTTAATGAAAATTAATTTTCCTAGAGATATGTCTATATTTACAGGTTTAATGCAAATCTCTACTTGACCATACAAATGTGGGTTACTTAATCAAAATTAATTTTCCTAGAGATAAGTATACATTTACAGGTTTAATGCAAATCTCTACTGGACCTTGCAAAGGTAGGTTACTTAATCAAAATTAATTTTCCTAGAGATAAGTCTATATTTACAGGTTTAGTGCAAATATCCACTGGACCTTACAAAGGCGGGTTACTTAATCAAAATTAATTTTCCGAGAGATAAGTATATATTTACAGGTTTAATGCAAATCTCTACTGATTTATACAAAGGTAGGTTACTTAATCAAAATTAATTTTCCTAGAGATAAGTCTATATTTACAGGTTTAATGCAAATCTCTACTGGACCTTACAGGAGGTGGGTTACTTAATCAAAATTAATTTTTCTAGAGATAAGTCTATATTTACAGGTTTAATGCAAATATCCACTGGACCTTACAAAGGTGGGTTACTTAATCAAAATTAATTTTCCTAGAGATAAGTCTATATTTACAGGTTTAATGCAAATCTCTACTGGACCTTAAGAAGGTAGGTTACTTAATCAAAATTAATTTTCCTAGAGATAAGTATATATTTACAGGTTTAATGCAAATCTCTACTGGACCTTACAAAGGTAGAATACTTAATCAAAATTAATTTTCCTAGAGATAAGTCTATATTTTCAGGTTTAATGCAAATCTGTACTGGACTTTACAAAGGTAGGTTACTTAATCAAAATTAATTTTCCTAGAGATAAGTCTATATTTACAGGTTTAATGCAAATCTCTACTGGACTTTACAAAGGTACTAGGTATATACAAATAATTCAACTTTATTTACGCAATAAAATTTTAAAACTCGGAAAAACAATAAATTTTACCGAGCTCCGACGACTAGTTTCGCATCTTACAGATGCATCATCAGGTCTCTCAAATGCGAAACTAGTCGTCGGAGCGAGGTAAAATTTATTGTTTTTCCGAGTTTTAAAATTTTATTGCGTAAATAAAGTTGAATTATTTGTATATACCTAGTATTTTATACGCAAGTAGTCCGGTAATTAATTTTTATTAATTATAATTTACAAAGGTAGGTTACTTAATCAAAATTAATTTTTCTAGAGATAAGTCTATATTTACAGGTTTAATGCAAATATCCACTGGACCTTACAAAGGTGGGTTACTTAATCAAAATTAATTTTCCTAGAAATAAGTCTATATTTACAGGTTTAATGCAAATCTGTACTGGACTTTACAAAGGTAGGTTACTTAATCAAAATTAATTTTCCTAGAGATAAGTCTATATTTACAGGTTTAATGCAAATCTCTACTGGACCTTACAAAGGTGGGTTACTTAATCAAAATTAATTTTTCTAGAGATAAGTCTATATTTACAGGGTTAATGCAAATATCCACTGGACCTTACAAAGGTGGGTTACTTAATCAAAATTAATTTTCCTAGAGATAAGTCTATATTTACAGGTTTAATGCAAATCTCTACTGGACCTTAAGAAGGTAGGTTACTTATTCAAAATTATATTTCCTAGAGATAAGTATATATTTACAGGTTTAATGCAAATCTCTACTGGACCTAACAAAGGTAGAATACTTAATCAGAATTAATTTTCCTAGAGATAAGTCTATATTTACAGGTTTAATGCAAATCTCTACTTGACCATACAAAGGTGGGTTACTTATTCAAAATTAATTTTCCTAGAGATAAGTCTATATTTACAGGTTTAATGCAAATATCCACTGGGGTTACTTAATCAAAATTAATTTTCCTAGAGATAAGTATATATTTACAGGTTTAATGCAAATCTCTACTGAACTTTACAAAGGTAGGTTACTTAATCAAAATTAATTTTCCTAGAGATAAGTCTATATTTACAGGTTTAATGCAAATATCCACTGGACCTTACAAAGGTGGGTTACTTAATCAAAATTAATTTTCCTAGAGATAAGTCTATATTTACAGGTTTAATGCAAATCTGTACTGGACTTTACAAAGGTAGGTTACTTAATCAAAATTAATTTTCCTAGAGATAAGTCTATATTTACAGGTTTAATGCAAATATCCACTGGACCTTACAAAGGTGGGTTACTTAATCAAAATTAATTTTCCTAGAGATAAGTCTATATTTACAGGTTTAATGCAAATCTGTACTGGACTTTACAAAGGTAGGTTACTTAATCAAAATTAATTTTCCTAGAGATAAGTCTATATTTACAGGTTTAATGCAAATCTCTACTGGACCTCACAAAGGTGGGTTACTTAATCAAAATTAATTTTTCTAGAGATAAGTCTATATTTACAGGGTTAATGCAAATATCCACTGGACCTTACAAAGGTGGGTTACTTAATCAAAATTTATTTTCCTAGAGATAAGTCTATATTTTCAGGTTTAATGCAAATCTCTACTGGACCTTAAGAAGGTAGGTTACTTAATCAAAATTAATTTTCCTAGAGATAAGTATATATTTACAGGTTTAATGCAAATCTCTACTGGACCTTACAAAGGTAGAATACTTAATCAGAATTAATTTTCCTAGAGATAAGTCTATATTTACAGGTTTAATGCAAATCTCTACTGGACCTTACAAAGGTAGAATACTTAATCAAAATTAATTTTCCTAGAGATAAGTCTATATTTACAGGTTTAATGCAAATATCCACTGGACCTTACAAAGGTGGGTTACTTAATCAAAATTAATTTTCCTAGAGATAAGTCTATATTTACAGGTTTAATGCAAATCTGTACTGGACTTTACAAAGGTAGGTTACTTAATCAAAGTTAATTTTCCTAGAGATAAGTCTATATTTACAGGTTTAATGCAAATCTCTACTGGACCTTACAAAGGTGGGTTACTTAATCAAAATTAATTTTTCTAGAGATAAGTCTATATTTACAGGGTTAATGCAAATATCCACTGGACCTTAAAAAGGTGGGTTACTTAATCAAAATTTATTTTCCTAGAGATAAGTCTATATTTTCAGGTTTAATGCAAATCTCTACTGGACCTTAAGAAGGTAGGTTACTTAATCAAAATTAATTTTCCTAGAGATAAGTATATATTTACAGGTTTAATGCAAATCTCTACTGGACCTTACAAAGGTAGAATACTTAATCAGAATTAATTTTCCTAGAGATAAGTCTATATTTACAGGTTTAATGCAAATATCCACTGCACCTTACAAAGGTGGGTTACTTAATGAAAATTAATTTTCCTAGAGATAAGTCTATATTTACAGGTTTAATGCAAATATCCACTGGGGTTACTTAATCAAAATTAATTTTCCTAGAGATAAGTATACATTTACAGGTTTAATGCAAATCTCTACTGGACCTTACAAAGGTAGGTTACTTAATCAAAATTAATTTTCCTAGAGATAAGTCTATATTTACAGGTTTAGTGCAAATATCCACTGGACCTTACAAAGGCGGGTTACTTAATCAAAATTAATTTTCCGAGAGATAAGTATATATTTACAGGTTTAATGCAAATCTCTACTGAACTTTACAAAGGTAGGTTACTTAATCAAAATTAATTTTCCTAGAGATAAGTCTATATTTACAGGTTTAATGCAAATCTCTACTGGACCTTACAAAGGTGGGTTACTTAATCAAAATTAATTTTTCTAGAGATCAGTCTATATTTACAGGTTTAATGCAAATATCCACTGGACCTTACAAAGGTGGGTTACTTAATCAAAATTAATTTTCCTAGAGATAAGTCTATATTTACAGGTTTAATGCAAATCTCTACTGGACCTTAAGAAGGTAGGTTACTTAATCAAAATTCATTTTCCTAGAGATAATTATATATTTACAGGTTTAATGCAAATCTCTACTGGACCTTACAAAGGTAGAATACTTAATCAAAATTAATTTTCCTAGAGATAAGTCTATATTTTCAGGTTTAATGCAAATCTGTACTGGACTTTACAAAGGTAGGTTCCTTAATCAAAATTAATTTTCCTATGGATAAGTCTATATTTACAGGTTTAATACAAATCTCTACTGGACCTTACAAAGGTGGGTTACTTAATCTAAATTAATTTTTCTAGAGATAAGTCTATATTTACAGGTTTAATGCAAATATCCACTGGACCTTACAAAGGTGGGTTACTTAATCAAAATTAATTTTCCTAGAGATAAGTCTATATTTACAGGTTTAATGCAAATCTCTACTGGACCTTACAAAGGTGGGTTACTTAATCAAAATTAATTTTTTCTAGAGATCAGTCTATATTTACAGGTTTAATGCAAATATCCACTGGACCTTACAAAGGTGGGTTACTTAATCAAAATTAATTTTCCTAGAGATAAGTCTATATTTACAGGTTTAATGCAAATCTCTACTGGACCTTAAGAAGGTAGGTTACTTAATCAAAATTCATTTTCCTAGAGATAATTATATATTTACAGGTTTAATGCAAATCTCTACTGGACCTTACAAAGGTAGAATACTTAATCAAAATTAATTTTCCTAGAGATAAGTCTATATTTTCAGGTTTAATGCAAATCTGTACTGGACTTTACAAAGGTAGGTTACTTAATCAAAATTAATTTTCCTAGAGATAAGTCTATATTTACAGGTTTAATGCAAATCTCTACTGGACTTTGCAAAGGTAGGTTCCTTAATCAAAATTAATTTTCCTATGGATAAGTCTATATTTACAGGTTTAATACAAATCTCTACTGGACCTTACAAAGGTGGGTTACTTAATCTAAATTAATTTTTCTAGAGATAAGTCTATATTTACAGGTTTAATGCAAATATCCACTGGACCTTACAAAGGTGGGTTACTTAATCAAAATTAATTTTCCTAGAGATAAGTCTATATTTACAGGTTTAATGCAAATCTGTACTGGACTTTACAAAGGTAGGTTACTTAATCAAAATTAATTTTCCTAGAGATAAGTCTATATTTACAGGTTTAATGCAAATCTCTACTGGACCTTACAAAGGTGGGTTACTTAATCAAAATTAATTTTTCTAGAGATAAGTCTATATTTACAGGGTTAATGCAAATATCCACTGGACCTTACAAAGGTGGGTTACTTAATCAAAATTAATTTTCCTAGAGATAAGTCTATATTTACAGGTTTAATGCAAATCTCTACTGGACCTTAAGAAGGTAGGTTACTTAATCAAAATTAATTTTCCTTGAGATAAGTATATATTTACAGGTTTAATGCAAATCTCTACTGGACCTAACAAAGGTAGAATACTTAATCAGAATTAATTTTCCTAGAGATAAGTCTATATTTACAGGTTTAATGCAAATATCCACTGCACCTTACAAAGGTGGGTTACTTAATCAAAATTAATTTTCCTAGAGATAAGTCTATATTTACAGGTTTAATGCAAATCTCTACTTGACCATACAAAGGTGGGTTACTTATTCAAAATTAATTTTCCTAGAGATAAGTCTATATTTACAGGTTTAATGCAAATATCCACTGGGGTTACTTAATCAAAATTAATTTTCCTAGAGATAAGTATATATTTACAGGTTTAATGCAAATCTCTACTGGACCTAACAAAGGTAGAATACTTAATCAGAATTAATTTTCCTAGAGATAAGTCTATATTTACAGGTTTAATGCAAATATCCACTGCACCTTACAAAGGTGGGTTACTTAATCAAAATTAATTTTCCTAGAGATAAGTCTATATTTACAGGTTTAATGCAAATCTCTACTTGACCATACAAAGGTGGGTTACTTATTCAAAATTAATTTTCCTAGAGATAAGTCTATATTTACAGGTTTAATGAAAATATCCACTGGGGTTACTTAATCAAAATTAATTTTCCTAGAGATAAGTATATATTTACAGGTTTAATGCAAATCTCTACTGGACCTTACAAAGGTAGGTTACTTAATCAAAATTAATTTTCCTAGAGATAAGTCTATATTTACAGGTTTAGTGCAAATATCCACTGGGGTTACTTAATCAAAATTAATTTTCCTAGAGATAAGTATATATTTACAGGTTTAATGCAAATCTCTACTGGACCTTACAAAGGTAGAATACTTAATCAGAATTAATTTTCCTAGAGATAAGTCTATATTTACAGGTTTAATGCAAATCTGTACTGGACTTTACAAAGGTAGGTTACTTAATCAAAATTAATTTTCCTAGAGATAAGTCTATATTTACAGGTTTAATGCAAATCTCTACTGGACCTTACAAAGGTAGAATACTTAATCAAAATTAATTTTCCTAGAGATAAGTCTATATTTACAGGTTTAATGCAAATATCCACTGGACCTTACAAAGGTGGGTTACTTAATCAAAATTAATTTTCCTAGAGATAAGTCTATATTTACAGGTTTAATGCAAATCTGTACTGGACTTTACAAAGGTAGGTTACTTAATCAAAGTTAATTTTCCTAGAGATAAGTCTATATTTACAGGTTTAATGCAAATCTCTACTGGACCTTACAAAGGTGGGTTACTTAATCAAAATTAATTTTTCTAGAGATAAGTCTATATTTACAGGGTTAATGCAAATATCCACTGGACCTTAAAAAGGTGGGTTACTTAATCAAAATTTATTTTCCTAGAGATAAGTCTATATTTTCAGGTTTAATGCAAATCTCTACTGGACTTTAAGAAGGTAGGTTACTTAATCAAAATTAATTTTCCTAGAGATAAGTATATATTTACAGGTTTAATGCAAATCTCTACTGGACCTTACAAAGGTAGAATACTTAATCAGAATTAATTTTCCTAGAGATAAGTCTATATTTACAGGTTTAATGCAAATATCCACTGCACCTTACAAAGGTGGGTTACTTAATGAAAATTAATTTTCCTAGAGATAAGTCTATATTTACAGGTTTAATGCAAATCTCTACTTGACCATACAAAGGTGGGTTACTTATTCAAAATTAATTTTCCTAGAGATAAGTCTATATTTACAGGTTTAATGCAAATATCCACTGGGGTTACTTAATCAAAATTAATTTTCCTAGAGATAAGTATATATTTACAGGTTTAATGCAAATCTCTACTGGACCTTACAAAGGTAGGTTACTTAATCAAAATTAATTTTCCTAGAGATAAGTCTATATTTACAGGTTTAGTGCAAATATCCACTGGGGTTACTTAATCAAAATTAATTTTCCTAGAGATAAGTATATATTTACAGGTTTAATGCAAATCTCTACTGAACTTTACAAAGGTAGGTTACTTAATCAAAATTAATTTTCCTAGAGATAAGTCTATATTTACAGGTTTAATGCAAATATCCACTGGACCTTACAAAGGTGGGTTACTTAATCAAAATTAATTTTCCTAGAGATAAGTCTATATTTACAGGTTTAATGCAAATCTGTACTGGACTTTACAAAGGTAGGTTACTTAATCAAAATTAATTTTCCTAGAGATAAGTCTATATTTACAGGTTTAATGCAAATCTCTACTGGACCTCACAAAGGTGGGTTACTTAATCAAAATTAATTTTTCTAGAGATAAGTCTATATTTACAGGGTTAATGCAAATATCCACTGGACCTTACAAAGGTGGGTTACTTAATCAAAATTTATTTTCCTAGAGATAAGTCTATATTTTCAGGTTTAATGCAAATCTCTACTGGACCTTAAGAAGGTAGGTTACTTAATCAAAATTAATTTTCCTAGAGATAAGTATACATTTACAGGTTTAATGCAAATCTCTACTGGACCTTACAAAGGTAGGTTACTTAATCAAAATTAATTTTCCTAGAGATAAGTCTATATTTACAGGTTTAGTGCAAATATCCACTGGACCTTACAAAGGCGGGTTACTTAATCAAAATTAATTTTCCGAGAGATAAGTATATATTTACAGGTTTAATGCAAATCTCTACTGAACTTTACAAAGGTAGGTTACTTAATCAAAATTAATTTTCCTAGAGATAAGTCTATATTTACAGGTTTAATGCAAATCTCTACTGGACCTTACAAAGGTGGGTTACTTAATCAAAATTAATTTTTCTAGAGATCAGTCTATATTTACAGGTTTAATGCAAATATCCACTGGACCTTACAAAGGTGGGTTACTTAATCAAAATTAATTTTCCTAGAGATAAGTCTATATTTACAGGTTTAATGCAAATATCCACTGGGGTTACTTAATCAAAATTAATTTTCCTAGAGATAAGTATATATTTACAGGTTTAATGCAAATCTCTACTGGACCTAACAAAGGTAGAATACTTAATCAGAATTAATTTTCCTAGAGATAAGTCTATATTTACAGGTTTAATGCAAATATCCACTGCACCTTACAAAGGTGGGTTACTTAATCAAAATTAATTTTCCTAGAGATAAGTCTATATTTACAGGTTTAATGCAAATCTCTACTTGACCATACAAAGGTGGGTTACTTATTCAAAATTAATTTTCCTAGAGATAAGTCTATATTTACAGGTTTAATGAAAATATCCACTGGGGTTACTTAATCAAAATTAATTTTCCTAGAGATAAGTATATATTTACAGGTTTAATGCAAATCTCTACTGGACCTTACAAAGGTAGGTTACTTAATCAAAATTAATTTTCCTAGAGATAAGTCTATATTTACAGGTTTAGTGCAAATATCCACTGGGGTTACTTAATCAAAATTAATTTTCCTAGAGATAAGTATATATTTACAGGTTTAATGCAAATCTCTACTGGACCTTACAAAGGTAGAATACTTAATCAGAATTAATTTTCCTAGAGATAAGTCTATATTTACAGGTTTAATGCAAATCTGTACTGGACTTTACAAAGGTAGGTTACTTAATCAAAATTAATTTTCCTAGAGATAAGTCTATATTTACAGGTTTAATGCAAATCTCTACTGGACCTTACAAAGGTAGAATACTTAATCAAAATTAATTTTCCTAGAGATAAGTCTATATTTACAGGTTTAATGCAAATATCCACTGGACCTTACAAAGGTGGGTTACTTAATCAAAATTAATTTTCCTAGAGATAAGTCTATATTTACAGGTTTAATGCAAATCTGTACTGGACTTTACAAAGGTAGGTTACTTAATCAAAGTTAATTTTCCTAGAGATAAGTCTATATTTACAGGTTTAATGCAAATCTCTACTGGACCTTACAAAGGTGGGTTACTTAATCAAAATTAATTTTTCTAGAGATAAGTCTATATTTACAGGGTTAATGCAAATATCCACTGGACCTTAAAAAGGTGGGTTACTTAATCAAAATTTATTTTCCTAGAGATAAGTCTATATTTACAGGTTTAATGCAAATCTCTACTGGACCTTAAGAAGGTAGGTTACTTAATCAAAATTCATTTTCCTAGAGATAAGTATATATTTACAGGTTTAATGCAAATCTCTACTGGACCTTACAAAGGTAGAATACTTAATCAAAATTAATTTTCCTTGAGATAAGTATATATTTACAGGTTTAATGCAAATCTCTACTGGACCTAACAAAGGTAGAATACTTAATCAGAATTAATTTTCCTAGAGATAAGTCTATATTTACAGGTTTAATGCAAATATCCACTGCACCTTACAAAGGTGGGTTACTTAATCAAAATTAATTTTCCTAGAGATAAGTCTATATTTACAGGTTTAATGCAAATCTCTACTTGACCATACAAAGGTGGGTTACTTATTCAAAATTAATTTTCCTAGAGATAAGTCTATATTTACAGGTTTAATGCAAATATCCACTGGGGTTACTTAATCAAAATTAATTTTCCTAGAGATAAGTATATATTTACAGGTTTAATGCAAATCTCTACTGGACCTAACAAAGGTAGAATACTTAATCAGAATTAATTTTCCTAGAGATAAGTCTATATTTACAGGTTTAATGCAAATATCCACTGCACCTTACAAAGGTGGGTTACTTAATCAAAATTAATTTTCCTAGAGATAAGTCTATATTTACAGGTTTAATGCAAATCTCTACTTGACCATACAAAGGTGGGTTACTTATTCAAAATTAATTTTCCTAGAGATAAGTCTATATTTACAGGTTTAATGAAAATATCCACTGGGGTTACTTAATCAAAATTAATTTTCCTAGAGATAAGTATATATTTACAGGTTTAATGCAAATCTCTACTGGACCTTACAAAGGTAGGTTACTTAATCAAAATTAATTTTAATAGAGATAAGTCTATATTTACAGGTTTAGTGCAAATATCCACTGGGGTTACTTAATCAAAATTAATTTTCCTAGAGATAAGTATATATTTACAGGTTTAATGCAAATCTCTACTGGACCTTACAAAGGTAGAATACTTAATCAGAATTAATTTTCCTAGAGATAAGTCTATATTTAGAGGTTTAATGCAAATCTGTACTGGACTTTACAAAGGTAGGTTACTTAATCAAAATTAATTTTCCTAGAGATAAGTCTATATTTACAGGTTTAATGCAAATCTCTACTGGACCTTACAAAGGTAGAATACTTAATCAAAATTAATTTTCCTAGAGATAAGTCTATATTTACAGGTTTAATGCAAATATCCACTGGACCTTACAAAGGTGGGTTACTTAATCAAAATTAATTTTCCTAGAGATAAGTCTATATTTACAGGTTTAATGCAAATCTGTACTGGACTTTACAAAGGTAGGTTACTTAATCAAAGTTAATTTTCCTAGAGATAAGTCTATATTTACAGGTTTAATGCAAATCTCTACTGGACCTTACAAAGGTGGGTTACTTAATCAAAATTAATTTTTCTAGAGATAAGTCTATATTTACAGGGTTAATGCAAATATCCACTGGACCTTAAAAAGGTGGGTTACTTAATCAAAATTTATTTTCCTAGAGATAAGTCTATATTTTCAGGTTTAATGCAAATCTCTACTGGACCTTAAGAAGGTAGGTTACTTAATCAAAATTAATTTTCCTAGAGATAAGTATATATTTACAGGTTTAATGCAAATCTCTACTGGACCTTACAAAGGTAGAATACTTAATCAGAATTAATTTTCCTAGAGATAAGTCTATATTTACAGGTTTAATGCAAATATCCACTGCACCTTACAAAGGTGGGTTACTTAATGAAAATTAATTTTCCTAGAGATAAGTCTATATTTACAGGTTTAATGCAAATCTCTACTTGACCATACAAAGGTGGGTTACTTATTCAAAATTAATTTTCCTAGAGATAAGTCTATATTTACAGGTTTAATGCAAATATCCACTGGGGTTACTTAATCAAAATTAATTTTCCTAGAGATAAGTATATATTTACAGGTTTAATGCAAATCTCTACTGGACCTTACAAAGGTAGGTTACTTAATCAAAATTAATTTTCCTAGAGATAAGTCTATATTTACAGGTTTAGTGCAAATATCCACTGGGGTTACTTAATCAAAATTAATTTTCCTAGAGATAAGTATATATTTACAGGTTTAATGCAAATCTCTACTGAACTTTACAAAGGTAGGTTACTTAATCAAAATTAATTTTCCTAGAGATAAGTCTATATTTACAGGTTTAATGCAAATATCCACTGGACCTTACAAAGGTGGGTTACTTAATCAAAATTAATTTTCCTAGAGATAAGTCTATATTTACAGGTTTAATGCAAATCTGTACTGGACTTTACAAAGGTAGGTTACTTAATCAAAATTAATTTTCCTAGAGATAAGTCTATATTTACAGGTTTAATGCAAATATCCACTGGACCTTACAAAGGTGGGTTACTTAATCAAAATTAATTTTCCTAGAGATAAGTCTATATTTACAGGTTTAATGCAAATCTGTACTGGACTTTACAAAGGTAGGTTACTTAATCAAAATTAATTTTCCTAGAGATAAGTCTATATTTACAGGTTTAATGCAAATCTCTACTGGACCTCACAAAGGTGGGTTACTTAATCAAAATTATTTTTTCTAGAGATAAGTCTATATTTACAGGGTTAATGCAAATATCCACTGGACCTTACAAAGGTGGGTTACTTAATCAAAATTTATTTTCCTAGAGATAAGTCTATATTTTCAGGTTTAATGCAAATCTCTACTGGACCTTAAGAAGGTAGGTTACTTAATCAAAATTAATTTTCCTAGAGATAAGTATACATTTACAGGTTTAATGCAAATCTCTACTGGACCTTACAAAGGTAGGTTACTTAATCAAAATTAATTTTCCTAGAGATAAGTCTATATTTACAGGTTTAGTGCAAATATCCACTGGACCTTACAAAGGCGGGTTACTTAATCAAAATTAATTTTCCGAGAGATAAGTATATATTTACAGGTTTAATGCAAATCTCTACTGAACTTTACAAAGGTAGGTTACTTAATCAAAATTAATTTTCCTAGAGATAAGTCTATATTTACAGGTTTAATGCAAATCTCTACTGGACCTTACAAAGGTGGGTTACTTAATCAAAATTAATTTTTCTAGAGATCAGTCTATATTTACAGGTTTAATGCAAATATCCACTGGACCTTACAAAGGTGGGTTACTTAATCAAAATTAATTTTCCTAGAGATAAGTCTATATTTACAGGTTTAATGCAAATCTCTACTGGACCTTAAGAAGGTAGGTTACTTAATCAAAATTCATTTTCCTAGAGATAAGTATATATTTACAGGTTTAATGCAAATCTCTACTGGACCTTACAAAGGTAGAATACTTAATCAAAATTAATTTTCCTAGAGATAAGTCTATATTTTCAGGTTTAATGCAAATCTGTACTGGACTTTACAAAGGTAGGTTACTTAATCAAAATTAATTTTCCTAGAGATAAGTCTATATTTACAGGTTTAATGCAAATCTGTACTGGACTTTACAAAGGTAGGTTACTTAATCAAAATTAATTTTCCTAGAGATAAGTCTATATTTACAGGTTTAATGCAAATCTCTACTGGACCTCACAAAGGTGGGTTACTTAATCAAAATTAATTTTTCTAGAGATAAGTCTATATTTACAGGGTTAATGCAAATATCCACTGGACCTTACAAAGGTGGGTTACTTAATCAAAATTTATTTTCCTAGAGATAAGTCTATATTTTCAGGTTTAATGCAAATCTCTACTGGACCTTAAGAAGGTAGGTTACTTAATCAAAATTAATTTTCCTATAGATAAGTCTATATTTACAGGTTTAATGCAAATCTCTACTGGACCTTACAAAGGTGGGTTACTTAATCAAAATTAATTTTTCTAGAGATAAGTCTATATTTACAGGGTTAATGCAAATATCCACTGGACCTTACAAAGGTGGGTTACTTAATCAAAATTAATTTTCCTAGAGATAAGTCTATATTTACAGGTTTAATGCAAATCTCTACTGGACCTTAAGAAGGTAGGTTACTTAATCAAAATTAATTTTCCTAGAGATAAGTCTATATTTACAGGTTTAATGCAAATCTCTACTGGACCTTACAAAGGTGGGTTACTTAATCAAAATTAATTTTTCTAGAGATAAGTCTATATTTACAGGGTTAATGCAAATATCCACTGGACCTTACAAAGGTGGGTTACTTAATCAAAATTAATTTTCCTAGAGATAAGTCTATATTTACAGGTTTAATGCAAATCTCTACTGGACCTTAAGAAGGTAGGTTACTTAATCAAAATTAATTTTCCTAGAGATAAGTATATATTTACAGGTTTAATGCAAATCTCTACTAAACCTAACAAAGGTAGAATACTTAATCAGAATTAATTTTCCTAGAGATAAGTCTATATTTACAGGTTTAATGCAAATATCCACTGCACCTTACAAAGGTGGGTTACTTAATCAAAATTAATTTTCCTAGAGATAAGTCTATATTTACAGGTTTAATGCAAATCTCTACTTGACCATACAAAGGTGGGTTACTTATTCAAAATTAATTTTCCTAGAGATAAGTCTATATTTACAGGTTTAATGCAAATATCCACTGGGGTTACTTAATCAAAATTAATTTTCCTAGAGATAAGTATATATTTACAGGTTTAATGCAAATCTCTACTGGACCTTACAAAGGTAGGTTACTTAATCAAAATTAATTTTCCTAGAGATAAGTCTATATTTACAGGTTTAGTGCAAATATCCACTGGGGTTACTTAATAAAAATTAATTTTCCTAGAGATAAGTATATATTTACAGGTTTAATGCAAATCTCTACTGAACTTTACAAAGGTAGGTTACTTAATCAAAATTAATTTTCCTAGAGATAAGTCTATATTTACAGGTTTAATGCAAATCTCTACTGGACCTTACAAAGGTGGGTTACTTAATCAAAATTATTTTCCTAGAGATAAGTCTATATTTACAGGTTTAATGCAAATATCCACTGGACCTTACAAAGGTGGGTTACTTAATCAAAATTAATTTTTCTAGAGATAAGTCTATATTTACAGGTTTAGTGCAAATATCCACTGGACCTTAAAAAGGCGGGTTACTTAATCAAAATTAATTTTCCTAGAGATAAGTATATATTTACAGGTTTAATGCAAATCTCTACTGGACCTTACAAAGGTAGAATACTTAATCAAAATTAACTTTCCTAGAGATAAGTCTATATTTACAGGTTTAATGCAAATATCCACTGGACCTTACAAAGGTGGGTTACTTAATCAAAATTAATTTTCCTAGAGATAAGTCTATATTTACAGGTTTAATGCAAATCTGTACTGAACTTTACAAAGGTAGGTTACTTAATCAAAATTAATTTTCCTAGAGATAAGTCTATATTTACAGGTTTAATGCAAATCTCTACTGGACCTTACAAAGGTGGGTTACTTAATCAAAATTAATTTTTCTAGAGATAAGTCTATATTTACAGGTTTAATGCAAATATCCACTGGACCTTACAAAGGTGGGTTACTTAATCAAAATTAGTTTTCCTAGAGATAAGTCTATATTTACAGGTTTAATGCAAATCTCTACTGGACCTTAAGAAGGTAGGTTACTTAATCAAAATTAATTTTCCTAGAGATAAGTATATATTTACAGGTTTAATGCAAATCTCTACTGGACCTTACAAAGGTAGAATACTTAATCAAAATTAATTTTCCTAGAGATAAGTCCATATTTACAGGTTTAATGCAAATCTGTACTGGACTTTACAAAGGTAGGTTACTTAATCAAAATTAATTTTCCTAGAGATAAGTCTATATTTACAGGTTTAATGCAAATCTCTACTGGACCTTACAAAGGGGGGTTACTTAATCTAAATTAATTTTTCTAGAGATAAATCTATATTTACAGGTTTAATGCAATATCCACTGGACCTTACAAAGGTGGGTTACTTAATCAAAATTAATTTTCCTAGAGATAAGTCTATATTTACAGGTTTAATGCAAATATCCACTGCACCTTACAAAGGTGGGTTACTTAATCAAAATTAATTTTCCTAGAGATAAGTCTATATTTACAGGTTTAATGCAAATCTCTACTTGACCATACAAAGGTGGGTTACTTATTCAAAATTAATTTTCCTAGAGATAAGTCTATATTTACAGGTTTAATGCAAATATCCACTGGGGTTACTTAATCAAAATTAATTTTCCTAGAGATAAGTATATATTTACAGGTTTAATGCAAATCTCTACTGGACCTAACAAAGGTAGAATACTTAATCAGAATTAATTTTCCTAGAGATAAGTCTATATTTACAGGTTTAATGCAAATATCCACTGCACCTTACAAAGGTGGGTTACTTAATCAAAATTAATTTTCCTAGAGATAAGTCTATATTTACAGGTTTAATGCAAATCTCTACTTGACCATACAAAGGTGGGTTACTTATTCAAAATTAATTTTCCTAGAGATAAGTCTATATTTACAGGTTTAATGAAAATATCCACTGGGGTTACTTAATCAAAATTAATTTTCCTAGAGATAAGTATATATTTACAGGTTTAATGCAAATCTCTACTGGACCTTACAAAGGTAGGTTACTTAATCAAAATTAATTTTCCTAGAGATAAGTCTATATTTACAGGTTTAGTGCAAATATCCACTGGGGTTACTTAATCAAAATTAATTTTCCTAGAGATAAGTATATATTTACAGGTTTAATGCAAATCTCTACTGAACTTTACAAAGGTAGGTTACTTAATCAAAATTAATTTTCCTAGAGATAAGTCTATATTTACAGGTTTAATGCAAATATCCACTGGACCTTACAAAGGTGGGTTACTTAATCAAAATTAATTTTCCTAGAGATAAGTCTATATTTACAGGTTTAATGCAAATATGTACTGGACTTTACAAAGGTAGGTTACTTAATCAAAATTAATTTTCCTAGAGATAAGTCTATATTTACAGGTTTAATGCAAATATCCACTGGACCTTACAAAGGCGGGTTACTTAATCAAAATTAATTTTCCTAGAGATAAGTCTATATTTACAGGTTTAATGCAAATCTGTACTGGACTTTACAAAGGTAGGTTACTTAATCAAAATTAATTTTCCTAGAGATAAGTCTATATTTACAGGTTTAATGCAAATCTCTACTGGACCTCACAAAGGTGGGTTACTTAATCAAAATTAATTTTTCTAGAGATAAGTCTATATTTACAGGGTTAATGCAAATATCCACTGGACCTTACAAAGGTGGGTTACTTAATCAAAATTTATTTTCCTAGAGATAAGTCTATATTTTCAGGTCTAATGCAAATCTCTACTGGACCTTAAGAAGGTAGGTTACTTAATCAAAATTAATTTTCCTAGAGATAAGTATATATTTACAGGTTTAATGCAAATCTCTACTGGACCTTACAAAGGTAGAATACTTAATCAGAATTAATTTTCCTAGAGATAAGTCTATATTTACAGGTTTAATGCAAATCTGTACTGGACTTTACAAAGGTAGGTTACTTAATCAAAATTAATTTTCCTAGAGATAAGTCTATATTTACAGGTTTAATGCAAATCTCTACTGGACCTTACAAAGGTAGAATACTTAATCAAAATTAATTTTCCTAGAGATAAGTCTATATTTACAGGTTTAATGCAAATATCCACTGGACCTTAAAAAGGTGGGTTACTTAATCAAAATTAATTTTCCTAGAGATAAGTCTATATTTACAGGTTTAATGCAAATCTGTACTGGACTTTACAAAGGTAGGTTACTTAATCAAAGTTAATTTTCCTAGAGATAAGTCTATATTTACAGGTTTAATGCAAATCTCTACTGGACCTTACAAAGGTGGGTTACTTAATCAAAATTAATTTTTCTAGAGATAAGTCTATATTTACAGGGTTAATGCAAATATCCACTGGACCTTAAAAAGGTGGGTTACTTAATCAAAATTTATTTTCCTAGAGATAAGTCTATATTTTCAGGTTTAATGCAAATCTCTACTGGACCTTAAGAAGGTAGGTTACTTAATCAAAATTAATTTTCCTAGAGATAAGTATATATTTACAGGTTTAATGCAAATCTCTACTGGACCTTACAAAGGTAGAATACTTAATCAGAATTAATTTTCCTAGAGATAAGTCTATATTTACAGGTTTAATGCAAATATCCACTGCACCTTACAAAGGTGGGTTACTTAATGAAAATTAATTTTCCTAGAGATAAGTCTATATTTACAGGTTTAATGCAAATCTCTACTTGACCATACAAAGGTGGGTTACTTATTCAAAATTAATTTTCCTAGAGATAAGTCTATATTTACAGGTTTAATGCAAATATCCACTGGGGTTACTTAATCAAAATTAATTTTCCTAGAGATAAGTATATATTTACAGGTTTAATGCAAATCTCTACTGGACCTTACAAAGGTAGGTTACTTAATCAAAATTAATTTTCCTAGAGATAAGTCTATATTTACAGGTTTAGTGCAAATATCCACTGGGGTTACTTAATCAAAATTAATTTTCCTAGAGATAAGTATATATTTACAGGTTTAATGCAAATCTCTACTGAACTTTACAAAGGTAGGTTACTTAATCAAATTTAATTTTCCTAGAGATAAGTCTATATTTACAGGTTTAATGCAAATATCCACTGGACCTTACAAAGGTGGGTTACTTAATCAAAATTAATTTTCCTAGAGATAAGTCTATATTTACAGGTTTAATGCAAATCTGTACTGGACTTTACAAAGGTAGGTTACTTAATCAAAATTAATTTTCCTAGAGATAAGTCTATATTTACAGGTTTAATGCAAATCTCTACTGGACCTCACAAAGGTGGGTTACTTAATCAAAATTAATTTTTCTAGAGATAAGTCTATATTTACAGGGTTAATGCAAATATCCACTGGACCTTACAAAGGTGGGTTACTTAATCAAAATTTATTTTCCTAGAGATAAGTCTATATTTTCAGGTTTAATGCAAATCTCTACTGGACCTTAAGAAGGTAGGTTACTTAATCAAAATTAATTTTCCTAGAGATAAGTATACATTTACAGGTTTAATGCAAATCTCTACTGGACCTTACAAAGGTAGGTTACTTAATCAAAATTAATTTTCCTAGAGATAAGTCTATATTTACAGGTTTAGTGCAAATATCCACTGGACCTTACAAAGGCGGGTTACTTAATCAAAATTAATTTTCCGAGAGATAAGTATATATTTACAGGTTTAATGCAAATCTCTACTGAACTTTACAAAGGTAGGTTACTTAATCAAAATTAATTTTCCTAGAGATAAGTCTATATTTACAGGTTTAATGCAAATCTCTACTGGACCTTACAAAGGTGGGTTACTTAATCAAAATTAATTTTTCTAGAGATCAGTCTATATTTACAGGTTTAATGCAAATCTCTACTGGACCTTAAGAAGGTAGGTTACTTAATCAAAATTCATTTTCCTAGAGATAAGTATATATTTACAGGTTTAATGCAAATCTCTACTGGACCTTACAAAGGTAGAATACTTAATCAAAATTAATTTTCCTAGAGATAAGTCTATATTTACAGGTTTAATGCAAATATCCACTGGACCTTACAAAGGTGGGTTACTTAATCAAAACTAATTTTCCTAGAGATAAGTCTATATTTACAGGTTTAATGCAAATCTCTACTGGACTTTACAAAGGTAGGTTACTTAATCAAAATTAATTTTCCTATGGATAAGTCTATATTTACAGGTTTAATGCAAATCTCTACTGGACCTTACAAAGGTGGGTTACTTAATCTAAATTAATTTTTCTAGAGATAAGTCTATATTTACAGGTTTAATGCAAATATCCACTGGACCTTACAAAGGTGGTTTACTTAATCAAAA
Source organism: Phalangium opilio (assembly GCF_054372755.1). NCBI lineage: Eukaryota > Metazoa > Arthropoda > Arachnida > Opiliones > Phalangiidae > Phalangium > Phalangium opilio. The sequence continues at coordinate 860,845 of NW_028324148.1, read as the reverse complement.
TTAATTTTCCTAGAGATAAGTCTATATTTACAGGTTTAATGCAAATCTGTACTGGACTTTACAAAGGTAGGTTACTTAATCAAAATTAATTTTCCTAGAGATAAGTCTATATTTACAGGTTTAATGCAAATCTCTACTGGACCTTACAAAGGTGGGTTACTTAATCAAAATTAATTTTTCTAGAGATAAGTCTATATTTACAGGGTTAATGCAAATATCCACTGGACCTTACAAAGGTGGGTTACTTAATCAAAATTAATTTTCCTAGAGATAAGTCTATATTTACAGGTTTAATGCAAATCTCTACTGGACCTTAAGAAGGTAGGTTACTTAATCAAAATTAATTTTCCTAGAGATAAGTATATATTTACAGGTTTAATGCAAATCTCTACTGGACCTAACAAAGGTAGAATACTTAATCAGAATTAATTTTCCTAGAGATAAGTCTATATTTACAGGTTTAATGCAAATATCCACTGCACCTTACAAAGGTGGGTTACTTAATCAAAATTAATTTTCCTAGAGATAAGTCTATATTTACAGGTTTAATGCAAATCTCTACTTGACCATACAAAGGTGGGTTACTTATTCAAAATTAATTTTCCTAGAGATAAGTCTATATTTACAGGTTTAATGCAAATATCCACTGGGGTTACTTAATCAAAATTAATTTTCCTAGAGATAAGTATATATTTACAGGTTTAATGCAAATCTCTACTGGACCTTACAAAGGTAGGTTACTTAATCAAAATTAATTTTCCTAGAGATAAGTCTATATTTACAGGTTTAGTGCAAATATCCACTGGGGTTACTTAATCAAAATTAATTTTCCTAGAGATAAGTATATATTTACAGGTTTAATGCAAATCTCTACTGAACTTTACAAAGGTAGGTTACTTAATCAAAATTAATTTTCCTAGAGATAAGTCTATATTTACAGGTTTAATGCAAATCTCTACTGGACCTTACAAAGGTGGGTTACTTAATCAAAATTATTTTCCTAGAGATAAGTCTATATTTACAGGTTTAATGCAAATATCCACTGGACCTTACAAAGGTGGGTTACTTAATCAAAATTAATTTTTCTAGAGATAAGTCTATATTTACAGGTTTAGTGCAAATATCCACTGGACCTTAAAAAGGCGGGTTACTTAATCAAAATTAATTTTCCTAGAGATAAGTATATATTTACAGGTTTAATGCAAATCTCTACTGGACCTTACAAAGGTAGAATACTTAATCAAAATTAACTTTCCTAGAGATAAGTCTATATTTACAGGTTTAATGCAAATATCCACTGGACCTTACAAAGGTGGGTTACTTAATCAAAATTAATTTTCCTAGAGATAAGTCTATATTTACAGGTTTAATGCAAATCTGTACTGAACTTTACAAAGGTAGGTTACTTAATCAAAATTAATTTTCCTAGAGATAAGTCTATATTTACAGGTTTAATGCAAATCTCTACTGGACCTTACAAAGGTGGGTTACTTAATCAAAATTAATTTTTCTAGAGATAAGTCTATATTTACAGGTTTAATGCAAATATCCACTGGACCTTACAAAGGTGGGTTACTTAATCAAAATTAGTTTTCCTAGAGATAAGTCTATATTTACAGGTTTAATGCAAATCTCTACTGGACCTTAAGAAGGTAGGTTACTTAATCAAAATTAATTTTCCTAGAGATAAGTATATATTTACAGGTTTAATGCAAATCTCTACTGGACCTTACAAAGGTAGAATACTTAATCAAAATTAATTTTCCTAGAGATAAGTCCATATTTACAGGTTTAATGCAAATCTGTACTGGACTTTACAAAGGTAGGTTACTTAATCAAAATTAATTTTCCTAGAGATAAGTCTATATTTACAGGTTTAATGCAAATCTCTACTGGACCTTACAAAGGTGGGTTACTTAATCTAAATTAATTTTTCTAGAGATAAATCTATATTTACAGGTTTAATGCAATATCCACTGGACCTTACAAAGGTGGGTTACTTAATCAAAATTAATTTTCCTAGAGATAAGTCTATATTTACAGGTTTAATGCAAATCTGTACTGGACTTTACAAAGGTAGGTTACTTAATCAAAATTAATTTTCCTAGAGATAAGTCTATATTTACAGGTTTAATGCAAATCTCTACTGGACCTTACAAAGGTGGGTTACTTAATCAAAATTAATTTTTCTAGAGATAAGTCTATAATTACAGGGTTAATGCAAATATCCACTGGACCTTACAAAGGTGGGCTACTTAATCAAAATTAATTTTCCTAGAGATAAGTCTATATTTACAGGTTTAATGCAAATCTCTACTGGACCTTAAGAAGGTAGGTTACTTAATCAAAATTAATTTTCCTAGAGATAAGTATATATTTACAGGTTTAATGCAAATCTCTACTGGACCTAACAAAGGTAGAATACTTAATCAGAATTAATTTTCCTAGAGATAAGTCTATATTTACAGGTTTAATGCAAATCTCTACTGGACCTTAAGAAGGTAGGTTACTTAATCAAAATTAATTTTCCTAGAGATAAGTATATATTTACAGGTTTAATGCAAATCTCTACTGGACCTAACAAAGGTAGAATACTTAATCAGAATTAATTTTCCTAGAGATAAGTCTATATTTACAGGTTTAATGCAAATATCCACTGGACCTTACAAAGGTGGGTTACTTAATCAAAATTAATTTTCCTAGAGATAAGTCTATATTTACAGGTTTAATGCAAATCTGTACTGAACTTTACAAAGGTAGGTTACTTAATCAAAATTAATTTTCCTAGAGATAAGTCTATATTTACAGGTTTAATGCAAATCTCTACTGGACCTTACAAAGGTGGGTTACTTAATCAAAATTAATTTTTCTAGAGATAAGTCTATATTTACAGGTTTAATGCAAATATCCACTGGACCTTACAAAGGTGGGTTACTTAATCAAAATTAGTTTTCCTAGAGATAAGTCTATATTTACAGGTTTAATGCAAATCTCTACTGGACCTTAAGAAGGTAGGTTACTTAATCAAAATTAATTTTCCTAGAGATAAGTATATATTTACAGGTTTAATGCAAATCTCTACTGGACCTTACAAAGGTAGAATACTTAATCAAAATTAATTTTTCTAGAGATAAGTCCATATTTACAGGTTTAATGCAAATCTGTACTGGACTTTACAAAGGTAGGTTACTTAATCAAAATTAATTTTCCTAGAGATAAGTCTATATTTACAGGTTTAATGCAAATCTCTACTGGACCTTACAAAGGTGGGTTACTTAATCTAAATTAATTTTTCTAGAGATAAATCTATATTTACAGGTTTAATGCAATATCCACTGGACCTTACAAAGGTGGGTTACTTAATCAAAATTAATTTTCCTAGAGATAAGTCTATATTTACAGGTTTAATGCAAATCTGTACTGGACTTTACAAAGGTAGGTTACTTAATCAAAATTAATTTTCCTAGAGATAAGTCTATATTTACAGGTTTAATGCAAATCTCTACTGGACCTTACAAAGGTGGGTTACTTAATCAAAATTAATTTTTCTAGAGATAAGTCTATAATTACAGGGTTAATGCAAATATCCACTGGACCTTACAAAGGTGGGTTACTTAATCAAAATTAATTTTCCTAGAGATAAGTCTATATTTACAGGTTTAATGCAAATCTCTACTGGACCTTAAGAAGGTAGGTTACTTAATCAAAATTAATTTTCCTAGAGATAAGTATATATTTACAGGTTTAATGCAAATCTCTACTGGACCTAACAAAGGTAGAATACTTAATCAGAATTAATTTTCCTAGAGATAAGTCTATATTTACAGGTTTAATGCAAATATCCACTGCACCTTACAAAGGTGGGTTACTTAATCAAAATTTATTTTCCTAGAGATAAGTCTATATTTACAGGTTTAATGCAAATCTCTACTTGACCATACAAAGGTGGGTTACTTATTCAAAATTAATTTTCCTAGAGATAAGTCTATATTTACAGGTTTAATGCAAATATCCACTGGGGTTACTTAATCAAAATTAATTTTCCTAGAGATAAGTATATATTTACAGGTTTAATGCAAATCTCTACTGGACCTTTCAAAGGTAGGTTACTTAATCAAAATTAATTTTCCTAGAGATAAGTCTATATTTACAGGTTTAGTGCAAATATCCACTGGACCTTACAAAGGCGGGTTACTTAATCAAAATTAATTTTCCTAGTGATAAGTCTATATTTACAGGTTTAGTGCAAATATCCACTGGACCTTACAAAGGCGGGTTACTTAATCAAAATTAATTTTCCTAGAGATAAGTATATATTTACAGGTTTAATGCAAATCTCTACTGGACCTTTCAAAGGTAGAATACTTAATCAAAATTAACTTTCCTAGAGATAAGTCTATATTTACAGGTTTAATGCAAATATCCACTGGACCTTACAAAGGTAGAATACTTAATCAAAATTAATTTTCCTAGAGATAAGTCTATATTTACAGGTTTAATGAAAATCTGTACTGGACTTTACAAAGGTAGGTTACTTAATCAAAATTAATTTTCCTAGAGATAAGTCTATATTTACAGGTTTAATGCAAATCTCTACTGGACCTTACAAAGGTAGGTTACTTAATCAAAATTAATTTTCCTAGAAATAAGTCTATATTTACAGGTTTAGTGCAAATATCCACTGGACCTTACAAAGGCGGGTTACTTAATCAAAATTAATTTTCCTAGAGATAAGTATATATTTACAGGTTTAATGCAAGTCTCTACTGGACCTTACAAAGGTGGGTTACTTAATCAAAATTAATTTTCCTAGAGATAAGTCTATATTTACAGGTTTAATGCAAATCTGTACTGAACTTTACAAAGGTAGGTTACTTAATCAAAATTAATTTTCCTAGAGATAAGTCTATATTTACAGGTTTAATGCAAATCTCTACTGGACCTTACAAAGGTGGGTTACTTAATCAAAATTAATTTTTCTAGAGATAAGTCTATATTTACAGGTTTAATGCAAATATCCACTGGACCTTACAAAGGTGGGTTACTTAATCAAAATTAGTTTTCCTAGAGATAAGTCTATATTTACAGGTTTAATGCAAATCTCTACTGGACCTTAAGAAGGTAGGTTACTTAATCAAAATTAATTTTCCTAGAGATAAGTATATATTTACAGGTTTAATGCAAATCTCTACTGGACCTTACAAAGGTAGAATACTTAATCAAAATTAATTTTCCTAGAGATAAGTCCATATTTACAGGTTTAATGCAAATCTGTACTGGACTTTACAAAGGTAGGTTACTTAATCAAAATTAATTTTCCTAGAGATAAGTCTATATTTACAGGTTTAATGCAAATCTCTACTGGACCTTACAAAGGTGGGTTACTAAATCTAAATTAATTTTTCTAGAGATAAATCTATATTTACAGGTTTAATGCAATATCCACTGGACCTTACAAAGGTGGGTTACTTAATCAAAATTAATTTTCCTAGAGATAAGTCTATATTTACAGGTTTAATGCAAATCTGTACTGGACTTTACAAAGGTAGGTTACTTAATCAAAATTAATTTTCCTAGAGATAAGTCTATATTTACAGGTTTAATGCAAATCTCTACTGGACCTTACAAAGGTGGGTTACTTAATCAAAATTAATTTTTCTAGAGATAAGTCTATAATTACAGGGTTAATGCAAATATCCACTGGACCTTACAAAGGTGGGTTACTTAATCAAAATTAATTTTCCTAGAGATAAGTCTATATTTACAGGTTTAATGCAAATCTCTACTGGACCTTAAGAAGGTAGGTTACTTAATCAAAATTAATTTTCCTAGAGATAAGTCTATATTTACAGGTTTAATGCAAATCTGTACTGGACTTTACAAAGGTAGGTTACTTAATCAAAATTAATTTTCCTAGAGATAAGTCTATATTTACAGGTTTAATGCAAATCTCTACTGGACCTTACAAAGGTAGGTTACTTAATCAAAATTAATTTTCCTAGAAATAAGTCTATATTTACAGGTTTAGTGCAAATATCCACTGGACCTTACAAAGGCGGGTTACTTAATCAAAATTAATTTTCCTAGAGATAAGTATATATTTACAGGTTTAATGCAAGTCTCTACTGGACCTTACAAAGGTGGGTTACTTAATCAAAATTAATTTTCCTAGAGATAAGTCTATATTTACAGGTTTAATGCAAATCTGTACTGAACTTTACAAAGGTAGGTTACTTAATCAAAATTAATTTTCCTAGAGATAAGTCTATATTTACAGGTTTAATGCAAATCTCTACTGGACCTTACAAAGGTGGGTTACTTAATCAAAATTAATTTTTCTAGAGATAAGTCTATATTTACAGGTTTAATGCAAATATCCACTGGACCTTACAAAGGTGGGTTACTTAATCAAAATTAGTTTTCCTAGAGATAAGTCTATATTTACAGGTTTAATGCAAATCTCTACTGGACCTTAAGAAGGTAGGTTACTTAATCAAAATTAATTTTCCTAGAGATAAGTATATATTTACAGGTTTAATGCAAATCTCTACTGGACCTTACAAAGGTAGAATACTTAATCAAAATTAATTTTCCTAGAGATAAGTCCATATTTACAGGTTTAATGCAAATCTGTACTGTACTTTACAAAGGTAGGTTACTTAATCAAAATTAATTTTCCTAGAGATAAGTCTATATTTACAGGTTTAATGCAAATCTCTACTGGACCTTACAAAGGTGGGTTACTAAATCTAAATTAATTTTTCTAGAGATAAATCTATATTTACAGGTTTAATGCAATATCCACTGGACCTTACAAAGGTGGGTTACTTAATCAAAATTAATTTTCCTAGAGATAAGTCTATATTTACAGGTTTAATGCAAATCTGTACTGGACTTTACAAAGGTAGGTTACTTAATCAAAATTAATTTTCCTAGAGATAAGTCTATATTTACAGGTTTAATGCAAATCTCTACTGGACCTTACAAAGGTGGGTTACTTAATCAAAATTAATTTTTCTAGAGATAAGTATATATTTACAGGTTTAATGCAAATCTCTACTGGACCTAACAAAGGTAGAATACTTAATCAGAATTAATTTTCCTAGAGATAAGTCTATATTTACAGGTTTAATGCAAATCTCTACTGGACCTTAAGAAGGTAGGTTACTTAATCAAAATTAATTTTCCTAGAGATAAGTATATATTTACAGGTTTAATGCAAATCTCTACTGGACCTAACAAAGGTAGAATACTTAATCAGAATTAATTTTCCTAGAGATAAGTCTATATTTACAGGTTTAATGCAAATATCCACTGCACCTTACAAAGGTGGGTTACTTAATCAAAATTTATTTTCCTAGAGATAAGTCTATATTTACAGGTTTAATGCAAATCTCTACTTGACCATACAAAGGTGGGTTACTTATTCAAAATTAATTTTCCTAGAGATAAGTCTATATTTACAGGTTTAATGCAAATATCCACTGGGGTTACTTAATCAAAATTAATTTTCCTAGAGATAAGTATATATTTACAGGTTTAATGCAAATCTCTACTGGACCTTTCAAAGGTAGGTTACTTAATCAAAATTAATTTTCCTAGAGATAAGTCTATATTTACAGGTTTAGTGCAAATATCCACTGGACCTTACAAAGGCGGGTTACTTAATCAAAATTAATTTTCCTAGAGATAAGTCTATATTTACAGGTTTAGTGCAAATATCCACTGGACCTTACAAAGGCGGGTTACTTAATCAAAATTAATTTTCCTAGAGATAAGTATATATTTACAGGTTTAATGCAAATCTCTACTGGACCTTTCAAAGGTAGAATACTTAATCAAAATTAACTTTCCTAGAGATAAGTCTATATTTACAGGTTTAATGCAAATATCCACTGGACCTTACAAAGGTGGGTTACTTAATCAAAATTAATTTTCCTAGAGATAAGTCTATATTTACAGGTTTAATGCAAATCTGTACTGAACTTTACAAAGGTAGGTTACTTAATCAAAATTAATTTTCCTAGAGATAAGTCTATATTTACAGGTTTAATGCAAATCTCTACTGGACCTTACAAAGGTGGGTTACTTAATCAAAATTAATTTTCCTAGAGATAAGTCTATATTTACAGGTTTAATGAAAATCTCTACAGGACCTTAAGAAGGTAGGTTACTTAATCAAAATTAATTTTCCTAGAGATAAGTATATATTTACAGGTTTAATGCAAGTCTCTACTGGACCTTACAAAGGTAGAATACTTAATCAAAATTAATTTTCCTAGAGATAAGTCTATATTTACAGGTTTAATGCAAATATCCACTGGACCTTACAAAGGTGGGTTACTTAATCAAAACTAATTTTCCTAGAGATAAGTCTATATTTACAGGTTTAATGCAAATCTGTACTGAACTTTACAAAGGTAGGTTACTTAATCAAAATTAATTTTCCTAGAGATAAGTCTATATTTACAGGTTTAATGCAAATCTCTACTGGACCATACAAAGGTGGGTTACTTATTAAAAATTAATTTTCCTAGAGATAAGTCTATATTTACAGGTTTAATGCAAATATCCACTGGGGTTACTTAATCAAAATTAATTTTCCTAGAGATAAGTATATATTTACAGGTTTAATGCAAATCTCTACTGGACCTTACAAAGGTGGGTTACTTAATCAAAATTAATTTTCCTAGAGATAAGTCTATATTTACAGGTTTAGTGGAAATATCCACTGGACCTTACAAAGGCGGGTTACTTTATCAAAATTAATTTTCCTAGAGATAAGTATATATTTACAGGTTTAATGCAAATCTCTACTGGACCTTACAAAGGTAGAATACTTAATCAAAATTAATTTTCCTAGAGATAAGTCTATATTTACAGGTTCAATGCAAATACCCACTGGACCTTACAAAGGTGGGTTACTTAATCAAAATTAATTTTCCTAGAGATAAGTCTATATTTACAGGTTTAATGCAAATCTCTACTGGACCTTAAGAAGGTAGATTACTTAATCAAAATTAACTTTCCTAGAGATAAGTATATATTTACAGGTTTAATGCAAATCTCTACTGGACCTTACAAAGGTAGAATACTTAATCAAAATTAATTTTCATAGAGATAAGTCTATATTTACAGGTTTAATGCAAATATCCACTGCACCTTACAAAGGTGGGTTACTTAATCAAAATTAATTTTCCTAGAGATAAGTCTATATTTACAGGTTTAATGCAAATCTCTACTGGACCATACAAAGGTGGGTTACTTATTCAAAATTAATTTTCCTAGAGATAAGTCTATATTTACAGGTTTAATGCAAATATCCACTGGGGTTACTTAATCAAAATTAATTTTCCTAGAGATAAGTATATATTTACAGGTTTAATGCAAATCTCTACTGGACCTTACAAAGGTGGGTTACTTAATCAAAATTAATTTTCCTAGAGATAAGTCTATATTTACAGGTTTAATGTAAATCTCTACTGGACCTTACAAAGGTAGAATACTTAATCAGAATTAATTTTCCTAGAGATAAGTCTATATTTACAGGTTTAATGCAAATATCCACTGCACCTTACAAAGGTGGGTTACTTAACCAAAATTAATTTTCCTAGAGATAAGTCTATATTTACAGGTTTAATGCAAATCTGTACTGGACCTTACAAAGGTAGGTTACTTAATCAAAATTAATTTTCCTAGAAATAAGTCTATATTTACAGGTTTAGTGCAAATATCCACTGGACCTTACAAAGGCGGGTTACTTAATCAAAATTAATTTTCCTAGAGATAAGTATATATTTACAGGTTTAATGCAAGTCTCTACTGGACCTTACAAAGGTAGAATACTTAATCAAAATTAATTTTCCTAGAGATAAGTCTATATTTACAGGTTTAATGCAAATATCCACTGGACCTTACAAAGGTGGGTTACTTAATCAAAACTAATTTTCCTAGAGATAAGTCTATATTTACAGGTTTATTGCAAATCTGTACTGAACTTTACAAAGGTAGGTTACTTAATCAAAATTAATTTTCCTAGAGATAAGTCTATATTTACAGGTTTAATGCAAATCTCTACTGGACCTTACAAAGGTGGGTTACTTAATCAAAATTAACTTTTCTAGTGATAAGTCTATATTTACAGGTTTAATGCAAATATCCACTGGACATTACAAAGGTGGGTTACTTAATCAAAATTAATTTTCCTAGAGATAAGTCTATATTTACAGGTTTAATGCAAATCTCTACTGGACCTTAAGAAGGTAGATTACTTAATCAAAATTAATTTTCCTAGAGATAAGTATATATTTACAGGTTTAATGCAAATCTCTACTGGACCTTACAAAGGTAGAATACTTAATCAAAATTAATTTTCATAGAGATAAGTCTATATTTACAGGTTTAAAGCAAATATCCACTGCACCTTAAAAAGGTGGGTTACTTAATCAAAATTAATTTTCCTAGAGATAAGTCTATATTTACAGGTTTAATGCAAATCTCTACTGGACCATACAAAGGTGGGTTACTTATTAAAAATTAATTTTCCTAGAGATAAGTCTATATTTACAGGTTTAATGCAAATATCCACTGGGGTTACGTAATCAAAATTAATTTTCCTAGAGATAAGTATATATTTACAGGTTTAATGCAAATCTCTACTGGACCTTACAAAGGTGGGTTACTTAATCAAAATTAATTTTCCTAGAGATAAGTCTATATTTACAGGTTTAGTGGAAATATCCACTGGACCTTACAAAGGCGGGTTACTTAATCAAAATTAATTTTCCTAGAGATAAGTATATATTTACAGGTTTAATGCAAATCTCTACTGGACCTTACAAAGGTAGAATACTTAATCAAAATTAATTTTCCTAGAGATAAGTCTATATTTACAGGTTCAATGCAAATACCCACTGGACCTTACAAAGGTGGGTTACTTAATCAAAATTAATTTTCCTAGAGATAAGTCTATATTTACAGGTTTAATGCAAATCTCTACTGGACCTTAAGAAGGTAGATTACTTAATCAAAATTAACTTTCCTAGAGATAAGTATATATTTACAGGTTTAATGCAAATCTCTACTGGACCTTACAAAGGTAGAATACTTAATCAAAATTAATTTTCATAGAGATAAGTCTATATTTACAGGTTTAATGCAAATATCCACTGCACCTTACAAAGGTGGGTTACTTAATCAAAATTAATTTTCCTAGAGATAAGTCTATATTTACAGGTTTAATGCAAATCTCTACTTGACCATACAAAGGTGGGTTACTTATTCAAAATTAATTTTCCTAGAGATAAGTCTATATTTACAGGTTTAATGCAAATATCCACTGGGGTTACTTAATCAAAATTAATTTTCCTAGAGATAAGTATATATTTACAGGTTTAATGCAAATCTCTACTGGACCTTACAAAGGTGGGTTACTTAATCAAAATTAATTTTCCTAGAGATAAGTCTATATTTACAGGTTTAATGTAAATCTCTACTGGACCTTACAAAGGTAGAATACTTAATCAGAATTAATTTTCCTAGAGATAAGTCTATATTTACAGGTTTAATGCAAATATCCACTGCACCTTACAAAGGTGGGTTACTTAACCAAAATTAATTTTCCTAGAGATAAGTCTATATTTACAGGTTTAATGCAAATCTCTACTGGACCATACAAAGGTGGGTTACTTATTCAAAATTAATTTTCCTAGAGATAAGTCTATATTTACAGGTTTAATGCAAATATCCACTGGGGTTACTTAATCAAAATTAATTTTCCTAGAGATAAGTATATATTTACAGGTTTAATGCAAATCTCTACTGGACCTTACAAAGGTAGGTTACTTAATCAAAATTAATTTTCCTAGAGATAAGTCTATATTTACAGGTTTAGTGCAAATATCCACTGGACCTTACAAAGGCGGGTTACTTAATCAAAATTAATTTTCCTAGAGATAAGTCTATATTTACAGGTTTAATGCAAATCTCTACTGGACCTTAAGAAGGTAGGTTACTTAATCAAAATTAATTTTCCTAGAGATAAGTATATATTTACAGGTTTAATGCAAATCTCTACTGGACCTTACAAAGGTAGAATACTTAATCAAAATTAATTTTCCTAGAGATAAGTCCATATTTACAGGTTTAATGCAAATCTGTACTGGACTTTACAAAGGTAGGTTACTTAATCAAAATTAATTTTCCTAGAGATAAGTCTATATTTACAGGTTTAATGCAAATCTCTACTGGACCTTACAAAGGTGGGTTACTAAATCTAAATTAATTTTTCTAGAGATAAATCTATATTTACAGGTTTAATGCAATATCCACTGGACCTTACAAAGGTGGGTTACTTAATCAAAATTAATTTTCCTAGAGATAAGTCTATATTTACAGGTTTAATGCAAATCTGTACTGGACTTTACAAAGGTAGGTTACTTAATCAAAATTAATTTTCCTAGAGATAAGTCTATATTTACAGGTTTAATGCAAATCTCTACTGGACCTTACAAAGGTGGGTTACTTAATCAAAATTAATTTTTCTAGAGATAAGTATATATTTACAGGTTTAATGCAAATCTCTACTGGACCTAACAAAGGTAGAATACTTAATCAGAATTAATTTTCCTAGAGATAAGTCTATATTTACAGGTTTAATGCAAATCTCTACTGGACCTTAAGAAGGTAGGTTACTTAATCAAAATTAATTTTCCTAGAGATAAGTATATATTTACAGGTTTAATGCAAATCTCTACTGGACCTAACAAAGGTAGAATACTTAATCAGAATTAATTTTCCTAGAGATAAGTCTATATTTACAGGTTTAATGCAAATATCCACTGCACCTTACAAAGGTGGGTTACTTAATCAAAATTTATTTTCCTAGAGATAAGTCTATATTTACAGGTTTAATGCAAATCTCTACTTGACCATACAAAGGTGGGTTACTTATTCAAAATTAATTTTCCTAGAGATAAGTCTATATTTACAGGTTTAATGCAAATATCCACTGGGGTTACTTAATCAAAATTAATTTTCCTAGAGATAAGTATATATTTACAGGTTTAATGCAAATCTCTACTGGACCTTTCAAAGGTAGGTTACTTAATCAAAATTAATTTTCCTAGAGATAAGTCTATTTTTACAGGTTTAGTGCAAATATCCACTGGACCTTACAAAGGCGGGTTACTTAATCAAAATTAATTTTCCTAGAGATAAGTCTATATTTACAGGTTTAGTGCAAATATCCACTGGACCTTACAAAGGCGGGTTACTTAATCAAAATTAATTTTCCTAGAGATAAGTATATATTTACAGGTTTAATGCAAATCTCTACTGGACCTTTCAAAGGTAGAATACTTAATCAAAATTAACTTTCCTAGAGATAAGTCTATATTTACAGGTTTAATGCAAATATCCACTGGACCTTACAAAGGTGGGTTACTTAATCAAAATTAATTTTCCTAGAGATAAGTCTATATTTACAGGTTTAATGCAAATCTGTACTGAACTTTACAAAGGTAGGTTACTTAATCAAAATTAATTTTCCTAGAGATAAGTCTATATTTACAGGTTTAATGCAAATCTCTACTGGACCTTACAAAGGTGGGTTACTTAATCAAAATTAATTTTTCTAGAGATAAGTCTATATTTACAGGTTTAATGCAAATATCCACTGGACCTTACAAAGGTGGGTTACTTAATCAAAATTAATTTTCCTAGAGATAAGTCTATATTTACAGGTTTAATGAAAATCTCTACAGGACCTTAAGAAGGTAGGTTACTTAATCAAAATTAATTTTCCTAGAGATAAGTATATATTTACAGGTTTAATGCAAATCTCTACTGGACCTTACAAAGGTAGAATACTTAATCAAAATTAATTTTCCTAGAGATAAGTCTATATTTACAGGTTTAATGCAAATCTGTACTGGACTTTACAAAGGTAGGTTACTTAATCAAAATTAATTTTCCTAGAAATAAGTCTATATTTACAGGTTTAGTGCAAATATCCACTGGACCTTACAAAGGCGGATTACTTAATCAAAATTAATTTTCCTAGAGATAAGTATATATTTACAGGTTTAATGCAAGTCTCTACTGGACCTTACAAAGGTAGAATACTTAATCAAAATTAATTTTCCTAGAGATAAGTCTATATTTACAGGTTTAATGCAAATATCCACTGGACCTTACAAAGGTGGGTTACTTAATCAAAACTAATTTTCCTAGAGATAAGTCTATATTTACAGGTTTAATGCAAATCTGTACTGAACTTTACAAAGGTAGGTTACTTAATCAAAATTAATTTTCCTAGAGATAAGTCTATATTTACAGGTTTAATGCAAATCTCTACTGGACCATACAAAGGTGGGTTACTTATTAAAAATTAATTTTCCTAGAGATAAGTCTATATTTACAGGTTTAATGCAAATATCCACTGGGGTTACTTAATCAAAATTAATTTTCCTAGAGATAAGTATATATTTACAGGTTTAATGCAAATCTCTACTGGACCTTACAAAGGTGGGTTACTTAATCAAAATTAATTTTCCTAGAGATAAGTCTATATTTACAGGTTTAGTGGAAATATCCACTGGACCTTACAAAGGCGGGTTACTTTATCAAAATTAATTTTCCTAGAGATAAGTATATATTTACAGGTTTAATGCAAATCTCTACTGGACCTTACAAAGGTAGAATACTTAATCAAAATTAATTTTCCTAGAGATAAGTCTATATTTACAGGTTCAATGCAAATACCCACTGGACCTTACAAAGGTGGGTTACTTAATCAAAATTAATTTTCCTAGAGATAAGTCTATATTTACAGGTTTAATGCAAATCTCTACTGGACCTTAAGAAGGTAGATTACTTAATCAAAATTAACTTTCCTAGAGATAAGTATATATTTACAGGTTTAATGCAAATCTCTACTGGACCTTACAAAGGTAGAATACTTAATCAAAATTAATTTTCATAGAGATAAGTCTATATTTACAGGTTTAATGCAAATCTGTACTGAACTTTACAAAGGTAGGTTACTTAATCAAAATTAATTTTCCTAGAGATAAGTCTATATTTACAGGTTTAATGCAAATCTCTACTGGACCATACAAAGGTGGGTTACTTATTAAAAATTAATTTTCCTAGAGATAAGTCTATATTTACAGGTTTAATGCAAATATCCACTGGGGTTACTTAATCAAAATTAATTTTCCTAGAGATAAGTATATATTTACAGGTTTAATGCAAATCTCTACTGGACCTTACAAAGGTGGGTTACTTAATCAAAATTAATTTTCCTAGAGATAAGTCTATATTTACAGGTTTAGTGGAAATATCCACTGGACCTTACAAAGGCGGGTTACTTTATCAAAATTAATTTTCCTAGAGATAAGTATATATTTACAGGTTTAATGCAAATCTCTACTGGACCTTACAAAGGTAGAATACTTAATCAAAATTAATTTTCCTAGAGATAAGTCTATATTTACAGGTTCAATGCAAATACCCACTGGACCTTACAAAGGTGGGTTACTTAATCAAAATTAATTTTCCTAGAGATAAGTCTATATTTACAGGTTTAATGCAAATCTCTACTGGACCTTAAGAAGGTAGATTACTTAATCAAAATTAACTTTCCTAGAGATAAGTATATATTTACAGGTTTAATGCAAATCTCTACTGGACCTTACAAAGGTAGAATACTTAATCAAAATTAATTTTCATAGAGAT
The DNA here is from genome assembly GCF_054372755.1 of Phalangium opilio. Taxonomy (NCBI): domain Eukaryota; kingdom Metazoa; phylum Arthropoda; class Arachnida; order Opiliones; family Phalangiidae; genus Phalangium; species Phalangium opilio. The sequence goes on along the minus strand of NW_028324148.1, from coordinate 845,107 downwards.
AAGTCTATATTTACAGGTTTAATGCAAATATCCACTGCACCTTACAAAGGTGGGTTACTTAATCAAAATTAATTTTCCTAGAGATAAGTCTATATTTACAGGTTTAATGCAAATCTCTACTGGACCATACAAAGGTGGGTTACTTATTCAAAATTAATTTTCCTAGAGATAAGTCTATATTTACAGGTTTAATGCAAATATCCACTGGGGTTACTTAATCAAAATTAATTTTCCTAGAGATAAGTATATATTTACAGGTTTAATGCAAATCTCTACTGGACCTTACAAAGGTGGGTTACTTAATCAAAATTAATTTTCCTAGAGATAAGTCTATATTTACAGGTTTAATGTAAATCTCTACTGGACCTTACAAAGGTAGAATACTTAATCAGAATTAATTTTCCTAGAGATAAGTCTATATTTACAGGTTTAATGCAAATATCCACTGCACCTTACAAAGGTGGGTTACTTAACCAAAATTAATTTTCCTAGAGATAAGTCTATATTTACAGGTTTAATGCAAATCTGTACTGGACCTTACAAAGGTAGGTTACTTAATCAAAATTAATTTTCCTAGAAATAAGTCTATATTTACAGGTTTAGTGCAAATATCCACTGGACCTTACAAAGGCGGGTTACTTAATCAAAATTAATTTTCCTAGAGATAAGTATATATTTACAGGTTTAATGCAAGTCTCTACTGGACCTTACAAAGGTAGAATACTTAATCAAAATTAATTTTCCTAGAGATAAGTCTATATTTACAGGTTTAATGCAAATATCCACTGGACCTTACAAAGGTGGGTTACTTAATCAAAACTAATTTTCCTAGAGATAAGTCTATATTTACAGGTTTAATGCAAATCTGTACTGAACTTTACAAAGGTAGGTTACTTAATCAAAATTAATTTTCCTAGAGATAAGTCTATATTTACAGGTTTAATGCAAATCTCTACTGGACCTTACAAAGGTGGGTTACTTAATCAAAATTAACTTTTCTAGTGATAAGTCTATATTTACAGGTTTAATGCAAATATCCACTGGACATTACAAAGGTGGGTTACTTAATCAAAATTAATTTTCCTAGAGATAAGTCTATATTTACAGGTTTAATGCAAATATCCACTGGACCTTACAAAGGCGGGTTACTTAATCAAAATTAATTTTCCTAGAGATAAGTATATATTTACAGGTTTAATGCAAATCTCTACTGGACCTTACAAAGGTAGAATACTTAATCAAAATTAATTTTCCTAGAGATAAGTCTATATTTACAGGTTCAATGCAAATACCCACTGGACCTTACAAAGGTGGGTTACTTAATCAAAATTAATTTTCCTAGAGATAAGTCTATATTTACAGGTTTAATGCAAATCTCTACTGGACCTTAAGAAGGTAGATTACTTAATCAAAATTAACTTTCCTAGAGATAAGTATATATTTACAGGTTTAATGCAAATCTCTACTGGACCTTACAAAGGTAGAATACTTAATCAAAATTAATTTTCATAGAGATAAGTCTATATTTACAGGTTTAATGCAAATATCCACTGCACCTTACAAAGGTGGGTTACTTAATCAAAATTAATTTTCCTAGAGATAAGTCTATATTTACAGGTTTAATGCAAATCTCTACTTGACCATACAAAGGTGGGTTACTTATTCAAAATTAATTTTCCTAGAGATAAGTCTATATTTACAGGTTTAATGCAAATATCCACTGGGGTTACTTAATCAAAATTAATTTTCCTAGAGATAAGTATATATTTACAGGTTTAATGCAAATCTCTACTGGACCTTACAAAGGTGGGTTACTTAATCAAAATTAATTTTCCTAGAGATAAGTCTATATTTACAGGTTTAATGTAAATCTCTACTGGACCTTACAAAGGTAGAATACTTAATCAGAATTAATTTTCCTAGAGATAAGTCTATATTTACAGGTTTAATGCAAATATCCACTGCACCTTACAAAGGTGGGTTACTTAACCAAAATTAATTTTCCTAGAGATAAGTCTATATTTACAGGTTTAATGCAAATCTCTACTGGACCATACAAAGGTGGGTTACTTATTCAAAATTAATTTTCCTAGAGATAAGTCTATATTTACAGGTTTAATGCAAATATCCACTGGGGTTACTTAATCAAAATTAATTTTCCTAGAGATAAGTATATATTTACAGGTTTAATGCAAATCTCTACTGGACCTTACAAAGGTAGGTTACTTAATCAAAATTAATTTTCCTAGAGATAAGTCTATATTTACAGGTTTAGTGCAAATATCCACTGGACCTTACAAAGGCGGGTTACTTAATCAAAATTAATTTTCCTAGAGATAAGTATATATTTACAGGTTTAATGCAAATCTCTACTGGACCTTACAAAGGTAGAATACTTAATCAAAATTAATTTTCCTAGAGATAAGTCTATATTTACAGGTTTAATGCAAATATCCACTGGACCTTACAAAGGTGGGTTACTTAATCAAAATTAATTTTCCTAGAGATAAGTCTATATTTACAGGTTTAATGCAAATATCCACTGGACCTTACAAAGGTGGGTTACTTAATCAAAATTAATTTTCCTAGAGATAAGTCTATATTTACAGGTTTAATGCAAATCTCTACTGGACCTTACAAAGGTGGGTTACTTAATCAAAATTAATTTTCCTAGAGATAAGTCTATATTTACAGGTTTAATGCAAATATCCACTGGACCTTACAAAGGTGGGTTACTTAATCAAAATTAATTTTCCTAGAGATAAGTCTATATTTACAGGTTTAATGCAAATCTGTACTGAACTTTACAAAGGTAGGTTACTTAATCAAAATTAATTTTCCTAGAGATAAGTCTATATTTACAGGTTTAATGCAAATCTCTACTGGACCTTACAAAGGTGGGTTACTTAATGAAAATTAATTTTTCTAGAGATAAGTCTATATTTACAGGTTTAATGCAAATATCCACTGGACCTTACAAGATGGGGGATCTCGCTGTGGAGCTCGCTGGTGTCGCTCTAGGCACAGAGGGGGAAGGGGTGGCTCATTCGGAAGCTTGTTCTTCCATGGATGAGTCCACCCTACTGGAAGAATCGGATGGGACCCTTCGGGATCCAGCCGATGTGCGTTCTAGTGGTCCTGGTGAGGGGGAGGATCTAGGGACTGGGAACTTGCCTGTCGGGGGGGAGGTGCCACCAGCCCTCTCGGGACCGATGAGGTGTAGCTAGGTCCCTTCTGAACCCCTCTCTTAAGGACCATGGGGACGCTACGTGCAATTCAAATCAATCTGCACCATAGTAAGGCGGCCTCTGCGGTACTCTGCAAGAGGTTCGCTATAGAGGGTCTTGATCTGGCCCTCATACAAGAACCGTGGATTTGCCATGGCAAAATCCTCGGTCTTGACGCGGCAGGGTCACTATTCTATGACCAAACTGCTGCTAGACCTAGGGCGTGTATTCTGGTTCGGAGGGATCTTTGCTGTATCTCTCTACCGCTGTACACGTCCCAGGACACGGCGGCCGTGAAGCTAGTCCTGACCACTGGGCATGCCAAGTTGACTATCACGGCTGCCTCTGCATACTTTTCCCACGACGCGGACTCTCTCCCGACCATTGAGGTGATCAATTTGGTCGATCAATGTGAAAAGAGAGGGTACAAACTAATCATTGGCTGCGACGCCAATGCTCATCACATCACGTGGGGCAGTTCTGACTGCAACAGGAGAGGTGATGATTTACTAGAATATTTAGTTGGTTGTAAACTCAATATTCTTAATCAAACAATGAACCTACTTTTGTTACTTCTAATAGAAGGGAAGTCATTGACCTCACGCTAGCCACGGAAAACCTCGTGTCTTCCGTGTCTAACTGGCATGTGTCTAATGAGCCGTCTCTGTCGGATCATAGGCACATCTGCTTTACTGTCGCGACTACCCCTGAAAATGGGTGCAATCGATCGGCAATAGTTGAAACTTAATGCGATGATCTAACTTATTTGGTACTGAAAAATCTGACTTTCCTAAGAGTTTGAGATAGTGTTCCAAGATAGGGCTACTGACCATTCATATTTGTTTTCGAGTTTTAGAAGTTTAGTATAGTTAATAGCAATATGATTTGCTCGACCATTTTTAGCTGCAATTTCAGGGTTGACCGCGCCCTTAGTATCGCTGATGGCCTTTGTGGTGTCGTGGTAGTTGTCGAGAATGAAAAATTCAATGCCCGTAAGAGCGTATTAGTATCAACTGGCGAGTATTTTCGTTGGACATAGCCATTGGACCAGGTCCGGTTTGACTTACTTTTGGATGTATTTCAAATCTCGAAGAAACCGCGTGCGTCTGCTAAACTTTGGAATAAAAGAACACCATCAAAGGCGTTATATTTGAACGTTGCATTTCGTTTGCCAGAAACTAGACTTCGCTTCCAAATGGATCAAGTCCCGTTTAAACCAACACAGTGACTTTTTTAATTACAAGACGTTTTTCGGCATAGTTCTGTTGGCCATTTCTGATGGGCAATACAGACTAGTCACTGTGGATATTGGTGATAGTGGTCATCACAGTGATTCGGGAATTTTGGGAAATTCGGCCTTTAGGAAAGCCCTGACAACAAAGTGTGAATTCCTCCATTGCTTCTTTACCCAGTACAAATGAGGTCATACCTCATATGTTTATAGGAGATGCTGGATATCCACTTAATAAGTAACCTAAAAATCCCACACTAGTTATTGTTATTTCATGAAAGTTTTTAATGCGTCCTAATAACCGCCCTAATTTGCCAAAGGAGCAAAGAATTTTTAATTATCGACTTTCTCGGGCCAGGCGAATAGTGTAAAAAACTTTCGGAATTTTAGCAGCAAGGTGTGCGAAATACGACACATAACATTATAATAATGCTGCGAAAATGAAGAAATTTACAAAAACTAGGTGGAGGATCCTACTCAGAGCCATCATTGCATCCGAAGACACAATGTTGGAAGTTGTGAAAGCTATATGCGTTCTCCATAACTTCCTAAGACAAATTGAATTAAACAAGGAGTCAAATTGTGAAAACCGATACTGTCCACCTAATTTTTGAGATCGTGAAAATCAAAATGTCGAAATCATTTCTGGTGAATGGAGACAAGAAGCGGATCTTGACGCTGTCAGGAATTTGAGAAGATTGGGTCGCCAGGCGCTAGAAATCATACCATGGAAAGGAAAGATATTTGTTTAAAGCTAACCAATTTTTTCAACTCAGACATTGGTAGCGTATATTGGCAAGACTCTCACATATAATTCTAATTATTTTCATTGAAAATAAACTAGTTTTCCGGAATGCGAATTATTTCTTATTTAAAAAGACGATAAGTTTTACATGGCTGATTATGAAATTTAAATGAGTATTACATGACTATTCTTCATTCTGAACCATACTGAAGATCGAATAAAATATCTTCGATCTTTTTTCGAGCTTAACATTGTTTCATCAGCTTCTGTTCTTGACAACAAAGACATATAATATAGTTCTACTGAACTTTTTGGTTTAGATTCAGTTGTAGTTTTTTCTTGAATGCAATTGATTTAAAAATTTCCATCTCCAATTCCTCTTTTCTTTTTTGTGCTTGGTGGTGTTTTAACAGGTATATTGAGAGCTGAAGTTTGATCACTAAAAAGATAAAATATTTGTTGGAATTGAGTTTACTGTAGGTTTTAAATGAGGAAGTTGATAAATTTTGGAACTGCTGAATAGGATTATAGGTAGTACATAAATGCCGTTCCCAGAACAGGTACAGTGGAAGGCAGGGGAGGATTGAGGATTGTGTGGATTGTAGTTCAGTGGAAGGCAGGGTGAGGATTGTGGATGTGGATTGTAGTACAGTGGAAGGCAGGGTGAGGATTGTGGATGTGGATTGTAGTACAGTGGAAGGCACGGTGTGGATTGAGGATTGAGGATTGCAAGATGGTGGATGAGAAAACAAGATGGTGGATGAGACTTTGTACGTAAGCCTTTTGATTGTCGCACCCCTCTTTCAGACCTACAAGAGGGCGTTTTTGATTGACGCACCCCGCTCTCGCACCTGCATGGGGTGTTTTTGTTTGACAGGTCAATGAAGCGTGTTCAATTCTCGGATGTAGAAGTACAACATTGGAGTATGAAGATAGGGTGAATTATGATTTAACCCCAGTAGCACAAGCCTTCCGCATAACAGTCGGTTAAAGATCGAATAGTAGGTTTACGGTCCAGTCAGCTGTACCATGCTTATTCCGACACTTTTCCGACTCATGAAGCCGACTACTTCTTTTAGTTGGCAATGTCGACATCTATCTGACAGTTGGAATTGAGATGGTTTAAAGTAGGCTTGCCTAACGTCTAGAAAATTCCAACTTATTTTTTGCCAATTGATTACCGACTCTCTCGCGCTAGTCGGTATTGTGACGTTTAAGAAGAGTAAAATTAAAAGCAAAGTTATGCTTAGGCCGTTTAGTAACCGACATTTATCCGACAGTTGGAACTGAGATGATTTAAAATAGGCTTGCCTACCGTCTAGAAAATTCCTACTTACTTTTTGCCAATAGGGACTTGGCAGTATTACGTCATGCAACGTCAGGCTACCTTCCACTAGTGCTAAAAAACATACCAGGAGGAGGGGCTTATATGGCTTTCATTCTGTTAAAAAAACATACCATAATGGCGCTGGGGGCGGATTTAAGCCTGAATTGCCAAGTCCCTATTGATTACCGACTCTCTCGCGCTAGTCCTTATTGTGACGTATAAGAAGAGTAAATTTAAAAGCAAAGTTATTCTTAGGCCGTTTAGTAACCGACATTTATCCGACAGTTGGAACTGTGGTGGTTTGAAGAAGGCTTGCCTACCGTCCTAAACATGTAACCCATTTTTGCCAATTGATTACCAACTCCTTCCCGTAAGTCGGTATTGTCACGTTTAAAAAGAGTAAAATGAAAAACGAAGTTAATGGTGGGCCTTCTTTTTCCGAGGGACGGTTTTTTTTTGACTTTTACAATTCCGCATATGCCACCAAAATTTTTTTGTTATATATTTAACTTTTACTATATTTTGACCCACAAGCAAAAGTTGATAATACTATATTTTTGGCAACACTAGAAACATAACGTTTCAAAAAACTGCAATGCAAGAAAACACATTTGATTTTCTAGTTTGAATTTTCTCTCCTGTAATTTCTCGGGTCAGGTGACACGCCTCTGTTCTATTGGTGTAACTAAGGTAACGCCATGCACGTCATCATCGAAGAGGGCGCTGCTAGTGCGAAAGCATTAGCAAGTCAGCCTTTCCAGTATCTCTGACGCGGCTGGGTCGTTAGAATGTTTAAACGAGATTTTTGTGGTTGAAAATGATTAGTTCTAGGCTTGCTAACTTTTAATTACATCGCTATATAAACTAGAAACGTCTTAGTTTGTCACGTAAGGTTTGAATTTTGTTATTGAATTATCAATTTATCTACCCCTTAGATTCAGTTTTATGCATACGCCTTTTCTTTTTACCTAGCTTCTCATCTGCTGGGAACCACACCCCTATAAAGTGAAACCAAAACTTAAACGCTTTCGTATACCTTCAGTTTCTTTGTTTTAATATAAAAGAAGAAAGTGTTTTGGGGCGCTTGGAGTTCAAAAACCTTATATATTAAGTATTTTAAAGATTTTTGGTTGTGAAAATAATACTGAATTCCAAAATAGATCTCAATTTGTTTTAGTTACAGAATTTTTATGCGGTTTCAAACATTTTAAGAGAAAAATGTGTGAAATAATACCCTTTAGAATTGTATGTTTTTCTTTTTCCTTAAAAAAATCTGTAAGAGTATATTTTTCATTAGGATTTTTGTAGTTTAATAGATAGCAACTGGCCACATCGAAGATATTAACATTGATTAATAATAAATGCTTTAATTGATGTAAATATTATACTCGCCCTGAAAAATTTTACTTTTTGTTAAAACCAATTGCAAAGGCAGCTAATATTTCCATTCGACTAGTCGTGTAATATCGAATACATTGTTTCGTATTTGAAATTGTTATAATTGATGCTCAACCTGTATGTTACTTGAAATATTCAAAGTACAAATTCTAAAGCGATTTTCATTGAAAATGTAATAAAGAAATTTCAATACTAGGTATCAGTATCCTTTACTATAAGCGAATGAAGCCTCGAGTTAAGGCTTGATCGTCGCAAAACCGTCGGGCCTCGAGTTAAGGTTTGATCATCGCAAAAGCGTCGGACCTCTTGCTGACAGGCGGTTAAGTCGACTCTCAAACGTGTTGGATGAGAGTCGTATTTCATTCTTGTCGTGTAAACCAGTGGGCCGTCATCCCGCCGGGCGGACATTTCGACTCTCAAACCCTTACTCTACCAGCCCTTTACCGACGATTTACCGTTCCTATACTAAAAAGCCGCGAAATCGTCGGATTGAGCAAGGCTTTAGGTAGGCATAATGACACCGACATATAGTCGGCCAACAGTCGTTTTATAGTAGCCTCAAAAGAGTAGGAAAACTGGCGGACCGTCGTCCCTCCAGGCGGACATTTCGACTTTCAAACCATTACTCTCCCGACTTATTAGTGACTTTTCACCAACTCGTCGGTAAAACACAAAGCCGACCATCCCTAGTAGCACTGCCGACGTAGGACCTACATGGTCGGCTTTGTGTGTTACCGACGACTTGGTAAAAAGTCACTAATAAGTCGGGAGAGTAATGGTTTGAAAGTCGAAATGTCCGCCTGAAGGGACGACGGCCCGCCGGTTTTCCTACTGTTTTGAGGCTACTATAAAACGACTGTTTGCCGACTATATGTCGGCGTCATTATGCCTACCTAAAGCCGCGCTCAATCCGACGATTTCGCGGCTTTTTAGTATAGGAACGGTAAATCGTCGGTAAAGGGCTGGTAGAGTAAGGGTTTGAGAGTCGAAATGTCCGCCCGGCGGGAAGACGGTCCGCCGGTTTTCCGACTGTTATGAGGCGACTATAAAACGACTGTTGGCCGACTATATGTCGGCGTCATTATGCCTACCTAAAGCCGCGCTCAATCCGACGATTTCGCGGCTTTTTAGTATAGGAACGGTAAATCGTCGGTAAAGGGCAGGTAGAGTAAGGGTTTGAGAGTCGAAATGTCCGCCCGGCGGGAAGACGGCCCGCCGCTTTTCCGACTGTTATGAGGCGACTATAATAGCGTTTTCCTTTGGGTCCTCGCGGAGCGCTCCCATGGAGGAATAAAACTATGAGATCCTATTCTTCAAAAACAGTCTTTAACGAAGCTGGAAACTACTACTACCATTTTTATTGCTCCTTGGGAGCGCTCCGCGAGGACCCAAAGGAAAACGCTATAAAACGACTGTTGGCCGACTATATATCGGCGTCATTATGCCTACCTAAAGCCGCGCTCAATCCGACGATTTCGCGGCTTTTTAGTATAGGAACGGTAAATCGTCGGTAAAGGGCAGGTAGAGTAAGGGTTTGAGAATCGAAATGTCCGCCCGGTTGGACGATGGCCTACTGGTTTACCGACTGTTACGACACGAATGAAATACGACCCTCATCCAACACGTTTGAGAGTCGACTTAACCGCCTGTCAGCAAGAGGTCCGACGCTTTTGAGACGATCAAACCTTAACTCGAGGCCCGATGGTTTTGCGACGGTCAAGCCTTAACTCGAGGCTTCATTCGCTTATAGTAAAGGATACTGATACCTAGTATTGAAATTTCTTTAATACATTTTCAATGAAAATCACTTTAGAATTTGTACTTTGAATATTTCAAGAACCATACAGGTTCAGCATCAATTATAACAATTTCAAATATTAAACAATGTATTCGATATTACACGACTAGTCTAATGGAAATATTAGCTGCATAGCTAATTGGTTTCAACAAAAAGTACAATTCTTCAGGGCGAGTATAATATTTACATCAATTAAAGCCAGGGGCGGACTGGCAAGCTTCACAACCATCTGCCACCGTTTTAAAAAGGGCCCCCAAGCCGATCCCTAAAATGAGAGGGGAGTATGTCGTTATAATGCACAGGGCCGTCGAGAGAGGGGGGCAGTTCGGTACTTTTTCCCGCGACCCGTACCTCTGGGGGGGGGGGGGGTGTAACTCGTATCAGCAATTCTCGGAAGAGCAGTTCTCGAAATAGCAACCGCGATTCCAAAAAAACAGCGGTGTTAATCAAAACTGCTCTTCAAGAAATAGCAGTTGCTAGTTTAGAAATAGGGGCTGCTATTTTGGGAAATAGCAGTGTTAGCCTTGAGTTTTGAGCATTTCTTAACAATACAGTTATGTTCGTTGGTTTTTTATGTTAGTTTATTCAGTGATCATTTAAACAGTAATGTGAGCTAATTTTTTAAAAAAGGCATATTATTATTTGGAAAGTCAATGAAGATAAACACAATATTTTGGAAAAGGCGTAACATTGGTAATGTGACATATTTTTTTGGAAAAGGCATATTATAAATTGGAAAGTCAATGAAGATAAACAACAATATTTTGGAAAAGGCGTAACATTGTTACACTATTTCCAAAATATAACTAACCTAACTCAAACCAATCGAAAAAAACCCTTAAAATCCCAACCCAACCCAACCTGGCCTGACCTAATACTATTGAGTTCAAATAATCAACTTTAACCAAACCAAATTATCCGTATCTGGCATAGTTCTATTTGAGTTCATATAACCCAGCCTACACCATAATAAATAACTATAGTTTTTCGCATCCCCGTTTTTCTGCTCTTTTGAGAACTGCTGTTAAGGTACGACACGTTTACGAGAACAACTGCTGTAACGGGTAAACTGTCATTTCGGGAAAACTGCTATTTAGGGAACCGCTGTTATGAGGACTGCTATTTAGGGAACCGCTAGTTTGGAATCCGCTCATACGGGAACCGCTCATGTGAGGGCTTCCCCCTCTCGGGGGCCCGACCGGGCCTCGACCTTGGTTAATTCTAGTGGGTAATGGTTGTGAAAATATGAATATAAATATAAATATAAATATAAAACTTAAAAATATATTGATCTTCAACTAGAGCTTAAACAGTAAAACTAAAAAAGTGATGAAGAGTAGTAGTTTTATAACTTGAGCCTTCTCTTAATGTGCTCTTAGTCCCTTATTTTCCCCTTTTCTCACTAAGCATGAAAGTAAAATATAAATCGATTTTAAGTTTTGCTTCTCGCGGGATAGGCCAAGGTATAAAAGTAGAGTTGAAAACAATAAGACTACAAAACTATCTCTTTCCGCTTTATAAATGATTAAATGAACATTATCTTCTGAGATGGCATTTACAAATGTCCGATTTTTGGATACGTAACTATTTCGAGTTAGTGAAGGACCAATTTTGAAATATGCAAATCCCGAAAAGGAGGGCCCCCATTGACTGGGGCCCCACTGCCAGTGGCAGTTGGGGCCCTATGGCCAGTCCGCCCCTGATTAAAGCATTTATTAATATTCATTGTTAATATCTTCGATGTGGCCAGTTACTATCTCTTAAATTACAAAAATCTTAATGAAAAATATTATTATACGCCTCCAGATTTTTTAAGGAAAGAGAAAATCATACAATTCTAAAAGGTATTATTTCACACATTTTTCTCATAAAATGTTTGAAACCGCATAAAAATTCCGTAACTAAAACGCTTTGAGATCTATTTTGGAATTCAGTAATATTTTCACAACCAAAAATCTCTAAAATACTTAATAAATAAGGTTTTTGAACTCCAAGCGCCCCAAAACACTGGCTTCTTTTATATTCAAACAAAGAAACTGAAGGTATACATAAACGTTTAAGTTTTGGTTTCACTTTATAGGGGTGTGGTTCCCAGCAGATGAGATCATGAGAAGCTAGGTAAAAAGCAAAGGCTTATGCATAAAACTGAATCTAAGAGGTAGATAAATTGATAATTCAATAACAAAATTCAAACCTTACGTGACAAACGAAGACGTTTCTAGTTTATATAGTGTGAAAGAACCTTAGCGATGAAATTAAAAGTTAGCAAGCCTAGAACTAATCATTTTTAACCACAAAAATCTCGCTTAAACATTCTAACGACCCAGCCGCGTCAGAGATACTGGAAAGGCTGACTTGCTTTCGCACTAGCAGCGCCCTCTTCGATGTTGACGTGCATGGCGTTACCTTAGTTAGCGGGAAGGAGTTGGTAATCAATTGGCAAAAAATGTGTTGGAAATTTCTAGACGGTAGGCAAGCCTACTTTAAACCATCTCAGTTCCAACTGTCGGATAAATGTCGGTAACTAAACGGCCTAAGAATAACTTTGCTTTTAAATTTACTCTTCTTAAACGTCACCATACCGACTAGCGCGAGAGAGTCGGTAATCAATTGGCAAAAAATAAGTTGGAATTTTCTAGACGTTAGGCAAGCCTACTTTAAACCATCTCAATTCCAACTGTCAGATAGATGTCGGCATTGCCAACTAAAAGATGTAGTCGGCTTCATGAGTCGGAAAAGTGTCGGAATAAGCATGGTACAGCCGACTGGACCGTAAACCGACTATTCGACCTTTAACCGACTGTTATGCGGAAGGCTTGTGCTACAGGGGAAGGTATTATTTCACACATTTTTCTCATAAAATGTTTGAAACCGCATAAAAATTCCGTAACTAAAACACTTTGAGATCTATTTTGGAATTCAGTAATATTTTCACAACCAAAAATCTCTAAAATACTTAATAAATAAGGTTTTTGAACTCCAAGCGCCCCAAAACACTGGCTTCTTTTATATTCAAACAAAGAAACTGAAGGTATACATAAACGTTTAAGTTTTGGTTTCACTTTATAGGGGTGTGGTTCCCAGCAGATGAGATCATGAGAAGCTAGGTAAAAAGCAAAGGCTTATGCATAAAACTGAATCTAAGAGGTAGATAAATTGATAATTCAATAACAAAATTCAAACCTTACGTGAAAAACGAAGACGTTTCTAGTTTATATAGTGTGACAAAGAACCTTAGCGATGAAATTAAAAGTTAGCAAGCCTAGAACTAATCATTTTTAACCACAAAAATCTCGCTTAAACATTCTAACGACCCAGCCGCGTCAGAGATACTGGAAAGGCTGACTTGCTTTCGCACAAGCAGCGCCCTCTTCGATGTTGACGTGCATGGCGTTACCTTAGTTAGCGGGAAGGAGTTGGTAATCAATTGGCAAAAAATGTGTTGGAAATTTCTAGACGGTAGGCAAGCCTACTTTAAACCATCTCAGTTCCAACTGTCGGATAAATGTCGGTAACTAAACGGCCTAAGAATAACTTTGCTTTTAAATTTACTCTTCTTAAACGTCACCATACCGACTAGCGCGAGAGAGTCGGTAATCAATTGGCAAAAAATAAGTTGGAATTTTCTAGACGTTAGGCAAGCCTACTTTAAACCATCTCAATTCCAACTGTCAGATAGATGTCGGCATTGCCAACTAAAAGATGTAGTCGGCTTCATGAGTCGGAAAAGTGTCGGAATAAGCATGGTACAGCCGACTGGACCGTAAACCGACTATTCGACCTTTAACCGACTGTTATGCGGAAGGCTTGTGCTACAGGGGAAGGTATTATTTCACACATTTTTCTCATAAAATGTTTGAAACCGCATAAAAATTCCGTAACTAAAACACTTTGAGATCTATTTTGGAATTCAGTAATATTTTCACAACCAAAAATCTCTAAAATACTTAATAAATAAGGTTTTTGAACTCCAAGCGCCCCAAAACACTGGCTTCTTTTATATTCAAACAAAGAAACTGAAGGTATACATAAACGTTTAAGTTTTGGTTTCACTTTATAGGGGTGTGGTTCCCAGCAGATGAGATCATGAGAAGCTAGGTAAAAAGCAAAGGCTTATGCATAAAACTGAATCTAAGAGGTAGATAAATTGATAATTCAATAACAAAATTCAAACCTTACGTGACAAACGAAGACGTTTCTAGTTTATATAGTGTGACAAAGAACCTTAGCGATGAAATTAAAAGTTAGCAAGCCTAGAACTAATCATTTTTAACCACAAAAATCTCGCTTAAACATTCTAACGACCCAGCCGCGTCAGAGATACTGGAAAGGCTGACTTGCTTTCGCACTAGCAGCGCCCTCTTCGATGTTGACGTGCATGGCGTTACCTTAGTTAGCGGGAAGGAGTTGGTAATCAATTGGCAAAAAATGTGTTGGAAATTTCTAGACGGTAGGCAAGCCTACTTTAAACCATCTTAGTTCCAACTCTCGGATAAATGTCGGTAACTAAACGGCCTAAGAATAACTTTGCTTTTAAATTTACTCTTCTTAAACGTCACCATACCGACTAGCGCGAGAGAGTCGGTAATCAATTGGCAAAAAATAAGTTGGAATTTTCTAGACGTTAGGCAAGCCTACTTTAAACCATCTCAATTCCAACTGTCAGATAGATGTCGGCATTGCCAACTAAAAGATGTAGTCGGCTTCATGAGTCGGAAAAGTGTCGGAATAAGCATGGTACAGCCGACTGGACCGTAAACCGACTATTCGACCTTTAACCGACTGTTATGCGGAAGGCTTGTGCTACAGGGGAAGGTATTATTTCACACATTTTTCTCATAAAATGTTTGAAACCGCATAAAAATTCCGTAACTAAAACACTTTGAGATCTATTTTGGAATTCAGTAATATTTTCCAGAGCTGTGCTAATTAGCTGACTACTAATTGAATTAGAACTAGCAATTAGGTAAATATTTATGAACTAATCAATTACCCAATTAGCAATTAGACATAGAAACTAATTCAATTCAATTAGAAATTAGACATGTATTTATCAAACTAATTAATTAGAATTACTAATTTCTAATTAATTACTTGTCTAATTAAGGAAAAAAAGAAACCATAAGTAAACATAAAAGTTTAAAAGTGCCCATGGATTTAGTACTTTGGTAATGCAAAGTTTAATGTTTTAATGCCATTGAAAAACGGTTACGGAAGCCGTGAATTATTCACGAAAAATGAGACAGCCTCGAGCCTTCCGTCATGTTAAAATTTGTCTCATTTCTTCATTTTCTTGCCACAGTTCCTATAATGGACTCTGAGTAGTAAATCCATGGGCACTGCTATAAATTCGAGTAGGAAAAACAGTCGAAATTTCGAAATGGAACGGTTACGATCTACGAAATTTTTTTACTAGGGGCCTAGTACTAGTATTCTCTCATGTTTTAGAGGAGCTGAAATATTTAGAGTAGCACTAAGGTTTCCTCATCGATATAATAAGGCCGTTTTCAGTTTCAAATAGATGAATCAAGAGTTAATTCCTCGATTTTTAGTTTTTACTAAATTAAAAGATTAATTGAAAATCCAATTGGCTAATTAGTTAATCCTAAATCTAATTAAATTTTAATTAGATAATTACTTTTCCTATTCATACTAATTAATTAGAATTACTTCTCAATTAGCACTAAGGTAATTAAAATTCAATTACCATTTTCAATTAGTAAATGTAGCTAATTAATTAGAAATTCAATTAGCTCACTAATTAATTAGCACAGCTCTGATATTTTCACAACCAAAAATCTCTAAAATACTTAATAAATAAGGTTTTTGAACTCCAAGCGCCCCAAAACACTGGCTTCTTTTATATTCAAACAAAGAAACTGAAGGTATACATAAACGTTTAAGTTTTGGTTTCACTTTATAGGGGTGTGGTTCCCAGCAGATGAGATCATGAGAAGCTAGGTAAAAAGCAAAGGCTTATGCATAAAACTGAATCTAAGAGGTGGATAAATTGATAATTCAATAACAAAATTCAAACCTTACGTGACAAACGAAGACGTTTCTAGTTTATATAGTGTGACAAAGAACCTTATCGATGAAATTAAAAGTTAGCAAGCCTAGAACTAATCATTTTTAACCACAAAAATCTCGCTTAAACATTCTAACGACCCAGCCGCGTCAGAGATACTGGAAAGGCTGACTTGCTTTCGCACTAGCAGCGCCCTCTTCGATGTTGACGTGCATGGCGTTACCTTAGTTAGCGGGAAGGAGTTGGTAATCAATTGGCAAAAAATGTGTTGGAAATTTCTAGACGGTAGGCAAGCCTACTTTAAACCATCTCAGTTCCAACTGTCGGATAAATGTCGGTAACTAAACGGCCTAAGAATAACTTTGCTTTTAAATTTACTCTTCTTAAACGTCACCATACCGACTAGCGCGAGAGAGTCGGTAATCAATTGGCAAAAAATAAGTTGGAATTTTCTAGACGTTAGGCAAGCCTACTTTAAACCATCTCAATTCCAACTGTCAGATAGATGTCGGCATTGCCAACTAAAAGATGTAGTCGGCTTCATGAGTCGGAAAAGTGTCGGAATAAGCATGGTACAGCCGACTGGACCGTAAACCGACTATTCGACCTTTAACCGACTGTTATGCGGAAGGCTTGTGCTACAGGGGAAGGTATTATTTCACACATTTTTCTCATAAAATGTTTGAAACCGCATAAAAATTCCGTAACTAAAACACTTTGAGATCTATTTTGGAATTCAGTAATATTTTCACAACCAAAAATCTCTAAAATACTTAATAAATAAGGTTTTTGAACTCCAAGCGCCCCAAAACACTGGCTTCTTTTATATTCAAACAAAGAAACTGAAGGTATACATAAACGTTTAAGTTTTGGTTTCAATTTATAGGGGTGTGGTTCCCAGCAGATGAGATCATGAGAAGCTAGGTAAAAAGCAAAGGCTTATGCATAAAACTGAATCTAAGAGGTAGATAAATTGATAATTCAATAACAAAATTCAAACCTTACGTGACAAACGAAGACGTTTCTAGTTTATATAGTGTGACAAAGAACCTTAGCGATGAAATTAAAAGTTAGCAAGCCTAGAACTAATCATTTTTAACCACAAAAATCTCGCTTAAACATTCTAACGACCCAGCCGCGTCAGAGATACTGGAAAGGCTGACTTGCTTTCGCACAAGCAGCGCCCTCTTCGATGTTGACGTGCATGGCGTTACCTTAGTTAGCGGGAAGGAGTTGGTAATCAATTGGCAAAAAATGTGTTGGAAATTTCTAGACGGTAGGCAAGCCTACTTTAAACCATCTCAGTTCCAACTGTCGGATAAATGTCGGTAACTAAACGGCCTAAGAATAACTTTGCTTTTAAATTTACTCTTCTTAAACGTCACCATACCGACTAGCGCGAGAGAGTCGGTAATCAATTGGCAAAAAATAAGTTGGAATTTTCTAGACGTTAGGCAAGCCTACTTTA
Organism: Phalangium opilio; assembly: GCF_054372755.1. Lineage (NCBI taxonomy): Eukaryota > Metazoa > Arthropoda > Arachnida > Opiliones > Phalangiidae > Phalangium > Phalangium opilio. The sequence goes on along the minus strand of NW_028324148.1, from coordinate 827,885 downwards.
AACCATCTCAATTCCAACTGTCAGATAGATGTCGGCATTGCCAACTAAAAGATGTAGTCGGCTTCATGAGTCGGAAAAGTGTCGGAATAAGCATGGTACAGCCGACTGGACCGTAAACCGACTATTCGACCTTTAACCGACTGTTATGCGGAAGGCTTGTGCTACAGGGGAAGGTATTATTTCACACATTTTTCTCATAAAATGTTTGAAACCGCATAAAAATTCCGTAACTAAAACACTTTGAGATCTATTTTGGAATTCAGTAATATTTTCACAACCAAAAATCTCTAAAATACTTAATAAATAAGGTTTTTGAACTCCAAGCGCCCCAAAACACTGGCTTCTTTTATATTCAAACAAAGAAACTGAAGGTATACATAAACGTTTAAGTTTTGGTTTCACTTTATAGGGGTGTGGTTCCCAGCAGATGAGATCATGAGAAGCTAGGTAAAAAGCAAAGGCTTATGCATAAAACTGAATCTAAGAGGTAGATAAATTGATAATTCAATAACAAAATTCAAACCTTACGTGACAAACGAAGACGTTTCTAGTTTATATAGTGTGACAAAGAACCTTAGCGATGAAATTAAAAGTTAGCAAGCCTAGAACTAATCATTTTTAACCACAAAAATCTCGCTTAAACATTCTAACGACCCAGCCGCGTCAGAGATACTGGAAAGGCTGACTTGCTTTCGCACTAGCAGCGCCCTCTTCGATGTTGACGTGCATGGCGTTACCTTAGTTAGCGGGAAGGAGTTGGTAATCAATTGGCAAAAAATGTGTTGGAAATTTCTAGACGGTAGGCAAGCCTACTTTAAACCATCTCAGTTCCAACTGTCGGATAAATGTCGGTAACTAAACGGCCTAAGAATAACTTTGCTTTTAAATTTACTCTTCTTAAACGTCACCATACCGACTAGCGCGAGAGAGTCGGTAATCAATTGGCAAAAAATAAGTTGGAATTTTCTAGACGTTAGGCAAGCCTACTTTAAACCATCTCAATTCCAACTGTCAGATAGATGTCGGCATTGCCAACTAAAAGATGTAGTCGGCTTCATGAGTCGGAAAAGTGTCGGAATAAGCATGGTACAGCCGACTGGACCGTAAACCGACTATTCGACCTTTAACCGACTGTTATGCGGAAGGCTTGTGCTACAGGGGAAGGTATTATTTCACACATTTTTCTCATAAAATGTTTGAAACCGCATAAAAATTCCGTAACTAAAACACTTTGAGATCTATTTTGGAATTCAGTAATATTTTCACAACCAAAAATCTCTAAAATACTTAATAAATAAGGTTTTTGAACTCCAAGCGCCCCAAAACACTGGCTTCTTTTATATTCAAACAAAGAAACTGAAGGTATACATAAACGTTTAAGTTTTGGTTTCACTTTATAGGGGTGTGGTTCCCAGCAGATGAGATCATGAGAAGCTAGGAAAAAAGCAAAGGCTTATGCATAAAACTGAATCTAAGAGGTAGATAAATTGATAATTCAATAACAAAATTCAAACCTTACGTGACAAACGAAGACGTTTCTAGTTTATATAGTGTGACAAAGAACCTTAGCGATGAAATTAAAAGTTAGCAAGCCTAGAACTAATCATTTTTAACCACAAAAATCTCGCTTAAACATTCTAACGACCCAGCCGCGTCAGAGATACTGGAAAGGCTGACTTGCTTTCGCACAAGCAGCGCCCTCTTCGATGTTGACGTGCATGGCGTTACCTTAGTTAGCGGGAAGGAGTTGGTAATCAATTGGCAAAAAATGTGTTGGAAATTTCTAGACGGTAGGCAAGCCTACTTTAAACCATCTCAGTTCCAACTGTCGGATAAATGTCGGTAACTAAACGGCCTAAGAATAACTTTGCTTTTAAATTTACTCTTCTTAAACGTCACCATACCGACTAGCGCGAGAGAGTCGGTAATCAATTGGCAAAAAATAAGTTGGAATTTTCTAGACGTTAGGCAAGCCTACTTTAAACCATCTCAATTCCAACTGTCAGATAGATGTCGGCATTGCCAACTAAAAGATGTAGTCGGCTTCATGAGTCGGAAAAGTGTCGGAATAAGCATGGTACAGCCGACTGGACCGTAAACCGACTATTCGACCTTTAACCGACTGTTATGCGGAAGGCTTGTGCTACAGGGGAAGGTATTATTTCACACATTTTTCTCATAAAATGTTTGAAACCGCATAAAAATTCCGTAACTAAAACACTTTGAGATCTATTTTGGAATTCAGTAATATTTTCCAGAGCTGTGCTAATTAGCTGACTACTAATTGAATTAGAACTAGCAATTAGGTAAATATTTATGAACTAATCAATTACCCAATTAGCAATTAGACATAGAAACTAATTCAATTCAATTAGAAATTAGACATGTATTTATCAAACTAATTAATTAGAATTACTAATTTCTAATTAATTACTTGTCTAATTAAGGAAAAAAAGAAACCATAAGTAAACATAAAAGTTTAAAAGTGCCCATGGATTTAGTACTTTGGTAATGCAAAGTTTAATGTTTTAATGCCATTGAAAAACGGTTACGGAAGCCGTGAATTATTCACGAAAAATGAGACAGCCTCGAGCCTTCCGTCATGTTAAAATTTGTCTCATTTCTTCATTTTCTTGCCACAGTTCCTATAATGGACTCTGAGTAGTAAATCCATGGGCACTGCTATAAATTCGAGTAGGAAAAACAGTCGAAATTTCGAAATGGAACGGTTACGATCTACGAAATTTTTTTACTAGGGGCCTAGTACTAGTATTCTCTCATGTTTTAGAGGAGCTGAAATATTTAGAGTAGCACTAAGGTTTCCTCATCGATATAATAAGGCCGTTTTCAGTTTCAAATAGATGAATCAAGAGTTAATTCCTCGATTTTTAGTTTTTACTAAATTAAAAGATTAATTGAAAATCCAATTGGCTAATTAGTTAATCCTAAATCTAATTAAATTTTAATTAGATAATTACTTTTCCTATTCATACTAATTAATTAGAATTACTTCTCAATTAGCACTAAGGTAATTAAAATTCAATTACCATTTTCAATTAGTAAATGTAGCTAATTAATTAGAAATTCAATTAGCTCACTAATTAATTAGCACAGCTCTGATATTTTCACAACCAAAAATCTCTAAAATACTTAATAAATAAGGTTTTTGAACTCCAAGCGCCCCAAAACACTGGCTTCTTTTATATTCAAACAAAGAAACTGAAGGTATACATAAACGTTTAAGTTTTGGTTTCACTTTATAGGGGTGTGGTTCCCAGCAGATGAGATCATGAGAAGCTAGGTAAAAAGCAAAGGCTTATGCATAAAACTGAATCTAAGAGGTAGATAAATTGATAATTCAATAACAAAATTCAAACCTTACGTGACAAACGAAGACGTTTCTAGTTTATATAGTGTGACAAAGAACCTTAGCGATGAAATTAAAAGTTAGCAAGCCTAGAACTAATCATTTTTAACCACAAAAATCTCGCTTAAACATTCTAACGACCCAGCCGCGTCAGAGATACTGGAAAGGCTGACTTGCTTTCGCACTAGCAGCGCCCTCTTCGATGTTGACGTGCATGGCGTTACCTTAGTTAGCGGGAAGGAGTTGGTAATCAATTGGCAAAAAATGTGTTGGAAATTTCTAGACGGTAGGCAAGCCTACTTTAAACCATCTCAGTTCCAACTGTCGGATAAATGTCGGTAACTAAACGGCCTAAGAATAACTTTGCTTTTAAATTTACTCTTCTTAAACGTCACCATACCGACTAGCGCGAGAGAGTCGGTAATCAATTGGCAAAAAATAAGTTGGAATTTTCTAGACGTTAGGCAAGCCTACTTTAAACCATCTCAATTCCAACTGTCAGATAGATGTCGGCATTGCCAACTAAAAGATGTAGTCGGCTTCATGAGTCGGAAAAGTGTCGGAATAAGCATGGTACAGCCGACTGGACCGTAAACCGACTATTATGCGGAAGGCTTGCGCTACAGGGGAAGGTATTATTTCACACATTTTTCTCATAAAATGTTTGAAACCGCATAAAAATTCCGTAACTAAAACACTTTGAGATCTATTTTGGAATTCAGTAATATTTTCACAACCAAAAATCTCTAAAATACTTAATAAATAAGGTTTTTGAACTCCAAGCGCCCCAAAACACTGGCTTCTTTTATATTCAAACAAAGAAACTGAAGGTATACATAAACGTTTAAGTTTTGGTTTCACTTTATAGGGGTGTGGTTCCCAGCAGATGAGATCATGAGAAGCTAGGTAAAAAGCAAAGGCTTATGCATAAAACTGAATCTAAGAGGTAGATAAATTGATAATTCAATAACAAAATTCAAACCTTACGTGACAAACGAAGACGTTTCTAGTTTATATAGTGTGACAAAGAACCTTAGCGATGAAATTAAAAGTTAGCAAGCCTAGAACTAATCATTTTTAACCACAAAAATCTCGCTTAAACATTCTAACGACCCAGCCGCGTCAGAGATACTGGAAAGGCTGACTTGCTTTCGCACTAGCAGCGCCCTCTTCGATGTTGACGTGCATGGCGTTACCTTAGTTAGCGGGAAGGAGTTGGTAATCAATTGGCAAAAAATGTGTTGGAAATTTCTAGACGGTAGGCAAGCCTACTTTAAACCATCTCAGTTCCAACTGTCGGATAAATGTCGGTAACTAAACGGCCTAAGAATAACTTTGCTTTTAAATTTACTCTTCTTAAACGTCACCATACCGACTAGCGCGAGAGAGTCGGTAATCAATTGGCAAAAAATAAGTTGGAATTTTCTAGACGTTAGGCAAGCCTACTTTAAACCATCTCAATTCCAACTGTCAGATAGATGTCGGCATTGCCAACTAAAAGATGTAGTCGGCTTCATGAGTCGGAAAAGTGTCGAAATAAGCATGGTACAGCCGACTGGACCGTAAACCGACTATTATGCGGAAGGCTTGCGCTACAGGGGAAGGTATTATTTCACACATTTTTCTCATAAAATGTTTGAAACCGCATAAAAATTCCGTAACTAAAACACTTTGAGATCTATTTTGGAATTCAGTAATATTTTCACAACCAAAAATCTCTAAAATACTTAATAAATAAGGTTTTTGAACTCCAAGCGCCCCAAAACACTGGCTTCTTTTATATTCAATTAAAGAAACTGAAGGTATACATAAACGTTTAAGTTTTGGTTTCACTTTATAGGGGTGTGGTTCCCAGCAGATGAGATCATGCGAAGCTAGGTAAAAAGCAAAGGCTTATGCATAAAACTGAATCTAAGAGGTAGATAAATTGATAATTCAATAACAAAATTCAAACCTTACGTGACAAACGAAGACGTTTCTAGTTTATATAGTGTGACAAAGAACCTTAGCGATGAAATTAAAAGTTAGCAAGCCTAGAACTCATCATTTTTAACCACAAAAATCTCGCTTAAACATTCTAACGACCCAGCCGCGTCAGAGATACTGGAAAGGCTGACTTGCTTTCGCACAAGCAGCGCCCTCTTCGATGTTGACGTGCATGGCGTTACCTTAGTTAGCGGGAAGGAGTTGGTAATCAATTGGCAAAAATGTGTTGGAAATTTCTAGACGGTAGGCAAGCCTACTTTAAACCATCTCAGTTCCAACTGTCGGATAAATGTCGGTAACTAAACGGCCTAAGAATAACTTTGCTTTTAAATTTACTCTTCTTAAACGTCACCATACCGACTAGCGCGAGAGAGTCGGTAATCAATTGGCAAAAAATAAGTTGGAATTTTCTAGACGTTAGGCAAGCCTACTTTAAACCATCTCAATTCCAACTGTCAGATAGATGTCGGCATTGCCAACTAAAAGAAGTAGTCGGCTTCATGAGTCGGAAAAGTGTCGGAATAAGCATGGAACAGCCGACTGGACCGTAAACCGACTATTCGACCTTTAACCGACTGTTATGCGGAAGGTTTGTGCTACAGGGGAAGGTATTATTTCACACATTTTTCTCATAAAATGTTTGAAACCGCATATAAATTCCGTAACTAAAACACTTTGAGATCTATTTTGGAATTCAGTAATATTTTCACAACCAAAAATCTCTAAAATACTTAATAAATAAGGTTTTTGAACTCCAAGCGCCCCAAAACACTTGCTTCTTTTATATTCAAACAAAGAAACTGAAGGTATACATAAACGTTTAAGTTTTGGTTTCACTTTATAGGGGTGTGGTTCCCAGCAGATGAGATCATGAGAAGCTAGGTAAAAAGCAAAGGCTTATGCATAAAACTGAATATAAGAGGTAGATAAATTGATAATTCAATAACAAAATTCAAACCTTACGTGACAAACGAAGACGTTTCTAGTTTATATAGTGTGACAAAGAACCTTAGCGATGAAATTAAAAGTTAGCAAGCCTAGAACTAATCATTTTTAACCACAAAAATCTCGCTTAAACATTCTAACGACCCAGCCGCGTCAGAGATACTGGAAAGGCTGACTTGCTTTCGCACTAGCAGCGCCCTCTTCGATGTTGACGTGCATGGCGTTACCTTAGTTAGCGGGAAGGAGTTGGTAATCAATTGGCAAAAAATGTGTTGGAAATTTCTAGACGGTAGGCAAGCCTACTTTAAACCATCTCAGTTCCAACTGTCGGATAAATGTCGGTAACTAAACGGCCTAAGAATAACTTTGCTTTTAAATTTACTCTTCTTAAACGTCACCATACCGACTAGCGCGAGAGAGTCGGTAATCAATTGGCAAAAAATAAGTTGTAATTTTCTAGACGTTAGGCAAGCCTACTTTAAACCATCTCAATTCCAACTGTCAGATAGATGTCGGCATTGCCAACTAAAAGAAGTAGTCGGCTTCATGAGTCGGAAAAGTGTCGGAATAAGCATGGTACAGCCGACTGGACCGTAAACCGACTATTCGACCTTTAACCGACTGTTATGCGGAAGGTTTGTGCTACAGGGGAAGGTATTATTTCACACATTTTTCTCATAAAATGTTTGAAACCGCATAAAAATTCCGTAACTAAAACACTTTGAGATCTATTTTGGAATTCAGTAATATTTTCACAACCAAAAATCTCTAAAATACTTAATAAATAAGGTTTTTGAACTCCAAGCGCCCCAAAACACTGGCTTCTTTTATATTCAAACAGAGAAACTGAAGGTATACATAAACGTTTAAGTTTTGGTTTCACTTTATAGGGGTGTGGTTCCCAGCAGATGAGATCATGAGAAGCTAGGTAAAAAGCAAAGGCTTATGCATAAAACTGAATATAAGAGGTAGATAAATTGATAATTCAATAACAAAATTCAAACCTTACGTGACAAACGAAGACGTTTCTAATTTATATAGTGTGACAAAGAACCTTAGCGATGAAATTAAAAGTTAGCAAGCCTAGAACTAATCATTTTTAACCACAAAAATCTCGCTTAAACATTCTAACGACCCAGCCGCGTCAGAGATACTGGAAAGGCTGACTTGCTTTCGCACTAGCAGCGCCCTCTTCGATGTTGACGTGCATGGCGTTACCTTAGTAAGCGGGAAGGAGTTGGTAATCAATTGGCAAAAAATGTGTGGGAAATTTCTAGACGGTAGGCAAGCCTACTTTAAACCATCTCAGTTCCAACTGTCGGATAAATGTCGGTAACTAAACGGCCTAAGAATAACTTTGCTTTTAAATTTACTCTTCTTAAACGTCACCATACCGACTAGCGCGAGAGAGTCGGTAATCAATTGGCAAAAAATAAGTTGGAATTTTCTAGACGTTAGGCAAGCCTACTTTAAACCATCTCAATTCCAACTGTCAGATAGATGTCGGCATTGCCAACTAAAAGAAGTAGTCGGCTTCATGAGTCGGAAAAGTGTCGGAATAAGCATGGTACAGCCGACTGGACCGTAAACCGACTATTCGACCTTTAACCGACTGTTATGCGGAAGGTTTGTGCTACAGGGGAAGGTATTATTTCACACATTTTTCTCATAAAATGTTTGAAACCGCATAAAAATTCCGTAACTAAAACACTTTGAGATCTATTTTGGAATTCAGTAATATTTTCACAACCAAAAATCTCTAAAATACTTAATAAATAAGGTTTTTGAACTCCAAGCGCCCCAAAACACTTGCTTCTTTTATATTCAAACAAAGAAACTGAAGGTATACATAAACGTTTAAGTTTTGGTTTCACTTTATAGGGGTGTGGTTCCCAGCAGATGAGATCATGAGAAGCTAGGTAAAAAGCAAAGGCTTATGCATAAAACTGAATATAAGAGGTAGATAAATTGATAATTCAATAACAAAATTCAAACCTTAAGTGACAAACGAAGACGTTTCTAGTTTATATAGTGTGACAAAGAACCTTAGCGATGAAATTAAAAGTTAGCAAGCCTAGAACTAATCATTTTTAACCACAAAAATCTCGCTTAAACATTCTAACGACCCAGCCGCGTCAGAGATACTGGAAAGGCTGACTTGCTTTCGCACTAGCAGCGCCCTCTTCGATGTTGACGTGCATGGCGTTACCTTAGTTAGCGGGAAGGAGTTGGTAATCAATTGGCAAAAAATGTGTTGGAAATTTCTAGACGGTAGGCAAGCCTACTTTAAACCATCTCAGTTCCAACTGTCGGATAAATGTCGGTAACTAAACGGCCTAAGAATAACTTTGCTTTTAAATTTACTCTGCTTTTAAATTTACTCTTCTTAAACGTCACCATACCGACTAGCGCGAGAGAGTCGGTAATCAATTGGCAAAAAATAAGTTGGAATTTTCTAGACGTTAGGCAAGCCTACTTTAAACCATCTCAATTCCAACTGTCAGATAGATGTCGGCATTGCCAACTAAAAGAAGTAGTCGGCTTCATGAGTCGGAAAAGTGTCGGAATAAGCATGGTACAGCCGACTGGACCGTAAACCGACTATTCGACCTTTAACCGACTGTTATGCGGAAGGTTTGTGCTACAGGGGAAGGTATTATTTCACACATTTTTCTCATAAAATGTTTGAAACCGCATAAAAATTCCGTAACTAAAACACTTTGAGATCTATTTTGGAATTCAGTAATATTTTCACAACCAAAAATCTCTAAAATACTTAATAAATAAGGTTTTTGAACTCCAAGCGCCCCAAAACACTTGCTTCTTTTATATTCAAACAAAGAAACTGAATGTATACATAAACGTTTAAGTTTTGGTTTCACTTTATAGGGGTGTGGTTCCCAGCAGATGAGATCATGAGAAGCTAGGTAAAAAGCAAAGGCTTATGCATAAAACTGAATATAAGAGGTAGATAAATTGATAATTCAATAACAAAATTCAAACCTTACGTGACAAACGAAGACGTTTCTAGTTTATATAGTGTGACAAAGAACCTTAGCGATGAAATTAAAAGTTAGCAAGCCTAGAACTAATCATTTTTAACCACAAAAATCTCGCTTAAACATTCTAACGACCCAGCCGCGTCAGAGATACTGGAAAGGCTGACTTGCTTTCGCACTAGCAGCGCCCTCTTCGATGTTGACGTGCATGGCGTTACCTTAGTTAGCGGGAAGGAGTTGGTAATCAATTGGCAAAAAATGTGTTGGAAATTTCTAGACGGTAGGCAAGCCTACTTTAAACCATCTCAGTTCCAACTGTCGGATAAATGTCGGTAACTAAACGGCCTAAGAATAACTTTGCTTTTAAATTTACTCTTCTTAAACGTCACCATACCGACTAGCGCGAGAGAGTCGGTAATCAATTGGCAAAAAATAAGTTGGAATTTTCTAGACGTTAGGCAAGCCTACTTTAAACCATCTCAATTCCAACTGTCAGATAGATGTCGGCATTGCCAACTAAAAGAAGTAGTCGGCTTCATGAGTCGGAAAAGTGTCGGAATAAGCATGGTACAGCCGACTGGACCGTAAACCGACTATTCGACCTTTAACCGACTGTTATGCGGAAGGTTTGTGCTACAGGGGAAGGTATTATTTCACACATTTTTCTCATAAAATGTTTGAAACCGCATAAAAATTCCGTAACTAAAACACTTTGAGATCTATTTTGGAATTCAGTAATATTTTCACAACCAAAAATCTCTAAAATACTTAATAAATAAGGTTTTTGAACTCCAAGCGCCCCAAAACACTTGCTTCTTTTATATTCAAACAAAGAAACTGAATGTATACATAAACGTTTAAGTTTTGGTTTCACTTTATAGGGGTGTGGTTCCCAGCAGATGAGATCATGAGAAGCTAGGTAAAAAGCAAAGGCTTATGCATAAAACTGAATATAAGAGGTAGATAAATTGATAATTCAATAACAAAATTCAAACCTTACGTGACAAACGAAGACGTTTCTAGTTTATATAGTGTGACAAAGAACCTTAGCGATGAAATTAAAAGTTAGCAAGCCTAGAACTAATCATTTTTAACCACAAAAATCTCGCTTAAACATTCTAACGACCCAGCCGCGTCAGAGATACTGGAAAGGCTGACTTGCTTTCGCACTAGCAGCGCCCTCTTCGATGTTGACGTGCATGGCGTTACCTTAGTTAGCGGGAAGGAGTTGGTAATCAATTGGCAAAAAATGTGTTGGAAATTTCTAGACGGTAGGCAAGCCTACTTTAAACCATCTCAGTTCCAACTGTCGGATAAATGTCGGTAACTAAACGGCCTAAGAATAACTTTGCTTTTAAATTTACTCTTCTTAAACGTCACCATACCGACTAGCGCGAGAGAGTCGGTAATCAATTGGCAAAAAATAAGTTGGAATTTTCTAGACGTTAGGCAAGCCTACTTTAAACCATCTCAATTCCAACTGTCAGATAGATGTCGGCATTGCCAACTAAAAGAAGTAGTCGGCTTCATGAGTCGGAAAAGTGTCGGAATAAGCATGGTACAGCCGACTGGACCGTAAACCGACTATTCGACCTTTAACCGACTGTTATGCGGAAGGTTTGTGCTACAGGGGAAGGTATTATTTCACACATTTTTCTCATAAAATGTTTGAAACCGCATAAAAATTCCGTAACTAAAACACTTTGAGATCTATTTTGGAATTCAGTAATATTTTCACAACCAAAAATCTCTAAAATACTTAATAAATAAGGTTTTTGAACTCCAAGCGCCCCAAAACACTTGCTTCTTTTATATTCAAACAAAGAAACTGAAGGTATACATAAACGTTTAAGTTTTGGTTTCACTTTATAGGGGTGTGGTTCCCAGCAGATGAGATCATGAGAAGCTAGGTAAAAAGCAAAGGCTTATGCATAAAACTGAATATAAGAGGTAGATAAATTGATAATTCAATAACAAAATTCAAACCTTACGTGACAAACGAAGACGTTTCTAGTTTATATAGTGTGACAAAGAACCTTAGCGATGAAATTAAAAGTTAGCAAGCCTAGAACTAATCATTTTTAACCACAAAAATCTCGCTTAAACATTCTAACGACCCAGCCGCGTCAGAGATACTGGAAAGGCTGACTTGCTTTCGCACTAGCAGCGCCCTCTTCGATGTTGACGTGCATGGCGTTACCTTAGTTAGCGGGAAGGAGTTGGTAATCAATTGGCAAAAAATGTGTTGGAAATTTCTAGACGGTAGGCAAGCCTACTTTAAACCATCTCAGTTCCAACTGTCGGATAAATGTCGGTAACTAAACGGCCTAAGAATAACTTTGCTTTTAAATTTACTCTTCTTAAACGTCACCATACCGACTAGCGCGAGAGAGTCGGTAATCAATTGGCAAAAAATAAGTTGGAATTTTCTAGACGTTAGGCAAGCCTACTTTAAACCATCTCAATTCCAACTGTCAGATAGATGTCGGCATTGCCAACTAAAAGAAGTAGTCGGCTTCATGAGTCGGAAAAGTGTCGGAATAAGCATGGTACAGCCGACTGGACCGTAAACCGACTATTCGACCTTTAACCGACTGTTATGCGGAAGGTTTGTGCTACAGGGGAAGGTATTATTTCACACATTTTTCTCATAAAATGTTTGAAACCGCATAAAAATTCCGTAACTAAAACACTTTGAGATCTATTTTGGAATTCAGTAATATTTTCACAACCAAAAATCTCTAAAATACTTAATAAATAAGGTTTTTGAACTCCAAGCGCCCCAAAACACTTGCTTCTTTTATATTCAAACAAAGAAACTGAAGGTATACATAAACGTTTAAGTTTTGGTTTCACTTTATAGGGGTGTGGTTCCCAGCAGATGAGATCATGAGAAGCTAGGTAAAAAGCAAAGGCTTATGCATAAAACTGAATATAAGAGGTAGATAAATTGATAATTCAATAACAAAATTCAAACCTTACGTGACAAACGAAGACGTTTCTAGTTTATATAGTGTGACAAAGAACCTTAGCGATGAAATTAAAAGTTAGCAAGCCTAGAACTAATCATTTTTAACCACAAAAATCTCGCTTAAACATTCTAACGACCCAGCCGCGTCAGAGATACTGGAAAGGCTGACTTGCTTTCGCACTAGCAGCGCCCTCTTCGATGTTGACGTGCATGGCGTTACCTTAGTTAGCGGGAAGGAGTTGGTAATCAATTGGCAAAAAATGTGTTGGAAATTTCTAGACGGTAGGCAAGCCTACTTTAAACCATCTCAGTTCCAACTGTCGGATAAATGTCGGTAACTAAACGGCCTAAGAATAACTTTGCTTTTAAATTTACTCTTCTTAAACGTCACCATACCGACTAGCGCGAGAGAGTCGGTAATCAATTGGCAAAAAATAAGTTGGAATTTTCTAGACGTTAGGCAAGCCTACTTTAAACCATCTCAATTCCAACTGTCAGATAGATGTCGGCATTGCCAACTAAAAGAAGTAGTCGGCTTCATGAGTCGGAAAAGTGTCGGAATAAGCATGGTACAGCCGACTGGACCGTAAACCGACTATTCGACCTTTAACCGACTGTTATGCGGAAGGTTTGTGCTACAGGGGAAGGTATTATTTCACACATTTTTCTCATAAAATGTTTGAAACCGCATAAAAATTCCGTAACTAAAACACTTTGAGATCTATTTTGGAATTCAGTAATATTTTCACAACCAAAAATCTCTAAAATACTTAATAAATAAGGTTTTTGAACTCCAAGCGCCCCAAAACACTTGCTTCTTTTATATTCAAACAAAGAAACTGAATGTATACATAAACGTTTAAGTTTTGGTTTCACTTTATAGGGGTGTGGTTCCCAGCAGATGAGATCATGAGAAGCTAGGTAAAAAGCAAAGGCTTATGCATAAAACTGAATATAAGAGGTAGATAAATTGATAATTCAATAACAAAATTCAAACCTTACGTGACAAACGAAGACGTTTCTAGTTTATATAGTGTGACAAAGAACCTTAGCGATGAAATTAAAAGTTAGCAAGCCTAGAACTAATCATTTTTAACCACAAAAATCTCGCTTAAACATTCTAACGACCCAGCCGCGTCAGAGATACTGGAAAGGCTGACTTGCTTTCGCACTAGCAGCGCCCTCTTCGATGTTGACGTGCATGGCGTTACCTTAGTTAGCGGGAAGGAGTTGGTAATCAATTGGCAAAAAATGTGTTGGAAATTTCTAGACGGTAGGCAAGCCTACTTTAAACCATCTCAGTTCCAACTGTCGGATAAATGTCGGTAACTAAACGGCCTAAGAATAACTTTGCTTTTAAATTTACTCTTCTTAAACGTCACCATACCGACTAGCGCGGGAGAACCGGTAATCAATTGGCAAAAAATAAGTTGGAATTTTCTAGACGTTAGGCAAGCCTACTTTAAACCATCTCAATTCCAACTGTCAGATAGATGTCGGCATTGCCAACTAAAAGAAGTAGTCGGCTTCATGAGTCGGAAAAGTGTCGGAATAAGCATGGTACAGCCGACTGGACCGTAAACCGACTATTCGACCTTTAACCGACTGTTATGCGGAAGGTTTGTGCTACAGGGGAAGGTATTATTTCACACATTTTTCTCATAAAATGTTTGAAACCGCATAAAAATTCCGTAACTAAAACACTTTGAGATCTATTTTGGAATTCAGTAATATTTTCACAACCAAAAATCTCTAAAATACTTAATAAATAAGGTTTTTGAACTCCAAGCGCCCCAAAACACTTGCTTCTTTTATATTCAAACAAAGAAACTGAAGGTATACATAAACGTTTAAGTTTTGGTTTCACTTTATAGGGGTGTGGTTCCCAGCAGATGAGATCATGAGAAGCTAGGTAAAAAGCAAAGGCTTATGCATAAAACTGAATATAAGAGGTAGATAAATTGATAATTCAATAACAAAATTCAAACCTTACGTGACAAACGAAGACGTTTCTAGTTTATATAGTGTGACAAAGAACCTTAGCGATGAAATTAAAAGTTAGCAAGCCTAGAACTAATCATTTTTAACCACAAAAATCTCGCTTAAACATTCTAACGACCCAGCCGCGTCAGAGATACTGGAAAGGCTGACTTGCTTTCGCACTAGCAGCGCCCTCTTCGATGTTGACGTGCATGGCGTTACCTTAGTTAGCGGGAAGGAGTTGGTAATCAATTGGCAAAAAATGTGTTGGAAATTTCTAGACGGTAGGCAAGCCTACTTTAAACCATCTCAGTTCCAACTGTCGGATAAATGTCGGTAACTAAACGGCCTAAGAATAACTTTGCTTTTAAATTTACTCTTCTTAAACGTCACCATACCGACTAGCGCGAGAGAGTCGGTAATCAATTGGCAAAAAATAAGTTGGAATTTTCTAGACGTTAGGCAAGCCTACTTTAAACCATCTCAATTCCAACTGTCAGATAGATGTCGGCATTGCCAACTAAAAGAAGTAGTCGGCTTCATGAGTCGGAAAAGTGTCGGAATAAGCATGGTACAGCCGACTGGACCGTAAACCGACTATTCGACCTTTAACCGACTGTTATGCGGAAGGTTTGTGCTACAGGGGAAGGTATTATTTCACACATTTTTCTCATAAAATGTTTGAAACCGCATAAAAATTCCGTAACTAAAACACTTTGAGATCTATTTTGGAATTCAGTAATATTTTCACAACCAAAAATCTCTAAAATACTTAATAAATAAGGTTTTTGAACTCCAAGCGCCCCAAAACACTTGCTTCTTTTATATTCAAACAAAGAAACTGAATGTATACATAAACGTTTAAGTTTTGGTTTCACTTTATAGGGCTGTGGTTCCCAGCAGATGAGATCATGAGAAGCTAGGTAAAAAGCAAAGGCTTATGCATAAAACTGAATATAAGAGGTAGATAAATTGATAATTCAATAACAAAATTCAAACCTTACGTGACAAACGAAGACGTTTCTAGTTTATATAGTGTGACATAGAACCTTAGCGATGAAATTAAAAGTTAGCAAGCCTAGAACTAATCATTTTTAACCACAAAAATCTCGCTTAAACATTCTAACGACCCAGCCGCGTCAGAGATACTGGAAAGGCTGACTTGCTTTCGCACTAGCAGCGCCCTCTTCGATGTTGACGTGCATGGCGTTACCTTAGTTAGCGGGAAGGAGTTGGTAATCAATTGGCAAAAAATGTGTTGGAAATTTCTAGACGGTAGGCAAGCCTACTTTAAACCATCTCAGTTCCAACTGTCGGATAAATGTCGGTAACTAAACGGCCTAAGAATAACTTTGCTTTTAAATTTACTCTTCTTAAACGTCACCATACCGACTAGCGCGAGAGAGTCGGTAATCAATTGGCAAAAAATAAGTTGGAATTTTCTAGACGTTAGGCAAGCCTACTTTAAACCATCTCAATTCCAACTGTCAGATAGATGTCGGCATTGCCAACTAAAAGAAGTAGTCGGCTTCATGAGTCGGAAAAGTGTCGGAATAAGCATGGTACAGCCGACTGGACCGTAAACCGACTATTCGACCTTTAACCGACTGTTATGCGGAAGGTTTGTGCTACAGGGGAAGGTATTATTTCACACATTTTTCTCATAAAATGTTTGAAACCGCATAAAAATTCCGTAACTAAAACACTTTGAGATCTATTTTGGAATTCAGTAATATTTTCACAACCAAAAATCTCTAAAATACTTAATAAATAAGGTTTTTGAACTCCAAGCGCCCCAAAACACTTGCTTCTTTTATATTCAAACAAAGAAACTGAAGGTATACATAAACGTTTAAGTTTTGGTTTCACTTTATAGGGGTGTGGTTCCCAGCAGATGAGATCATGAGAAGCTAGGTAAAAAGCAAAGGCTTATGCATAAAACTGAATATAAGAGGTAGATAAATTGATAATTCAATAACAAAATTCAAACCTTACGTGACAAACGAAGACGTTTCTAGTTTATATAGTGTGACAAAGAACCTTAGCGATGAAATTAAAAGTTAGCAAGCCTAGAACTAATCATTTTTGACCACAAAAATCTCGCTTAAACATTCTAACGACCCAGCCGCGTCAGAGATACTGGAAAGGCTGACTTGCTTTCGCACTAGCAGCGCCCTCTTCGATGTTGACGTGCATGGCGTTACCTTAGTTAGCGGGAAGGAGTTGGTAATCAATTGGCAAAAAATGTGTTGGAAATTTCTAGACGGTAGGCAAGCCTACTTTAAACCATCTCAGTTCCAACTGTCGGATAAATGTCGGTAACTAAACGGCCTAAGAATAACTTTGCTTTTAAATTTACTCTTCTTAAACGTCACCATACCGACTAGCGCGAGAGAGTCGGTAATCAATTGGCAAAAAATGTGTTGGAAATTTCTAGACGGTAGGCAAGCCTACTTTAAACCATCTCAGTTCCAACTGTCGGATAAATGTCGGTAACTAAACGGCCTAAGAATAACTTTGCTTTTAAATTTACTCTTCTTAAACGTCACCATACCGACTAGCGCGAGAGAGTCGGTAATCAATTGGCAAAAAATAAGTTGGAATTTTCTAGACGTTAGGCAAGCCTACTTTAAACCATCTCAATTCCAACTGTCAGATAGATGTCGGCATTGCCAACTAAAAGAAGTAGTCGGCTTCATGAGTCGGAAAAGTGTCGGAATAAGCATGGTACAGCCGACTGGACCGTAAACCGACTATTCGACCTTTAACCGACTGTTATGCGGAAGGTTTGTGCTACAGGGGAAGGTATTATTTCACACATTTTTCTCATAAAATGTTTGAAACCGCATAAAAATTCCGTAACTAAAACACTTTGAGATCTATTTTGGAATTCAGTAATATTTTCACAACCAAAAATCTCTAAAATACTTAATAAATAAGGTTTTTGAACTCCAAGCGCCCCAAAACACTTGCTTCTTTTATATTCAAACAAAGAAACTGAAGGTATACATAAACGTTTAAGTTTTGGTTTCACTTTATAGGGGTGTGGTTCCCAGCAGATGAGATCATGAGAAGCTAGGTAAAAAGCAAAGGCTTATGCATAAAACTGAATATAAGAGGTAGATAAATTGATAATTCTATAACAAAATTCAAACCTTACGTGACAAACGAAGACGTTTCTAGTTTATATAGTGTGACAAAGAACCTTAGCGATGAAATTAAAAGTTAGCAAGCCTAGAACTAATCATTTTTAACCACAAAAATCTCGCTTAAACATTCTAACGACCCAGCCGCGTCAGAGATACTGGAAAGGCTGACTTGCTTTCGCACTAGCAGCGCCCTCTTCGATGTTGACGTGCATGGCGTTACCTTAGTTAGCGGGAAGGAGTTGGTAATCAATTGGCAAAAAATGTGTTGGAAATTTCTAGACGGTAGGCAAGCCTACTTTAAACCATCTCAGTTCCAACTGTCGGATAAATGTCGGTAACTAAACGGCCTAAGAATAACTTTGCTTTTAAATTTACTCTTCTTAAACGTCACCATACCGACTAGCGCGAGAGAGTCGGTAATCAATTGGCAAAAAATAAGTTGGAATTTTCTAGACGTTAGGCAAGCCTACTTTAAACCATCTCAATTCCAACTGTCAGATAGATGTCGGCATTGCCAACTAAAAGAAGTAGTCGGCTTCATGAGTCGGAAAAGTGTCGGAATAAGCATGGTACAGCCGACTGGACCGTAAACCGACTATTCGACCTTTAACCGACTGTTATGCGGAAGGTTTGTGCTACAGGGGAAGGTATTATTTCACACATTTTTCTCATAAAATGTTTGAAACCGCATAAAAATTCCGTAACTAAAACACTTTGAGATCTATTTTGGAATTCAGTAATATTTTCACAACCAAAAATCTCTAAAATACTTAATAAATAAGGTTTTTGAACTCCAAGCGCCCCAAAACACTTGCTTCTTTTATATTCAAACAAAGAAACTGAAGGTATACATAAACGTTTAAGTTTTGGTTTCACTTTATAGGGGTGTGGTTCCCAGCAGATGAGATCATGAGAAGCTAGGTAAAAAGCAAAGGCTTATGCATAAAACTGAATATAAGAGGTAGATAAATTGATAATTCAATAACAAAATTCAAACCTTACGTGACAAACGAAGACGTTTCTAGTTTATATAGTGTGACAAAGAACCTTAGCGATGAAATTAAAAGTTAGCAAGCCTAGAACTAATCATTTTTAACCACAAAAATCTCGCTTAAACATTCTAACGACCCAGCCGCGTCAGAGATACTGGAAAGGCTGACTTGCTTTCGCACTAGCAGCGCCCTCTTCGATGTTGACGTGCATGGCGTTACCTTAGTTAGCGGGAAGGAGTTGGTAATCAATTGGCAAAAAATGTGTTGGAAATTTCTAGACGGTAGGCAAGCCTACTTTAAACCATCTCAGTTCCAACTGTCGGATAAATGTCGGTAACTAAACGGCCTAAGAATAACTTTGCTTTTAAATTTACTCTTCTTAAACGTCACCATACCGACTAGCGCGAGAGAGTCGGTAATCAATTGGCAAAAAAATAAGTTGGAATTTTCTAGACGTTAGGCAAGCCTACTTTAAACCATCTCAATTCCAACTGTCAGATAGATGTCGGCATTGCCAACTAAAAGAAGTAGTCGGCTTCATGAGTCGGAAAAGTGTCGGAATAAGCATGGTACAGCCGACTGGACCGTAAACCGACTATTCGACCTTTAACCGACTGTTATGCGGAAGGTTTGTGCTACAGGGGAAGGTATTATTTCACACATTTTTCTCATAAAATGTTTGAAACCGCATAAAAATTCCGTAACTAAAACACTTTGAGATCTATTTTGGAATTCAGTAATATTTTCACAACCAAAAATCTCTAAAATACTTAATAAATAAGGTTTTTGAACTCCAAGCGCCCCAAAACACTTGCTTCTTTTATATTCAAACAAAGAAACTGAAGGTATACATAAACGTTTAAGTTTTGGTTTCACTTTATAGGGGTGTGGTTCCCAGCAGATGAGATCATGAGAAGCTAGGTAAAAAGCAAAGGCTTATGCATAAAACTGAATATAAGAGGTAGATAAATTGATAATTCAATAACAAAATTCAAACCTTACGTGACAAACGAAGACGTTTCTAGTTTATATAGTGTGACAAAGAACCTTAGCGATGAAATTAAAAGTTAGCAAGCCTAGAACTAATCATTTTTAACCACAAAAATCTCGCTTAAACATTCTAACGACCCAGCCGCGTCAGAGATACTGGAAAGGCTGACTTGCTTTCGCACTAGCAGCGCCCTCTTCGATGTTGACGTGCATGGCGTTACCTTAGTTAGCGGGAAGGAGTTGGTAATCAATTGGCAAAAAATGTGTTGGAAATTTCTAGACGGTAGGCAAGCCTACTTTAAACCATCTCAGTTCCAACTGTCGGATAAATGTCGGTAACTAAACGGCCTAAGAATAACTTTGCTTTTAAATTTACTCTTCTTAAACGTCACCATACCGACTAGCGCGAGAGAGTCGGTAATCAATTGGCAAAAAATAAGTTGGAATTTTCTAGACGTTAGGCAAGCCTACTTTAAACCATCTCAATTCCAACTGTCAGATAGATGTCGGCATTGCCAACTAAAAGAAGTAGTCGGCTTCATGAGTCGGAAAAGTGTCGGAATAAGCATGGTACAGCCGACTGGACCGTAAACCGACTATTCGACCTTTAACCGACTGTTATGCGGAAGGCTTGCGCTACAGGGGAAGGTATTATTTCACACATTTTTCTCATAAAATGTTTGAAACCGCATAAAAATTCCGTAACTAAAACACTTTGAGATCTATTTTGGAATTCAGTAATATTTTCACAACCAAAAATCTCTAAAATACTTAATAAATAAGGTTTTTGAACTCCAAGCGCCCCAAAACACTGGCTTCTTTTATATTCAAACAAAGAAACTGAAGGTATACATAAACGTTTAAGTTTTGGTTTCACTTTATAGGGGTGTGGTTCCCAGCAGATGAGATCATGAGAAGCTAGGTAAAAAGCAAAGGCTTATGCATAAAACTGAATCTAAGAGGTAGATAAATTGATAATTCAATAACAAAATTCAAACCTTACGTGACAAACGAGGACGTTTCTAGTTTATATAGTGTGACAAAGAACCTTAGCGATGAAATTAAAAGTTAGCAAGCCTAGAACTAATCATTTTTAACCACAAAAATCTCGCTTAAACATTCTAACGACCCAGCCGCGTCAGAGATACTGGAAAGGCTGACTTGCTTTCGCACTAGCAGCGCCCTCTTCGATCTTGACGTGCATGGCGTTACCTTAGTTAGCGGGAAGGAGTTGGTAATCAATTGGCAAAAAATGTGTTGGAAATTTCTAGACGGTAGGCAAGCCTACTTTAAACCATCCCAGTTCCAACTGTCGGATAAATGTCGGTAACTAAACGGCCTAAGAATAACTTTGCTTTTAAATTTACTCTTCTTAAACGTCACCATACCGACTAGCGCGAGAGAGTCGGTAATCAATTGGCAAAAAATAAGTTGGAATTTTCTAGACGTTAGGCAAGCCTACTTTAAACCGTCTCAATTCCAACTGTCAGATAGATGTCGGCATTGCCAACTAAAAGAAGTAGTCGGCTTCATGAGTCGGAAAAGTGTCGGAATAAGCATGGTACAGCCGACTGGACCGTAAACCGACTATTCGACCTTTAACCGACTGTTATGCGGAAGGTTTGTGCTACAGGGGAAGGTATTATTTCACACATTTTTCTCATAAAATGTTTGAAACCGCATAAAAATTCCGTAACTAAAACACTTTGAGATCTATTTTGGAATTCAGTAATATTTTCACAACCAAAAATCTCTAAAATACTTAATAAATAAGGTTTTTGAACTCCAAGCGCCCCAAAACACTTGCTTCTTTTATATTCAAACAAAGAAACTGAAGGTATACATAAACGTTTAAGTTTTGGTTTCACTTTATAGGGGTGTGGTTCCCAGCAGATGAGATCATGAGAAGCTAGGTAAAAAGCAAAGGCTTATGCATAAAACTGAATATAAGAGGTAGATAAATTGATAATTCAATAACAAAATTCAAACCTTACGTGACAAACGAAGACGTTTCTAGTTTATATAGTGTGACAAAGAACCTTAGCGATGAAATTAAAAGTTAGCAAGCCTAGAACTAATCATTTTTAACCACAAAAATCTCGCTTAAACATTCTAACGACCCAGCCGCGTCAGAGATACTGGAAAGGCTGACTTGCTTTCGCACTAGCAGCGCCCTCTTCGATGTTGACGTGCATGGCGTTACCTTAGTTAGCGGGAAGGAGTTGGTAATCAATTGGCAAAAAATGTGTTGGAAATTTCTAGACGGTAGGCAAGCCTACTTTAAACCATCTCAGTTCCAACTGTCGGATAAATGTCGGTAACTAAACGGCCTAAGAATAACTTTGCTTTTAAATTTACTCTTCTTAAACGTCACCATACCGACTAGCGCGAGAGAGTCGGTAATCAATTGGCAAAAAATAAGTTGGAATTTTCTAGACGTTAGGCAAGCCTACTTTAAACCATCTCAATTCCAACTGTCAGATAGATGTCGGCATTGCCAACTAAAAGAAGTAGTCGGCTTCATGAGTCGGAAAAGTGTCGGAATAAGCATGGTACAGCCGACTGGACCGTAAACCGACTATTCGACCTTTAACCGACTGTTATGCGGAAGGCTTGCGCTACAGGGGAAGGTATTATTTCACACATTTTTCTCATAAAATGTTTGAAACCGCATAAAAATTCCGTAACTAAAACACTTTGAGATCTATTTTGGAATTCAGTAATATTTTCACAACCAAAAATCTCTAAAATACTTAATAAATAAGGTTTTTGAACTCCAAGCGCCCCAAAACACTGGCTTCTTTTATATTCAAACAAAGAAACTGAAGGTATACATAAACGTTTAAGTTTTGGTTTCACTTTATAGGGGTGTGGTTCCCAGCAGATGAGATCATGAGAAGCTAGGTAAAAAGCAAAGGCTTATGCATAAAACTGAATCTAAGAGGTAGATAAATTGATAATTCAATAACAAAATTCAAACCTTACGTGACAAACGAAGACGTTTCTAGTTTATATAGTGTGACAAAGAACCTTAGCGATGAAATTAAAAGTTAGCAAGCCTAGAACTAATCATTTTTAACCACAAAAATCTCGCTTAAACATTCTAACGACCCAGCCGCGTCAGAGATACTGGAAAGGCTGACTTGCTTTCGCACTAGCAGCGCCCTATTCGATCTTGACGTGCATGGCGTTACCTTAGTTAGCGGGAAGGAGTTGGTTATCAATTGGCAAAAAATGTGTTGGAAATTTCTAGACGG
Organism: Phalangium opilio; assembly: GCF_054372755.1. Classification (NCBI taxonomy): domain Eukaryota; kingdom Metazoa; phylum Arthropoda; class Arachnida; order Opiliones; family Phalangiidae; genus Phalangium; species Phalangium opilio. The sequence continues at coordinate 805,249 of NW_028324148.1, read as the reverse complement.
TAGGCAAGCCTACTTTAAACCATCTCAGTTCCAACTGTCGGATAAATGTCGGTAACTAAACGGCCTAAGAATAACTTTGCTTTTAAATTTACTCTTCTTAAACGTCACCATACCGACTAGCGCGAGAGAGTCGGTAATCAATTGGCAAAAAATAAGTTGGAATTTTCTAGACGTTAGGCAAGCCTACTTTAAACCATCTCAATTCCAACTGTCAGATAGATGTCGGCATTGCCAACTAAAAGATGTAGTCGGCTTCATGAGTCGGAAAAGTGTCGGAATAAGCATGGTACAGCCGACTGGACCGTAAACCGACTATTCGACCTTTAACCGACTGTTATGCGGAAGGCTTGCGCTACAGGGGAAGGTATTATTTCACACATTTTTCTCATAAAATGTTTGAAACCGCATAAAAATTCCGTAACTAAAACACTTTGAGATCTATTTTGGAATTCAGTAATATTTTCACAACCAAAAATCTCTAAAATACTTAAAGGAATACTGACAGTCATTTTTCAAAGTTGTTGCTTTCTTGTCTAAATAATAGTTTCATAAGATTTAAATAGCCTGTGCGATTTTTTTTTATGTTTTAATATTATTAAATTAGGGAATGAGCGATATTAAATTTAGTACAACGTTTGGGTCAATTTGAATTCAGTGTTGTAGGCGTGGTTTAAAATGACGTAGGTGATCAAACTAAACACGATTGGTTTGCTTCTTTCTCTATTGTGATAGGCTGTTTTTTGGCACGTGTCTCACGGAGTCACGGACGGTGGCTTCTAAGATTTTTACAGTGTCATTTGACTCATTTCTTCACTTAAAATCAGTTATTTAGCGTCATTATAATAATGTCTGATTCTGAAACTGATTCGGGCTCCTCTATATATTATTCTAACCGGTCGGAAGATGAAGAAGACTCTTATGAAAACGTATTTTCATCGTCTCAGAGCTCTGATGATGCCGAAGCAATGGGTGGCGCGTTAGGCCTTGGCCAAATTCATGGTATAAGACCATATCAATTTGAACCTCTAGCATCGTCAGAGAGCGATGAAAATGAAGAAATAGGCCTACAACCAAATGAAGCTCACATTAATAGACTTGAAAACACGGACTGGTATGCATAATTTCACATTAGCTAGGGGTTTGTTGGTTGTGCTAAAAATTTGGCCATTATAGGTTTACATGCGGATTTTGCCAAAGGATGGACACAATAGTGGAAAGTGTGTGTTGTAGAGAGCAGGAAGAAGTAAACGAAGAGATTATCCATGGTACATGTATAACCCAGCATGATGAATTTTATGGTACATGTATCCATCAACCGCAATTAAGGCTTGCGTACTTGGAATTCGTTAATCCCGAAGGAAGAGAAATAAATGAACCCCCTCAAGGTTTGATACACGAGTAAGTTAACATTATTAAATTCCTTGTCATGCCATAACTGTATGCTTAAATGTTTAATCGTCGATTCATGAGATGGATCTATTGGTTTTTACCAAATAGTAGAATACCGATACCGAGCTGTGTGGTTGTAAAAGTTAGATCTGCTTTTCCCTCTGACGAGTATTGTGGTTTCCAACCTATTCCTGCCCTTCGACGAAGACAAAGACTTTATCGATGAGTTCATGCTGGCTTATTGAGACTTTGTTTATTTTGTTGATTAAAATATCAAATTATTTATTTACGAGTATCACATATTTTTTAATCTTAAAAATGATAGAAATGTTTCACATATTTTTTAATCTTAAAAATGATACAAATGTTTCCTTGAAAATCTTTTAGCGTCTGCATAGCTTTTCACCGCATCATCTTTGTTAGGTTTCTTATATTTAGAAGTTAATGGTTCCGGTGCTTCACCTAGTTCCAATAAACTCCTTCCGTTCCCTTGTTGATACGTTTCTGCTATTGCCGATATACTCACCATTTCCATAAGATTTTCAACATATTCTGAAATAAGTTTACATTACTAATTTTCAATTATGATTAAATGTATATTTACCAAAGGTTGATGCTGTCATGATTGGTCTTACAGAGTATTCTCCAGGTTTAAATTTTGGAAAGAAAATATTCCACCCGCGTTTGCCATTCTTTGTTATAGCCTGCATTTTGGTTGAATTTTCATTGTAGTGTAGCGCTGCTAACAAAAGCCTACAAATAATGGTACTTTTCATTATATTTTTAAATTTACTTTCTAAAATTTAATTCTTACCGAGCTCTCATTCCATGAAAAGAATAATGTGTATGTTTAGGTGCAAATTGTATTATTACAGCATGAAAAGCTTCAACTGATGAAGTTTGGCATACCCAAGCCAGTTGACCAATGTCTGTTTTGAGGTTTTTAACAATGGCTGATAATGCAATATATGGCTTTGTCGCTACCTTCATCCATTTTCTGGGTCTTTCCCCAATCAACTCTTCATGAGCACAAGCCTCAAAAGGTGGTTCATGTCCCTCGTGTAAGTTCAAGACATGCCGTAAAATCGATTGCCATTTAGCTTGCATGAGTTCACTGACCCCTCCACTTGAATTAGCTATCCAATAAAGATGATTTTGGATACTTTTACTCCAAGTTAATAAAATTGCCATAGTCTTCTTTTTTCCACACACTGCTGCAATTTTGCTTTTCACAGCTATAATGAACAGTAAATTGTGATCCCACCCGTTTTTTAAAATTTTATCTTAATTATCAGGGGCCGTTCATAAATTACGTCACGCGTGCAGGACGGGAGGGGGCTTCACTAATTCATGTTCATACTGAAAAGAAGAGTAATTTTTTGGAAAAATTACACATTTTGATAGTTTTGGCTAGTTGAATTTGATAGAGGGGGGTAAAATTTTGTTATGCAATTTTAGGGTAAGGGTTTAGATACATGTGACGAGGGAGGTCAAAAAACCTAACATTTTACGTGACGTAATTTGTCAACTGCCCTAAAGTGAATTTACATTTCACCAAATGCCAAACATCAAAGAGGTGAACAATTTCCTTATGGTGGTTTCGTAAATAGCATCTGATTTGCTTGTGTCTGTCAGTCACCATGTAAGCGACTTTCAAACCTTGATCTTTTAAATAATTCAGTCCACGTTTACAGCCTTCTAACTCCATTTCTACGCTGTTCTTTACTTCATTGCTCTACGTATTTGTTAGTTAAATCAAAATGTAAATTAATTGTTTTACGAACACCTAAAAAATCCAACACATACTTGCAGCATAACAAGGTGTATCACTTTTTTAATTCCACTTTCTAAAAAACAGTAACTGCCATATTTGGCGCAGAAACCAGGGCTGTCACATCTTCCATCAGCACCAATAACTAGGTTTTTTCCTTTCAAAGAGTGTAGTAACATTCTTTGCTCATTAGTCCAAACCTAAGTAGAAACCAAAATATATAGTTTAATTGTAGCTGCAATTCCAAATTTTGTATATAATTTATGTACATTCTTACATTTTCTATGGCTCGAAAAAGATAAGCCTTCTGAATGCGGAAAAACGTTCGTAAGTCAAACATTGCAATGTTTGTAAAACGGAGCATACGTAATGCTTTCTCGGGGTTTAACCCTGAAAACAATATTGCTGCCGCTACTATTATGTTGCCCACTGGTTTTTGACCATATAACGGTTGACTGCGCCATGTTGTGGAGTGATTATTGGGACAGGTTGTTCGGACTGTGATCATAGTACCAGAAATTGACGTCACAGCTGTGCATTTAGCTAAGCACTGGGTGCAAAAAACAAAAAGTTGCAGTAGGGCTGCTTCGAAGACAATGAATTTGCGATCCTCGTATGATCCCTGATCCCGCCTTGAACTTTGTTTAAAAAAATTTTAGAACAACTACCAACACTTTTCAAATTAAACCTTTTTATACTTGTCAATGTCCTCATCTCCCACCGAAGAAGGATTGTAACTAGTATCCAATGGATTTATTATTTCCCCATCGTCAGGATCGTCATTGAACTCTTCTTCGTAGTCGTAAATATCTTCAGTACGAGATGCAATTAGTTCTTCCACAAAAACATCATTTTGCATATTCGTCTGGGTACTTTTATGTAAATTTTCGGGAAAAGTCTGACAGCCTAGAATTTTTAATATGGTTATATTGGTCTCTAATCAATTTTTAACTACCTCATTTATACTTTTATTAATTTGAATTTTTGAAGTTTGTGTAGCAGTCGTTTTTGATTTTGAAGAGACAGACACTTGTGTGCCTCTTGAAATACTCCTTGGAAGTAAAACAGACTGAATTCCTATTGATTCAGTTTGGATATTTTTAAATACTGATACGTTTGAGTCCTATTTTTAAGAAAGATAATTAATTATTATACATTTATTCATTCAAAAAAGTAAGTAAATGATGCTTAGTAATTATATATATTTCTTACCAAAGATCTAGCCTTTTTTCGGCTGGGGGATTTAAAAAAGTGTGGAATATTCTCTACCTCCACCTTCGCTGGTGATTTTGAAGATTCATTAATCACTATATTACTCTCAGTTGTTGAGTGCGTAATATCCGCGAGCTTTCTCTTAGCCATTGGTATTGCCTGTTTTTTTAAATATTTAGCCATATAATGGTATTTTGGTTCTAAATTTACTACAGCGTCAAATTTATGCTCGTAAGAGTCACTCGAAAAATGTTTAGAACATATTCTACTGCTTGTTTTGATCTGTTCAGGTTGTATTCCCATTTCTGATATCCATTTAGCTCTTAAACATTCTTCTTTTGGGAAACGGTGGAAGGATAAATTGTTAACTTTGGAAAGACTAAAGTTATCATTATCACACCCAGGGGCTATGCACTTATAGGACACATACGAAGCGCAAGGCTTAGCCATTCTGATTTTTTTTCACAGTAATTATCGTTTAAATAATATCCGCACTCTTGATATAACTATAATAAAGATGACCGATAGGTGATCTGGCGAATTTTTCAATTAAAACATTAAAATTTTGCGTCACAAACACAGGTTTTATAAACAGAAAGTGCCCTACACTAGTTTTATTTCACGAGCTTCAGACGTTAGAAGAACCGTAGCGCCGCGTTGGGCGAGACCGCGGCAGTCAGACTGTCACGTGTGTTGTGACGTGGGAAGTAAAAATCCGTGAGGGAAAGAGCCTCTACCCCTGCAGAATCGAAAAGCTGAAAATTGGAAGAGGCGGCGCTAAACTAAGTCAGTGTAGAGTTTTAAAATATGATTTTTGAAAAAACTATTGATCCTAGAAAAAAAACATGGACATAATCGAATTCGGCGTTTCTATTTTCATAAAACAATTATAGTTTCAAATTGAAATAAAGATAGAATTAATGACTGTCGGTAACCCTTTAATAAATAAGGTTTTTGAACTCCAAGCGCCCCAAAACACTGGCTTCTTTTATATTCAAACAAAGAAACTGAAGGTATACATAAACGTTTAAGTTTTGGTTTCACTTTATAGGGGTGTGGTTCCCAGCAGATGAGATCATGAGAAGCTAGGTAAAAAGCAAAGGCTTATGCATAAAACTGAATCTAAGAGGTAGATAAATTGATAATTCAATAACAAAATTCAAACCTTACGTGACAAACGAAGACGTTTCTAGTTTATATAGTGTGACAAAGAACCTTAGCGATGAAATTAAAAGTTAGCAAGCCTAGAACTAATCATTTTTAACCACAAAAATCTCGCTTAAACATTCTAACGACCCAGCCGCGTCAGAGATACTGGAAAGGCTGACTTGCTTTCGCACTAGCAGCGCCCTATTCGATCTTGACGTGCATGGCGTTACCTTAGTTAGCGGGAAGGAGTTGGTTATCAATTGGCAAAAAAATGTGTTGGAAATTTCTAGACGGTAGGCAAGCCTACTTTAAACCATCTCAGTTCCAACTGTCGGATAAATGTCGGTAACTAAACGGCCTAAGAATAACTTTGCTTTTAAATTTACTCTTCTTAAACGTCACCATACCGACTAGCGCGAGAGAGTCGGTAATCAATTGGCAAAAAATAAGTTGGAATTTTCTAGACGGTAGGCAAGCCTACTTTAAACCATCTCAGTTCCAACTGTCGGATAAATGTCGGTAACTAAACGGCCTAAGAATAACTTTGCTTTTAAATTTACTCTTCTTAAACGTCACCATACCGACTAGCGCGAGAGAGTCGGTAATCAATTGGCAAAAAATAAGTTGGAATTTTCTAGACGTTAGGCAAGCCTACTTTAAACCATCTCAATTCCAACTGTCAGATAGATGTCGGCATTGCCAACTAAAAGAAGTAGTCGGCTTCATGAGTCGGAAAAGTGTCGGAATAAGCATGGTACAGCCGACTGGACCGTAAACCGACTATTCGACCTTTAACCGACTGTTATGCGGAAGGCTTGTGCTACAGGGGAAGGTATTATTTCACACATTTTTCTCATAAAATGTTTGAAACCGCATAAAAATTCCGTAACTAAAACACTTTGAGATCTATTTTGGAATTCAGTAATATTTTCACAACCAAAAATCTCTAAAATACTTAATAAATAAGGTTTTTGAACTCCAAGCGCCCCAAAACACTGGCTTCTTTTATATTCAAACAAAGAAACTGAAGGTATACATAAACGTTTAAGTTTTGGTTTCACTTTATAGGGGTGTGGTTCCCAGCAGATGAGATCATGAGAAGCTAGGTAAAAAGCAAAGGCTTATGCATAAAACTGAATCTAAGAGGTAGATAAATTCATAATTCAATAACAAAATTCAAACCTTACGTGACAAACGAAGACGTTTCTAGTTTATATAGTGTGACAAAGAACCTTAGCGATGAAATTAAAAGTTAGCAAGCCTAGAACTAATCATTTTTAACCACAAAAATCTCGCTTAAACATTCTAACGACCCAGCCGCGTCAGAGATACTGGAAAGGCTGACTTGCTTTCGCACAAGCAGCGCCCTCTTCGATGTTGACGTGCATGGCGTTACCTTAGTTAGCGGGAAGGAGTTGGTAATCAATTGGCAAAAAATGTGTTGGAAATTTCTAGACGGTAGGCAAGCCTACTTTAAACCATCTCAGATCCAACTGTCGGATAAATGTCGGTAACTAAACGGCCTAAGAATATCTTTGCTTTTAAATTTACTCTTTCTAAACGTCACCATACCGACTAGCGCGAGAGAGTCGGTAATCAATTGGCAAAAAATAAGTTGGAATTTTCTAGACGTTAGGCAAGCCTACTTTAAACCATCTCAATTCCAACTGTCAGATAGATGTCGGCATTGCCAACTAAAAGAAGTAGTCGGCTTCATGAGTCGGAAAAGTGTCGGAATAAGCATGGTACAGCCGACTGGACCGTAAACCGACTATTCGACCTTTAACCGACTGTTATGCGGAAGGCTTGTGCTACAGGGGAAGGTATTATTTCACACATTTTTCTCATAAAATGTTTGAAACCGCATAACAATTCCGTAACTAAAACACTTTGAGATCTATTTTGGAATTCAGTAATATTTTCACAACCAAAAATCTCTAAAATACTTAATAAATAAGGTTTTTGAACTCCAAGCGCCCCAAAACACTGGCTTCTTTTATATTCAAACAAAGAAACTGAAGGTATACATAAACGTTTAAGTTTTGGTTTCACTTTATAGGGGTGTGGTTCCCAGCAGATGAGATCATGAGAAGCTAGGTAAAAAGCAAAGGCTTATGCATAAAACTGAATCTAAGAGGTAGATAAATTCATAATTCAATAACAAAATTCAAACCTTACGTGACAAACGAAGACGTTTCTAGTTTATATAGTGTGACAAAGAACCTTAGCGATGAAATTAAAAGTTAGCAAGCCTAGAACTAATCATTTTTAACCACAAAAATCTCGCTTAAACATTCTAACGACCCAGCCGCGTCAGAGATACTGGAAAGGCTGACTTGCTTTCGCACAAGCAGCGCCCTCTTCGATGTTGACGTGCATGGCGTTACATTAGTTAGCGGGAAGGAGTTGGTAATCAATTGGTAAAAAATGTGTTGGAAATTTCTAGACGGTAGGCAAGCCTACTTTAAACCATCTCAGTTCCAACTGTCGGATAAATGTCGGTAACTAAACGGCCTAAGAATATCTTTTCTTTTAAATTTACTCTTTCTAAACGTCACCATACCGACTAGCGCGAGAGAGTCGGTAATCAATTGGCAAAAAATAAGTTGGAATTTTCTAGACGTTAGGCAAGCCTACTTTAAACCATCTCAATTCCAACTGTCAGATAGATATCGGCATTGCCAACTAAAAGATGCAGTCGGCTTCATGAGTCGGAAAAGTGTCGGAATAAGCATGGTACAGCCGACTGGACCGTAAACCGACTATTCGACCTTTAACCGACTGTTATGCGGAAGGCTTGTGCTACAGGGGAAGGTATTATTTCACACATTTTTCTCATAAAATGTTTGAAACCGCATAAAAATTCCGTAACTAAAACACTTTGAGATCTATTTTGGAATTCAGTAATATTTTCACAACCAAAAATCTCTAAAATACTTAATAAATAAGGTTTTTGAACTCCAAGCGCCCCAAAACACTGGCTTCTTTTATATTCAAACAAAGAAACTGAAGGTATACATAAACGTTTAAGTTTTGGTTTCACTTTATAGGGGTGTGGTTCCCAGCAGATGAGATCATGAGAAGCTAGGTAAAAAGCAAAGGCTTATGCATAAAACTGAATCTAAGAGGTAGATAAATTGATAATTCAATAACAAAATTCAAACCTTACGTGACAAACGAAGACGTTTCTAGTTTATATAGTGTGACAAAGAACCTTAGCGATGAAATTAAAAGTTAGCAAGCCTAGAACTAATCATTTTTAACCACAAAAATCTCGCTTAAACATTCTAACGACCCAGCCGCGTCAGAGATACTGGAAAGGCTGACTTGCTTTCGCACTAGCAGCGCCCTCTTCGATCTTGACGTGCATGGCGTTACCTTAGTTAGCGGGAAGGAGTTGGTAATCAATTGGCAAAAAATGTGTTGGAAATTTCTAGACGGTAGGCAAGCCTACTTTAAACCATCTCAGTTCCAACTGTCGGATAAATGTCGGTAACTAAACGGCCTAAGAATAACTTTGCTTTTAAATTTACTCTTCTTAAACGTCACCATACCGACTAGCGCGAGAGAGTCGGTAATCAATTGGCAAAAAATAAGTTGGAATTTTCTAGACGTTAGGCAAGCCTACTTTAAACCATCTCAATTCCAACTGTCAGATAGATGTCGGCATTGCCAACTAAAAGAAGTAGTCGGCTTCATGAGTCGGAAAAGTGTCGGAATAAGCATGGTACAGACGACTGGACCGTAAACCGACTATTCGACCTTTAACCGACTGTTATGCGGAAGGCTTGTGCTACAGGGGATGTAGGCCCTATGTCGGCAGTGCTACTAGGGAAGAAATAAACAGTATTTTAATATGTTAATTAGATCAAAATTTGAACCATTAATTTCTCCGGTATTAATAAAATGGTTAAGGGGGTATGAAACTCCAGATGACGTTGGGGGAAAATAAAGAATCCCTAAAAATCCCTACGTTGTTTAAGGCCATGACGTAAAATGTACAGTCAAAGTTGTAGATTGTTCGAGAATAATCTTCCCGAAAAAACCAACGGCGTAAACACCAATAATGTACAGTCAAAGCAAGGATGATGATCTTATTAAATAGTATAAAAAGCCGAGACCCCAAGTTAAACCATCTTCACAATCTCACTAAAGCTCGACGAGGAAGGAAGGAACAGCCATCAAGTACAATGTATAGTTTTTGTGTACTTTTTATTTTTAAAGTTAAAGTTTGAACCGTAAATATCAGTGTTAATGGGAGATTTTTTTTACCCTCACCAAGGCTTAAGAAATCCATGGTCGTTGACTTTGATTTTCTTACCGGGCGAATTATCGGAGTTGAACGGGAACAAATAGCTAAGAAGGTGGCCGTTACAACCGTAGAGAAAACACCGAGGGTTGGCTCATGGTCTTTCGCGCCCCCATACAGTGAAAAAGAACTTACAGTCGCGATCAAAAGTTTCCGGCCGTTTTCATTCGGTCGCCATTTTTTTTCTATAATAGCTAGAGCGACGAGTAAGACGTTTTTGGAAAGGCTGAACCCTTGAAAACCCGATGCCATCGAAATTAATAGAAAATCTTGAAAGGAGCACGAGCAACACATGAATGTGTAAATTATCGCAAAATGACGTCACGAAATATTTCTTCGAATTTCTTGTGGTTGGTCTCATTTTACGCATAACCTTACCCAGAAACCGAATCTGTTTTCAAAATTAAAATCGGATTTGAACTTCAAAGGTTATTAAGGAAATAGTGACGCAAAAAACACTTTTTCATTATTGAAAATTAAATTAGAGTCAACCCTACTATGCTTAAGCTAAAGCTGGGAAAAACAAGTTGGGCCACACCGTATTAAAATCTAGCTTCACCCTAGAACGTAAACTTATACAATTGTAATGGAAATGTTCACTAGTTGTCTAAATCGCGGATATTTGTTTAGACATGTGAAGGTGGAAGGGTAGACTAATGGGAGACGTCTGGAAACTTGAATTTCGTTTCGGTGGCGCTTATTCACGTTTTCTACATTAAAGTCTCAAAGAGTCATGTTGGTAGCAAATTTGAGAATCATCCACGCTTTGGATGTCTGAAGGAGAATTGAGTGCTTACCGATTCACGATCGACAGTGTTTCATAATGGCTGGTTGCTGGTCGGGGTTTCTAGACAGCCGGACAGAATCTGAATGATTTTGTTTGGGTGACTACTGTTCAATAACAGTGATAGAACTGGACAGGGCGAATGTTTATAGAATGGTGTAATTGACGAAGGACGTTTAATGTCGGGGTTGGGCAGGGAATGTGGAGCTGTGGCTGATATTGATCCTCAGCATGACAAAATATGCACACGGCAACGTTGAAACCTCATTGCAAGGGAAAAACTACAAGGTAGGACACGTGTGTCACGTGATATTATTTAAGCAGACAGTGTCTGTTGCATTTGGACAACCGCCATTTGTTTTTGGAGCGCCAAGAATGTTGTTGCGCAAAGATAGGGCAAAATTTGTATACCCGCGCGTTCAAGTTTACTTGCCATATCAGCAAGAAAAGTCGAAAGCATTCACTTACTGTGTTTGTAACGCGTAAGATAATTTAGAAATAAGAGAGAAGCAACGGTTTTAGGTTTTACCGGCTTTACGTGTTTTTCTCTTCGCATTGAGTTCCGATTTTAATTTTTTTGCCTTAGACAATATAAGGAAGGAATAGCAGATTGACCAATTTTTTAAAGGTTTACTGTTAATTTCAACCTATCACGGCTTATACAACTCTGCTGCTGGAAAACGACTCTTATACTCCTTAAGAAACTGTGTTTCACATTTTTACCAGTGGGCAGCTGTCCGAATCGAGCAGGGCGGCTGAGCCGCTCCCAAAAAAATTACCTTGAAAGATATTAGGCCTATTTCATGTTTTTATAGTTTGACCTTTCAGAAACAGTACGAATCTGTTTGAAAGAGTATAGTGTTGAATCACCTCTAGATGGGGTAGATTTCCCTTTTCGAAGCCCGATTTTCCTCGTTAATCATTACTATTTGCTGCCTACTAAATTTTCAATTGTTAGGCAACAACTAGTCTGTTGTCAAAGCTACTTGAATTAAGGATATAGATTAATTTCAAAAGAAGGTTCGCATGCGGTTGCAGAGTTGTAGGATTGAGTTTCCGCTGGTGTAGTATTCCGCTTGCAAAACGGATCCCTTCTTACAAGTCAGTGGCAGCTCCTTTTGACCCGCCTTTCTATGTTTATCAGTAGGGTGTTTTCGCGGTTCAATGATTACAAGAAACGGTGATAATAACGTTGGCCGAATCGAACTCAATTCGGTTTTGGCAGAATTTAATGTGGCCGCTATATATTTATATTGCAAATGTGAAAAATCAGTTTGGTGGGATCAGTTTTAATTAATTAGTTCCGGTTCTGTGGGCATGCTTTATTTATATATAGACCGAAAAAATAACACAGTTGGAAAATAATGATAATGTTTATTCAATTTTATTTTGTTTTCTACTTGAAAGATAATCATTCGGCACATTTTAAAGGAATCAGTGTTAATAATAATACTACAATTTATACTTAATAATGCGACCAGTAACCGCCATTGTCGAACACTTCTCTTACTCGATTGGGCATTGACTCATTGTAGGATTGGAATAATTCCTCCAACATGGTTTATTTTATTTGAAGGTCATGAATTGGCCTGCTAAGGGATGCGACATGAATCCAATTGAGAATCTTTGGGCGGAAATGGTTCGTGTTATTGATCACAGAAACGTGAGAAATGTCCAAGAGTTGTTGAAGGCTGTGCAAAATGCTTGGCGAGATCTAAAGCTGAAGGAGGAATTATTCCAATCCTACACTGAGTCAATGCCCAATCGAGTAAGAGAAGTGTTCGATAATGGCGGTTACTGGTCGCATTATTAAGTATAAATTGTAGTATTAGTTAATTATTAGCACTGATTCCTTTAAAATGTGCCGAATGATTATCTTTGAAGAAGAAAACAAAATAAAATTGAATAGACATTATCATTATTTTCCAACTGTGTTATTTTTTCGGTCTATATATAAATAAAGCATGCCCACAGAACCGGAACTAATTAATTAAAACTGATTCCACCAAACTGATTTTTCACATTTGCAATATAATTATATAGCGGCCACATTAAATTCTGCCAAAACCGAATTGAGTTCGATTCGGCCAACGTTATTATCACCGTTTCTTCTAATCATTGAACCGCGAAAACACCCTACTGATAAACATAGAAAGGCCGGTCAAAAGGAGCCGCCACTGACTTATAAGAAGGGATCCGTTTTGCAAGCGGAATACTACACCAGCGGAAACTCAATCCTACAACTCTGCAACCGCATGCGAACCTTCTTTTGAAATTAATCTATATCCTTAATTCAAGTAGCTTTGACAACAGACTAGTTGTTGCCTAACAATTGAAAATTTAGTAGGCAGCAAATAGTAATGATTAACGAGGAAAATCGGGCTTCGAAAAGGGAAATCTACCTCGTCTAGAGGTGATTCAACACTATACTCTTTCAAACAGATTCGTACTGTTTCTGAAAGGTCAAACTATAAAAACATGAAATAGGCCTAATATCTTTCAAGGTAATTTGTTTGGGAGCGGCTCAGCCGCCCTGCTCGATTCGGACAGCTGCCCACTGGTAAAAATGTGAAACACAGTCTCTTAAGTAGTATAAGAGTCGTTTTCCAGCAGCAAGAGTTGTATAAGCCGTGAGAGGTTGAAATTAACAGTAAACCTTTAAAAAATTGGTCAATCTGCTATTCCTTCCTTATATTGTCTAAGGCAAAAAAATTAAAATCGGAACTCAATGCGAAGAGAAAAACCCGTAAAGCCGGTAAAACCTAAAACCGTTGCTTCTCTCTTATTTCTAAATTCTCTTACGCGTTACAAACACAGTAAGTGAGTGCTTTCGACTTTTCTTGCTTATATGGCAAGTAAACTTGAACGCGCGGGTATACAAATTTTGCTCTATCTTTGCGCAACAACATTCTAGGTGCTCCAAAAACAAATGGCGGTTGTCCAAAAACAAATGGCGGTTGTCCAAATGCAACAGACACTGTCTGCTTAAATAATATCACGTGACACACGTGTCCTACCTTGTAGTTTTTCCCTTGCAATGAGGTTTCAACGTTGCCGTGTGCATATTTTGTCATGCTGAGGATCAATATCAGCCACAGCTCCACATTCCCTGCCCAACCCCGACATTAAACGTCCTTGGTCAATTACACCATTCTATAAACATTCGCTCTGTCCAGTTCTATCACTGTTATTGAACAGTAGTCACCCAAACAAAATCATTCAGATTCTGTCCGGCTGTCTAGAAACCCCGACCAGCAACCAGCCATTATGAAACACTGTCGATCGTGAATCGGTAAGCACTCAATTCTCCTTCAGACATCCAAAGCGTGGATGATTCTCAAATTTGCTACCAACATGACTCTTTGAGACTTTAATGTCGAAAACGTGAATAAGCGCCACCGAAACGAAATTCAAGTTTCCAGACGTCTCCCATTAGTCTACCCTTCCACCTTCACATGTCTAAACAAATATCCGCGATTTAGACAACTAGTGAACATTTCCATTACAATTGTATAAGTTTACGTTCTAGGGTGAAGCTAGATTTTAATACGGTGTGGCCCAACTTGTTTTTCCCAGCTTTAGCTTAAGCATAGTAGGGTTGACTCTAATTTAATTTTCAATAATGAAAAAGTGTTTTTTTGCGTCACTATTTCCTTAATAACCTTTGAAGTTCAAATCCGATTTTAATTTTGAAAACAGATTCGGTTTCTGGGTAAGGTTATGCGTAAAATGAGACCAACCACAAGAAATTCGAAGAAATATTTCGTGACGTCATTTTGCGATAATTTACACATTCATGTGTTGCTCGTGCTCCTTTCAAGATTGTCTATTAATTTCGATGGCATCGGGTTTTCAAGGGTTCAGCCTTTCCAAAAACGTCTTACTCGTCGCTCTAGCTATTATAGAAAAAAAATGGCGACCGAATGAAAACGGCCGGAAACTTTTGATCGCGACTGTACATACGACACTGTGCGTCAGAACAGGTGGGTTATAAACAACCTGCATGGTCTGGAATGGGATTATGGGGTAACCCTCTACGAATACATAACATCTACCTATACTAACCTTATGTAAAATTATAGACAGCCTCACCTACCACATTGAGACTCGGGATTTATACGAAGACCTCGCCGCTCAAGCGGACAAGTATGATTTCTCAGGCTATCCACGTGACCATCCACTTCACAGTGACGAGAATAAAAAACGTCTGGGGAAGTTTAAAGATGAAATGAACGGCACCCCGATCATAGAGTTTTGCGGTTTAAGACCGAAGATGTACAGTATCTTGTCGGACAAGGGGGAAAAGAAGACGTGCAAGGGAGTTTGCAAGCGCGTCGTGCAGAAACGCGACCGGCACGCGCATTACCGCGAGTGCTTGTTCAACCGCGAGCTGACCACCGCGGAGATGGTTAGAATTGTCAGCGACAAACATATTTTAAAAACTGTGAGACAAACCAAACTATGTCTAAACCCTTGCGACGATAAACATTTTATTTTAAATGATGGTGGTTCGACACTGGCCCACGGGCATATAAATACAAAATAAAGAGAAAAATTTGTGCAGCGTATACGTATCTTTACGTTGTAGAAACTCAATAACATCAGTTAAGGAAACGTTAATCCCCTTTTCCCTCGCAGCCCTATATATTCCTTGTACACCTCCGAAGCTCCCCGGATCTTTTTCATTGAAGTATATTTCTTCTATTTTATCCATTAGTCGTGCAGTTTAAGGTTTTTTGAGTATACCAATAAGCGAAATCAGACAACTCGATAATTATAATAAGAAATAATATCAAAAGCGCCGTATTAACTTTGGGATTATTAAAAAATGAAACGGACAGGGAGGCTAGAAGCCCTGTGGGAGATGGATCGTTACATCCTTCCATGATAACGTGTAAGTAATTTGTGAAAGAAATGAAACGTGATATTGATATATATTCTTTTTATTTCAAGTTTATCCAAGTGTGGAGACCATTACCATAGTGGGAATCCGGGGTTGGGGGATAATAATTAATTTTCGGTAAATCGCTTTTAGATACATCGAGATAGGTATTTGGTGCAACACTCGTAGAGTCTCCAAAGGGGAATTTGTTTCTCACGATAGTTTCGGTACATTTCCTTTTATTAACATTTCGTAAAACTGATTTATTCCAACGACAGTGTGTTTCGCATTACTTTTATAACCTTTAACGGATTCGTGTAAAATATCCATAATATTCGACCCGGCGATTGGTTGCCGCCTGTATAAATGTTCGCCGTAGGGGGACCAATTAATCTTGGAGTTGATATCAATCCACTTGTATAAGGCAATGGCTGGTTTGAGGTTTGAATCTGGTATTGTCATCTCTATTTCAGAATACTAATCTTTCTTTTTCAGTTGTTTAACAAGTTTCTTCTCTTTTCTTTTGTTAATAGCACTCGTTAGTAAATGATTGTACATGTTAACTTTTTGCGTCTGGTTCAATTTGTTGTCTACCAAAACAGTCTTCGTATCCAAATTTTCTCTAAGTTCAACTTTCGGTTGCGAGTTTAATCGACGGTAAACCTCTTCTGGTACCAAAATCATCTTTCTAGCCATTTTTAATTGCTCTGCTTATAGCCGCACCGGCAGCACTGCTAACAAGTGATAAGAGGGGGCAAACAAAAGAGGTAAAAATACCCCTTTTTGAATAAGGATCTTTTTTCGTTTTGCTACAGTGCTTTGTTTAGATAACTTCCGTAACATTAGACAGTGCTTCTTCAATCGTTTCTTCTGGTCATCTGATAGCTTCACGTTACCGCGTAGGACATTTATACAACATTCCACTACAGCCTTGATAGAGTCATTACTAGCGTGTTTGATAGCGTATTTTCTCTGACACGCATTACAAGTAGTCAGATACTTTAAGAAATGTTGATGCGTATGCACCCTTTTCATTTTGGAATATAGACTGCGGCTTCTTCGCCCGGTATGAGTCCCGTCCGTAGTCTATGATCATCTGACGTCGTTGGCTTTAAATCAACCCATAAATACCCAAAATCTTTAGCAATTGCCTGATGGAACGCGTCGATGAATTATTTACTATTAGTGGGACAAATCTGTTTGGCTAATTGAAATATAGCCGATTTATCTCGAGGAGATTTGAATATTATCATGTAGTGGGCGTTTAAATTTAATGTTCTAATTTCCTTCCCGGGGTAATATAAATTTTGCATCAAAATAAAAACAGATGTGTTTTTATGTGTGCGGTCTGAGAGAGGGGTGCGTCAATAAAAAGGCTTACGTAGAAAGTCTCATCCGCCATCTTGCAATCCTCCTATCCTCCAATCCTCCATCCTCCCCTGCCTTCCACTGTACCTGTGCTGGGACCGGCAAATAAGTACTACTAACATCTTGTATAAAGAACTGTGAATGTAGACGATCTGGATTAGCTTGCTGGGCAATGCGTGGTCATTGTCAAGGTATTAGCCGTAATTAAAAATCTTCAGGATGACGAGAAATATGAACGAAATGTTAAAAATGTGTCTTAAATCTAATCCTTAACGACACAAGAATGTATATACCCCACATAAAACGTTTTTTCATAACCAAAATCCGAGTAATATGGCTTTCCTTTTCTTTTTTCCAAATTTTAGGATAGTAATAATTCAGGGACCATTTTTCAAGATGGGTCGATAATTTAGACTCGAAAATAGTTATTTTTATGGCGTTTTATACTTTCATGAAAATCATCTACTCAATAAAAGATATCGAAAACATTTATATATCGGTAATATATTTGGCACTTCGAGCAGTCATTTTCGAAGATGGCGCCCAAACTATCAGTAGCACGTCTTCAATATTCAAGTATGATGTTTAGTATTAGCATTGTAAATAAATTATCTCTATAACTTGTAATGACTATCCAAGTATTTTTTGTATGTTTTCAATTTTATTTCAACTTTGCCAATAAAGAGTTTTTATTGGCTGAAAATATTAACCAATCTGGCCAATAATTTCGTTCAATTAACTATACCGATAAGAGTTAAATCAGGCCAACAACAGTTCTTACTTTCGCTAATGAAAGTGTCCGTATACGCCATTGAAAGCGATACAATTTACACGTGAGATTGCGATTATGGGAATTAAAGCATGCGATTATGCGAATTAAAGCGGGCGTTTATGCGGATTAAAGCGTGCGATTATACGAATTAAAGCGTGCAATTACGCGAATTAAAGCGTGCGATTACGCGAGTTAAAGCGTGCGATTACGCGAATTAAAGCGTGCGATTACGCGAGTTAAAGCGTGCGATTACGCGAATTAAAGCGTGCGATTACGCGAATTAAAGCGTGCGATTACGCGAATAAAAGCGTGCGATTACGCGAATTAAAGCGTGCGATAACGCGAGTTTATGCGTGCGATAACGCGAGTTTAATCGTGCGATAACGCGAGTTTAATCGTGCGATAACGCGAGTTTAATCGTGCGATAACGCGAGTTTAAGCGTGCGATAACGCGAGTTTAATCGTGCGATTATACACATTAAAGCGTGCGATAACGCGAGTTTATGCGTGCGATAACGCGAGTTTAAGCGTGCGATAACGCGAGTTTAAGCGTGCGATAACGCGAGTTTAATCGTGCGATAACGCGAGTTTAATCGTGCGATAACGCGAGTTTAAGCGTGCGATAACGCGAGTTTAATCGTGCGATTATACACATTAAAGCGTGCGATAATACGAATTAAAGCATGCGATTATACACATTAAAGCGTGCGATAATACGAATTAAAGCATGCGATTATACGAATTAAAGCGTGCGATTACGCCAACTTCATCGAGCAATTATACGGCTTAAAGTGTGCGGTTCTGCCAACTTATGCGTGCTGTTCTACGAATTTAAGCGTGCGATTTTAATAATTAAAGCGATCCAATTTGCACGTTCAAATGTCCAACCATTCCATTCGTAGTGTTCAGTATTGCAAAAAAAAACGTTTAACTATACACACTCTTCTAGCGTGCACAATTGGATCCTTCAAAAAGTTTTCAAAGTTGAACGGAAAACTGTGCTGCCAGTGTGTTAGGACTTTGCACAACTTTCCGCTCAACTTGGAACACATAATTTTAAGAGTGTATATCAAAGGATTATTTTGCTACTACCTAAACAGGTATTTAATTTAAGGTTTTTATATAAATTACAAATTTTGTTAAGCCTTGGCGACTTTTTTTTGGCTACCTCAGGCTCTGCTTACCTTATTTTATGAAATGCCAGCTGTGAAAAAAAAATGATAAAGGAAAGCTTACATTTAAAGAGTTGTATTAAGAATCTCTTAACGGTGATGCCGACAAAATAAGGTACAAAAACAAAATAAGCTTGTCTGGGTTAGATCCCTATTAGCTAATGGAGGGAGATTGTCGCTACGATAAGGAACTTCTGGAAAACTGGCCGAATATAGAACATTCGGACATAATTAACTAAGACGAATTCCAAGCTATCCTAGCAGATTTGGCAGATGGATCCGAGGACTGTGCAATTCTTAGCATTAAACCACCCTTTAGTGACCGGTTTACTCCAAAAGTAATATCACCGGTCTCGAACAATTTGACTACATTATTTAACGATGAAAACTTGGACCTCATTCTTAGTCAACTTTTAAATTTGGCGGAAGAAAATTTAAATAATTTTACCATTAGTGAAACTGAAGCAGTAAAAATTGAAGCAATATCTAAAACTAGGTCTAGTCAGATGAAGGTATTTAGTGAGCAAGTCTATAACGCGAGAAACTCTAGTGTGGATACCCAAGTTTACTGTTTTTTTCAAATGCCCGAGGAAAAGAAGATAATTACATGCTAATGTGTGAAAACCGATCCTGTAAACATAAATGGTTCCATTACAAATGTTTGGGTATAAAAAGGGCACCAAGAGCTAAATTGTGGTATTGTCCGAATTGCGCGGTGTTATCTCCTTTCAAAAAAAGGGGGGGCAAAGCGTCAAAGAAGGGTACAAAAGGGAAAGAAAATTAAATGTGTTAATCTAAATTTTTCCCTAAACTACTTACTAATCTCATTTGTTCCTAAGCTACCTAAGTTATGGTTACACTTGTATGGTGTTTAGTACTGAAAGTAATTTCGATAATTTCTTCCTTATTTAAATTACTTTAATTTTTATGTAACACAAAACTGTCACTTTAGTTACAATAAAAATTTATACATTTATACATTTCTTTTCATAAAACTATAGACTTTGATAGATTTGTTAAAGCACTGGCAACAATGGCAATTTTATCCAAAGGAGTAATTTCATCCCCCTCTCTTTTTGTCACGCATTCAATGGGTAAACAACCCTGAAGTATTTGGTATTTGTTTCGCAAGAGGTCAATTACCCTCTCAACATGAATTCGTAGGTTTGCAATTTTTTTGGTTTCGTGAACTTCCAATGATGTTAGCTGGTCTTTTCCCCGTGTGAAGCTCAGAATTGCTAATCAAGCGCAGCAAAAAAATTAAACTTTCCTCAATATTGAACCCTCTATCTGCCATTACTAGATCACCAGGAAGCAATTTTTTTAAGGATCCCACAATTCTCTGTCAAATACTTATCGCTAACTCTTCCTCCCCAACAGTGAGAAATAAATGAGATGACAACCTGTGGAGTTACGCCTATTAAAAATTTTGCTGTATTATGATGTTTGTAATTAGACCATGTGATCGCTCGCGTAATTAACGATGTTGGGCGATTTATAAAAACTTTGAAGCAATCTATAATAACCTCTACATGATCTCCAAAGGCTTTCTTAAACTCTAGGGGTATGGTTTTCCGTAATTCTTTCCTTTCTGGACACGCAACAAACCTCTGAAGTCGAACGTTACAGGCGTCAAGCCACCTTTTAAATATTCTAGACGCTGTAGAGACGGAGATGCCGAATCGATAAGCCAAATGTTGTAGGGATAGATTTAATCTCATCCTCATCAAGAAAAGTAAAAACTCCTCAAACTGATCTAGTTTGTTCCGGTGGGATTTTGGGATCGCGACATTGAAAACAATCATCAACACTCTGAAGGAAGGCAGCCCCGTGTAAAACTTGTTTTTCTCATTGTTATTTGCAAAAGTGTCTTCCGTAAGAAAAACGTCCAAAACCTTTCCTTTAGTCGAGCACAGCTCGAAGCTGATGTTCCGGTGGTCAAGTTCAAGTTCCTCTATGTTTTCCATGGTCATATCAGTTTGGGTAGATATTTCATTTGTTTCCGGACTGAGAAGTTTCCTAATATTTTCCATAGTCAGATCAGTTTCAGTCGATACATCTTTAAACTCGTTGCAGCCCATCTGGCAAGCAACATCAATACTTGAGATGAATGGTACTTCGTGGATATTTTCAGACGGACCAGCTCTTATCATATCTGGCGCACTTTCACTTTCAGTTTCCATAGCTCAAATATCTATAAAAATATACATTGACATTTCTTTTTATTCAAATAGGGAGATCACGTTACCATCTTTATCACCAGAAACTAATTCCATTACTAGCAAATTTGCTTCATTAGGCTGATATGTAGTTTTACTCGGAGCAGCTTCAGTCAAATCTAGGGTACTTTCACAGTCTGTAGAAGTTTCCATGGCTCTAATATCTATAACATTATTCTAATTTAATATTTCTGAGTTTATTTTAAGATTGTTCCAAAATAAAAGCATTTTATTATTATTATTAAGACAACATTACCATCTTTATCACCAAGAACGTTTTCCGTTGTTAATGAAGTTCCTTCATTAGACTGATACATGGTTTTAATCCTTAATTTTCGACTAACTATTCTTTTCCAACGTGAATGAATCATATTGGGATTTTTCAAATTGTTTTTGCCTAAGAACAAACTTCGTGCCCAATCTGGATTTGTTTGATCGAACAGCGCTGATGGCTTTTCTGTAAATGTTCAATCATATCAACTTGCTAATTAAGATTACTCTTACAACTAATAATAGGTTCTTACCTGAAAGAAAATGTTTTGAACATACGTGTGGCCTCTTTTCTTTCTATTCTAGTAATCCAAAGATTCCTACACTTTTTTGATAAATCTAATGCAATTGGGCCTTGGTGCCTTAGTACAACTGGTATTTTAAAAAACGGCAACTTATTCTCCTTCCGATTCCGCGAATTTTCGTTACATTCCTTCACCGTACAATAAATACCGCCTCCCATTTTAAATAACCGCTTAGTTTTAATTCCACTTAACTGCAACAAAACTTATTGCAGGCCGTATAACTCTAACAACCCGTTTAACAGGCCAGTCAATATGGCGGCGTAGTGAGCGTAAAGGGGGGAAAGTGGACGGAAACCTTACGTCACGCGCAAAGACCCTATAGATTTCGTCAAGATTTACCCAAATATTTTCGCGAGTTTCCTTAATGATTTTTAGCTACATCGTACTATACGATGAGGCTCTTAGTTTGAACCGAGCCGTAGTAGTAATAGTAGTAGTAGAAGCAGTAGTACTTGTGACTGGAGTTTTCGCTTTCGTTATCGTAATTTTTTAGCTTAAAAGAAACCCCACATTACCACAACCCACCCATAGGGGTAACGGGGCTTCAGTTAGAGATTTAATATTAATTAAAAATTTTTCGGATCGCAGCCGGGAATCGAACCCGGATCGCTCACGCAGTAGACTGACATTCTACCACTGAACCATAGACTTGATAGAAACTCCCAGTTTTTGTCCTTAAGTTTTATCTCTAAAATATAGGGGCGATGTAGGGTAGGGTACCTGTTAAACTGTGGAGTCGGATACTTTTGAATTTTTATCTGTGGGATCGGATACTTTTGAATTTTTATCTGTGGGATTGGATACTTATGAATTTGAATGTTTGGGGTTTTTATTTTATTTTCGTTTTATTTATGTGCTAATTAAATAGATAACGATTTCCCCCGTTTCGTTCTCGTTCGGTAGCTATCGCCATTTATGTAATGATTGACTGGAACGTTTTGGCGGTTAATTCAAATGTGGGTTTAGATAGAGCTAACATAGTGTTAAATGAGCGTAATGCGTTTGATCATTTTAGCATTGCTAAAGGTAATTCGAGGGATAATCACTATAATGAACTTGTATCTTTGGGGTCGGATACTTCTGAACTTGTATCTTTGGGGTCGGATACTTCTGAACTTGTATCTTTGGGGTGGGATACTTCTTAATTTGTATGTTTGAGGTTTTTAGCCACATCGTATCTTTGGGGTCGTATAATCCACCAGACTTCACTAATTAAAATGAAAGGGACGAATTTAATTCTTAAAATAACCATTAATAATCTCTAAGTTTTTCCCCGGAATATTACAATTACAGCATATGTAAATCATTTCAGCATTGTACTCATTAGGGTAAGGTATAGAGGAGTTATCCACTCATTTGGGTAGGGTATAGAGGGGCTATTCACTCGTACGATGTGGCTACTATTACGAGCCCTTGGGCCGTCTTGTAGATTTAAAGTTTTGCAGCGATTTTGGAATTTCGTACCTTCCTGTTTCGTTTCGAACTTCTTCGAGAATCAGTTTTGTATCACCTCTTATGCGAAAAAATCAAGCACTTTGGATTTTTGGTCTTCACTTGCTTGGCGCAAGGAGCGATTTGCTGGGTATTTTTCATACAGTTCTGGTCCAATAGCATGATTGTGCTTTAGTTCCAAAGATGAAATATACAATTTTTGAAACTTTGCGTTTGCCAAATAGGTGACGTGGGCAGGGCAAGAATTTGCGAAAGTCGAAGACTTTCTTAGCCCCTTTGATTGTGAATGGTACTTTCCATAGTGAACGCAAACTAGTTGCACCCTTGTGTACTTTAATTTTTCATCCAGAGGAGTGTACACTCCTTTTCTACTTCTTTTACAAGCCTTTCTGTTATCAGTGGCGCCGCCAGGATTTTTTTACAGGTAGGCTAAGGAAGATTTGGGGGCCCTTATAAAATTTCAATAGAAAAATTTAGTTGCACAGTGTCGATAATATTAAATTAACAACTATTTTTATCATATTATTCATATAGAGACGTTTAATATATTAAAGTTCAGTATTATCAGACAAAAGACATTATTATATAAACTATAGGTTGCGAAAATAATAAAAACACGGAATCGGAGAGAGAGGGGGATTTTCAGTTAAGCCCCCTATGAGGTCGCTGTGCACTGTCGATGTGGTGAGGAAAAGGGAAATCGGTTTACAAAAGGAGGCTGACCTCGAAGTTTTATGGGACCATAAGGAATGGGAGAGAAGAAGATTAGGTAAAGAGCGCGAAACAAACAAGATGACCCTCGGGCTGGGCTCATAATTTTAGCCACATCATAACAAATAGAAAGTTTGATTGAATAGCCCCTCGATGCGCTACATTTAAGTGTGATATAATGATTACTAGTAATCCTAACTTCAATTCATTTACTTCTGTTATAATTATAATAGTGCAACACAAATTAATAAAAAATGTCTTAGTGGACAAAGACTAGAAAAAGTAAATGATAAGAGAAAAAATGGAATGACCGAAGTAACAGATATTAAATTTTTTCAGTTTAAAGACATGATTATAAAACATCAATTATTTGAAAAAAAATACTTATCTTCTTTTTTTTCAACAAAATTACATTTGCATTGTTTTCGAAAAACAGATTATGCATTCTTCTATATATCCTTTTTGGTATTAACAGTTTTCGAATGAAAAGGATTAGAATAAATATCCGATTATGGATATGCGTTATTTTTGAAGGTTTCTCTTTTTGAACTATAAGAGAAAATGTTGTTTAAAACGACTAAATGCAACCGAAGGAAGAAATTTTGTCTTTCATCATGATTGGCATTTTAGGGTGCTTTGGTTTTGCGCCTGCATTTATACGGCCACGATTCGATTGGGTCCCATGTTTTGGGTCGACGATTTAAAATGTTTTGTAAATCTATCATTAAAATTTGGATAAAAGATATTATTAACAAAAAACCTTTAATATATTATTGAGTGCGTGATAACTGTTATAAAAGTTGTGATTGAATTAGTTTGGTACGACTTCGACTTGCTATTTATGAGGAACACATTGTAGAGCAAACGTATAACACGAAACACTTAAATGGATCCGACAAATGGTGGGCTGTGTATTTATTTCACTATTGGGCTTAGTTTCCAGTATTAAAACGTATTGTAGTTCAAATTAAAAGCTGCAATCCTTTTAAATATCACTAACGAGGAACTGTTTCTATCCTGGACTACATTGGAAAACTAGCTGTAAATATAAATGGTCTCGCACGTATCTGTTATATAGTAAAGCTTTGACACGAACTATTTTGAAAAGAATGGAAAATTTCATGATACAAAATTTTTGGGCAAATGTAGTTTTGGTGAAAAAACGAAGATAAGTATTTTTTTTAAAATAATTGATGTTTTATAATCATATCTTTAAAATTAAAAAAATTAATATCTGTTACTTCGGTCATTCCATTTAGTTCTCTTATCATTTACTTTTTCTAGTCTTTGTCCACTAAGACATTTTTTATTAATATCTGTTCCTTCAGTCTTCATTTTAATTAAGATAGTTAAGAAACTGTTGCATTTTTAGAATCTGCACTAAGCACAAACATATATTAAAAACCGGCTATTGTTTATTGTTTTGTTGGGCAATGTTAAAATAAGCATTATATAAATAAACTGGCCATCGTTTAATTTTTTATTAGGTAACTTAAAAATAAGCACTAAAAAATAAATAATTAAAATTTAATAGTTACCCAACAAAAATGATTGGAAGAGTCTGAATAAAAAATATTAATTTGTTTGTTGACAGGGTTTAGTGATCGTGAGATCTATCGATTAATTTACCAGCAATTTAAACGAACAAAATGATCTACGTAGCACCAGTTAAGAAACCTGGTAACGAACCCTTATGCGTAGAGTTTGCACTAATCTACTTTAAACAACAAACATTTAACTTGAGCAAAAAATTGATACTAATCAGTGGTTTTCGTTGGCCGATGGCACCGGGTGAGACACCTAAAAATGAACCCTACACGGCCAATGGGTCTTCTAACTACAACAACCAGCTGACACTGACAGCTTTCACCGATACTCACAAAAATCAATGAATTTATAAATCATCGGCTAAAACCTAACTTTAAATTCTTTTGAAATAAATTATAATTAAGTTTTACGTACGAAAAAAATAAAATTAGACCTAACTAGCCCCTTCTTTTATATGAAAAGGGAAAAAATTTCCCTTAAGGCTTAAACTCGAACATAGGCAGAACGGACGACGTATTTTCTAAACAAAAAATGACTTTAGCTGTAAATATCTCCTACCTACCGTACTACCTACAGCCGAAAAGTACTATTGCTAAGACCGAGGCTTAGCAATCAATAAATGAAATTTAATTCATAAATTATTGACTAAATCGTACTCTTAAATTTTTTTTTATTGAATCAAAATAAAGTATTACTTACAAAAAGTATTAAAATCAGATCTTTTAAAGCTCATCAACATTCTCAAAGTTCAAAAATAATCTTTAAGGTGACAAAACGCGGCGGCCATTGCCCAAAAGATTTAGTCTCTCCCTCTATACAAAGTTTCTAAACCTACGTCATAAATGACGTAGCCTGCACAACGTAAGTCAAAGCATGATTAAAAAACATGAAATCTAGCACTTAAACTTAATTTTTCTCAAAAACCTTAAAAATGGTCCTAAAAAAAGGTTTATATTTATATATAAAACCGTCCCCAAACGTAACAAACGAATATTTCATTTCAAAAGGGTGGCCACAAAATGGCTAAATTTGAGAAAAACTCCATGTTATTTCCATGGGAAAATTTAACTTTTTCACCAAAAACACTGATTAATTTTATGGAAATGAAAACCACCCTTAGCAACTTTATTTTTTATAAAATTAACTAATTAATGGATTATTTGAACTTTTAACCACATTTTGAGGGCCCGAATTGTAGTTATGTTGAAATTTTTCGAAACAATTAATACAATACAAAAAACGTTACATCCAAACAAAAACCCTCCTTATACATTAAGAGCAGTATGAAGTGTTATCTAAGAGAGCTACCGCTCTCCTAGAATAGGAAACTTGAGTGATTACCCCCTCCATGCGCACCCTTTAACAGTGTAAAAATGATTAATCGTAACGCATAATTAAACCATTAATTTAAGTAAAGAAAATCAGACTGATTGGTCCCTCGATGCGATATCCCTAACTGTGCTAAAATGATTGCCCGTAATCTGTACATCAATAATTTACCTTCTTTTATAATTGTAATAGCGCGACACAAACAGAAAACTTCAGTGTGTAGCCCCACAATGCGCAGCCTTTAAAGTGCTAAAACAATAACCAGTAACGCATACCTAAACCTAAATTGAAGTACAGAAACTCTGAGTGATTAGCCCCTCGTTTCCCTGATCTAAAAAATAATTACCTGGGCCGTAATCCTTACGTTCATAAATTTAATTATGTTTAAATTGTAATATACCATATTAAATATATAGAGATACTATATACTTCCTTTTGCTTTTAAAACTATTCTCACTATCTGGAGAAATACACGTGAATTCTGGATCGTGATAAACATCGCCTTAAGACCATTCAAAAAATATACTATCAGTATAAACTTGCTTTTGCATTTCAAGATAACCTCGTATTCCTTGAATGTTTAAATAGAGGAGCGGGATTGAATCATTATTGTCGACGGGTGACAGAAATTTTAATGGGAGAGTTTAACACCTTCCATTTTATTAAAGCAATCCAATAATCTTTTTTTCGCTGTTGATATATCGAGAAAACGTAAAACACAATTCACAATCACTAACCTCACTTGCACAATTAAGTGCAATGCTTAAACTTACTATTGCAATCCCCATCCATGTAAAAAAAACCAAAAATATCACCTCACTACAATCCTCTCCCATTCACTGTCCCTTCAATGACGAACCAAAAATTTTACACTACTACTATTACGAGTATAACAAACTAGGATCCTCATCGTAGATGTACATCTTACGATGTTGCTAAAAATCAAAAAGCAAGATAACTTTTGTGGCTAGTCAAAAACTTTTAACACGAGTGTGTTAACCCATTTTGTAGAATATTGTAAAAATCCGATGCCAAAAGGTTCATCCTTATGAAAATTGTCTTGTAGGCCTGGATCAAAATATTGTAATAATGGTATTATGGCAGCCTAATTTCGGGGCCCCTCTGAAATTTACGGGTAGGCTGTAGCCTACCCAGCCTACCCCCTAGCGGCGCCACTGTCTGTTATGGCTCTCGATGGTTGTAGCGTGTTTGTATTTGCTAAGAATTGGAGTAAAGTGTTCCTTGCAATATTGAAAATGGGCCTTTTCACAAGATTCCCAACCGTCATGGGTTAATAATATGTTAGCTTCCTATAAGTTACTCAGGCTCCATAGGGGTAATGTATCCAGCTATTTCTTCTCATTTCGCCCGCGCGGGAAAAAATCCGAATGTTGCGCTCTCTCTTGTCGAAAAAAATCCCGCTCGTACGGCTCCTCGACCTCGAGTCGTCAGCTACTTTTTCACCAAGGGAGTGTTTTAGTCGTGTGAATGTTTATGTTTTAACAATCTAACATTAAATCAAGGCGTTTGTGTCAGTACTGATTCAAAAAAATGCACGAAATCAATGCAATTTTCCGATATTGATAAAGAATGCTAAAGATAAGAGTTGTTATTGTGACTTGAAACGAGAAAATTATACAACAGCTAAATCCAATCCACTGATCTCTTAACCGTTTTCTTAACCGAGGCTACTGAGCGAAATATTTGGCTGCTTAAATAGCTCCGATATCATTCTACACGCGCTTCCAGGGACAAATCGGAAAGGAGAGTAAATAAGATTTTCGTTCCCGTGGCGGTCGCAGAGCGTCGCATATAATTGGGAAGCCGGCGGGGCGGGAGAAAACGCTGGAGCATAAAAATAAACTGCCTGAGTAACTTATAGGGTGCTAACATATTATTAACTCATGCAATCGTCAAATTGCTGTGTTAGCTTTAACTCCATCGTCAATTTCAAAGGGTTGATCACCGGAAATAATTTAACACTCCATCTATTCATGATTAAGGTGATTAATTATAAAGTTGGTAAAAACATTTCAATGAGGTTGTGTGTTCGAGTAGCCCATGGAATCCTACTCTTTAATTTAGAGTATCATTCAAAAATATCCCCTAAGAGAGGGTGAGTGAAAAATCAAATAATTTTTTATCGATTCTTCTTCTAATTATAAGATCATTCTACATAGGTAAACATTGTGGTTGCACGCTCCGTGTCTCGCGCCATTATCTTCACATCGCACGCAAATTTTATCAAATCTCGCGATAAATTTCAATCGACACGGAGCGTGCTACAAGAATTTTGTTAACAAAAAGACGGCAATATGCGATTGGTCGGAGGTCCTAATTTCAAATTATCCTTAAAAACAGAACCTAATTTGAATTTTAAAATCATTCGGAGCTATTTCCTGAATGTTTCACTATGCAGACTGTTCTTAAAATTAGAATCGATAAAAAATCACTTCATTTTCCTCTTCACCCTGCCTTTAAAGGACTATTCATTTGAAACTACGATAGATTTTGAAGAAAACATTTCCTGTGTGTTTATGACGAATAGAACCAAAAACAAATAATAATGTTGTCATGCAAAAATGGCCCAAGAAGGCTAGTTTTCTCATAAATCTACGTCAATCATTGCCATAAATTCTAAGACAGCTGAAGGATACGCCAAAAGACTATTTTTACATCATCGTGACTGCTTATGAAAACTTTTCAAGTTTAAACCATAGATAAAGGACGCGCGTGAGAAAATTTGATCTCACGATATAGGATAGACAACTCCCTATCTCCTACGCTCGCTTATTTGAAATATAATCTGTTCCAGCTTCGGTTGTCAGCACGCGCAAACCTAGGTCTCTATGTTGGAGCGGCTCAGTGGTAATCTATAAGGTAGCTTTGTGTCTGCTGACAAGAGACGAGAGAAATTCTGCTTTTCAGGATTAAAAATATCGAGATTTTAGATACTGAAAGTCAGTATTTCTTTTGTCGGTTGTCAGATCGATAATTACGCGCTATGCGCATCACCATATCTTCGACATCCATAATAGGGATTTAGGGTTACCAAAACACGCACACCCCAAATTAAATAATTAAGAAAATTAAAGGTGCCTACCTTTATAGACTAGCAAATACAAGTATGGTACAATCGTATCTTAATCCGATATTGTTAAATAAAATTTTATTCAAATTCGGAAGATATAAACACGGAGTTAGGGATTTAATTTGTCCCTTCTTTTTCGTTGTTGAGTAGTCTTTTTCTTTTCGGCAAATTTTAATGACAAATTTAGAACACGTATCCGCGAATAAGACAAACGTAAGCATTCATTTATCCTATAGGGAACCAAGCACAAAAAGAACATTTTTCGTTCCTCGTGAAAAGTAGGTGACTTTCGCCCCTTTAGATTTACCTCTCGTTACGAAGTTTATTGCCTTGTTAGTGGCGCCTGTGGATGATTCAGATTTCGCCAATAAGTCAACTTTTACCCTTGATTTTATCGTTTAAAGCCTCAGGGCTCATATTTTGTTTCTCTACCCTTTCCCATTGTACCCACTAAAGTTTAGAGTGGAAATTTTTGTTTTGGCTTACCAAGCTAGAGCGACTTTTATTGACGTTTGTGAACATTTTGTGGACTTTTCTGAATTTTTTGTACACTTTTGTGATTATTTTGTAGATTTATTCGAATATTTTGTAGACCACTTTTGTGATTATTTTGTAGATTTATTCGAATATTTTGTAGACTTATGGAAATATTTCGTAGATTTATGGAAATGTTTCGTAGACTTATGGAAATATTTCGTAGAATTAAGGAAATATTTCCTAGATTTACGGAAATATTTCGGAGAATTACGGTAATATTTCGTAGAATTACGGTAATATTTCGTAGAATTTGGAAATATTTCGTAGAATTATGGAAATATTTCGCAGAATTAAGGAAATATTTTGTAAACTTATGGAAATATTTGGAGACTTTCGGGGACATTTTACAGACTTATGCGAATATATTACAGACTAATGCGAATATTTTAAAGACTTATGCGAATATTTTACAGACTTATGCGAAAATTTTACAGACTTATGCGAAAATGTTACAGACTTATGCGAATATTTTATAAACGTATGGTAAATATTTTATAGACTGCGAATATTTTATTGACTTTTGCGAATATTTTATAAACGTATGGTAAAAATTTTGTAGACTTATGGGAATATTTTATAAACGTATGGTAAATATTTTATCGACTTATTTACAAATGGCTAGTTCAAATGAATAAGTTAATCATAACCAAGCCATTCTCACTGTTCTCAGGTGAAATGACGTAATTTCCGGTAAATGGGACCATCAGGTGTCTCTGAGAACTGAGATCTTTCCCAAACTATGGAGAATTTGCAACCATTACCTAGAAGCATAAGTTCATAAGTTTGAAACTGGTTACTGAGAGCTTGTCAAGAAGTGACGTAGGTTGTACCTCATAGATTCTCGTAAAGCGACGCCTGGTAAGGCGCTGTCCAAGGCTTAGTACAGACTAAATAGGAAGATGGACTGCAAAACCGAGTATAGTCAATTCTTGAGCCGTTCTCGAGCTAGCTCTCATTAAGCCACTAGCATTACGAAGTATAGGTAGTGTCATACCTATGGAACATATCTTATAAAATTATGCTATAAATAATGTAATTGGAAAACATTCTTCTTTTAATTAGTTCGTGCTTTTAAAACCGGCCGTTAAGGTGTGGCCCCGTGCGATAAAGACTATTTTGGCAGAAAAATCACAAGATAATAAAAAAGGGCCAAAATAGTTCTGAGCTAGGAAGGTCGCTATTTTGGCTTAATTCGTCCCACGAGAGAAAACCCGGCCAAAATAGTCTCGGCCGCGCGGCGATGACTATTTTGGTCCAAAAAGTTTATAGGCCGTAAAACTCGGCCTAAATAGTCCTTGAGTAAGGGGCAGCTAATTTCGCCTAAGTTGTAAAAACCGGCGGAAATAGTGTGGCCCGCGCGGCAAAGACTATTTTGGACGGAAAATTACCATACAGTAAAAACCCGGCCTAAATAGCCCTGAGCTAGGGGGCCGCTATTTTGGCCGGATTTGTCCCACGCCGAAATAACCAGGCAAAATAGATCCCCTCTACTCGTAGACTATTTTGGCCGGTTATTCCGGCTAAAATAGTGATCGGGGCAATGGCCGCTATTTTAGCCGGTAAAACCAGCCAAAATGGTCTTGGGCCTAACCTAACCTTACCAATCCCGACCTTACTCATTTCATGACGACAACGTATATGAAAATCGACCATTCACAGACATGGTAGGGATGCACCGATATATCGACTTATCTTTTTCTTATCGGTATCGGCCAATATCGGCTTCGTGTAAACCGGTATTTCCGTGAAACATTTTACAAGAAATAATGTACTCAATACTTAATGAAACGCAACAAACAAATTTGCTCTCACAATTTAACATTTCCCTTTAAAAATGCAAGGTTTACCACAATCTCAGTTTTATGCCTTTTTGTCCACGACTATGAGAAAGTAATTTCCCTAGTTTCCCATACCTCCCGTAAACAATCGAAGTCGACACTTACGCTCTCTAATGTGTTTAGTGTCACAAATTTACACTTTGAACTTTTCACTTATGGTCCATAAGTTTGCTTATAACGCTACTTCGTGTTGAACAAGGAAAGAAGCTACATTTTTACTAAAAACCACTGGTCTGGATTTTATTCAAATTATCCGGATTTTTGCCAACCCTGAGGTCTTTCAACAGCTTCTATGTTACAATCTTAATCAGTTTTTTAAAATTGATTGGGTTGTAGAAGTTCGAGCTAAATCCACTTTAAAATCACAAAATATGAAATTTTGCTCACATTCGAATGATCCTGGTTGCTTCGCATTTGATAACTAAACAATAATTTTGAAGCAGTTTCTAGCTTTAACCTGTTTCGAAGTGAACCATTTAAAAAGGTGAAGATCTAACGGAAAATTCAAAGCTATTTGGAAGTGTTTTACTGTTACAAATTCTCTACCAGTGCGAAACTCAAAATTAGCAAGTTGAAAAAATAGTGTTGAGCGAAAAATAAGAACTGATTTTTCACTTATTTGTAAAACAAAGCCAAAAGTTTTTTTTTGCCAAAATTGACATGCTCATTTTTTCTCCATATTTAAACAGATAATGTAACCCACTTCATAAGCCTATACAATTACGGTAAATTTTAGACGTTTTATTTTCATTTCAAATTTTTTATTTTTAAAATTTAGTTCGTTATTTCCACATAAAGTGGAAAAAACCGTGGCAACTGTTTTTGCCGTGCAGTTTTTACCTGGAAAAAACCGCGACAAAATCTTAAAAAAGCAGGTTTTAAAAGCCAGATTTTCGCAGTTCCAAAAAAGCAGGTTTCAAAACTCAGATATTCCCAGTCCCAAAAAGCAGGTTTCAAAACCCAGATATTCCCAGTCCAAAAAAAGCAGGTTTCAAAACTCATATATTCCCAGTCCCAAAAAAGCAGGTTTCAAAACCAAGATATTCCCAGTCCCAAAAAAGCAGGTTTCAAAACCCAGTTATTCCCAGTCCCAAAAAGCAAATTTCAAAACCCAGATATTCCAAGTTTCAAAAAGCAGTTTTTTTATATTTTTAACAACTGCACAAATTATTACATGAAATTGGGCTGCTTCATGGTCCACTACAGAAACTCTTATAAGAACAAGAATTTCATATGAGATCTTTCAACTATAGTGATTAGAAATTCAGAGAGTTAAAAATATGGAAAAGACCCATAAAATGGGCTAAACATGACAATAATGTATGAAGTCTCTCTGGTGTATTTTATTATTTATATAACTAAAAGTATTTTGAATTACGAATTTCTTCGCAAATATTAAGTGATTTTCTTTATTCATATTCTATGATGAAACTTCAATGCATGGCGTTTCAAAAGGATACCCATTTAATATTGCAATACAATTCTTGAAAGATATTTAACTGACTTCTATCTAACACGAGATTATAATTTCTACGGTTACCATAAGATGCCATCACTCAACAGGAACTTATTCATCGACAACCAGAAAATGATAAGCCTTTTTGACTGCTCTATTAACATTAGAACTGATGTTAGCAGGGTTCGAAAGGGTATAGTATAGAATCATACGACAAATTAAAAGTAACCCTCGAAGGCTCGAAACTAAGGTGAAACACGCTTTTTAATTTTTTAACAGATGCCCTCAATCTGTTTATGACTCACAATCAAAATAATACTACAGTTAATCATCTACTAGTGAGCGCAAACTTTAGAATGAATAGCTGATAACTTAATGCCTTTTAAATTCGTGGACTTATTGTTACATAACTGCACCGATTACAAGGTCAACTTGAGAAGTTATTTACGATTCAACAACAAACAAGGACATAATGAACTATACTGCTCCTTTAATATTTTGTTGAACAATTTGGTCGTTTGTCTAGTGTTACCGGTTACGTTGTATAAACAACAGCGTAACACAACGCGTGGCCTTCTTATCAGCGCAAAATCAAAAACTAGGCGGGTCTGTAAGTATATATTAGCACGCGTCGAAAACTAATGCAGATAAGAAATTGTCGCTTAGCAACGATCGATTAGAGTTCCAACCACAGTCGCGTGTCATCGATCCCAAAATGGTTTATAACCACTCTCCTAATTTATTTTTAATTAGGTTAACAACTTAAGGACTTTCTTGGTTTTAACGGGGTACAATATTGGCTCATGCCACAAATTAAACGAAACATTCCGAATTGAAATCTCGGAAAACAAGTTAAAGTACGTCACATTTTTCTGGCGAGCGCTATGATTGAAGACATTCTCTTTTATTCTTTTGCAATTGGTTGTCCTACAAAACGGCAGCCACTACAATTGAGAAACTGAAAAGTCATAATAATGAATCTCGAAATAACAAAATACTATAGAGCACCATTCATGCCAGTAAGTTTAAAGTATTTCACGATTTGCTTCTGCTCAAAGATAATGTTACAAGTCCAATCTCAAGGAACCTTATATTTTTATCAGTTTGCGCCATTCGTTATTTTGAATGCACAAGGAGAGAAAACTGGTTACATGATAAAATTCCTGCACGTTTTACAAATATTTGACAATATCAGGTATATAAACGTAGATCAATTTGTCTGCTTTTACGTTATTGGTAATAACCGTAATGGTAAAAAAATGTTTCAGCGTTACTGTTCTCCCGAATGCTGATAAGTATTGGGGAACGAAAGTTATTAATTCTTGGAATGGTCTTCTAGGAATGCTTCAAAGAAATGTATAGTTCCATTCTGAACCAAGAATTCATTCTCGATACTATGAATATGTTAACATGGCTTTAGCTTCTCGATACTATGAATATGTTAACATGGCTTTAGCTTCTCGATACTATGAATATGTTAACATGGCTTTAGCTTCTCGATACTATGAATATGTTAAAATGGCTTTAGCTTCTCGATACATGAATATGTTAACTTAGCTTTAGCTTCTCGATACTATGAATATGTTAACATGGCTTTAGCTTCTCGATACTATGAATATGTTAACATGGCTTTAGCTTCTCGATAATATGAATATGTTAACATGGCTTTAGCTCCTCGATACTACGAATATGTTAACATGGCTTTAGCTCCTCGATACTATGAATATGTTGACATAGCTTTAGCTTCTCGATACTATGAATATGTTAACATGGCTTTAGCTTCTCGATACTATGAATATGTTATCATGACTTTAGCTCCTCGATACTATCAATTTGTTAACATGGCTTTAGCTTCTCGATACTATGAATATGTTAACATGGCTTTAGCTTCTCGATAATATGAATATGTTAACATGGCTTTAGCTCCTCGATACTATGAATATGTTAACATGGCTTTAGCTCCTCGATACTATGAATATGTTGACATAGCTTTAGCTTCTCGATACTATGAATATGTTAACATGGCTTTAGCTTCTCGATACAATGAATATGTTAACATGGCTTTAGCTCCTCGATACTATCAATTTGTTAACATGGCTTTAGCTCCTCGATACTATGAATATGTTAACATGGCTTTAGCTTCTCGATAATATGAATATGTTAACATGGCTTTAGCTTCTCGATACTATCAATATGTTAACATGGCTTTAGCTTCTTTTTAACGAAATTTCATGGTTTTGTTGTAACGCTGGTATAATTACCTATGTCATTTTAATGTTAAATTTACATGAAAATAATTAGGGCAAAGTTTATTCGAAAATAAGTAGCTTTGAGTCTTATGCAAATATAAAGGATTGGTTTATAATCCTTGCCTTGCCATATTCTTGTACAAATACGAATTGGTTCTTGGTCTACTTCTTTCATTAATAATTTAGAAAATATTTTCAATAAACAGGAGGGAGACTTTTCACTAATGCCTTTGTTCTTAACCACTGATCGTTTCAATTCCTTTGCATCTTCGCACCCGTTTTTGAGTTTGAAAATCCAAATATTATTCGGAACAAACCAAGCGAATGAAAACGATATTTTTTCGGTTATAAATAAATGGGTAACTTAGTCTTTCGTAATTTCCGTATAACATTGTTATCAAAGACGTCAACTTTCCTTAAGTTTATCTGTCTTTATATCTCGGGAAATTGTTAATGTATTATAGATTGTACTGAATATTCACCGCAAAACTTTATTTCATTTTGGTTTTTAATTATTCCTATCATGAGGCAGTTGAATTATGTGCAAAATTTTATATATGTTGATACGAAATATATCTAGATAATTGTGGGTTCGGTTGGTGTCGTTCTGCTGATTTACTTGACGGAAAAACTGAACTCGAAATATGGAAAAGTGAAATCTAAACTGCCCTTCATGTTTTTAATACAATGCCTTCTGGGAACGAGTAAAAACTTACAGGAATGATATACTCGTTTCGAAACTGAAATAAATTTCAATTTCAGGTCCTCAAAGTTTCAATTGCTACGGAATCTCTCGTTTTCTTTCTGTCTCTTGGAGTCTGGCGTCTTTTGTTCTCTTACTTTTCGTATCCTCGGAAATGACGTCACAGTTTTCGAGCAAATCGGAAGCGCTTCCCTTTGATACCATCGACGACGTATTTCTCTTTCCCAAAGCGAAACCTTTGTTGGTTAGAAACTCAGCGCAATTCAAATTCATTCAGGTCAGGTTAATATAAGAATTACATGTCACTTTCCGATTCAATATATAGGTCATTACGTTCAAAGAAAGGTTTTTTCTATTTTATGTTCGATTTAGAAAAATGCCTTGATTAACACGGCATATGCGGAAGTAATAAAGCGAGCAGAAGCGACCCCAGATTCGTGCTACCACACATTTCGCACTTTCACGGAAAACAGTGACATTCATTCAGGAATTGAAAATCGTAACAGATTTATTATTGCTGCGGATATGCTTCACTGGAATGTAATAAAGAGAAGATATGCAAAGACAGGAAGTTGCAAAATGAAACTAAGCAAACCTTTAGCAGTAAACTATTGGGCCTTGTATTTCAGGAAAAATATTTCACGAACTCTGATTAAAACCATCAACAGAAGGTTTGTGACTCCTTCGAAGTTTTATGAATATGGTTGAGTTTTTTCACCGTATTTGTCAGGTTGCGACAGCTGACCGAGGGCGATTGCTTCGAGGATCTGAACCCGTCTTTGAAAAACGAATTGCATCCCTGTCAGGAAACGGAAACCCCTGATTCCTTCGTCATCATCAACGTCTCCGCTTTCATGGTCATTTTTCGCGTCTGTCTCTTCGGATTTTCCGCATCCTTCATAACTCTTGTTTTCGAAATATACGTTGAAATGTTAAAAGTAATAATTATAGCACCCTAGTTTATCGGAGTCTGACCTATGGACCGGCATTACCACTCCAACAAGAAGAATAGTGTCTACAAATGCATATCTATGACCAAAAAAATCGCATTTTGACCATTCTCTGGTACACTAAATATGTTCAACTACAGCACAAGTTTATAGATGAAATTCAGCCGCTTCATGGTCCATCACAGAAATTCATACAAAAAAACAAGAATTTCATATAAGGTCCCTCAACTGCGGTCCAAAAGCTAAAATTATATTTTGCAGTTAAAGGACTAAGTAAATTCCACAAATGACTTGTTCCTTTTTAAAATAATCCAAAAGTTACAATTAAAGCACCATAGATCCAAATTTTAACAGCCAGAAACTTTATCATCGCCAACCCGAGAATTATAAACCATTATTTCAGCTCTGTTTCCATTAGAATTGATGTAAACAAGATTAATGTTTCGAAAGGGAAAAATTTTTACATGTCCCACATATTAAAAGTAACCCAACAAAGGCTGGGAAAATAGTTTTGTAAGACTGCCCTTTTAATCCCTCGCATTGCTGCACTAGTAATGCGTAAAGCGATAGAGTCAAGCTAATTTAAACTCAGAATCAAAATAATTTCTGATGTTTAACATCTAGTAGTGAGGGCCAAATAGAGCACGAACCCAAGTTACTCAGGACTAAGATAACATATATTATAAGATTGTGGATTTTTTCTCACAAGGCTGCACGGATTAGAATAAAAAATTGTGAACTAATTTAAGAAAAGTAAGTCTTAAGCATTTAAAAGTAATATAATTTGTTATACGCGTCAAAAACTAACGAGACTGAAAACTTGTTTCCTAGCAACGAACAACTTCCAAAAACAACACGAACTACAATGTCAAATTGAGCAATAATTTACTAATAGTAAATAGTGAGCATTTAAAAGGAAAATAATTTGTTACAATCGTCGAAAACTAAGGAGACTAAAAACTAGTTGCATAGCAAAGAACTACTCGATTTCCTAAAATAGTCGACAAGGCATTGATCCCGAAATAAGTTTTTCCTCCAAGGAAAGGTAGAACCATTATGGTTTCAACGGGATACAATATTCACTCATGGAACAAATTAAGAGTAAAGGTACCTTCGCATACGAGAGCTAAGTGAACACTGAAAGCGGTAGTTGAACTTCTGAAGAAGATTGAAAAACTCAGTTTGAGCGTGGCCTTTATTGATAAGAGCCCACACCCTCCCAAAATGTTAAAGAAAAAATTAATTGATTTTAGGCTTAACGTCCCATAGAAAAAGTATGGGATTTTTGGTTGTTCACTACATCGAATTACTATGAAACTACAGCGAATTTAAGGTTCGGAACACTTTTGAATAATCAAGCAACTATAGAATGATGATTTTCTGAAGTTTCATTAAGAGGAATTAAGTCTAAGTATTTTATTTTGATTAATTTATAAATCATGGTAAAACCGTTACATATTACACTGTTTGAATAGTATTTTGTCCATCCTCAAACGGGCTTGTGGCGCATCTGAGGGATCGACTAATCTGCTGAATGTCTGAACGTCTGAACTGCTGAAAATAGTAGAATTCCTACTATAAAATTCTCCCATCCTACCAAACCGTAAACCGTCTGAACTTTTTCGACTATTTTGCTGAAATGCCGAATTCTGAACCGAAATTAATGTAAGATAGAGACCGTCTGAACCTTTTTGACTATTTTACTGAAATGCTGAATTCTGAACCGTGAATTTTGAAAATGAAGTAGAATGGAGACCGTCTGAACGTTTTTGACTATTTTGCTGAAATGCCGAATTCTGAACCGAAATTAATGAAAGATATAGACCGTCTGAACTTTTTTGACTATTTTGCTGAAATGCCGAATTCTGAACCGTGAATTTTGAAAATGAAGTAGAATGGAGACCGTCTGAACGTTTTTGACTATTTTTCTGAAATACCGAATTCTGAACCGAAATTAATGAAAGATATAGACCGTCTGAACTTTTTTGACTATTTTGCTGAAATGCCGAGTTCTGAACCGAAATTAATGTAAGATAGAGACCGTCTGAACTTTTTTGACTATTTTGCTGAAATGCCGAATTCTGAACCGTGAAATTTGAAAATGAAGTAGAATGGAGACCGTTTGAACTTTTTTGACTATTTTGCTGAAATGCCGAATTCTGAACCGAAATTAATGTAAGATAGAGACCGTCTGAACCTTTTTGACTATTTTACTGAAATGCTGAATTCTGAACCGTGAATTTTGAAAATGAAGTAGAATGGAGACCGTCTGAACGTTTTTGACTATTTTGCTGAAATGCCGAATTCTGAACCGAAATTAATGAAAGATATAGACCGTCTGAACTTTTTTGACTATTTTGCTGAAATGCCGAATTCTGAACCGTGAATTTTGAAAATGAAGTAGAATGGAGACCGTCTGAACGTTTTTGACTATTTTGCTAAAATACCTAATTTTGAACCGAAATTAATGAAAGATATAGACCGTCTGAACTTTTTTGACTATTTTGCTGAAATGCCGAGTTCTGAACCGAAATTAATGTAAGATAGAGAACGTCTGAACTTTTTTGACTATTTTGCTGAAATGCCGAATTCTGAACCGTGAAATTTGAAAATGAAGTAGAATGGAGACCGTTTGAACTTTTTTGACTATTTTGCTGAAATGCCGAATTCTGAACCGAAATTAATGTAAGATAGAGACCGTCTGAACGTTTTTGACTATTTTGCTGAAATGCTGAATTCTGAACCGTGAACTTTGAAATTAATGTAAGATAGAGACCGTCTGAACCTTTTTTGACCTTTTTGCTGAAATGCTGAATTCTAGATCTCACTAATAAAAGGAGAATCTACTAAAATTATGAAATTTTTGCTAATAATATTTGAAAAGGTGGATTTTAATTGAGAAAAAATTAGAAAAAGGTCCCATTGTATTTGTGTTGTAAATGAAGTAAGCATATAAATTCGGAAAAAAGGTGGATTTTAATTGAAAAAAATTTCAGAAAAGGTCTCATTTTATTTGAGTATAAAAATTTTGGAAAAAGCAAATTTTTGTTGAGAAAGCCTAGTTACTTAAAAACCAATTAGTGCCTTTTCCCAAAATATTGGTTTAATACTTTTTTTTAGAAACTAAAATATCGCTAATGTAATTTTCGCAAATACCCGCTTATATTCTCCTTTTCCTTATTTTTGGAATTTCTAAAATTTACTTCACACAACAATTTGGAAATTTCTCAGATATTTTTACCAAAAATGAATGGTTTTTGTAAATTCTGTTTGTCCTAAAAATACCATAGCTATGCTTCTTTCGCCAAGTTCATTTAGTTTCCCTCCCCCCCGGCATATTATCAATCAGAATTTCAGCAAAATAGTCAAAAAAATTCAGAGGGTCTCTATCTTACATTAATTTCGGTTCAGAATTCGGCATTTCAGCAAAATAGTCAAAAAAGTTCAGACGGTCTCTATCTTACATTAATTTCGGTTCAGAGTTCGGCTATTCAGCAAAATAGTCAAAAACGTTCAGACGGTCACTATCTTACATTAATTCGGTTCAGAATTCGGCATTTCAGCAAAATAGTCAAAAAAGTTCAAACGGTCCCCATTCTACTTCATTTTCAAAATTCACGGTTCAGAATTCAGCATTTCAGCAAAATAGTCAAAAAAGTTCAGACGGTCTCTATCTTACATTAGTTTCAAAGTTCACGGTTCAGAATTCAGCATTTCAGCAAAATAGTCAAAAAGGTTCAGACGATCTCATACTTTAATTTCAATGTTCACTGTTCAGAATTCGGCATTTCAGCAAAATAGTCAAAAAGGTTCAGACAGGTTACGGTTTGGTATGATGGGAGAATTTGATAGTAGGAATTCTACTATTTTCAGCAGTTCAGACGTTCAGACATTCAGCAGATTAGTCGATCCCCGCATCGGATAACGCGTCTGACAAGGGGAAAAAGATTGCAGGCTTGAGTCCTGGCAAGCTCGGTGTTTATTTTTAAAGAAGATCTTTTATACATCACAAAAGAAATAAACCTCTAAATACAATGTTTGGATAAGTTTTTTTTTATTACAAAGTACGGTCGTGTGGCGTTATGGATAACGCGTTTGCATTCGACGCAGAAGATTCCAGGTTAGAATCCTGGTAATTTAGTTGTCTATTTTAAAATTCTTAATATACTATAGAAGGGACAATTCTTAGATAACAATGTTTGGATAAGGTTTTTTTTAATACGAAGTACGGGCTTGTTCCTTAACGGATCATGCGTCTGCCTACGGAGGAGAAATTTCCAGGTTCGAGTCCTGGTAAGCACTTAGAGAAGATATTTTATACATCATAAAAGAAAAATCCTATAATCACAATGTTTATATAAGTTTTATTGTTAAACGAAGTACGGGCTTGTGGCGTAATGTATAACGCGCCTCCCTTTGAAGCACAAGATTCCAGGTTCGAGCCCTGCCAAGATCGTTGTTTGTATTTAAAGAGGATTCATAGTATATTATAGAACAGAAAAATTCAAAATTTCAA
This sequence comes from Phalangium opilio, assembly GCF_054372755.1. Lineage (NCBI taxonomy): Eukaryota > Metazoa > Arthropoda > Arachnida > Opiliones > Phalangiidae > Phalangium > Phalangium opilio. Next base: position 763,267 of record NW_028324148.1, on the reverse strand, counting down.
CAATGCATTTTTCTCACCAGGGCACGGCTTTTGGCGCAACGGATAACGCGCCTGCTTACGGAGCAGAAGATTCCAGGTTCTAATTCAGGCAAGTTTGGTATTTATTTTTTAATGGTATTTTATACATCATTAAAGAAAAAGTCCTATTCTAGAGAGCCGGAGTGCACATCAAACCCACGCCCTCTTGTATATTGTTAAAGAAAAAATTCACAGGCTTAGCGTCCCATAGGAAAGGCATGGGATTTTTGGTGGTCCATCATATCGGATAACTAAGAAACTACAGCGAATTTAAGGTTCGAAAAAACTATCAAACAAATATTGAACGTTGAACTATTGAAGTTTCATTAAGAACAATTGAGTTTAAGTATTTTATTTCAATTAATTAATAAATCTTGGTAAAACCCTTACTGGCTTCACAAAGTGAGTTTAAAAGGTTAGATAGTTCAAAGCTATTTTTGCTAGTTTTCCTTCTGGTGCGTGCTCTCAAGTTAAGTTGATACATAACCCTTTCATATTATAATAAGATACCATCCGCCTGCCAACTATGAATTAAGATAGCACCCGCCTTCCAAATTATTTAAACTTTCCATTAAAATAATGACAGGCACTCGGTGCGAGCCAATATGCTCACGAACATCTTACTGGAACCTTGAATGACTGACGTTTGACAAATATAGAATGGTTTTATAATAGACTAGCTGTTACCCGCGGCGTCGCTCGCGTGTACTAAGAACTTCCATCAAAATGATATAAAGAATGGGTAGATTTTTACTGATGACTAATACTTTTGTAGCACCCTAAGACCGAAGGCACTCGGCTTTGCCCGTCAGCCCGTGGGAACATTCAACATTTTTATTACTTTTCACGCGGGCACTATTCCATAAAGAAGGGTTTTAAGTTTTTGGCCGCCATTTAAAAAAGATGGCGACAAATCGAACCCGAAAGACCATTTAGCCCGTCTATAGGTTAAGGGAAACCAGTGTACTAAATATTTGCGAAATCGGTTGAAACGCGCGGACTTTGTTGCATAGAGAAGATTGTTTTACATTTCTGGGCGCCATTTTTTAAGATGGCGGCGGATTAAAAACATCTTTTTTAGTACGCGCCTACTACTTATGAGTAACGTTCCTGAAAGTTTTCAGCCTTCTAGGGCAAGCGGTTTGGGCTGGGCGTTGATTATCAGTCAGTCAATCAGTCAGTCAGGACTTTCATTTATATAGATATAGATTAATACAAATTAAGACTGAAGGAACAGATATAATATTAAAAAAACTTGGTTTGCCCAAGCCTAAAAAACCAAACGATAAGTTTTTTCCAGTTGACTGAAGCGCGGTTATTTTTTTATGTAATGAATTTTAAAGACAATCCATATTTTACTTATCTTTGGAATTTAATTCAATCACCTGATTTTACTGGTATTGGATTTATTTCCTATATATTATTGAAATAAAAAATTACTTATACAAGATTTTTCAACAACAATTCCATTTTCCTAAAAAATTTAATATGAAATGCATTTTTTCATGGGAGAACGTGACCTAATTGGTATCTTCCCACAGTGCAGAATTCCATTAGACCGAATTCCGATTAGACCGAATCTCGCCAATGTTTTTACCGAATTTCGCCCGACGGCGGGTTAGGTATTTACAATTCAAACGACTCTATTTGTCGAAAACAGCGACCCCAAAAATGCTATGTAGTTTAATTTCTGTTAACGTCGGTTTTTAATGAAAGTGTTTTAAATACATTTTTACTGACTTGGAAATGCCACTATTTGGTTAAGTTAGGTTAGTAATATATTATAAATGACTTGACAATGTAACGCATTTTCCAAAATATGTTTATCTTCATTGACCTCTCAAATAATGTGCCTTTTCGAAAAAAATTAGTGTTAGGTTAGGTTTAGTTAGGAGGATGTCTCTTCCTCTTTGGAGCGGTTATACACTTCAGGTATATTAAAACGGCTGGCTTAAAGTATTTTCATGATGAATATAACATAAAAAAATAAATAATATTAGCAATTGGTTTTATCATGTCATATTTTGCTGATTTTTTACTATTTTGTTCTTACAATCCTTAGTTTTCAAATAATTATTTAGAAAATGTTTGGATCTAGTGTTCATTTTACGTAGGCCTTAAATTGTTTTAAGTTAATTTAATTATTGCTGGCAAAGATAAAATCTTTGCGTTCCCGGGATTTTATTTATTTAAATTCCATCGGGAAAAACCCGAAGTGCGGGTTTTTCGGTGCAATGGGGTTGTCCCATTAGACCGAATCATAAATCCGCCAAAGTGCGGGTTTTTCGGTCGAACGGGATTGGGTTCGGTTGATTGGGATTCGGCGCAATGGAACTGAACCGTCTGTAAATGGTAAGATTAGGAGCTAAAGAAACCGCTTTTTATATTGCACCTCAGAAATTTTTGGTTCAAAGACTATGAACTTGACGCCATTCCTATTTTACTCGAACCCGAAAAGCCGGCGCTTAAAATTGACCTAGTTGGACCCCGAGAACGGGAAACCCGCTTTGTTACCGACTTGGAAAAGTCAACACGTTTTCCCGTTTTATGTCGGGTACGATGGGCTGATTTATTTGCAAACTAAAGACGAGAGTACGTTAATATTTACCGTTAATAATAATTATCTCATTATATATATGAGCGCGTCATTTGAAGCTGCGTATAACAATCGAAAATTGCCAATGTAGCCTTTAAAAAGAGGGTCAAATTTGCACCGCGCTTTTTAGTCTAGACAATAAATGGTATTCAGCCAAAGTGTCAAAGGTCAGGGAAACGGAAATCGACGTTATTTTTTTCGATTACGGGAACGTTGAAAAGGTACAGTCCCGGACAAAAGTTTCAGGACATTTTCATTTGGCTGCCATTTTGTTTCTGTTTGAGCTAGAGTAACAAAATAGGACTTTCTAGATTGCCTTCCCAAAATTAATTTAGAATTAAAAATGACACTGTGGCACTAATAGGGCGTAAGTCATAGCGAAAATAGTAAAGCCCCCGATAATGACGTCACGAAATAATGCTCCAATTGGATCAGCAATGATATCGTTGCACGCGGCTTGTCACGTAGAATCCAAAACTGTTTTCAAATTGAAAAACGGTTCAGAAAATATAAAGTTATGACAAAAACGTGACGTTAAAAACATTGGCAAATAAGCCAAACGATTATTTATTTCATCTATATCAACTTAGCTCAGTAGTAAAACATTACGATCAGAAAAACAAGATGTTCAAGCCATAGCATAGTTTTACTCTGAAATTATAGAAATGAGATTTCAAGAATTACTTTCAGTAATCTGGCGATTTATTAGTTAATTGCCAGTAGGGTAGGGTCTCTATTTTGAAAGGACGATAGGGTTCCAACTTAGAAATAAAGGCTTTGGATGGCGCTTTGGAATGTAGAAATTTTGGATTTGGGTGGAGGGTAGTGTTAAATCTGTGAATTTGGAATAATAATCAAGTTGTGATTGCTAAAGTGGAAGGATTTTCGACATTAAAAATTTTGCAAATATTCTATAATGCGCGAAGATTGCGTTTTGGGTTGAATTCTTCTGTGGCTTTTCTGTAGTAAATGTTTTAAGCTCTTAAAGAAAAAATATTTTGTGTAGCTTCCGGGTGGGTGGCTTTTCGATGATTAATGTTTTTGTGTCTTGTCGGTAAATAATGTTTGGGTGTCTTTTCGGTAATAAATGTTTGGTTGGATTTTGTTAGGAAATGTTTTGAGTGCTTGGAGAATAAATATCGTGACAGAACTCCAGTTTGCAGAATAGATGACGTGTCTACCATGGAAATGTAGCGGAGAATCGGGAATGAAGATTCACGATGACATGAATTAGAGAAGAATGTAACAACGACAAATTCTTGAAGAAGGATGCGAATATTAAATCTCATTGTGAAATGGATGGTAATCTCCGAAGATAATGGTTGGTATTATTATATTGTTTAAATTATAAAGACTCACTTGTCCTAATGACATGAAAATATTGATATTCGAATACTTCTCCTTTTGTCTGGAAGTTTAATTTTTCCACCACTTTTGAAATTAGACAACTATCTCTTTAAATTTTAGAATGCCATATGCTTTTTTGTTAAATCTAAGGTTAATTTTAGAACGTTGTATTTAAAAAAGTAGTCTTCAAATAATTAATGAAATGGATTTTTAATGTGTATATAAAACATATGTAAGTAGTTCACCGGAATATGCACAGTCATCATCATAATAATAATAATAGGGGCTGGGCTTCATGAAACGTGAAAAAATACCTTTTGTATTTTGTTTCCGAGTAGGTAGACTGCCTTGTTTTCTAAGCTTACAGCATGTCAATTACTTAATTCATCAGCCATAGATCAGACCCTATAACCCTTGACAAAGTGTATAATCACGGTAAACAAGTGCCTGCCGTCATCCGGAAACGTTGGAGTTTATTCACTAATGAAAATATTCAGGAATTAAATCATGAATGTTTGCAAAAATTTAATCATAATTATTTTTGAAAATTTAATCATGATTATTTTTGAAAATTTAATCATGATTATTTTTGAAAATTTAATCATATTTATTGTTGAAAATTTAATCATGAAAATGTTTCAGAATCTCATCATGAATATTTTAAAGAATTTATGATGAATATTTAGAAAAATCAATCATGAAAGCTAAGAAAAATCTATCATGAATATTTAGAAAAATCCATCTTGAATATTTGGAAAAAAATATGCTTCATGAATATTTAGAGAAAAAAATGTTTCATGAATATTTAGAGAAAAAATGCTTCATGAATATTTAGAGAAAAAAATGGTTCATGAATATTAAGAGAAAAAATGCATCTTGAATATTTTTAAAAAAAATACATCATGAATATTTTCAAATTATACCGAATGTTTTTATAGATGCTAAGCCTAGAAGTGTCTGAGCTTTTCTTAGACGTCCTTAAGATTTAAATTGAAATTCCCAATGTGAAAAAAAACTCGATGTCTTTGAAATTTGAGTAACAAATGGTATATAGGGCTTTGTGGAACATGGGTTCGATTTATTGGTCATACAGAACTAATTTCTGTATTAGTATACTTACGACGGTTTATTATCTTATGCAAAAAACGCGATACAGGATTGATTGACGTATAAAAAACGGTTAGTGTGTTCAAAACCTGTTCAATATCTCGATTTACATATTACAACTTAAAAATAGCTTTTAGGTTTTTATCGATTCACATGGGTATACGGACTAAACACTTCCAAGACAAAGAACCCCAGGCATAATCTCCCATAACTGAAATTGCACAAAATCCCCCATCCCCAAACAAAATCACCGGTTGTTAACCATATCCGAGAAAAATAAAAAATCCCCCACTCTTGGGACAATATCCCCCGATAATTATCCCCATCATCGAAAAAACAACATCAATATAATCCGAAACACTTCAGCTATCCGGTAGTGCAATAGATCAGGCGTTGGACTATTTCTAATTAATTCGTTGACTTTCATTCATTTCAAGAGAAAAAATAAGTTCAACCACTGAAAGAACACTTGTGGGAGTTGTAGAATTACTCATATCATTCACGAGGTCTCAGGGAAATCTTTCCCACTTTTCAACCTGCTGTTATGATAAAGATTGCGCGCGAGGAAATTTTTTTTCACGCTATAGGATAGGCAACTCCCCTATCTCCAACAGCAGCCTATTCTGTATACACTCTGTTTCAGCTTCGGTTGTCAGCACGCGCAAACCTTTGTTTCTATGTTTATGTAGCTTTGTGCGTGCTGACAAGAGACAAAGAAAAAAAGGATTATAAACATCCACGAGTTTTTTAGCTCAAATGCACGGACCTGTAGGCTTTAGTTTCAAATACGTGTAGTAGTATGTAATCAATTTGGCGGGTCCTTCAAACATTATCACGGAACGTTGTGCTATTAAAAATTGCGACAATTATTTCTTCAGATTCTCAAAAGATTTAGAAACGTAATAAATATTTATAATAGTAACTCTAACATCCTTATCTAATAGTCTAAATTAGTATTACTTGAAATTATAAAAGTCACTGGCTCGACTATGAAGTCGACACTCGACAGTCGAGGCACTTCAACTTTTTTTCGGAGCCTAGTAGAGCTCAATTTGCCACCTTCGCTAAAAATGGCGGACTGAAATGCAATAATATAACTCGATGGGCAACACCGGTTGTTTTTTTTTGCTTCTCTGTAAATACTAAAGGTGATTTTTTGTAAACATTGAAGATGGATTTTTATTCTAAATATTGAAGATGGATTTTTATTCTAAATATTGAAGATGGATTTTTATTCTAAATATTGAAGATGGATTTTTATTTTAAATATTCAAGTGGGAATTCTCCTAAATATTCAAGATGAATTCTTTTCTAAATATTCAAGATGAATTCTTTTCTAAATATTCAAGATGAATTCTTTTCTAAATATTCAAGATGAATTCTTTTCTAAATATTCAAGATGAATTCTTTTCTAAATATTCAAGATGAATTCTTTTCTAAATATTCAAGATGAATTCTTTTCTAAATATTCAAGATTAATTCTTTTCTAAATATTCATGACATAATTTCTGTAAAACTTCATCTGCGAATAAAATACATAAATAAAAATTTCGATCCGAACAAGCTTGGAGAAGCTTCAACATTTGAGAGGGCAAGAAAATAATATTTAACTTTATACATGGGCGCCCGTTAAAATTCTCATTTCAAGAAAAAATCCAAGGCGTCTTAGATTATTGTGTAAATCTAAGTGTCCCTCTATCCATATATATTACGAAACGTAAACTTTAAACTACAAAAGAATAATATCAAATTAATTTAGGGGAAATAGTCAAGGTTAATAATGGAAGGAGACTCAATTTAGTTTTTTGCCAAATTAACGATAGTAAAATTGAGATATTAAATTCTCAATGTCACAAACCAAGGCGATCACCGACTATATTATAGCTGGAAAAGTATGGGCTATTGAGTCTGATTGTTTTCCGATGATCATTGAAACTGCTCTACTCTAAGCTAAAAAATATATAGAGCAACCTTCATACGCTGAAACACGACACAATTGCAAACGCTGTGCTTTTTATCGTTTGTAGGGTCTCTCTCTCCTTTTTGCTCTATGTTCCAAAAGGAGCCATAATTTTCAAAAAAACCAAATTCTTCAGTAAAAATTAAAGGGATAGTTATCACGTTTAAAATGTGCTGGGAATAAGAAAACTTGCAGAGTAAAGCCGAGAAAGCGGGAAATATGTTAAAATTATCCACGTCGTAAAATATTTTCATGTCATAAGAACTAGCGAATAATTTAACCTGTATATATATATTATTATAATTCAAACCATTCTCATCGGATATAAATATCCTCTTTGAATTCAACAATATGTCTTCTCAAACATCCTCATGAATTCGCCGTCGAAATACTATTCCCACAATATCATTTTCAGAGCATTTCTCAACATCCTATTCTCAAGCGTCCAAACATTAATTACCGAACGTCAAATAAGTTCTGTTACACCTGTATTTTAGTCATGCCACCTATTTTGCTCCATAAACTCTCTCAAAGTATATTCTTGAAACACTGTCCATCATCCAATACCGCGGCTCGTCCAACTATTAATACCGATTCAACAGATAACGCCGTCTGCCGTAAAATATCCGTCAAAAGAATTATCTCCAAATATCCACCCACTGATGTAGTATTAGCAACTAGGAAATTATAAAAAATCATTAAACATATCCAAATCTCTAAATATTTAGACGTTTACAAACCGCCACCAACAACCCTCCATTTTTGAAGACTGAGTCTAATTCATAAGTTCTCATTTCTCATTTGTCAGTGTGGAACTAAAAATTCTCGGGTTGGAACATCTGATCGTTATATTTAATACGGAGCTAAGTTGATATGGATAAAATTAATAATCGTTAGGCTTATTTGCTATTGTTTTGAACGTCACGTTTTTTGTCATAACTTTTGATTTTCTGAACCGATTTACAATTTGAAAACAGTTTCGGATTCTACGTGACAAGACGCGCGCAACGATAGCATTGTTGATCCATTATTTCGAGACGTCATTATCGGGGGGCTTTACTATTTCCGCTATGGCTAACGCCCTATTAGCGCCACAGTGTCATTTGTAATTTTAGAATAATTTGGAGAAGTAAACCTATTTAGAAAGTCCTATTTTGTTACTCTAGCTCAAATAGGAACAAAATGGCAGCCAAATGAAAATGTCCAGAAACTTTTGTCCGGGACTGCACTAACTGTTGCCAGGGTTCGAATCGAAATGGTGGATAACAATGAAAATGTCCAGAAACTTTTGTCCGGGACTGTACCTTTGACTGCACTAACTGTTGCCAGGGTTCGAATCGAAATGGTGGATAACTTTGAGAATTCTTGTTGCCTAAATGGAGTTATTGGAAATCCATGATTACTTTTTTGTGACGCTTGGACAGTCGGGAAAATATCTTTCCAATAAAAACAAACTAAGATTGAAAATATTGGACGTGGAACGTTTAATATGTTGAAAAAGTGGTTTCCGACTTGAAAATATTTATCTTTCTAAAACACAATTCAACCAAGGAACTAACGCTCGCGTTAGTTAGTTCCATGATTCAACAGTGAAGAAGAAACAAAACGGTCTATAGGTTTTTCATTAAATGGCGAGTTTTATTGAAATCGTTAAATTTTAAACATGTCTATTACTTATTACGTGTAAATACATTAACAACACTTAAGTAATTTCGAAATTTTACGTTATAAAACGTTAAATATACCTAGAAGAAATTTTGTCCCTCTAAAAAACAAAATTTTCACAATTACGCGCTACCGTAAGCTCATGTCTGTTTTCCGTGACGTAGACGGTTAAAAGTGTACAAGTACTAAGACGTGGGCCTAAGCTTAGGCGTATTGTTATTACTAAGCCTAGTTGGAAACTTTGAATTGAGGCGCCCAACTCGCGAGAGCTGGCGCGTGAGCCAACCTCTTACAAAACTATTCCTTAGAAGGCAAAGATCAATTCGCTTAATACAATTGATTTTTCGGTGAACCTGTAATTTTTTTCCAAAAATTTGTATCTTGGTGAATAGTTAACCAATTTTTAACGAAAGGTCACTCATTCTAAAAGGAAGAACATAATCTACTTCAGTAAATTTGATTTATAAATTGAAGTTTAAATGAAACTTGCCCTTTAAATTTATTCATATTAAGGCGAAATATTATAGGTCTGGTTTTACTGAAATATTTTCTTAGAAATTACATTATATTGAATGTTACCACGTAGTACATTTTTACAACATTCGACTAACGCTAATATAGCGTCACGATTCAATGGTTTGATAATATCCTTCCTCTGCTTCGCGACACAAGTGCTCAAAAGTTTTAAAAAAATTCTTGTTTTTACACACCCGTTTCGACGTTGATATAGTCATTTTATTTCGGTACAAAAATAGCGGCTTCTTCCCCTGGTATTATTCACGTTCACTGTAGATTATCATCTGCAGTGTTTGGTTTCAGGTCGGTGAATTATTGGCCGTATGGTTTCGCCACGGCTTGACGAAATGCATCGACAACATACTTGGTATTAGAAGGTGAAATTTGCTTAGCGATATTTAAGACACTGGATACGTCTCTAGCCGAACGGAAAATAACGAGGTGTTGAGAATTCAGATTCAGGGTCCTAACTTCTTTCCCGTTATAAAATAAACCCTCGTGAAACTCAACGTTAGGATTTTTTTCCAATACGGAATTAAATAATTTCTCTTGGCGCTCTTCTGTATAACACCAAACTATTCTTTGGGGAGGCGGAGAAATGAAAGACGCATTATGCTTGAGGGATAGAACCAACATTTTCGGTCTTGTATAATCTATCTTTGGTTGCATGTTGAAAATCATTCCTTAAATTATGGGGGAAACTTAAAAATGTTAAAAAAGATTTTAAATTTAGATAAATGTGTTTAAAATTTGGAATTTCTAACGGCTCAATTTGAAGCATCCGCCATTAACTAACCCATACGGGAAATTAATATAATTGGTTTGCCAGTGAAACAGGAGATTTGTGGGTAGTAGTAGGCCGTGCAGTAGGAAAAACCGAAAGCGTCGTCTGCTACAATAAATTCCGCGAAATAAAATATCGAACACAGAGTCTCAGACTAGCCATGTCAGATTTAGAAGGAAGTGATGTTGAGTCAGAAAATGAAAGTAGCACTGAGAGTGAATACGAATCAGTAGATAGCTTAGATTCAGAAGAATCTTTTGTGGTAAATGAATGCAATGAAGATGAGGATTCAAACTCGGAAGAAGGTGAAGAATTCGGCCTTCAGCCTTATCAGTTTAAACCTCTACTACCAGTGGCAGAAAGTATTGCTAATGCCCCTTTGGGAGATATTCCAATGGAAGAAGATCACCGTCGATTGCATAACACTAATTGGTGTGTCTCAAGATTGTGAACTATAGTAAAAATCTGTTTTGAGCCAGAAATAACAGTTTATGGTGTCATTTTACAGCTGTAATTGCGGGTATTGTTTTGTGATGCCTTCTGCGGAAGAAAGTTTCTGTTGTACAGACGAAGAGCATCCGAATAAACGATTAATTCCTTAAATTCGCCCTTTTAATTGTGTAATAGAGACATACTTTCCATGACATTATGCGACGAAATATTTTAGATATTTTTTTTCCTGAATTTCGGGAAAATAATTTTGTTCCAGCTGAGGATGAAATAAATCAGTAAGGATAAAATTTTTAAAACAAATATCTAGTGGACAAAATATGCCTACTAAATGAAGGGGTTTTGTTTTCCTTTAAACAAGAAATATAATTAGTTCTTATGATAATTTTCATTTTTAGAGTGTTTAGATATTTAATTTATCGAATCTACTCTCGTGGGATACACAGAGTTTTGGGAAGACGAGTTAGAAGACCAATTCCGAGCTGTGCTGTTTTGCGTATAAAAAGGGAATATCACTTAGACGATTAGAGAGCGTTCTCACATAAAATTAAAAATGTACTTTCATTGTGTTAAAAAGAGAGCTGCATTTCAGTTTCAAACGTTACCATTTCCATACCATTTTTGTTTATATTTTTGTTTACTAATTCTACCCATAGATTTCATGAACCTCCCCATCCGTTTCCGATCCGTGGTTTCCAAATACCAACCATTTCCATTCCCAATTAAGAAACGTTATTGCAATTCCAACCATTACCGAAATGGACCATAGCAGAAAACCATTTCCCTACCATAGTGTTCTAAAGAATATAATCCTTGAGCCTCTTGGGGTGCGATTCATCTGCACAGTGATAAATTTTTTGTATCACGCGTTATGATTTTTCAGCGATACGCTCGTAACGCAAATTTTAAATATCACTCCGAAATGTGATTCAACGACATTTGCGCTATCTAGCGGAGATAACTTAAAGCGTTAACAAAGAAAATAATTTTTGGCACCAAAAATTTGAATTTTATCGTCTGCTCGCAAAAATTTCAACAATATTGAGGGAATAACAACATTTGAAAATGCCAATTATACCTAGAAAACATGGGAAAAAGGTTTACGAAGAGCAACTGAATATGTTGCTAAGTTTTAGGGTAGAAAATAAAGACGTAGTAATACGAACTTTTAAATTCTCAAAAATTAATTATGATTAAAGATGGAATCAGCTAGTCGCAACGCGAGTGGCTAAAAGTGCGCCTCTTTTTAGTGTAAAAAGGAACTAAAAGAGCAATATTGTGGAAAGTGTTGCAATAAATGAGCTAATTAGCATTAATTTGGAAAAGGTAGCGACATTAAAGGATAAAAACTTTTCCAATTTAGTAATACATTGGAAAAGGGGAAATTTATTCAGTTGATAAAACTTGAACAAAAACAAACGCACATTTAGCCGCTTATACCGCAACGAAACTCGCGCCACGAAGGTAGTGCATCAGTGGAAAAAAAGTAAGCCATTAACAAATACCATAAGTTCATAAAATATGTTCTTTAAGTTTGTCACTGTTTACTGAGTTTTTCATGAAGTGACGTAGGGGAAACGTTATAGATTCTCGTAAAGCGACGCCTGGTGAAGGGCTGTCAAAGGCTAAATACAGACTAAAAAGGAAGATGGACTGCGTGTAGTCAATTCTCACGTTGTTCTCGAACTACCTCTCAGTAAGCCTCTAGCATTACGAAGTATAGGCAGTGTCATACTTATGGAACATATCATATAAACTTATACAAACTTTCAAGGACACGCCTCCATGCTGTACAATATTCCTCACGCCACGAGACACCACTAGTGGCATCCCAAGCTCACTGCGTGTGAGAGACTAGCCAACTCTAGCGGTGTCTCTAGGCGTGAGGGCAATTATCCAGTATGGAGGCTTGCCCCTGGTAGTTTGTTTCCCTGCATGTAATATGCGCATTGGAATTCTTATTAAGTTCTATTATAAATAGCTTCTTATAATAAAATAGCAACATATTAAATCGATTATAAGTATTGAACTTACACTTCAATAAAAGCAGAAAACAAATGCTTACTTTACTATCGTTTGAAATAATTGTGAGCCTTGGCCCAGTAAGACTCTCGCAGAGCCTCAATTAAACTATAGTCAGTGGTAGTTAACCGAAAAATCATTCGAAAATATTTTTTCCGGCAATTCAAACGCTTGGGTATCATCTCTAAAAACTCTTTATCTATTTAATTTTGTTCTTTCCTTAATTTAATCAGCGCGCAATAATTCAACAAGCATCACGGAGGGCAAGCATTTTGAATTTTTGCGGGTAAAATATCGAGAAAACGTTTTATAACGTTCGTGATAAACCTATTAACGCCAGCAAACGGATGGCGATACGATATCAACGACATTTGGCGTTATGATAACGCGTGATATCGTAACGCCGACACGTGAATCGCATTTTTTGAAATTTAACGCAAAGTGATATAATAACGCAAGTTTTCTTGCGTTAAAGCCATAACGCATGCCTGCTGAATCGCACCCTTGGTTTGGCCCAAAATTACCACTGCAATACGGGTTCTTCATCGGGAATTTTAGTAAAAATAAGGAGGCTGAAAAACTGTAGAAAAATTTGACTTGACTGAGGGACTCTTGCTCGCCAGTCGCCAAGTAGCATTAGTCACTTCCCAAAATATCTATTCCGAGAATTGGCGCGAAAACTTACAATGGACTGATTGGCAGCTATAATAGCAGTGAATCTCGTGTGCTAAAGTAGTAAGAGGATGAGCTAAAAGACGGTACTGTTAGCTTTGCTAGCTAGTAACTAGGCTACAACAAACTACGTGAGATGAGTAGTAGAGGCACCTATATTATATTGTTATATCGTCTAGTACAGTCAAAGGCAGAGAGCTGCCATTACTCAATGGCAAAAACCTTTTTAAGTCTTTTTAGAATTTTAGGATGTTCCATAGAAAATAAGTTCTATGCATTTACCAACCATTTCCAAACTAAAATGTATATCAATTTAACCACTTCCATTCCATATTTTTTTCCGTCCATTTCCCTTCCTAATATGTGATATTACTTAAAAAACCATCCATTCCCACGGTTGTCCATGGTTACCTCGGTAAATGGAAATCTACCGTTTCCATGCAGCTCTCTACTTCGGACGTCGTAGAACCTTGACTAATGCGTTTTGTATTTCTATCATATTGATCAAAATTATCTTCTTCTGGCGAACTTGAGAGAATAAGAGTTGTGGAGCAATTGGAAGCAGAGGTTGGTGGTTCCAAAGATCCAGAGGTTAATGTTTCAAAAGAGCCTGAGGTTGATGGTTCAAAAGAGCCTGAGGTTGATGGTTCAAAAGAGCCTGATGTTAATGGTTCAAAAGAGCCTGAGGTGGAAGGTCCAAAAGAGCCAGGAGTTCATGGTTCAAAAAAGCCATTTGATGATGGTTTAAAAGCTTTAATTTTTGAGGGCAGATAATTTTCGTTATCCCTGTAAATACTACTCCGTTGTAGTACATTTCTATGTGACCTCAGTGGAATGATAACACTGTGGCCATCTTGATTGGTGAGGACGTTTTCAACACCATTTTTGTGATCAAGTAAAACACTGTGATGCCACTTGACAACACTTGTGAATTAAATTTATACTAGTTCGAATTTTTATAAGTATTTAGTCTTTTATTCAAATAAAACGGAAGTTATGAAAGTCGCTGCTCAGCACTGTGTCCATACCGTTGAAGTTCATTGCGTCCCTTTGGGACATTTTCGCCCATTCTGAGGCGAATACTTAACCCGTTTTCCGGGTATGGGAGGGGATACCCGGCTAGGTGAATAAAAAGGTCGCTCTTTATGGAACGAAAATACATTCGCCTATTCTGGGGCATCTAATAACCCATTGTGGGGTTTTCTTGTACGTCTGATCGCGAGTGCACTTTGCGCCAGACTGCCTAAAAATATTCTGACTTTCGTCCTGAAGGGATCCAGCTCTTTTTCCAACAAAATAGCCCAATCCTTAAGAGCCCAGCCCTAAACACGCCAGTTACTCATTGGCTGAAGAACTTCCCAAGGGGTGACCCTTGACTATTGTTTAGCTTTCTAATGCATGAAGATGAAAGGTTTATATGCACGTTCCCATGCAGCCCATGCCATGAGTCACTATTTTAAGGGTCATAAAGTTCTATTTTTCTAACCTGTCCATCACAAACAGTCCACGTGCGGCGCTATGAATTTTATTGCTTCTCATTGGCTCAGACACAGTGACTTCCAGCCCTTTCTACAGAGTGTCATATACAGAACGTTCTTAGTATTAACAAAGCAAAGTTAGTAAACATTTCTTTTGTAGCCCACTACTAATAATAAACAGTGTTTTCGCACACAAAAGGCGTTTGGACTTTATCTTTAAAAACAAACGAGAAGCGCTCTTAGTAAAAACAGATGTCCATTTTAAAGGTGCTTATAGAGTTTTAATTATTTTTTCAATGTATAAAAAAGTTCAATGTAATAAAATAATGACTTTTTAGCGGAAAAACAGTAAAATAAAAATTACAAAATTTCTCTATGGAACGTAAAAAAACTCATGGTTTCTAACCATGAGAAAACACTGAACTATAGATTTACGAGTTTAAATGCTATAACGAACACAGTTTTAAATTTAAGAACCGCGAATCGCGCCGATTCAACACACTGCCCTCAGTCAACCTGTTTTCAACACCTTCGATTTTGGTGGGAGCATGATCAGCCACTTCGTAGGCGGGAGCATGATCAGCCTCGCGTTTGCGGGAACATGATCAGCCTCGCGTTTGCGGGAACATGATCAGCCTCGCGTTTGCGGGAGCAGGGTCAGCCTCGCGTTTGCGGGAGCAGGGTCAGCCTCGCGTTTGCGGGAGCAGGGTCAGTCTCGTCGTTGGAAGGGCCCGGATCAACATTGTCGTTCGCTGGATAGAGATCATCGTACCCGTTGCCTGCAAGTGCGGCGGATTCTGGTTGAGCAACAGCTGGTGATAACGAGCACGTTATCTAGCACACCACGAAAACCACATTGAGGTGAACAAACGCAAATTATAATAGTGAGTTTCACCTCTCGCTGGAGTTTTCCGACATAAAAAGTCTTGAAATATCAAATTTTTGGACCCAATTCGGCTTCTCCCAAAAGATTCCATACTGATCGTGTTTTAAAAGACGGAGAAACACATGAGCGAATGTAGATCGAGCAATTTTACTCCTAGCACAGTATGAAACTATTTCGTTGATAGGAAGACGCCTTAATGGGAAGTCGTTATCATCTTTCATGAACTTTCCAATTTTTAGAGATCTTACAAACATTTCGTTTTGACAAAAGGCTGGTAGGTGTTGGTAATAGATGTACAGTATCCTCCCAAAATAGCAGTAGTATAGACCCACACTTCGTACCTCCGTAGGTGTAGAATGTAGGTGTAGAATGTCAAGGTCCCTGTGTCAATGACCTATGACGTCATTATGCCACGCCCACCTGGGAAAACCCGCGCGCCCCCTCGCGGGAAAACTTGCGCGCCCCCTGGCGGCTGCGCCCCTCGCGGGGAAACCCGCGCGCCGCCTCGCGGGAAACTCGCGAAACACTGCGCGGGAAAACACCTGTCAGTCTCTTCTACAATTGTATCTGTGACGTCATTGATAAGAGACGAGAATGGATAGCTTTAAACGTACATTGATAAGGGTTAAATCTTCTACAACTGTATCTGTGACGTCATTGATAAGAGAGAGATAGCTTTAAACGTACATTGACAAGGGCTAAATCTTCTACAACTGTATCTGTGACGTCATTAATAAGAGACGAGAATGGATAGCTTGAAACGTACATTGACAAGGGTTAAATCTTCTACCATTGTGACGTCATTGATAAGAGACGAAGATGAATGGATAGCTTTAAACGTACATTGTCAAGGGTTAAATAAAAAATCTTTCTTTGAGAAAGTGTAATTATGGAAAATAAGTTAAGCCGAGTGTATTATAACAGTGAAAGTCCTCTCAGTTACGGTAGCGCAAAGAAATTGAAACAAGGAGTGAAAAATATTTCGAAGAAAAAAATTAAGACATGGCTTCAGTCTCAGCCAACATATACCATTCACAAATCAAGGAGGATATACTTTCCAAGAAATCGTACTTACGTTACAACAGCCAGTGAAGTATTTCAGTGCGACTTGATCGATCTACGAAATCTTAAAAAATATAATAAAGGGTTTCAATATATTCTAACTATTATTGATATCCTCTCAAAATATGCTTGGAGTCTTCCTTTGAAAAATAAAACTAGTAAAGAGGTTTTGAAAGCTTTGCGGAGAGTTATTAAAGAAAGAAAGCCGATACGAATTAATGTTGATCAAGGTAGTGAATTTTTATCAAAATTGTTTAAAGATTATTTAAGAAAAGAGGGAATATGTCTTTATACTAGTGTAGGTGCGATTAAATGCGGAGTAATTGAAAGGTTTAATAGAACTTTAAAGGATAAAATCTTCAAGTTGGTAACTAGAACGAAGAAACTAAATAACATTGATGCCTTACCAAAAATAATGAAATCCTACAATGCAACTGTACATTCAAGTACTGGTTTCGCTCCTGTTGATGTCAATGAGAAGAAATTCCACCACAGAAATTGTATTAGTCTTAGACGTCGATATGATGCCCAACGATAACCTCCACGAAATGTTCCTGGAGTATGCCTGAGAAAATAGGCTCTTTCTCGAATCTCGAAAAGATGATAAAACTGTTTACGTTGTACCCGCATTCGAAATGAAAGAAATAGCCCAAATACCCAAGGATAAAACGGACAACGTTTGGAAATGATGGACGCCCACCTCTTTTACATCGAGCTTTGTTGGAAATGTCAGAAACATATTGAGTACGAATAGAGAAAATATATTTTTATCACGGATAACCTTGACGTCATACGTATCTTTTTATAAAAGCAACTGTTAGTTATAAGAGAGAAAAATATATTTCGAATTATCTTTGACGTCAACCAACCTTGTTTTCGCTTTATAAAAACAACTGTTAGTTATAAGAGATAAAAATATATCCTTTACAAAAGTAACCTTGGTTCGCTTGTTAAGGACTCTCTATAAGGGATTCGAACTCGTGATACTTAGAACAACGAGTTTAAAGGCAGATACGTTAACGAGCGAGCCAATGTTACTTCAGGGTATATTCGGTTGATGACTATAGTACCGTGGATTTATTAATATAATATGATTCTTTCCCGCGTGACGAAAAGTATATCTGCTGGATAACCAAGTTCACTAGTAGCAATAAGTCACTGTATTCAAACTATTAAATTCTCCCCGCCATAACAATAGTCATGTCTTTATCGAATATACCTTCTCTGTATACCTTGGCTAAAGTAGCGTCGCACGAAACTTTTAATATACTATACGAGTATGAACTCGCTTCTCGGCATGATCTTTATTCGGGTTGTTTACCCAGTCATATCGCTACTGAACTTGAAGAGTCACTCGCTACAACCGGTGAGTATCTCGATTCAAACATTTTAAACTATCTTTCGGCACAAGATGTTTTTGACACTCAAGTTAAAGCACATTATAAACTTTCATTTCTACAGTATAATTATGTTATGACGCGCCCCTCACAATTACCGCACAATATTCCCGATTGGTGTAACGGTAATCACGTTGTAAAAGACTATTTTAAATTAGAAAATGTTTTTGCATGCCCCAACAAAAAACCATATTGCTTAAGGTGTTACGAAAACCTAAAACTACACTAAGGTACAATAAAACTACAATAAACTACAGTAAAACACAGTAAAACACAATAGAATACACTAAAATTACAATAAAACACATTAAAATACACTAAAAGTACAATTAAACACACTAAAAGTACACTATACCATAATGAAATACACTAAAAGTAAAATAAAACACTCTAAAACTACACTAAGGTACAATAAAACACAATAAAAGTACAATAAAACTACACTTTACCACAATAAAATACACCAAGGTACAATAAAAGTACAATAAAACACTCTAAAACTACACTATACCACAATAAAACTTCAATAAAACACACCAAAGCACAGTAAAACATGTTTACACTAGACCGCCAAGAAGAAAAAACACTGAATTTTTGAAAGTTATTTATTTGTCTTAGTTTTCCCAGTTTCCCAGGTTTGTACGAACCCTGAATAGGCAGTTCATAGTTATTATGAAAAATGCAGAAATATTATCCTCATAAAAAGTTCCCCACAATGTTTATTGGTAACATTTATTTTCTGTTTTTCTTTACAATTAATTGACAAGAGATATTTCATTAAGAAATACAATGAAGAGCTATTGTTGTTATTTATTTGTCTTTGATATTTATTTTTTCGTTAGTAAATATATTATCTTTACCTTCTTTTAGGTTATTTGATAGGTCCAAAGTATGAAAAGGTACTTTCATTACTTATCAAAACCAATGCAAGTTTATGGGCAAAATCCCTATTTTAAAATACAAATCTTTACATTAAATCACGTAATTATAAGAATAACTTGTACGAATATACACCATTTAACTCCTATATTATCTAAATAGAGTTCCTCAATGGAGACAGTTTTTTCATAACAACCAAAATCTGTTCCAAAGCTTCCGGGACCATTGTTTTTATACACAATGTAAGGTAGATTTGATTTTCTTTTTATATTACTCTTTAAAACTAACCTGATAAATTACTTCTTTTTTGTACGTTTTATATTTTTCATGTAAATGGAAGCTTCGAGATCAGTAGCACCTCCTGGAGGAGTCTGGATATTTTTCCTTTAGTTCAGTTTTGAACTGTCGAAATAAGATACGGTTCTTTTCTTGATCGGTATCCTTTTCTTTATAGAATGAGTTGGCCATTTTCAGGCCCTTATGGATGACAAAAGCGTTATTTAAAACTGAAAATTTGTATCCTACAACGTGTAATTCGCAAACCTACAAAGATAATAATCAATGGGTTAATTATCGATGGTTTCTTCTTTCTACACGCGGTGGTATCTTGGTCTTACTTGACTTATACGATTAAAGCCATATTGTCTAAACCTTTCATCATGATAAGGTGCTGAATTTCTGCTGAAGAAGAAAGGTTCCCAAGGATCTCTCCACAAGACTTCAAAAATGACAGCTAACTTATTAGTCATTGGTTCTCTATACCAGGCTTCGTAGTCAATATGTTTTTGACATTTCCAACAAAGCTCGATGTAAAAGAGGTGGGCGTCCATCATTTCCAAACGTTGTCCGTTTTATCCTTGGGTATTTGGGCTATTTCTTTCATTTCAAATGCGGGTACAACGTAAACAGCTTTATCATCTTTTCGAGATTCGAGAAAGAGCCTATTTTCTCAGGCATACTCCAGGAACATTTCGTGGAGGTTATCGTTGGGCATCATATCGACGTCTAAGACTAATACAAATTCTGTGGTGGAATTTCTTCTCATTGACATTAACAGGAGCGAAACCAGTACTTGAATGTACAGTTGCATTGTAGGATTTCATTATTTTTGGTAAGGCATCAATGTAATTTAGTTTCTTCGTTCTAGTTAACAACTTGAAGATTTTATCCTTTAAAGTTCTATTAAACCTTTCAATTACTCCGCATTTAATCGCACCTACACTAGCATAAAGACATATTCTCTCTTTTCTTAAATAATCTTTAAACAATTTTGATAAAAATTCATTACCTTGATCAACATTAATTCGTATCGGCTTTCTTTCTTTAATAACTCTCCGCAAAGCTTTCAAAACCTCTTTACTAGTTTTATTTTTCAAAGGAAGACTCCAAGCATATTTTGAGAGGATATCAATAATAGTTAGAATATATTGAAACCTTTTATTATATTTTTTAAGATTTCGTAGATCGATCAAGTCGCACTGAAATACTTCACTGGCTGTTGTAACGTAAGTACGATTTCTTGGAAAGTATATCCTCCTTGATTTGTGAATGGTATATGTTGCCTGAGACTGAAGCCATGTCTTAATTTTTTTCTTCGAAACATTTTTCACTCCTTGTTTCAATTTCTTTGCGCTACCGTAACTGAGAGGACTTTCACTGTTATAATACACTCGGCTTAACTTATTTTCCATAATTACACTTTCTCAAAGAAAGATTTTCTATTTAACCCTTGTCAATGTACGTTTAAAGCTATCCATTCATCTTCGTCTCTTATCAATGACGTCACTATGGTAGAAGATTTAACCCTTGTCAATGTACGTTTCAAGCTATCCATTCTCGTCTCTTATTAATGACGTCACAGATACAGTTGTAGAAGATTTAACCCTTGTCAATGTACGTTTAAAGCTATCTCTCTCTTATCAATGACGTCACAGATACAGTTGTAGAAGATTTAACCCTTATCAATGTACGTTTAAAGCTATCCATTCTCGTCTCTTATCAATGACGTCACAGATACAATTGTAGAAGAGACTGACAGTTGTTTTCCCGCGCAGTGTTTCGCGAGTTTCCCGCGAGGCGGCGCGCGGGTTTCCCCACGAGGGGGCGCAGCCGCCAGGGGGCGCACGGGTTCCCCGCCAGGGGGCGCGCAAGTTTTCCCACGAGGGGGCGCGCGGGTTCCCCGCCAGGTGGGGCGCGGGTTTTCCCAGGTGGGCGTGGCATAATGACGTCATAGGTCATTGACACAGTGACCTTGACATTCTACACCTACATTCTACACCTACGGAGGTACGAAGTGTGGGTCTATACTACTAATAGCTTGTCCTTCAAAGCGATAGTGAAATGGAAATGGAAGTTTTTCAGCGATTGTTCTGATCTCTTTAACCACTTTTCATTTGCGGCCTCGGCTGACACCAGTTATGGACATACGTTGAATATGGCGCTTAATTGCGTTTCTACAATTGAAAGCCAAAACACATTTTGTGAAGGAGGCGTGAAATTTGTTAGTTTGTTGTAATTACAATATCTTACCATAATGCGAGCCACATACCGGAGTATATTAGACCGACTTGTCTTAGAAGTATCAGGACACGCCATATGTGGCACTTTGCGTCACCCGAGAAACACCACTTAGGGGTGACCAAACGTTGTTTCCAAAGGGGAGTTTTGTTGATGCAGGTCCCTTTGCTTACTGCAGGGGCACTGTATAATGTGGCTTTCTTCATGTCCAAACCCTACAAGACATGCATGTGAGCAAGTTGAAACATAGAGAATGATTAATGTTTCTTAGAGGATGGTTCACATAATGACACACGCGCCAATATCTGCCATTCCCAATTCCATGATTACAGTTTGACGTTCTTGGAGACTTGTTCGATGATTAAGCCTTTGAATGATCGCCTCCTGAAATTCGGTTTGGGTTGCTCTGAGTTTTTCGGCATTCTTTACCAACCTCGCTTTTAGCGGTAACGGTGTTTTCTTCGCTGAAATATGTGGAAATTTACGTTGTTGTAAAATTTTAATTCAAAAACGATGTCCTCTCCGTTACCGTGATATGTAACAATTGATATTGTCGCTGGGTTATGGGGCTCACTGTTATTTACCTTTGTTATAGGTTGTTGGCCGCCAGAAGCACTACCTGCAACTTCCACAACAGGCTCATCATTCGTGGAAGAGGGAGGGCTTGCGCCTGAAGTTGATGGCTGACTGTTGTTGCTGCCACCGGCCAACGGTTCAGGTGGGCAACCCATTTTAGCGGACTCAGGGGAGGTTTCTAAGACTGCGGGATTTCGGAGTTCTTATATTAATTATAGTAATCCCACCCTCACATGGCTTTTCTTTTTATACCATAATCCTCAGGCAAAGGTATCTTATTAGCACATGTTATGAGGTATACAACAAGCTGTTATAATGCGGCAGTCTTTGTTTGGATTGTAGCATAAGTTGCCGACTGAGCCAGCGAGGCAACGAAACCATGGCTTAAGGACGCTGTTGAGGCTCGTCCTACATAAATATACATAAATTTTGCAAAACAAACTATTACCGGCCACACAAGGGAATAATGCAAACCCTACCACGAATATGCCGGGTGTTAAATTCAAGCTCTGCTGGCGTTTGCGGACGGTATACTGGAACCATGAGCCAAGGCTGTAACGGATAGTCTCCATTACCAAGAAGGTGACCATGGGCCATGCCCTATAACAAATGCCTTAAAGATCATGCTATTTCACCAGATATAAAAGTCATGCACGCTACTAGGCCACCGAGCCACCACATTCATGATTGTCAACTCCTTGTCTCTGACCTATTGTAAACGATACATTATAATTATAACGGATTTGTTATGAATAAGGCAAAGTGTCTCAGAAGTTGAATGTTAATGGAAAATAACCCTTTTTTGTCCTGTACGCATTTCTGTTAGTGTGTGGATATGTTGTGACATTTCAATTGAATCCTTGCATTGCTGGGTTACCTGTTTTAAGTGGATTACACTGTTAGAAAAATTCGTCCAAAATTGGATGAAATAGGATCCAAAGGGCTGCCTCTGAGAGAGCACAGTTTTTCATCCATTTTTGGATGGTTTAACTAGTGTCCAAAATTGGACAGCTGTATAATGAGCCAGATTTGGAGTTTAATCCAAAATTGGATCGAGAATCATCTATTAAGGGAGCTATTATTATCAAGAAATGGTCAGGATTTTATCCATATTTTATGAAAGTGGCCAAAAATGAACTTGTATCCTCCAATATTGGACTAATATCAAGCTCATATTGGACTAATATCAAGCTCATAATGGACTAATATCAAGCTCATATTGGACTAATATCAAGCTCATATTGGACTAATATCAAGCTCATATTGGACTAATATCAAGCTCATATTGGACTAATATCAAGCTCATATTGGACTAATATCAAGCTCATATTGGACTAATATCAAGCTCATATTGGACTAATATCAAGCTCATATTGGACTAATATCAAGCTCATATTGGACTAATATCAAGCTCATATTGGACTAATATCAAGCTCATATTGGACTAATATCAAGCTCATATTGGACTAATATCAAGCTCATATTGGACTAATATCAAGCTCATATTGGACCAATATCAAACCCATTTTCGATTAATATCACGCCGACATTGGTATCGCACCCTCCTAATATTGGACTAATATCTCACCAGTATTGGAATAATATCTCACCAGTATTGGACTAATATCTATCCAGTATTGGACTAATATCTATTCATTATTGGACTTGTATGTATCCGTTATTGGACTTGTATGTATCCGTTATTGGACTTGTAGGTATCCGTTATTGGACTTGTATGTATCCGTTATTGGACTTGTATGTATCCGTTATTGGACTTGTATGTATCCGTTATTGGACTTGTATGTATCCGTTATTGGACTTGTATGTATCCGTTATTGGACTTACATGCATCCGGTATTGGACTTACATGCATCCGGTATTGGACTGATATCTATAAGGTATCGGACTGATATCTATCCGGTATCGGACTGATATCTATCCGGTATCGGACTGATGTCTATCCGGTGTCGGACTAATGTCTATCCGGTATCGGAGTAATATGTATCGGGTATGGGACTAATATCTATCCGGTATTGGACTAATATGTATCCGGTATTGGACTAATATGTGTCCGGTATTGGACTAATATGTATCCGGTATTGGACTAATATCAAGCGTTACTGAACCAATGTTTAGCCTAATTTGAAAGTACTGAGTCACTGTTCTAATGAATTTAAAAACTTTCTAATCAGTCTCGGAAACAAGTCAAATATTCAATCCGGTTTTTATATTCTCGATTTTCACTATGACATTTGATTTACGAAATTAATAATAGAAGTTGAAACCTCCACAGAAGAAACTTCAAATATTTTATTCTCAATTTGTAGATCAACTAATTATGTTAAAACATCCGAGTTTTCAAAACATAGTGTTGGTGTTGGTTTTTCAGGAATCTAAAAATTAGGCAAGGTACATATATATTAATATTCATATTATTAACATTCTCACCCTTTTTGTGAAGAAATGTTGCATGGATTCTCCTAAAGCACAAGGAAGTAGGAGTAGGCAAGCTCTAACTTCCATACCTATGAAAGAAAAAGCATTAGATAAGAATGCTATCTAGGCTAAATTTTTACTGACTTTTAAAAACATCTTCTGATGAAGTGTTTTCTTTTTCCCGTAGAAGCGCCATAATTTCTTTCGACTTAGCTCTGTTTTTGACTAAAGAAATAATTTTCTTTGCTATTGGTTCAAAATGATGGAGCAGGATTTTTTCAGCCGATGGTCGGATATTGTAGAGAAGATTCAATTCTTTTACGAGCTAAAATAAAACTTTTAAATATGCAGCTCGAAAATATAAACTTTAGTTGAATTTAAAAGCAATACCATATTTTTCATTTTTAGCAATGGAAAAACTTCCAACACTTCTTTAACATTATGGTGAAACGAATAGTTTTGCCGTTACGAAGCTGTTCTTAGCATTTTTTCCTCCACGATATGTTCGTTGTAGTTAGATTTATCCAGCTCTTTCGTCAAAACCTTTAAATGTTCACTAATACCTTCTTCATCTTCTGCCAGTCCGGTCGGTCCAACGTTCCTGAGATAAATATATATTGAAACAAAGTAAAGTTCGTATAAACTCTAGCATGAAACTAGTGACAGTCTAAACACTGAACTTACGTATCCTATTTTATCTGGCACTTTAAATCTGGACTCCATAAATGGATGTTTCATAATCAGAGCTTCTCCAATACGGTCATACTCTTTTCCAGTTGGGTACCTGAGAGATTTTTTATAATAAGTTAAACATTTGCTATCTGAAATATAATTACTTTGTGTATCTAGAGATGTCTTCATATAATATCCTTATAATTTTGGATTTTGCCGATCTGGAAAATAGTTCGGGTCTTTTATTGGCAATCATTTTATTCACTTCTTCAGGAAATCTTGGGATTATGTATGGTCTTGGCACCCTTGAGCTTTCAGTATTGAAATTCTCGTTGTACGATGAAGAAGTACTAATAGAGGGTCCTTCAGGTTGGGGTGTAGTTTTCGAACTGAAATCATACGTTGTTTAGGCTGACAACTCGCTTGCAAAATATATTTAGTTTTAAATAACCTTTCACCCGTCTTTGGATAAGTATTCTTCTCAGTTTTTGTTTCCCCATCCCTCAAAATTAAGTTTAGTTTTGATTTAGTTGGAAGCAGACCACTACTAAAATCGTGGTCCACCCAATCATCGCAAAAGGCGGTTTCAAAACATTGAACGATTTCAATCTTTACGGCGAAGAGAGACTGTAATTTTTCTATAAATTCTTCTTTAGTTGTCCCCTCGGGACACGAAAAAAGCTTTTTCGATTGTTTACAAGTCACGTGATAATTCATTTAAATAGATATGAGCTGTAAAACAAAACAGCAACATGAAATAAATATTTGTATGGAGTTATTTTGGTACACATTGCATAGCGGAAATATTTACACATAATTTGCTTTATTTCTTATCGGAAATTCTATGATTTAAGATAATAACATCTTTTTCACCTAACTTATATATTTGCATTACAAAACAATCAACCTCATCACCTGGTCTAATAACTTCTCATTCGTTCAATTCATTAATTTCATAACAATTATGATTAGTAAGAAATTTGGCACAGTGTACAAGGCGACCACATACAACCCATTGACCATTTGTCTCAAAAATTAAATATATTTTAAAAGCAAAGGAATTATATTCTGTGTTACACAAACGCAAGTGACAGAATCTTTTCTTAAAACAGAAACGAACTTTGAGAGCAAAGGGTCTTTTTCTGAATTGAGATAAATTCGCAAAACTTGCTTTAATGAAACTGGCAGTTAAGAGAAAATAAGTCTAATTGACTTTTCACACCCGTCATCTTCAAATCCCTCTACACCACTTCTCTCCCAGCATTGAAGCATTTGGTGTCTTTTTGCTAGAGTAGAGGCAATTTCTATGAAGTTATGACATACACCGGCAATGATTTTGAAATACTGATGCTTTGCTTCATAAGTCATGCACCAGAGGCGTACTGATGGACCGTAAAGCAAAATAAGCCTTGCATAATGAGTCAAATAATGAAATTTCGGTGTAAATCGTGGATCTGGTATTTCTTTAAAATATTCATTAAGGTCTATGATAATATCATATAGACGAGGCAACCACGTTTTATCAATGAATGGTGCCATAATAATTTCATTAATATCTGCTAGAATAAAAACAAATTGCCAGTGATTGTCATTTGCTGGCATAAGAGAACCAAACATCAATGGGAAAAAATGCAAAAGACACTTTTGTCTTTATCGTGAAGGTCGCCAAATTTAAAATTTTGGATTGTACAATTTATATATTCTAAGGAACAAAAACCGTTTTTAACCATATGACATGTAGTTAATTTTAAAATGTTTGGCACAACTCCTTTAAAAAAAAATCGTGTATAATATCAGGTGGAAGGGCCTCCGTTACTTTGAAACAACGTAGTACAGAAAATACAGACGGCCCATTTACACCGTATTTTCTTGAATTATCTGGATTTTGCATAATTACCTCTAAATGATAGTCGTGCATTGCTTGCGTTCTTAAACTCATGCCTTTTTCATCGAATAATGTCAATATTTGAGCCTTTGTCGCCATGCAAAACCTACTTACTCTTCCGGAGGAAAAACATTGCTAGAGGCCCCCACAGCGTGACTAGAAAGATTATCCCCTGAGATTGTAGCTAGAGCACCCCGGATCAAGGTGTTCCTAACTTGAAAACCCTCTTCCTGAATAAGTTGTAGGTCATCCAACAATGGCTTTAAACACTTACTATATCCATATTTTTTCAAAACTGCATATCGCACAACCAAAGCTAAATTGATGTTGCTAAGCTTGCTTTTATACTTGGGATCAAAATTACTAATTGAGTAATAAACTAAAGTCACTTTTTGTTTACCCCTCTTGGCGCCTAAAGGATTGTTAAGTTCCACTTCGTCAAGGTACAAATGAATCCTCAAAGATAAAGGGTTTTGACCCAAAAGGGGGGTGATTTTGACACATTAAGCCATCGTGGTAATCAATCATATATTTATCATTTGCCGATTTTGGTTTCGTATATTCGTCCCAAATATCATTATGAGACAACATGTGCTTAAGCACTTCAATTATCGGAACATAGCTCATTGCTCTTTGAACCTTTCCTTGTTCTCAGTTTTTGTTCCCAATAAAAAGTCTATAGGCTCTACAAGATTTAAATTTTCTTTGCAAAATATATTAAGACCATAATACGTTTTCATAACAAAAGTGAGGTCTCTGTTAGTTTTCTAATTTCAGCATCGTTTCCGTTATTGTCTATTCCTCTAACTTGTTTGACCACGATCTCTATCGAGCCCTCCAAAAGCTTAGCCACATTTTCAGATAAAATACGTGCCACACTATTTTTCGCGAATTTCTAACATAGTAAGAGCTGCTCGTCTTTCGAGGTTATGAGTATCTTGATCCTTTTTATCGTTTGTGTAAATATTCAATTCTTCCCTAATTTCTTCCTCTTCCATATGGTCATTTACTTAACCGTTAAGCCTATATTAGAATGTAGTTTCATTGCAGTGTGCTACATGTTTTGTCATGTGTGTGTGGTAAACATGTGTTTTCAGTGACTCATATTTTTCAAGTTCTTTTGAACAAGGCAGAAAAGCACATTTATATCTAATTGGTTCATGTATGTGCAGAGTTCTTAAATGTTTAAGCCTTAATAATGGTGTGTATCGTTTTAAGCCACATATAGAGGAAACGTAAACTACCATGATGCATACTCTTTCTGAATGATTCGATCTATAGCTTTTCAATGCAATTCCTTGAAATGTTTAAAAATAAATTTTCAATAACATAATATTTCATGGTGTTGTCGTAAGAGCAATTTTCGAATAACACTCCCATCTCCGACTGTTTCAAAATATTATATATACTAAAGGGGCTAGAGAAAATTCATCCCCCTCCCTGACTCTCCACGTTAAGTAATTTGTCAGCCGTCCCATGTATTTCTAGATGAACATTTATAGCGCGTTTTGAAACTTTGGGAATTTTAAATGAAATATATTAATTATTTAGACATTTCTTGGGAATACCACGGGTTTAATTTGTCCCTCTTGATTAATTTTCCCCACGTTTCTCACTGTGCCTTATCGATTAAAATATAATGTTACCCTTGAATAGATTAAACAGGAAAAGATTCAGCTTAAGCATTTCTGTTGGCTTCACATTAATTATTTGAAGTAAAATAAAATATTCTTACAGATATATCTTCAAACTTTCATTAAACTTAAATAAATCACGCGTTCGGCAAAAAATATCTTATACTCTAACATAAGAAAAACAACGATGCAAGCGGGTGAACGAAAATGAAGAGAATGAACAAAAGTCAAAAGTGATTCACCCTATCGAGTTTTTTATCTTTAGGGCAAAGGTTGTAATTTGGCCTTTTCTTGTAACCAAGGAGCATTTTTAGAGGTAGTGGCATGAGTCATTTTACACAAATAGCATTGTATTTTGAACGTTTATAATGTGACTACACTGTGTCATAAAGAAAAGAGTACGTGTTTTAAGAATCATAATACAGTTTTTTAAACGCAAGGAGCACTATTTAATATTAGTGGTATGAAGAATTGTCTACAAACAACATCTAATTTTAATTGTTTTCAAGTTGTGACTCAACGGTGACCTCGGAAAAAGGATGTTTTAAGAATCATATTACTTTTTGTAATCGCTAGGAGCACTAAAAAACGCAAAACATATAAGACAGTTAGGATTACTAATTTCCTCCCTACAAATCGCTAAAAAACATCTCTTGGCTACTAGCAATCTACGAACATAGAGCAATATTTAAGGATATAATAATATAATGAAATTACTCCACGGAAAATGCCAATGGAACATCTGTAGCAATGTTTTATGGAGATCAGAAACCTTACATACAAGCGCAAGTTAAGTCAGAGAGTTTGGCCTGAAAAATGTAAGCTGGACCCTTTTTATGAAACGTTACCCTTTTCAACGAACGGTTGAGATGCGAAGTTTCTCAATAGTTAGAACAATAAGTTCTAAGTGTGCCACACTGTAGCTTTGGTTGTTGATTTCCTATATTCTGACCAACCAATCTTCTCTCCCTTACACAACAAACTTAATTTGTGACATTTATAATAAATCGACTTCCCTACGCTGTTTTTATTAACTAATGATATCATTACTCGTCGTTTATTAACTTTGGAAAGAGACCCGTAATTTTTATGCAATAGGGTAACGTCTTAATACGCCGTCTTCGGGTCAACGGTAACAGGGTGATGCGAAGTTTCTCAATAGTTAGAACAATAAGTTCTAAGTGTGCCACACTGTAGCTTTGGTTGTTGATTTCCTATATTCTGACCAACCAATCTTCTCTCCCTTACACAACAAACTTAATTTGTGACATTTATAATAAATCGACTTCCCTACGCTGTTTTTATTAACTAATGATATCATTACTCGTCGTTTATTAACTTTGGAAAGAGACCCGTAATTTTTAAGCAATGGGGTAACGTCTTAATACGCCGTCTTCGGGTCAACGGTAACAGGGTGAAAGACATTTGGGTGACGACAACTGGGTGTTCGACAATTGGGAGTGCGTCAATTTGGAGGGCAGACAATTGGGTGAACAACAATGTTGAGGGCTGACAATTGGGTGAACGAATATTTGAAGAGCTGACAAGTGGGTGAACGACAATTTGGAGGGCTTACAATTGGGTGGAAAGGAAACCAACAGAGCGTCAATTGGGTGGATAAAATATTTATTTTTCAAAAATTATGCATTAGTTGAGAAACCATCGAAGTTTGGTCAGAGACAAAACCTAAGCAAACTGAAGCTCACATCTCGAACAACTCTACTGACAGTTGCTTGGCTCACTGCAAGAAGAAGCTCTTGATCAATGCCAGTTTGATATGATCCAGTCGCATAAAAGCGTACTGCAATCAAGATCTAAAAGATTGGATTACATTTATTTTGTGAACTAGGTTAAAGAAAATTTTTAAGAGACTGAGATTGATTAGCCAGTGCTACTGCTCGATGGAATTGCAGCTTCTTTTTTATCTTTTCATCCCATCTTTCACTTTTCAGAACTTCAAATAAAACAAAATTGTTATAGCTCACTGTGTTTACCTTTGAATCAACAGGTAGAGCAGTGATTCGATCTAAGCCTTGGCTTCAATCGTTCGCATATTTTGATAACCAAGCATTGAGACAATCGAAAAAGTTTAATAAATTGAACAGTTGGTACTTGGTAGTTCAAAAGCTTTCTCGGGATCTCTTATATCAGTGATTTAAATCCAACTGATTCAAATCAAACAACCTTGCTTTGCAGTACAAGTTAATAGTTTTTAATTAAAGTGGTCGCATGGTGTTCAATACCCACTTCAGCATCAAATAAGTGTTCATGGAGATCGGAGAAAATGTCCATTCCTACAATTGTTCGTAGAACAGCAAGTTCAATGGCCAAAGTAATGTTCTTGCATGGCATAGAAACTGATACATTTTCACGTTTGCAGGACTCGGTTAAACGACATAGTTAAAAAACACTTTTAGATGGTCTATGCAACCCACAATTGTCTTTCAGTTGCGTAAATAGCGAATGTATATTAAAAGCATAAATATTGTACTTGTAATTAAAGTACTTTGTAATTAAAACTTACCTTGACCAAGGCCAAAATCTCGGCTCCGTGTCATTCCGCCACGTGGAAGTTACTTGAAGATTGCTGGATACCGGACCTGAAAAGACAAAGAGTTAAGTACTTTCTAAGTTGTTTTTAGCTTAAATTTTGGTTAATTTTAAATAGGCGAAAACTTGAAATTCGCGCTTTAAATAAACTTAAAAAAAGGGGGAGGAAGAAGAAAAAACATAGAACTTTAATCTTAAAAAAAATAAAAAATATTCGGTGTCCGTGATCGATCATTCGTTTTGATTGCCGTGCCGCGTTCAGTCGGTTCTCCTACCAGTGCCGGCGGATCGTGTTAATCCCGGGTGGGTACTTGTGTTCTGCTGATTTCTGAAAATGTTGTGTTATCTTACATAAAATAAAATATAATAATAATAATAATAATAATAATAATAATTAGTAGTATTATGTGAAGTAATTGAGAAAAAGATAATATTTTGAGATAATAATAAGAGATCTTTTATAATTTTGTTAAAAATTTTTATTCTATTCGCGCAATGCAAAAACTGCAGTGCGCTTTTCATTTTTGGAATTGAACCCTAGTACCAAAAACTAGTGGGGCCGACACCAAACCTTGTCAGTCGGCCCGATAGAGTTATCGGACTGTCGGTCCACAATTCTTCATGTCCGAGCCATTGAGTAGTCAAGGCGCACTCGGATAAGAATAACGAGGTCTTCAAGCCGACTAAAAACAAACTTGTGGAGCGACAGTTGGAAAATTGTATTCGCGTCACTAAACCGCCTCAAAACTAACTAGTCTAGCAGCAGTTACAAAAGGAGATGCCGTCACTAAACCGACTAGTAATATTTAGTCGGTTTAGTGACGCTCATCTCCCTTTCTAAGTCCTGCTCGACTAGTCAGTTTTAAGTAGGTTGAGTGACGCTAATATAATATTCCGACTGTAACTTGACAAGTTAGACTTTGGTTGGCTTGAAGGTCGCTGGATTGTTCTACGAGAACAAAGGTTTAAGGGTAATTGATCGCTGTACAATGGTACGCCCTTTTGAATCAGGGCGGCTCCCTAAAAGTGGGGGAGCGCAGCAGAAATTAATAAGTTACACAATATGGACAAAAGTTACACCGTGGGTGGTGGCAGCGGGGACGGAAGCCTTGCGACCTATCGGTCCAGAAAATGCGGTATGGACGAGTCGGGGTGGGCGCGTCGCCAGGCTTCATTTTTGGCCCACCAGGTCACGAGGATGGCCCGAGCGGCGTCGTGGTCCCAAACGGAGCCCTCTAGACCTAGGACGACTTCCAATGGGCTACCACGATTGACAAGTCGCCAATTGGTTGTCGCGGAGGAGGCATAAGTCTCGGGACACGCCATTAGGACGTGAAGGACATCTTCGACTTGGAGGCCACAGAGGCGACAGGTGCGATGGTAATCGCCGAAGTCGGCGCGGCGGACACCCGTAAGCAGGGACCCCGTCCGTGCCTGGAAAAGGAGGCCTCTTCCGTGAGAGCCATCATAGCAGGCCTCTACTGAGGGATGCGCTTTAGCCCCGTAGTGACGTAGGCTTTTCATGGCGGAGCTCTACGTCCGCTCGGTGTGCTCGGTGGTTTCCCCGTCGACAAGGCTGGCCCAGGTAGCATAGGATG
This sequence comes from Phalangium opilio, assembly GCF_054372755.1. Classification (NCBI taxonomy): domain Eukaryota; kingdom Metazoa; phylum Arthropoda; class Arachnida; order Opiliones; family Phalangiidae; genus Phalangium; species Phalangium opilio. Next base: position 730,560 of record NW_028324148.1, on the reverse strand, counting down.
CTGCGTCACAACTAGCGGTGCCTTCACCATATTTCCTATCTAATGCAGCGACGCGGAAAGTCCATGAGGTATCTATACCGTTTGCACGAATTGACTAGTACATTGACTACTCAATGGCTTGGACATGAAGTATTGTGGACCGACAGTCAGATAACTCCACTGGGCCCATTGATCAGCTTTGTTGTGGGCCCGACTCGATTGGTTTCTGCTGCTGGGTATGGTTATGAGAAACATCTAGTCTCCATATGGCGGGTTTCCTCCATAGCTACCATTCATACTCTAAGCTGTGATTCGAAACCCGTTTATACTATCAAATTTCTGTGAGGCGAAACAAGTGGCATATGCTGCACTTCAAACCTCAATTTTACAGAAGTGTCTCAAATATTTTTAATTGTTTTTCTTTAAAACGATGTAACGCACAATGATGTGAATAACTAACGAAGAAAATGTATAATATTTACCTGGTATTTAATATAATCTTGAATTTCGTCTCAACATTAATAGAGAAAAAGTACCCCTGTAGCACAAGCCTTCCGCATAACAGTCGGTAAAAGGTCGAATAGTCGGTTTACGGTCCAGTCGTCTGTACCATGCTTATTCCGACACTTTTCCGACTCATGCAGCCGACTACTTCTTTTAGTTGGCAATGCCGACATCTATCTGACAGTTGGAATTGAGATGGTTTAAAGTAGGATTGCCTAACGTCTAGAAAATTCCAACTTATTTTTTGCCAATTGATTACCGACTCTCTCGCGCTAGTCGGTATGGTGACGTTTAAGAAGAGTAAATTTAAAAGCAAAGTTATTCTTAGGCCGTTTAGTTACCGACATTTATCCGACAGTTGGAACTGAGAAGGTTTAAAGTAGGCTTGCCTACCGTCTAGAAATTTCCAACACATTTTTTGCCAATTGATTACCAACTCCTTCCCGCTAACTAAGGTAACGCCATGCACGTCAACATCGAAGAGGGCGCTGCTAGTGCGAAAGCAAGTCAGCCTTTCCAGTATCTCTGACGCGGCTGGGTCGTTAGAATGTTTAAGCGAGATTTTTGTGGTTAAAAATGATTAGTTCTAGGCTTGCTAACTTTTAATTTCATCGCTAAGGTTCTTTGTCACACTATATAAACTAGAAACGTCTTCGTTTGTCACGTAAGGTTTGAATTTTGTTATTGAATTATCAATTTATCTACCTCTTAGATTCAGTTTTATGCATAAGCCTTTGCTTTTTACCTAGCTTCTCATGATCTCATCTGCTGGGAACCACACCCCTATAAAGTGAAACCAAAACTTAAACGTTTATGTATACCTTCAGTTTCTTTGTTTGAATATAAAAGAAGCCAGTGTTTTGGGGCGCTTGGAGTTCAAAAACCTTATTTATTAAGTATTTTAGAGATTTTTGGTTGTGAAAATATTACTGAATTCCAAAATAGATCTCAAAGTGTTTTAGTTACGGAATTTTTATGCGGTTTCAAACATTTTATGAGAAAAATGTGTGAAATAATACCTTTTAGAATTGTATGATTTTCTTTTTCCTTAAAAAATCTGGAGGCGTATAATAATATTTTTCATTAAGATTTTTGTAATTTAAGAGATAGTAACTGGCCACATCGAAGATATTAACAATGAATATTAATAAATGCTTTAATCAGGGGCGGACTGGCCATAGGGCCCCAACTGCCACTGGCAGTGGGGCCCCAGTCAATGGGGGCCCTCCTTTTCGGGATTTGCATATTTCAAAATTGGTCCTTCACTAACTCGAAATAGTTACGTATCCAAAAATCGGACATTTGTAAATGGCATCTCAGAAGATAATGTTCATTTAATCATTTATAAAGCGGAAAGAGATAGTTTTGTAGTCTTATTGTTTTCAACTCTACTTTTATACCTTGGCCTATCCCGCGAGAAGCAAAACTTAAAATCGGTTTATATTTTACTTTCATGTTTAGTGAGAAAAGGGGAAAATAAGGGACTAAGAGCACATTAAGAGAAGGCTCAAGTTATAAAACTACTACTCTTCATCACTTTTTTAGTTTTACTGTTTAAGCTCTAGTTGAAGATCAATATATTTTTAAGTTTTATATTTATATTTATATTTATATTCATATTTTCACAACCATTACCCACTAGAATTAACCAAGGTCGAGGCCCGATCGGGCCCCCGAGAGGGGGAAGCCCTCACATGAGCGGTTCCCGTATGAGCGGATTCCAAACTAGCGGTTCCCTAAATAGCAGTTTTCCCGAAATGACAGTTTACCCGTTACAGCAGTTGTTCTCGTAAACGTGTCGTACCTTAACAGCAGTTCTCAAAAGAGCAGAAAAACGGAGATGCGAAAAACTATAGTTATTTATTATGGTGTAGGCTGGGTTATATGAACTCAAATAGAACTATGCCAGATACGGATAATTTGGTTTGGTTTAAGTTGATTATTTGAACTCAATAGTATTAGGTCAGGCCAGGTTGGGTTGGGTTGGGATTTTAAGGGTTTTTTTCGATTGGTTTGAGTTAGGTTAGTTATATTTTGGAAATAGTGTAACAATGTTACGCCTTTTCCAAAATATTGTTGTTTATCTTCATTGACTTTCCAATTAATAATATGCCTTTTCCAAAAAAATATGTCACATTACCAATGTTACGCCTTTTCCAAAATATTGTGTTTATCTTCATTGACTTTCCAAATAATAATATGCCTTTTTTAAAAAATTAGCTCACATTACTGTTTAAATGATCACTGAATAAACTAACATAAAAAACCAACGAACATAACTGTATTGTTAAGAAATGCTCAAAACTCAAGACTAACACTGCTATTTCCCAAAATAGCAGCCCCTATTTCTAAACTAGCAACTGCTATTTCTTGAAGAGCAGTTTTGATTAACACCGCTGTTTTTTTGGAATCGCGGTTGCTATTTCGAGAACTGCTCTTCCGAGAATTGCTGATACGAGTTACACCCCCCCCAGAGGTACGGGTCGCGGGAAAAAGTACCGAACTGCCCCCCTCTCTCGACGGCCCTGTGCATTATAACGACATACTCCCCTCTCATTTTAGGGATCGGCTTGGGGGCCCTTTTTAAAACGGTGGCAGATGGTTGTGAAGCTTGCCAGTCCGCCCCTGGCTTTAATTGATGTAAATATTATACTCGCCCTGAAAAATTGTACTTTTTGTTGAAACCAATTAGCTATGCAGCTAATATTTCCATTAGACTAGTCGTGTAATATCGAATACATTGTTTAATATTTGAAATTGTTATAATTGATGCTGAACCTGTATGGTTCTTGAAATATTCAAAGTACAAATTCTAAAGTGATTTTCATTGAAAATGTATTAAAGAAATTTCAATACTAGGTATCAGTATCCTTTACTATAAGCGAATGAAGCCTCGAGTTAAGGCTTGACCGTCGCAAAACCGTCGGGCCTCGAGTTAAGGTTTGATCGTCTCAAAAGCGTCGGACCTCTTGCTGACAGGCGGTTAAGTCGACTCTCAAACGTGTTGGATGAGGGTCGTATTTCATTCGTGTCGTAACAGTCGGTAAACCAGTAGGCCATCGTCCAACCGGGCGGACATTTCGATTCTCAAACCCTTACTCTACCTGCCCTTTACCGACGATTTACCGTTCCTATACTAAAAAGCCGCGAAATCGTCGGATTGAGCGCGGCTTTAGGTAGGCATAATGACGCCGATATATAGTCGGCCAACAGTCGTTTTATAGCGTTTTCCTTTGGGTCCTCGCGGAGCGCTCCCAAGGAGCAATAAAAATGGTAGTAGTAGTTTCCAGCTTCGTTAAAGACTGTTTTTGAAGAATAGGATCTCATAGTTTTATTCCTCCATGGGAGCGCTCCGCGAGGACCCAAAGGAAAACGCTATTATAGTCGCCTCATAACAGTCGGAAAAGCGGCGGGCCGTCTTCCCGCCGGGCGGACATTTCGACTCTCAAACCCTTACTCTACCTGCCCTTTACCGACGATTTACCGTTCCTATACTAAAAAGCCGCGAAATCGTCGGATTGAGCGCGGCTTTAGGTAGGCATAATGACGCCGACATATAGTCGGCCAACAGTCGTTTTATAGTCGCCTCATAACAGTCGGAAAACCGGCGGACCGTCTTCCCGCCGGGCGGACATTTCGACTCTCAAACCCTTACTCTACCAGCCCTTTACCGACGATTTACCGTTCCTATACTAAAAAGCCGCGAAATCGTCGGATTGAGCGCGGCTTTAGGTAGGCATAATGACGCCGACATATAGTCGGCAAACAGTCGTTTTATAGTAGCCTCAAAACAGTAGGAAAACCGGCGGGCCGTCGTCCCTTCAGGCGGACATTTCGACTTTCAAACCATTACTCTCCCGACTTATTAGTGACTTTTTACCAAGTCGTCGGTAACACACAAAGCCGACCATGTAGGTCCTACGTCGGCAGTGCTACTAGGGTAATAGACCCTTTCGATATAATTAAGAGGGAAATGCAAGACGCTAAAATTTTGCTTTCCGTATCACTTTTTGACATCGGCGCTATAACCCTTTGAATCATGAGAATGCTCAGCGACGGCAGTGTATCAACCCCTAAGTATGTCCCAATACAGAGGGTTGTCTACATCGAAAAGGTTTCAAGTCGGTGTAGTGACGTGCCCCATAAATACCATGCAGAAAATACATTTAGTCGGTTTAGTCCACAGAACGATCGTATAAAAATGCCATAAGCTGCTGATAATTCGCTCTTACTGATTTAAGAGATTTTATTCTAACTACCCATCTGTAAAAAAAAACATAAATTGAAAAATTTCATGAAATGTGTATTTTTAATATTAATCACATACTCGGAGTCTCGGCTTTTTCTCTGCCATAACTCCCGTGAGATTCCTGGTGGGTAAAATACCCACCCGGAATTTCCCGGGTGGGTAGGCCTACCCACCATACCCACAGCAATCGCCGGCCCTGTCTCCTACGGGTGAAAAATGTTAAATTCTCCGTTAAAGTACTTTGTAATTAAAACTTACCTTGACCAAGGCCCAAATCTTGGCTCCGTGTCATTCCGCCACGTGGAGATTGCTGGGTACCGGACCTGAAAAGAAAAAGACTTGTTTTTTTTTTGTTTTTGTTTAAGTTTGGGACCCTTCTTTGTTTTGGTATATCCGGTGTCGGTTTTAAGATCTGATAACTTTTATATTTTAAAAACACTGTTTAAATCTCACATCTTACGGTAACATATAATAAAAACCATAATGGCACCATACGCCTATCCTTGTCCTATCTGCAAGGGTGAAGTGTATGGCAAACAAGAAACTTATCAATGTACAAATTGCCTGAATAAAGTAGATAAAACGTGTCTCCAACTTAAAGACGACCCAAATGTGTTTGTTTGTATCGTATGCCAACCACAAACGACCGTTGAAGCCGGAGCAACTCCTTCAAGCTTCAGCAATAGGCCTTTGTCAGAAAATAAGTTAAAACTCTCTACCTCTCGGCCTTCGCAGAATGTCAACAAAAGTAAGATATAAAGGTTGACAAGCACGAAGAAAACTACGGATATCAATACGAAAGTCACTGGAAAAGCGGTAATGGACCATTTGACAATGATACTTCCGGAACTGATCCGGAATGCACTGGTGGATAATAACTTTATGCCTACGGATCTAAAAGAAGAAATCCAGACCATGAAAACTGAACTCAGCCAAGTTTCAAAGGAATTGCACCATCTCAAGAACTTAACGGCAAACAACAAAGAAGAAAAAACGAAGACTACTGAATACTTCGAAATTATGGAAACCTTGCGGTCTCTGAGGAAAGAAATATCCGTACTAACAGTACAAAACATAGAGATCAAGCAAGAAGTTGAATCTACTAATGTAGAAACACTAATATCAAATATAGATGCAATTTGTGAGGTTCAAAGCAATATTAAAGAAGATATTGGCTACATGGTCCGCACAGAATTCCCAAAACTTGGACAAAAGGTACAAGAAATTTATGACTTATCTGAGAAAAATCAATCGGCGTTGGAAACTAGGGACTTCTCATCTGACGCTCAACCATTAGAAGACATCAAAAGCGAATTTTCAGATCTAAAGTTGCAAATGGTATCAATGAAGAGCTCCCTGAATGAAATAAGAACAGGGATCGAACTCCGAATGTCCACGGCAAGCGTTATTCCTCCGAGCATGACAGATGACTGAAAGAGCTGAAGACACATAACTCGATTATAACAGGGAAAATGATTATTATCGACCAGAAGATGGACAAACTACATCAGGAGTATGAAACCACATGTAAATTAACCTTTAAAGAAGCTGTGTCTAAAAACCTGAAAAAGAATTCGTTAACAAATGAGCCCACTGACACTGCGATAAGGAACAAGGTGAAAAAAGCCCCACCAACGTTTGGGAAAAATACTGAAACCACAATAAAAGGAACAAAGATCTTACGGAAACAAGCTCTATTTGTCACTCGCATGGATCCAAAATTAACAGCTTCTGCACTGAGGAATTGGCTATGCAGTGAATATTCACTTAACTCAATAATCACTACTCGCTTGAAAACCAACTTCCCTACTTATGCATCCTTAAATGTAGCAGCAAGTAATGCAGAATACGAAATTATAAACTACCCCTGCAAATGGCCTACAAACTCAATCATCTCCAAGTTCAGAGGATGGTTACGAAACAGCCGAAAGTATGATGGTCGTGAAGATAATATAGTTGCGAAAACTTATGAAACAGAACTGGACCCAAGTACACTTGAAGTGGAAAGTCACTCTGAAATCAATCAAGGCCCACCAACAGAAGCCAACCACACCCATGCCAAAGTATCACACTCAGCTGGAGAAGGAAACTAAGAAAGAACGGCTAACAATTCCCACCATATGATATGAAAGCACACCGAGTAAACAATAGAAGCAACCTCGTTATCAAGTACCAAAATGTTAGAGGCCTCAGAACCAAACTTGATGACCTTCATATAAACCTACTAAATAGCAAAGCTGACATAATCTGTTTAACCGAAACATTTCTAAATGAAACTCACTGCAATGCAGACTTTATACCTCCAGACATGATAGCTTACCGAGCGGACAGACCTCAAAATGCATGTAACACAATTAGAGGTGGCTGCGCCATGATAATTGCTAAAAGCTCGCTGAGGGTGGAATGTGTTTGGGTCGAAATAATTAGTGGACAGACAGGGAATATATTAGTGGGAAATCACTATTTTTCCCCAAGCCTGTCGGCCAACACATACAAAGCTTATTTTCATTTACTAGAAGATAACTTACAAGCCTATAAAGGAAAGGTACTTATTGTCGGAGACTTTAACTTACCTAAAGTAAATTGGGCCTATGTGACGTCATGCGATTGCAATAGCATGGTAAAACCAAAGGCAAACGTAGTACTAGATTTTGCGTGTGCTCTTAACCTAGCTCAAATTCACAAAATTGCAAATTGTTCCGGAAATACTTTGGATCTCGTGCTCACTAATATTGAGAACGCAGATATAATCCCAGACAATACAACTATAAATACACTTCCAGTGGACAATTTCCATCCACCATTTTCGATTGGAATCATTTTTGATACAAAGCGCATACAGTTAACCGACCTAGGAAACTCAAATAACTTAAATTATCGAAAAGGCGACTATGAATCACTATATAGATCGCTGAAGGATCATGACTGGTCCATTGTCTTTGAAAACCAGGATATTAACATAGCCACACAAACCTTGGAGGAAATAGTACAGGAAAAAATTAGAACATACGTACCCAAAGTGAGAAATAGAATATCCAAGTACCCCCATGGTTTTCAAAAGAGCTTAGAAAAAGTCTGGTTAGGAAAAACTATTTTCATAAGAAGTTTAAACGGACCAGCAAAGGTGCTGACTTGGAAAATTACAAGTACAATAGAAAACAAGCCAAGAGATTAAATAAAATTGACCGAGATAAATGGAGCAAGTCCATAGTATACGAAATTAAAGAAAACCGGATATAATCTGGACCTATGTTAATAATCGCCTCAAACCTCGATCCAAAGAGCATGTATATCTCACAAATTCTAAAACATATCATCCAACTTTGAAATAGCGAGTAAATTTGCCGAATCTTTCAATACCATAGAACAAGAATATAGCGATGGCAATAACATTGAAGCTATCCTGCCCATTGGCCTTAGCACGTGTGATCAGTTTGAGAAATTAATCGTCACGCCCAATGATGTATATCAAGCGTTGCAAAAATTGAAACCAAAGAAGTCCACTGGGTTGGATAAAATTTCAGCCTTTATATTAAAAGGTTGTATTTACTCCATTGCTCACGCATATTTTTAACTTGCCAGTCTCAAGTGGTCAGTTCCCAGAGGTTTGGAAAAACTCCATCATAATTCCAATACACAAAAAAGGCCCTAAAACTGATGTTAAAAACTACCGACCTATTTCCTTGATCTCGGTCTTCTCAAAGGTTTTCGAAATGGTCATGTGTAAATACATAAACGCTTGGTTTACCCCCGCGCTAGCCATGGAACAACATGAGTTTTGTAGGAAAAGGTCTACGGCAACCAACTTAATTACATTCCTCAACTATGTCGCTCCTAGAATGGAAAAACAACAGCAAGTAGACGCCATATTTATGGACCTGTGCAAAGCTTTTGACAGGATGAACCATATTCTACTATTAAAAAAATTGGGATACTATGGACTAGGTGGTACAGTACTAAAGTGGCTGAGTAGTTACCTTACCGGGGGAAAGAATATTATCAAAATAAACGGAGAACTCACCAACGTTAGCTATCAAACGACGCGCGGAGTACCACAAGGATCATCTCTGGGACCATTGCTGTTTTTGATATTTATAAATGATCTCTATTGTAGACCAAATACGAATGTCCCTATAAGAGCCTTAGCGGACGATAATAAGGCGTTCTACGAAATTAAAACCATTAAGGACTGTCAAAAATTAGAAGAACAAATTAACACTATATCCACGTAGGGTAAAAACAACGAAATGCCTTTAAATGCCCTCAAAACATACGTAACATCATTTTCAAGGAAAACAAATACAATAAAATACAAATACAAGATCGACACTATTGAAATTGAACGAGCAGTTGTATCCAAAGACCTGGGTTGTCTACTAGACGAGAAGCTGTACTTCGGTCAGCATATAGCAGCGACTATATCGAGTAGCCTAAAATGTTTATACGGAATATTAAGAATCGCTAGAAACCTAAAAAGCCCGTGGGTCTTTGTACAACTCTACTTAACAGTAGTAAGGCCAAACCTAGAATATTGCTCGGTAATTTGGGGCCTAAGCTCAAGAAGCGGAATAATAAATATGGAAAGGGTGCAACGAAAATTTGTACAACTGCTGAATCGCTATTTTCTTAGACAGGAGAATTACCATTATCTAGATTTATTACAAAGACATAAAATCCTTACTTTAGAAAACAGGGTAAAATATCACGAAATAATTCTTATTCATAACATAATCAATTATAGAAAAACGTCTTGGTTTGGACCAAGGCCGAAAAAAACAAACGATATGTGTGAGGTTTATCATTTGACTGAAGTTTCAGATATTGCGATTTTTTTAAATTATTTTTATTCCTTTAATCCTTAATCAATATTTAATTCAATCAACTGATTTTACTGTTAATCGATCTATTCCCTCTAAATTAATTTAAAAAATTACATATCTACGCTTTTTCAAGAATAATTACATTTTCCAAAAACATTTTATCATGAAATTAATTATTTTTAAGGGAGTACGTGTTGAGAGATCAATATTGAATGTTTGAAATATTATACTAAGTGTCTAAAAAGAGCAAACGAACTTTGATGTAACTCGAAAGTAAAATGTAAATATTTAATAGTAGACGCATATATAGTTGACGCGAATCTATACATTTAACTTCGAATATCGAAATACTACATTTCTTTGTCGCGATCCCAATAGCAGCATCGCCCCTGTGTTTTATTTCCTCTGTATGTAATTTCCAAAATGGTGTAAACCCAACAAATATACACCGCCTAACTGATCGGTCCTTCGACGCAAGCGAGTGTCAAGCTATAATCATAATCATTTATGTACATGTACTTTTTATAGTGTTAGGTTATTAAGGTTAGGTCTGGAAAGTCATGTACCGTTTACTAATGTGAAAAGGTTTCGACCTATATGGTAATATGGGCTGAGTGTGTTGCGACGGCTCAGATGACTCATACACTGGAATCATATATTTCATATATTGGGAGAGGAAGAGGGGAGGTCGGAGTTGAGTGTGACTTCGCACAACTGGTAAGGTACGATGTACTGAACCATATTATTTCCACAGGAAATGAATATAACATACCATTGGTACTGAGACGTATTTCTATTTATGTAATCTTTACCCCTACCTTTGGTTATATTTATACCGATATCATATTTTTCCAGTGCATAAAAGGAGAGCTACCTACTAAAAGAAACCACAGAGTACCAAGGTTTTTGCTTCGTCCTAAGTAGACAACATTAGTTAATAAATTAGTTTGAGCAAAATAAATTCTTTATCATATTTTCTGGAACATCAGTCTTCTCAGCAACTTACAACAGATTTAAAAATTTTTGGTGCAAACTTGAAAATTAGTCAAGCCAGCCTTAATTAAAACTATGTCCGTGAAGGTGCTTACAAGTTAGAGAGTATCGACACGATATCCCTTCAAAATAATTAATTTCATGATAAAATGTTTTCGGAAAATGTAATTATTCTTGAAAAAGCGTAGATATGTAATTTTTTAAATTAATTTAGAGGGAATAGATCGATTAACAGTAAAATCAGTTGATTGAATTAAATATTGATTAAGGATTAAAGGAATAAAAATAATTTAAGAAAATCGCAATATCTGAAACTTCAGTCAAATGATAAACCTCACACATATCGTTTCTTTTTTTCGGCCTTGGTCCAAACCAAGACGTTTTTCTATAATATCTGTCCCTTCAGTCTTAATTTATTTAAAAAATGAAAATTTTTTGTACCGCCATACACTAGGGGTTGATACATTTCCAATAGCTTAAGTTAGTACTTGAGTATCGTTAATTACATTTAACTTATATCTAATAACATAGATTCCGATAAGCATATTATGTTGTACTTATTTATGAAGTAAGTTAAAAAATGACAGTTTTTGAAACGTAGAATATAAATGTTTATGAAGTAAGTTAAAAAATGACAGTTTTTGAAACGTAGAATATAAATGTTTATTTGTTTTATACTCTCTATACATTTATCATTGAGAATTTTTGAGGAAATGCATCATGAGTAGAAAAGCTAGAAGATGATGTCTATATATTTTAAAACGTCCAAAAAGCTTTAAGAGAGGGGAAAGGAGAAGCGGTTAAAGGGAAAGAGGGTCGTATAGGAGCTTGCTTCGAAGATTTTCTTTTTAACGGATATGAGGAAGTATGGCCGTGAACACGTGTGATGCACGTTGCATTACAGGCAAAGGAAAAATACACCGGCCCCCACCCTTTTTTCACCGGAATACTAGAGGATATTTCAGTAGAACAAAATTGATGGAATCAGGGATAAAGAGAGATCGCAAGAGATGTGGCTTAATTTTGAGCTAGATCCTCTTGTTTTGTTTGGCAGCATTATAGAATGGAATGTTGTTAGATTTAATTGCCGTTGGTGATTTTGCGAAATTTAAAAATGAGAGAGTTCTTCGTTTGCGGAGAATATATAGCAATAGACGCCAGGGAATTACTTTCTTGGGGGTTTGTGGATAATTTCTAAATAACTTTAACTATTTCCTATAAATTGGAAGAACTTCAAAATCACTGGAATTTAACTCTTAATCGTAAAGTTATATCATTTGATTTTGATTAGTTTTGTAGAACTCTCAAACCATGAAATTATAATAAAGTTTCTACTTTTCATTTGAAATGAGATATTGATTGATAATTTTTTTCTTTACTTTTCGCTTATTTTTCATCAATTTCTTCCCAGTTTTTTCCCGTACAATTTCTTCCTAGTTTTTCCCCCTACAATTTCCTCCTGTTTTTCCCCCTACAATTTCCTCCTATTTTTTCCCCTACAATTTCCTCCTAGTTTTTCCCCCTATAATTTCTTCCTATTTTTTTTACCCACAATTTCTTCCTATTTTTTTACCCACAATTTCTTCCAAGTTTTTTCCGTGCAATTTAATTTTTTTGCCGCTTACATTTTACACCAATATCCCCGTATATTTCAAGGGCAAATTTCCTATGTTTCCTTAATTTACCATTTTTTAGTGTTCACCCTTAACAACGCTAGTTTGGCTGGGTTCTCTTTAAAAAGGAGAGACTTTCTCCAGAAGGATTATTGAGACATCAGTCAAGTTACTGACGAATCTGTCACGTTACTGACGAATCTGTCACGCTTGGTGATTGTTGTATCACTAACCTCGTACCAGCTGTTATCTTTTCGAATAAAATTCAGATAGTGACCTTGGTTTAAAGATGAACCTTTATGAATGATCACGCCCTTAGTTTTGTAAACGCTTTGGTTTAAACCCACTTTCTGATTTTCGAATCCCGATATTTTGGTTAAAATCTTAATAGGGTGACCATTTACTACAGTATCTCTTGGAAACCACAGAAATACGTACTTACTGGCAGAAATCAATACATCACGTTCATTAATTTCTCTGTATTTACAAGTTCCGCATGCCATCATTGCTGGTCTCATCCTTTCGATTAATAGTTTCCAATCAATTTTAGCGTGGTTTGGCAAAGGAAGAGTGAATATGCAGCTTTGGATAATGTTTCCAGAACTTTTTTCAAGGTTTGGACATTTGGTAACGTTTTGCGACTTTGTCCATAATAGTTCTTGAAGAGCGTTAGAGTCACAAGTTTCCATTTCTTCGCATAGTTTTGGCAAGAGAACCCATAAGAATTCACTAGCATCTTGTTGTTGTTTGTGGGTAAAAGGCAGACCAACAGCCGTTCGCAAATTGAAACCATCGTCGCCGGAACTCGAATTTGAATTTTCAACATGCTCAATAGTGTTACGAAGGCAAGTCAAAATAGGGTTATCGCTCAATGATCCATTATGCCCTTTAACCATGTTTCTTAATTCCGGAATCAGTAAGAGCAATTGCAAAACGCTATTTGCGTAGCACGTTACTCCATCTCTATTTTCAAATCCTTTCAAGGGAAAAATTTCTACACTCTGAAGACCTAGTCTAATCTTTTTATTTGGTCTTTCTTTTGCCGTTTCATCAGATCGCTCTCCATCACCTTCTAAAATACTCTTCGACGTTGGCCTTTTTGTACCTCTCTTTGCTTCCGACCCCACTATTTCTATAAGTGGAAGATCAGGTCTGTGTTTTTGACGCAGCCTGTTATACTCCGCAATGGCTCGTCCATCTGCCATAATTTTATTCGGGTCTATTTGCAAGAGATGGAGACCGGCCAAGGAAGTCACTCGCGATAAAGCAACGTAGGCCATGCCGGTTCCAAATAAATTTGATCCCAAATCCATAATTGCGCATTTTAAACTCATTCCCTGGCTTTTGTGTATAGTAATGGCGTATGCCAAGATCATGGGGAATTGCGTTCGTTTCACGTATACATTAGTCATTAGCAAGAACTTGACGCTCATTTTCTCGACTACAAAGTCGGGCTTATTGTTCTCGTCGTTTGGTTCCCGATCTACTCTGATCCGGATACCAATGATGTTCCCACGCTCGTTCTTTTGGAATCCCGTTATAACGGCCATGGTGCCGTTAATAACACCTTCGAAATTGATGTTTCTCCTAACCATTATTCGAGATCCAACGCATAGATACAGCTTGCTCTTAAGATCTCCGGTTTTAGACGGCTCATTGTCTAACATTTTGAGTCTCCTGACAATGTTTTTGGTAATTTTTTTGTCGTAATCAACAAGTTTGTCTTCGCATTCAACTTTCTGTCGGCTTTCTTCGAGCATTTTTATGTTGAATTTATCGCACATGGCCAATTTCGGCATCAAACAGATGGGTTGAAATTCTTCTTTAACTAGCTTGACGTAAAGATTCAAAGCCACCTCAATTTTGTTCCCTCCCGGAACTAGTCTACTTTCTAAGGTTGAAACATCATCTTTTGTAACAGTTCCAATTCTAATTCGGTTAAGTAGGTCGCCATAAACTCTGTCGTCGGCCTGTCGTACGTTTTGCGTTAGTTCATCGTATTGGAAATACTTCCAAAGTTCAGTGCCACCAATGCTATTAAATCTTAGTCTCGCTTCCTGGGAAGTGACTTTTAAAAACGCGGGATTACCCTGTACAGGCGGCAATTGGAAGAAATCTCCAAAAACGAGAATGCAAACGACACCGCCGAAAGGCTTGTTCATTTCCCAAAATTCATTTAACCTCAAATGAACGTAAGTTAGTAAGACCGAAGACACCATAGAGATCTCATCGACTATCAAGAGTATCAAATTTCCCAGAGTTTGTTTCATAATGGAAATATTTTCAGAATTGAGGGAATGGTATTCCGCGGTGCGCCCATGTTCTACTGGCAACATAAGTAATCTATGCAACGTTACGCCGTTGACATTTAGAGCAGCCAAGCCCGTGGGAGCGGCGATCGCGACGCTACCGGCATTTTTAAAGTGGCATCTAACGGCGTTGGCGATAGTGGCAATAAGAAAGGACTTTCCAGTGCCACCCGGACCAGACACAAAATGGCAAAAATTTTCATTTTGCCCTCCCTCTTGGGTGAAGTGATCCATGACTTTGTCGTACACACTTTTTTGATCAGTGTTGAGTAACGCAACTTGGTCTAGTGTCATGCCCTCGTAATCAATTTCCATAGCGGCTTCGACATCGTGCATCGCATTTTCCGTTTCAACGACGATTTCTTTCCCTTGAAGGGCAGTTTCATCGTCATAGCTTTCTGCATCAGAAATAGTTGAAGTCTCTTACGCTTTTTCGGAGGCTTTGCGCTTATTTTCAACTTCTTTCTCTCTCATGGGTTTTAATCGTCGTTAATGAGCTTTTGAAAGCTTCAGCGAAGGTTGCAAATTCGCCCAATAACTCAGTTTCGTTTCGCCATGGTTTGAACAGAATTAGTAGAGCGTGGCAGTACTTTTCTGGTTCCTCTATTGGGGCGTGAATGTAATGTTCTATTATGTAGGGCTTAATCCTCTTTCTCATCAAACCGAGATTATTTTTCAACTCGACTACATTTTCAGGTTTTTTCGCTGCCTCCGAGTACTTGACGTAATCGTAAAACCGGCCGAACTCGCGCAAGCTTAAATCTTCCAAGCTATCGGGTCTGTTGGGATACTTATCGTCCACAAACCCTTTTTGGCAAATGTCTTCGCTTTCAGGAAAAATTTGCCTCAAGCGCGCAAGATCCTTGTAACAATTCAAAACTTTGGATCGGTTTTCCTTCACGTTAGTGTTAATAAATTTGGTGCTGTCAGACTTTTGAAACAATTTCTGACCCAACATCATGTCCAAGGCTTCGTAAATACCGACCGATTTATTTGTGAAAGATTTCAGTCCATAACCGAACAGTCTTTTAGACAAGCTTTCGTGTGCCAACTCTGCGAAACACTGATCCATTTCAGCCCGGTCTCCCTTTGTCACGTACGACGTGACGTAAATCGCCACTTGTTCCGAGGAATCGGCGACAAACTGCAAATCCATATTGGCTTTCAATGCCAAAAGTAATGCCGGATTGTAGTCATTGATAAAAACTTCGCTCTCATTTCTGGGCAAATCATAAAGGCGTTTTTGGCTTCGTTTCATTTTACAATGACGCGTAACTGATTCAGCAGAGTCCAATGTCGCAACGTTTGTTACGTTTCGAGGAAAACCGTAACGACACACTTTGAGCTCCTTATTTCCTCTCTTAACCTTTCGGTAGCAACTGCTGCAACATTTATGTGTTTGAAATTTTTTTACTAGACGGTAAAGTTCTGGACTTTCAGCAGCTTTTGGGATTGAACACGTGACATACTTCTGCACGTATTCCAAAATAGCTATTGCCGAAGAAGAACCAATCACGGGAGCTTCCTCGGCCCACAACAAGCAATGGTAATGGGCTAAGCCGCGAGATTGGTACTCGACGCGCACAAAATAATGCGCTATCGGTCCTAGAACCGGATTCTCTTTACAAAGCACAAAGTTGCTTAGGAGAGACCTCACTTTGTTGTGAAAATGTAAACTAACGCTAAGAGGATCTAAATTTATTAGTTCAGCCACCGACATAGATTCGATCCTTGGCACGTCAGCATTCACTCGTCGTAGGTGGTCGTGAAGTTCAATGTCATCGTATTCGGCCGGATTAAAAGTTAAAAGCCAAGTAGGGGGGCCAAACTCCCTAATCATGGCCAAAACACATTTGAGAACTTTATACCAATAATCCTTGGTTCCTCGAATGTGGGACATGAAAGTCGCTAATTACTCTCGAGCTCCGAATCTCGAGAATCAACTTGATTCACGAAATCATTGACCGATACGTTCATGGGGTTTTTCACGCGTAGAACGTAATTCAAACTACTGTTAATGGATTTCATTTCGGCCTCTTGGTATAAATGGAATATGAACGCACAATCTCGTCTGAACATTGGATTCGCGTTCAAAAGACGAGAAAGTCGGTATTCAGTTTCCGTCATTTTCCCAAACGGTCTTTCGTCATGCTTGCCATAGCGAGCCATTGGGAACAAGTGCACGAATGACATGTATTCTAGATTTTTGTCCCAATTACTGATGGGCTCGGCTTCGACACGCTTCATTTGGTAAGAAGCCAACAAATCTTTTGACGGCTGAACATTCACCGGGTGAATTGTATAGTGATCGTACAGCTCATTCACTTCATCTTTTGAGAGTTTTCGCAACAGTGCCTCAGGTTGAGTTAAAATTTTATAACGGTCGTCTTGCGAAAGATTTGATTCAATCACACCATCATTGATAACATCGATATCGATTTGGTGGGATTCCGCTTGCGGATTTTTTGCAACTGTACTGAAGCCGTTTGTATTGACCTCGTCGCGGTTGTTTAACAGCGCCAGAGGATCCGTTTTCGCCAATAATTCATCGGGAGTTAATGAATTTTCGTCTGCAATAGTTCCGTTAATCTCTTCGGTGCCATAAATGTAATCCTCATTGATAAGAGTAATATCAATGTCTTTGTACAATGGATTAATTTTTTTCAGTTTAGCGACGGCCTTTTTCAAAGCATCAAGGCGAACAATTTTTTGCCAAATCTTTTTGTCACTAGTGGGCAAACCATTAACCAAGACGTGCAATTCGTGATCTTTAGGCAGTGCTGCTGGTATCACATCCAAATTTTTTTGGACTGGAATTGGCAAATATATGATTCTACCTTTCAAAGCTTTCACCGCGCCAAACTGCATGTTGGAATTAGTTTTAGTACCTAACCGGACAACGGTGTGAAATGCCTTCACAAGCTGAATTGAGGCTTTTTCAAACATGTTCAAACTCGTAACTTCGGTCGGAGGAACGTCAACCCCCAAGCCGTTGAGGAAACATCTAATTGGAACCTTTCCCTTTTGCAACTCTTTAGAACAATAAGGGCATAAAAGCATGTCCATTTCTCGGAAGTCAGGATTTTTCAACAGTAAACCAGCTCTTAAAATGAGAAAGGCGTGGTTGTCAAAAACTGAAGTGCATGCCAGTTTTTCCACGGTCCTCAAATCAGAATTTTTCAATAATCTAGCGCAACAATCGCAAGATGTGTCGTGAAATTCATTCGTATCACGCTCAGCTCTAGCAAATTGTTTAGCGTAGAAAGCCAAGATTTCACTCTCATCGAGACAAGGCCTTATATCGTTCTCACCGCCTTTCGTCGCCTCGTTTTCGGCATTTGACATTTTTAATCCACGTGCCTCCACAACTTTACTAATTTTGCGTATAACATTTTGAAGAGATTCGTAATCACCATGCTCAATCTCATCGGTCAATGTTGAAAAAGCGTTAAGCAACGCTCTAACGGAGTAGATTTTACTCAAAATAGTTCTAATTGCCGAGTAATGTGGAGCAAGTTCTCTGAAGGCTCTCAAGTAACTCTCGCATTCCTCGCTTTCAGAGCAATAAGAGAAATGACCAAGGTATGGCAAAACTTTTACTTCAAAATCTGAATCGTCCAATGGCAATTTGACAATGGATTTCTGGCAAAACTTATTTTTGTAGGAGCAAACGTCAAAATCAGAACCAAAAAGTTCATTCAAGACGCTATCACTGGCCTTTGTCGCCTGGTTAATGAAAGCTATGACTTTAAAAATAGCCCGCTCTCTAACGTTGCAAATGTCGCTGCATTCCCAATACGATTTGGTTTCAATAAACCCAGATTCGTTAATTACGATATTCGCTTTGGGATTTTTTACCTCTGACACGTTTTCTACTGCATTGAATAGATTCGTGACAACCCCTAAATCATTAACTTGCAAGCAGCGTTCAATGCCTTTGTTCAGTCTATTCCGGTCAATAAAATTACCACTTTCATCAACCCATATTTCATTAATCTTTTCGCCGATACGAGAGCTTTCTCTTAACATTTTTATTAATAGACCATTTTCGTAGAACTGCAAAATTTTTTCAAAACGCGTTTCGTGGTCCTCGTTGTTTAAAATTCTGCCATCATTCCGCAAAGTAAAATATGTTGTTTGGTGATAAAAAGCTTCTTCGAGACTACTGTGAAGCCTTTTTCCTCCAATGACTTTGATAAAATTGTCACTATCCACCAATCCAATTTCTTGCACTTTCTTCGCGAAACTTTTGAAATCTTCAATAAGTAACAAGCGCCTTGCATGGTAGGCCGAATATATTCACCTTTTTAAATAGAATGTTTTTCCAGATAGCAACTGGCATAGGACTTTGTGGGATGCAAATTTGGAACTTTGCTTTTTACGTGAATTAGGAAAAGTTCTTTTCGTCATTAAACGGTCCGTAAGTCGCGTCACCAAAAATCGCTTGAAACTTTCGGCAATCATTTTTTTATTTTTTGTTTTTAAAATTCCTTTGTTAAAGGAGTTTTTTTAAGATAATTCTTAGTCGGGTTCGCACCAACTTTTATTTGTCGAGAAGCGCCACCTATTTTAGGGGCCTGCAAAACCTTTTGAGTTTTTATTGAACTTGCCAATAAAGACTTGCGATTGAGTCCATCACTCGATTTCTTCTGAAAGAGCTGTTTTTTTATATAGTACCTTTTGCACTTTGATTTGTTTTTGTTCGCTAAAGTCTTAGTTTTAGCTATCAACGCTCTTTGACATTGTTTTTTCAAACGATTCTTGTCCCTTCTAACTTTTTCTCGAGAAACCATTTTGGGTTCTTAAATTTAGCACACAAAGATGTGTTTCGTTGCCACAAAAAGGTCTCTTTCCAAGTCACTATAGTTATATATTTTTTGCAAGCCAGAGGTCTATTTGCCAGTCACTGAAGGTTTTCTCAGTGAGCCACAATAGGTCTATTAGCAAGTCACTCAATGTTTTCTCAGTGAGCCACAATAGGTCTATTAGAGAGTCACTCAATGTTTTCTCAGTGAGCCACAATAAGTCTATTTGCAAGTCACTGAAGGTTTTTACAGTGAGCCACAATAGGTCTATTTGAAAGTCACTGAAGGTGTTCTCAGTGAGCCACAATAGGTCTATTTGCAAGTCTCTGAAGGTTTTCTCAGTGAGCCACAAGAGGTTTATTTGTAAGCCACTGAAGGTTTTCTCAGTGAGCCACAATAGGTCTATTTGCAAGTCACTGAAGGTGTTCTCAGTGAGCCACAAGAGGTCTATTTGCAAGTCACTGGAGGTGTTCTCAGTGAGTCACAAGAGGTCTATTTTATTCAGTGTGACAGGTGGTTTCTGTAGAAAGCACAAAAACTCTATATAATGAGCCAGTCTAGGAGCCGTAAAGGCCTGTTCTGGATACCCAAAGGTTTCCGTTAGTAAAAAGAGAAGAAAAAAGGATACAACACAAACAAAGGAAAGAAAAAAGAATACAGCACAATGAAAAAAATCAAAATAAATCTTACCTTAATAAATCCTCAAAGCAGCAAAGTTAAGCTTTGAACGCTTTTAAAAGAGCGTAAGCCCTAAGCAGCCCTTGAAGCAAAACTAATTAAGAGTTTTGAGAAAAGTAGGCCTATCAAATAAGCCTGAATTCGTCAAATAAATTCAAAAATGAACCAAACACGAGCACGAGTCAACGTGCACTGTATTGTTAGTCTGTCACTAACAACGTCACTGTTGTTAGATTTCCAGCTAGCATTGATTCAGTTCAGTTTAGTTTGAAATGTTATTGAAGAAATTTGTAAACCTTTTAATACGACCGCTTAGACACGAGGCTGAGCTTGAATATTGTTTTCCGTGGGCTATTTTGCGTGGGGTAGATTTATTGTCGTGTAAACGAAAGTTCCTTTAAAATACTCTCTTAGAATCTATTAATACCACTCCATGGTAACAGATTGCTAGTACTCCACGGAAAACGGTAGGACCAGAGAGGTAAGACCTACAAACACCGCCCCACTCAGAGATGCGGAGAATAACCCACCATTGTTGCATATGTTGTTTACTTCCTCGATTTTAGCCAAGTCTTGGTTGATCTTTTTTGTTTCTAATTTCAAGGCTGAATTTTAATTAAAGTGTATATTGTAAGAGCATTTTTATTATAATTATGATTTAGTTTTCGAATCCCGCGAACGTAACTTATGCAAGTTTAATGTTGCCGTTTAGCAATAGATACTTTGATAATATCCTTGAACGTTAATTGTAGTGTAAACTTCAACATCGACAACGAAATGCCCTGATTTAAAATTAGGTAACTTATTCGAAAAGCTCAGAAGAGCTTCACATCATTAATCAGCAATAATAAAGGCCAATATAATGTAACTGTTGCTTTGATTGAAAAGGGGCGCACATTAAATCCATCAAACGACTTTCACATAGCTACCCATACCAACGATCCATGTTTGTTCAAAGGCGTGGATTACAGTAAAAAAGTGGTTAGGAAAAATGCCAATACACCATTGGATTTGGGTAGAAAGATGGAGTTTGAAGGTATTGTTGAAATGGTTAAGACCCAAATTGACTAGGATAGAAATTTGAGTTTGATTGAAACATTAAACGTATGTTTAAATAGTTTGGAAGAAAACTGGTGTGGAATGTGCAATCTGAAGAAGTTGGAGAATTGTAAGTGGAATTGAGTAGTGAGAAAAGGGGGGTCCTAACCCAAGAACCACCATGTTAAACCTATGGAGTTTTCCAGAGTACCACCATGTTATTTCCCATAGGGAACCCATACTATGTATTTTCTATGGTGTTCCCGTTTTTTTTTATGACGTAAAGATCGGGGGGGGGGTGTTAAAATGGACGCGTTTGATTTCCTGACCTATAAAAACTAAAATGTAGGTTATAAGTATTAGAGGAGGGGATGTGATTTAAAAATAATTTTTTTACGACGTAAAGATCAGGGGGTGGTGTGTTAGTGGTAAAAAAAATTAGTCGAATATGTTGTGTCTGGACAGTTCGATTTCCTGACCTATAAAAATTAAAATGTAGATTATTTTTTAAAGTATTAGAGGAAGAGGGGATGTGATTTAAAAAGAAAAAAACCCCTCTGGGAATACAAGACATAAGAAAATTTATCTCACGATTATGTATAAATACCATCCTACTCGAGAAAATGGGAAAATTTGTATTTACGCTACAAACGTTGAAATGAATACGTTGGAAGTTGTTAAGCTCTCTCAAGAAGCGATTATTCCAACTAGAGGGTCTGCAAATTCGGCCGGACTTGATTTGTATTCTCCCCGAAATTATGAAATTCCTGCTCAATCAACTATGTTGATGGAAACAGATCTTCAAATATGTGCTCCTTCAAATTGCTACGCCCGCATTGGAATGGTTTTAATTCCCGAACCATCATCCTAAAAAGGGGTGTATTTTTAAAGTTAATTCAATTTTTCAGCCGAACGTTCGGGTTTAGCGTTGAAAAACTCAATTTCCATCGGAGATGGAGTTATAGATCGAGATTATACCGGTAACGTTGGGGTTATCTTATTTAATCATTCAAACGAGATGTTTATCGTTGAGAAGCGAGATCGTATTGCTCAACTCATTTGTGAAGTTATTGTGTCCCCTGTTTTGTTAATATGTGAGGTAAAACTACGCGATTTGAAAACAACTTTACATTGGAGTATAACCTTATTTTCTTCCCTCAAGTCTCTCGAAATGACAGTCAGAGGGATGAACGGTTTCGGCTCAACTGGAAAATAACGAATTTAAATTCATACGAGAATCTAATAAAAAGCAACCCCCCTTTTTTATGATGTAATGATCGGGGGTGGTGTTAGTGGTAAAAAAAAACTTTATGAACCACTTAATATTAATTATTCGCAAAACTTGTAATGTGTTAAATAAAGACAAAAATATTTTCATCAAATTTGTTTATTTTGGAATATGAATTACAAATTTGTTTTTACTTTAAAACTAAAGATAAATGTTCTTGGTAAAAGCATTCATTTGTCGCATCACCCAAAGTAAGTAATTATCCACATGCAATTTCGCCTTTTCCTCCAGTAGTTGTGGTGGGCTGGGCATTTTGAGGGTTTCAGCTACGGTTGCATTAAGTCCATGACCCAAACGACTGAAAATTTCTCCATCTCCGATATTTTCGAGAATGATGGTACTTGCGGGGTAAATAATTTTTCCAATTATTTCTTCCTGGTCTCCGTACTCAAAATCCCTCGTCCGAATCATCTTCTCATCAAATGGAGGTCTTTGTTTCGTTATTCGAGCAATTTTTCCTTTCTCACTCGTTCCGTGTTCAAAGTATATGGTAAACATACATGGCATTTAAAGACAATAGATTACCATGTACTGGAATTCATTTCTCCCCTCAAAACGTGTGTATGTAACGATGTAATGCATTTTTTCCGAATGAATTCGAAGCGATAGAGTAGATGGTTCTTATAACAAAATCTAGTAATCAACGACGCTTTACGTTATTTTTTTTTAAAACATTTAAAACTTTTTAGTATTTTATAAACGTAATAACAAACTAGAATATCGTTTAAAACAGGATATGTTGTATAGGATTTAATAATCCGTTTCAGACTCCACCCTTTGTGCATTTTATGAATGAAATCAATTGAGTATAGTCCACATGTTCAATATCGAAAGTCTTGAATTTGTTTATTTTGTATTTGAAACTGACGCGCTAGATGATGTATTTTCAAATTGTACGATTCAGGTCCTAACCCAAAACTATCGAAAAAAATCGCTTTTCCCCCTTTTTTATTAGCTTTGACACCCAAGCTAATCCAATGTTGCCCCGGCTGATCACTCGTTTGATTGTTAAAAACTATATAGTAATCACCTTTCCTTTTTTAGCGATGAAATTGGAAGGGAAAACCCCGTAAAATTTTCTACCGCAAATTTTGGAAAGAATAGATTCTAACTGTAGGGTATCCTTTTTCTTTCCTCGGTTATGAGGGGTTGTCTAATTATACGTAATACCTCTGTCCCTGGATATTTTCAATGTTGATTCGAATTCGGAAAATAAAATGACTGTTATATTGTCAGTTAAAGCCGCTTTAAATTTTTAAAGTAACTGTAAAGATCCCGTCTTAGTCGGCTCTAAATGTTCTAAACCCCCTAGTTCATCGGCAGTTAGAGGGATGACGAAAAATGAATTTCCACTAACGTATTCGTCATATGTTATATTCGATCCGGAATTAATATTATAATTATTAGATCCCGTGAATAAGCTGAGATATTCTCTATGATATCTTTTCTCAGCGAAGTTCGGGGTAAATGCGGGGGAAGGATACCGACGAGTATCTATTATACACTCTAAGTGAGTGAGACCGAAATGTTCTAATGTGTAAGGCGATGTGTGTATATTACCATTAAAATTAGTGGACTTACACATTGCGACAATTAATCTGTTGGGTAGGGTACCATTAAACACCATGTCTCTGTACGTTTCGATAGTCCCCTGAGGTAGAGTGAAAAATTTGACCTCACTGCGGTTTAGGTTATAGACAGCCGGTCTATGTTCTAACGTTAACATGTGTCCGAGAACCAAATCGGGGTTTAATTTCCATTTTTTAACATATAGACTACTATCCACAATTTCGATTTTATATTGATCGTTATTGGTAGAGGATGTCATTAAAACAAACTCATCGGTGTTCCGATTAAATTTTAATCGAAGCGAAACCCCATTTAATAGGGCTTTATTCATATTGAACAGTTCATGATAAATTGGACCGAAGACAGTTACAATTTTCGACTGAGATATAGCTTGCATTCTCCTTTTTAAACCGTTTGAGGTGGTAGAGTTAAAAAGGTTATCAATATCTAAACCTTCATTTTCATGCGTATATAATCTAGTCGACATTTGAGTTCGTTTGGTTTCTCTATTGAAATTGAGATGATCTGTTATATACCCTTTATATATACGTCGGTAGACCGCTACTCAAACTGACCTCATTCAAGGCTACATCTAGATTAGAAAATAAAGCGGATAGACAATTGTTAACAGTGACCACTTTAGCGTCGTTAGGAAGGTTATCGCCGTCGGCTTTAACTACCTTAAACCTTACTGATAATAAAGTATCATCTAATTTTAGATAATGATCGGCTGAACCATGGACGACGAATTCTAAAGGTGGATTCGCAAAGGCGTTGAAAGTCGAAACTGAAAGCTGAATGAAAAAAATCAGTTTCAGCGGACTCTTTCGCAAAGGGGCAAAAACTGGTTTTTTAAAGCTGAAGCGCAAAGCAAACGCTGAAAGCAGGCTAATTTTAAGTTTCGGCCAAGATCAAACCGAGGTTGATCTTTCAGCTTCAGCGCCGTACCACGTGATGCCAAGCGCCAACCAAAAAAAGGGGCGCTGGGGTAAGGGTTTTGAAATTATTTACGTGGGTATTTTAAAACGGTTAATATCGTGTCTCGTTATCTTGAAAATGTTTTCTGTGAAATAATTAATTAAACAAGAAAACGATAACAAAAAGCGAAAAATATTTGAGAGAAGAAAATAGCAAAAAGGATAGAAATGAGATAAAATAACAATATTGTGGAAAGAGGTTACAATAAACAATCTAATTAGAATAATTTGGAAAAGTAGCAATAATTTCAGCTTAAAACATATCCAATTGAGTAATATTTTGGAAAAGGGAGAAATTTACTCAGTTGATAAACCTTGATAATAACCAAAACATGCGCACATTTAGCCACTCATCTATTTTTCCAAATTAACAGCTAAAGGCTTAACATTTGATAATCTCCTTCAGTTTTTCTGTTTTTCCAGATGGGATGAACCCACCAACGGCGCTTTTTCCGCAAAAGGTTTTGGGTTCTTCTTTTTCGTTTCAAAAGTAATAATTTGTTTTTAAATAATAATAACAGCAACAAGTTCCGAATCACCGACGTCATTTTATTTCTATATTTTTTGTGATGAATCCCTAGCGGCTGTTAATAAAAACTGCTGCTTTGCGAAAGGTACAGCGCGAAGCTTAAACTGGATTTTGAAGATGAAACTTTTTTTTTTGAAAAAAAAGCGCTCAGTTTTTTTCAGTTTCAGCTTCAGCTTTACGCTTTTTGAGTGGTTTCAGCGCCTTTGCGAATCCACCTTAACGGAACTCCGGCGGTAAATGAATTACTCAATGGTTTTATTAAAACGCATTCACTCGCGTCCAAACAATTATATGTAGCCGATTCGGAAAAAAAATCGAGCGAGCTCATTGTTAACGTGGTATTATTGGCCATTTTTGTTTTCTAATCCAAGTAGTCTGGAAGACGGCTTGTTTTTTTTTCTCTTAGAATTAGATGTGGTGCTACGACATTTTTTTTCTTTTATATACGCCCTTCCCGGATTGAAGAATATTTATAACATTCATCCCCGATTCTTTCAATCGTTTAACAGCGGCTTCTTTGAAGTTAGCGCCCCCAGCCAAATCCCCTAACACATTCGAAGTAGCACGTAGCGCCTCATTTTTTAAAACTCGACCAATAGGTTTGTATATGGGTTTTAAAAATGAAAATAGTCATCGAAAAACCGAACCGAACGATCCACCGTGTTGATAATACGGTACGGAACTAAAATATGGCAAATCCCCTCCAGTCTGGTTGTCATTATTATGGTATCGTGAAAAGTATATTATATAAGGATTGTCGCTAGAATCCATTACGATTTTTATGTACCGAACACACTATGAGTCATTCATGAATTAAATAGGTTTATGGAAAGACAAGCCTTTTTATATTCAAGAGGAAGGTTTTTTTCTTATGTGGAGTTTGAGAATGGTTTTGCCTTTTAAGAATTTTAGAAAGTCACCGTAACTAGTTCTAATATTGATTTCTATAGCTTCGAAAGAATTACATTTTAAGGGATAATAATCGGGGAAATCGTAACTTTTCACTAAAACCTCCTCCCTTTCGAAACTTCGCGGGACGGGAACGGTTCGTAAAATTGGAGCCATGGTGGAGGCGCATAAGCTTTTTTCGACTAGAGATGAGTAAATTCGGAAATTTTGAATACCGGATCGTACATCGTGTACCTGGTTTGATCGAATTAGACCTTCAAGTTTCACGTTAATCTGATCCGAACTGAAACCTAAAATGTACGCCAAATTAGGGTGTGATTCGGGGAATTTTATAGAGACGGGTTCGCTAGTAGCTATCCGTGTTTTCCCATCATACGATTTAGATATTGTTACTTTATTTCTAAATTCGCGGGGAATTACCTGGATCATGGAGTTATAAATCTCTTCTATACTAACATAGTAGCCGGGTGTGATATTGAGTTCGAGAGATTCGTCTATGTGGGAAATTTTCTGCGTTTCGCAAATTAATAACGTTTCGGAGTTTATAATTACCCCCGGTTCCATGTCCTCAACATGCGGTAATTCATCAGACCTAACTATCCCCCGAAACACGACCCAACCCTCATTATCCTCTTTACTCTTAAACCGTAATAATTTAGCCAATTCAGGACTAAATTTAACCAAAACCCCATTTGAAACTTCAATTTCAGCGTACATTTTCATTATAGTTTTAATCTCTTTAGAATTCGAATCTGTAGTAAATCTTTTACTTTCAAAAAGTCTAAAATTGAATCGTCCATCGGAATTACTGTAGCCGAGATTGTGAAGCCATTCTTCTAAAAGTCTGTATAATTCATACCCCCCCGCGGACCGTTTACCTTTCCCAAATTTTTCCCAGTCCATGACGTGTGTTGACGAATTTTCAATAACTTTTTCAGATGAAACTAAGTGAAAATGGGTACAGTCATCCGGGACATTTTCATATTGCAAAAGCATTATCAACTCTTTCAACCCACATTCATAGTTCCCGTGTAAATGTATTTCTTTTGGTAATAAAATCTTAAACTTACTACTAGAATTGTCATTGAAAACATCCAAAGACGCGGTTGATATACAATGAATATAAAACGCGTCCATTACGATGAGAGTCGTATCATCTTATGATCAGGATAAATAAAAAGAGTCGTCATATATAGATTTCAATATGTTTATTGATATAAAACAGACACACCAAAATTTTTCCACAAGTGGAATCATGATTAAAAAACCTAAATAAAAACCGATATTTTTCCCCGAATTGCAAATATAATATCAAAAATATAATTACGTTGTTATAAAACCAACAAACTTACAAAACACAATTAAAAATTTAAAATGGTAATTAATACTTAATTTCAGTTTCATAACTAGTGAAGAAGCGAGAAGAAATTTTAACTTGTTTATTTTTTGAGTCATGAGGTCGGTTTTAAAGTCTTCTTACTTTAACAAACAATTAATAATGTCGATAGTTTCTTGAGCGTTTCCGGGGGCGCGTCTTAAATCTCTTTGGTAAAAGTTGATATAATTTAATACTTCGCTCATCTGTAAATTTTGAACGGCCTGATCACAGAACGAAGAAACCCTACCACTCCAATCTAGGGTCACACACAGATGGCCCATTTGGTTTTCGTAAGAGTTTTGACAACCAACACATGAAGTCTCCGCTATTTTATTTATTTCCCTTATGAGGAGATACGCCAACGTTTGTTGGGCTTCAAAGTCTTCCGTCAATTTAGGTGGGAAAAATATGAAATGTATAGTTGGAATTAAATATTTTAAATAATTCCATTCGTCAGGGGTCATCATTATCCCGGTTATACTACACGATTTTTTTTCTGACGTGTTTATTCGATATTATGTTCAACACCCGCGTTTAAAACAGTTAACCACGCTCCATCGTTATTATGGTCCGACAGTGGGTATATTAATTGAGCGGGTGTCAAAAGTAAATTGTTATGACCTCTAAATGATTTAGAAAGTCTGATATTTTCTTTCGCTTCATTAAATTTCGCGATGTGTGCGTCGGTCAAAACTACGCCATCATGTGTTGGTAACCATCTTCCGATTTCGGACGAATAACGGAAAGAGCGTATGTTTAAGAACATATTCCCATTGTTGTTTTGTCTGGAAATAGTAGCGTATTTGACCAAAGTTCCATCTTTCTTTCTATATGTTGATCCTAATTTCGCTTTAAACAATATGTCAAAGCCACTTTTATTGTCATGAAACACGGGATCGGCTACGTCCATGTTGTAAAAATCGGGGCTGTAATTGGACGTCAAATCATTAACACTATAAAAAGCTATATAAATATAACAGAATATTCGGTAAAATGAAAAACATCCAATTACCAAAATAGTGATTCTTGAGCCATTTTTAGCGTTGTTCACGCGTTGACTAATTGAAGAAGAATGAAAGCTTCTAACCGCAACCTTTCCTCTTATGTGATTTTAGTTCAGATTTCCTGCATCTCAAACTTTTTTTAAAAAAATTGGACCCAATTTCGAATTCATGACGGAAATAAGATGCTTAAATCTAACGACATTGTATAAGAAATAGTTTATTCTATTTTCACGTTCAATATAATATATTACGGATATATTGTCGAAACGAACTTTTTTCATTTTAATAAACGTCAAACTACATGCGAGGATGTGTTTTCGGATTAATCGTTGCGGGTGAATTAATAATGGATAGTTATTTCTTCGGTTTTTAATGTATATCAGATATTTTATGAAGACAAGTCCTACATGATCTATCATAGAAACTAAATATCTTATTTGACCCACATACGAAACTAGTTCGAGGTGGGATTAGCTAGTGATAAAAAAGTTACCGCTTTCCATCGTAACTAAAATACTTCAATAAGGATTATAGGTATCGGATTAATCGTTGCGGGTGAATTAAAAGTGGATAGTCATTTCCTCGGTTTTTAATGTATATCGGATATTTTACGAAAATAAGTCCTACGTGATTTATCGTAGAAAACACCGATTATGGGTTTATGGTATTTTTAAATATCCTATTTGATCCACATACGAAACTAGATCGAGGTGGGATTATCTAGTGATAAAAAAGTTACCGCCTTCCATCGTAACTAAAATACATCAATAAGGATTATAGGTATTGTCGTAGGTGAGTTTGAATTCTTCCAGATTGTATACGTGTTATACTATACTAATTAATTCGTTCCGGTGATAGTGTATAAAAGTATCGGTCCTTCCTTCTAGAACCATCATTCTCGAATACTATTTTCAGAGATAAAGCAGCATTTAGGAAACAGAAAATTTCGGAGAATCAACCACATTTGAGAATAGAAAATGTCTGTGGGTCTTATTGCTGTCGGTGAAGAGGTTAAAGCGATCTTGCGATACACTGCCGTCCTAGGGCCAATACCTGGACGAGATGAGCTTGCAGAATTTACCTTCAGAGATTTGGAGGTAAGAATTTAACAAATTGATTAATTTTTATATTAAAACTTAAATATCACGACAACGTTTTTATTCATTTGTTTAAGGTTTTGGTGCGATCCATACACATCGGATTCGTCATCCGGTTTGATCTGAGACCGGAGATATCGTCTATAGATGTCTCCGTGTCGTATCACCCAAATCTGGACCGTCTCGTGCGAAAAATAGGGGGCGAAAAAAGCTTCGTGCAGGTATGTTTTCTCTCTCTCTCTCCCCCCGCTTAATTACATCATTATTCCATGTTTCCTTTATTTCTTCACTAGGTGAGGAAGTTGGAGACGTTCATTCTGCCCCACGAACGGTCCAGGGCTCTAATTTTTAAAGACTTTTTCGAGAGTCAGAGCAGCAGCAGCGGAATGTAACAAAAAAAATAAAAATTAAAAAAAAATATATATATATAATCGTTGAAATAAAAATTAAAAAATATATATATATATATATATATAAAATAAATTGAATATTGAAATAAATTAAATATTAAAAAGCAATAAAAAGTCTCTATTTTTTTTCCAACATTTTATTTTTAAAAATCTTCATCGTCCGTGTTGTTTCAATTTCAGAAGAGACTTCTTTCTTTTTAACGAAATATTTTTATCAGCTAGTTTACGTATCAGATTCCTGTACTTGACTAATTTTCTCCTTGTTTTATTATCTATGATAACATTTCCTTTTTAGCCACATCGTAGTATACGATGAGGCTCTTAGTTTGACCCGAGCCGTAGTAGTAGTAGTAGTAGTAGTAGTGGCCGGGGTTTTCGCTTCGTTATCGTTAGATTTTAGATTAAAAGGAATTCGATAGTTCCTCAAACCACCCATAGGGGTAACTGAGCTTGGTTAGAGATTTTATTTTAATTAAAATTGTTTTGGGTCGTAGCCGGGATTCGAACCCGGGACGCTCACGCAGCAGCAAGACACTCTACCCACTATACCACGAGGGCTTGTCAATAAGAGCGAGTTTTCTTCCTTTAATTTATCTCTAACGGGTCGGGAATGAGGGAGGGCCCTATTTATTTTATTTCTGGGGTCGGATACTTATGTATTTTTGGGGTCGGATACTTTTGAATTTGTGTCTTTTGGTCTTTATATTTCTTTTCTTTTTATTTATGTGTTGGTCTTTATATTTCATTTCTTTTTATTTATGTGTTGGTCTTTATATTTCTTTTCTTTTTATTTATGTGTTGGTCTTTATATTTCTTTTCTTTTTATTTATGTGCTAATTAAATAGATAACAATGGGTAACAATGGGCAAATTTTTGGAACGGGAGAGTGCTGTATCTTTAGGGTCGGATACTTATGAATTTGTATCTTTGGGGTCGGATACTTCTGAATTTGTATCTTTGGGGTCGGATACTTCTGAATTTGTATCTTTCGGGTCGGATACTTCTGAATTTGTATCTTTCGGGTCGGATACTTCTGAATTTGTATCTTTCGGGTCGGATGCTTCTGAATTTGTATCTTTCGGGTCGGATACTTCTGAATTTGTATCTTTCGGGTCGGATACTTCTGAATTTGTATCTTTCGGATCGGATACTTCTGAATTTGTATCTTTCGGGTCGGATACTTCTGAATTTGTATCTTTCGGGTCGGATACTTCTGAATTTGTATCTTTGGGGTCGGATACTTCTGAATTTGTATCTTTGGGGTCGGATACTTCTGAATTTGTATCTTTGGGGTCGGATACTTCTGAATTTGTATCTTTGGGGTCGGATACTTCTGAATTTGTATCTTTCGGGTCGGATAGTTCTGAATTTGTATCTTTGGGG
This sequence comes from Phalangium opilio, assembly GCF_054372755.1. Taxonomy (NCBI): domain Eukaryota; kingdom Metazoa; phylum Arthropoda; class Arachnida; order Opiliones; family Phalangiidae; genus Phalangium; species Phalangium opilio. Next base: position 699,028 of record NW_028324148.1, on the reverse strand, counting down.
TCGGATACTTCTGAATTTGTATCTTTGGGGTCGGATACTTCTGAATTTGTATCTTTCGGGTCGGATAGTTCTGAATTTGTATCTTTGGGGTCGTATACTCTACCAGACTTCATTAAAGTGGAAGTGGCGACTTTAATTCTTAAAATAACCATTAATAGTCTAAATCTTTTAAAGCTAAATGGAAAGAAAGGTATAGCTTGTTATATTTCCCCATCCCGCGGGCGCCGCCCTTGACTGGCTGAGGCCCGCTCTGCCTCTACCGGTATTACGGCTTATAGGTAGTTAACATGCGATGACACTACCCTGCCTCTACTTTTATTATGGCTTTTGGGCAAGTTAACATGGGATCACACTACTATATGTCTTTCATTTTCGTTAGCTTTTCGCCAAAAATGAAATCATTGTGTCCCCATCCCGCTGGCGCCGGTACGGTCTTGACTGCCGGAGGCTCCGCTCTGCCTCTGCCTGTATTACGGCTTATAGGTAGTTAACATGCGATGACACTACCCTGCCTCTACCTTTATTATGCCTTTTGGGCAAGTTAACATGAGATAAGGTTTGCTTGCGTTGGTATGTTAACCATTTCCTGCTTTTTACGTTGGGAGTTTTCTTAAATCCTCTTCATTTCTGGACTGAAATTTCAATGTCGAGGTGTGTATTTTTCTGTCGGTGAATATTTTTGTGTATAAAAACGAGAGTTAAGTTACATCGTAAAGTTTTTCTACCTTTTGAAGTGAAAGACTGGCTTAGTGTTTTGTTAATCTGTGAAATATTGGTACAGTGTTTTGTTAATCTGTGAAATATTGGTACAGTGTTTGGTGAATCTGTGAAATATTGGTACAGTGTTTGGTTAATCTGTGAAAGACGCACAGTGTTTTGGTTAATCTGTGAAAGACGCACAGTGTTTTGGTTAATCTGTGAAAGACTGGTACCGTTTCTGGTTAATCTGTGAAAGACTGGCACAGTGTTTTGGTTAATCTGTGAAAGACTGGCACAGTGTTTTGGTTAATCTGTGAAAGACTGGCACAGTGTTTTGGTTAATCTGTGAAAGACTGGCACAGTGTTTTGGTTAATCTGTGAAAGACTGGCACAGTGTTTTGGTTAATCTGTGAAAGACTGGTACCCTTTTTGGTTAATCTGTGGAAGACTGGTACAGTGTTTGGTTAATCTGTGACAGATTGGTACAGTGTTTGGTTAATCTGTGAAAGACTGGTACAGTGTTTGGTTAATCTGTGAAAGATTGGTACAGTGTTTGGTTAATCTTTGAAGATTTGAAGTAGGATATTTAACATTTTTATTTCTTATATATATGCCATATTCGAAAATAGTTCTTTGTCATAAGCTCATAAAGAAGAATGTCTGGTAGCGAAAAAGGGGATGATGTAGATGATGGTGAGAGAATTAAGAAGGACAAAGTTAGTGATAAAAAGGGGAGAAATATTGTGGATCCTGAGGTTCGAGCAAAACTAAATGCTAGGCGCAGAGAACTATATAAAATTAAGCGGGAAAAAGAGAAAAATGCCAAAGCAGATGGGCTAGGCCTAGGAGCGGAAACAATTGCGAATGCAGAGGGTAAAGCTAAGTTAAATGCTAGACGCAGAGAATTATATAAAATTAAGCGAGAAAAAGAGACAATTGCCAAAGCCGAGGGAGGGCAAGACCCAAAAAGTAACGAGGGAGGGCAAAATGCAAAAAATAGAGAGAGAACTAGAATTTATATGGCGGAGCGAAGGCTAGAACTCGATTTCCGGGAAAAAGACAAAGCCTACAAAACTGAAATAAGGCAAGAGGAAGGAAATAGGAAGAGGTATGCAGCTTATATGGATAAGCGAAGGGAAGACCCTCAATTTCTTGAAAAGAAGAGGGCTAAGGTGGCGGAACGAAGGGAAGACCCTCAATTTCGGGAGAAGGAGAGGGCCAATATGGCGGAACGAAGGGAAGACCCTCAATTTCGGGAGAAGGAGAGGGCCAACATGGCGGAACGAAGGGAAGACCCTCAATTTCGGGAGAAGGAGAGGGCCAATATGGCGGAACGAAGGGAAGACCCTCAATTTCGGGAGAAGGAGAGGGCCAATATGGCGGAACGAAGGGAAGACCCTCAATTTCGGGAGAAGGAGAGGGCCAACATGGCGGAACGAAGGGAAGACCCTCAATTTCGGGAGAAGGAGAGGGCCAATATGGCGGAACGAAGGGAAGACCCTCAATTTCGGGAGAAGGAGAGGGCCAATATGGCGGAACGAAGGGAAGACCCTCAATTTCAGGAGAAGGAGAGGGCCAATATGGCGGAACGAAGGGATGACCCTGAATTTCGTCATAATGAAAATTTCGCTACCTGCTTTAGGAGGGTTATTAAAAAGGATGACCCATTATATCAAGAATTTTTATATTCTGAATCGATTAAAGATGTGCCTACGCACAAGTGCGAAATATGTTCTAGACTTTGTTTTAAGAACAGTTCGACCTCAATAAGTTTAGAAACTTTTCAGGCGCGCGTTGGATTGGTTACCAGTGTTTTGACTCCCTTAGTGGAATTGTGCATGCCTTGTCACGCAGCCGTGTCTAAAGGGTTGGTTCCAAAATACAGCCCCGTTAATGGCTTTTTTTTTCCAGTCGTAAATGAGACTATTACAGGGTTATCTAATCTCGAGCAACGGCTTGTTAGCCCTAGAATTCCCTTCATTCAAATACGATCTCTTGGCTGTGATTCGCAAAAAGGGTTAAAGGGCACCGTTGTTAATGTTCCTTGTAACGTGGACACGTCCTGTTCCGTTTTACCAAGGCTGCCTGACAACAGACATACAATACAAGTGAAATTAATGCGTCGCATGCAGTATAATAACCCATTTTTGTTTGAAACTGTGCGCCCTAAGCTTATTTTAGCCGCGCTTAAGGGTTTGCTGCAATCACCACTTTATAAGAAACATTGCATCACTCTTTCGGAGGACCTCATGAACACGTTGGTGCAAGAAACGGTTGATTTCGTCGTAAACGAAAACGACAGAAATATTGCTCAAAGTGAAGCCGCACAAGTGAACGAGACACCCTCAATCGAAGGTGATGGGTAAGTGGGCCAGAGTGTCAATGTGCAGGAAATTGATAGTGACGAAGAATGGGTTGAGGAAAAGGAAGAAGAAAGCGTCAATTGTGGAGCCAGAGATTCGTTGCTATTATCAGCTGATGATTTATTGGACACTAATATCACGATAACCTTTGCACCAGGAGAAGGTAGCCGTCCCGTGTCTTTGCTATACGATGAAGATTGCGAAGAACTGTCCTTTCCTCGAATTTATGGAGGGCAGAAAAGGGACATTAAGGTCAAATGCAGCTATCAAGATATTGTAAAATGGGAATTGCTGTCTTCAGACAGAAGATGCGCTAGTGACGTCACCAATCTATTTTTTAAATGGTTAAAGATTGAGACTATGAAAGTCAGTCAAGCAATTCAAATTTGTTTACGCAAAACTAAGTCTGCTGACGGGCGTGGACTAACAGCGGGGACACTGAGGTTGGAAGGTGGAATTGAATCGCTGCTTCACCATGACGATGGTTTTAGAATACTGGAGCCCCTTCGCAACTCCCCCGCATTTTGGCAACGAAAATCGAGGGACCTTCTGGCCATGGTGAGACAACTCGGAATTCCTACGTTTTTCCTGACTGTAAGCGCGGCCGAAACCCGATGGCCTGAGTTAATAAATGCGTTGTTGGTAACTGCTGGCAAAAGGATAACGAATAACCAAGACATTGAAGCTATGGCTTTCAAAGATAAAGCCAAGTTGATTCAGGAGGACCCTATTACATGCGCGAGATATTTTGATTACAGATTTCAAGCATTATTAAAGTACCTCAGGAGCAAGGTTGGACCTCTGGGGCTAGTGGTGGACTATTATTATCGAGTTGAGTTTCAACATCGTGGGTCTCCTCATGTGCACAGTGTAATTTGGGTCTCCGGCGCTCCAAAATTAAAACCGGATGGTTCAAACACTAAAGAAGTCGAGACTTTTGTTGAGCGCTTCATTTCTTGCGCCAAATCAGAAAATGAAGATTTGGTCAACCTGGTTCCTCTTCAAACGCACAAACACACAAGAACGTGCAAGGTGAAACGGGGAGAAGAAACGATTTGTCGTTTTGGAATTCCCTGGCCTCCAATGCCGAGAACATATGTTCACGATCCTGTTTTAAGAAATTGGACAGAGGAGTACGGTCAACATATCGCATTGGAATATAAGAAAGTGGAAAAAGCCATAGCGGCTCTGACAACTGAAGATTCTCCTATAACATTTGAAGAGTTTTTGCGGCCTCTTCAAATGACGGAACGGGTCTATATTGATTGCGTTACGTTAAATCTTAAGAGAAAAACCATTCTCCTGAAGAGATATCCTCTGGAAGTAAGAGTAAACGCCTACAACAAAGACATTCTTAGATTATGGAGAGCCAATATGGACATTCAATTTGTTCTCGATGCTTACGCGTGCATTATGTACGTCATCGCTTACATTGGAAAATCACAGCGTGGCATTTCCCAATTACTTATGGAAGCTATGAGAGCCGCTAGGCAGGCGGGCTCTACTGTTAAAGAAAGGCTTAAAGTTATCGCCAACAAGTTTCTCACTGGTCATGAAATTTCCGCCCAAGAAGCGGCGTACTTATGCCTGCAGATAACCGTGTCTAAGTCTAGTAGAGCTACCATCTTTATCAACACAAATATGCCAGAGAAACGAGTTCATATTCTCAAACCAAAGAGTCAGCTTGATGATTTGCCAGAAGATAGTACAGATATTTTTTCGGAAGGCCTAATTGATCATTACCCTTTAAGGCCAGATGATATGGAATCAGTCTGTTTGGCTGAATTTTCAGCCTGGTATGAATTCAATAAGAAAAAAGGCCGAGGTCAGCAAGTTTCAAGTCTAAACGAGGATGAACGACCTGATAGCGAGCCCGAATCTAATGTAGCTTCGGTTTGGATCGCTTTGAAGCATGGCCACGGGTTTGTACGCAAACGTACACAGGCAAAAGTCCTCCGATACAGGAATTACAGTATCGAGAAAGATACATTGGATTTCTACAGAGAGCAAATTCTCTTGTTCTATCCTTGGCGCGACGAGGCCACAGATGTTTTGGAAAAAGATTTCAAAGAAGTCTACGAAGCAAATCTGGAACTGATTTCGCTGAAAAGAAAAGAATTTGTAAATGAAACTGGTGAAGCCGACTTTGAAAGAGCGAGGGTAGAATTCCTCGAAAGTGAAGCTCAAGTAGATTTGGCTAATGTGCAACCAATACTGGAGCATCAAGATGAACGAGATCGCCAATACACGATGGATGACCCAGAATTCGCCGTTCTGGCTTGCGCACGAGATTCTACGGCGGACATCGGACGGGAAATCCCCGATTGCCGTGTCCCAGATTACACAGTCGTGCAAACTGTTCGTATAGTAGAGGACAGTGAGTATGCCAAAATGGTACAGGGTCTAAACGTAAAGCAGAGAGAAGTATTTGGCTACATTCTTGGGCATTTCAAAACTAAGCCCGACCAGTATCTCCGCCTATTTGTCACTGGAGGAGCCGGAGTAGGTAAAAGCGTTCTCATTAACGCCGCTTGCGAGGGCGTCACTAGGTACTTCCACAAACAACCTGGGGCTGACAACTCCAACATTATTGTCTTGAAGTGCGCTTTCACGGGAAAAGCCGGTTTTAACATTGGCGGAACCACTTTGCATACGGCTTTCTCGCTTCCAGTTAGCCAATACGGAGGGCCCATGTCGAGAATGGAATCAGAAACTCTGAACAAAATTAGGGTTGCCTGGAAGGATCTTAAACTGATAATTATTGACGAGATTTCAATGGCAGGAGTAGGGATACTCACGAAGGTCAATTCTAGGTGCCAAGAGGTTATGGGGTCACAAGAATCATTCGGTGGACTATCAGTTTTGGTTGTTGGCGATTTTAACCAACTGAAACCAGTAGGCGATAGTTACGCGTTTCAAATTCCTAAAGCTCGTGACACCCCTTATGCTGGATTGCTAGATAATAATCCGCAATGGAAAGAATTTAAGGTTTTTTTCTTGAATGAGATCATGCGTCAGAAGGAAGACAAGGAATTCGCTATGGCTCTGAATCGAATGGCAATAGGAAAAATGGAAGTCAGTGACGTATCACTAATCAAGAAACAGCAGGTGAATGTAAAAGGCGAGCCTCCTCTCGACGCCATACATCTGTATGCTACGAACAAAGGCGCGGCAGATTTCAATGAGATGCGTCTCAGTCAGTTTGATACTGAATTTTGCGATTCTTTGGCTTTCGATAACGTCAAAGGAGACTTTCAAGCGCTTGTGCGAAAAAATATACTGGATAGAGCGAAACAACTGAAGCCTAGTTCAACTTACGGATTGAGCGAAAAAATTCGCTTGCAAATTAGTGCTCGCTATATGGTTACTAACAACATTGACATTCAAGATGGAGTTGTTAATGGAGCCACTGGCAGAATTCGTCAAATTGACTACGGAGTGCGTCCAGACGGGGTTCGTGTTCCTATTAGAGTTTGGATTTCCTTTGACCACGAAAGGGTGGGTAAAGATATTCGAGCTAAAAGTACCGCTTTCATTGTCGCTTCCAAGGCCGAGCCTTCGTGGACTCCCCTTGAAAAGACGGTGAGATCATTCACGCTTCGACACTCGAATAAAAACGTCACTGTGTCTAGGAAACAATTTCCCTTACAAGTGGCAGAAGCAATAACCATTCATAAGAGTCAGGGTGATACCTACAAATGCGTGGTGGTTCATACCAACAAAAACCGAAAAATGCAAAGGTCAATGTTGTACGTTGCTTGCAGCCGAGCCACTTCCGCTCAGGGGCTTTTTATCGATGGTGATTTTGTAGCGCCCGAACCTCCAAAGGACAATGACGTCGCTAAAATAGAAATGGAGAGAATGGAAAGAGAAGCGCAGCTCTTCGTGTCCACATTGCTTTCACGGCCAGTTATGTTTTTCCATAACCCCGAGTCTTTAAGGGGTCATTTGCAGGACGTCAGACGTGATGATTTCATTGTCAGTGCTGACTTGCTTTTGTTTGTGGAAATTCGAGCGAAAGAGCAAGATGATTTAAGTATCGCTCAATTCGAGAATTTTGGAGGAATTTTCTTGCCCGAGAACGCTCCCGAAAGAAATTTATGGAAATAGTAAAGTGACTGAACAGGTTTTGGATAGTAAAGTCACTCATGGCCGGCTTCCAAATGGGCAGCCATCGCCCATAGCCCGCCTTGAACGGATTTGGCTCGATTGTAAATTGGGAGGAGAGAAAATAGCGATAGTACTGTTGTACAAATCGCCTCAAGCCAGCTTGAAACTGGTGTTAGATGATTTGACTATGCTATTTTCTAAAAAATACGATCCGACCGTACCTACTTTGATCGTTGGAGATTTTAATGTTGACTTTTTACTAAGGAAACAGGCATTGACAAAGTTTTTTTTGCCTTGGCAATTTGAACTTATGCCAGGATTGAAGAACAAGGTTTCAACCAATAAAGGGAGTCAGCTTGACTTAGCCTTTGGAAACGTATTGCTAATCCAAAAATATAGTGCTGATTATAGAGAATCGACCTATTCTTTTCACAAATCGATTTATGTTTTTAGAAAAGTTTAAGACAAGCCTTAAAATGCTAAGAAAATGGCATTCGATAAAAGTATGGGAGATCACTCAGAGGGAGATAGCATATTCATTTGATTATGCTTTCTCGGCCTTTAGAGAGTGATGTGTATACACGTGAACGAGATCACTCAGAGGAAGAAAACATTTGCGATTGACTAAATTCTATTAAATAAAGAATTTATTCATATTGTTCATGCTTTCTTGGCCTTTAGAGAGTGATAGATCACTCAGAGGGAGATAACATATCCATTTGATTAAATTCTTAAAAAGAATTTAATCTTGTTGATCATGTTTTCTCGGCCTTTAGAGAGTGATGTGTATACACGTGATCTTGAGTCACTCAGAGGGAGAAACCATTTCCAATTGACTAAATTCTTCTAAATAAAGAATTTATTCATATTGTTCATGCTTTCTTGGCCTTTAGAGAGTGATAGATCACTCAGAGGGAGATAACATATCCATTTGATTAAATTCTTAAATAGAATTTAATCTTGTTGATCATGTTTTCTCGGCCTTTAGAGAGTGATGTGTATACACGTGATCGAGATCACTCAGAGGGAGAAAACATTTCCAATTGACTAAATTCTTCTAAATAAAGAATTCATTCATATTGTTCATGCTTTCTTGGCCTTTAGAGAGTGATGTGTATACATCTGATAGAGATCACTTTGAGAGAGACTTCATTACCTCTTATGTTTTCACCTATTTTGATACATTTTCAATTATAAACTTCCCATTACAGGGCTCCCAGCGCTTAGTGCACAAAAAATAATAGGTATTATAGGTCTAATAGGCTAAAATTATAGGATATTTATAGGTCCAAAAATCATCAATTTATAGGTTCAAACTTATGTTAAGTAAATTTTATACATTTAAAATTACGAATTATTGGAGTTTTACAGGAAGTATATTATATATTCGAGAGTAGACTACAACTTTTAAACATATTTAAAAAAAAAATATGATCATTATTTAATTTACTATTTACCATGCATGAAATTTTTTATAGATAACTACCTTACATGTTTTAAATTATTTTAAATGTCAGGTACTTTTGACTTTGGACTAATTCAGGGTTACCACGAAATTTTCAGATTCAAATTCCCTGACTTTTTCAGGTTTTGTTGGACTTTTATTACGATTTTCCCTGACATGTTTAGGCCCAACTGTCATTATTCTAAATAATTAAACTAGAGCGTTTAAATCGCCTTCTTGAATGTATAAGTTAAAACGTAATCTCGCTAAAATTTTGAAAAAAAAAATGAAATATTTTGGATTGTTTTTGAAGTTTCTCAGTGTTTTTAAACCAACATATCCAAAATATAGGTATTATAGGATAAATTTACGAATTATAGGTTTTTATAGGACCATCTCAGAATTATAGGTATTTATAGGTATTATAGGTACTCTGGGAGCCCTGCATTATTATTAATTTCTCCCCGTAAACTTTTCTTATCTATAAGTATATATGTACATTCTAAGAAACTAATTTATCAAATATGTACATTCTAAGAAACTAATTTATCAAATATGTACTTTCTAAGAAACTAATTTATCAAATATGTACATTCTAAGAAACTAATTTATCAAATATGTACATTCTAAGAAACTAATTTATCAAATATGTACATTCTAAGAAACTAATTTATCAAATATGTACATTCTAAGAAACTAATTTATCAAATATGTACATTCTAAGAAACTAATTTATCAAATATGTACATTCTAAGAAACTAATTTATCAAATATGTACATTCTAAGAAACTAATTTATCAAATATGTACATTCTAAGAAACTAATTTATCAAATATGTACATTCTAAGAAACTAATTTATCAAATATGTACATTCTAAGAAACTAATTTATCAAATATGTACATTCTAAGAAACTAATTTATCAAATATGTACATTCTAAGAAACTAATTTATCAAATATCTACACTCTATAAATGCGAAATATATAATATTTCCAAATTTAAATATTAAACCAAGTATATTGACACTATAATCAAACTATTTTATGAAATTAAGGAAATTGAATTACCTATCTAATCAAGATTTAAAATGCAAAAAAAACTAATTTGTTTTATTATTTTTTAAATTAAGGAGACCAGATATGTAGTTCTTTAGAAAACTATTCAAGTTCATCCCACATGTAAAGAATATCCCCCCTCGAAATGTTTTAATCCAATTAAAACCACATCCAAAAGCTTGGTTGAGACAAGATGAATAAAACTATATCAGCGAAACGGTGCTTCGCAGCCGGGAGTGAGGCGCACTCCTGTAAGCCAAGCTTCAGGGCGGCAAAGTTTGAGGGAATAAGACACATGTCGGCGATCCTACCCTATAGGTGCCGACTGCCCCGTGTCCACCGGAGGTGACTTGACCCCCACACCCCTTCCGTCACCTCCCAAGTAAACCTCATTTCCTTCCCTGCTTAAACACATACTGAACCCTGACTAATCGCATCCTTGTCGGTGACGTATGTGCCCTACTTACATTGAAACCTCCACAATACAAAAAAAAACGGTGCTTCACTGTCAGAAACAATGCCTGGGAAGCTGCTAAGACACTTCGAAATAATTCTACCAATATAGAGAAAAACATTACCCGAAGCGCCGTTAACTTAAAATTACAAAAAAAATTCAAGAGGCAAAAACCAATGAAGCCGTGTGTGCCGAATGAATAAAAAACTAAACCAACACAACTGGAGACCTGGAGATCAATGATTCACCAAAACCCATAAACCTTCCAATCAAGTAATCCAAAAAGCAGTCTAAACTATTGCTGTCTGAAAAGTTCGAGGGGAAGTCAATATTAAGAACAAGTTATAGAATTCCGTTATAACCCTTAAGGCCATATTAATTTCCCGTTAACCTTCACATCTGGTCCCTTGTTTTTTTGTGTCAGAAATATATTTTTAAGTTTGTGTATAATTAAAAGTTCCTTAAAATTTATTTTGATGTGCATATGGTACACTAACGCCCCAGGAAGATATTAAATTTATACGGGTAATAATTTTATCACTGTTTAGGGTAGGGCATCGAGGGGCTATTCACTCGGATTTTGTGTACGGTAAATCATTTAAGCATTGTAAAATTGTAAAATATAGCGCTATTCACTCATTAGGGTAAGGTAAAGAGGGGTTATCCACTCATTGGGGTAGGGTATAGAGGGGCTATTCACTCGTACGATGTGGCTACTATTACGAGCCCTTGGGCCGTCTTGTTTTAAGTTGCTTGATAGTTGGCATAAGAATTTAAGTTGCGAATCGTTTACACAATCTACCCCTCTTAGAGGAAGGCCGTTTAGACTACTAAATCTCCTCGAAGTTCTCGACATAATGATGAAATTAATTGTTAAATATAGCTATTTATAAAATATCATCGGTAGATCTTCCAAAATTCCGTGTCCCCTTAACCTCAAATCGTCGGGGCAATCCACCCTGAGATCCAGAATTGGATACGCGTACGGCGATAAACTAGTCGCATCCTCGTACGCTAACAATAATTTATTTGGTTTTTTGGGAAAGACGTCTCGAAAGCGTAGCAATCTGATTCTTATCACGCTTCATCCGCTTCAAAATTAAATAATGCGTGTTCAGGCTGATATCTCTCATTACGGAACCTTTAAAAAATTAGACATATTCAAATTACGGTAATAAAATATATACAAGTAAAATCCATACACAACCTTGCTTGTACATATTTATTTACATTACAGTCTAGTAAATTTTCAAGATCATCGGGGATTCCCTTAACAAATTCCAAAATTGGAAGTTCCTTTAGTAACTTTTCAAACTCGGTTTGATACGAACCGTACATATAAATTATTCTCTGTATTTTCGGAGTTATGCAAAACTCGTGATTACGTAGTAATTTAAAAACGAACGTGCTTTTACCTGAAATAAAGTTTTAAAGTTAATAACTACCGTATTAAATATAAAAACAACGAAATTGATGTAACCTGATAAACTGGGTCCGTAAATAGCACGAGTTAATTTTTAACAATGGATGGAATGATGTTCCGTGTCCGATATTTATACATGATTATTACTTTTTCTTTATTAAATCGATTTCGCTAATCCACGAGTTGAAGGATTCGTCATACGAGTACCATTTAACGTAATGTTCTTTAGTACCATCGGATTTTTTACGCGTTTTTAAAATTTTTTCAATACGGAAAACGCAATCATTCAAATCTTTCCCCACGATTTGCATTTCCGGTTGAAGGAAAGTACCCTCGATCAACCGAGAATTTAGATCTTCAATCTTATATGTTCTCGGTTGCGTATTCAAAACCTAAGCACTCTAAATAGTTCATCACTCCATCTTGACTTGAATTTTTTATTAAACACGTTTGTTTGTTTGGAAATTCTAATAATGTTTCCCACGTATATATCTTCCGAATCTAAAGGGGGGCTGAAATCGATTTTACCAAACATTCCATACCAAACTTCTGCCGAGTTTTCACTGTTGACTTCATTAGGATTCATTCCGATTGTTCTATGGAAACTGTCGTTATAAGCCTTTACTAAATTCGGTAATACATTATTGTAGTTAAACGTGTTATTCGCTGTCATATACTGGTAAATTCTATGTTTCATAGTTTGTATAAATCTATATATAAAAAAACCTGAGTTAGACGCTTCCTTCCATTTAATAAAAAGTCTCACCTTTCGCATATGGACGATTTCATTTCCGAAAACGTTGTATAATATTTTGTACCCTTACTTTTTAAATATACCTGGAAACGAGGACCGAATTCTGAACCTCTATCGCTAGTAACTAATTTAGGTTTGTGTCGATTGCTTTTTAATAGGATATGTTTAAAAGCTTGAATCACCGTCTCCACCCTTTTATTTTTAATCGGAACTAGCGAACCCCATTTTGAAAAATAATCCACGCAAGGTAAAATATATCTGACCCCTTTATTATACCTTTTTAAGCTTTGCATATCAATTAAATCCAAACCCCAAATTTGATCAATACCAAATGAAATAACTCGCGGTCTCAAATAATTAATTCTAGCTGGTCTGTTTAGAGTATAAACATTTTGTTGTTTGAGAAATTCTTTAACATCTCGTACCCGATAGCCAAACTTCCTCGCTTCCCTAAAGAGAGCAGCGACACTGGCGTAGGACCCTGGGCTTTTACTATTATAATAAATGCTTCGAATTTTCCCCCAATCTTTCACCTCTGCTATACGCTTTTTCATCTCGTATCCTTTTCACAACCTAAAAAAATCGCTGACTAAACTTTCACTTTTCTTGGTCTATTCACGCTCTTTACTGTCTTTCTCAAATGTTTATTCACATTCCAAAACCTTTTCCCCCGTCTAACTACCCTCCTACCTGATAGAAATTTCAGCGAAACCTTAGACGGGGCTATTATAATTCTCTTACGTAACATCATGGATCCAAATTCTGAATGAGTATGGTTTATTCGTACACTTGTTATTTATAGGAAAATAACGCAACTAGGAATAATAGACATCTTAGTAATATTTTTTTTATTATCACACATTACAAAATAGGGTTATTTTTCCGCTATATCCTTATTCCCGTAAGGTAATGAAGTAACACCATCTTCCAAAATATACCGTTTATCATCATAACACGATAACGCGGCTTTCTGAACTTTCAAGGTATAAAGTTCATGATTTTCAGACTGGAATCGATACATGGTCTCCGACGTACGTTTCCTTTTGAAAAGACAATTTTTATAGTCCTCGTGTCTTATTTTGTTTTTCACAACAGTTTTACAAATCCCTTTCAACGTTTTTTTTTCTTCCGTTTCACTCAACAAAAGACTATAAATTTTACTACGGAGCCCTACGTATTCGTGAATGGGCTTCCCTGAAGTTTCATATTTGAACTTCCCCAACGCCTTTTTATTGACCTCATTGTAGAGAAAATGGTTCTTAGGATAATTGCTAAAGTCAAATTTATCACCGTGTCTTTCTAAATCTTTATACACGTTTTCTGTTTGAACTTCAATACAGAATGAATCAGTGTCGGTGAATAACAAATCACACGATCATTATATACTTGCTTTAAGAAATTGAAGTAAAAATCGAACATGAGATGTTTTGATAATTCAAGAACAGAAAACCCTATGTAAATTGGTCTATTTAAAGTAATTTTTTGGGGCGCATGGAGACGCCCATTAATTCTTTGTTAAATACCGTCACACTTTTAAACGAGGGTTGACTAACTTTCTTTAACAATGTTTTTTTCGTGTGAGCTAAATGAAATACTATTCTTTTCCTTAAATTTTCCATTGATTTACCAAATAACGAATAGGTCTTTATATAAAAGGGGAGGCGGTTCTAGAGAAAATGTACCCGACGCGTCATCAGTGACGTTTAGCATCACGTGAGTCCCAAAAATTTAAAAAAAAAAGAAAAAACACTCGACAGAGAGCGCTTTGGAGTTTGCCAGTTTGGATAGCGTCTGCTGACTGACAGTTAAGCCTTGGATAGAAATCGCGTTTTGGTATAGTGTTTAGTTTCAAGTTCAACTTAAATATCCTTAAAAATGGTTGGAAGACGTTGCTGTGTGACAGGTTGCGCCTCAAATATTTTAAAGAACAAAGGAGTAACTTTCAGCCCATTTCCAAAGGATGAAAAATTAAAAAAACGATGGATTAGAATTATTCAAGCACACGCTACAGAAATATTTAATGAGAGCCCCCAAAGGCGACCCGCTTGGTGTACCCCGCTATCCAAGAAACCTTTAGGAGCTAAGCATCACATGGTTTGCGGATTTCATTTCAATGAAAACGGAAAGAAATGCTACACGGATAAATATCCCAATATGTTCGGTGGCAAAAGGGTTGATATAACAGATTTCCTTAATGATCATGATATAATAGAGTATCGTGAAATTGAGATTGGGGCTGTGCTTAATCCAGTGGAAGAAAATGGTATGTAAACACATCACAATCTTAAAACATTACTGAATGTAACAGTACATTTTTTTATAAAAGAATTATATCCATTTCCGACTAATGATGTGATTGTTCAAGACACCATTCCAGAGATGAATAGCGATAAAGGTTTGAATATTGTGTAAAAAAGTATTGTTTCAATGAAATTTTCATTGCCTAAAATTTTGAAATTTTTTATTTTAGAACATGATTACAGCCTTCCTCGTGATTACGAATGCCTAGCCAGACTTGCGAAGTCGTATCAAGCGGAGATTTTCAGACTTCAAAAGTTTGTGGAAGAGGCGACTGAAGTCAAAGACGCACATAAAACTGTACTGAAGGAGAATATGGATCTCAAGTCGGAAAATCTAAAGCTTACTGATCAGCTCAAAGCGTTTAATGAAATTAAAACTCAAAATGAAAAGCTAAATGTCTCTAATTCCTCTCATTTAAGAGAAAAAGTGCGATATGAAAATAAGGTTAGGAATTTGGAAAATCGTCTTAAAGAAACGAGAAGATTTTCACTGAGAAATATATCAGTATCCGACAACATGATGCAGTTTTACACCGGGTGTGAAAATATTGGCGAGTTTAATGACCTATATGAGTTCATTGAACCTGACTTAAAAACTCTAAACCTGTATAACGGAGCTAAGGGTTACAAAAGAAAATTTGGTAGAAATGAACTTAATTTAAAAGGACGTACCATGCATTTATCTTTTAAAGAACAACTGTTTTTAGTTCTTTGTCGCTTGAAAGTGGGCCTTCTTGAACAAGATCTAGCATACCGCTTTTGCATTTCAGTTTCAACAGTTTCAAATACTTGCATAACTTGGTTTGACCTCTTAGAAAAAAGACTGACGAAACTAGCGATCTGGCCATCGAGAAAAATAGTTGACGAGCACTTGCCTAAAGAATTTAAAGAAAAGTTTCCCAAAACCAGGGTGATTATAGACGCGACTGAA
Organism: Phalangium opilio; assembly: GCF_054372755.1. Lineage (NCBI taxonomy): Eukaryota > Metazoa > Arthropoda > Arachnida > Opiliones > Phalangiidae > Phalangium > Phalangium opilio. The sequence goes on along the minus strand of NW_028324148.1, from coordinate 683,494 downwards.
TTCTTTATACAAAAGCCGGATGACTTTAAAACTCAAAGTGATACATGGTCTTCCTATAAAACGAATAACACAGCAAAAGCCTTAATCGGCTGCACTCCAAATGGTTTTATTAGCTTTGTTTCTGATTTGGTGCCGGGAAGAATGTCAGACAGAGAACTAACGATTGCCAGTGGTATAATAGACTTATTAGAGCCTGGTGACTCGGTCATGGCTGATAGAGGATTTCTAATTGAGGATTGCTTAAATGATAAAGGCGTTAAGCTAAATATGCCACCCTTTTTGGGAGAAAAGGCTCAGCTTACGAACGAGGAAGAGATATACACAAGGGAAATAGCAAGCGTTAGGATTCACATTGAGAGAGTCATTAGAAGCGTTAAAAAGTTTCATTTGTTAAATACCGTTTTCCCAAATAGTATGCACAATCAGTTAAATAAGATTTGGAAAATATGTTGTTTCCTGATTAATTTTTGCAATGAACCCTTGCTTGATGTTAAAAAATAAAAGACCAAGTTTAAGTATTTTTGTGTTTTATTAAATATTTGCACATTGCCATTAATACTTCGTGGTTAAGGAACTATATTTCATAACATTGAGACAAAACGACTAGTTTTTTCACATTGGTTCTAAGTAACGCAAGGCAAAATGACTTTTTTATCACATGTTTTTCAAGTAAGGCAACCCATGAGTTAGGTAAAAGTTTAACAGTTTGGGAATCATTTCGGTGTTAAAAAAGTTTGAATCAAAAGGGATTCTATCACAAAAAGGTTTGTCGTCCCCACAGTCAACCAGTAAGTCACACCATTGTAAACCAGTTAATCCCATTTGACCTTGGATTTGGAAGAAAAAAAAGTGATTCTTGTCTAAAAAAAACTCGTTGTTTTCATTAACCTTGAGGAACTTGGTAGTGCTATCTTTGGCTAAGAAAGCTTCTCTAATACTTAAGCCTTTTTCTTTGCATTTGGCTAAGGTTTTGATTTCCAGCAGTCCATACCCCACATTTTCCTGATATACAAGTCGATCTGGTGACGCTCCAAACATTGGTAGAACTGGGTTTACACAAAGGCCTACAGCGAAGGTGATTGTGTTTGGATGGATGGTTTTGTACTTTTGGGTGGCAAGCTGCTCATTCTTTAGTCCTTCTTGGATATACTTGTTTTTTGACAGATCTGCTTTGTTAAATATGCTTTTCAGAAACGATTCGTTTACTTCTTTGCGACGTTTAATTATGTTTCCAAACTTAGAAGCTGTCACCCTGTTTTTTCTCTCCGCGTTATATAGTAAACAATTAGATTGTTGCCTAGTGTTTACTTCCAATGTTTTTGCTACGTTTAAATCAATTTTTAAAATATCAGGTGTTTTGGCTAAGGTACGCTCGAGAAGAGGTTTCACATTTTCGTCCAGCTCGATTAGTTTTAGAGGAAGAAGTATGTGCTGTACCAAGTTATCATTTACTACCAAGTTATCATTTACAATCGTATCTTTTGAAGCAGGTTTATTTCCAGCTACAGGATGAAATCTATTTTCAACTTGAATAGCGCAAAGGAAACTCCTTTTCTGCTTGGCTTCTAAGGTTTTGGTCAAATTTTCTATTCTTTTTTCTAAACTCTTGTTATCTTCTTCACTTCCTAAATCGGGTATGCTGCAATAGGCCTGCTGTTTCTTCTGCCTGATTAGAAGTTCTTCACTATTCTTTCCTGGTGTATGTCTGATGAAGTGTAACTCGTTGAAAGTGCGGCAAGCTAACTTCTTGCTTTCTGATGGTGCGCTCCATGTTCGGGTTTTTGCTGTACAGGATTTATCATCTGGTATAAAGCTTCTGCCCTCTCTCTTACAGTCTAATATAAACCATAAAACAGCCCCAACGTGCTTGCATACTCCTCCTTGACCAGCCTTACAACCACACCAAGCTGCTTCAATAGTACTGTCTGAGGTTTTTAGCTTTATAGCGATATCATATTTAGAATTAATTGTGTAAGATCCTTCAACTTTGCTCTTGACAAAAAAGTCTCTGTTGAAGATGAACCAGGACACACAAATACTTGAGTTACCTTGTTGGCCTTAAACATACGGTAACCTAACGTCAAATGCTTCTTGGCTTTGGCGGTGTAGTGGTGTCTTATAATCGCATTTTCTTCAAAATTTGTAGGAACTATTTTAAGTTGTTTGGTCCAGTTTCCTTTTGGAAGTTTAACTTTATTATTTATTGAAATTTTTCTTTTCTTATATTTTGTAAAAGACACACTGAAAATCAATAATATTGAGCAGTTATTATATTTCATATTATTAAGATGCTAACTATATTATTATCCTTATTTAAATATTATTATTAATTACTATTTAATTATCTAAAGTTATTCATACCTTTTTGAAGGGTCGATAGCGTTCATGGTGACTTAGGGTACACTAACTCCGACGAGGGAGCTCACAACGGAAAAAGATTCAAACCTAGGCCCTAAAAATGCTTTATTAGCTCCCTCTCGCGAGTCAAGACGGTGCTACTCTACCACGTGACGTATGCAGTGACGTGTCGGGTACATTTGAACAAGTTGATCAAGCCACAACAAAGGATATTATATATTCACCTATTGACAATTAGCTTGAACAATGATTGTGTAGATTCGTCGGGCGCTAGCTTCCGCTGTTCGGTATTGAATTCAATAAACGGTCTAAGCCAACGCTCTTGTCTGAATTCTAACGCTCTATGTATTTTTGTTAAGACCATACCTTGTTGTAAGTAAAGTTTTAGATTTCTATAATGGAGAACATACTTCGTTTTAGACATTTGGTTGGGAATTAATTTTGGGGTTGATTCTTTAGGAGGTATGTTAAACTCTGCTAACACATCTTGACAATATGGTGAAAGTTGGGAAACCTGAACGCTCAACCTTTCAGGAGCCAAAGGGAAATCCGATGTAAAAGCATGAATTTCCGGGGGGGGGGGGTAAAGAAGGTCGCATTCGATGATGTATCCTAGATTATTATCATCAGGTATTTTGGGGATTTTTGTCATTATACTGTTTAATTCCGATTCGGGGACCCACTTAAAACCGTCAATTGGTAAATAATCGCGTAAACTTGTTCCATATCTGAAATGATAGACTAACATTAACCCCTCGTAATTATTTTTAAAAATCGACAAGTAACTCACAGGTTATTACAATACAGATAGAGAATGTAACTCGTTGGTTTATCATTAACATGTTTGAGGAATAAGCGGGTTATTGGCAGCGGCATATCGGTGCGTTATCATAGAAACTCCTCCGCTGATTTCCGATTCTAGGAAGAGATACTGATCGATGTCTAATAATAACTCCAGTTTCACCCCAGTTTTGAAAAGCATCGCTTGCCAGGCGTAACCTGGTACTGTTGAAAATATTACTTTCTAGTATTTAAGAACTACATTACCAACACCTTACGTGTGAACGAATGTAGAACATCGAGGTAGTAAAATTGAAAACATTTGTCTCTAAACTCGTTAAAAACATCACATAATTGAACACAGTCGGTAAGCACGTATAGATCATGGAGGTCACCTAGATATTTAAATGAATCCTTTAAAAACTTCAGCCTTTAGATTTTCTTGTTGGAAATAAAAAGCTATTACCCATATTTTTCAAATGGAATGTATTCCAAATTAATTTCACGTGTTCATAATCCTCTTCATCGATACTTTTATCCGATAGAGTACTGAAAAACGCTTCTTTATCCGGAAGCGCTGTCTCATCGAAAACCTTCAAGGAAGTTACGTATTCGTATGGATACGGTAATTTTTTTAATAGCAATTTCGCTTTGTCCTCTTCGAATAGGTTATTAAGAACCTTAAATTTTTCCGCTCCTTCTTTACCCAAATTCATCACGAGATTGGATAATGAAGTGTTTAGAAATCTAAAAACAATTACTATAATCACTTTTACCGGAGTAAAATAATGAATTATCTTACCTAAATGAGTCAATAAATCGGATATTACTGAACGTAATCGAAATGTAACGCTCCGTGTTTGAGGGAATGCAGGACAGTTTTTCATTTTTGAAAGATCCAGCCTTTTGAAGAATTAAATGTAAATCAGAGCTGAAAAAATAGTGTTATGTTTTTAGTCCTATTTTAGAATCTCATATTCAAACTATTACTTGGAGAGATTATGAAAAATACATGGTTGATATTTAGGGGGTTTGATTTTCAAATTACCTGACGAATGTGCTGCTCCACGAAACTGGCCAGTTAAATGACAATGATCACGTACTGGTTGGTCATCATAATCATCATCATCATCAGGGAAATTCTTCTTACAAACCCTACAGTGACTTAAAAATTGAAACTCTTTCTCCTGTTTATCCGTCATAATTAGTGGAATATTTATAGGGAGTATAAAACTATTAATTACTACTATAAGCATTCGTTTGAGAAAAACACTAACAGCGTCCAATCCTCTGTTTAAAGGGGGCTTCAATTAGAACCGGTTAAAAGTAATTGGAAATTAAAAAATGTACCTGTAAACAAACGGTTTTGATGTTGTACCATCGCTATTCATAACGATGTATGCAAAACCGCAAGTGATATGTTGATTAATTTTATGCGTGTGCGAAACTTTGTTATCTTGTTCGGGGCCTGCAATCGGAGATAGAATAGATTCGAAATCGGCAACAACGTATCTTGGTATTTTTTCCCTCATTTCATAATTCTTAAAAGTAAATTGTTGTTCTTCCGGCATTTCTATTAATGTCGGCGCGTGTTTTTTACAACCGTCGATGTGTTTATCCCTTAATGTTTGTTTGGAAAATCTGTGTAGACATCTCCGACAATAAAATGTCGTGGCTTTCTTTTTAGTTAAATTAGAAAGAAGTCTCGATAAACTTTTAATCAGACAGAAGTGTTTCTTTCTTCCTTTAGAAATTAGCAACAGGTCTATTTGACGCCGTTCTTCACATTCGTATTCACTGATGAACAAAGGGTAGACAAACTTTTCGAATCCGAAAATATTGATACTTAAATTGTTATGCTTTTCGTATGAAATTAGCTCACTCGGTGACACTTCGAATGGACTTTTAATATTTCCCATGTCTATTTCATTCAAGTATCTCGCATAGTTACTAACTCTTTCATCGTGTAATTTAGCAGGATGTAATTTAGCTAAAATAGAGTACTCGAAACATCTCTCATCCTTATTTCAAATATTTATCAACGCTTTTTTCGATTTCAAAAACGGTGGTAGCTCGAAATATGACGCTGGTCTTAGCGGATGATATGATACGATATTTACTTGTAAAACAGAATTTTGTTCAAAACCCAGTTGCTACCACCTTTCTGGAATTGTTCCAAAGAGTTCATGATTTTCTGAACACTTCTCTCTATTTGTTCATAAATCTCATCCTTGCTTAAAGTTGTATTTGTATAACCGCGAAAGAAGGGAAACTCGAAGACTTCCTGCGTTGAATTAACTAATTGTCGACTAAACTGGACATTAACCACAAGGTACCATTTAATACCTCGTCTTTCAGTCAAATGTTTCTTCAAATATGCATATATCGCTTTTCTATGTCTAGTAGTAAACGTTAAAATATCAACTTCATTTTCATTCGCCTCTATCCGTGTTGTTACTAGAGCGTTACGTAAAATCGGAACTTCATTCTACTCTAAGTCTTTAACTCCTGGTTGATTTAAATTCCTTTCACTCGATGTGTTAGTACGTGAAGTACTAGGTTGATTCAAATTATCACGTGAAGTACTCGGTTGATTAGTTTTGTTAGATGGGTCCGCATCATCATTACCCCGATCGGGGTAATTCTTTCTCAGTTGTTTTAATCGTTTATGAATGGTTAAATGTTTTTCTAATCTGTAACAGCGGGAAAATGTCGCGCCACAAACTTTACAAGTTAATTTGTTTCTTTGATGAACTTCGCGTACATGTCTATTTAACGTTTTCTTATAACTAAACTCCCGATTACAATCCGGACAGATGAAATTCATGATGATGACTGAAACATAAAGTGCGGGTCTTTTCTCGAGTTGGATGATATTTATACATAATCGTGAGATAAATTTTCTTATGTCTTGTATTCCCAGAGGGGTTTTTTCTTTTTAAATCACATCCCCTCTTCCTCTAATACTTTAAAAAATAATCTACATTTTAGTTTTTATAGGTCAGGAAATCGAACTGTCCAGACACAACATATTCGACTAATTTTTTTATACCACTAACACACCACCCCCTGATCTTTACGTCGTAAAAAAAATTCTATTTGAATCACATCCTCTCCTCTAATACTTATAACCTACATTTTAGTTTTTACAGGTCAGGAAATCAAACGTGTCCATTTTAACACCCCCCCCCGATCTTTACGTCATAAAAAAACGGGAACACCATAGAAAATACATAGTATGGGTTCCCTATGGGAAATAACATGGTGGTACTCTGGAAAACTCCATAGGTTTAACATGGTGGTTCTTGGGTTAGGACCCCCCTTTTCTCACTACTGAATTGAGCTTTACATTTAGTGACATATTTCTCGTTTCAATACTGCCTTCGTTGCAGAGAGGCATGACGGTATGCAAAAGGGAGTTTAGTGATGAAAATACTGAAACAGACAAACCCTTATAAAACGTAGCAAATGGAATTCAAACTACATTAAATCAAAGAGGGTAATAAGAACGGCAGTTGAACTAGCAGCTTTGGCAAAACATTTTAGGAGCACACTGGAAGTTCAGAGTGAATATTTCAAAGCCGCCCAGAACACTTCAGTCAAGCCTTCTACTCCTTTTTTAGCCTCTTTGATTAAATCAGAAGGTGAAAATTACTATCACTTGAAACAGCACGAACTCGCTATATACTGCAACTTTTAAAATTATTATGTGGTTGTGATTATTTTATGTAATCAGGTTTTTATTTGAGAAAAAAATATTTGTTCTTATATTTTTCCGTTAAAAGCATGGAAGTTTGTTCTTATATTTTTCCGTTAAAAGCACGGAAGTCTATTATTGAAGAAATAATGAGTTTGCTTTTTTTAAATCTGTTATGATAATAATATTTAATTTAAAGAAATTTGAAAATTTTAGCAATAGACCAGGAAATAATTGACATGATTGCGGAAAATATCATCTCACTAATTTTGATGTTTATTTGAAATAATGTACACAGAATGAAATCACAAAAAAGGATTAAATAAAGAAAAAATAAGTGAGGCTAACTTTTCAAAAGCGGTATTGAAGTTACTTAAATTTGTAAAAATTAGGTAAACATTCATTTTGATGCAATTCTATAGTCATTCATTTTTTAATGACATAATGTTTATTAAAATTACTCTTGCATTTAGTTGCTTTCTACATTTCTAGCCTGATAATTTTCAAGTTCTATTGCATGTTGTTTGCGATTGACGCAAAGCTTGGAAGAAATTCTTCACCTTTTTCTGGACTTGAAACATTAGATAACACAACTAATGTCTCTGGCGTCTACTGTTTAAAATTTTATAAAAAAAGCATTTCCCACTGTGGAAATTTTTTTAAACCTATTCTTCTTTTTAGGTTCAAGTTTTAATTGAAATGCAAGGCATCTAACTGATTGTTCTGTCCTCGTAGAAAATGTTATTGAAAATAAACATTTACACCGAAAAAAACTTTTGGGCCAAATGTCTATTTGCAAGATGAACAGTTTTATAAGATTAGTTTCTACTTCTTTTACTAATGGGCGGTAGCTGATATCTTGATTTTGGATCAACATTATCAGTGTAGATTCTACTTTGTGAATGCTAGGCGCAGAAGTAAATAAGAGTTGTTTGACGTTTGTTTGTAATCAATGATCTCGGAATTTTTACGTTTCTAGCAGCAATACCCCAATCATTTCTTTCGATTGAAACCAAACATTGTTTAATTTTAGTGTCTGAGTACCTTTTGTAGCCATTGTAATAACAGTTTGCGTAGCTTTACATTTACTGCCACATTTTCTTGTTGCAATACTTCTTCCTTCTTTACATGGGGGCAGAACTGTACCTACAAGCGCAGCGTTACCTCCAAGCGCAGCGTTACCTCCAGTTGGTTTTGATTGGATTGCTGTTTCATTATCATCAAAAGCTTGAACATGTAGTAAATTTATATCTTCATGTACTGTTAGTAAAAGTTTAGAATTTGAGCTTTCTAGAAGGTCTTTATCTAAACTTGTTCCATTAATTGGTATTGAGTGTGGTTTCAGTAACATCCTTTTTTTCCTTTAGTAACGATAACATCATCTTGACTAAAATGTTTTGAACAAATGAAATAACGGACACTTTGTTCGGTCTCCACTCTTTACCGCGATTTGTAGCCAAAATCCACATTTTAATTAGATCATCGTTACCTTTACATTGAAAAAAAAATTAGTTAAATACCCCAGTCGCCCAAAAGTGCACATTTTGTTAAGGTTTACAGTACCTTTCGGAAATAAATGTAAACTGTAGGAACCGTCTTGGGCTAGATTGTCACTACAACTTGAACATCCAAGAACCACGCATCGTTTATTATATGGCATTGTAAATAGATTCTGAAGAGATGCTTATTACTCGCAAGTCGCAACAGGTAATTTAGTTTTGAAAATACTCAAACCGACTAAACTTTATATTAAGCTCAAGATTAACGTTACAAATAGAGTTTTAGAAATCATTTTTAAAATAACAATCATGCCGAAATTATACTCTTTATTCCTTCTAAGAGATCAGATAAACATATGTTTTGAACACCTTTTCCTCGAGGTGTCGCTTTAGACAGAACAAACTTCCTATACCGCCGCTTTTAAAATTATGTAGTAGTGATTGTTTCCTGCCATATAAATAAAGAAATATTGTAAACCTGTCTGTAATTGTTGTTCTTTCAATTATCTTATATTTTTGTTTTTAAACCACTGGAAAAACTACATTAATGAAGAAAGTAAATTTACCGTATTCCCCGGTTTTATTCGCTGCGTTTAGCTACGTCCACCATAAAAGCGCTTTAGGTTACCGGTTACGTAGAAAGATTGCAATCTGGTACTAAACCGAGAACTTGGTAGTGGTTGCTGAACGCACTTACAATTTTCAAACAACGAGACGTTACAAAGTAAGCGGATTTATTTTTAAACTTACTACCATAGAATATGATTATAAATGGAAAATTTATTAAAACTTAGGTTTATTTTGTGATTAATTACTTATTTAGCAGCCATTAGAGCACTTATGGGTTATAATTTCACTTTGAAATTTTTTTAAAACGTCTCTTTCAAAATATATAGGTTAAGCCTCGGTTAATGATCGTTGCCTTCTTTCATGGCAGCAGCTAAGGCTTAGGGGTAGTAGAAAGCAGGCAGTACTTGCCGTTTGGCTAATGGTGAAAAAAGTTTTAAAAGTACAGTACAGCCCCGTAATTAAGATAAACGTGTTTTCAAGAAACTTAGTTCGATTAATTCAAGAAATAATAATTAAATTTCACCACATTTCTCCGGCCTGATTTTCAATCCCTTTAATATATTCCACTCTTAAAATCAGCTAGGCCTACAATTATTATGAAAATAGTCCGTAAGTGAAAGAAAGATTAGCACCATAATAATAAGGGTCTTTATTTCAAAATCTAGTTAAGAAAATGGACCGCCTTTTCAACATAGGGGAAAACTGTAATGTTACGGTAAACATAAACGGAGTGGGATATGGGATGTCAAATGCTATAGCTGGGGCTGTTGCCCGAAGAGGACGCGGGGCTTTTGCCCCTAGATGGCGCGGGGCTTTTGCCCCAAGAGGGCGCGGGGCTTTTGCCCCAAGAGGGCGCGGGGCTTTTGACCCAAGAGGGGGCCACAGTTTTAGGGGCCGTGGACGTGGCGGAGGCCGGGTTAACGGTGGTCGAGGCCGTAACGCCAGGGGCCGGCGATGCAATAATTGTGGCCGCTACGGCCATTTAATGCGCGACTGCTGGAGCCGCGTTCGTGGTATAAAACTCATTTAATACTTAGAAGTGAAAATGTACAAAGTATTATTCAATTTTGGTAATAGGAGACCAAGGAGGCCCACAAAATTCGATGGCGGGGGTTGGGCCAGTCCCTCCCCAAGGCGCCGTAGTGGTGCCTACCCCGCCTCACGGTGCTGGAGTGTTGCGGATGCGCGACTGGTGGATCCGCGTTCGTGGTATAAAACTCATTTAATACTTAAAAGTGAAAATTTACAAAGTATTATTCAATTTTGGTTGAAGGGGACCAAGGAGCCCAACAAAATTCGTTGGCGGAGGTTGGGCCTGTCCCTCCCCAAGGCGCCGGAGTGATGATCAACTCGCCTCAAAGCGCTGGGGAACTGACGGCCCAGCCTCAAGGCGCTGATGATGGGCGAACATCGCCAAAACGTGTCGAAGAGGAGGAAGAAGAAGACATGTCGATGGAGGAGCTTGATGCTGCAATCAATTTGTAAGTTGTATGTTCCGAAAAGGGTGGTAGGACCGAACAAAAGTCGGTTGGTTTGCTTTAGATCCAATTTAGAGTCGAAATTATTCTATGAGATTTTGCTGTCCAGGTCACCTTTTAAAAATGATAATTTAATTCAGTCATAAACGGTGTCAAAAATGTCATAAAGCATCTTCGACTTTAAATCGCCAATAGAGCCAACTGTAGTCTGGGTGTACTACCACCATTTTTGGTACACCCTGTATAGCCGGTTTCCTGCTTACTCTTCTGCGCGGTTGCAGTTCTTCAAAAATATTTTGCATGTCATAACAATTGACTAAAGGGCTAGCGTCTATCTCACACAATAAAACTTGCAGCTATTTATATCTGTCATAAAATTGCCTCCTGACTCGCGACATTGACATTAACCCTTTAAGGAATAATTTTCACTTGTTGTAACCAGCTAAAATATTTGAAGAATTGGACCCAGGTCCCTTCATGATTATAATTTAAAATCATAATTTTAAACCATTTCCTTACAGGATTGAAAAAAAAACAAGATTAATTATTGTTTTTTAATATTACATATATATATATATTTTTTTCAAGTTTTTTTTTTTAATGTATAATTTTCTATTTATTATTTATTTTATGAATACTATAAATTTTTTTTTCTAAATTGTAAATACATTTTTTTCCAAATACATTACTTTTTCCTAATTACAATATTTTTCTAATTATAAATTTTTTAAATAACAAATTTTTTCTCAAATAATATTTAATTTTTTTTTAAATAAAATAGTTATTTCAAAAATTGAGCCGATTTCTTTCCTTGCTTTATCCCTTTGTATCTTAAATGGTAACGTTGAAAGAACTGCGCTAATGTAAACAGCACTGCCATGTTCAAAACTTAATGAACTTTACACTGTAAAAAATTAGGGTTTAAAATGGGTTTTAAATGGGTTTAATTTAAGCCACTGCTGGTTTTAAACCGGTGGTGGGTTTTTAATTTTAAACCATTTTTTCGAAAAATGATTTAAAAGTAAACCATTATAATAATGGTTTTTATGAATACTATTGGTAGTGTTCTAGGTAAAAGCCGTTAACAAGTTATTTTACTCGCTCTGATTCGAAACCATTAATAGCTTTATATCATAACAGTACAATTCCTTCCTTTTTCACGATGGTCTATTTGAACACCATTTCTTATGTCCCAAAGTATGGTCTGTTTGCAAGCCATTGTTTCAAGTGTTTTTTATAGTCTACTTTAAAACCATTATCAGCATAATGAATTCAAATGGCATAATTCTAGTTTCTTGCCATATTTAATCTTTTTTTTTGATATGTACTTATTTAAAATCTCCCCATTTTTTTGTCATTGTGCAAATAATATGTATAGTAATGTATAGTAACATATTTTCAAGCTTTAAAGTGCCTTAAATAACAATGCGTTATATAAAGTAAGCATATCTACCCGTACAAAAATTTACGGCTGCATTTTGCTGTTAATTAGATTTTTTTAAAACTGCAATATATTGTAAATAAACTGGAATATTCTGGAATAATACTGGAATAAACCTGAAAAAGGTTCAACTTCAGACAAAATTAAGATGCATTCCAGAGAGCAGTGCAGAACATTTTAGACGTTTTGCAGAAAAAAAATCTTCCGTACAGCAGTATACAAAATGTACTCTAAGAGTCATAAAATAACTACCTTATAGCTAGGGGAAATAGTAACTCCCGTAAGAAATCAGGATGTTTTCAGGCTCATTACAGGTACCTTCCAGATATTTTGTATGCATGTTACAGTCAGAAATTGCTAAGTTTGTAGGATAATTGCAGGCGCGTTTCATATACTTTTCAGGATTATTGGATGCGCGTTTCCGATACTTTGAAGTGAAATTGCAGGCGCGATTCATATACTTTTCAGGATCATTGCAGGCGCGTTTCCGATACTTTGAAGGAAAATTGCAGTCGGTTTTCAGTTACTGTGTAGGATAATTGCAGGCGCGTTTCATATACTTTGTAGGAAAATTGCAGGCGCGTTTCTGAAACTTTTTTGGATCATAACAGGCGCGTTCCAGATATTTTTCAGGATAATTGCAGGCGCATTTCAGATAATTTTCAGGATCATTGCAGGCGCGTTTCATATACTTTGTACAATAATTACAGGCGCGTTTCAGAAACTTTGTAGGATAATTGCAGGTAATTTTCAGATAATTTTTAGGATAGTTGCAGGCGCATGTCAGATAATTTTTAGGATAGTTGCAGGCCCATGGCAGATACTTAGCAGGATACTACTCATATACTTTGTAGGAAAATTGAAGGCGCGTTTCAGATACTTTTCAGGATCATTGTAGGTGCGTTTCAGATACTTTTCAGGATAATTATAGGCGCGTTTCATATACTTTAGGAAAATTGCAGGCGCGTTTCTGAAACTTTTTTGGATCATAGCAGGCGCGTTTCAGATACTTTTCAGGATAATTGCAGGTGCGCTTCAGATACTTTTCAGGATAATTGCAGACGCGTTTCATAGACTTTAGGAAAATTGCAGGCGCGTTTCTGAAACTTTTTTGGATCATAGCAGGCGCGTTTCTGAAACTTTTTTGGATCATAGCAGGCGCGTTTCAGATACTTTTCAGGATCATTACAGGCGCGTTTCAGATACTTTTCAGGATCATTACAGGCGCGTTTCAGATACTTTTCAGGATCATTGCAGGTGCGTTTCAGATACTTTTCAGGATCATTGCAGGTGCGTTTCAGATACTTTTCAGGATCATTGCAGGCGCGTTTCAGATACTTTTCAGGATCATTGCAGGCGCGTTTCAGTTACTTTTCAGGATCATTACAGGCGCGTTTCAGATACTTTTCAGGATCATTGCAGGTGTGTTTCAGATACTTTTCAGGATAAATGCAGGCGCGTTTCGGATACTTTTCAGGATCATTGCAGACGCGTTTCAGATACTTTTCAGGATCATTGCAGGCGCGTTTCATATACTTTGTACAATAATTTCAGGCGCGTTTCAGAAACTTTGTAGGATAATTGCAGGTAATTTTCAGATAATTTTTAGGATAGTTGCAGGCGCATGTCAGATAATTTTTAGGATAGTTGCAGGCCCATGGCAGATGCTTAGCAGGATAAATGCAGGCGCTTTTCATATACTTTGTAGGAAAATTGAAGGCGCGTTTCAGATACTTTTCAGGATCATTGCAGGTGCGTTTCAGATACTTTTCAGGATAATTGCAGGTGCGTTTCATATACTTTAGGAAAATTGCAGGCGCGTTTCTGAAACTTTTTTGGATCATAGCAGGCGCGTTTCAGATACTTTTCAGGATAATTGCAGGTGCGTTTCATATACTTTAGGAAAATTGCAGGCGCGTTTCTGAAACTTTTTTGGATCATAGCAGGCGCGTTTCAGATACTTTTCAGGATCATTGCAGATGCGTTTCAGATACTTTTCAGGATAATTGCAGGCGCGTTTCATATACTTTGTAGGAAAATTGCAGGCGCGTTTCTGAAACTTTTTTGGATCATATCAGGCGCGTTCCAGATATTTTTCAGGATAATTGCAGGCGCGTTTCAGATACTTTTCAGGATCATTACAGGCGCGTTACAGATACTTTTTAGGATCATTGCAGGTGCGTTTCAGATACCTTTCAGGATCATTGCAGGCGCGTTTCAGATACTTTTCAGGATTATTAAAGGTGCGTTTCAGATACTTTTCAGGATCATTACAGGCGCGTTTCAGATACTTTTCAGGATCATTGCAGGTGCGTTTCAGATACTTTTCAGGATCATTGCAGGCGCGTTTCAGTTACTTTTCTGGATCATTACAGGCGCGTTTCAGATACTTTTCAGGATCATTGCAGGTGTGTTTCAGATACTTTTCAGGATTATTGCAGGCGTGTTTCAGATACTTTTCAGGACCATTGCAGACGCGTTTCAGATACTTTTCAGGATCATTGCAGGCGCGTTTCATATACTTTGTACAATAACTACAGGCGCGTTTCAGAAACTTTGTAGGATAATTGCAGGTAATTTTCAGATAATTTTTAGGATAGTTGCAGGCGCATGTCAGATAATTTTTAGGATAGTTGCAGGCCCATGGCAGATACTTAGCAGGATACTACTCATATACTTTGTAGGAAAATTGAAGGCGCGTTTCAGATACTTTTCAGGATCATTGTAGGTGCGTTTCAGATACTTTTCAGGATAATTGCAGGCGCGTTTCATATACTTTAGGAAAATTGCAGGCGCGTTTCTGAAACTTTTTTGGATCATAGCAGGCGCGTTTCAGATACTTTTCAGGATAATTGCAGGTGCGCTTCAGATACTTTTCAGGATAATTGCAGACGCGTTTCATAGACTTTAGGAAAATTGCAGGCGCGTTTCTGAAACTTTTTTGGATCATAGCAGGCGCGTTTCTGAAACTTTTTTGGATCATAGCAGGCGCGTTTCAGATACTTTTCAGGATCATTACAGGCGCGTTTCAGATACTTTTCAGGATCATTACAGGCGCGTTTCAGATACTTTTCAGGATCATTACAGGCGCGTTTCAGATACTTTTCAGGATCATTGCAGGTGTGTTTCAGATACTTTTCAGGATAAATGCAGGCGCGTTTCGGATACTTTTCAGGATCATTGCAGACGCGTTTCAGATACTTTTCAGGATCATTGCAGGCGCGTTTCATATACTTTGTACAATAATTTCAGGCGCGTTTCAGAAACTTTGTAGGATAATTGCAGGTAATTTTCAGATAATTTTTAGGATAGTTGCAGGCGCATGTCAGATAATTTTTAGGATAGTTGCAGGCCCATGGCAGATGCTTAGCAGGATAAATGCAGGCGCTTTTCATATACTTTGTAGGAAAATTGCAGGCGCGTTTCTGAAACTTTTTTGGATCATAGCAGGCGCGTTTCAGATACTTTTCAGGATCATTGCAGGTGCGTTTCAGATACTTTTCAGGATAATTGCAGGTGCGTTTCATATACTTTAGGAAAATTGCAGGCGCGTTTCTGAAACTTTTTTGGATCATAGCAGGCGCGTTTCAGATACTTTTCAGGATAATTGCAGGTGCGTTTCATATACTTTAGGAAAATTGCAGGCGCGTTTCTGAAACTTTTTTGGATCATAGCAGGCGCGTTTCAGATACTTTTCAGGATCATTGCAGATGCGTTTCAGATACTTTTCAGGATAATTGCAGGCGCGTTTCATATACTTTGTAGGAAAATTGCAGGCGCGTTTCTGAAACTTTTTTGGATCATATCAGGCGCGTTCCAGATATTTTTCAGGATAATTGCAGGCGCGTTTCAGATACTTTTCAGGATCATTACAGGCGCGTTACAGATACTTTTTAGGATCATTGCAGGTGCGTTTCAGATACCTTTCAGGATCATTGCAGGCGCGTTTCAGATACTTTTCAGGATTATTAAAGGTGCGTTTCAGATACTTTTCAGGATCATTACAGGCGCGTTTCAGATACTTTTCAGGATCATTGCAGGTGCGTTTCAGATACTTTTCAGGATCATTGCAGGCGCGTTTCAGTTACTTTTCTGGATCATTACAGGCGCGTTTCAGATACTTTTCAGGATCATTGCAGGTGTGTTTCAGATACTTTTCAGGATTATTGCAGGCGTGTTTCAGATACTTTTCAGGACCATTGCAGACGCGTTTCAGATACTTTTCAGGATCATTGCAGGCGCGTTTCATATACTTTGTACAATAACTACAGGCGCGTTTCAGAAACTTTGTAAAATAATTACAGGCGCGTTTCAGAAACTTTGTAGGATAATTGCAGGTAATTTTCAGATAATTTTTAGGATAGCTGCAGGCGCATGTCAGATAATTTTTAGGATAGTTGCAGGCCCATGGCAGATACTTAGCAGGATAAATGCAGGCGCTTTTCATATACTTTGTAGGAAAATTGAAGGCGCGTTTCAGATACTTTTCAGGATCATTGCAGGTGCGTTTCAGATACTTTTCAGGATAATTGCAGGCGCGTTTCATATACTTTGTAGGAAAATTGCAGGTGCGTTTCTGAAACTTTTTTGGATCATATCAGGCGCGTTCCAGATATTTTTCAGGATAATTGCAGGCGCGTTTCAGATACTTTTCAGGATCATTGCAGGTAATTTTCAGATAATTTTTGGGATAGTTGCAGGCGCATGTCAGATAATTTTTAGGATAGTTGCAGGCGCATGTCAGATAATTTTTAGGATAGTTGCAGGCGCGTTTCAGATACTTTTCAGGATCTTTGCAGGTGCGCTTCAGATACTTTTCAGGATAATTGCAGGCGCGTTTCATAGACTTTTCAGGATAATTGCAGGCGCGTTTCATAGACTTAAGGAAAATTGCAGGCGCGTTTCTGAAACTTTTTTGGATCATAGCAGGCACGTTTCAGATACTTTTCAGGATAATTGCAGGTGCGTTTCAGATACTTTTCAGGATCATTACAGGCGCGTTACAGATACTTTTCAGGATCATTGCAGGTGCGTTTCAGATACTTTTCAGGATCATTAAAGGCGCGTTTCAGATACTTTTCAGGATCATTACAGGCGCGTTTCAGATACTTTTCAGGATCATTACAGGCGCGTTTCAGATACTTTTCAGGATCATTGCATGTGCGTTTCAGATACTTTTCAGGATCATTGCAGGCGCGTTTCAGTTACTTTTCAGGATCATTACAGTCTTGTTTCAGATACTTTTCAGGATCATTGCAGGTGTGTTTCAGATACTTTTCAGGATAACTGCAGGCGCGTTTCAGATACATTTCAGGATCATTGCAGACGCGTTTCAGATACTTTTCAGGATCATTGCAGGCGCGTTTCAGATACTTTTCAGGATCATTACAGGCGCGTTACAGATACTTTTCAGGATCATTGCAGGTGCGTTTCAGATACTTTTCAGGATCATTACAGGCGCGTTTCAGATACTTTTCAGGATTATTAAAGGTGCGTTTCAGATACTTTTCAGGATCATTACAGGCGCGTTTCAGATACTTTTCAGGATCATTGCAGGTGCGTTTCAGATACTTTTCAGGATCATTGCAGGCGCGTTTCAGTTACTTTTCTGGATCATTACAGGCGCGTTTCAGATACTTTTCAGGATCATTGCAGGTGTGTTTCAGATACTTTTCAGGATTATTGCAGGCGTGTTTCAGATACTTTTCAGGACCATTGCAGACGCGTTTCAGATACTTTTCAGGATCATTGCAGGCGCGTTTCATATACTTTGTACAATAACTACAGGCACGTTTCAGAAACTTTGTAAAATAATTACAGGCGCGTTTCAGAAACTTTGTAGGATAATTGCAGGTAATTTTGAGATAATTTTTAGGATAGCTGCAGGCGCATGTCAGATAATTTTTAGGATAGTTGCAGGCCCATGGCAGATACTTAGCAGGATAAATGCAGGCGCTTTTCATATACTTTGTAGGAAAATTGAAGGCGCGTTTCAGATACTTTTCAGGATCATTGCAGGTGCGTTTCAGATACTTTTCAGGATAATTGCAGGCGCGTTTCATATACTTTGTAGGAAAATTGCAGGCGCGTTTCTGAAACTTTTTTGGATCATATCAGGCGCGTTCCAGATATTTTTCAGGATAATTGCAGGCGCGTTTCAGATACTTTTCAGGATCATTGCAGGTAATTTTCAGATAATTTTTAGGATAGTTGCAGGCGCATGTCAGATAATTTTTAGGATAGTTGCAGGCCCATGGCAGATACTTAGCAGGATAAATGTAGGCGCTTTTCATATACTTTGTAGGAAAATTGAAGGCGCGTTTCAGATACTTTTCAGGATCATTGCAGGTGCGTTTCAGATACTTTGTAGGAAAATTGCAGGCGCGTTTCTGAAACTTTTTTGGATCATATCAGGCGCGTTCCAGATATTTTTCAGGATAATTGCAGGCGCGTTTCAGATACTTTTCAGGATCATTGCAGGCGCGTTTCATATACTTTGTACAATAATTACCGGCGCGTTTCAGAAACTTTGTAGGATAATTGCAGGTAATTTTCAGATAATTTTTAGGATAGTTGCAGGCGCATGTCACATAATTTTTAGGATAGTTGCAGGCGCATGTCAGATAATTTTTAGGATAGTTGCAGGCGCGTTTCAGATACTTTTCAGGATCTTTGCAGGTGCGCTTCAGATACTTTTCAGGATAATTGCAGGCGCGTTTCATAGACTTTTCAGGATAATTGCAGGCGCGTTTCATAGACTTAAGGAAAATTGCAGGCGCGTTTCTGAAACTTTTTTGGATCATAGCAGGCACGTTTCAGATACTTTTCAGGATAATTGCAGGTGCGTTTCAGATACTTTTCAGGATCATTACAGGCGCGTTACAGATACTTTTCAGGATCATTGCAGGTGCGTTTCAGATACTTTTCAGGATCATTGCAGGCGCGTTTCAGATACTTTTCAGGATCATTACAGGCGCGTTTCAGATACTTTTCAGGATCATTACAGGTGCGTTTCAGATACTTTTCAGGATCATTGCATGTGCGTTTCAGATACTTTTCAGGATCATTGCAGGCGCGTTTCAGTTACTTTTCAGGATCATTACAGTCTTGTTTCAGATACTTTTCAGGATCATTGCAGGTGTGTTTCAGATACTTTTCAGGATAATTGCAGGCGCGTTTCAGATACATTTCAGGATCATTGCAGACGCGTTTCAGATACTTTTCAGGATCATTGCAGGCGCGTTTCATATACTTTGTACAATAATTACAGGCGCGTTTCAGAAACTTTGTACAATAAATACAAGCGCGTTTCAGAAACTTTGTACAATAAATACAAGCGCGTTTCAGAAACTTTGTACAATAAATACAAGCGCGTTTCAGAAACTTTGTAGGATAACTGCAGGTAATTTTCAGATAATTTTTAGGATAGTTGCAGGCGCATGTCAGATAATTTTTAGGATAGTTGCAGGCCCATGGCAGATACTTAGCAGGATAAATGCAGGCGCTTTTCATATACTTTGTAGGATAATTGAAGGCGCGTTTCAGATACTTTTCAGGATCATTGCAGGTGTGTTTCAGATACTTTTCAGGATTATTGCAGGCGTGTTTCAGATACTTTTCAGGACCATTGCAGACGCGTTTCAGATACTTTTCAGGATCATTGCAGGCGCGTTTCATATACTTTGTACAATAATTACAGGCGCGTTTCAGAAACTTTGTAAAATAATTACAGGCGCGTTTCAGAAACTTTGTAGGATAATTGCAGGTAATTTTGAGATAATTTTTAGGATAGCTGCAGGCGCATGTCAGATAATTTTTAGGATAGTTGCAGGCCCATGGCAGATACTTAGCAGGATAAATGCAGGCGCTTTTCATATACTTTGTAGGAAAATTGAAGGCGCAATTCAGATACTTTTCAGGATCATTGCAGGTGCGTTTCAGATACTTTTCAGGATAATTGCAGGCGCGTTTCATATACTTTGTAGGAAAATTGCAGGCGCGTTTCTGAAACTTTTTTGGATCATATCAGGCGCGTTCCAGATATTTTTCAGGATAATTGCAGGCGCGTTTCAGATACTTTTCAGGATCATTGCAGGTAATTTTCAGATAATTTTTAGGATAGTTGCAGGCGCATGTCAGATAATTTTTAGGATAGTTGCAGGCCCATGGCAGATACTTAGCAGGATAAATGTAGGCGCTTTTCATATACTTTGTAGGAAAATTGAAGGCGCGTTTCAGATACTTTTCAGGATCATTGCAGGTGCGTTTCAGATACTTTGTAGGAAAATTGCAGGCGCGTTTCTGAAACTTTTTTGGATCATATCAGGCGCGTTCCAGATATTTTTCAGGATAATTGCAGGCGCGTTTCAGATACTTTTCAGGATCATTGCAGGCGCGTTTCATATACTTTGTACAATAATTACCGGCGCGTTTCAGAAACTTTGTAGGATAATTGCAGGTAATTTTCAGATAATTTTTAGGATAGTTGCAGGCGCATGTCACATAATTTTTAGGATAGTTGCAGGCGCATGTCAGATAATTTTTAGGCTAGTTGCAGGCGCGTTTCAGATACTTTTCAGGATCTTTGCAGGTGCGCTTCAGATACTTTTCAGGATAATTGCAGGCGCGTTTCATAGACTTTTCAGGATAATTGCAGGCGCGTTTCATAGACTTAAGGAAAATTGCAGGCGCGTTTCTGAAACTTTTTTGGATCATAGCAGGCACGTTTCAGATACTTTTCAGGATAATTGCAGGTGCGTTTCAGATACTTTTCAGGATCATTACAGGCGCGTTACAGATACTTTTCAGGATCATTGCAGGTGCGTTTCAGATACTTTTCAGGATCATTGCAGGCGCGTTTCAGATACTTTTCAGGATCATTACAGGCGCGTTTCAGATACTTTTCAGGATCATTACAGGTGCGTTTCAGATACTTTTCAGGATCATTGCATGTGCGTTTCAGATACTTTTCAGGATCATTGCAGGCGCGTTTCAGTTACTTTTCAGGATCATTACAGTCTTGTTTCAGATACTTTTCAGGATCATTGCAGGTGTGTTTCAGATACTTTTCAGGATAATTGCAGGCGCGTTTCAGATACATTTCAGGATCATTGCAGACGCGTTTCAGATACTTTTCAGGATCATTGCAGGCGCGTTTCATATACTTTGTACAATAATTACAGGCGCGTTTCAGAAACTTTGTACAATAAATACAAGCGCGTTTCAGAAACTTTGTACAATAAATACAAGCGCGTTTCAGAAACTTTGTAGGATAACTGCAGGTAATTTTCAGATAATTTTTAGGATAGTTGCAGGCGCATGTCAGATAATTTTTAGGATAGTTGCAGGCCCATGGCAGATACTTAGCAGGATAAATGCAGGCGCTTTTCATATACTTTGTAGGATAATTGAAGGCGCGTTTCAGATACTTTTCAGGATCATTGCAGGTGTGTTTCAGATACTTTTCAGGATTATTGCAGGCGTGTTTCAGATACTTTTCAGGACCATTGCAGACGCGTTTCAGATACTTTTCAGGATCATTGCAGGCGCGTTTCATATACTTTGTACAATAATTACAGGCGCGTTTCAGAAACTTTGTAAAATAATTACAGGCGCGTTTCAGAAACTTTGTAGGATAATTGCAGGTAATTTTGAGATAATTTTTAGGATAGCTGCAGGCGCATGTCAGATAATTTTTAGGATAGTTGCAGGCCCATGGCAGATACTTAGCAGGATAAATGCAGGCGCTTTTCATATACTTTGTAGGAAAATTGAAGGCGCAATTCAGATACTTTTCAGGATCATTGCAGGTGCGTTTCAGATACTTTTCAGGATAATTGCAGGCGCGTTTCATATACTTTGTAGGAAAATTGCAGGCGCGTTTCTGAAACTTTTTTGGATCATATCAGGCGCGTTCCAGATATTTTTCAGGATAATTGCAGGCGCGTTTCAGATACTTTTCAGGATCATTGCAGGTAATTTTCAGATAATTTTTAGGATAGTTGCAGGCGCATGTCAGATAATTTTTAGGATAGTTGCAGGCCCATGGCAGATACTTAGCAGGATAAATGTAGGCGCTTTTCATATACTTTGTAGGAAAATTGAAGGCGCGTTTCAGATACTTTTCAGGATCATTGCAGGTGCGTTTCAGATTCTTTGTAGGAAAATTGCAGGCGCGTTTCTGAAACTTTTTTGGATCATATCAGGCGCGTTCCAGATATTTTTCAGGATAATTGCAGGCGCGTTTCAGATACTTTTCAGGATCATTGCAGGCGCGTTTCATATACTTTGTACAATAATTACCGGCGCGTTTCAGAAACTTTGTAGGATAATTGCAGGTAATTTTCAGATAATTTTTAGGATAGTTGCAGGCGCATGTCACATAATTTTTAGGATAGTTGCAGGCGCATGTCAGATAATTTTTAGGCTAGTTGCAGGCGCGTTTCAGATACTTTTCAGGATCTTTGCAGGTGCGCTTCAGATACTTTTCAGGATAATTGCAGGCGCGTTTCATAGACTTTTCAGGATAATTGCAGGCGCGTTTCATAGACTTAAGGAAAATTGCAGGCGCGTTTCTGAAACTTTTTTGGATCATAGCAGGCACGTTTCAGATACTTTTCAGGATAATTGCAGGTGCGTTTCAGATACTTTTCAGGATCATTACAGGCGCGTTACAGATACTTTTCAGGATCATTGCAGGTGCGTTTCAGATACTTTTCAGGATCATTGCAGGCGCGTTTCAGATACTTTTCAGGATCATTACAGGCGCGTTTCAGATACTTTTCAGGATCATTACAGGTGCGTTTCAGATACTTTTCAGGATCATTGCATGTGCGTTTCAGATACTTTTCAGGATCATTGCAGGCGCGTTTCAGTTACTTTTCAGGATCATTACAGTCTTGTTTCAGATACTTTTCAGGATCATTGCAGGTGTGTTTCAGATACTTTTCAGGATAATTGCAGGCGCGTTTCAGATACATTTCAGGATCATTGCAGACGCGTTTCAGATACTTTTCAGGATCATTGCAGGCGCGTTTCATATACTTTGTACAATAATTACAGGCGCGTTTCAGAAACTTTGTACAATAAATACAAGCGCGTTTCAGAAACTTTGTACAATAAATACAAGCGCGTTTCAGAAACTTTGTAGGATAACTGCAGGTAATTTTCAGATAATTTTTAGGATAGTTGCAGGCGCATGTCAGATAATTTTTAGGATAGTTGCAGGCCCATGGCAGATACTTAGCAGGATAAATGCAGGCGCTTTTCATATACTTTGTAGGATAATTGAAGGCGCGTTTCAGATACTTTTCAGGATCATTGCAGGTGTGTTTCAGATACTTTTCAGGATTATTGCAGGCGTGTTTCAGATACTTTTCAGGACCATTGCAGACGCGTTTCAGATACTTTTCAGGATCATTGCAGGCGCGTTTCATATACTTTGTACAATAATTACAGGCGCGTTTCAGAAACTTTGTACAATAAATACAAGCGCGTTTCAGAAACTTTGTAGGATAACTGCAGGTAATTTTCAGATAATTTTTAGGATAGTTGCAGGCGCATGTCAGATAATTTTTAGGATAGTTGCAGGCGCATGTCAGATAATTTTTAGGATAGTTGCAGGCCCATGGCAGATACTTAGCAGGATAAATTCAGGCGCTTTTCATATACTTTGTAGGAAAATTGAAGGCGCGTTTCAGATACTTTCCAGGATCATTGCAGGTGCGTTTCAGATACTTTTCAGGATAATTGCAGGCGCGATTCATATACTTTGTAGGAAAATTGTAGGCGCGTTTCTGAAACTTTTTTGGATCATATCAGGCGCGTTCCAGATATTTTTCAGGATAATTGCAGGCGCGCTTCAGATACTTTTCAGGATAATTGCAGGCGCGTTTCATAGACTTAAGGAAAATTGCAGGCGCGTTTCTGAAACTTTTTTTGGATCATAGCAGGAACGTTTCAGATACTTTTCAGGATAATTGCAGGCGCGTTTCAGATACTTTTCAGGATCATTGCAGGCGCGTTTCAGACACTTTTCAGGATCATTGCAGACGCGTTTCAGATACTTTTCAGGATCATTGCAGGCGCGTTTCAGATACTTTGAAGGAAAATTGCAGGCGCTTTTCAGTTACTGTGTAGGATAATTGCAGGCGCGTTTCATATACTTTGTAGGAAAATTGTAGGCGCGTTTCTGAAACTTTTTTGGACATAACAGGCGCGTTCCAGATATTTTTCAGGATAATTGCAGGCGCGTTTCAGATACTTTTCAGGATAATTGAAGGCGCGTTTCATATACTTTGTACAATAATTACAGGCGCGTTTCAGAAACTTTGTAGGATAATTGCAGGTAATTTTCAGATAATTTTTAGGATAGTTGCAGGCGCATATCACATAATTTTTAGGATAGTTGCAGGCGCATGTCAGATAATTTTTAGGATAGTTGCAGGCCCATGGCAGGTACTTAGCAGAATAAATGCAGGCGCTTTTCATTTACTTTGTAGGAAAATTGAAGGCGCGTTTCAGATACTTTTCAGGATCATTGCAGGTGCGTTTCAGATACTTTTCAGGATAATTGCAGGCGCGTTTCATATACTTTAGGAAAATTGCAGGCGCGTTTCTTAAACTTTTTTGGATCATAGCAGGCGCGTTTCAGATACTTTTCAGGATAATTGCAGGTGCGCTTCAGATACTTTTCAGGATAATTGCAGGCGCGTTTCATAGACTTTAGGAAAATTGCAGGCGCGTTTCTGAAACTTTTTTGGATCATATCAGGCGCGTTCCAGATATTTTTCAGGATAATTGCACGCGCGTTTCAGATACTTTTCAGGATCATTACAGGCGCGTTTCAGATACTTTTCAGGATCATTGCATGTGCGTTTCAGATACTTTTCAGGATCATTGCAGGCGCGTTTCAGATACTTTTCAGGATCATTACAGGCACGTTACAGATACTTTTCAGGATCATTGCAGGTGCGTTTCAGATACTTTTCAGGATCATTGCAGGCGCGTTTCAGATACTTTTCAGGATCATTACAGGCGCGTTTCAGATACTTTTCAGGATCATTACAATCGCGTTTCAGATACTTTTCAGGATCATTGCATGTGCGTTTCAGATACTTTACAGGATAATTGCAGGCGCGTTTCAGATACTTTTCAGGATCATTGCAGACGCGTTTCAGATACTTTTCAGGATCATTGCAGGCGCGTTTCATATACTTTGTACAATAATTACAGGCGCGTTTCAGAAACTTTGTACAATAATTACAGGCGCGTTTCAGAAACTATGTAGGATAATTGCAGGTAATTTTCAGATAATTTTTAGGATAGTTGCAGGCGCATGTCAGATAATTTTTAGGATAGTTGCAGGCCCATGGCAGATACTTAGCAGGATAAATGCAGGCGCTTTTCATATACTTTGTAGGAAAATTGAAGGCGCGTTTCAGATACTTTTCAGGATCATTGCAGGTGCGTTTCAGATACTTTTCAGGATAATTGCAGGCGCGTTTCATATACTTTTTAGGAAAATTGCAGGCGCGTTTCTGAAACGTTTTTGGATCATATCAGGCGCGTTCCAGATATTTTTCAGGATAATTGCAGGCGCGTTTCAGATACTTTTCAGGATCATTGCAGGCGCGTTTCATATACTTTGTACAATAATTACAGGCGCGTTTCAGAAACTTTGTAGGATAATTGCAGGTAATTTTCAGATAATTTTTAGGATAGTTGCAGGCGCATGTCACATAATTTTTAGGATAGTTGCAGGTCCATGGCAGATACTTAGCAGGATAAATGCAGGCGCTTTTTATAAACTTTGTAGGAAAATTGAAGGCGCGTTTCAGATACTTTTCAGGATCATTGCAGGTGCGTTTCAGATACTTTTCAGGATAATTGCAGGCGCGTTTCATATACTTTAGGAAAATTGCAGGCGCGTTTCTGAAACTTTTTTGGATCATAGCAGGCGCGTTTCTGAAACTTTTTTGGATCATAGCAGGCGCGTTTCAGATACTTTTCAGGATAATTGCAGGCGCGTTTCAGATACTTTTCAGGATCATTGCAGGTGCGCTTCAGATACTTTTCAGGATAATTGCAGGCGCGTTTCAGATACTTTTCAGGATCATTACAGGCACGTTACAGATACTTTTCAGGATCATTGCAGGTGCGTTTCAGATACTTTTCAGGATCATTGCAGGCGCGTTTCAGATACTTTTCAGGATCATTACAGGCGCGTTTCAGATACTTTTCAGGATCATTACAATCGCGTTTCAGATACTTTTCAGGATCATTGCATGTGCGTTTCAGATACTTTACAGGATAATTGCAGGCGCGTTTCAGATACTTTTGAGGATCATTGCAGACGCGTTTCAGATACTTTTCAGGATCATTGCAGGCGCGTTTCATATACTTTGTACAATAATTACAGGCGCGTTTCAGAAACTTTGTAAAATAATTACAGGCGCGTTTCAGAAACTATGTAGGATAATTGCAGGTAATTTTCAGATAATTTTTAGGATAGTTGCAGGCGCATGTCAGATAATTTTTAGGATAGTTGCAGGCCCATGGCAGATACTTAGCAGGATAAATGCAGGCGCTTTTCATATACTTTGTAGGAAAATTGAAGGCGCGTTTCAGATACTTTTCAGGATCATTGCAGGTGCGTTTCAGATACTTTTCAGGATAATTGCAGGCGCGTTTCATATACTTTTTAGGAAAATTGCAGGCGCGTTTCTGAAACGTTTTTGGATCATATCAGGCGCGTTCCAGATATTTTTCAGGATAATTGCAGGCGCGTTTCAGATACTTTTCAGGGTCATTGCAGGCGCGTTTCATATACTTTGTACAATAATTACAGGCGCGTTTCAGAAACTTTGTAGGATAATTGCAGGTAATTTTCAGATAATTTTTAGGATAGTTGCAGGCGCATGTCAGATAATTTTTAGGATAGTTGCAGGCCCATGGCAGATACTTAGCAGGATTAATGCAGGCGCTTTTCATATACTTTGTAGGAAATTTTTTTTTATTGATGGTTTAGCAAGTTTACACAAAAATAATCACCCTCCCATAATTGAAGGCGCGTTTCAGATACTTTTCAGGATCATTGCAGGTGCGTTTCAGATACTTTTCAGGATAATTGCAGGCGCGTTTCATATACTTTAGGAAAATTGCAGGCGCGTTTCTTAAACTTTTTTGGATCATAGCAGGCGCGTTTCAGATACTTTTCAGGATAATTGCAGGTGCGCTTCAGATACTTTTCAGGATCATTGCAGACGCGTTTAAGATACTTTTCAGGATCATTGCAGGCGCGTTTCATATACTTTGTACAATAATTACAGGCGCGTTTCAGAAACTTTGTACAATAATTACAGGCGCGTTTCAGAAACTATGTAGGATAATTGCAGGTAATTTTCAATAATTTTTAGGATAGTTGCAGGCGCATGTCAGATAATTTTTAGGATAGTTGCAGGCCCATGGCAGATACTTAGCAGGATAAATGCAGGCGCTTTTCATATACTTTGTAGGAAAATTGAAGGCGCGTTTCAGATACTTTTCAGGATCATTGCAGGTGCGTTTCAGATACTTTTCAGGATAATTGCAGGCGCGTTTCATATACTTTGTAGAAAAATTGCAGGCGCGTTTCTGAAACTTTTTGGATCATATCAGGCGCGTTCCAGATATTTTTCAGGATAATTGCACGCGCGTTTCAGATACTTTTCAGGGTCATTGCAGGCGCGTTTCATATACTTTGTACAATAATTACAGGCGCGTTTCAGAAACTTTGTAGGACAATTGCAGGTAATTTTCAGATAATTTTTAGGATAGTTGCAGGCGCATGTCAGATAATTTTTAGGATAGTTGCAGGCCCATGGCAGATACTTAGCAGGATTAATGCAGGCGCTTTTCATATACTTTGTAGGAATTTTTTTTTTTATTGATGGTTTAGCAAGTTTACACAAAAATAATCACTCTCCCATAATTGAAGGCGCGTTTCAGATACTTTTCAGGATCATTGCAGACGCGTTTCAGATACTTTTCAGGATCATTGCAGGCGCGTTTCAGATACTTTGAAGGAAAATTGCAGGCGCTTTTCAGTTACTGTGTAGGATAATTGCAGGCGCGTTTCATATACTTTGTAGGAAAATTGTAGGCGCGTTTCTGAAACTTTTTTGGATCATAACAGGCGCGTTCCAGATATTTTTCAGGATAATTGCAGGCGCGATTCAGATACTTTTCAGGATAATTGCAGGCGCGTTTCATATACTTTGTACAATAATTACAGGCGCGTTTCAGAAACTTTGTAGGATAATTGCAGGTAATTTTCAGATAATTTTTAGGATAGTTGCAGGCGCATGTCACATAATTTTTAGGATAGTTGCAGGCGCATATCAGATAATTTTTATGATAGTTGCAGGCCCATGGCAGGTACTTAGCAGAATAAATGCAGGCGCTTTTCATATACTTTGTAGGAAAATTGAAGGCGCGTTTCAGATACTTTTCAGGATCATTGCAGGTGCGTTTCAGATACTTTTCAGGATAATTGCAGGCGCGTTTCATATACTTTAGGAAAATTGCAGGCGCGTTTCTGAAACTTTTTTGGATCATAACAGGCGCGTTCCAGATATTTTTCAGGATAATTGCAGGCGCGTTTCAGATACTTTTCAGGATAATTGCAGGCGCGTTTCATATACTTTGTACAATAATTACAGGCGCGTTTCAGTTACTTTGTAGGATAATTGCAGGTAATTTTCTGATAATTTTTAGGATAGTTGCAGGCGCATGTCACATAATTTTTAGGATAGTTGCAGGCGCATGTCAGATAATTTTTAGGATAGTTGCAGGCCCATGGCAGGTACTTAGCAGAATAAATGCAGGCGCTTTTCATATACTTTGTAGGAAAATTGAAGGCGCGTTTCAGATACTTTTCAGGATCATTGCAGGTGCGTTTCAGATACTTTTCAGGATAATTGCAGGCGCGTTTCATATACTTTAGGAAAATTGCAGGCGCGTTTCTGAAACTTTTTTGGATCATAGCAGGCGCGTTTCAGAAACTTTTCAGGATAATTGCAGGTGCGCTTCAGATACTTTTCAGGATAATTGCAGGCGCGTTTCATAGACTTTAGGAAAATTGCAGGCGCGTTTCTGAAACTTTTTTGGATCATAGCAGGCGCGTTTCTGAAACTTTTTTGGATCATAGCAGGCGCGTTTCAGATACTTTTCAGGATAATTGCAGGCGCGTTTCAGATACTTTTCAGGATAATTGCAGGCGCGTTTCATAGACTTAAGGAAAATTGCAGGCGCGTTTCTGAAACTTTTTTGGATCATAGCAGGCGCGTTTCAGATACTTTTCAGGATAATTGCAGGCGCGTTTCAGATACTTTTCAGGATCATTGCAGACGCGTTTAAGATACTTTTCAGGATCATTGCAGGCGCGTTTCAGATACTTTGAAGGAAAATTGCAGGCGCTTTTCAGTTACTGTGTAGGATAATTGCAGGCGCGTTTCATATACTTTGTAGGAAAATTGCAGGCGCGTTTCTGAAACTTTTTTGGATCATAACAGGCGCGTTCCAGATATTTTTCAGGATAATTGCAGGCGCGTTTCAGATACTTTTCAGGATAATTGCAGGTGCGTTTCATATACTTTGTACAATAATTACAGGCGCGTTTCAATTACTTTGTAGGATAATTGCAGGTAATTTTCAGATAATTTTTAGGATAGTTGCAGGCGCATGTCACATAATTTTTAGGATAGTTGCAGGCGCATGTCAGATAATTTTTAGGATAGTTGCAGGCCCATGGCAGGTACTTAGCAGAATAAATGCAGGCGCTTTTCATATACTTTGTAGGAAAATTGAAGGCGCGTTTCAGATACTTTTCAGGATCATTGCAGGTGCGTTTCAGATACTTTTCAGGATAATTTCAGGCGCGTTTCATATACTTTAGGAAAATTGCAGGCGCGTTTCTGAAACTTTTTTGGATCATAGCAGGCGCGTTTCAGATACTTTTCAGGATAATTGCAGGTGCGCTTCAGATACTTTTCAGGATAATTGCAGGCGCGTTTCATAGACTTTAGGAAAATTGCAGGCGCGTTTCTGAAACTTTTTTGGATCATAGCAAGCGCGTTTCTGAAACTTTTTTGGATCATAGCAGGCGCGTTTCAGATACTTTTCAGGATAATTGCAGGCGCGTTTCAGATACTTTTCAGGATCATTGCAGACGCGTTTCAGATACTTTTCAGGATCATTGCAGGCGCGTTTCAGAAACTTTGTAGGATAATTGCAGGTAATTTCAGATAATTTTTAGGATAGTTGCAGGCGCATGTCAGATGATTTTTAGGATAGTTGCAGGCCCATGGTAGATACTTAGCAGGATAAATGCAGGCGCTTTTCATATACTTTGTAGGAAAATTGAAGGCGCGTTTCAGATTCTTTTCAGGATAATTGCAGGCGCGTTTCATATACTTTGTAGGAAAATTGCAGGCGCGTTTCTGAAACTTTTTTGGATCATAGCAGGCGCGTTTCAGATACTTTTCAGGATAATTGCAGGTGCGCTTCAGATACTTTTCAGGATAATTGCAGGCGCGTTTCATAGACTTTAGGAAAATTGCAGGCGCGTTTCTGAAACTTTTTTGGATCATAGCAAGCGCGTTTCTGAAACTTTTTTGGATCATAGCAGGCGCGTTTCAGATACTTTTCAGGATAATTGCAGGCGCGTTTCAGATACTTTTCAGGATCATTGCAGACGCGTTTCAGATACTTTTCAGGATCATTGCAGGCGCGTTTCAGAAACTTTGTAGGATAATTGCAGGTAATTTCAGATAATTTTTAGGATAGTTGCAGGCGCATGTCAGATGATTTTTAGGATAGTTGCAGGCCCATGGTAGATACTTAGCAGGATAAATGCAGGCGCTTTTCATATACTTTGTAGGAAAATTGAAGGCGCGTTTCAGATACTTTTCAGGATCATTGCAGACGCGTTTCAGATACTTTTCAGGATCATTGCAGGCGCGTTTCATATACTTTGTACAATAATTACAGGCGCGTTTCAGAAACTTTGTACAATAATTACAGGCGCGTTTCAGAAACTATGTAGGATAATTGCAGGTAATTTTCAGATAATTTTTAGGATAGTTGCAGGCGCATGTCAGATAATTTTTAGGATAGTTGCAGGCCCATGGCAGATACTTAGCAGGATAAATGCAGGCGCTTTTCATATACTTTGTAGGAAAATTGAAGGCGCGTTTCAGATACTTTTCAGGATCATTGCAGGTGCGTTTCAGATACTTTTCAGGATAATTGCAGGCGCGTTTCATATACTTTTTAGGAAAATTGCAGGCGCGTTTCTGAAACGTTTTTGGATCATATCAGGCGCGTTCCAGATATTTTTCAGGATAATTGCAGGCGCGTTTCAGATACTTTTCAGGATCATTGCAGGCGCGTTTCATATACTTTGTACAATAATTACAGGCGCGTTTCAGAAACTTTGTAGGATAATTGCAGGTAATTTTCAGATAATTTTTAGGATAGTTGCAGGCGCATGTCACATAATTTTTAGGATAGTTGCAGGTCCATGGCAGATACTTAGCAGGATAAATGCAGGCGCTTTTTATAAACTTTGTAGGAAAATTGAAGGCGCGTTTCAGATACTTTTCAGGATCATTGCAGGTGCGTTTCAGATACTTTTCAGGATAATTGCAGGCGCGTTTCATATACTTTAGGAAAATTGCAGGCGCGTTTCTGAAACTTTTTTGGATCATAGCAGGCGCGTTTCTGAAACTTTTTTGGATCATAGCAGGCGCGTTTCAGATACTTTTCAGGATAATTGCAGGCGCGTTTCAGATACTTTTCAGGATCATTGCAGGTGCGCTTCAGATACTTTTCAGGATAATTGCAGGCGCGTTTCAGATACTTTTCAGGATCATTACAGGCACGTTACAGATACTTTTCAGGATCATTGCAGGTGCGTTTCAGATACTTTTCAGGATCATTGCAGGCGCGTTTCAGATACTTTTCAGGATCATTACAGGCGCGTTTCAGATACTTTTCAGGATCATTACAATCGCGTTTCAGATACTTTTCAGGATCATTGCATGTGCGTTTCAGATACTTTACAGGATAATTGCAGGCGCGTTTCAGATACTTTTGAGGATCATTGCAGACGCGTTTCAGATACTTTTCAGGATCATTGCAGGCGCGTTTCATATACTTTGTACAATAATTACAGGCGCGTTTCAGAAACTTTGTACAATAATTACAGGCGCGTTTCAGAAACTATGTAGGATAATTGCAGGTAATTTTCAGATAATTTTTAGGATAGTTGCAGGCGCATGTCAGATAATTTTTAGGATAGTTGCAGGCCCATGGCAGATACTTAGCAGGATAAATGCAGGCGCTTTTCATATACTTTGTAGGAAAATTGAAGGCGCGTTTCAGATACTTTTCAGGATCATTGCAGGTGCGTTTCAGATACTTTTCAGGATAATTGCAGGCGCGTTTCATATACTTTTTAGGAAAATTGCAGGCGCGTTTCTGAAACGTTTTTGGATCATATCAGGCGCGTTCCAGATATTTTTCAGGATAATTGCAGGCGCGTTTCAGATACTTTTCAGGGTCATTGCAGGCGCGTTTCATATACTTTGTACAATAATTACAGGCGCGTTTCAGAAACTTTGTAGGATAATTGCAGGTAATTTTCAGATAATTTTTAGGATAGTTGCAGGCGCATGTCAGATAATTTTTAGGATAGTTGCAGGCCCATGGCAGATACTTAGCAGGATTAATGCAGGCGCTTTTCATATACTTTGTAGGAAATTTTTTTTTATTGATGGTTTAGCAAGTTTACACAAAAATAATCACCCTCCCATAATTGAAGGCGCGTTTCAGATACTTTTCAGGATCATTGCAGGTGCGTTTCAGATACTTTTCAGGATAATTGCAGGCGCGTTTCATATACTTTAGGAAAATTGCAGGCGCGTTTCTTAAACTTTTTTGGATCATAGCAGGCGCGTTTCAGATACTTTTCAGGATAATTGCAGGTGCGCTTCAGATACTTTTCAGGATCATTGCAGACGCGTTTAAGATACTTTTCAGGATCATTGCAGGCGCGTTTCATATACTTTGTACAATAATTACAGGCGCGTTTCAGAAACTTTGTACAATAATTACAGGCGCGTTTCAGAAACTATGTAGGATAATTGCAGGTAATTTTCAATAATTTTTAGGATAGTTGCAGGCGCATGTCAGATAATTTTTAGGATAATTGCAGGCCCATGGCAGATACTTTGCAGGATAAATGCAGGCGCTTTTCATATACTTTGTAGGAAAATTGAAGGCGCGTTTCAGATACTTTTCAGGATCATTGCAGGTGCGTTTCAGATACTTTTCAGGATAATTGCAGGCGCGTTTCATATACTTTGTAGAAAAATTGCAGGCGCGTTTCTGAAACTTTTTGGATCATATCAGGCGCGTTCCAGATATTTTTCAGGATAATTGCACGCGCGTTTCAGATACTTTTCAGGGTCATTGCAGGCGCGTTTCATATACTTTGTACAATAATTACAGGCGCGTTTCAGAAACTTTGTAGGACAATTGCAGGTAATTTTCAGATAATTTTTAGGATAGTTGCAGGCGCATGTCAGATAATTTTTAGGATAGTTGCAGGCCCATGGCAGATACTTAGCAGGATTAATGCAGGCGCTTTTCATATACTTTGTAGGAATTTTTTTTTTTATTGATGGTTTAGCAAGTTTACACAAAAATAATCACTCTCCCATAATTGAAGGCGCGTTTCAGATACTTTTCAGGATCATTGCAGACGCGTTTCAGATACTTTTCAGGATCATTGCAGGCGCGTTTCAGATACTTTGAAGGAAAATTGCAGGCGCTTTTCAGTTACTGTGTAGGATAATTGCAGGCGCGTTTCATATACTTTGTAGGAAAATTGTAGGCGCGTTTCTGAAACTTTTTTGGATCATAACAGGCGCGTTCCAGATATTTTTCAGGATAATTGCAGGCGCGATTCAGATACTTTTCAGGATAATTGCAGGCGCGTTTCATATACTTTGTACAATAATTACAGGCGCGTTTCAGAAACTTTGTAGGATAATTGCAGGTAATTTTCAGATAATTTTTAGGATAGTTGCAGGCGCATGTCACATAATTTTTAGGATAGTTGCAGGCGCATATCAGATAATTTTTATGATAGTTGCAGGCCCATGGCAGGTACTTAGCAGAATAAATGCAGGCGCTTTTCATATACTTTGTAGGAAAATTGAAGGCGCGTTTCAGATACTTTTCAGGATCATTGCAGGTGCGTTTCAGATACTTTTCAGGATAATTGCAGGCGCGTTTCATATACTTTAGGAAAATTGCAGGCGCGTTTCTGAAACTTTTTTGGATCATAACAGGCGCGTTCCAGATATTTTTCAGGATAATTGCAGGCGCGTTTCAGATACTTTTCAGGATAATTGCAGGCGCGTTTCATATACTTTGTACAATAATTACAGGCGCGTTTCAGTTACTTTGTAGGATAATTGCAGGTAATTTTCTGATAATTTTTAGGATAGTTGCAGGCGCATGTCACATAATTTTTAGGATAGTTGCAGGCGCATGTCAGATAATTTTTAGGATAGTTGCAGGCCCATGGCAGGTACTTAGCAGAATAAATGCAGGCGCTTTTCATATACTTTGTAGGAAAATTGAAGGCGCGTTTCAGATACTTTTCAGGATCATTGCAGGTGCGTTTCAGATACTTTTCAGGATAATTGCAGGCGCGTTTCATATACTTTAGGAAAATTGCAGGCGCGTTTCTGAAACTTTTTTGGATCATAGCAGGCGCGTTTCAGAAACTTTTCAGGATAATTGCAGGTGCGCTTCAGATACTTTTCAGGATAATTGCAGGCGCGTTTCATAGACTTTAGGAAAATTGCAGGCGCGTTTCTGAAACTTTTTTGGATCATAGCAGGCGCGTTTCTGAAACTTTTTTGGATCATAGCAGGCGCGTTTCAGATACTTTTCAGGATAATTGCAGGCGCGTTTCAGATACTTTTCAGGATAATTGCAGGCGCGTTTCATAGACTTAAGGAAAATTGCAGGCGCGTTTCTGAAACTTTTTTGGATCATAGCAGGCGCGTTTCAGATACTTTTCAGGATAATTGCAGGCGCGTTTCAGATACTTTTCAGGATCATTGCAGACGCGTTTCAGATACTTTTCAGGATCATTGCAGGCGCGTTTCAGAAACTTTGTAGGATAATTGCAGGTAATTTCAGATAATTTTTAGGATAGTTGCAGGCGCATGTCAGATGATTTTTAGGATAGTTGCAGGCCCATGGTAGATACTTAGCAGGATAAATGCAGGCGCTTTTCATATACTTTGTAGGAAAATTGAAGGCGCGTTTCAGATTCTTTTCAGGATAATTGCAGGCGCGTTTCATATACTTTGTAGGAAAATTGCAGGCGCGTTTCTGAAACTTTTTTGGATCATAGCAGGCGCGTTTCAGATACTTTTCAGGATAATTGCAGGTGCGCTTCAGATACTTTTCAGGATAATTGCAGGCGCGTTTCATAGACTTTAGGAAAATTGCAGGCGCGTTTCTGAAACTTTTTTGGATCATAGCAAGCGCGTTTCTGAAACTTTTTTGGATCATAGCAGGCGCGTTTCAGATACTTTTCAGGATAATTGCAGGCGCGTTTCAGATACTTTTCAGGATCATTGCAGACGCGTTTCAGATACTTTTCAGGATCATTGCAGGCGCGTTTCAGAAACTTTGTAGGATAATTGCAGGTAATTTCAGATAATTTTTAGGATAGTTGCAGGCGCATGTCAGATGATTTTTAGGATAGTTGCAGGCCCATGGTAGATACTTAGCAGGATAAATGCAGGCGCTTTTCATATACTTTGTAGGAAAATTGAAGGCGCGTTTCAGATACTTTTCAGGATCATTGCAGACGCGTTTCAGATACTTTTCAGGATCATTGCAGGCGCGTTTCATATACTTTGTACAATAATTACAGGCGCGTTTCAGAAACTTTGTACAATAATTACAGGCGCGTTTCAGAAACTATGTAGGATAATTGCAGGTAATTTTCAGATAATTTTTAGGATAGTTGCAGGCGCATGTCAGATAATTTTTAGGATAGTTGCAGGCCCATGGCAGATACTTAGCAGGATAAATGCAGGCGCTTTTCATATACTTTGTAGGAAAATTGAAGGCGCGTTTCAGATACTTTTCAGGATCATTGCAGGTGCGTTTCAGATACTTTTCAGGATAATTGCAGGCGCGTTTCATATACTTTTTAGGAAAATTGCAGGCGCGTTTCTGAAACGTTTTTGGATCATATCAGGCGCGTTCCAGATATTTTTCAGGATAATTGCAGGCGCGTTTCAGATACTTTTCAGGATCATTGCAGGCGCGTTTCATATACTTTGTACAATAATTACAGGCGCGTTTCAGAAACTTTGTAGGATAATTGCAGGTAATTTTCAGATAATTTTTAGGATAGTTGCAGGCGCATGTCACATAATTTTTAGGATAGTTGCAGGTCCATGGCAGATACTTAGCAGGATAAATGCAGGCGCTTTTTATAAACTTTGTAGGAAAATTGAAGGCGCGTTTCAGATACTTTTCAGGATCATTGCAGGTGCGTTTCAGATACTTTTCAGGATAATTGCAGGCGCGTTTCATATACTTTAGGAAAATTGCAGGCGCGTTTCTGAAACTTTTTTGGATCATAGCAGGCGCGTTTCTGAAACTTTTTTGGATCATAGCAGGCGCGTTTCAGATACTTTTCAGGATAATTGCAGGCGCGTTTCAGATACTTTTCAGGATCATTGCAGGTGCGCTTCAGATACTTTTCAGGATAATTGCAGGCGCGTTTCAGATACTTTTCAGGATCATTACAGGCACGTTACAGATACTTTTCAGGATCATTGCAGGTGCGTTTCAGATACTTTTCAGGATCATTGCAGGCGCGTTTCAGATACTTTTCAGGATCATTACAGGCGCGTTTCAGATACTTTTCAGGATCATTACAATCGCGTTTCAGATACTTTTCAGGATCATTGCATGTGCGTTTCAGATACTTTACAGGATAATTGCAGGCGCGTTTCAGATACTTTTGAGGATCATTGCAGACGCGTTTCAGATACTTTTCAGGATCATTGCAGGCGCGTTTCATATACTTTGTACAATAATTACAGGCGCGTTTCAGAAACTTTGTACAATAATTACAGGCGCGTTTCAGAAACTATGTAGGATAATTGCAGGTAATTTTCAGATAATTTTTAGGATAGTTGCAGGCGCATGTCAGATAATTTTTAGGATAGTTGCAGGCCCATGGCAGATACTTAGCAGGATAAATGCAGGCGCTTTTCATATACTTTGTAGGAAAATTGAAGGCGCGTTTCAGATACTTTTCAGGATCATTGCAGGTGCGTTTCAGATACTTTTCAGGATAATTGCAGGCGCGTTTCATATACTTTTTAGGAAAATTGCAGGCGCGTTTCTGAAACGTTTTTGGATCATATCAGGCGCGTTCCAGATATTTTTCAGGATAATTGCAGGCGCGTTTCAGATACTTTTCAGGGTCATTGCAGGCGCGTTTCATATACTTTGTACAATAATTACAGGCGCGTTTCAGAAACTTTGTAGGATAATTGCAGGTAATTTTCAGATAATTTTTAGGATAGTTGCAGGCGCATGTCAGATAATTTTTAGGATAGTTGCAGGCCCATGGCAGATACTTAGCAGGATTAATGCAGGCGCTTTTCATATACTTTGTAGGAAATTTTTTTTTATTGATGGTTTAGCAAGTTTACACAAAAATAATCACCCTCCCATAATTGAAGGCGCGTTTCAGATACTTTTCAGGATCATTGCAGGTGCGTTTCAGATACTTTTCAGGATAATTGCAGGCGCGTTTCATATACTTTAGGAAAATTGCAGGCGCGTTTCTTAAACTTTTTTGGATCATAGCAGGCGCGTTTCAGATACTTTTCAGGATAATTGCAGGTGCGCTTCAGATACTTTTCAGGATCATTGCAGACGCGTTTAAGATACTTTTCAGGATCATTGCAGGCGCGTTTCATATACTTTGTACAATAATTACAGGCGCGTTTCAGAAACTTTGTACAATAATTACAGGCGCGTTTCAGAAACTATGTAGGATAATTGCAGGTAATTTTCAATAATTTTTAGGATAGTTGCAGGCGCATGTCAGATAATTTTTAGGATAATTGCAGGCCCATGGCAGATACTTTGCAGGATAAATGCAGGCGCTTTTCATATACTTTGTAGGAAAATTGAAGGCGCGTTTCAGATACTTTTCAGGATCATTGCAGGTGCGTTTCAGATACTTTTCAGGATAATTGCAGGCGCGTTTCATATACTTTGTAGAAAAATTGCAGGCGCGTTTCTGAAACTTTTTGGATCATATCAGGCGCGTTCCAGATATTTTTCAGGATAATTGCACGCGCGTTTCAGATACTTTTCAGGGTCATTGCAGGCGCGTTTCATATACTTTGTACAATAATTACAGGCGCGTTTCAGAAACTTTGTAGGACAATTGCAGGTAATTTTCAGATAATTTTTAGGATAGTTGCAGGCGCATGTCAGATAATTTTTAGGATAGTTGCAGGCCCATGGCAGATACTTAGCAGGATTAATGCAGGCGCTTTTCATATACTTTGTAGGAATTTTTTTTTTTATTGATGGTTTAGCAAGTTTACACAAAAATAATCACTCTCCCATAATTGAAGGCGCGTTTCAGATACTTTTCAGGATCATTGCAGACGCGTTTCAGATACTTTTCAGGATCATTGCAGGCGCGTTTCAGATACTTTGAAGGAAAATTGCAGGCGCTTTTCAGTTACTGTGTAGGATAATTGCAGGCGCGTTTCATATACTTTGTAGGAAAATTGTAGGCGCGTTTCTGAAACTTTTTTGGATCATAACAGGCGCGTTCCAGATATTTTTCAGGATAATTGCAGGCGCGATTCAGATACTTTTCAGGATAATTGCAGGCGCGTTTCATATACTTTGTACAATAATTACAGGCGCGTTTCAGAAACTTTGTAGGATAATTGCAGGTAATTTTCAGATAATTTTTAGGATAGTTGCAGGCGCATGTCACATAATTTTTAGGATAGTTGCAGGCGCATATCAGATAATTTTTATGATAGTTGCAGGCCCATGGCAGGTACTTAGCAGAATAAATGCAGGCGCTTTTCATATACTTTGTAGGAAAATTGAAGGCGCGTTTCAGATACTTTTCAGGATCATTGCAGGTGCGTTTCAGATACTTTTCAGGATAATTGCAGGCGCGTTTCATATACTTTAGGAAAATTGCAGGCGCGTTTCTGAAACTTTTTTGGATCATAACAGGCGCGTTCCAGATATTTTTCAGGATAATTGCAGGCGCGTTTCAGATACTTTTCAGGATAATTGCAGGCGCGTTTCATATACTTTGTACAATAATTACAGGCGCGTTTCAGTTACTTTGTAGGATAATTGCAGGTAATTTTCTGATAATTTTTAGGATAGTTGCAGGCGCATGTCACATAATTTTTAGGATAGTTGCAGGCGCATGTCAGATAATTTTTAGGATAGTTGCAGGCCCATGGCAGGTACTTAGCAGAATAAATGCAGGCGCTTTTCATATACTTTGTAGGAAAATTGAAGGCGCGTTTCAGATACTTTTCAGGATCATTGCAGGTGCGTTTCAGATACTTTTCAGGATAATTGCAGGCGCGTTTCATATACTTTAGGAAAATTGCAGGCGCGTTTCTGAAACTTTTTTGGATCATAGCAGGCGCGTTTCAGAAACTTTTCAGGATAATTGCAGGTGCGCTTCAGATACTTTTCAGGATAATTGCAGGCGCGTTTCATAGACTTTAGGAAAATTGCAGGCGCGTTTCTGAAACTTTTTTGGATCATAGCAGGCGCGTTTCTGAAACTTTTTTGGATCATAGCAGGCGCGTTTCAGATACTTTTCAGGATAATTGCAGGCGCGTTTCAGATACTTTTCAGGATAATTGCAGGCGCGTTTCATAGACTTAAGGAAAATTGCAGGCGCGTTTCTGAAACTTTTTTGGATCATAGCAGGCGCGTTTCAGATACTTTTCAGGATAATTGCAGGCGCGTTTCAGATACTTTTCAGGATCATTGCAGACGCGTTTAAGATACTTTTCAGGATCATTGCAGGCGCGTTTCAGATACTTTGAAGGAAAATTGCAGGCGCTTTTCAGTTACTGTGTAGGATAATTGCAGGCGCGTTTCATATACTTTGTAGGAAAATTGCAGGCGCGTTTCTGAAACTTTTTTGGATCATAACAGGCGCGTTCCAGATATTTTTCAGGATAATTGCAGGCGCGTTTCAGATACTTTTCAGGATAATTGCAGGTGCGTTTCATATACTTTGTACAATAATTACAGGCGCGTTTCAATTACTTTGTAGGATAATTGCAGGTAATTTTCAGATAATTTTTAGGATAGTTGCAGGCGCATGTCACATAATTTTTAGGATAGTTGCAGGCGCATGTCAGATAATTTTTAGGATAGTTGCAGGCCCATGGCAGGTACTTAGCAGAATAAATGCAGGCGCTTTTCATATACTTTGTAGGAAAATTGAAGGCGCGTTTCAGATACTTTTCAGGATCATTGCAGGTGCGTTTCAGATACTTTTCAGGATAATTTCAGGCGCGTTTCATATACTTTAGGAAAATTGCAGGCGCGTTTCTGAAACTTTTTTGGATCATAGCAGGCGCGTTTCAGATACTTTTCAGGATAATTGCAGGTGCGCTTCAGATACTTTTCAGGATAATTGCAGGCGCGTTTCATAGACTTTAGGAAAATTGCAGGCGCGTTTCTGAAACTTTTTTGGATCATAGCAAGCGCGTTTCTGAAACTTTTTTGGATCATAGCAGGCGCGTTTCAGATACTTTTCAGGATAATTGCAGGCGCGTTTCAGATACTTTTCAGGATCATTGCAGACGCGTTTCAGATACTTTTCAGGATCATTGCAGGCGCGTTTCAGAAACTTTGTAGGATAATTGCAGGTAATTTCAGATAATTTTTAGGATAGTTGCAGGCGCATGTCAGATGATTTTTAGGATAGTTGCAGGCCCATGGTAGATACTTAGCAGGATAAATGCAGGCGCTTTTCATATACTTTGTAGGAAAATTGAAGGCGCGTTTCAGATTCTTTTCAGGATAATTGCAGGCGCGTTTCATATACTTTGTAGGAAAATTGCAGGCGCGTTTCTGAAACTTTTTTGGATCATATCAGGCGCGTTCCAGATATTTTTCAGGATAATTGCAGGCGCGTTTCAGATACTTTTCAGGATCATTGCAGGCGCGTTTCATATACTTTGTACAATAATTACAGGCGCGTTTCAGAAACTTTGTAGGATAATTGCAGGTAATTTTCAGATAATTTTTAGGATAGTTGCAGGCGCATGTCACATAATTTTTAGGATAGTTGCAGGTCCATGGCAGATACTTAGCAGGATAAATGCAGGCGCTTTTTATATACTTTGTAGGAAAATTGAAGGCGCGTTTCTGAAACTTTTTTGGATCATTGCAGGCGCGTTTCATATACTTTGTACAAAAATTACAGGCGCGTTTCAGAAACTTTGTAGGATAATTGCAGGTAATTTTCAGATAATTTTTAGGATAGTTGCAGGTAATTTTCAGATAATTTTTGGTATAGTTGCAGGCGCATGTCAGATAATTTTTAGGATAGTTGCAGGTCCATGGCAGATACTTAGCAGGATAAATGCAGGCGCTTTTTATATACTTTGTAGGAAAATTGAAGGCGCGTTTCTGAAACTTTTTTGGATCATAGCAGGCGCGTTTCAGATACTTTTGAGGATAATTGCAGGCGCGTTTCAGATACTTTTCAGTATCATTGCAGACGCGTTTCAGATACTTTTCAGGATCATTGCAGGCGCGTTTCATATACTTTGTACAAAAATTACAGGCTCGTTTCAGAAACTTTGTAGAATAATTGCAGGTAATTTTCAGATAATTTTTAGGATAGTTGCAGGTAATTTTCAGATAATTTTTAGGATAGTTGCAGGCGCATGTCAGATAATTTTTAGGATAGTTGCAGGCCCATGGCAGATACTTAGCAGGAAAAATGCAGGCGCTTTTCATATACTTTGTAGGAAAATTGAAGGCGCGTTTCAGATACTTTTCAGGATCAATGCAGGTGCGTTTCAGATACTTTTCAGGATAATTGCAGGCGCGTTTCATATACTTTGTAGGAAAATTGCA
Source organism: Phalangium opilio (assembly GCF_054372755.1). Taxonomy (NCBI): domain Eukaryota; kingdom Metazoa; phylum Arthropoda; class Arachnida; order Opiliones; family Phalangiidae; genus Phalangium; species Phalangium opilio. The sequence continues at coordinate 641,407 of NW_028324148.1, read as the reverse complement.
GGCGCGTTTCTGAAACTTTTTTGGATCATATCAGGCGCGTTCCAGATATTTTACAGGATAATTGCAGGCGCGTTTCAGATACTTTTCAGGATCATTGCAGGCGCGTTTCATATACTTTGTACAATAATTACAGGCGCGTTTCAGAAACTTTGTAGGATAATTGCAGGTAATTTTCAGATAATTTTTAGGATAGTTGCAGGTGCATGTCACATAATTTCTAGGATAGTTGCAGGTCCATGGCAGATACTTAGCAGGATAAATGCAGGCGCTTTTTATATACTTTGTAGGAAAATTGAAGGCGCGTTTCTGAAACTTTTTTGGATCATAGCAGGCGCGTTTCAGATGCTTTTCAGGATAATTGCAGGCGCGTTTCAGATACTTTTCAGGATAATTACAGATGCGTTTCAGATACTTCACAGGATCATTGCGGGTGCATTTCAGATACTTGTAGGATAATTGCAGGTGCGTTTCAGATACTTTTCAGGATCATTACAGGCGCGTTACAGATACTTTGCAGCATCATTGCAGGTGCTTTTCAGATACCTTTTAGGATAATTGCAGGCGCTTTTCATATACTTTGTAGGATAATTACATGCGCTTTTCATATACTTTGTAGGATAATTACATGCGCGTTACAGATACTTTGTAGGATAATTGCAGGTGCTTTTCAGATAACTTTTAGGATAATTGCAGGTGCGTTTCATATACTTTTCAGGATCATTACAGGCGCGTTACAGATACTTTGCAGCATCATTGAAGGTGCTTTTCAGATACCTTTTAGGATAATTGCAGGCGCGTTTCAGATACGTTTTTGGATCATTGCAGGTGCTTTTCAGATACTTTTTAGGATAATTGCAGGCGCTTTTCATATACTTTGTAGGATAATTACAGGCGCGTTTCAGATACTTTGTAGGATAATTGCAGGTGCTTTTCAGATAATTTTTAGGATAATTGCAGGCGCGTTTCAGATACTTTTCAGGATAACTGCAGGTGCGTTTCATAGACTTTAGGAAAATTGCAGGCGCGTTTCTGAAACTTTTTTGGATCATAGCAGGCGCGTTTCAGATACTTTTCAGGATAATTGCAGGTGCGCTTCAGATACTTTTCAGGATAATTGCAGGTGCGTTTCATAGACTTTAGGAAAATTGCAGGCGCGTTTCTGAAACTTTTTTGGATCATAGCAGGCGCGTTTCTGAAACTTTTTTGGATCATAGCAGGCGCGTTTCAGATACTTTTCAGGATAATTGCAGGCGCGTTCCAGATACTTTTCAGGATCATTGCAGGCGCGTTTCCGATACTTTGAAGGAAAATTGCAGGCGCTTTTCAGTTACTGTGTAGGATAATTTCAGGCGCGTTTCATATACTTTGTAGGAAAATTGCAGGCGCGTTTCTGAAACTTTTTTGGATCATAGCAGGCGCGTTTCTGAAACTTTTTTGGATCATAGCAGGCGCGTTTCAGATACTTTTCAGGATAATTGCAGGCTCGTTTCAGATACTTTTCAGGATCATTGCAGACGCGTTTCAGATACTTTTCAGGGTCATTGCAGGCGCGTTTCATATACTTTGTACAATAATTACAGGCGCGTTTCAGAAACTTTGTAGGATAATTGCAGGTAATTTTCAGATAATTTTTAGGATAGTTCCAGGCGCATGTCACATAATTTTTAGGATAGTTGCAGGCCCATGGCAGATACTTAGCAGGATAAATGCAGGCGCTTTTTATATACTTTGTAGGAAAATTGAAGGCGCGTTTCAGATACTTTTCAGGATCATTGCAGGCGCGTTTCATATACTTTGTACAATAATTACAGGCGCGTTTCAGAAACTTTGTAGGATAATTGCAGGTAATTTTCAGATAATTTTTAGGATAGTTGCAGGTAATTTTCAGATAATTTTTAGGATAGTTGCAGGCGCATGTCAGATAATTTTTAGGATAGTTGCAGGCCCATGGCAGATACTTAGCAGGATAAATGCAGGCGGTTTTCATATACTTTGTAGGAAAATTGAAGGCGCGTTTCAGATACTTTTCAGGATCAATGCAGGTGCGTTTCAGATACTTTTCAGGATAATTGCAGGCGCGTTTCATATACTTTGTAGGAAAATTGCAGGCGCGTTTCTGAAACTTTTTTGGATCATATCAGGCGCGTTCCAGATATTTTACAGGATAATTGCAGGCGCGTTTCAGATACTTTTCAGGATCATTGCAGGCGCGTTTCATATACTTTGTACAATAATTACAGGCGCGTTTCAGAAACTTTGTAGGATAATTGCAGGTAATTTTCAGATAATTTTTAGGATAGTTGCAGGTGCATGTCACATAATTTCTAGGATAGTTGCAGGTCCATGGCAGATACTTAGCAGGATAAATGCAGGCGCTTTTTATATACTTTGTAGGAAAATTGAAGGCGCGTTTCTGAAACTTTTTTGGATCATAGCAGGCGCGTATCAGATGCTTTTCAGGATAATTGCAGGCGCGTTTCAGATACTTTTCAGGATAATTACAGATGCGTTTCAGATACTTCACAGGATCATTGCGGGTGCATTTCAGATACTTGTAGGATAATTGCAGGTGCGTTTCAGATACTTTTCAGGATCATTACAGGCGCGTTACAGATACTTTGCAGCATCATTGCAGGTGCTTTTCAGATACCTTTTAGGATAATTGCAGGCGCTTTTCATATACTTTGTAGGATAATTACATGCGCTTTTCATATACTTTGTAGGATAATTACATGCGCGTTACAGATACTTTGTAGGATAATTGCAGGTGCTTTTCAGATAACTTTTAGGATAATTGCAGGTGCGTTTCATATACTTTTCAGGATCATTACAGGCGCGTTACAGATACTTTGCAGCATCATTGAAGGTGCTTTTGAGATACCTTTTAGGATAATTGCAGGCGCGTTTCAGATACGTTTTTGGATCATTGCAGGTGCTTTTCAGATACTTTTTAGGATAATTTCAGGCTCTTTTCATATACTTTGTAGGATAATTGCAGGCGCTTTTCATATACTTTGTAGGATAATTACAGGCGCGTTTCAGATACTTTGTAGGATAATTGCAGGTGCTTTTCAGATAATTTTTAGGATAATTGCAGGCGCGTTTCAGATACTTTTCAGGATAACTGCAGGTGCGTTTCATAGACTTTAGGAAAATTGCAGGCGCGTTTCTGAAACTTTTTTGGATCATAGCAGGCGCGTTTCAGATACTTTTCAGGATAATTGCAGGTGCGCTTCAGATACTTTTCAGGATAATTGCAGGTGCGTTTCATAGACTTTAGGAAAATTGCAGGCGCGTTTCTGAAACTTTTTTGGATCATAGCAGGCGCGTTTCTGAAACTTTTTTGGATCATAGCAGGCGCGTTTCAGATACTTTTCAGGATAATTGCAGGCGCGTTTCAGATACTTTTCAGGATCATTGCAGGCGCGTTTCCGATACTTTGAAGGAAAATTGCAGGCGCTTTTCAGTTACTGTGTAGGATAATTGCAGGCGCGTTTCATATACTTTGTAGGAAAATTGCAGGCGCGTTTCTGAAACTTTTTTGGATCATAGCAGGCGCGTTTCTGAAACTTTTTTGGATCATAGCAGGCGCGTTTCAGATACTTTTCAGGATAATTGCAGGCTCGTTTCAGATACTTTTCAGGATCATTGCAGACGCGTTTCAGATACTTTTCAGGGTCATTGCAGGCGCGTTTCAGATACTTTTCAGGGTCATTGCAGGCGCGTTTCATATACTTTGTACAATAATTACAGGCGCGTTTCAGAAACTTTGTAGGATAATTGCAGGTAATTTTCAGATAATTTTTAGGATAGTTGCAGGCGCATGTCACATAATTTTTAGGATAGTTGCAGGTCCATGGCAGATACTTAGCAGGATAAATGCAGGCGCTTTTTATATACTTTGTAGGAAAATTGAAGGCGCGTTTCTGAAACTTTTTTGGATCATTGCAGGCGCGTTTCATATACTTTGTACAAAAATTACAGGCGCGTTTCAGAAACTTTGTAGAATAATTGCAGGTAATTTTCAGATAATTTTTAGGATAGTTGCAGGTAATTTTCAGATAATTTTTGGTATAGTTGCAGGCGCATGTCAGATAATTTTTAGGATAGTTGCAGGTCCATGGCAGATACTTAGCAGGATAAATGCAGGCGCTTTTTATATACTTTGTAGGAAAATTGAAGGCGCGTTTCTGAAACTTTTTTGGATCATAGCAGGCGCGTTTCAGATACTTTTCAGGATAATTGCAGGCGCGTTTCAGATACTTTTCAGGATCATTGCAGACGCGTTTCAGATACTTTTCAGGATCATTGCAGGCGCGTTTCATATACTTTGTACAAAAATTACAGGCTCGTTTCAGAAACTTTGTAGGATAATTGCAGGTAATTTTCAGATAATTTTTAGGATAGTTGCAGGTAATTTTCAGATAATTTTTAGGATAGTTGCAGGCGCATGTCAGATAATTTTTAGGATAGTTGCAGGCCCATGGCAGATACTTAGCAGGAAAAATGCAGGCGCTTTTCATATACTTTGTAGGAAAATTGAAGGCGCGTTTCAGATACTTTTCAGGATCAATGCAGGTGCGTTTCAGATACTTTTCAGGATAATTGCAGGCGCGTTTCATATACTTTGTAGGAAAATTGCAGGCGCGTTTCTGAAACTTTTTTGGATCATATCAGGCGCGTTCCAGATATTTTACAGGATAATTGCAGGCGCGTTTCAGATACTTTTCAGGATCATTGCAGGCGCGTTTCATATACTTTGTACAATAATTACAGGCGCGTTTCAGAAACTTTGTAGGATAATTGCAGGTAATTTTCAGATAATTTTTAGGATAGTTGCAGGTGCATGTCACATAATTTCTAGGATAGTTGCAGGTCCATGGCAGATACTTAGCAGGATAAATGCAGGCGCTTTTTATATACTTTGTAGGAAAATTGAAGGCGCGTTTCTGAAACTTTTTTGGATCATAGCAGGCGCGTTTCAGATGCTTTTCAGGATAATTGCAGGCGCGTTTCAGATACTTTTCAGGATAATTACAGATGCGTTTCAGATACTTCACAGGATCATTGCGGGTGCATTTCAGATACTTGTAGGATAATTGCAGGTGCGTTTCAGATACTTTTCAGGATCATTACAGGCGCGTTACAGATACTTTGCAGCATCATTGCAGGTGCTTTTCAGATACCTTTTAGGATAATTGCAGGCGCTTTTCATATACTTTGTAGGATAATTACATGCGCTTTTCATATACTTTGTAGGATAATTACATGCGCGTTACAGATACTTTGTAGGATAATTGCAGGTGCTTTTCAGATAACTTTTAGGATAATTGCAGCTGCGTTTCATATACTTTTCAGGATCATTACAGGCGCGTTACAGATACTTTGCAGCATCATTGAAGGTGCTTTTCAGATACCTTTTAGGATAATTGCAGGCGCGTTTCAGATACGTTTTTGGATCATTGCAGGTGCTTTTCAGATAATTTTTAGGATAATTGCAGGCGCTTTTCATATACTTTGTAGGATAATTACAGGCGCGTTTCAGATACTTTGTAGGATAATTGCAGGTGCTTTTCAGATAATTTTTAGGATAATTGCAGGCGCGTTTCAGATACTTTTCAGGATAACTGCAGGTGCGTTTCATAGACTTTAGGAAAATTGCAGGCGCGTTTCTGAAACTTTTTTGGATCATAGCAGGCGCGTTTCAGATACTTTTCAGGATAATTGCAGGTGCGCTTCAGATACTTTTCAGGATAATTGCAGGTGCGTTTCATAGACTTTAGGAAAATTGCAGGCGCGTTTCTGAAACTTTTTTGGATCATAGCAGGCGCGTTTCTGAAACTTTTTTGGATCATAGCAGGCGCGTTTCAGATACTTTTCAGGATAATTGCAGGCGCGTTCCAGATACTTTTCAGGATCATTGCAGGCGCGTTTCCGATACTTTGAAGGAAAATTGCAGGCGCTTTTCAGTTACTGTGTAGGATAATTGCAGGCGCGTTTCATATACTTTGTAGGAAAATTGCAGGCGCGTTTCTGAAACTTTTTTGGATCATAGCAGGCGCGTTTCTGAAACTTTTTTGGATCATAGCAGGCGCGTTTCAGATACTTTTCAGGATAATTGCAGGCTCGTTTCAGATACTTTTCAGGATCATTGCAGACGCGTTTCAGATACTTTTCAGGGTCATTGCAGGCGCGTTTCATATACTTTGTACAATAATTACAGGCGCGTTTCAGAAACTTTGTAGGATAATTGCAGGTAATTTTCAGATAATTTTTAGGATAGTTGCAGGCGTATGTCAGATAATTTTTTGGATAGTTGCAGGCCCATGGCAGATACTTAGCAGGATAAATGCTGGCGCTTTTCATAAACTTTGTAGGAAAATTGAAGGCGCGTTTCAGATACTTTTCAGGATAATTGCAGGCGCGTTTCATATACTTTATAGGAAAATTGCAGGCGCGTTTCTGAAACTTTTTTGGATCATATCAGGCGCGTTCCAGATATTTTTCAGGATAATTGCAGGCGCGTTCCAGATATTTTTCAGGATAATTGCAGGCGCGTTTCAGATACTTTTCAGGATCATTGCAGGCGCGTTTCATATACTTTGTACAATAATTACAGGCGCGTTTCAGAAACTTTGTAGGCTAATTGCAGGTAATTTTCAGATAATTTTTAGGATAGTTCCAGGCGCATGTCACATAATTTTTAGGATAGTTGCAGGCCCATGGCAGATACTTAGCAGGATAAATGCAGGCGCTTTTTATATACTTTGTAGGAAAATTGAAGGCGCGTTTCAGATACTTTTCAGGATCATTGCAGGCGCGTTTCATACACTTTGTACAATAATTACAGGCGCGTTTCAGAAACTTTGTAGGATAATTGCAGGTAATTTTCAGATAATTTTTAGGATAGTTGCAGGCGCATGTCAGATAATTTTTAGGATAGTTGCAGGCCCATGGCAGATACTTAGCAGGATAAATGCAGGCGCTTTTCATATACTTTGTAGGAAAATTGAAGGCGCGTTTCAGATACTTTTCAGGATCATTGCAGGTGCGTTTCAGATACTTTTCAGGATAATTGCAGGCGCGTTTCATATACTTTGTAGGAAAATTGCAGGCGCGTTTCTGAAACTTTTTTGGATCATAGCAGGCGCGTTTCAGATACTTTTCAGGATAATTGCAGGCTCGTTTCAGATACTTTTCAGGATCATTGCAGACGCGTTTCAGATACTTTTCAGGGTCATTGCAGGCGCGTTTCAGATACTTTTCAGGGTCATTGCAGGCGCGTTTCATATACTTTGTACAATAATTACAGGCGCGTTTCAGAAACTTTGTAGGATAATTGCAGGTAATTTTCAGATAATTTTTAGGATAGTTGCAGGCGTATGTCAGATAATTTTTTGGATAGTTGCAGGCCCATGGCAGATACTTAGCAGGATAAATGCTGGCGCTTTTCATATACTTTGTAGGAAAATTGAAGGCGCGTTTCAGATACTTTTCAGGATCATTGCAGGTGCGTTTCAGATACTTTTCAGGATAATTGCAGGCGCGTTTCATATACTTTATAGGAAAATTGCAGGCGCGTTTCTGAAACTTTTTTGGATCATATCAGGCGCGTTCCAGATATTTTTCAGGATAATTGCAGGCGCGTTCCAGATATTTTTCAGGATAATTGCAGGCGCGTTTCAGATACTTTTCAGGATCATTGCAGGCGCGTTTCATATACTTTGTACAATAATTACAGGCGCGTTTCAGAAACTTTGTAGGATAATTGCAGGTAATTTTCAGATAATTTTTAGGATAGTTCCAGGCGCATGTCACATAATTTTTAGGATAGTTGCAGGCCCATGGCAGATACTTAGCAGGATAAATGCAGGCGCTTTTTATATACTTTGTAGGAAAATTGAAGGCGCGTTTCAGATACTTTTCAGGATCATTGCAGGCGCGTTTCATACACTTTGTACAATAATTACAGGCGCGTTTCAGAAACTTTGTAGGATAATTGCAGGTAATTTTCAGATAATTTTTAGGATAGTTGCAGGCGCATGTCAGATAATTTTTAGGATAGTTGCAGGCCCATGGCAGATACTTAGCAGGATAAATGCAGGCGCTTTTCATATACTTTGTAGGAAAATTGAAGGCGCGTTTCAGATACTTTTCAGGATCATTGCAGGTGCGTTTCAGATACTTTTCAGGATAATTGCAGGCGCGTTTCATATACTTTGTAGGAAAATTGCAGGCGCGTTTGTGAAACTTTTTTGGATCATAGCAGGCGCGTTTCAGATACTTTTCAGGATAATTGCAGGCTCGTTTCAGATACTTTTCAGGATCATTGCAGACGCGTTTCAGATACTTTTCAGGGTCATTGCAGGCGCGTTTCAGATACTTTTCAGGGTCATTGCAGGCGCGTTTCATATACTTTGTACAATAATTACAGGCGCGTTTCAGAAACTTTGTAGGATAATTGCAGGTAATTTTCAGATAATTTTTAGGATAGTTCCAGGCGCATGTCACATAATTTTTAGGATAGTTGCAGGCCCATGGCAGATACTTAGCAGGATAAATGCAGACGCTTTTTATATACTTTGTAGGAAAATTGAAGGCGCGTTTCAGATACTTTTCAGGATCATTGCAGGCGCGTTTCATACACTTTGTACAATAATTACAGGCGCGTTTCAGAAACTTTGTAGGATAATTGCAGGTAATTTTCAGATAATTTTTAGGATAGTTGCAGGCGCATGTCAGATAATTTTTAGGATAGTTGCAGGCCCATGGCAGATACTTAGCAGGATAAATGCAGGCGCTTTTCATATACTTTGTAGGAAAATTGAAGGCGCGTTTCAGATACTTTTCAGGATTATTGCAGGTGCGTTTCAGATACTTTTCAGGATAATTGCAGGCGCGTTTCATATACTTTGTAGGAAAATTGCAGGCGCGTTTCTGAAACTTTTTTGGATCATATCAGGCGCGTTCCAGATATTTTTCAGGATAATTGCAGGCGCGTTTCAGATACTTTTCAGGATCATTGCAGGCGCGTTTCATATACTTTGTACAATAATTACAGGCGCGTTTCAGAGACTTTGTAGGATAATTGCAGGTAATTTTCAGATAATTTTTAAGATATTGCAAGCGCATGTCAGATAATTTTTAGGATAGTTGCAGGCCCATGGCAGATACTTAGCAGGATTAATGCAGGCGCTTTTCATATACTTTGTAGGAAAATTGAAGGCGCGTTTCAGATACTTTTCAGGATCATTGCAGGTGCGTTTCAGATACTTTTCAGAATAATTGCAGGCACGTTTCATTTACTTTAGGAAAATTGCAGGCTAGTTTCTGAAACGTTTTTGGATCATAGCAGGCGCGTTTCAGATACTTTTCAGGATAATTGCAGGTGCTTTTCAGATACCTATTAGGATAATTGCAGGCGCGTTTCAGATACGTTTTTGGATCATTGCAGGTGCTTTTCAGATACTTTTTAGGATAATTGCAGGCTCTTTTCATATACTTTGTAGGATAATTGCAGGCGCTTTTCATATACTTTGTAGGATAATTACAGGCGCGTTTCAGATACTTTGTAGGATAATTGCAGGTGCTTTTCAGATAATTTTTAGGATAATTGCAGGCGCGTTTCAGATACTTTTCAGGATCATTACAGGCGCGTTACAGATTCTTTGGAGCATCATTGCAGGTGCTTTTTAGATACTTTTTAGGATAATTACAGGCTCTTTTCATATACTTTGTAGGATAATTGCAGGCTCTTTTCATATACTTTGTAGGATAATTGCAGGCGCGTTTCAGATACTTTTCAGGATAATTGCAGGCGCTTTTCAAATACTTTGAATTGCAGGCGCTTTTCATATACTTTGAATTGCAGGCGCTTTTCATATACTTTTCAGGGTCATTGCAGGCGCGTTTCATATACTTTGTACAATAATTACAGGCGCGTTTCAGAAACTTTGTAGGATAATTGCAGGTAATTTTCAGATAATTTTTAGGATAGTTGCAGGCGTATGTCAGATACTTTTCAGGATAATTGCAGGCGCTTTTCAAATACTTTGAATTGCAGGCGCTTTTCATATACTTTGAATTGCAGGCGCTTTTCATATACTTTGAAGGATCATTGCAGGCGCGTTTCAGATACTTTGTAGGATAATTACAGATGCGTTTCAGATACTTCACAAGATCATTGCGGGTGCATTTCAGATACTTGTAGGATAATTGCAGGTGCGTTTCAGATACTTTTCAGGATCATTACAGGCGCATTACAGATAATTTGCAGCATCATTGCAGGTGCTTTTCAGATACGTTTTAGGATAATTGCAGGCGCTTTTCATATACTTTGTAGGATAATTACATGCGCTTTTCATATACTTTGTAGGATAATTACATGCGCGTTTCAGATACTTTGTAGGATAATTGCAGGTGCTTTTCAGATAACTTTTAGGATAATTGCAGGTGCGTTTCATATACTTTTCAGGATCATTTCAGGCGCGTTACAGATACTTTGCAGCATCATTGAAGGTGCTTTTCAGATACCTTTTAGGATAATTGCAGGCGCGTTTCAGATACGTTTTTGGATCATTGCAGGTGCTTTTCAGATACTTTTTAGGATAATTGCAGGCTCTTTTCATATACTTTGTAGGATATTTGCAGGCGCTTTTAATATACTTTGTAGGATAATTACAGGCGCGTTTCAGATACTTTGTAGGATAATTGCAGGTGCTTTCGAGATAATTTTTAGGATAATTGCAGGCGCGTTTCAGATACTTTTCAGGATAATTGCAGGTGCGTTTCAGATACTTTTCAGGATCATTGCAGACACGTTTCAGATACTTTTCAGGATCATTGCAGGCGCGTATCATATACTTTGTACAATAATTACAGGCGCGTTTCAGAAACTTTTTAGGATAATTGCAGGTAATTTTTAGATAATTTTTAGGATAGTTGCAGGCCCATGGCAGATACTTAGCAGGATAAATGCAGGCGCTTTTCATATACTTTGTAGGAAAATTGAAGGCGCGTTTCAGATACTTTTCAGGATCATTGCAGGTGCGTTTCAGATACTTTTCAGAATAATTGCAGGCGCGTTTCATATACTTTAGGAAAATTGCAGGCGCGTTTCTGAAACTTTTTTGGATCATAGCAGGCGCGTTTCAGATACTTTTCAGGATAATTGCAGGTGCGCTTCAGATACTTTTCAGGATAATTGCAGGCGCGTTTCATAGACTTTAGGAAAATTGCAGGCGCGTTTCTGAAACTTTTTTGGATCATAGCAGGCGCGTTTCTGAAACTTTTTTGGATCATAGCAGGCGCGTTTCAGATACTTTTCAGGATCATTGCAGACACGTTTCAGATACTTTTCAGGATCATTGCAGGCGCGTATCATATACTTTGTACAATAATTACAGGCGCGTTTCAGAAACTTTTTAGGATAATTGCAGGTAATTTTTAGATAATTTTTAGGATAGTTGCAGGCCCATGGCAGATACTTAGCAGGATAAATGCAGGCGCTTTTCATATACTTTGTAGGAAAATTGAAGGCGCGTTTCAGATACTTTTCAGGATCATTGCAGGTGCGTTTCAGATACTTTTCAGAATAATTGCAGGCGCGTTTCATATACTTTAGGAAAATTGCAGGCGCGTTTCTGAAACTTTTTTGGATCATAGCAGGCGCGTTTCAGATACTTTTCAGGATAATTGCAGGTGCGCTTCAGATACTTTTCAGGATAATTGCAGGCGCGTTTCATAGACTTTAGGAAAATTGCAGGCGCGTTTCTGAAACTTTTTTGGATCATAGCAGGCGCGTTTCTGAAACTTTTTTGGATCATAGCAGGCGCGTTTCAGATACTTTTCAGGATAATTGCAGGCTCGTTTCAGATACTTTTCAGGATCATTGCAGACGCGTTTCAGATACTTTTCAGGGTCATTGCAGGCGCGTTTCATATACTTTGTACAATAATTACAGGCGCGTTTCAGAAACTTTGTAGGATAATTGCAGGTAATTTTCAGATAATTTTTAGGATAGTTGCAGGCCTATGTCAGATACTTTTCAGGATAATTGCAGGCGCTTTTCAAATACTTTGAATTGCAGGCGCTTTTCATATACTTTGAATTGCAGGCGCTTTTCATATACTTTGAAGGATCATTGCAGGCGCGTTTCAGATACTTTGTAGGATAATTACAGATGCGTTTCAGATACTTCACAGGATCATTGCGGGTGCATTTCAGATACTTGTAGGATAATTGCAGGTGCGTTTCAGATACTTTTCAGGATCATTACAGGCGCGTTACAAATAATTTGCAGCATCATTGCAGGTGCTTTTCAGATACGTTTTAGGATAATTGCAGGCGCTTTTCATATACTTTGTAGGATAATTACATGCGCTTTTCATATACTTTGTAGGATAATTACATGCGCGTTTCAGATACTTTGTAGGATAATTGCAGGTGCTTTTCAGATAACTTTTAGGATAATTGCAGGTGCGTTTCATATACTTTTCAGGATCATTTCAGGCGCGTTACAGATACTTTGCAGCATCATTGAAGGTGCTTTTCAGATACCTTTTAGGATAATTGCAGGCGCGTTTCAGATACGTTTTTGGATCATTGCAGGTGCTTTTCAGATACTTTTTAGGATAATTGCAGGCTCTTTTCATATACTTTGTAGGATATTTGCAGGCGCTTTTAATATACTTTGTAGGATAATTACAGGCGCGTTTCAGATACTTTGTAGGATAATTGCAGGTGCTTTCGAGATAATTTTTAGGATAATTATAGGCGCGTTTCAGATACTTTTCAGGATAATTGCAGGTGCGTTTCAGATACTTTTCAGGATCATTGCAGACACGTTTCAGATACTTTTCAGGATCATTGCAGGCGCGTATCATATACTTTGTACAATAATTACAGGCGCGTTTCAGAAACTTTTTAGGATAATTGCAGGTAATTTTTAGATAATTTTTAGGATAGTTGCAGGCCCATGGCAGATACTTAGCAGGATAAATGCAGGCGCTTTTCATATACTTTGTAGGAAAATTGAAGGCGCGTTTCAGATACTTTTCAGGATCATTGCAGGTGCGTTTCAGATACTTTTCAGAATAATTGCAGGCGCGTTTCATATACTTTAGGAAAATTGCAGGCGCGTTTCTGAAACTTTTTTGGATCATAGCAGGCGCGTTTCAGATACTTTTCAGGATAATTGCAGGTGCGCTTCAGATACTTTTCAGGATAATTGCAGGCGCGTTTCATAGACTTTAGGAAAATTGCAGGCGCGTTTCTGAAACTTTTTTGGATCATAGCAGGCGCGTTTCTGAAACTTTTTTGGATCATAGCAGGCGCGTTTCAGATACTTTTCAGGATCATTGCAGACACGTTTCAGATACTTTTCAGGATCATTGCAGGCGCGTATCATATACTTTGTACAATAATTACAGGCGCGTTTCAGAAACTTTTTAGGATAATTGCAGGTAATTTTTAGATAATTTTTAGGATAGTTGCAGGCCCATGGCAGATACTTAGCAGGATAAATGCAGGCGCTTTTCATATACTTTGTAGGAAAATTGAAGGCGCGTTTCAGATACTTTTCAGGATCATTGCAGGTGCGTTTCAGATACTTTTCAGAATAATTGCAGGCGCGTTTCATATACTTTAGGAAAATTGCAGGCGCGTTTCTGAAACTTTTTTGGATCATAGCAGGCGCGTTTCAGATACTTTTCAGGATAATTGCAGGTGCGCTTCAGATACTTTTCAGGATAATTGCAGGCGCGTTTCATAGACTTTAGGAAAATTGCAGGCGCGTTTCTGAAACTTTTTTGGATCATAGCAGGCGCGTTTCTGAAACTTTTTTGGATCATAGCAGGCGCGTTTCAGATACTTTTCAGGATAATTGCAGGCTCGTTTCAGATACTTTTCAGGATCATTGCAGACGCGTTTCAGATACTTTTCAGGGTCATTGCAGGCGCGTTTCATATACTTTGTACAATAATTACAGGCGCGTTTCAGAAACTTTGTAGGATAATTGCAGGTAATTTTCAGATAATTTTTAGGATAGTTGCAGGCGTATGTCAGATACTTTTCAGGATAATTGCAGGCGCTTTTCAAATACTTTGAATTGCAGGCGCTTTTCATATACTTTGAATTGCAGGCGCTTTTCATATACTTTGAAGGATCATTGCAGGCGCGTTTCAGATACTTTGTAGGATAATTACAGATGCGTTTCAGATACTTCACAGGATCATTGCGGGTGCATTTCAGATACTTGTAGGATAATTGCAGGTGCGTTTCAGATACTTTTCAGGATCATTACAGGCGCGTTACAGATACTTTGCAGCATCATTGCAGGTGCTTTTCAGATACCTTTTAGGATAATTGCAGGCGCTTTTCATATACTTTGTAGGATAATTACATGCGCTTTTCATATACTTTGTAGGATAATTACATGCGCGTTTCAGATACTTTGTAGGATAATTGCAGGTGCTATTCAGATAACTTTTAGGATAATTGCAGGTGCGTTTCATATACTTTTCAGGATCATTTCAGGCGCGTTACAGATACTTTGCAGCATCATTGAATACAGATACTTAGCAGGATAAATGCAGGCGCTTTTGATATACTTTGTAGGAAAATTGAAGGCGCGTTTCAGATACTTTTCAGGATCATTGCAGGTGCGTTTCAGATACTTTTCAGAATAATTGCAGGCGCGTTTCATATACTTTAGGAAAATTGCAGGCGCGTTTCTGAAACTTTTTTGGATCATAGCAGGCGCGTTTCAGATACTTTTCAGGATAATTGCAGGTGGGCTTCAGATACTTTTCAGGATAATTGCAGGCGCGTTTCATATACTTTAGGAAAATTGCAGGCGCGTTTCTGAAACTTTTTTGGATCATAGCAGGCGCGTTTCTGAAACTTTTTTGGATCATAGCAGGCGCGTTTCATATACTTTTCAGGATCATTTCAGGCGCGTTACAGATACTTTGCAGCATCATTGAATACAGATACTTAGCAGGATAAATGCAGGCGCTTTTCATATACTTTGTAGGAAAATTGAAGGCGCGTTTCAGATAGTTTTCAGGATCATTGCAGTTGCGTTTCAGATACTTTTCAGAATAATTGCAGGCACGTTTCATTTACTTTAGGAAAATTGCAGGCGCGTTTCTGAAACGTTTTTGGATCATAGCAGGCGCGTTTCAGATACTTTTCAGGATAATTGCAGGTGCTTTTCAGATACCTTTTAGGATAATTGCAGGCGCGTTTCAGATACGTTTTTGGATCATTGCAGGTGCTTTTCAGATACTTTTTAGGATAATTGCAGGCTCTTTTCATATACTTTGTAGGATAATTGCAGGCGCTTTTCATATACTTTGTAGGATAATTACAGGCGCGTTTCAGATACTTTTTAGGATAATTGCAGGCTCTTTTCATATACTTTGTAGGATAATTGCAGGCGCTTTTCATATACTTTGTAGGATAATTGCAGGCTCTTTTCATATACATTGTAGGATAATTGCAGGCGCGTTTCAGATACTTTTCAGGATAATTGCAGGCGCTTTTCAAATACTTTGAATTGCAGGCGCTTTTCATATACTTTGAATTGCAGGCGCTTTTCATATACTTTGAAGGATCATTGCAGGCGCGTTTCAGATACTTTGTAGGATAATTACAGATGCGTTTCAGATACTTCACAGGATCATTGCGGGTGCATTTCAGATACTTGTAGGATAATTGCAGGTGCGTTTCAGATACTTTTCAGGATCATTACAGGCGCGTTACAGATACTTTGCAGCATCATTGCAGGTGCTTTTCAGATACGTTTTAGGATAATTGCAGGCGCTTTTCATATACTTTGTAGGATAATTGCATGCGCGTTTCAGATACTTTGTAGGATAATTGCAGGTGCTTTTCAGATAACTTTTAGGATAATTGCAGGTGCGTTTCATATACTTTTCAGGATCATTTCAGGCGCGTTACAGATACTTTGCAGCATCATTGAAGGTGCTTTTCAGATACCTTTTAGGATAATTGCAGGCGCGTTTCAGATACGTTTTTGGATCATTGCAGGTGCTTTTCAGATACTTTTTAGGATAATTGCAAACTCTTTTCATATACTTTGTAGGATAATTGCAGGCGCTTTTAATATACTTTGTAGGATAATTACAGGCGCGTTTCAGATACTTTGTAGGATAATTGCAGGTGCTTTCGAGATAATTTTTAGGATAATTGCAGGCGCGTTTCAGATACTTTTCAGGATAATTGCAGGTGCGTTTCAGATACTTTTCAGGATCATTGCAGACACGTTTCAGATACTTTTCAGGATCATTGCAGGCGCGTTTCATATACTTTGTACAATAATTACAGGCGCGTTTCAGAAACTTTTTAGGATAATTGCAGGTAATTTTTAGATAATTTTTAGGATAGTTGCAGGCCCATGGCAGATACTTAGCAGGATAAATGCAGGCGCTTTTCATATACTTTGTAGGAAAATTGAAGGCGCGTTTCAGATACTTTTCAGGATCATTGCAGGTGCGTTTCAGATACTTTTCAGAATAATTGCAGGCGCGTTTCATATACTTTAGGAAAATTGCAGGCGCGTTTCTGAAACTTTTTTGGATCATAGCAGGCGCGTTTCAGATACTTTTCAGGATAATTGCAGGTGCGCTTCAGATACTTTTCAGGATAATTGCAGGCGCGTTTCATAGACTTTAGGAAAATTGCAGGCGCGTTTCTGAAACTTTTTTGGATCATAGCAGGCGCGTTTCTGAAACTTTTTTGGATCATAGCAGGCGCGTTTCAGATACTTTTCAGGATAATTGCAGGCTCGTTTCAGATACTTTTCAGGATCATTGCAGACGCGTTTCAGATACTTTTCAGGGTCATTGCAGGCGCGTTTCATATACTTTGTACAATAATTACAGGCGCGTTTCAGAAACTTTGTAGGATAATTGCAGGTAATTTTCAGATAATTTTTAGGATAGTTGCAGGCGTATGTCAGATACTTTTCAGGATAATTGCAGGCGCTTTTCAAATACTTTGAATTGCAGGCGCTTTTCATATACTTTGAATTGCAGGCGCTTTTCATATACTTTGAAGGATCATTGCAGGCGCGTTTCAGATACTTTGTAGGATAATTACAGATGCGTTTCAGATACTTCACAGGATCATTGCGGGTGCATTTCAGATACTTGTAGGATAATTGCAGGTGCGTTTCAGATACTTTTCAGGATCATTACAGGCGCGTTACAGATACTTTGCAGCATCATTGCAGGTGCTTTTCAGATACCTTTTAGGATAATTGCAGGCGCTTTTCATATACTTTGTAGGATAATTACATGCGCTTTTCATATACTTTGTAGGATAATTACATGCGCGTTTCAGATACTTTGTAGGATAATTGCAGGTGCTATTCAGATAACTTTTAGGATAATTGCAGGTGCGTTTCATATACTTTTCAGGATCATTTCAGGCGCGTTACAGATACTTTGCAGCATCATTGAATACAGATACTTAGCAGGATAAATGCAGGCGCTTTTGATATACTTTGTAGGAAAATTGAAGGCGCGTTTCAGATACTTTTCAGGATCATTGCAGGTGCGTTTCAGATACTTTTCAGAATAATTGCAGGCGCGTTTCATATACTTTAGGAAAATTGCAGGCGCGTTTCTGAAACTTTTTTGGATCATAGCAGGCGCGTTTCAGATACTTTTCAGGATAATTGCAGGTGGGCTTCAGATACTTTTCAGGATAATTGCAGGCGCGTTTCATATACTTTAGGAAAATTGCAGGCGCGTTTCTGAAACTTTTTTGGATCATAGCAGGCGCGTTTCTGAAACTTTTTTGGATCATAGCAGGCGCGTTTCATATACTTTTCAGGATCATTTCAGGCGCGTTACAGATACTTTGCAGCATCATTGAATACAGATACTTAGCAGGATAAATGCAGGCGCTTTTCATATACTTTGTAGGAAAATTGAAGGCGCGTTTCAGATACTTTTCAGGATCATTGCAGTTGCGTTTCAGATACTTTTCAGAATAATTGCAGGCACGTTTCATTTACTTTAGGAAAATTGCAGGCGCGTTTCTGAAACGTTTTTGGATCATAGCAGGCGCGTTTCAGATACTTTTCAGGATAATTGCAGGTGCTTTTCAGATACCTTTTAGGATAATTGCAGGCGCGTTTCAGATACGTTTTTGGATCATTGCAGGTGCTTTTCAGATACTTTTTAGGATAATTGCAGGCTCTTTTCATATACTTTGTAGGATAATTGCAGGCGCCTTTCATATACTTTGTAGGATAATTACAGGCGCGTTTCAGATACTTTTTAGGATAATTGCAGGCTCTTTTCATATACTTTGTAGGATAATTGCAGGCGCTTTTCATATACTTTGTAGGATAATTGCAGGCTCTTTTCATATACATTGTAGGATAATTGCAGGCGCGTTTCAGATACTTTTCAGGATAATTGCAGGCGCTTTTCAAATACTTTGAATTGCAGGCGCTTTTCATATACTTTGAATTGCAGGCGCTTTTCATATACTTTGAAGGATCATTGCAGGCGCGTTTCAGATACTTTGTAGGATAATTACAGATGCGTTTCAGATACTTCACAGGATCATTGCGGGTGCATTTCAGATACTTGTAGGATAATTGCAGGTGCGTTTCAGATACTTTTCAGGATCATTACAGGCGCGTTACAGATACTTTGCAGCATCATTGCAGGTGCTTTTCAGATACGTTTTAGGATAATTGCAGGCGCTTTTCATATACTTTGTAGGATAATTGCATGCGCGTTTCAGATACTTTGTAGGATAATTGCAGGTGCTTTTCAGATAACTTTTAGGATAATTGCAGGTGCGTTTCATATACTTTTCAGGATCATTTCAGGCGCGTTACAGATACTTTGCAGCATCATTGAAGGTGCTTTTCAGATACCTTTTAGGATAATTGCAGGCGCGTTTCAGATACGTTTTTGGATCATTGCAGGTGCTTTTCAGATACTTTTTAGGATAATTGCAGGTGCGCTTCAGATACTTTTCAGGATAATTGCAGGCGCGTTTCATAGACTTTAGGAAAATTGCAGGCGCGTTTCTGAAACTTTTTTGGATCATAGCAGGCGCGTTTCTGAAACTTTTTTGGATCATAGCAGGCGCGTTTCAGATACTTTTCAGGATAATTGCAGGCTCGTTTCAGATACTTTTCAGGATCATTGCAGACGCGTTTCAGATACTTTTCAGGGTCATTGCAGGCGCGTTTCATATACTTTGTACAATAATTACAGGCGCGTTTCAGAAACTTTGTAGGATAATTGCAGGTAATTTTCAGATAATTTTTAGGATAGTTGCAGGCGTATGTCAGATACTTTTCAGGATAATTGCAGGCGCTTTTCAAATACTTTGAATTGCAGGCGCTTTTCATATACTTTGAATTGCAGGCGCTTTTCATATACTTTGAAGGATCATTGCAGGCGCGTTTCAGATACTTTGTAGGATAATTACAGATGCGTTTCAGATACTTCACAAGATCATTGCGGGTGCATTTCAGATACTTGTAGGATAATTGCAGGTGCGTTTCAGATACTTTTCAGGATCATTACAGGCGCATTACAGATAATTTGCAGCATCATTGCAGGTGCTTTTCAGATACGTTTTAGGATAATTGCAGGCGCTTTTCATATACTTTGTAGGATAATTACATGCGCTTTTCATATACTTTGTAGGATAATTACATGCGCGTTTCAGATACTTTGTAGGATAATTGCAGGTGCTTTTCAGATAACTTTTAGGATAATTGCAGGTGCGTTTCATATACTTTTCAGGATCATTTCAGGCGCGTTACAGATACTTTGCAGCATCATTGAAGGTGCTTTTCAGATACCTTTTAGGATAATTGCAGGCGCGTTTCAGATACGTTTTTGGATCATTGCAGGTGCTTTTCAGATACTTTTTAGGATAATTGCAGGCTCTTTTCATATACTTTGTAGGATATTTGCAGGCGCTTTTAATATACTTTGTAGGATAATTACAGGCGCGTTTCAGATACTTTGTAGGATAATTGCAGGTGCTTTCGAGATAATTTTTAGGATAATTGCAGGCGCGTTTCAGATACTTTTCAGGATAATTGCAGGTGCGTTTCAGATACTTTTCAGGATCATTGCAGACACGTTTCAGATACTTTTCAGGATCATTGCAGGCGCGTATCATATACTTTGTACAATAATTACAGGCGCGTTTCAGAAACTTTTTAGGATAATTGCAGGTAATTTTTAGATAATTTTTAGGATAGTTGCAGGCCCATGGCAGATACTTAGCAGGATAAATGCAGGCGCTTTTCATATACTTTGTAGGAAAATTGAAGGCGCGTTTCAGATACTTTTCAGGATCATTGCAGGTGCGTTTCAGATACTTTTCAGAATAATTGCAGGCGCGTTTCATATACTTTAGGAAAATTGCAGGCGCGTTTCTGAAACTTTTTTGGATCATAGCAGGCGCGTTTCAGATACTTTTCAGGATAATTGCAGGTGCGCTTCAGATACTTTTCAGGATAATTGCAGGCGCGTTTCATAGACTTTAGGAAAATTGCAGGCGCGTTTCTGAAACTTTTTTGGATCATAGCAGGCGCGTTTCTGAAACTTTTTTGGATCATAGCAGGCGCGTTTCAGATACTTTTCAGGATCATTGCAGACACGTTTCAGATACTTTTCAGGATCATTGCAGGCGCGTATCATATACTTTGTACAATAATTACAGGCGCGTTTCAGAAACTTTTTAGGATAATTGCAGGTAATTTTTAGATAATTTTTAGGATAGTTGCAGGCCCATGGCAGATACTTAGCAGGATAAATGCAGGCGCTTTTCATATACTTTGTAGGAAAATTGAAGGCGCGTTTCAGATACTTTTCAGGATCATTGCAGGTGCGTTTCAGATACTTTTCAGAATAATTGCAGGCGCGTTTCATATACTTTAGGAAAATTGCAGGCGCGTTTCTGAAACTTTTTTGGATCATAGCAGGCGCGTTTCAGATACTTTTCAGGATAATTGCAGGTGCGCTTCAGATACTTTTCAGGATAATTGCAGGCGCGTTTCATAGACTTTAGGAAAATTGCAGGCGCGTTTCTGAAACTTTTTTGGATCATAGCAGGCGCGTTTCTGAAACTTTTTTGGATCATAGCAGGCGCGTTTCAGATACTTTTCAGGATAATTGCAGGCTCGTTTCAGATACTTTTCAGGATCATTGCAGACGCGTTTCAGATACTTTTCAGGGTCATTGCAGGCGCGTTTCATATACTTTGTACAATAATTACAGGCGCGTTTCAGAAACTTTGTAGGATAATTGCAGGTAATTTTCAGATAATTTTTAGGATAGTTGCAGGCCTATGTCAGATACTTTTCAGGATAATTGCAGGCGCTTTTCAAATACTTTGAATTGCAGGCGCTTTTCATATACTTTGAATTGCAGGCGCTTTTCATATACTTTGAAGGATCATTGCAGGCGCGTTTCAGATACTTTGTAGGATAATTACAGATGCGTTTCAGATA
The DNA here is from genome assembly GCF_054372755.1 of Phalangium opilio. Classification (NCBI taxonomy): domain Eukaryota; kingdom Metazoa; phylum Arthropoda; class Arachnida; order Opiliones; family Phalangiidae; genus Phalangium; species Phalangium opilio. Next base: position 619,881 of record NW_028324148.1, on the reverse strand, counting down.
CTTCACAGGATCATTGCGGGTGCATTTCAGATACTTGTAGGATAATTGCAGGTGCGTTTCAGATACTTTTCAGGATCATTACAGGCGCGTTACAAATAATTTGCAGCATCATTGCAGGTGCTTTTCAGATACGTTTTAGGATAATTGCAGGCGCTTTTCATATACTTTGTAGGATAATTACATGCGCTTTTCATATACTTTGTAGGATAATTACATGCGCGTTTCAGATACTTTGTAGGATAATTGCAGGTGCTTTTCAGATAACTTTTAGGATAATTGCAGGTGCGTTTCATATACTTTTCAGGATCATTTCAGGCGCGTTACAGATACTTTGCAGCATCATTGAAGGTGCTTTTCAGATACCTTTTAGGATAATTGCAGGCGCGTTTCAGATACGTTTTTGGATCATTGCAGGTGCTTTTCAGATACTTTTTAGGATAATTGCAGGCTCTTTTCATATACTTTGTAGGATATTTGCAGGCGCTTTTAATATACTTTGTAGGATAATTACAGGCGCGTTTCAGATACTTTGTAGGATAATTGCAGGTGCTTTCGAGATAATTTTTAGGATAATTATAGGCGCGTTTCAGATACTTTTCAGGATAATTGCAGGTGCGTTTCAGATACTTTTCAGGATCATTGCAGACACGTTTCAGATACTTTTCAGGATCATTGCAGGCGCGTATCATATACTTTGTACAATAATTACAGGCGCGTTTCAGAAACTTTTTAGGATAATTGCAGGTAATTTTTAGATAATTTTTAGGATAGTTGCAGGCCCATGGCAGATACTTAGCAGGATAAATGCAGGCGCTTTTCATATACTTTGTAGGAAAATTGAAGGCGCGTTTCAGATACTTTTCAGGATCATTGCAGGTGCGTTTCAGATACTTTTCAGAATAATTGCAGGCGCGTTTCATATACTTTAGGAAAATTGCAGGCGCGTTTCTGAAACTTTTTTGGATCATAGCAGGCGCGTTTCAGATACTTTTCAGGATAATTGCAGGTGCGCTTCAGATACTTTTCAGGATAATTGCAGGCGCGTTTCATAGACTTTAGGAAAATTGCAGGCGCGTTTCTGAAACTTTTTTGGATCATAGCAGGCGCGTTTCTGAAACTTTTTTGGATCATAGCAGGCGCGTTTCAGATACTTTTCAGGATCATTGCAGACACGTTTCAGATACTTTTCAGGATCATTGCAGGCGCGTATCATATACTTTGTACAATAATTACAGGCGCGTTTCAGAAACTTTTTAGGATAATTGCAGGTAATTTTTAGATAATTTTTAGGATAGTTGCAGGCCCATGGCAGATACTTAGCAGGATAAATGCAGGCGCTTTTCATATACTTTGTAGGAAAATTGAAGGCGCGTTTCAGATACTTTTCAGGATCATTGCAGGTGCGTTTCAGATACTTTTCAGAATAATTGCAGGCGCGTTTCATATACTTTAGGAAAATTGCAGGCGCGTTTCTGAAACTTTTTTGGATCATAGCAGGCGCGTTTCAGATACTTTTCAGGATAATTGCAGGTGCGCTTCAGATACTTTTCAGGATAATTGCAGGCGCGTTTCATAGACTTTAGGAAAATTGCAGGCGCGTTTCTGAAACTTTTTTGGATCATAGCAGGCGCGTTTCTGAAACTTTTTTGGATCATAGCAGGCGCGTTTCAGATACTTTTCAGGATAATTGCAGGCTCGTTTCAGATACTTTTCAGGATCATTGCAGACGCGTTTCAGATACTTTTCAGGGTCATTGCAGGCGCGTTTCATATACTTTGTACAATAATTACAGGCGCGTTTCAGAAACTTTGTAGGATAATTGCAGGTAATTTTCAGATAATTTTTAGGATAGTTGCAGGCGTATGTCAGATACTTTTCAGGATAATTGCAGGCGCTTTTCAAATACTTTGAATTGCAGGCGCTTTTCATATACTTTGAATTGCAGGCGCTTTTCATATACTTTGAAGGATCATTGCAGGCGCGTTTCAGATACTTTGTAGGATAATTACAGATGCGTTTCAGATACTTCACAGGATCATTGCGGGTGCATTTCAGATACTTGTAGGATAATTGCAGGTGCGTTTCAGATACTTTTCAGGATCATTACAGGCGCGTTACAAATAATTTGCAGCATCATTGCAGGTGCTTTTCAGATACGTTTTAGGATAATTGCAGGCGCTTTTCATATACTTTGTAGGATAATTACATGCGCTTTTCATATACTTTGTAGGATAATTACATGCGCGTTTCAGATACTTTGTAGGATAATTGCAGGTGCTTTTCAGATAACTTTTAGGATAATTGCAGGTGCGTTTCATATACTTTTCAGGATCATTTCAGGCGCGTTACAGATACTTTGCAGCATCATTGAAGGTGCTTTTCAGATACCTTTTAGGATAATTGCAGGCGCGTTTCAGATACGTTTTTGGATCATTGCAGGTGCTTTTCAGATACTTTTTAGGATAATTGCAGGCTCTTTTCATATACTTTGTAGGATATTTGCAGGCGCTTTTAATATACTTTGTAGGATAATTACAGGCGCGTTTCAGATACTTTGTAGGATAATTGCAGGTGCTTTCGAGATAATTTTTAGGATAATTATAGGCGCGTTTCAGATACTTTTCAGGATAATTGCAGGTGCGTTTCAGATACTTTTCAGGATCATTGCAGACACGTTTCAGATACTTTTCAGGATCATTGCAGGCGCGTATCATATACTTTGTACAATAATTACAGGCGCGTTTCAGAAACTTTTTAGGATAATTGCAGGTAATTTTTAGATAATTTTTAGGATAGTTGCAGGCCCATGGCAGATACTTAGCAGGATAAATGCAGGCGCTTTTCATATACTTTGTAGGAAAATTGAAGGCGCGTTTCAGATACTTTTCAGGATCATTGCAGGTGCGTTTCAGATACTTTTCAGAATAATTGCAGGCGCGTTTCATATACTTTAGGAAAATTGCAGGCGCGTTTCTGAAACTTTTTTGGATCATAGCAGGCGCGTTTCAGATACTTTTCAGGATAATTGCAGGTGCGCTTCAGATACTTTTCAGGATAATTGCAGGCGCGTTTCATAGACTTTAGGAAAATTGCAGGCGCGTTTCTGAAACTTTTTTGGATCATAGCAGGCGCGTTTCTGAAACTTTTTTGGATCATAGCAGGCGCGTTTCAGATACTTTTCAGGATAATTGCAGGCTCGTTTCAGATACTTTTCAGGATCATTGCAGACGCGTTTCAGATACTTTTCAGGGTCATTGCAGGCGCGTTTCATATACTTTGTACAATAATTACAGGCGCGTTTCAGAAACTTTGTAGGATAATTGCAGGTAATTTTCAGATAATTTTTAGGATAGTTGCAGGCGTATGTCAGATAATTTTTAGGATAGTTGCAGGCCCATGGCAGATACTTAGCAGGATAAATGCAGGCGCTTTTCATATACTTTGTAGGAAAATTGAAGGCGCGTTTCAGATACTTTTCAGGATCATTGCAGGTGCGTTTCAGATACTTTTCAGGATAATTGCAGGCGCGTTTCATATACTTTGTAGGAAAATTGCAGGCGCGTTTCTGAAACTTTTTTGGATCATATCAGGCGCGTTCCAGATATTTTTCAGGATAATTGCAGGCGCGTTTCAGATACTTTTCAGGATCATTGCAGGCGCGTTTCATATACTTTGTACAATAATTACAGGCGCGTTTCAGAAACTTTGTAGGATAATTGCAGGTAATTTTCAGATAATTTTTAGGATAGTTGCAGGCGCATGTCACATAATTTTTAGGATAGTTGCAGGCCCATGGCAGATACTTAGCAGGATAAATGCAGGCGCTTTTTATATACTTTGTAGGAAAATTGAAGGCGCGTTTCAGATACTTTCCAGGATCATTGCGGGTGCGTTTCAGATACTTTTCAGGATAATTGCAGGCGCGTTTCAGATACTTTTCAGGATCATTGCAGACGCGTTTCATAGACTTTAGGAAAATTGCGGGCGCGTTTCTGAAACTTTTTTGGATCATAGCAGGCACGATTCAGATACTTTTCAGGATAATTGCAGGCGCGTTTCAGATACTTTTCAGGATCATTACAGGCGCGTTAGAGATACTTTTCAGGATCATTGCAGGTGCGTTTCAGATACTTTTCAGGATCATTGCAGGCGCGTTTCATATACTTTGTACAATAATTACAGGCGCGTTTCAGAAACTTTGTAGGATAATTGCAGGTATTTTTCAGATAATTTTTAGGATAGTTGCAGGCCCATGGCAGATACTTAGCAGGATAAATGCAGGCGCTTTTCATATACTTTGTAGGAAAATTGAAGGCGCGTTTCAGATACTTTTCAGGATCATTGCAGGTGCGTTTCAGATACTTTTCAGAATAATTGCAGGCGCGTTTCATATACTTTAGGAAAATTGCAGGCGCGTTTCTGAAACGTTTTTGGATCATAGCAGGCGCGTTTCAGATACTTTTCAGGATAATTGCAGGTGCGTTTCAGATACTTTTCAGGATCATTGCAGACACGTTTCAGATACTTTTCAGGATCATTGCAGGCGCGTATCATATACTTTGTACAATAATTACAGGCGCGTTTCAGAAACTTTTTAGGATAATTGCAGGTAATTTTTAGATAATTTTTAGGATAGTTGCAGGCCCATGGCAGATACTTAGCAGGATAAATGCAGGCGCTTTTCATATACTTTGTAGGAAAATTGAAGGCGCGTTTCAGATACTTTTCAGGATCATTGCAGGTGCGTTTCAGATACTTTTCAGAATAATTGCAGGCGCGTTTCATATACTTTAGGAAAATTGCAGGCGCGTTTCTGAAACTTTTTTGGATCATAGCAGGCGCGTTTCAGATACTTTTCAGGATAATTGCAGGTGCGCTTCAGATACTTTTCAGGATAATTGCAGGCGCGTTTCATAGACTTTAGGAAAATTGCAGGCGCGTTTCTGAAACTTTTTTGGATCATAGCAGGCGCGTTTCTGAAACTTTTTTGGATCATAGCAGGCGCGTTTCAGATACTTTTCAGGATAATTGCAGGCTCGTTTCAGATACTTTTCAGGATCATTGCAGACGCGTTTCAGATACTTTTCAGGGTCATTGCAGGCGCGTTTCATATACTTTGTACAATAATTACAGGCGCGTTTCAGAAACTTTGTAGGATAATTGCAGGTAATTTTCAGATAATTTTTAGGATAGTTGCAGGCGTATGTCAGATAATTTTTAGGATAGTTGCAGGCCCATGGCAGATACTTAGCAGGATAAATGCAGGCGCTTTTCATATACTTTGTAGGAAAATTGAAGGCGCGTTTCAGATACTTTTCAGGATCATTGCAGGTGCGTTTCAGATACTTTTCAGGATAATTGCAGGCGCGTTTCATATACTTTGTAGGAAAATTGCAGGCGCGTTTCTGAAACTTTTTTGGATCATATCAGGCGCGTTCCAGATATTTTTCAGGATAATTGCAGGCGCGTTTCAGATACTTTTCAGGATCATTGCAGGCGCGTTTCATATACTTTGTACAATAATTACAGGCGCGTTTCAGAAACTTTGTAGGATAATTGCAGGTAATTTTCAGATAATTTTTAGGATAGTTGCAGGCGCATGTCACATAATTTTTAGGATAGTTGCAGGCCCATGGCAGATACTTAGCAGGATAAATGCAGGCGCTTTTTATATACTTTGTAGGAAAATTGAAGGCGCGTTTCAGATACTTTCCAGGATCATTGCGGGTGCGTTTCAGATACTTTTCAGGATAATTGCAGGCGCGTTTCAGATACTTTTCAGGATCATTGCAGACGCGTTTCATAGACTTTAGGAAAATTGCGGGCGCGTTTCTGAAACTTTTTTGGATCATAGCAGGCACGATTCAGATACTTTTCAGGATAATTGCAGGCGCGTTTCAGATACTTTTCAGGATCATTACAGGCGCGTTAGAGATACTTTTCAGGATCATTGCAGGTGCGTTTCAGATACTTTTCAGGATCATTGCAGGCGCGTTTCATATACTTTGTACAATAATTACAGGCGCGTTTCAGAAACTTTGTAGGATAATTGCAGGTATTTTTCAGATAATTTTTAGGATAGTTGCAGGCCCATGGCAGATACTTAGCAGGATAAATGCAGGCGCTTTTCATATACTTTGTAGGAAAATTGAAGGCGCGTTTCAGATACTTTTCAGGATCATTGCAGGTGCGTTTCAGATACTTTTCAGAATAATTGCAGGCGCGTTTCATATACTTTAGGAAAATTGCAGGCGCGTTTCTGAAACGTTTTTGGATCATAGCAGGCGCGTTTCAGATACTTTTCAGGATAATTGCAGGTGCTTTTCAGATACCTTTTAGGATAATTGCAGGCGCATTTCAGATACGTTTTTGGATCATTGCAGGTGCTTTTCAGATACTTTTTAGGATAATTGCAGGCTCTTTTCATATACTTTGTAGGATAATTGCAGGCGCTTTTCATATACTTTGTAGGATAATTACAGGCGCGTTTCAGATACTTTGTAGGATAATTGCAGGTGCTTTTCAGATAATTTTTAGGATAATTGCAGGCGCGTTTCAGATACTTTTCAGGATCATTACAGGCGCATTACAGATTCTTTGGAGCATCATTGCAGGTGCTTTTTAGATACTTTTTAGGATAATTGCAGGCTCTTTTCATATACTTTGTAGGATAATTGCAGGCTCTTTTCATATACTTTGTAGGATAATTGCAGGCGCGTTTCAGATACTTTTCAGGATAATTGCAGGCGCTTTTCAAATACTTTGAATTGCAGGCGCTTTTCATATACTTTGAATTGCAGGCGCTTTTCATATACTTTGAAGGATCATTGCAGGCGCGTTTCAGATACTTTGTAGGATAATTACAGATGCGTTTCAGATACTTCACAGGATAATTGCGGGTGCATTTCAGATACTTGTAGGATAATTGCAGGTGCGTTTCAGATACTTTTCAGGATCATTACAGGCGCGTTACAGATACTTTGCAGCATCATTGCAGGTGCTTTTCAGATACCTTTTAGGATAATTGCAGGCGCTTTTCATATACTTTGTAGGATAATTACATGCGCTTTTCATATACTTTGTAGGATAATTACATGCGCGTTACAGATACTTTGCAGCATCATTGAAGGTGCTTTTCAGATACCTTTTAGGATAATTGCAGGTGCGTTTCAGATACGTTTTTGGATCATTGCAGGTGCTTTTAAGATACTTTTTAGGATAATTGCAGGCGCTTTTCATATACTTTGTAGGATAATTACAGGCGCGTTTCAGATACTTTGTAGGATAATTGCAGGTGCTTTTCAGATAATTTTTAGGATAATTGCAGGCGCGTTTCAGATACTTTTCAGGATAATTGCAGGTTCGTTTCATAGACTTTAGGAAAATTGCAGGCGCGTTTCTGAAACTTTTTTGGATCATAGCAGGCGCGTTTCAGATACTTTTCAGGATAATTGCAGGTGCGCTTCAGATACTTTTCAGGATAATTGCAGGTGCGTTTCATAGACTTTAGGAAAATTGCAGGCGCGTTTCTGAAACTTTTTGGATCATAGCAGGCGCGTTTCTGAAACTTTTTTGGATCATAGCAGGCGCGTTTCAGATACTTTTCAGGATAATTGCAGGCGCGTTTCTGATACTTTTCAGGATCATTGCAGACGCGTTTCAGATACTTTTCAGGATCATTGCAGGCGCGTTTCCGATACTTTGAAGGAAAATTGCAGGCGCTTTTCAGTTACTGTGTAGGATAATTGCAGGCGCGTTTCATATACTTTGTAGGAAAATTGCAGGCGCGTTTCTGAAACTTTTTTGGATCATAACAGACGCGTTCCAGATACTTTTCAGGATAATTGCAGGCGCGTTTCATATACTTTGTACAATAATTACAGGCGCGTTTCAGAAACTTTGTAGGATAATTGCAGGTAATTTTCATATAATTTTTAGGATAGTTGCAGGCGCAGGTTACATAATTTTTAGGATAGTTGCAGGCGCATGTCAGATAGTTTTTAGGATAGTTGCAGGCCCATGGCAGATACTTAGCAGGATAAATGCAGGCGCGTTTCATATACTTTGTAGGAAAATTGCTGGCGCGTTTCTGAAACTTTTTTGGATCATATCAGGCGCGTTCCAGATATTTTTTCAGGATAATTGCAGGCGCATTTCAGATAATTTTCAGGATCATTGCAGGCGCGTTTCATATACTTTGTACAATAATTACAGGCGCGTTTCAGAAACTTTGTAGGATAATTGCAGGTAATTTTCAGATAATTTTTAGGATAATGCAGGCGCATGTTAGATAACTTTTAGGATAGTTGCAGGCCCATGGCAGATACTTAGCAGGATAAATGCAGGCGCTTTTAATATACTTTGTAGGAAAATTGAAGGCGCGTTTCAGATACTTTTCAGGATCATTGCAGGCTCGTTTCAGATACTTTTCAGGATCATTGCAGACGCGTTTCAGATACTTTTCAGGGTCATTGCAGGCGCGTTTCATATACTTTGTACAATAATTACAGGCGCGTTTCAGAAACTTTGTAGGATAATTGCAGGTAATTTTCAGATAATTTTTAGGATAGTTGCAGGCCCATGGCAGATACTTAGCAGGATAAATGCAGGCGCTTTTCATATACTTTGTAGGAAAATTGAAGGCGCGTTTCAGATACTTTTCAGGATCATTGCAGGTGCGTTTCAGATACTTTTCAGAATAATTGCAGGCGCGTTTCATATACTTTAGGAAAATTGCAGGCGCGTTTCTGAAACGTTTTTGGATCATAGCAGGCGCGTTTCAGATACTTTTCAGGATAATTGCAGGTGCTTTTCAGATACCTTTTAGGATAATTGCAGGCGCATTTCAGATACGTTTTTGGATCATTGCAGGTGCTTTTCAGATACTTTTTAGGATAATTGCAGGCTCTTTTCATATACTTTGTAGGATAATTGCAGGCGCTTTTCATATACTTTGTAGGATAATTACAGGCGCGTTTCAGATACTTTGTAGGATAATTGCAGGTGCTTTTCAGATAATTTTTAGGATAATTGCAGGCGCGTTTCAGATACTTTTCAGGATCATTACAGGCGCGTTACAGATTCTTTGGAGCATCATTGCAGGTGCTTTTTAGATACTTTTTAGGATAATTGCAGGCTCTTTTCATATACTTTGTAGGATAATTGCAGGCTCTTTTCATATACTTTGTTGGATAATTGCAGGCGCGTTTCAGATACTTTTCAGGATAATTGCAGGCGCTTTTCAAATACTTTGAATTGCAGGCGCTTTTCATATACTTTGAATTGCAGGCGCTTTTCATATACTTTGTAGGATAATTACAGATGCGTTTCAGATACTTCACAGGATAATTGCTGGTGCATTTCAGATACTTGTAGGATAATTGCAGGTGCGATTCAGATACTTTTCAGGATCATTACAGGCGCGTTACAGATACTTTGCAGCATCATTGCAGGTGCTTTTCAGATACCTTTTAGGATAATTGCAGGCGCTTTTCATATACTTTGTAGGATAATTACATGCGCTTTTCATATACTTTGTAGGATAATTACATGCGCGTTACAGATACTTTGCAGCATCATTGAAGGTGCTTTTCAGATACCTTTTAGGATAATTGCAGGCGCGTTTCAGATACGTTTTTGGATCATTGCAGGTGCTTTTAAGATACTTTTTAGGATAATTGCAGGCTCTTTTCATATACTTTGTAGGATAATTGCAGGCGCTTTTCATATACTTTGTAGGATAATTACAGGCGCGTTTCAGATACTTTGTAGGATAATTGCAGGTGCTTTTCAGATAATTTTTAGGATAATTGCAGGCGCGTTTCAGATACTTTTCAGGATAATTGCAGGTTCGTTTCATAGACTTTAGGAAAATTGCAGGCGCGTTTCTGAAACTTTTTTGGATCATAGCAGGCGCGTTTCAGATACTTTTCAGGATAATTGCAGGTGCGCTTCAGATACTTTTCAGGATAATTGCAGGTGCGTTTCATAGACTTTAGGAAAATTGCAGGCGCGTTTCTGAAACTTTTTTGGATCATAGCAGGCGCGTTTCTGAAACTTTTTTGGATCATAGCAGGCGCGTTTCTGAAACTTTTTTGGATCATAGCAGGCGCGTTTCAGATACTTTTCAGGATAATTGCAGGCGCGTTTCTGATACTTTTCAGGATCATTGCAGACGCGTTTCAGATACTTTTCAGGATCATTGCAGGCGCGTTTCCGATACTTTGAAGGAAAATTGCAGGCGCTTTTCAGTTACTGTGTAGGATAATTGCAGGCGCGTTTCATATACTTTGTAGGAAAATTGCAGGCGCGTTTCTGAAACTTTTTTGGATCATAACAGACGCGTTCCAGATATTTTTCAGGATAATTGCAGGCGCGGTTCAGATACTTTCAGGATAATTGCAGGCGCGTTTCATATACTTTGTACAATAATTACAGGCGCGTTTCAGAAACTTTGTAGGATAATTGCAGGTAATTTTCAGATAATTTTTAGGATAGTTGCAGGCGCAGGTTACATAATTTTTAGGATAGTTGCAGGCGCATGTCAGATAATTTTTAGGATAGTTGCAGGCCCATGGCAGATACTTAGCAGGATAAATGCAGGCGCGTTTCATATACTTTGTAGGAAAATTGCTGGCGCGTTTCTGAAACTTTTTTGGATCATATCAGGCGCGTTCCAGATATTTTTTCAGGATAATTGCAGGCGCATTTCAGATAATTTTCAGGATCATTGCAGGCGCGTTTCATATACTTTGTACAATAATTACAGGCGCGTTTCAGAAACTTTGTAGGATAATTGCAGGTAATTTTCAGATAATTTTTAGGATAGTGCAGGCGCATGTTAGATAACTTTTAGGATAGTTGCAGGCCCATGGCAGATACTTAGCAGGATAAATGCAGGCGCTTTTAATATACTTTGTAGGAAAATTGAAGGCGCGTTTCAGATACTTTTCAGGATCATTGCAGGTGCGTTTCAGATACTTTTCAGGATAATTGCAGGCGCGTTTCATATACTTTAGGAAAATTGCAGGCGCGTTTCTGAAACTTTTTTGGATCATAGCAGGCGCGTTTCAGATACTTTTCAGGATAATTGCAGGTGCGCTTCAGATACTTTTCAGGATAATTGCAGGCGCGTTTCATAGACTTTAGGAAAATTGCAGGCGCGTTTCTGAAACTTTTTTGGATCATAGCAGGCCCGTTTCTGAAACTTTTTTGGATCATAGCAGGCGCGTTTCAGATACTTTTCAGGATAATTGCAGGCGCGTTTCAGATACTTTTCAGGATCATTGCAGACGCGTTTCAGATACTTTTCAGGATTATTGCAGACGCGTTTCCGATACTTTGAAGGAAAATTGCAGGCGCTTTTCAGATACTGTGTAGGATAATTCCAGGCGCGTTTCATATACTTTGTAGGAAAATTGCAGGCGCGTTTCATATACTTTGTAGGATCATATCAGGCGCGTTCCAGATATTTTTCAGGATAATTGCAGGCGCTTTTCAGATACTTTTCAGGATCATTGCAGGCGCGTTTCATATACTTTGTACAATCATTGCAGGCGCGTTTCATATACTTTGTACAATAATTACAGGCGCGTTTCAGAAACTTTGTAGGATAATTGCAGGTAATTTTCAGATAATTTTTAGGATAGTTGCAGACCCATGGCAGATACTTAGCAGGATAAATGCAGGCGCTTTTCATATACTTTGTAGGAAAATTGAAGGCGCGTTTCAGATACTTTTCAGGATCATTGCAGGTGCGTTTCAGATACTTTTCAGAATAATTGCAGGCGCGTTTCATATACTTTAGGAAAATTGCAGGCGCTTTTCTGAAACTTTTTTGGATCATAGGAGGCGCGTTTCAGATACTTTTCAGGATAATTGCAGGTGCGCTTCAGATACTTTTCAGGATAATTGCAGATGCGCTTCAGATACTTTTCAGGATAATTGCAGGCGCGTTTCATAGACTTTAGGAAAATTGCAGGCGCGTTTCTGAAACTTTTTTGGATCATAGCAGGCGCGTTTCTGAAACATTTTTGGATCATAGCAGGCGCGTTTACGATACTTTTCAGGATAATTGCAGGCTCGTTTCAGATACTTTTCAGGATCATTGCAGACGCGTTTCAGATACTTTGTAGGAAAATTGCAGGCGCGTTTCTGAAACTTTTTTGGATCATATCAGGCGCGTTTCATATACTTTGTACAATAATTACAGGCGCGTTTCAGAAACTTTGTAGGATAATTGCAGGTAATTTTCAGATAATTTTTAGGATAGTTGCAGGCCCATGGCAGATACTTAGCAGGATAAATGCAGGCGCTTTTCATATACTTTGTAGGAAAATTGAAGGCGCGTTTCAGATACTTTTCAGGATCATTGCAGGTGCGTTTCGGATACTTTTCAGAATAATTGCAGGCGCGTTTCATATACTTTAGGAAAATTGCAGGCGCGTTTCTGAAACTTTTTTGGATCATAGGAGGCGCGTTTCAGATACTTTTCAGGATAATTGCAGGTGCGCTTCAGATACTTTTCAGGATAATTGCAGATGCGCTTCAGATACTTTTCAGGATAATTGCAGGCGCGTTTCATAGACTTTAGGAAAATTGCAGGCGGGTTTCTGAAACTTTTTTGGATCATAGCAGGCCCGTTTCTGAAACTTTTTTGGATCATAGCAGGCGCGTTTCAGATACTTTTCAGGATAATTGCAGGCGCGTTTCAGATACTTTTCAGGATCATTGCAGACGCGTTTCAGATACTTTTCAGGATTATTGCAGACGCGTTTCCGATACTTTGAAGGAAAATTGCAGGCGCTTTTCAGATACTGTGTAGGATAATTCCAGGCGCGTTTCATATACTTTGTAGGAAAATTGCAGGCGCGTTTCATATACTTTGTAGGATCATATCAGGCGCGTTCCAGATATTTTTCAGGATAATTGCAGGCGCTTTTCAGATACTTTTCAGGATCATTGCAGGCGCGTTTCATATACTTTGTACAATAATTACAGGCGCGTTTCAGAAACTTTGTAGGATAATTGCAGGTAATTTTCAGATAATTTTTAGGATAGTTGCAGACCCATGGCAGATACTTAGCAGGATAAATGCAGGCGCTTTTCATATACTTTGTAGGAAAATTGAAGGCGCGTTTCAGATACTTTTCAGGATCATTGCAGGTGCGTTTCAGATACTTTTCAGAATAATTGCAGGCGCGTTTCATATACTTTAGGAAAATTGCAGGCGCTTTTCTGAAACTTTTTTGGATCATAGGAGGCGCGTTTCAGATACTTTTCAGGATAATTGCAGGTGCGCTTCAGATACTTTTCAGGATAATTGCAGATGCGCTTCAGATACTTTTCAGGATAATTGCAGGCGCGTTTCATAGACTTTAGGAAAATTGCAGGCGCGTTTCTGAAACTTTTTTGGATCATAGCAGGCGCGTTTCTGAAACTTTTTTGGATCATAGCAGGCGCGTTTACGATACTTTTCAGGATAATTGCAGGCTCGTTTCAGATACTTTTCAGGATCATTGCAGACGCGTTTCAGATACTTTGTAGGAAAATTGCAGGCGCGTTTCTGAAACTTTTTTGGATCATATCAGGCGCGTTTCATATACTTTGTACAATAATTACAGGCGCGTTTCAGAAACTTTGTAGGATAATTGCAGGTAATTTTCAGATAATTTTTAGGATAGTGCAGGCGCATGTTAGATAACTTTTAGGATAGTTGCAGGCCCATGGCAGATACTTAGCAGGATAAATGCAGGCGCTTTTAATATACTTTGTAGGAAAATTGAAGGCGCGTTTCAGATACTTTTCAGGATCATTGCAGGTGCGTTTCAGATACTTTTCAGGATAATTGCAGGCGCGTTTCATATACTTTAGGAAAATTGCAGGCGCGTTTCTGAAACTTTTTTGGATCATAGCAGGCGCGTTTCAGATACTTTTCAGGATAATTGCAGGTGCGCTTCAGATACTTTTCAGGATAATTGCAGGCGCGTTTCATAGACTTTAGGAAAATTGCAGGCGCGTTTCTGAAACTTTTTTGGATCATAGCAGGCCCGTTTCTGAAACTTTTTTGGATCATAGCAGGCGCGTTTCAGATACTTTTCAGGATAATTGCAGGCGCGTTTCAGATACTTTTCAGGATCATTGCAGACGCGTTTCAGATACTTTTCAGGATTATTGCAGACGCGTTTCCGATACTTTGAAGGAAAATTGCAGGCGCTTTTCAGATACTGTGTAGGATAATTCCAGGCGCGTTTCATATACTTTGTAGGAAAATTGCAGGCGCGTTTCATATACTTTGTAGGATCATATCAGGCGCGTTCCAGATATTTTTCAGGATAATTGCAGGCGCTTTTCAGATACTTTTCAGGATCATTGCAGGCGCGTTTCATATACTTTGTACAATCATTGCAGGCGCGTTTCATATACTTTGTACAATAATTACAGGCGCGTTTCAGAAACTTTGTAGGATAATTGCAGGTAATTTTCAGATAATTTTTAGGATAGTTGCAGACCCATGGCAGATACTTAGCAGGATAAATGCAGGCGCTTTTCATATACTTTGTAGGAAAATTGAAGGCGCATTTCAGATACTTTTCAGGATCATTGCAGGTGCGTTTCAGATACTTTTCAGAATAATTGCAGGCGCGTTTCATATACTTTAGGAAAATTGCAGGCGCTTTTCTGAAACTTTTTTGGATCATAGGAGGCGCGTTTCAGATACTTTTCAGGATAATTGCAGGTGCGCTTCAGATACTTTTCAGGATAATTGCAGATGCGCTTCAGATACTTTTCAGGATAATTGCAGGCGCGTTTCATAGACTTTAGGAAAATTGCAGGCGCGTTTCTGAAACTTTTTTGGATCATAGCAGGCGCGTTTCTGAAACATTTTTGGATCATAGCAGGCGCGTTTACGATACTTTTCAGGATAATTGCAGGCTCGTTTCAGATACTTTTCAGGATCATTGCAGACGCGTTTCAGATACTTTGTAGGAAAATTGCAGGCGCGTTTCTGAAACTTTTTTGGATCATATCAGGCGCGTTTCATATACTTTGTACAATAATTACAGGCGCGTTTCAGAAACTTTGTAGGATAATTGCAGGTAATTTTCAGATAATTTTTAGGATAGTTGCAGGCCCATGGCAGATACTTAGCAGGATAAATGCAGGCGCTTTTCATATACTTTGTAGGAAAATTGAAGGCGCGTTTCAGATACTTTTCAGGATCATTGCAGGTGCGTTTCGGATACTTTTCAGAATAATTGCAGGCGCGTTTCATATACTTTAGGAAAATTGCAGGCGCGTTTCTGAAACTTTTTTGGATCATAGCAGGCGCGTTTACGATACTTTTCAGGATAATTGCAGGCTCGTTTCAGATACTTTTCAGGATCATTGCAGACGCGTTTCAGATACTTTGTAGGAAAATTGCAGGCGCGTTTCTGAAACTTTTTTGGATCATATCAGGCGCGTTTCATATACTTTGTACAATAATTACAGGCGCGTTTCAGAAACTTTGTAGGATAATTGCAGGTAATTTTCAGATAATTTTTAGGATAGTGCAGGCGCATGTTAGATAACTTTTAGGATAGTTGCAGGCCCATGGCAGATACTTAGCAGGATAAATGCAGGCGCTTTTAATATACTTTGTAGGAAAATTGAAGGCGCGTTTCAGATACTTTTCAGGATCATTGCAGGTGCGTTTCAGATACTTTTCAGGATAATTGCAGGCGCGTTTCATATACTTTAGGAAAATTGCAGGCGCGTTTCTGAAACTTTTTTGGATCATAGCAGGCGCGTTTCAGATACTTTTCAGGATAATTGCAGGTGCGCTTCAGATACTTTTCAGGATAATTGCAGGCGCGTTTCATAGACTTTAGGAAAATTGCAGGCGCGTTTCTGAAACTTTTTTGGATCATAGCAGGCCCGTTTCTGAAACTTTTTTGGATCATAGCAGGCGCGTTTCAGATACTTTTCAGGATAATTGCAGGCGCGTTTCAGATACTTTTCAGGATCATTGCAGACGCGTTTCAGATACTTTTCAGGATTATTGCAGACGCGTTTCCGATACTTTGAAGGAAAATTGCAGGCGCTTTTCAGATACTGTGTAGGATAATTCCAGGCGCGTTTCATATACTTTGTAGGAAAATTGCAGGCGCGTTTCATATACTTTGTAGGATCATATCAGGCGCGTTCCAGATATTTTTCAGGATAATTGCAGGCGCTTTTCAGATACTTTTCAGGATCATTGCAGGCGCGTTTCATATACTTTGTACAATCATTGCAGGCGCGTTTCATATACTTTGTACAATAATTACAGGCGCGTTTCAGAAACTTTGTAGGATAATTGCAGGTAATTTTCAGATAATTTTTAGGATAGTTGCAGACCCATGGCAGATACTTAGCAGGATAAATGCAGGCGCTTTTCATATACTTTGTAGGAAAATTGAAGGCGCATTTCAGATACTTTTCAGGATCATTGCAGGTGCGTTTCAGATACTTTTCAGAATAATTGCAGGCGCGTTTCATATACTTTAGGAAAATTGCAGGCGCTTTTCTGAAACTTTTTTGGATCATAGGAGGCGCGTTTCAGATACTTTTCAGGATAATTGCAGGTGCGCTTCAGATACTTTTCAGGATAATTGCAGATGCGCTTCAGATACTTTTCAGGATAATTGCAGGCGCGTTTCATAGACTTTAGGAAAATTGCAGGCGCGTTTCTGAAACTTTTTTGGATCATAGCAGGCGCGTTTCTGAAACATTTTTGGATCATAGCAGGCGCGTTTACGATACTTTTCAGGATAATTGCAGGCTCGTTTCAGATACTTTTCAGGATCATTGCAGACGCGTTTCAGATACTTTGTAGGAAAATTGCAGGCGCGTTTCTGAAACTTTTTTGGATCATATCAGGCGCGTTTCATATACTTTGTACAATAATTACAGGCGCGTTTCAGAAACTTTGTAGGATAATTGCAGGTAATTTTCAGATAATTTTTAGGATAGTTGCAGGCCCATGGCAGATACTTAGCAGGATAAATGCAGGCGCTTTTCATATACTTTGTAGGAAAATTGAAGGCGCGTTTCAGATACTTTTCAGGATCATTGCAGGTGCGTTTCGGATACTTTTCAGAATAATTGCAGGCGCGTTTCATATACTTTAGGAAAATTGCAGGCGCGTTTCTGAAACTTTTTTGGATCATAGCAGGCGCGTTTACGATACTTTTCAGGATAATTGCAGGCTCGTTTCAGATACTTTTCAGGATCATTGCAGACGCGTTTCAGATACTTTGTAGGAAAATTGCAGGCGCGTTTCTGAAACTTTTTTGGATCATATCAGGCGCGTTTCATATACTTTGTACAATAATTACAGGCGCGTTTCAGAAACTTTGTAGGATAATTGCAGGTAATTTTCAGATAATTTTTAGGATAGTGCAGGCGCATGTTAGATAACTTTTAGGATAGTTGCAGGCCCATGGCAGATACTTAGCAGGATAAATGCAGGCGCTTTTAATATACTTTGTAGGAAAATTGAAGGCGCGTTTCAGATACTTTTCAGGATCATTGCAGGTGCGTTTCAGATACTTTTCAGGATAATTGCAGGCGCGTTTCATATACTTTAGGAAAATTGCAGGCGCGTTTCTGAAACTTTTTTGGATCATAGCAGGCGCGTTTCAGATACTTTTCAGGATAATTGCAGGTGCGCTTCAGATACTTTTCAGGATAATTGCAGGCGCGTTTCATAGACTTTAGGAAAATTGCAGGCGCGTTTCTGAAACTTTTTTGGATCATAGCAGGCCCGTTTCTGAAACTTTTTTGGATCATAGCAGGCGCGTTTCAGATACTTTTCAGGATAATTGCAGGCGCGTTTCAGATACTTTTCAGGATCATTGCAGACGCGTTTCAGATACTTTTCAGGATTATTGCAGACGCGTTTCCGATACTTTGAAGGAAAATTGCAGGCGCTTTTCAGATACTGTGTAGGATAATTCCAGGCGCGTTTCATATACTTTGTAGGAAAATTGCAGGCGCGTTTCATATACTTTGTAGGATTATATCAGGCGCGTTCCAGATATTTTTCAGGATAATTGCAGGCGCTTTTCAGATACTTTTCAGGATCATTGCAGGCGCGTTTCATATACTTTGTACAATCATTGCAGGCGCGTTTCATATACTTTGTACAATAATTACAGGCGCGTTTCAGAAACTTTGTAGGATAATTGCAGGTAATTTTCAGATAATTTTTAGGATAGTTGCAGACCCATGGCAGATACTTAGCAGGATAAATGCAGGCGCTTTTCATATACTTTGTAGGAAAATTGAAGGCGCATTTCAGATACTTTTCAGGATCATTGCAGGTGCGTTTCAGATACTTTTCAGAATAATTGCAGGCGCGTTTCATATACTTTAGGAAAATTGCAGGCGCTTTTCTGAAACTTTTTTGGATCATAGGAGGCGCGTTTCAGATACTTTTCAGGATAATTGCAGGTGCGCTTCAGATACTTTTCAGGATAATTGCAGATGCGCTTCAGATACTTTTCAGGATAATTGCAGGCGCGTTTCATAGACTTTAGGAAAATTGCAGGCGCGTTTCTGAAACTTTTTTGGATCATAGCAGGCGCGTTTCTGAAACATTTTTGGATCATAGCAGGCGCGTTTACGATACTTTTCAGGATAATTGCAGGCTCGTTTCAGATACTTTTCAGGATCATTGCAGACGCGTTTCAGATACTTTGTAGGAAAATTGCAGGCGCGTTTCTGAAACTTTTTTGGATCATATCAGGCGCGTTTCATATACTTTGTACAATAATTACAGGCGCGTTTCAGAAACTTTGTAGGATAATTGCAGGTAATTTTCAGATAATTTTTAGGATAGTTGCAGGCCCATGGCAGATACTTAGCAGGATAAATGCAGGCGCTTTTCATATACTTTGTAGGAAAATTGAAGGCGCGTTTCAGATACTTTTCAGGATCATTGCAGGTGCGTTTCGGATACTTTTCAGAATAATTGCAGGCGCGTTTCATATACTTTAGGAAAATTGCAGGCGCGTTTCTGAAACTTTTTTGGATCATAGGAGGCGCGTTTCAGATACTTTTCAGGATAATTGCAGGTGCGCTTCAGATACTTTTCAGGATAATTGCAGATGCGCTTCAGATACTTTTCAGGATAATTGCAGGCGCGTTTCATAGACTTTAGGAAAATTGCAGGCGCGTTTCTGAAACTTTTTTGGATCATAGCAGGCCCGTTTCTGAAACTTTTTTGGATCATAGCAGGCGCGTTTCAGATACTTTTCAGGATAATTGCAGGCGCGTTTCAGATACTTTTCAGGATCATTGCAGACGCGTTTCAGATACTTTTCAGGATTATTGCAGACGCGTTTCCGATACTTTGAAGGAAAATTGCAGGCGCTTTTCAGATACTGTGTAGGATAATTCCAGGCGCGTTTCAAATACTTTGTAGGAAAATTGCAGGCGCGTTTCATATACTTTGTAGGATCATATCAGGCGCGTTCCAGATATTTTTCAGGATAATTGCAGGCGCTTTTCAGATACTTTTCAGGATCATTGCAGGCGCGTTTCATATACTTTGTACAATAATTACAGGCGCGTTTCAGAAACTTTGTAGGATAATTGCAGGTAATTTTCAGATAATTTTTAGGATAGTTGCAGGCCCATGGCAGATACTTAGCAGGATAAATGCAGGCGCTTTTCATATACTTTGTAGGAAAATTGAAGGCGCGTTTCAGATACTTTTCAGAATAATTGCAGGCGCGTTTCATATACTTTAGGAAAATTGCAGGCGCTTTTCTGAAACTTTTTTGGATCATAGGAGGCGCGTTTCAGATACTTTTCAGGATAATTGCAGGTGCGCTTCAGATACTTTTCAGGATAATTGCAGATGCGCTTCAGATACTTTTCAGGATAATTGCAGGCGCGTTTCATAGACTTTGTAGGAAAATTGCAGGCGCGTTTCTGAAACTTTTTTGGATCATAGCAGGCGCGTTTCTGAAACATTTTTGGATCATAGCAGGCGCGTTTACGATACTTTTCAGGATAATTGCAGGCTCGTTTCAGATAATTTTCAGGATCATTGCAGACGCGTTTCAGATACTTTGTAGGAAAATTGCAGGCGCGTTTCTGAAACTTTTTTGGATCATATCAGGCGCGTTTCATATACTTTGTACAATAATTACAGGCGCGTTTCAGAAACTTTGTAGGATAATTGCAGGTAATTTTCAGATAATTTTTAGGATAGTTGCAGGCCCATGGCAGATACTTAGCAGGATAAATGCAGGCGCTTTTCATATACTTTGTAGGAAAATTGAAGGCGCGTTTCAGATACTTTTCAGGATCATTGCAGGTGCGTTTCGGATACTTTTCAGAATAATTGCAGGCGCGTTTCATATACTTTAGGAAAATTGCAGGCGCGTTTCTGAAACTTTTTTGGATCATAGGAGGCGCGTTTCAGATACTTTTCAGGATAATTGCAGGCACGTTCCAGATATTTTTCAGGATAATTGCAGGCGCGTTTCAGATACTTTTCAGGATCATTGCAGGCGCGTTTCATATACTTTGTACAATAATTACAGGCGCGTTTCAGAAACTTTGTAGGATAATTGGAGGTAATTTTCAGATAATTCTTAGGATAGTTGCAGGCGCATGTCACATAATTTTTAGGATAGTTGCAGGCCCATGGCAGATACTTAGCAGGATAAATGCAGGCGCTTTTTATATACTTTGTAGGAAAATTGAAGGCGCGTTTCAGATACTTTTCAGGATAATTGCAGGCGCGTTTCATATACTTTTTACAATAATTACAGGCGCGTTTCAGAAACTTTGTAGGATGATTGCAGGTAATTTTCAGATAATTTTTAGGATAGTTGCAGGCGCATGTCAGATAATTTTTAGGATAGTTGCAGGCCCATGGCAGATACTTAGCAGGATAAATGCAGGCGCTTTTCATATACTTTGTAGGAAAATTGAAGGCGCGTTTCAGATACTTTTCAGGATCATTGCAGGTGCGTTTCAGATACTTTTCAGGATAATTGCAGGCGCGTTTCATATACTTTGTAGGAAAATTGCAGGCGCGTTTCTGAAACTTTTTTGGATCATATCAGGCGCGTTTCATATACTTTGTACAATAATTACAGGCGCGTTTCAGAAACTTTGTAGGATAATTGCAGGTAATTTTCAGATAATTTTTAGGATAGTTGCAGGCCCATGGCAGATACTTAGCAGGATAAATGCAGGCGCTTTTCATATACTTTGTAGGAAAATTGAAGGCGCGTTTCAGATACTTTTCAGGATCATTGCAGGTGCGTTTCGGATACTTTTCAGAATAATTGCAGGCGCGTTTCATATACTTTAGGAAAATTGCAGGCGCGTTTCTGAAACGTTTTTGGATCATAGCAGGCGCGTTTCAGATACTTTTCAGGATAATTGCAGGTGCGCTTCAGATACTTTTCAGGATAATTGCAGGCGCGTTTCTGAAACTTTTTTGGATCATAGCAGGCGCGTTTCTGAAACTTTTTTGGATCATAGCAGGCGCGTTTCTGAAACTTTTTTGGATCATAGCAGGCGCGTTTCAGATACTTTTCAGGATAATTGCAGGCTCGTTTCAGATACTTTTCAGGATCATTGCAGACGCGTTTCAGATACTTTTCAGGGTCATTGCAGGCGCGTTTCATATACTTTGTACAATAATTACAGGCGCGTTTCAGAAACTTTGTAGGATAATTGCAGGTAATTTTCAGATAATTTTTAGGATAGTTGCAGGCGCATGTCACATAATTTTTAGGATAGTTGCAGGCCCAGGGCAGATACTTAGCAGGATAAATGCAGGCGCTTTTTATATACTTTGTAGGAAAATTGAAGGCGCGTTTCAGATACTTTCCTGGATCATTGCGGGTGCGTTTCAGATACTTTTCAGGATAATTGCAGGCGCGTTTCATTTACTTTAGGAAAATTGCAGGCGCGTTTCTGAAACTTTTTTGGATCATAGCAGGCGCGTTTCTGAAACTTTTTTGGATCATAGCAGGCGCGTTTCTGAAACTTTTTTGGATCATAGCAGGCGCGTTTCAGATACTTTTCAGGATAATTGCAGGCGCGTTTCAGACACTTTTCAGGATCATTGCAGACGCGTTTCATAGACTTTAGGAAAATTGCAGGCGCGTTTCTGAAACTTTTTTGGATCATAGCAGGCACGTTTCAGATACTTTTCAGGATAATTGCAGGCGCGTTTCAGATACTTTTCAGGATCATCACAGGCGCGTTAGAGATACTTTTCAGGGTCATTGCAGGTGCGTTTCAGATACTTTTCAGGATCATTACAGGCGCGTTTCAGATACTTTTCAGGATCATTACAGGCGCGTTTCAGATACTTTTCAGGATCATTGCAGGTGCGTTTCAGATACTTTTCAGGATCATTGCAGGCGCGTTTCAGTTACTTTTCAGGATCATTACAGGCGCGTTTCAGATACTTTTCAGGATCATTGCAGGTGTGTTTCAGATACTTTTCAGGATAATTGCAGACGCGTTTCATATACTTTAGGAAAATTGCAGGCGCGTTTCTAAAACTTTTTTGGATCATAGCAGGCGCGTTTCTAAAACTTTTTTGGATCATAGCAGGCGCGTTTCAGATACTCTTCAGGATAATTTTAGGCGCGTTTCAGATACTTTTTAGAATCATTGCAGGCGCGTATCAGATACTTTTCAGGATCATTGAGGCGCGTTTCATATACTTTTCAGGATCATTACAGGCGCGTTACACATACTTTGCAGCATCATTGCAGGTGCTTTTCAGATACTTTTTAGGATAATTGCAGGCTATTTTCATATACTTTTTAGGATAATTGCAGGCTCGTTTCAGATACTTTTCAGGAACATTGCAGACGCGTTTCAGATACTTTTCAGGGTCATTGCAGGCGCGTTTCATATACTTTGTACAATAATTACAGGCGCGTTTCAGAAACTTTGTAGGATAATTGCAGGTAATTTTCAGATAATTTTTAGGATAGTTGCAGGCGCATGTCACATAATTTTTAGGATAGTTGCAGGCCCAGGGCAGATACTTAGCAGGATAAATGCAGGCGCTTTTTATATACTTTGTAGGAAAATTGAAGGCGCGTTTCAGATACTTTCCTGGATCATTGCGGGTGCGTTTCAGATACTTTTCAGGATAATTGCAGGCGCGTTTCATATATTTTAGGAAAATTGCAGGCGCGTTTCTGAAACTTTTGTGGATCATAGCAGGCGCGTTTCTGAAACTTTTTTGGATCATAGCAGGCGCGTTTCTGAAACTTTTTTGGATCATAGCAGGCGCGTTTCAGATACTTTTCAGGATAATTGCAGGCGCGTTTCAGACACTTTTCAGGATCATTGCAGACGCGTTTCAGATACTTTTCAGGATCATTGCAGGCGCGTTTCATATACTTTGTACAATAATTACAGGCGCGTTTCAGAAACTTTGTAGGATAATTGGAGGTAATTTTCAGATAATTTTTAGGATAGTTGCAGGCGCATGTCACATAATTTTTAGGATAGTTGCAGGCCCATGGCAGATACTTAGCAGGA
Source organism: Phalangium opilio (assembly GCF_054372755.1). Classification (NCBI taxonomy): domain Eukaryota; kingdom Metazoa; phylum Arthropoda; class Arachnida; order Opiliones; family Phalangiidae; genus Phalangium; species Phalangium opilio. The sequence continues at coordinate 596,319 of NW_028324148.1, read as the reverse complement.
TAAATGCAGGCGCTTTTTATATACTTTGTAGGAAAATTGAAGGCGCGTTTCAGATACTTTTCAGGATAATTGCAGGTGCGCTTCAGATACTTTTCAGGATAATTGCAGGCGCGTTTCATAGACTTTAGGAAAATTGCAGGCGCGTTTCTGAAACTTTTTTGGATCATAGCAGGCCCGTTTCTGAAACTTTTTTGGATCATAGCAGGCGCGTTTCAGATACTTTTCAGGATAATTGCAGGCGCGTTTCAGATACTTTTCAGGATCATTGCAGACGCGTTTCAGATACTTTTCAGGATTATTGCAGACGCGTTTCCGATACTTTGAAGGAAAATTGCAGGCGCTTTTCAGATACTGTGTAGGATAATTCCAGGCGCGTTTCATATACTTTGTAGGAAAATTGCAGGCGCGTTTCATATACTTTGTAGGATCATATCAGGCGCGTTCCAGATATTTTTCAGGATAATTGCAGGCGCTTTTCAGATACTTTTCAGGATCATTGCAGGCGCGTTTCATATACTTTGTACAATCATTGCAGGCGCGTTTCATATACTTTGTACAATAATTACAGGCGCGTTTCAGAAACTTTGTAGGATAATTGCAGGTAATTTTCAGATAATTTTTAGGATAGTTGCAGACCCATGGCAGATACTTAGCAGGATAAATGCAGGCGCTTTTCATATACTTTGTAGGAAAATTGAAGGCGCATTTCAGATACTTTTCAGGATCATTGCAGGTGCGTTTCAGATACTTTTCAGAATAATTGCAGGCGCGTTTCATATACTTTAGGAAAATTGCAGGCGCTTTTCTGAAACTTTTTTGGATCATAGGAGGCGCGTTTCAGATACTTTTCAGGATAATTGCAGGTGCGCTTCAGATACTTTTCAGGATAATTGCAGATGCGCTTCAGATACTTTTCAGGATAATTGCAGGCGCGTTTCATAGACTTTAGGAAAATTGCAGGCGCGTTTCTGAAACTTTTTTGGATCATAGCAGGCGCGTTTCTGAAACATTTTTGGATCATAGCAGGCGCGTTTACGATACTTTTCAGGATAATTGCAGGCTCGTTTCAGATACTTTTCAGGATCATTGCAGACGCGTTTCAGATACTTTGTAGGAAAATTGCAGGCGCGTTTCTGAAACTTTTTTGGATCATATCAGGCGCGTTTCATATACTTTGTACAATAATTACAGGCGCGTTTCAGAAACTTTGTAGGATAATTGCAGGTAATTTTCAGATAATTTTTAGGATAGTTGCAGGCCCATGGCAGATACTTAGCAGGATAAATGCAGGCGCTTTTCATATACTTTGTAGGAAAATTGAAGGCGCGTTTCAGATACTTTTCAGGATCATTGCAGGTGCGTTTCGGATACTTTTCAGAATAATTGCAGGCGCGTTTCATATACTTTAGGAAAATTGCAGGCGCGTTTCTGAAACTTTTTTGGATCATAGCAGGCGCGTTTACGATACTTTTCAGGATAATTGCAGGCTCGTTTCAGATACTTTTCAGGATCATTGCAGACGCGTTTCAGATACTTTGTAGGAAAATTGCAGGCGCGTTTCTGAAACTTTTTTGGATCATATCAGGCGCGTTTCATATACTTTGTACAATAATTACAGGCGCGTTTCAGAAACTTTGTAGGATAATTGCAGGTAATTTTCAGATAATTTTTAGGATAGTGCAGGCGCATGTTAGATAACTTTTAGGATAGTTGCAGGCCCATGGCAGATACTTAGCAGGATAAATGCAGGCGCTTTTAATATACTTTGTAGGAAAATTGAAGGCGCGTTTCAGATACTTTTCAGGATCATTGCAGGTGCGTTTCAGATACTTTTCAGGATAATTGCAGGCGCGTTTCATATACTTTAGGAAAATTGCAGGCGCGTTTCTGAAACTTTTTTGGATCATAGCAGGCGCGTTTCAGATACTTTTCAGGATAATTGCAGGTGCGCTTCAGATACTTTTCAGGATAATTGCAGGCGCGTTTCATAGACTTTAGGAAAATTGCAGGCGCGTTTCTGAAACTTTTTTGGATCATAGCAGGCCCGTTTCTGAAACTTTTTTGGATCATAGCAGGCGCGTTTCAGATACTTTTCAGGATAATTGCAGGCGCGTTTCAGATACTTTTCAGGATCATTGCAGACGCGTTTCAGATACTTTTCAGGATTATTGCAGACGCGTTTCCGATACTTTGAAGGAAAATTGCAGGCGCTTTTCAGATACTGTGTAGGATAATTCCAGGCGCGTTTCATATACTTTGTAGGAAAATTGCAGGCGCGTTTCATATACTTTGTAGGATTATATCAGGCGCGTTCCAGATATTTTTCAGGATAATTGCAGGCGCTTTTCAGATACTTTTCAGGATCATTGCAGGCGCGTTTCATATACTTTGTACAATCATTGCAGGCGCGTTTCATATACTTTGTACAATAATTACAGGCGCGTTTCAGAAACTTTGTAGGATAATTGCAGGTAATTTTCAGATAATTTTTAGGATAGTTGCAGACCCATGGCAGATACTTAGCAGGATAAATGCAGGCGCTTTTCATATACTTTGTAGGAAAATTGAAGGTGCGTTTCAGATACTTTTCAGAATAATTGCAGGCGCGTTTCATATACTTTAGGAAAATTGCAGGCGCTTTTCTGAAACTTTTTTGGATCATAGGAGGCGCGTTTCAGATACTTTTCAGGATAATTGCAGGTGCGCTTCAGATACTTTTCAGGATAATTGCAGATGCGCTTCAGATACTTTTCAGGATAATTGCAGGCGCGTTTCATAGACTTTAGGAAAATTGCAGGCGCGTTTCTGAAACTTTTTTGGATCATAGCAGGCGCGTTTCTGAAACATTTTTGGATCATAGCAGGCGCGTTTACGATACTTTTCAGGATAATTGCAGGCTCGTTTCAGATACTTTTCAGGATCATTGCAGACGCGTTTCAGATACTTTGTAGGAAAATTGCAGGCGCGTTTCTGAAACTTTTTTGGATCATATCAGGCGCGTTTCATATACTTTGTACAATAATTACAGGCGCGTTTCAGAAACTTTGTAGGATAATTGCAGGTAATTTTCAGATAATTTTTAGGATAGTTGCAGGCCCATGGCAGATACTTAGCAGGATAAATGCAGGCGCTTTTCATATACTTTGTAGGAAAATTGAAGGCGCGTTTCAGATACTTTTCAGGATCATTGCAGGTGCGTTTCGGATACTTTTCAGAATAATTGCAGGCGCGTTTCATATACTTTAGGAAAATTGCAGGCGCGTTTCTGAAACTTTTTTGGATCATAGGAGGCGCGTTTCAGATACTTTTCAGGATAATTGCAGGTGCGCTTCAGATACTTTTCAGGATAATTGCAGATGCGCTTCAGATACTTTTCAGGATAATTGCAGGCGCGTTTCATAGACTTTAGGAAAATTGCAGGCGCGTTTCTGAAACTTTTTTGGATCATAGCAGGCCCGTTTCTGAAACTTTTTTGGATCATAGCAGGCGCGTTTCAGATACTTTTCAGGATAATTGCAGGCGCGTTTCAGATACTTTTCAGGATCATTGCAGACGCGTTTCAGATACTTTTCAGGATTATTGCAGACGCGTTTCCGATACTTTGAAGGAAAATTGCAGGCGCTTTTCAGATACTGTGTAGGATAATTCCAGGCGCGTTTCAAATACTTTGTAGGAAAATTGCAGGCGCGTTTCATATACTTTGTAGGATCATATCAGGCGCGTTCCAGATATTTTTCAGGATAATTGCAGGCGCTTTTCAGATACTTTTCAGGATCATTGCAGGCGCGTTTCATATACTTTGTACAATAATTACAGGCGCGTTTCAGAAACTTTGTAGGATAATTGCAGGTAATTTTCAGATAATTTTTAGGATAGTTGCAGGCCCATGGCAGATACTTAGCAGGATAAATGCAGGCGCTTTTCATATACTTTGTAGGAAAATTGAAGGCGCGTTTCAGATACTTTTCAGAATAATTGCAGGCGCGTTTCATATACTTTAGGAAAATTGCAGGCGCTTTTCTGAAACTTTTTTGGATCATAGGAGGCGCGTTTCAGATACTTTTCAGGATAATTGCAGGTGCGCTTCAGATACTTTTCAGGATAATTGCAGATGCGCTTCAGATACTTTTCAGGATAATTGCAGGCGCGTTTCATAGACTTTGTAGGAAAATTGCAGGCGCGTTTCTGAAACTTTTTTGGATCATAGCAGGCGCGTTTCTGAAACATTTTTGGATCATAGCAGGCGCGTTTACGATACTTTTCAGGATAATTGCAGGCTCGTTTCAGATAATTTTCAGGATCATTGCAGACGCGTTTCAGATACTTTGTAGGAAAATTGCAGGCGCGTTTCTGAAACTTTTTTGGATCATATCAGGCGCGTTTCATATACTTTGTACAATAATTACAGGCGCGTTTCAGAAACTTTGTAGGATAATTGCAGGTAATTTTCAGATAATTTTTAGGATAGTTGCAGGCCCATGGCAGATACTTAGCAGGATAAATGCAGGCGCTTTTCATATACTTTGTAGGAAAATTGAAGGCGCGTTTCAGATACTTTTCAGGATCATTGCAGGTGCGTTTCGGATACTTTTCAGAATAATTGCAGGCGCGTTTCATATACTTTAGGAAAATTGCAGGCGCGTTTCTGAAACTTTTTTGGATCATAGGAGGCGCGTTTCAGATACTTTTCAGGATAATTGCAGGCACGTTCCAGATATTTTTCAGGATAATTGCAGGCGCGTTTCAGATACTTTTCAGGATCATTGCAGGCGCGTTTCATATACTTTGTACAATAATTACAGGCGCGTTTCAGAAACTTTGTAGGATAATTGGAGGTAATTTTCAGATAATTCTTAGGATAGTTGCAGGCGCATGTCACATAATTTTTAGGATAGTTGCAGGCCCATGGCAGATACTTAGCAGGATAAATGCAGGCGCTTTTTATATACTTTGTAGGAAAATTGAAGGCGCGTTTCAGATACTTTTCAGGATAATTGCAGGCGCGTTTCATATACTTTTTACAATAATTACAGGCGCGTTTCAGAAACTTTGTAGGATGATTGCAGGTAATTTTCAGATAATTTTTAGGATAGTTGCAGGCGCATGTCAGATAATTTTTAGGATAGTTGCAGGCCCATGGCAGATACTTAGCAGGATAAATGCAGGCGCTTTTCATATACTTTGTAGGAAAATTGAAGGCGCGTTTCAGATACTTTTCAGGATCATTGCAGGTGCGTTTCAGATACTTTTCAGGATAATTGCAGGCGCGTTTCATATACTTTGTAGGAAAATTGCAGGCGCGTTTCTGAAACTTTTTTGGATCATATCAGGCGCGTTTCATATACTTTGTACAATAATTACAGGCGCGTTTCAGAAACTTTGTAGGATAATTGCAGGTAATTTTCAGATAATTTTTAGGATAGTTGCAGGCCCATGGCAGATACTTAGCAGGATAAATGCAGGCGCTTTTCATATACTTTGTAGGAAAATTGAAGGCGCGTTTCAGATACTTTTCAGGATCATTGCAGGTGCGTTTCGGATACTTTTCAGAATAATTGCAGGCGCGTTTCATATACTTTAGGAAAATTGCAGGCGCGTTTCTGAAACGTTTTTGGATCATAGCAGGCGCGTTTCAGATACTTTTCAGGATAATTGCAGGTGCGCTTCAGATACTTTTCAGGATAATTGCAGGCGCGTTTCTGAAACTTTTTTGGATCATAGCAGGCGCGTTTCTGAAACTTTTTTGGATCATAGCAGGCGCGTTTCTGAAACTTTTTTGGATCATAGCAGGCGCGTTTCAGATACTTTTCAGGATAATTGCAGGCTCGTTTCAGATACTTTTCAGGATCATTGCAGACGCGTTTCAGATACTTTTCAGGGTCATTGCAGGCGCGTTTCATATACTTTGTACAATAATTACAGGCGCGTTTCAGAAACTTTGTAGGATAATTGCAGGTAATTTTCAGATAATTTTTAGGATAGTTGCAGGCGCATGTCACATAATTTTTAGGATAGTTGCAGGCCCAGGGCAGATACTTAGCAGGATAAATGCAGGCGCTTTTTATATACTTTGTAGGAAAATTGAAGGCGCGTTTCAGATACTTTCCTGGATCATTGCGGGTGCGTTTCAGATACTTTTCAGGATAATTGCAGGCGCGTTTCATTTACTTTAGGAAAATTGCAGGCGCGTTTCTGAAACTTTTTTGGATCATAGCAGGCGCGTTTCTGAAACTTTTTTGGATCATAGCAGGCGCGTTTCTGAAACTTTTTTGGATCATAGCAGGCGCGTTTCAGATACTTTTCAGGATAATTGCAGGCGCGTTTCAGACACTTTTCAGGATCATTGCAGACGCGTTTCATAGACTTTAGGAAAATTGCAGGCGCGTTTCTGAAACTTTTTTGGATCATAGCAGGCACGTTTCAGATACTTTTCAGGATAATTGCAGGCGCGTTTCAGATACTTTTCAGGATCATCACAGGCGCGTTAGAGATACTTTTCAGGGTCATTGCAGGTGCGTTTCAGATACTTTTCAGGATCATTACAGGCGCGTTTCAGATACTTTTCAGGATCATTACAGGCGCGTTTCAGATACTTTTCAGGATCATTGCAGGTGCGTTTCAGATACTTTTCAGGATCATTGCAGGCGCGTTTCAGTTACTTTTCAGGATCATTACAGGCGCGTTTCAGATACTTTTCAGGATCATTGCAGGTGTGTTTCAGATACTTTTCAGGATAATTGCAGACGCGTTTCATATACTTTAGGAAAATTGCAGGCGCGTTTCTAAAACTTTTTTGGATCATAGCAGGCGCGTTTCTAAAACTTTTTTGGATCATAGCAGGCGCGTTTCAGATACTCTTCAGGATAATTTTAGGCGCGTTTCAGATACTTTTTAGAATCATTGCAGGCGCGTATCAGATACTTTTCAGGATCATTGAGGCGCGTTTCATATACTTTTCAGGATCATTACAGGCGCGTTACACATACTTTGCAGCATCATTGCAGGTGCTTTTCAGATACTTTTTAGGATAATTGCAGGCTATTTTCATATACTTTTTAGGATAATTGCAGGCTCGTTTCAGATACTTTTCAGGAACATTGCAGACGCGTTTCAGATACTTTTCAGGGTCATTGCAGGCGCGTTTCATATACTTTGTACAATAATTACAGGCGCGTTTCAGAAACTTTGTAGGATAATTGCAGGTAATTTTCAGATAATTTTTAGGATAGTTGCAGGCGCATGTCACATAATTTTTAGGATAGTTGCAGGCCCAGGGCAGATACTTAGCAGGATAAATGCAGGCGCTTTTTATATACTTTGTAGGAAAATTGAAGGCGCGTTTCAGATACTTTCCTGGATCATTGCGGGTGCGTTTCAGATACTTTTCAGGATAATTGCAGGCGCGTTTCATATATTTTAGGAAAATTGCAGGCGCGTTTCTGAAACTTTTGTGGATCATAGCAGGCGCGTTTCTGAAACTTTTTTGGATCATAGCAGGCGCGTTTCTGAAACTTTTTTGGATCATAGCAGGCGCGTTTCAGATACTTTTCAGGATAATTGCAGGCGCGTTTCAGACACTTTTCAGGATCATTGCAGACGCGTTTCAGATACTTTTCAGGATCATTGCAGGCGCGTTTCATATACTTTGTACAATAATTACAGGCGCGTTTCAGAAACTTTGTAGGATAATTGGAGGTAATTTTCAGATAATTTTTAGGATAGTTGCAGGCGCATGTCACATAATTTTTAGGATAGTTGCAGGCCCATGGCAGATACTTAGCAGGATAAATGCAGGCGCTTTTTATATACTTTGTAGGAAAATTGAAGGCGCGTTTCAGATACTTTTCAGGATAATTGCAGGCGCGTTTCATATACTTTGTACAATAATTACAGGCGCGTTTCAGAAACTTTGTAGGATGATTGCAGGTAATTTTCAGATAATTTTTAGGATAGTTGCAGGCGCATGTCAGATAATTTTTAGGATAGTTGCAGGCCCATGGCAGATACTTAGCAGGATAAATGCAGGCGCTTTTCATATACTTTGTAGGAAAATTGAAGGCGCGTTTCAGATACTTTTCAGGATCATTGCAGGTGCGTTTCAGATACTTTTCAGGATAATTGCAGGCGCGTTTCATATACTTTGTAGGAAAATTGCAGGCGCGTTTCTGAAACTTTTTTGGATCATATCAGGCGCGTTCCAGATATTTTTCAGGATAATTGCAGGCGCGTTTCAGATACTTTTCAGGATCATTGCAGGCGCGTTTCATATACTTTGTACAATAATTACAGGCGCGTTTCAGAAACTTTGTAGGATAATTGCAGGTAATTTTCAGATAATTTTTAGGATAGTTGCAGGCCCATGGCAGATACTTAGCAGGATAAATGCAGGCGCTTTTCATATACTTTGTAGGAAAATTGAAGGCGCGTTTCAGATACTTTTCAGAATAATTGCAGGCGCGTTTCATATACTTTAGGAAAATTGCAGGCGCTTTTCTGAAACTTTTTTGGATCATAGGAGGCGCGTTTCAGATACTTTTCAGGATAATTGCAGGTGCGCTTCAGATACTTTTCAGGATAATTGCAGATGCGCTTCAGATACTTTTCAGGATAATTGCAGGCGCGTTTCATAGACTTTGTAGGAAAATTGCAGGCGCGTTTCTGAAACTTTTTTGGATCATAGCAGGCGCGTTTCTGAAACATTTTTGGATCATAGCAGGCGCGTTTACGATACTTTTCAGGATAATTGCAGGCTCGTTTCAGATAATTTTCAGGATCATTGCAGACGCGTTTCAGATACTTTGTAGGAAAATTGCAGGCGCGTTTCTGAAACTTTTTTGGATCATATCAGGCGCGTTTCATATACTTTGTACAATAATTACAGGCGCGTTTCAGAAACTTTGTAGGATAATTGCAGGTAATTTTCAGATAATTTTTAGGATAGTTGCAGGCCCATGGCAGATACTTAGCAGGATAAATGCAGGCGCTTTTCATATACTTTGTAGGAAAATTGAAGGCGCGTTTCAGATACTTTTCAGGATCATTGCAGGTGCGTTTCGGATACTTTTCAGAATAATTGCAGGCGCGTTTCATATACTTTAGGAAAATTGCAGGCGCGTTTCTGAAACTTTTTTGGATCATAGGAGGCGCGTTTCAGATACTTTTCAGGATAATTGCAGGCGCGTTCCAGATATTTTTCAGGATAATTGCAGGCGCGTTTCAGATACTTTTCAGGATCATTGCAGGCGCGTTTCATATACTTTGTACAATAATTACAGGCGCGTTTCAGAAACTTTGTAGGATAATTGGAGGTAATTTTCAGATAATTCTTAGGATAGTTGCAGGCGCATGTCACATAATTTTTAGGATAGTTGCAGGCCCATGGCAGATACTTAGCAGGATAAATGCAGGCGCTTTTTATATACTTTGTAGGAAAATTGAAGGCGCGTTTCAGATACTTTTCAGGATAATTGCAGGCGCGTTTCATATACTTTTTACAATAATTACAGGCGCGTTTCAGAAACTTTGTAGGATGATTGCAGGTAATTTTCAGATAATTTTTAGGATAGTTGCAGGCGCATGTCAGATAATTTTTAGGATAGTTGCAGGCCCATGGCAGATACTTAGCAGGATAAATGCAGGCGCTTTTCATATACTTTGTAGGAAAATTGAAGGCGCGTTTCAGATACTTTTCAGAATAATTGCAGGCGCGTTTCATATACTTTAGGAAAATTGCAGGCGCTTTTCTGAAACTTTTTTGGATCATAGGAGGCGCGTTTCAGATACTTTTCAGGATAATTGCAGGTGCGCTTCAGATACTTTTCAGGATAATTGCAGATGCGCTTCAGATACTTTTCAGGATAATTGCAGGCGCGTTTCATAGACTTTGTAGGAAAATTGCAGGCGCGTTTCTGAAACTTTTTTGGATCATAGCAGGCGCGTTTCTGAAACATTTTTGGATCATAGCAGGCGCGTTTACGATACTTTTCAGGATAATTGCAGGCTCGTTTCAGATAATTTTCAGGATCATTGCAGACGCGTTTCAGATACTTTGTAGGAAAATTGCAGGCGCGTTTCTGAAACTTTTTTGGATCATATCAGGCGCGTTTCATATACTTTGTACAATAATTACAGGCGCGTTTCAGAAACTTTGTAGGATAATTGCAGGTAATTTTCAGATAATTTTTAGGATAGTTGCAGGCCCATGGCAGATACTTAGCAGGATAAATGCAGGCGCTTTTCATATACTTTGTAGGAAAATTGAAGGCGCGTTTCAGATACTTTTCAGGATCATTGCAGGTGCGTTTCGGATACTTTTCAGAATAATTGCAGGCGCGTTTCATATACTTTAGGAAAATTGCAGGCGCGTTTCTGAAACTTTTTTGGATCATAGGAGGCGCGTTTCAGATACTTTTCAGGATAATTGCAGGCGCGTTCCAGATATTTTTCAGGATAATTGCAGGCGCGTTTCAGATACTTTTCAGGATCATTGCAGGCGCGTTTCATATACTTTGTACAATAATTACAGGCGCGTTTCAGAAACTTTGTAGGATAATTGGAGGTAATTTTCAGATAATTCTTAGGATAGTTGCAGGCGCATGTCACATAATTTTTAGGATAGTTGCAGGCCCATGGCAGATACTTAGCAGGATAAATGCAGGCGCTTTTTATATACTTTGTAGGAAAATTGAAGGCGCGTTTCAGATACTTTTCAGGATAATTGCAGGCGCGTTTCATATACTTTTTACAATAATTACAGGCGCGTTTCAGAAACTTTGTAGGATGATTGCAGGTAATTTTCAGATAATTTTTAGGATAGTTGCAGGCGCATGTCAGATAATTTTTAGGATAGTTGCAGGCCCATGGCAGATACTTAGCAGGATAAATGCAGGCGCTTTTCATATACTTTGTAGGAAAATTGAAGGCGCGTTTCAGATACTTTTCAGGATCATTGCAGGTGCGTTTCAGATACTTTTCAGGATAATTGCAGGCGCGTTTCATATACTTTGTAGGAAAATTGCAGGCGCGTTTCTGAAACTTTTTTGGATCATATCAGGCGCGTTTCATATACTTTGTACAATAATTACAGGCGCGTTTCAGAAACTTTGTAGGATAATTGCAGGTAATTTTCAGATAATTTTTAGGATAGTTGCAGGCCCATGGCAGATACTTAGCAGGATAAATGCAGGCGCTTTTCATATACTTTGTAGGAAAATTGAAGGCGCGTTTCAGATACTTTTCAGGATCATTGCAGGTGCGTTTCGGATACTTTTCAGAATAATTGCAGGCGCGTTTCATATACTTTAGGAAAATTGCAGGCGCGTTTCTGAAACGTTTTTGGATCATAGCAGGCGCGTTTCAGATACTTTTCAGGATAATTGCAGGTGCGCTTCAGATACTTTTCAGGATAATTGCAGGCGCGTTTCTGAAACTTTTTTGGATCATAGCAGGCGCGTTTCTGAAACTTTTTTGGATCATAGCAGGCGCGTTTCTGAAACTTTTTTGGATCATAGCAGGCGCGTTTCAGATACTTTTCAGGATAATTGCAGGCTCGTTTCAGATACTTTTCAGGATCATTGCAGACGCGTTTCAGATACTTTTCAGGGTCATTGCAGGCGCGTTTCATATACTTTGTACAATAATTACAGGCGCGTTTCAGAAACTTTGTAGGATAATTGCAGGTAATTTTCAGATAATTTTTAGGATAGTTGCAGGCGCATGTCACATAATTTTTAGGATAGTTGCAGGCCCAGGGCAGATACTTAGCAGGATAAATGCAGGCGCTTTTTATATACTTTGTAGGAAAATTGAAGGCGCGTTTCAGATACTTTCCTGGATCATTGCGGGTGCGTTTCAGATACTTTTCAGGATAATTGCAGGCGCGTTTCATTTACTTTAGGAAAATTGCAGGCGCGTTTCTGAAACTTTTTTGGATCATAGCAGGCGCGTTTCTGAAACTTTTTTGGATCATAGCAGGCGCGTTTCTGAAACTTTTTTGGATCATAGCAGGCGCGTTTCAGATACTTTTCAGGATAATTGCAGGCGCGTTTCAGACACTTTTCAGGATCATTGCAGACGCGTTTCATAGACTTTAGGAAAATTGCAGGCGCGTTTCTGAAACTTTTTTGGATCATAGCAGGCACGTTTCAGATACTTTTCAGGATAATTGCAGGCGCGTTTCAGATACTTTTCAGGATCATCACAGGCGCGTTAGAGATACTTTTCAGGGTCATTGCAGGTGCGTTTCAGATACTTTTCAGGATCATTACAGGCACGTTTCAGATACTTTTCAGGATCATTACAGGCGCGTTTCAGATACTTTTCAGGATCATTGCAGGTGCGTTTCAGATACTTTTCAGGATCATTGCAGGCGCGTTTCAGTTACTTTTCAGGATCATTACAGGCGCGTTTCAGATACTTTTCAGGATCATTGCAGGTGTGTTTCAGATACTTTTCAGGATAATTGCAGACGCGTTTCATATACTTTAGGAAAATTGCAGGCGCGTTTCTAAAACTTTTTTGGATCATAGCAGGCGCGTTTCTAAAACTTTTTTGGATCATAGCAAGCGCGTTTCAGATACTCTTCAGGATAATTTTAGGCGCGTTTCAGATACTTTTTAGAATCATTGCAGGCGCGTATCAGATACTTTTCAGGATCATTGAGGCGCGTTTCATATACTTTTCAGGATCATTACAGGCGCGTTACACATACTTTGCAGCATCATTGCAGGTGCTTTTCAGATACTTTTTAGGATAATTGCAGGCTATTTTCATATACTTTTTAGGATAATTGCAGGCTCGTTTCAGATACTTTTCAGGAACATTGCAGACGCGTTTCAGATACTTTTCAGGGTCATTGCAGGCGCGTTTCATATACTTTGTACAATAATTACAGGCGCGTTTCAGAAACTTTGTAGGATAATTGCAGGTAATTTTCAGATAATTTTTAGGATAGTTGCAGGCGCATGTCACATAATTTTTAGGATAGTTGCAGGCCCAGGGCAGATACTTAGCAGGATAAATGCAGGCGCTTTTTATATACTTTGTAGGAAAATTGAAGGCGCGTTTCAGATACTTTCCTGGATCATTGCGGGTGCGTTTCAGATACTTTTCAGGATAATTGCAGGCGCGTTTCATATATTTTAGGAAAATTGCAGGCGCGTTTCTGAAACTTTTGTGGATCATAGCAGGCGCGTTTCTGAAACTTTTTTGGATCATAGCAGGCGCGTTTCTGAAACTTTTTTGGATCATAGCAGGCGCGTTTCAGATACTTTTCAGGATAATTGCAGGCGCGTTTCAGACACTTTTCAGGATCATTGCAGACGCGTTTCAGATACTTTTCAGGATCATTGCAGGCGCGTTTCATATACTTTGTACAATAATTACAGGCGCGTTTCAGAAACTTTGTAGGATAATTGGAGGTAATTTTCAGATAATTTTTAGGATAGTTGCAGGCGCATGTCACATAATTTTTAGGATAGTTGCAGGCCCATGGTAGATACTTAGCAGGATAAATGCAGGCGCTTTTTATATACTTTGTAGGAAAATTGAAGGCGCGTTTCAGATACTTTTCAGGATAATTGCAGGCGCGTTTCATATACTTTGTACAATAATTACAGGCGCGTTTCAGAAACTTTGTAGGATGATTGCAGGTAATTTTCAGATAATTTTTAGGATAGTTGCAGGCGCATGTCAGATAATTTTTAGGATAGTTGCAGGCCCATGGCAGATACTTAGCAGGATAAATGCAGGCGCTTTTCATATACTTTGTAGGAAAATTGAAGGCGCGTTTCAGATACTTTTCAGGATCATTGCAGGTGCGTTTCAGATACTTTTCAGGATAATTGCAGGCGCGTTTCATATACTTTGTAGGAAAATTGCAGGCGCGTTTCTGAAACTTTTTGGATCATATCAGGCGCGTTCCAGATATTTTTCAGGATAATTGCAGGCGCGTTTCAGATACTTTTCAGGATCATTGCAGGCGCGTTTCATATACTTTGTACAATAATTACAGGCGCGTTTCAGAAACTTTGTAGGATAATTGCAGGTAATTTTCAGATAATTTTTAGGATAGTTGCAGGCCCATGGCAGATACTTAGCAGGATAAATGCAGGCGCTTTTCATATACTTTGTAGGAAAATTGAAGGCGCGTTTCAGATACTTTTCAGGATCATTGCAGGTGCGTTTCGGATACTTTTCAGAATAATTGCAGGCGCGTTTCATATACTTTAGGAAAATTGCAGGCGCGTTTCTGAAACGTTTTTGGATCATAGCAGGCGCGTTTCAGATACTTTTCACGATAATTGCAGGTGCGCTTCAGATACTTTTCAGGATAATTGCAGGCGCGTTTCTGAAACTTTTTTGGATCATAGCAGGCGCGTTTCTGAAACTTTTTTGGATCATAGCAGGCGCGTTTCTGAAACTTTTTTGGATCATAGCAGGCGCGTTTCAGATACTTTTCAGGATAATTGCAGGCTCGTTTCAGATACTTTTCAGGATCATTGCAGACGCGTTTCAGATACTTTTCAGGGTCATTGCAGGCGCGTTTCATATACTTTGTACAATAATTACAGGCGCGTTTCAGAAACTTTGTAGGATAATTGCAGGTAATTTTCAGATAATTTTTAGGATAGTTGCAGGCGCATGTCACATAATTTTTAGGATAGTTGCAGGCCCAGGGCAGATACTTAGCAGGATAAATGCAGGCGCTTTTTATATACTTTGTAGGAAAATTGAAGGCGCGTTTCAGATACTTTCCTGGATCATTGCGGGTGCGTTTCAGATACTTTTCAGGATAATTGCAGGCGCGTTTCATTTACTTTAGGAAAATTGCAGGCGCGTTTCTGAAACTTTTTTGGATCATAGCAGGCGCGTTTCTGAAACTTTTTTGGATCATAGCAGGCGCGTTTCTGAAACTTTTTTGGATCATAGCAGGCGCGTTTCAGATACTTTTCAGGATAATTGCAGGCGCGTTTCAGACACTTTTCAGGATCATTGCAGACGCGTTTCATAGACTTTAGGAAAATTGCAGGCGCGTTTCTGAAACTTTTTTGGATCATAGCAGGCACGTTTCAGATACTTTTCAGGATAATTGCAGGCGCGTTTCAGATACTTTTCAGGATCATCACAGGCGCGTTAGAGATACTTTTCAGGGTCATTGCAGGTGCGTTTCAGATACTTTTCAGGATCATTACAGGCGCGTTTCAGATACTTTTCAGGATCATTACAGGCGCGTTTCAGATACTTTTCAGGATCATTGCAGGTGCGTTTCAGATACTTTTCAGGATCATTGCAGGCGCGTTTCAGTTACTTTTCAGGATCATTACAGGCGCGTTTCAGATACTTTTCAGGATCATTGCAGGTGTGTTTCAGATACTTTTCAGGATAATTGCAGACGCGTTTCATATACTTTAGGAAAATTGCAGGCGCGTTTCTAAAACTTTTTTGGATCATAGCAGGCGCGTTTCTAAAACTTTTTTGGATCATAGCAGGCGCGTTTCAGATACTCTTCAGGATAATTTTAGGCGCGTTTCAGATACTTTTTAGAATCATTGCAGGCGCGTATCAGATACTTTTCAGGATAATTGCAGGCGCGTTTCATATATTTTAGGAAAATTGCAGGCGCGTTTCTGAAACTTTTGTGGATCATAGCAGGCGCGTTTCTGAAACTTTTTTGGATCATAGCAGGCGCGTTTCTGAAACTTTTTTGGATCATAGCAGGCGCGTTTCAGATACTTTTCAGGATAATTGCAGGCGCGTTTCAGACACTTTTCAGGATCATTGCAGACGCGTTTCAGATACTTTTCAGGATCATTGCAGGCGCGTTTCATATACTTTGTACAATAATTACAGGCGCGTTTCAGAAACTTTGTAGGATAATTGGAGGTAATTTTCAGATAATTTTTAGGATAGTTGCAGGCGCATGTCACATAATTTTTAGGATAGTTGCAGGCCCATGGTAGATACTTAGCAGGATAAATGCAGGCGCTTTTTATATACTTTGTAGGAAAATTGAAGGCGCGTTTCAGATACTTTTCAGGATAATTGCAGGCGCGTTTCATATACTTTGTACAATAATTACAGGCGCGTTTCAGAAACTTTGTAGGATGATTGCAGGTAATTTTCAGATAATTTTTAGGATAGTTGCAGGCGCATGTCAGATAATTTTTAGGATAGTTGCAGGCCCATGGCAGATACTTAGCAGGATAAATGCAGGCGCTTTTCATATACTTTGTAGGAAAATTGAAGGCGCGTTTCAGATACTTTTCAGGATCATTGCAGGTGCGTTTCAGATACTTTTCAGGATAATTGCAGGCGCGTTTCATATACTTTGTAGGAAAATTGCAGGCGCGTTTCTGAAACTTTTTGGATCATATCAGGCGCGTTCCAGATATTTTTCAGGATAATTGCAGGCGCGTTTCAGATACTTTTCAGGATCATTGCAGGCGCGTTTCATATACTTTGTACAATAATTACAGGCGCGTTTCAGAAACTTTGTAGGATAATTGCAGGTAATTTTCAGATAATTTTTAGGATAGTTGCAGGCCCATGGCAGATACTTAGCAGGATAAATGCAGGCGCTTTTCATATACTTTGTAGGAAAATTGAAGGCGCGTTTCAGATACTTTTCAGGATCATTGCAGGTGCGTTTCGGATACTTTTCAGAATAATTGCAGGCGCGTTTCATATACTTTAGGAAAATTGCAGGCGCGTTTCTGAAACGTTTTTGGATCATAGCAGGCGCGTTTCAGATACTTTTCACGATAATTGCAGGTGCGCTTCAGATACTTTTCAGGATAATTGCAGGCGCGTTTCTGAAACTTTTTTGGATCATAGCAGGCGCGTTTCTGAAACTTTTTTGGATCATAGCAGGCGCGTTTCTGAAACTTTTTTGGATCATAGCAGGCGCGTTTCAGATACTTTTCAGGATAATTGCAGGCTCGTTTCAGATACTTTTCAGGATCATTGCAGACGCGTTTCAGATACTTTTCAGGGTCATTGCAGGCGCGTTTCATATACTTTGTACAATAATTACAGGCGCGTTTCAGAAACTTTGTAGGATAATTGCAGGTAATTTTCAGATAATTTTTAGGATAGTTGCAGGCGCATGTCACATAATTTTTAGGATAGTTGCAGGCCCAGGGCAGATACTTAGCAGGATAAATGCAGGCGCTTTTTATATACTTTGTAGGAAAATTGAAGGCGCGTTTCAGATACTTTCCTGGATCATTGCGGGTGCGTTTCAGATACTTTTCAGGATAATTGCAGGCGCGTTTCATTTACTTTAGGAAAATTGCAGGCGCGTTTCTGAAACTTTTTTGGATCATAGCAGGCGCGTTTCTGAAACTTTTTTGGATCATAGCAGGCGCGTTTCTGAAACTTTTTTGGATCATAGCAGGCGCGTTTCAGATACTTTTCAGGATAATTGCAGGCGCGTTTCAGACACTTTTCAGGATCATTGCAGACGCGTTTCATAGACTTTAGGAAAATTGCAGGCGCGTTTCTGAAACTTTTTTGGATCATAGCAGGCACGTTTCAGATACTTTTCAGGATAATTGCAGGCGCGTTTCAGATACTTTTCAGGATCATCACAGGCGCGTTAGAGATACTTTTCAGGGTCATTGCAGGTGCGTTTCAGATACTTTTCAGGATCATTACAGGCGCGTTTCAGATACTTTTCAGGATCATTACAGGCGCGTTTCAGATACTTTTCAGGATCATTGCAGGTGCGTTTCAGATACTTTTCAGGATCATTGCAGGCGCGTTTCAGTTACTTTTCAGGATCATTACAGGCGCGTTTCAGATACTTTTCAGGATCATTGCAGGTGTGTTTCAGATACTTTTCAGGATAATTGCAGACGCGTTTCATATACTTTAGGAAAATTGCAGGCGCGTTTCTAAAACTTTTTTGGATCATAGCAGGCGCGTTTCTAAAACTTTTTTGGATCATAGCAGGCGCGTTTCAGATACTCTTCAGGATAATTTTAGGCGCGTTTCAGATACTTTTTAGAATCATTGCAGGCGCGTATCAGATACTTTTCAGGATCATTGAGGCGCGTTTCATATACTTTTCAGGATCATTACAGGCGCGTTACACATACTTTGCAGCATCATTGCAGGTGCTTTTCAGATACTTTTTAGGATAATTGCAGGCTATTTTCATATACTTTTTAGGATAATTGCAGGCTCGTTTCAGATACTTTTCAGGAACATTGCAGACGCGTTTCAGATACTTTTCAGGGTCATTGCAGGCGCGTTTCATATACTTTGTACAATAATTACAGGCGCGTTTCAGAAACTTTGTAGGATAATTGCAGGTAATTTTCAGATAATTTTTAGGATAGTTGCAGGCGCATGTCACATAATTTTTAGGATAGTTGCAGGCCCAGGGCAGATACTTAGCAGGATAAATGCAGGCGCTTTTTATATACTTTGTAGGAAAATTGAAGGCGCGTTTCAGATACTTTCCTGGATCATTGCGGGTGCGTTTCAGATACTTTTCAGGATAATTGCAGGCGCGTTTCATTTACTTTAGGAAAATTGCAGGCGCGTTTCTGAAACTTTTTTGGATCATAGCAGGCGCGTTTCTGAAACTTTTTTGGATCATAGCAGGCGCGTTTCTGAAACTTTTTTGGATCATAGCAGGCGCGTTTCAGATACTTTTCAGGATAATTGCAGGCGCGTTTCAGACACTTTTCAGGATCATTGCAGACGCGTTTCATAGACTTTAGGAAAATTGCAGGCGCGTTTCTGAAACTTTTTTGGATCATAGCAGGCACGTTTCAGATACTTTTCAGGATAATTGCAGGCGCGTTTCAGATACTTTTCAGGATCATCACAGGCGCGTTAGAGATACTTTTCAGGGTCATTGCAGGTGCGTTTCAGATACTTTTCAGGATCATTACAGGCGCGTTTCAGATACTTTTCAGGATCATTACAGGCGCGTTTCAGATACTTTTCAGGATCATTGCAGGTGCGTTTCAGATACTTTTCAGGATCATTGCAGGCGCGTTTCAGTTACTTTTCAGGATCATTACAGGCGCGTTTCAGATACTTTTCAGGATCATTGCAGGTGTGTTTCAGATACTTTTCAGGATAATTGCAGACGCGTTTCATATACTTTAGGAAAATTGCAGGCGCGTTTCTAAAACTTTTTTGGATCATAGCAGGCGCGTTTCTAAAACTTTTTTGGATCATAGCAGGCGCGTTTCAGATACTCTTCAGGATAATTTTAGGCGCGTTTCAGATACTTTTTAGAATCATTGCAGGCGCGTATCAGATACTTTTCAGGATCATTGAGGCGCGTTTCATATACTTTTCAGGATCATTACAGGCGCGTTACACATACTTTGCAGCATCATTGCAGGTGCTTTTCAGATACTTTTTAGGATAATTGCAGGCTATTTTCATATACTTTTTAGGATAATTGCAGGCTCGTTTCAGATACTTTTCAGGAACATTGCAGACGCGTTTCAGATACTTTTCAGGGTCATTGCAGGCGCGTTTCATATACTTTGTACAATAATTACAGGCGCGTTTCAGAAACTTTGTAGGATAATTGCAGGTAATTTTCAGATAATTTTTAGGATAGTTGCAGGCGCATGTCACATAATTTTTAGGATAGTTGCAGGCCCAGGGCAGATACTTAGCAGGATAAATGCAGGCGCTTTTTATATACTTTGTAGGAAAATTGAAGGCGCGTTTCAGATACTTTCCTGGATCATTGCGGGTGCGTTTCAGATACTTTTCAGGATAATTGCAGGCGCGTTTCATATATTTTAGGAAAATTGCAGGCGCGTTTCTGAAACTTTTGTGGATCATAGCAGGCGCGTTTCTGAAACTTTTTTGGATCATAGCAGGCGCGTTTCTGAAACTTTTTTGGATCATAGCAGGCGCGTTTCAGATACTTTTCAGGATAATTGCAGGCACGTTTCAGACACTTTTCAGGATCATTGCAGACGCGTTTCAGATACTTTTCAGGATCATTGCAGGCGCGTTTCATATACTTTGTACAATAATTACAGGCGCGTTTCAGAAACTTTGTAGGATAATTGGAGGTAATTTTCAGATAATTTTTAGGATAGTTGCAGGCGCATGTCACATAATTTTTAGGATAGTTGCAGGCCCATGGCAGATACTTAGCAGGATAAATGCAGGCGCTTTTTATATACTTTGTAGGAAAATTGAAGGCGCGTTTCAGATACTTTTCAGGATAATTGCAGGCGCGTTTCATATACTTTGTACAATAATTACAGGCGCGTTTCAGAAACTTTGTAGGATGATTGCAGGTAATTTTCAGATAATTTTTAGGATAGTTGCAGGCGCATGTCAGATAATTTTTAGGATAGTTGCAGGCCCATGGCAGATACTTAGCAGGATAAATGCAGGCGCTTTTCATATACTTTGTAGGAAAATTGAAGGCGCGTTTCAGATACTTTTCAGGATCATTGCAGGTGCGTTTCAGATACTTTTCAGGATAATTGCAGGCGCGTTTCATATACTTTGTAGGAAAATTGCAGGCGCGTTTCTGAAACTTTTTTGGATCATATCAGGCGCGTTCCAGATATTTTTCAGGATAATTGCAGGCGCGTTTCAGATACTTTTCAGGATCATTGCAGGCGCGTTTCATATACTTTGTACAATAATTACAGGCGCGTTTCAGAAACTTTGTAGGATAATTGCAGGTAATTTTCAGATAATTTTTAGGATAGTTGCAGGCCCATGGCAGATACTTAGCAGGATAAATGCAGGCGCTTTTCATATACTTTGTAGGAAAATTGAAGGCGCGTTTCAGATACTTTTCAGGATCATTGCAGGTGCGTTTCGGATACTTTTCAGAATAATTGCAGGCGCGTTTCATATACTTTAGGAAAATTGCAGGCGCGTTTCTGAAACGTTTTTGGATCATAGCAGGCGCGTTTCAGATACTTTTCACGATAATTGCAGGTGCGCTTCAGATACTTTTCAGGATAATTGCAGGCGCGTTTCTGAAACTTTTTTGGATCATAGCAGGCGCGTTTCTGAAACTTTTTTGGATCATAGCAGGCGCGTTTCTGAAACTTTTTTGGATCATAGCAGGCGCGTTTCTGAAACTTTTTGGATCATAGCAGGCGCGTTTCTGAAACTTTTCAGGATAATTGCAGGCTCGTTTCAGATACTTTTCAGGATCATTGCAGACGCGTTTCAGATACTTTTCAGGGTCATTGCAGGCTTGTTTCATATACTTTGTACAATAATTACAGGCGCGTTTCAGAAACTTTGTAGGATAATTGCAGGTAATTTTCAGATAATTTTTAGGATAGTTGCAGGCGCATGTCACATAATTTTTAGGATAGTTGCAGGCCCAGGGCAGATACTTAGCAGGATAAATGCAGGCGCTTTTTATATACTTTGTAGGAAAATTGAAGGCGCGTTTCAGATACTTTCCTGGATCATTGCGGGTGCGTTTCAGATACTTTTCAGGATAATTGCAGGCGCGTTTCATATACTTTAGGAAAATTGCAGGCGCGTTTCTGAAACTTTTTTGGATCATAGCAGGCGCGTTTCTGAAACTTTTTTGGATCATAGCAGGCGCGTTTCTGAAACTTTTTTGGATCATAGCAGGCGCGTTTCAGATACTTTTCAGGATAATTGCAGGCGCGTTTCAGACACTTTTCAGGATCATTGCAGACGCGTTTCATAGACTTTAGGAAAATTGCAGGCGCGTTTCTGAAACTTTTTTGGATCATAGCAGTCACGTTTCAGATACTTTTCAGGATAATTGCAGGCGCGTTTCAGATACTTTTCAGGATCATCACAGGCGCGTTAGAGATACTTTTCAGGGTCATTGCAGGTGCGTTTCAGATACTTTTCAGGATCATTACAGGCGCGTTTCAGATACTTTTCAGGATCATTACAGGCGCGTTTCAGATACTTTTCAGGATCATTGCAGGTGCGTTTCAGATACTTTTCAGGATCATTGCAGGCGCGTTTCAGTTACTTTTCAGGATCATTACAGGCGCGTTTCAGATACTTTTCAGGATCATTGCAGGTGTGTTTCAGATACTTTTCAGGATAATTGCAGACGCGTTTCATATACTTTAGGAAAATTGCAGGCGCGTTTCTAAAACTTTTTTGGATCATAGCAGGCGCGTTTCTAAAACTTTTTTGGATCATAGCAGGCGCGTTTCAGATACTCTTTAGGATAATTTTAGGCGCGTTTCAGATACTTTTTAGGATCATTGCAGGCGCGTATCAGATACTTTTCAGGATCATTGAGGCGCGTTTCATATACTTTTCAGGATCATTACAGGCGCGTTACACATACTTTGCAGCATCATTGCAGGTGCTTTTCAGATACTTTTTAGGATAATTGCAGGCTATTTTCATATACTTTTTAGGATAATTGCAGGCGCTTTTCATATACTTTGTAGGATAATTACATGCGCGTTTCAGATACTTTGTAGGATAATTGCAGTTGCTTTTCAGATAACTTTTAGGATAATTGCAGGTGCGTTTTATATACTTTTCAGGATCATTACAGGCGCGTTACAGATACTTTGCAGCATCATTGAAGGTGCTTTTCAGATACCTTTTAGGATAATTGCAGGCGCGTTTCAGATACGTTTTTGGATCATTGCAGGTGCTTTTCAGATACTTTTTTGGATAATTGCAGGCTCTTTTCATATACTTTGTAGGATAATTGCAGGCGCTTTTCATATACTTTGTAGCATAATTACAGGCGCGTTTCAGATACTTTGTAGGATAATTGCAGGTGCTTTTCAGATAATTTTTAGGATAATTGCAGGCGCGTTTCAGATACTTTTCAGGATCATTACAGGCGCGTTACAGATTCTTTGGAGCATCATTGCAGGTGCTTTTTAGATACTTTTTAGGATAATTGCAGGCTCTTTTCATATACTTTGTAGGATAATTGCAGGCTCTTTTCATATACTTTGTAGGATAATTGCAGGCGCGTTTCAGATACTTTTCAGGATAATTGCAGACGCTTTTCATATACTTTGAATTGCAGGCGCTTTTCATATACTTTGAATTGCAGGCGCTTTTCATATACTTTGAAGGATCATTGCAGGCGCGTTTCAGATACTTTGTAGGATAATTACAGATGCGTTTCAGATACTTCACAGGATCATTGCGGGTGCATTTCAGATACTTGTAGGATAATTGCAGGTGCGTTTCAGATACTTTTCAGGATCATTACAGGCGCGTTACAGATACTTTGCAGCATCATTGCAGGTGCTTTTCAGATACCTTTTAGGATAATTGCAGGCGCTTTTCATATACTTTGTAGGATAATTACAGGCGCGTTTCAGATACCTTGTAGGATAATTACAGGCGCGTTTCAGATACTTTGTAGGATAATTACAGGTGCTTTTCAGATAATTTTTAGGATAATTGCAGGCGCGTTTCAGATACTTTTCAGGATCATTACAGGCGCGTTACAGATTTTTTGGAGCATCATTGCAGGTGCTTTTCAGATACTATTTAGGATAATTGCAGGCTCTTTTCATATACTTTGTAGGATAATTGCAGGCACTTTTCATATACTTTGTTTGATAATTGCAGGCGCGTTTCAGATACTTTTCAGGATAATTGCAGGCGCTTTTCATATACTTTGAAGGATCATTGCAGGCGCGTTTCAGATACTTTGTAGGATAATTACAGATGCGTTTCAGATACTTCACAGGATCATTGCGGGTGCATTTCAGATACTTGTAGGATAATTGCAGGTGCGTTTCATATACTTTGCAGGATCATTGCAGGCACGTTTCGGATACATTGCAGTGTCATTGCGGGTTTTCCTATCAATTATTGTGAATCATTCGCCTTATATACCCTAAATTTCCAAAAAATGTAAAAGAGGCTAACGCTTGAGCTCAAAACGTCAACAATAGCATAAGTTAATTAAGCCTTAGGCTTAATTAACTTATGACAATAGCTACGTTTAAAATGATTTTAGGAATAAAGTTTCTTGAAACGATTTAACTAGAATTAAGGTAAATTAATGACGATTAAATTAATAAATATCAATTATATTTATATAAATATTTAAAAATAGCCTCAAAATTGCGTCTCCCAACTTGAACTCATGTTTAATATCTACAAAATTCCAAAGCAGTTGAATTAGAGGCTACCCTTACAAAAAGTTTAAGCTTTAATTTATCTGCAAACACGCTTTTTTAACGCTACCACGCTGTAATAGGTAAACGTTAAGGCCATGGGCGTGCCAACCTTATTGCTGGAGCGGGGTCAAAATCCCACACGGGTGGGGAAGTTGTGTAAAAACTTTGGCCCTTGTGTAAACAACTTTGAGACAACTTAACATCTTTCCAAACTCATACATGAACAAAACGTATTTTGCAGTACTACAATGTTGTTCAGCACTCATCAATGATCTAAGGATATGCAGTATCTCGCATGCACTATAAAGTTACGAAGAGGTCCGCATGATCGTGAGAATTAATGCCTGACCAATTCAATACTCGTGGGATACAGTGGCCACGATTCTATAAGGTGCCATTTCCAGTTAACCATACATTTTTCTGTTTTCGAAAATCGTAGAAAATAGTAAAAACGCAAAGAAAATATGTCTTTTGCCTACCTATTCTTTCCCAAAGTTGATAGCTACAGTAATTTGAAGCGCTATCGGCTACAACCTTTCTTTCTTGAAGATGGCGGTTAATCAGCTCTATGATTAGCCACGGTTATATGCAAAAGAATTGCAACACTCTATAGTGTATAGAAAACCGTGGTTGCTATAACTATTATGTCTATACGTGTATGTGTAAACAAAAACTTGTGGAAGTCAGGATCGATATATTCTCGAGAACATCAAACACTGCGAAATTCTTCATTACCAGGACTAATTTGAAAATGATTCCACATTTCTACAAACTCTTAAGATACGTTCACAATTCTTTTCACAACCTAAGCATTATACTGAACTTCAAAACCGTCCTCGATGGACCATTTTTCAACTATCAACGCTGTCACTTTTACCAATCCCCTTTACAACTGCAATATTTATGGAATCACGTGCATTGTCTATTCGCATACACTGGGTAATGAAAATTTCACTTTCAATGACATTTTTTTACTATTTAGACTCAGTCACCAGAGCGGGGGCCTTTACCCCCGCTGCCCCCGTGGTTGACACGCCCCTGATTCAGGCTACATTTTCTGCACTTCAAAAAAAGTGGAAAATTTCACAGCAATTCTAGAGATGCCTTTTCTACATTTTCTGTTTGTGAACTGTTAACTGTCTATACTGGCAGAAATAAAGAGGGCGATTCTGTAAACGCGAAGCAAAACTGAAATACCAGCTGCTAGTTTAAAACTGCAATTTGACCACATTTAAAGACATGTAACAGGTCTGAAAAAGTGATGGAAAAGTAGAAATCCAGCTGCCAATTTAAAACTAAAATTTGACCACATTTATAGACATGTAACAGGTCTGAAAAAGTGATGGAAAAGTAGAAATCCAGATGCCAATTTAAAACTGCAATTTGACCACATTTATAGACATATAACAGGTCTGCAAAAGTTATGGAAAGTTGAAATCTAGCTGCCAATTTAAAACTGTAACTATTCCACATTTATAGACATATTTGAGGTATTCAAAAGTCGAATTTCCTACTTTTGAATACCTGCAATATGTCTATAAGTGTGGTCAAATTACAATTTTAAATTGGTAGCTGGATTTCTACTGTTCCATCACTTTTGCAGACTTGTAACATGTCTATAAATGTGGTCAAATTGCAGCTTTAAATTAACAGCAGGATTTCAACTTTTCTATCACTTTTGCAGACCTGTAACATGTCTAAAAAACTGGTCAAATTACAGTAATAAATTGGCAGCTGCATTTCTACTTTTCCATCACTTTTGCAGATCTGTAACATGTCTATAAATGTGGTAAAATTGCAGTTTTAAATTAGCAGCTGGATTTCTTCATTTCTATCACTTTTGCAGACCTGTAAAAGGGACCGTCCCTAAACTACGTCACACTCTTATGGGGGGAGGGGGTTTCTAAATTTTTGACGGTCTGTGACAAGGGGAAGGGAGGGGTTCTTCGATGCGTGACGTCACATTTAGCATTGATTTTGTTACGAAGTCAGTAAGAGGCCGATTGGCTCTCTTATGTTATAGAAGAAGAAAGACAACATTCCATAGTCCACCGTTACAATAATTTATCAAAATTGTTACTCCATCATCGCTTAAATAGTAGAAAATTTAATCAATTATCTACTATTTACACCTTAATATAGCCAATTTAAATAGCTCATTTAAAATAAAAAGCGTAAACTCTCTTATGTCTCTGTTTATTCGCCCCTATTATTTGTGAGGATGAATCAAATCCCGCTGCCGATTGAAAAGTTTCGATTCTTTGGCAAATTTTCTAAATCTCAAGCTCGATTAGTCTGTTTTCGGTGACAGTGTCGAAACCTAAAATTGTGCCCCTTTAACTAAGCCTTATGGAACTTTATTGAAGCTTATAAAAAGCACATCCAGACATTAAAATTCTAAAGGTCAATCAGAGGAAAAAGGCTTAAAACGGAAGAGAACTTGAATTTTCAGCCGAGCAAAATATTTCTGAGGGCGGCATATCACTCAAGAAATTAATCAAATTAAATTTGTAAATTAAGAGAAATCATAGTGCGGAGGGGGGGGGGTTAAAGAAATGTGACGTGGTTTTTAGGGGAGGGGTCTGAGAAAAGCGTGACGAAGCGTGATCTGGGGGGACGGGGGGGTCAGAAAATGCTTTTTATCGCGTGACGTAGTTTATGGACGGTCCCAAATGTCTATAAAAACGGTCAAATTACAGTTTTAAACTAGCAGCTGGTAGGTCTACTTTTGCATAGCGAATGCAGAATCGCGCTGCATATTTCTGCCAGTATAGACAATGAACAGTTAACAAACAGAAAATGTAGAAACGGCAGACAGTTTACAGTTCTGGAATTGCTGTGGAATTTTCACGTTTTTCGAGCTGCAGAAAATGTAGCCTTAATGTATACCTATTACCATAAGTTAATTATACCTCTAAGTACACAAATTCGGGGAACGACTGGGCATCTTTGGCAGGCTACTGTGACGTCAGAACTCGTATAGCGCTAAGATCCGAAGAGAGAAAATTTTAAAATTTCTGTCGCGGTGCAGCCACCAAGCGGTCGAGACGAAAAATAAAATCATCCAGTGGAATAAAGGAGAGTTTTACGTTTCGTATAGGCAGGCACTGGGGGGGGGAACGAATTTTACTTAAGCAACCCCAAATCCCTCTCTCTCTCGTGAGATAGAGGCGGTTTCAGTCCTGAAACATTCTAAAAGGGATAAAAGAAACGCTAGGCTAGGCAGTACAATTTTGTATTGAAGTTGAGGTGATAAATGATACGGAGAGAGTATAGGGTTTCATTAAAGGGAGCCAGACAAACACTATTGCCATAGAAGTGGAAGCGATTTGTGTACTTAGAGGTATAATTAACTTATGCTATTACAGCATGGTAGCGATAAAAAAGCGCGTATGCAGATGAATTACAGCTTAAATTTTTTTGTACGGGTATGATTTGGTAATTAAGTGTTTGAATTGCGTATTTGGTGCTGTTTTTCCCTTTCCTAGCTATTAGCGATATATTGTATTTTTAACCTAGGCGTAAAGATCCAAACACAGAGTCAAAAATAAGACGAAAAAGACCGTTGGAAAAGGTTTATACCATAGGGGTTATCTTTAAAGCTATTCTACCGCCTTGCCTCCTGTAATTGTACGAACCAGTAAACGTCACGCTCATTCTTTATTGTTGACCCCGCAGAAGTGACACAGCTAGCGACTATTTTGCCGAGGCCGGTCAATAGACCTTGCATCGGCTCCGAGAGGTTGCACACGCTAAATTACACATAGATAAAGAGTTTAAAATCATGCCTGGTAAAAACCTAAATGTTCGACTCCTCGATAATCCTTCTTTGACTAAAACGCGCGGGTTCCAATAAACTACAAACTAGTCTGAAATTTCAGTTTCCTTACTAAAATCAGAAGTGAGATGAGACATGAAGTATTGCCATTCCCACGTTTGTAAAACCGTTAAATTCTTTTAAACTGATTTTTTAATATTTCAATTTTGATTTCATGCATAGATGCAAAGGTTGTCGTGTTTTGTCTGATTACACCCATGATAGGATTATGAAACGGATCTTGTATATAATCTAATGTAATAAACCAAATTTGATTTCGTAAATCCATAATTTTCAAACATCTAGCTACCCCTCAAATATATGAATTTAGTTGTGCTTAATTAAAAATTCATCAAAAAGTTCTTACCTGGTAAATGAAACTACTTCCTGAAAATTCCCTTAACGACTCATCAGTTAGTAGTTTCTCTCGAAAGGTTTTATACGACGGGTTCTTCAATTTTGTCTTGATGTTACTCGCGCCGTGGCTTATTAATAACAAAATTTCTTCTGTAGCCATTTTTCCCGAAATTTCAAACTTAAAACTTTAAGAAAATAACGAAAACAAAAAATCAAAAAAACAACACGAGATTTTTCAGTCGGTTTCGTGTTCACTAAAAACCAGCACCGCCCTCCCAAATAGGAACTTAATCCGCTTTAATTTCCCTGCATTTTTTTAATACTACCATCATATTCTAGAAAAATGCTTATGTCGTTCTCCCGGGTCATGTTCTTAGTTGGCTTAACTATATGTTTTCTCAATATTTACCGATGAAATTCATTGCATTTTAGCCAAAACAAATTGCAACTAAATCTTTCTCGATCTTCAATCTCCCTTTGCGAGATGAGCTTCTCTCTCTATTCGAAAGGTGGAAACTGGAAACGTACACTTTGGCCTCCAAGGTAGAATAGCCACTGTTAATACTTTCGATACGAGTCACGCCCGGTGTTGTGTACTTAATTAAGCCTTTTATATGCTATGGCAAAATATGCACGTGGCTCTGGAGAGTTTAAGCTTTAAAGAACACTTTTTTGAACTGTTGAGTGTGTAGCGGTGGTAGTGATAAGACTAAATATAGTCTTTCGGAAAGTTTGAATTTATTTATATAATGCACTATGAGCACCCAGTTTTACAGCTGTGTTATGTGCACATATTTTTCAAAAACCTAAAGCTACTTATTCACGCACTTAAAAAATGCGCATGGAAATGATCCTAATTTTAACGTTGTTTGTGGGGTAAATGGGTGCGGAAGATGTTTCAAAAAAGTGGATACATTTAGACGTCATGTTAGAAATAAACACCCTGACGTCTATGAGAACAAAGAGGTCCTTATAAATACTGGAACTGAAATTAACGTAAGTGAAGAAAATATTGATTTAAATAGACCAGATGAAGCTGCTGATGTTGCGCTCGATGTTGAAATTGGTGACGAAGATGTTTCAGATGAGGAAAATTTAAAGCCTTTTAAAATCCGTGAATCACTTCTCAAGATAATTCTTAAATATAGAGAACTTCACCATTTGCCAGACGTGGTAGTTCAGTCTATTGTCAACGATTTATTTGGTTTTTGTGAAAATCTCCTCGATTCAACCAAGGATAACGTCGTACAAAGTTTAAAAGCTAAAGATATAGATATAGATGAAAAGCATTTGTTTTCAAGTATTTCTGAAGTAATGGAAGCTTTTGGAAGCTTGGATTCAAACTACAAGATAACAGCATTGTGCAAAAATGAATATGGATTAGTAGAACCAATGCAGTTCACGTTCTCTGAAACCGTAGAAGATAGAAAGAAGAAAGTTTATCACTACGTGCCAATAATTAAAGTATTGGAGAAACTTTATTCGTCGGATCAAATGGTTAATAAGCATGTCAAGCTGGCTAAAATTCCTCCTAACTGTATTGGACATTATTTGCAAAGTGAACTAGCGAAAAAGATAATCAACGATAATCCTCGGTATTCCTTAAGCACTATCCACTTACAAATTTATCTGGACGAATTAGAGTTGCATAATCCGCTAGGATCAAAAAGAGGAAAACATAAAATCTTGGGTTGCTACTTTTCCGTTTTAAATCTAGACGGAAAGTACAGGGCACAGCTAAGTGATATTAACTTAATATTATTGGCGAAATCTGTTGACCTTGACAGTTTTGGCTTTCGCGAGTTATTGAAACCCCTGATTTTTGATTTGAATCGTTTATCGGAGGAAGGACTTGATGTGGAAAAATCAGGAATACATTACACTGTGACTGTTTCAATTTTCTCGGGAGATAATCTCGGGCAACATAAAATAGGGGGCTTTAACTGTAACTTCAACAGCGGCAGAATTTGCAGATTTTGCATGACTGATTACAAGGAAATTCCCATCAAAACCAATAAAAATCAAGTTCGCCATCGCACACTAGCTCTCCATAAGTACCACCTGGAAGGAACACGTAGTACCAAATCGTATGCCTCGTCATATGGAGTACGTAGTGAAAGCCCTTTAATGAGACTTTATAACTTTGACTTAACACAACAATTGCCCCCTGACCCGATGCACGATATTTTGGAAGGAGTATTTCCAAGTGTTTTAAAACGTGTAATAAACTATATGATTGCGAACCAGCACGTGACTTTAGATGAATTTAACGACAGTATTTTGAAGTTTCCATTCGGCAAAACCGAATCGAACATTCCACAAACTCAAATACATAAAGCCATATCTAGTAATGGCAATATCAAAGGGTCGGCAAGCGAACTGTTTTGTTTGCTTAGGCTACTCCCTTTCATTTTATTTCCCTACTTACCACATGACGGAGATGAACATTGGGTGGTTTATTTAAAGCTACGAGAAATCGTCGAATACATTTTTGCATCGCATTTGCATTTGACATTTCTGGATACGCTTGAAACAATTATTGAAGAATTTTTAAAATTAGTTTCACTTGTTTTTGGGCCCGATTCTATGACACCAAAATATCATTATTTGTTGCATTATGCCGACTCTTACCGAAAATACGGTCCTATAAGGGCCATGTCCTGCATCCGTTTTGAGGCGAAACATAGTTACTTTAAAAAAATTGCGCATGCTTTAAAAATTTTAAAAATATTACAAAAACGTTAGCGTCTAGGCATCAGTACTATCAGTGCTATAACGCACTACATGATAGCCAGTTAAAAATACAGGATAATTAGATGGGATCATTTGTGCAGAAAACTAGTTTGCCTATTTCTCTTCATTCATTGTTAAAAGACTACCCTGATAAACTTTACTCGGTTAAAAAATCAACGTTCGATAACATGAGCTTTTTGGTAGGGTCATTCCTTAAACATGACATTGATAGAAATGAAATAAAGTCTTTCATTCAAATAAGGTATATTTTTTGGCTTAACCAGACTTTGCGTTTGGCCGGTCCTGTTTTTCAAGTGGTCAAATTCAACCGAAAAATTTTCGCTTATGAGATACAAAACTCAGAAAGCTGGATTGTTTTAAACTCTGATTCCATATTGTGTCATGAATTATTAGATAGCTATGTGATTGAAGAGAAAAGCTTCATCTCTTTAAGATCAAAATTTTTTTTAACAGCGAAGTTTAACTTAAAATGCGTACTTGAAAATATTTGCAAATATGTCAAAATTTTATGAAGTGCAAAAAATAAATGCTTTTTATTCAGGCTGTAATAATAAAATGGAGTGTGGCATGTTTTTTTACTTAGTCATGTTATTCGTAGTTTTATTCTCGCAAGAGGCTGTCCGTAATAGTGCCAAGCTGTTTTGTTCCTACCAGCGTTTGTCTATATACCTACGTATCTGGTACGTATTTTAGCAGAAGTGACATGAGACTAG
Organism: Phalangium opilio; assembly: GCF_054372755.1. Lineage (NCBI taxonomy): Eukaryota > Metazoa > Arthropoda > Arachnida > Opiliones > Phalangiidae > Phalangium > Phalangium opilio. The sequence continues at coordinate 564,559 of NW_028324148.1, read as the reverse complement.
AAGTGAAGGGCTCTAGCATTGATAGTAGATCCTGGCACTAGTGAACAAATTGGAGGATTTTATGCCGCTTCCCACGCGCCTACACTACTGAGAAAAAAATTGGCCGAGTTCCAAAAACATTTCTTACCCCTTCCCCTCAACCTAAAGCCGCGTAACACAGACGCGGGAGCTTGAATCTAGTTCGGCCGTCTACCGCCGCGAGCGTCTCACCGTTTTGAAGGAAAAATTCAGAAATCGCCACTAGAGGGCCAACCGTTGGTGTGTTATCAAGAATATTCACTTTCGCCGAGTGAAGAATTTGGTTAGCTCAATACTTCATGTCTCATCTCACTTCTGATTTTAGTAAGGAAACTGAAATTTCAGACTAGTTTGTAGTTTATTGGAACCCGCGCGTTTTAGTCAAAGAAGGATTATCGAGGAGTCGAACATTTAGGTTTTTACCAGGCATGATTTTAAACTCTTTATCTATGTGTAATTTAGCGTGTGCAACCTCTCGGAGCCGATGCAAGGTCTATTGACCGGCCTCGGCAAAATAGTCGCTAGCTGTGTCACTTCTGCGGGGTCAACAATAAAGAATTGAGCGTGACGTTTACTGGTTCGTACAATAACAGGAGGCAAGGCGGTAGAATAGCTTTAAAGATAACCCCTATGTTATAAACCTTTTCCAACGGTCTTTTTCGTCTTATTTTTGACTCTGTGTTTGGATCTTTACGCCTAGGTTAAAAATACAATATATCGCTAATAGGTAGGAAAGGGAAAAACAGCACCAAATACGCAATTCAAACACTTAATTACCAAATCATACCCGTACAAAAAAATTCCCACGTTTGTTAAACCGTTAAATTCTTTTAAACTGATTTTTTAATATTTCAATTTTTATTTCATGCATAGATACAAAGGTTGTCGTGTTTTGTCTGATTACACCCATGATAAGATTATGAAACGGATCTTGTACATAATGTAATAAGCCAAATTTGATTTCGTAAATCCATAATTTTCAAACATCTAGCTACCCCTCAAATATATGAATTTAGTTGTGCTTAATTAAAAATTCATCAAAAAGTTCTTACCTGGTAAATGAAACTACTTCCTGAAAATTCCCTTAACGACTCATCAGTTAGTAGTTTCTCTTTTTATACGACGGGTTCTTCAATTTTGTCTTGATGTTACTCGCGCCGTGGCTTATTAATAACAAAATTTCTTCTGTAGCCATTTTTTCCCGAAATTTCAAACGCTTTTTTTTCCCGAAAATGATCAAGGTCGCTTGCCGAACCTAATTTATGCTGGGAACATCTCCTATCAAACACCCCTAACAATTTTCAATACCTAACCGCGTACCGACCAAGTACCGACCGCACAAGAAACACATTCGATTTTCGAGAATTCAAATATTCAACCGAATTTTTTCCCTCCCTATCATCACCCTCGCTAAAGGTTTCTTACTTTGACAAGGTCAGCGGGCGTCGGAACGGTCACGCGTAATAAAGGGTGAATAAGCCTGAAAATTAGTTACTATTATCGGTTCACTTTATCTAAATTAAGTCTAATTCATAAAATTTACAAGTTGGGAAAACCAAAATATTACCTCTCCGTGTCGAGAAGACTATCACTACCCCCTTAAACAACCTTAATATGCATCTATCGCTTTTTATTGCTTTGCAACAGCAGGAAGTTTATTTTAAAATAGTAAATTGTTCAAACGTTTTCAATATCTCTAACTTGCATGTGGAAACTACTCTCTCGCTATACTTTAACAATTTTCTTGGTTTGCCAGTATGATTGGTAACATTTCTCCATATCAAAGCCATAGATATAGTAAAACTATAAAGGGTCTAGATCCACATCCCTGGGTTAGGCTTAACGAAAAAACGCGGAAGTGACAATTAACGAGCAAACAACCACGATTTTCTGGGGGTAGCCGTATAAAACGCCATATGTCGAGTGGAACTTGAGGTGAAAATTATTTACTCTCACTTGAGATTTCAATTTGGCCTCACGCGAAATTAGAATTAGGCGTAACAGCTATGTTCGAGTATCGCTGAAGGTTATTTAGTCCACGGCTAGGAATTTTACTAAAAATAACTACTTGAGTCCGATAAATTTGCAGGTGTGTTATTTATACATACCGACAACACAAAAGGCAAGCCAAGCAGCAGAGAAACTACTATTGGAATGGAAAGACAACTATTCCAGTTAAGCAGCTATGGTTGTCTACACGAGAATACTTTATTTCCTTTCTTAAGACGTCTTAAAACTTTCCTCGAATAATTTAAGGTTATTTAACATAAGGGTTACATTTTTATATAGGCCTACTGCTCAGTGTTTACCTCAGTAATTAAGACGTCCATTTTCAACTCATAAACATTTTATTTAAGCGCTGACTTCCCTAAACCTAACAATAACATCGTGAATCATATCCCTGTGATATCACTATATGTTGGCATTTTCACGAAATTTCTAGGATTCACCAACCTTGGTAAAGTGCCCGCATCTGTGTATCACAGCTGGAATCTGAATCATCAAACTTAGCGACGAAGTATTTAATATTTTCCAATGTAGAGTATCACATTCCGTGTGATATCACCCTATATAGGTAATTCCACGGAAGTTCTAGGACTCACCAACCTTGGAAATCCAACTTTATCCGCGAAAAACCCACATCTGTGAATCACACCTAATATAGAGTATCATATCCCGTATGATAACACCACTTGTAGGTTATTCCCACGGAAGTTCTAGGATTCACCAACCTTGGAAATCCAACTTTATCCGTGAAAAGCCTGCATCAGGGTCTCACACCTGGGATATGAACCCCCGAACTCTACATAACATTTGTCATTTCTTTTATACAGTATATCATATTTAAATGTTCCCTTTCTCTAACTTACATTACAACGAACAACAAGTAAATCTGCTTAAAAGTTAATTTGAATCAAAAAAACCCACTTGTACGTGGGAAAAAAGATTCTGGGAAAACCCACATGGGGAAAAAACCATTAATATATATCAACATTTAACATTATCATAATTGTTTTCAATACACAACGTCGTATTAAAAGATTGCGATGCTTTTTCGAAATGAAAGGCTCAGTAGACTTTAACGATTGTCCAGAGAATGAAAGACGTCTCCAGAATTTCACGTATGTGGAGAGATTGATAAACGTAATGTTTCATTAGGCTTTCAAACGTTTAGAACAAACCTTGTAAAGAATGGAGTTTATTAATTGAGAAACAGGTTTTCAATGACACCATTTACCCGTTCTAAGAATGGATGCAATAACGCACATCTTCACCACTCGGGAGTTTTGTCTACAATTAAAGGTTTAGATATTTTTCACCAATTTCTAGCTTGAAAAACAAAATGGATATAAAGATAGACATTAAGCGAAAAAGAATTCACCTACATGGTTAAGCATAATTGAAATTTACCTAGAAAACCAAAATCGTAATCGATTTGATTAGCTATGTCATTGTACGATTAACTACGAGAGAGGGGATGACTAACGACCATTCAGTAGGATCAGTACATTTCCTATATGCTCCCGTCGCTAGAACGAATCAGGATTGCACATATTGGAAGTAGAACCGAAAACTGAACATCCGTGAATGGTAAGCGAACTGTAGATAATGCAATTAGTGAAAAGCCATGATACATTATGTAATCTTACCCCAACAATTTTCAAATACTTGCTTACGATCATTTTTTACGGTGCGATTCCTTGCGTCACTGAGATCTAAAATTTAATTCATCATTTCGATCCTTTTCTACAATGGTAATAAATCCTGTAAACTCTGTCAAATGTGATACCACTTTAATTACCAATTGCTTTTCGGTGGTAATACTAGCAATTCTGCCTCTCTCTCTACAAAAGTGATAGATCTTATAAACTGCGTGGGTCAAACGTGATTTTACCTTATACTTGCCAATTGTCTATTAAAGGTACCACTACCAACTCTCTCTCTCTCTCTCTCTCTCTGCTTCATATAACATTTTGAGAAACCCTTTCGGTTCATAAGTTTTTCTCTCTTAATGGTGCATATACCATTCTGAGAAACCCTTTCGGGTCATAAGTTTTTCTCTCTTAATGGTGCAAATACCATTTTGAGAAACCCTTTCGGGTCATGTGTTTTTCTCTCTTAATGGTGCAAATACCATTTTGAGCACCCCTTTCGGGTCATAAGTTTTCAATTTCACAAGTTTTCAATTTCATACGTTTTCAATTTGGTACATTTTCACTTTCTTTCATTATGGGACGCCACAATTTCTGATAATCACACATATCAGAAAACCACACTTACAACTTTACAAAGCTCCTAGAGCTAGGATATTTATCAACCAATCATTACGGCTGATAATACAAGGCCCCTAGGACCAGGACTTCCTACCCTTTCGGGTAATTATACAAGGCCTCTGGGACCAGGACTTCCTACCCTTTCGGGTAATTATACAAGGTCTCTAGGACCAGGACATTTTCACTTTCTTTCATTATAGGACTTCCGCCGACAATTTAGGCTTAATATAAGACGCCACAATTTCTGATAATACCACATATCAGAAAAAAACACTTACAACTTTACAAAGCTCCTAGAGCTAGGATTTCTATCAACCAATCATTACGGCTGATAATACAAGGCCTCTAGGACCAGGACTTCCTACCCATTCGGGTAATTATACAAGGCCTCTAGGACCAGGACTTCCTACCCATTCGGGTAATTATACAAGGCCTCTAGGACCAGGACTTCCTACCCTTTCGGGTAATTATACAAGGCCTCTAGGACCAGGACTTCCTACCCTTTCGGGTAATTATACAAGGTCTCTAGGGTTAGGACTTTCACCAACAACTACAGTTTATTATACGACGCCATAGCTTTTTTAATAAACACACATATCAGAAAACAACATATCAGTTGACTTTACAGGGCTTTCTCAGATGAAACTGTCACCAAAACTATTCCCTTTTAAAAAAACATATACCTTTATGATATGAATAGTACGTCTCTCTGTAACACGCTTTGTATCTCTTACGGAAAAGCTTGTTTCCGAACGCTAAATCTAACTGGCAATGATAGTCAGTTGATACTTTCTCTTCAAGACCAGGCATAAGAATCATATCAAACGAATCAAAGAACATTTTCAACGCGGTTTTGCTTTTAAAAAAATTTATGTTAAAATCTCCCACAACAACTGTCGGAATAGAGGCATCATATCTAATATCGAATAAAGGGTTAAAATCCTCAAAAACTGATCTCAAACTCGCTCCAGGCGATTTGTACAACAAAACAACAGTCATCGGTTCACTTTCAATGGAAACATCCAACCAGCAACGTTCCACATGCGAATTTCTGAAAGGTCTATCGGTTCGTAAAACCCTATTATTCAAATCGTTAACAACATTTTCTGGTGTATCTTTTAAATAAATGAAAGAACCAAATGCAATTCTACGTGCCGTTGTTGGCAGATAAATACCACCCACTTCCCTAAAGGATGGCACATGAAACTCATCATTTTCTTTCTTCCACGTTTCAACAAAGCATAATAACTGGGTATTTCTTATTACGGTGTCTGCTAAAATATCTTCCAAATGTGCGTTTAACGACTGCACATTGTGAACATAAATATAAACCGGTTCGTTCAAGAACGGTAACGCAATACTCTTCGTATCTCGTAATCTTTTAAGTTCCAATTCAACTTGTTTGTTTTTAGGCGCATTTGGAACTTGAAATTTACCCTCAATATACAAACCAGAGGCGTTTCTCGCTCTACTACAAGCAACGTATAAATGAGCTCTCTATAATTTCTTTCTTTGATTACAATGCACTACTACAGACGAATACGTATCACCTTGACTCTTGTGTATCGTAATAGCCTCAGAAATGACCAAAGGAAACTGTTTCCTAGAGACCGAAACATTATTTTGCCTCCATTTTCTACTGAATGCCTTAGAAACTTTCTCGACAGGAGTCCAAATCCTGTTAAAGTTATTCTGCTCGTATAACCCATGACTCTTTTGTCTCAACAACTTTCCAACATTAGCATCAGCAAACTCAATCCATACCCTAAACGGAATTTGTTCACCCAGCCTATTTTTGCCGTACTCTATTTTTCTTAACCAACCTGTTGCCCCATTTGTAAGTCCGTCAGACGTATCAACATTGTTAGTCATCATGTATCTGGCGCCACAAGCGAGCGTTAATTCTTTAGGCAGACCATACGTATCAGACGTTGCCAACGTTTGAACTTGAGAAAGAATGTTATTTCTAACTTCGCTAGCAAGATCACCATTTACAACATCTACTGAAACGGAAATAGACTTTTCCGTATTCATGTTTAAAAGCATCTCTTCGTTAAATTGGTTCACTTCAACGTTAGTAGGGAAAAGATTATTGCTTCTTTTGGCGGTACACGCTCTCTATTCACTTCTAAACTTACAAAAAAGTCAATATCATCCTGATTCATACTTCCCACAGCCATTCTGTTCAAAGCTTCCGCAAATCTTTTGTCATCTTTTTGCCTCATAATTTCTTCAAGCTCTGCAAACTGGAATTCTTCCCATATTGGGTTACCAATTAACGCCGCATAGGGATTGTCAGTATCACTTTGACCTTGAAAAGCGAAATGATCGCGCACTGGTCTAAGTTGGTTAAAATCTCCAACTAACAGTACAGATACACCACCGAAATAATCTGGACAACCCATTATCTCTTGCAATCTCGCGTTAACTCGGTTAAAAACCTTGGCTCCAACCATTGATATTTCGTCAATAATTACCAATTTCACTTGACCATACATCAATCTACAATTGTGAAGAGTTTCACTTTCTAGCCTGGAAATATTCCCGGCAAATTGACTAACCGGTAGACAAAAGGTACTATGCAAAGTAGCGCCACCTATATTAAAGGCGGCCTTGCCCGTAGGTGCGCATCGCAAAACTTTAACTTCCGAGGGATTAGACCCTGGCTGCTTATTGTAAAATCTAGTAACAGCTTTAAATATGGCACTTATCAAAACGCTTTTTCCAACACCAGCGCCACCGGTAACAAATAGCCGTAAAGGCGTTTCCTTGCATTTTAAATGATGCAGAACTTCATAAAATATTTCTTTTTGTTTCACATTCAGCATTCTAACAAGTACATTGTACTCAGAATCATTGACTAACGTCACTGACGGAGCAATAGTTCTTTCCGCATTACCATCAAGAATATCACGGGTAATATTTCCTATAGACTCCTGAACCGTATTAATTAGAAATTCAGAATCTTCAACAATTAAAGATCTATCTATTTCATTTCGATGTTCCAATTCAGGCTGAATATTAGTAAGATCAGCTTCAATAGCTTCACTTTCGAAATCTCGGACAGCCTGTTCAATGGCCGCTTCGTCAATTTCGTTATTAAATTCTTTTCTACATTTTCTTTTTATCTCAAGTTTAAGTTCATACTCTGATTTCAGATCCTTTGTCAAAATGTCCCTACTCTCATCGCGCCAAGGCGAGAACAACATTATTTGCTCACGATAATACTGTTCGGGTTCTTTCACTAAATTGAATCTCCGATACCGCATAATTTTAGAATGACCACGTTTTCTAATAAAACCTGAATCATTTTTCAGTTTCAACCATTTACCACATTGAACTTCAAGGTTTTCACTGTCATCAATATGACTTCGGGTTTTCGCAGCTCTACGACTTTTGGAAAACTCGTACCACGTCGCAAATTGAGCTAACGTTACTGCCTCTAAATCATCTGGCCTTTGAACATAATGGTCCAACATTCCAGAAGCGTAAACGTCCATACTATCTTCTGACAACTGTTCAAGCTCACTTTTGCTTTTGAGAATATGGACTCGATTTTCGGGCAAATTTGTATTAACGTAAATACAGGCTCGACTACATCTAGAGACTGGAATTTGTAAAACACTATATGCTGCTTCTTGCGCGCTTACCTCGTGCGCATTCAAAAACTGATTTGCTATCACTTTCAACTTTTGCTTTACCGTACATTTATCTGACTGTGCTCGTTTAGCAGCTTCACGCAAAAGCATTGACATGCCACGCTGAGATTTTCCTATATAAGACACAATATACATAACCAGAGCGTAAGGATCAAGTACAAACTGAATGGCCATCCCTTACAAAAATCTTCTTAAGAACTCTTAAGAAAATTCCTTGGGAAATTTCTTTGGAAATCCTTAAGGCGTTCTTTAGGAAATTGGGGAATATTGGCCCCTTTTTCTTTGGAAATTACTTTGGAAATATCTTTGGAATTTTCTTGGGAAATATCTTTGGAATTATCTTGGGAAATATCTTTGGAATTATCTTGGGAAATATCTTTGGAATTTTCTTGGGAAATATCTTTGGAATTATCTTGGGAAATATCTTTGGAATTATCTTGGGAAATATCTTTGGAATTTTCTTGGGAAATATCTTTGGAATTTTCTTGGGAAATATCTTCGGAATTTTCTTGGGAAATATCTTCGGAATTTTCTTGGGATATATCTTTGGAGTTTTCTTGGGAAATATCTTTGGAATTTTCGTGGGAAATGTCTATGGAATTTTCTTGAGAAATAAATAGGGAAGATTATGGGTTAATTCATTTAGCCACTTGAAACGAGGATAGTTCTCACATGGAAAACCATATCCCAATACAGAGAGTGTAGTTCTTATATGCTGAACTACATCCCTTATAGCGAGGGAAGTTCTCGCATGCAGTGTGAAATTGCTTATAAAGTCAGACATTTAATCGACTTAAAAACATCCGTAAACGGCAGAAAGTTTTAAACCTGTCCAATTGTATGGGGTAATAAGTGGGTTTTGGAGGCTTTAATGGCCAAGCAGTAGATACAGACGTTGTTGTTAAATTTAATAATGTATATTCACTGAGAGTTTTTCGAGTATCGGAAACGCGTTTAAGCTAATTTTGTCTACAATGTTTTCAAAAAAATATTTATTTTGGACTCTAATTACGCTCGAAATAAAGATAAAACATGCCATAAGAGAATTAAGCAAAAATTCCGACTGACAGCTGAGATTCCCTGTAAATCTAAACATAACGATTTTAATTACTCTTATTTTACTTATAATCTATTTCATCCTTTACATTAACACCTCACGGATTATTAAAGGCAAAAAAAAAAAGATAAAAAAGAAAACAATAGGTAAATATAACATTCCATTTCAGCGCTTGCTGAGTCTTATAGCTACGGGACAAGCCTTCGTGAAACGTTTATAATTTTTTTAACCATCAAGTTAATGTCTATCTAGGAAAACTCTAGCTAAACAATTAGGGTAAAAATATTGTTTAGATAATTATATGTAAAGCATAATTGCAATATATCTGGCCCTTTGAAATTCATCTCTAAAATTCTAAACTAAATTCGTTGGAAAATAAACCCTAGACCTTCTTTAGAAATTTATCTCTTGAATTCCAAACGAATTTCATTGGAAAATAAACCCTAGATCTTCTTTGGAAATTTATCTCTAGAATTCTTAAAGAATTTCTTAGGAAAATAAACCCTAGAGCTTCATGGGTCAGTCCAGGTGAAATCAGGCAGTGTCCCGACGGCACCATCACCAATTTTGAGGAAACTTTAACCTGTTAAAATATAGACTATCTCATCGGGAAATCCAAGTTTTCAAGTTAAAATTCAATCTAGATATTAAGATATGAATAATTGAAAAACCGTCACATGGGGGAAGGAAACTTTTCACCCCCAATTCCAGCGATTTTGACAGCCGATATCTAGGTAATAAAACCAAATATAACCTTACAACCTTTTTTATTCTTCAAATGGGTGGTAGAGCCTAGATTAAGCTAATAATAGTTTGCGAAGGACGTTTTGTTTTATTTCTATAAATCATCAAAGTGCTCTTTGAATTCAATCAAACGCGAAAAGTAGCCTATAACTTCATATCTCCCGATTCCAAAAACCAAGCTAAAATTAATCAAAGATAATGCTTTCTGGTAGTAATTGAACCGGGGAACACGAAACAATTTCTAGATTTATGCTACGACTAAGGGATGCGGTGCCATTTGCCTTCGAACACCGCCAAGATTTGAAAAATAGTAAAAACATGGTGGTCTTTGAAGCCGTTGTAAGGTACCACCACAATTTAAATATGTACCAAAGTGCAAACCATCTGAAAGGCCTTGTCTTAATCTATAACATATCAAAAATCCAAGGATGATATAGAATTCCTTTGTATGTACACGCGACATCAAATCTGAACGAAATTCTGAAAAGTTAAAATTTTAAGTTAGCCAAAACAATTGGAAAATGATTATGAACGCAATATGGATTAATCAAAAAGGTCTTGATTAGAATCAAGACCTGAAAAGTATGGATAAGACTGAGGTTATCACTTGACTGAAGGATCAGATAATAATTTTTCTTTTTAATTGAAACTTAAAGGCATGCTTAAGTTAAACAACGTTCCATTACCGTTTTCCGTTGAAATAACTTATTTTACTGGTAATCAATTCCAAAAATTTACTTATCTCGGCTTTTCGACCACAACGCCATTCTCCGAAAACATTTTATCATTACATTAATTACTTTTGGGAGACAACGTGTCAAGTTAAGCTAAAAAACAACTAGAAAAACTGAAATAGTGGTCTCTTTAGCCATGTAAACAGCCTTTAAATTATTAAAAGCACCATATAACCCTTTCGAGACAAACAGGACCTGAACAAACTTGAGCTTTACCCGCTACTATTAAAACCAGGGAGAATTTATGTAAACTGGAGTTGAAATATCATCATGTGCAACCTGTGGCACTGAAACTCCCAGTGTTCCTTGTGATGCATCATCTAAATGCTGAGGATGCTGGGAGGACTTCGGTGCCAGGCGTAGCCCACTCGATTCCGCACGCTTAACGACATAAGCTGCTATGATCCAAGGGAATTTTTTCGCTGTTATCTGCTATTTTCACGGACCACTCGTTCACGCCAAATCAATGTTTCACCTCACTTGAATTTTTCAAGATTATATTAAGATTTGAAGGAACAAAATTCCAGATTACTATTTTCACTACCACTCCCTCTGCTAACTTGAAGCAAACTTTCCTCTCATTTTGCTGCTCATTACCGGTGTCATTCCCTTGAGTTTCAGTTCTTTATAACTACTATCATGAGTTTATTTATTTCAAACCAAAATATAAAATAAATTGAATTCTTTTTCGTTTTGTGCTACTTAGAATTTACAAATGTATATAACGTTGTGACGTGCCATATCAAATAGTCTCTAACCATTGTTAGAAACTCGAGAGAGAAATTGCGGAGTAACACTGATCATGCCCTGAACTAAGAGAAAGAACAATACGACGGTTGACTAAAGTACACTTGATATCACATCATTTTGCAAAACCACGAGTAAAAATCTTACAGTCCCTATTGAATTTGTCGTCATTGGTTTTAGAATTATTAAAATGTTTCACTGCAAAGCGTGCCGGGACGAATGGGGATGGAACGTCCTTAATAACCTTTTAAAACGCAAATCCATACAAGTACTCTCTCAAAAGTAATTAATGTAATGATAAAATGTTTTCGAGGAATGGAATTGTGGTCGAAAAGCCGAGATAAGTAAATTTTTAAAATTGATTACCAGTAAAATAATTTTTTTCAACGGAAACGGTAATGGAACGTTGTTTTTTCTTAAGCATGCCTTTAAGTTTCAATTAAAAAGAAAAATTAATATCTGATCCTTCAGTCAAGTGATAACCTCAGTCTTATCCATACTTTTCAGGTCTTGATTCTAATCAAGACATTTTTTACCTCTCCGTGTGACGTAGTCCAGGAGAGGTTCTGTAACGGCCGTGTCTGTGTGTGTGTGTGTGTGTGTGTGTGTGTGTCTGTCTGTCTGTGTGTCTGTCTGTCTGTCCGTTGTTACACCCACGTGACCGCGTTCGCAGTTTGCGTATCGGAGCAAACGTGTTCGCCATTTCCGAACTGCTTTCGCAGTCACGGAAATGGCTCCTCTACTTGAGTTCTCACACCACCATCTTCTAGTCTTTGTCCATCCCACACAGACACCAGTCTGTTCTTACTGGCTTCTAATCACCACCATATTTTGTTCTTCATCCATCCCCATGGACACCAGTCTGTACATAATGGCTTCTAATCACCACCATCTTCTGGTCTTCGTCCATTCCACTTGGACACCAGTCTGTACATACTGGCTTCTAATCACCACCATCTTCTGTTTTTTGTCAATCCCACATTGACACCAGTCTGCACTTACACTGGCTTCTAACACCACCATCCACTGGTCTTCCGTCTATTCCACATAGACACCAATCTGTATCATTGGCTTCTACTCCATTATCATCGTTTGGTTTTAGGATATACGCGGCGATCAGCTAGGGTTACGAGAAACGTCTAGCCTCCCTAAGGTGGGATCGCCACCAAAGGTTTTCGCAATTGCGCTTTTTCCTTACTATTATAATGGAAACGAATCGTATATATACCCCAAAATTTGAAGAATGTGGGCAAGAGGGGTACCCTTCACTTTAAACGTCAATATTAGCAAAGTGTGAGATGATAATAGGTATAACTTTATTTTAAACGATTTAACTATTATTAATGTTAATTATTGAAGATTAAAATAATTAAAAATAATTATATTTATTTAAATATTAAAGATAATACTCTCGTGCAAAGAGAGAGATTATCATCGCCTCCTATATCTGCCAAGGCCCTTGCATGCGATATATTTCATTCATTGCCTCCTATATCTATCAAGGCCCGTGCATTGCGATGTATTTTTCAAAACAACAACCAAAATGGGAAGCTCCTCTCAGAAACATAATAATTTCTTTTCTCTGTATATGAAATGAAAATATGGATAATATTGCGCTCCTTCTTTAATGGTATCAATCCTTGCCTGTCTATTAATATTTTACGTAGTAGTAATACGTTTTTAGCGAAGTTTAGAGAGGATAAACATAAGCGAGATTGTTATGGAAAAAAAATACTGCTTCCACTAATGGGTTTATACTCCTTGTGTCTGTGTGTGTCCGTCCATTGTTACACTAGTGCGTCGCGTAAGCAGTTAGCCTTGTGTTGATGTGTTAAGAAATCATACAGAACCTTAATATTCCCTTTTTCCATAATATAAAGTGAATATGTGGAAGTATTTTTCGTAATTATGATGCATTAAGTACTTTTGTAGCTTTAAAGCTCTGTTTCATTTTGATATTCCAAAGATTTTTTTTAATATTGTTATTTGAAATGGCTGTTTACATATTGCTTAAGCTATACTACATCTGTATATAGAATAATCCTTGGTTTAGTGATTTCATGAAGAAAACTAAGACCTAGACTCCGGCGGGTATTACAAGTATTATCCGCAATAGGCTTAGAGAAATAAAGAGTGAATAATTGAGGCCTGAGGTGAAGTAAACTTGTGGCTTTGATTTTCGTGTCTGTAATGAAGAGACATCAACGGTTCAGAGTGAGCCGAAAGTTAAATACACTCTTAAATAATCATGTAAAGATTTTACAATGGAAGAAAAGATCATGGTGGCAATTTAATTAGTAAAAGGGCTAATGGTGAACGGGTAGTAGCTACAGACTTATTATTCTCTTTATGGTGCGCATTGACTATTAGTGCGTCTAGCTACAATTTAGCTTTGGTGTTATTTAACGTTAACATTCATGTTGGCAAACTAAGAATATTGTTGAGGTGAGACGAGACGATAGTGTTTACACTGCAAACCAGTTGTGAATGTAGCTATCAGAATATAGGCTAAACAGCTGAAGCGCAGACTTCATTTCCTGTTCTTTTCCCCATTGACTGATTTCCATGTGTCCAAGATTTATCCTTATTGGATGTAAAATGTCGTCTGCTTTACTGTACATTCGCTATGTTTGGAATACTGCTTCAATATTTCGTAAATTTTTACTTAAAAAAAAAAAAAAGAAATAATTCCATATCTAGGTAAATAAGTTTGTAGTAGTAGACCTCTTGACACGGAGAGGTAATATTTTGGTTTTCCCAACTTGTGATTAATCCATAATCATTTTCCAATTGTTTTGGCTAACTTAAAATTTTAACTTTTTTCAGAATTTCGTTCAGATTTGATGTCGCGTGTACATACAAAGGAATTCTATATCATCCTTGGATTTTTGATATGTTATAGATTAAAACAAGGGCTTTCAGATAGTTTGTACTTTGGTACATATTTCAATTGTGGTGGTACCTTGCAACGGCTTCAAAGACCACCATGTTTTTACTATTTTTCAAATCTTGGCGGTGTTCGAAGGCAAATGGCACCGCATCCCTTGGTCGTACCATAAATCTAGAAATTTATTCGTGTTCCCCGGTTCAATTACTACCAGAAAGCATTATCTTTGATTAATTTTAGCTTGGTTTTTGGAATCGGGAGATATGAAGTTATAGGCTACTTTTCGCGTTTGATTGAATTCAAAGAGCACTTTGATGATTTATAGAAATAAAACAAAATGTTCTTCGCAAACTATTATTAGCTTAATCTAGGCTATACCACCCATTTGAAGAATAAAAAAGATTGTAAGGTTATATTTGGTTTTATTACCTAGATATCGGCTGTCAAAATCGCTGGAATTGGGGGTGAAAAGTTTCCTTCCCCCATGTGACTGTTTTTCAATTATTCATATCTTAAAATCTAGATTGAATTTTAACATGAAAACTTGGATTTCCCGATGAAATAGTCTATATTTCAACTGGTTAAAGTTTCCTCAAATAGGTGATGGTGCCGTCGGGACACTGCCTGATTTCACCTGGACTGACCCTCATTGGACATTTATCTCAATAATTCCTAACGAATTTCTTTGGGAAATTAACCCTAGACTTTCTTTGGAAATTGATCTCAAGAATTCCTAAAGAATTTCGTTGGAAAATATTCTCTAGACGTTCTTTGGAAATTTATCTCTAGAATTCCTAAAAAATTCTATAGAAAATAATCCCTAGACCTTCTTAGGAAATTTATCTCTAGAATTCCTAAAGAATTTCTTTAGAAAATAATCCCAAGAAGTTCTTTGGAAATTTATCTCTAGAATGCCTAAAGAATTTCTTTAGAAAATAGTCCGAAGACATTCTTTGGAAATTTGTCTCTAGAATGCCTAAAGAATTTCTTTAGAAAATAATCCCTAGACCTTCTTAAGAAATTTATCTCTAGAATCCCTAAAGAATTTCTTTAGAAAATAATCCCAAGACATTCTTTGGAAATTTGTCTCAAGAATTCTTTAGGAAATTCCAAGGAAGTCTTTGGAAATAGTTTCTTTAGAAAATTATCCCAAGGGCTCCGTAGGGTTTTAAAGAAATTCCTTTAGAACTCTTAAGAAGATTTTTGTAAGGGATATTCGCTTGCCAAAGGCGCAAAGTGCACGGGTTGTACGGATTAACCCTAGTATCTTTAGGGTGTCTTTTCAATAAAACAACTTTCTTTTTTATGTCATACGTAACTGCCTTAATATATTCCTCTTCACTCATTCGCAACTTTGCCAACAACTCCTCGAAACTATCTACCAAAAATTCCTTTTCTTTCGATTGCAAAAGTTCATTCAATTTTTTGGAATTCCTCTTACATTTCAGTTCTTCGTCAAGAGTACCGGGTTCTCTTAAACTCGGATCATAAACAATAGTTCTAGGCATGGGAGGAAATGGAATTCCAAAACGATAAACTGAACTGTTATTTACCTTTTTCTTACACGTTGTCGTATGCTTGTGCATTTGCAAAGACGTTAACAAATCCCCATTATCATCGTTCAATTTACCAGCGCAAGAAATAACTTTATCAATAAAGTCCTCTACCTCTTTAACATTCGACAAATCATCTTTGAGCTTAGGCGCATCTTTAATCCATATCAACCCATGTTGATGGGGAGACCCCCTTTGCTGTATTTCAACTCTAAAGTAATAATCTTCAATAACACCAAGGGGACCTAGTTTTTGCAAAGCTTTAAGCAGAGCCCGAAAATGGTGGTCAAAATATCTAGCACAAGTAACAGGATCATTCTGAATCAACTTGGCCTTTTCCGAAAAACTTAAATTCCTAATTTCATTATCCGCTAAGCGTTCTTGACCTGAGGTCACTCTCAGTATGTTCAAAAGCTCAGGCCATTTGCCTTCCGCAGCTGAAAACCTTATAAAAAAGGTAGCCGTACCAAGCTGCCTAATCATAGCCATTAACTCTTTCTGCCTATGCTGCCAATATGAAGGCGAGGACTGCAAATTTTCTAATACTCTAAAACCATCACCCTGCTTAACAATTGAATCGAGTGCACCAGCAGACGATAAAAACCCAGCAGTGTAATTAGAACCATCTTTTCTCTTGGTTTTCCTCATACACACTTCTATAGATTCACTAACTTTCATTGTTTCCAACTTAACAAAAGCGTAAAACAATTTTGAGACATTCTTGGCACAACGTCGATCAACATTACGAAGCTCCCACTTGGCAATATCCCCAAACCTACCTTTAACCTTAAGGTTTCTCTTCTGACCGACATAAATACTGGGGAATGACAATTCCTCAGCGTCCTCGTCATAGAGCAAAGACATTGGCGTTTGACCTTCACCAGGAGCAAACTTAACATGCATGGTGTTAGTCGGAAGGAAATCGGACAATGACACTAACAACGTGTCTTGATTCTCAACTGGTAATAAATTAACTTCGTTAGCTTCATTGACTTCATTCCACATATCATCGCTATCATTTTCGTTCGCTAAATTCACTGACCTTACTGGGTTTTCCCTTAATATATCATCTTGATTTAACTGACGGTCATTTTCGTCAACAATAATTTCAAGTTCTTCTGGAATTGGATCCAATATATCGACTCTTACAGATATTCCATGCTTTATATACAACGGTGTTTTCACCAAAACCTTAAGAGCTTCGTGCATTTTTTTAGGCCTAACAGTTTCATACAAATATGGTGTGTTATATTGCATTCTCCTCATAAACTCAATTTGAACAGTATCTGTTTCACGAGGTAACCGTGGTAACACTGACACTGTAGACTCGACATTTATAGGAACGTTGACCAAGTTTCCCTTAATCCCCCTTTGTTGATCACAACTCAACCTTCTTATTTGCATAAAAGGTATTCGTGGTGAAATCATCCTTTCCTCCAAATTAGACAAATTGACTAGTTCTGACGGAACTTCAGGAAATTCAAATCCATTTTCTCTGGAAAACTTGGGGATTTCGTTCTTCTTGACAGCTTTATTACAAGCACTACATAAAAATACTTTATCACCCAATTCACGACCGTGAATCCCAGGAACTGCCAAAAACATTCTAGACTGAACTAAGCTACCCGATGCTTTAAAAAAAAAGATTTGAACACCCTTCACATGGCCACGTTGGACCTTCTTTTATGCTTTCAAAATACGTCTGCTCTATAAACACAGGATCTGTTCTTCTTTCTGCCACAGACAATCTATTCCTAGAACGTTCAGGGTTCCTAAACTCCACATTTGCACGACTGGCAGCCATACTCAACTGATTTCTAACACGTTCAGCTTCAACGTACTCTGCATCTTGGCGTTTACTAGCCATACCCAACTGATTTCTAACACGTTCAGCTTCAACGTACTCTGCATCTTGGCGTTTACTATTCATACCCAACTGATTTCTAACACGTTCAGCTTCAACGTACTCTGCATCTTGGCGTTTACTAGCCTTACTCAACTGATTTCTAACACGTTCAGCTTCAACGTACTCTGCATCTTGTCGTTTACTAGCCATACCCAACTGATTTCAAACACGTTCAGCTTCAACGTACTCTGCATCTTTGCGTTTACTAGCCTTACTTAACTGATTTCTAACACGTTCAGCTTCAACGTACTCTGCATCTTGGCGTTTACTAGCCTTACTCAACTGATTTCTAACACGTTCAGCTTCAACGTACTCTGCATCTTGGCGTTTACTAGCCTTACTCAACTGGTCCTTTACTCGTTCACTTCCTCTATACCACTCATCAAACCTTTTAACTCTCTTGGTAAGTATGCCAACCTGATTTTCCCTTTCACGATAAGCCTCATTCTCCCGCTTTTTCGCTATTGATCGCGCCTCTTTCATTCTATACTCTTCATTCTGTCTCAAAATTATCATTCTCTCTAAAGGATAAACATTACCATGAGACGTAGAAGGTACTTGTTCATCGTTCGCTACCATTACAGAACTATCTGAAATATTACTAACTAAATTCATCGCTTCGTCGGCAGTAATTAACGCTACGTTTTCAGCAACTTCACTTGTACTTCCGTCTAATACATTTTCCTTCATTCTACTGTGGCCAACTGGCGGCGCAATAGAACCAACAAACAAATTAGGACTAGAAATACTAGAAACCGTATCTTCAACCTTACTACCATCGTGGCCAACTGACGGCGCAATAGAAGTAATGGGCAAACTAGTAATAGGACTAGACGTACTAGAACCTGTACATTCAACCTTAGCTTTTTTCTGAGCTGCTAAAACTCTTCTCCTTTCATTTTCTCTCTTCTTAAATTCGGGGTCTGATCTTTTTGCCCTCATCCTTTCCCGCGCTTTGCGCTTCCGCATTTCATGCTTACTCTCAACATTATCTTCCTCCATTTTACATACAAAAATCAAATACTCACAAAAAGAAGCGGCAAAAACCTGCTGGCTCTTTACAACCACTTAAATTCACTTAATATCCAATTTCCAAACACAAATATTTACTGGTAGATAAATTAACAACCTACAAGCAAAGAAACATTCTCAAGAATGGCTCCCGCAAATTTAAAAGGTCTATTTTCAACTAGGTGGGCGTATCAGATTTGATTTAAAAAATATATTTTTTAAATTTTCGGTCTGACTGTTATCTAAACCTAGATGGTTTTCAGTCAAACAAACAAGGAGCATAAAGACAATAGTGGAAGCTTCAGTCTTATTTAAAACATGTAAAACAATTATCATCTCTGCAAATAGCTTATACATGTCTTTTTTTTCCAATGTCTAACCGTTTGGATTTTTCTAAAGCAATCTTAGCACCAAAAATATTTTTTGATACAAAATAAATGTTTTATATTCTTATTAAGAATAAAACAAGAGGATAAAAAACGTCTGTCCTCTCGCAATTCTTTAAGCTTTTATCATGATTACTCTATACAACAGTAACAAGGAGTATAAACCCATTAGTGGAAGCAGAAATTTTTTTCCGAAACAATCTCGCTTATGTTTATCCTCTCTAGACTTCGCTAAAAACGTATTAGGTACTCCTACGTAAAATATTAATAGACGGGCAAGGATTCATACTAGGGTTGTAAGTGACCGAGCTATACTTTTCCGGAAAATTTTCCGTATTTTTCCGCTACCGGTTTCTCAATTAAAAAGTTAAAACTTTAAAATTTATCAATTGCCTTTCTTTTCAAAACATTCATTATTTTGTTTAGTGTGAATTCGGAGGGGGAAAAATTGTACAAGGGCACAGCCACAGAGTCTAATGACCCCTATTCTCTATAGCAAAAGCTCACTCATTGGCTATCGCTTGCATGCATAGGGTTACTGTTTTCTCTTATGACTGTAGAAGGCGTTAGAGAGTCAGAGATCTAACCGTTAAGAGACCCAAGTGAAACTGAAAGTTATCAGGCATAAAGGATAGTGATCGTCTGCGTCATTGTAAGGGAAACGAGGTGTTATGTTGTTAATGTTATTAAGTTTGTTAACCCTGTTTAAAGTCACAAATTATGGGAAAATCAACCACTTATATTTGGGTATACTTTAATAAATCTACTAAAGATAGCAAAATAACTGGAGAATGTATATATTGTAAACAATGTTATGCAAATAACGCAACCCGGATGAAACGCCACTTTTCATCTCAAAGCTCACTTAATTGCTAGTTTTATATTTTTCCGATCAGCGGAAAATGTTCCTCTTCGCGGAACATTTTCCGGAAAAGTTTCCAAAACATTTTCCGCGTTTTATTTTTCCGGAAAATTTACAACCCTAATTCATACCATTAAAGAAGGAGCGCAATATTATTCATATTTTCATTTCATATACAGAGAAAAGAAATATTCATGTTTCTGGGAGGAGCTTCCAATTTTTGTTGTTGTTTTGAAAAATATATCGCAATGCACGGGCCTTGATAGATATAGGAGGCAATGAATGAAATATATCACAATGCACACGCCTTGATAGATATAGGAGGCAATGAATGAAATATATCACAATGCACACGCCTTGATAGATATAGGAGGCAATGAATGAAATATATCGCAATGCACGGGCCTTGATAGATTTAGGAGGCAATGAATGAAATATATCACAATGCACGGGCCTTGGTAGATATAGGAGGCAATGAATGAAATATATCACAATGCACGGGCCTTGGTAGATATAGGAGGCAATGAATGAAATATATCACAATGCACGGGCCTTGGTAGATATAAGAGGCAATGATAATCTCTCTCTTTGCACGAGAGGTTTATCTTTAATATTTAAATAAATATAATTATTTTTAATTATTTTAATCTTCAATAATTAACATTAAAAATAGTTAAATCGTTTAAAATAAAGTTATACCTATTATCATCTCAAACTTTGCTAATATTGACGTTTAAAGTGAAGGGTACCCCTCTTGCCCGCTTTCTTCAAATTTTGGGGTATATATACGATTCGTTTCCATTATAATAGTAAGGAAAAAGCGCAATTGCGAAAACCTTTGGTGGCGATCCCACCTTAGGGAGGCTAGACGTTTCTCGTAACCCTAGCTGATCGCCGCGTATATCCTAAAACCAATCTATGATAATGGAGTAGAAGCCAGTGATACAGATTGGTGTCTATGTGGAATAGACGGAAGACCAGTGGATAATGATGTTAGAAGCCAGTGTAAGTGCAGACTGATGTCAATGTGGGATTGACAAAGAACAGAAGATGGTGGTGTTGGAAGCCAGAAAAGTTAAGACTGGTGGTCATGTGGGATGGACGAAGACCAAACATGGTGGTGTGAGAACTCAAGTATAGAGTAGCCAACAATACAGTTTTCCAAATTTCTGTGAACTGTCAATGCGGTCCGGAAATTGGGAACACGTTTGCTCCGATACGCAAACTGCGAACGCGGTCACGTGGGTGTAACGACAGACAGACACACACACAGACACGGCCGTTACAGAACCTCTCCAGGACTACGTCACACGGAGAGGTAAAAACCAGTAGTTCATTAAAAAAAACAACTACAAACGTTACCTTAGAACTACTAGGATTAATAAGAGAGTGAGCAGCGTTAGTTCTGTAGAAAAATTCGAACAAACAATTTAAAAACTAAAAATAAGAAATTACCAAACCCTTAAAAAACCCCTAAAAAAATTTGTAAAGAAAACGGGTCAAAGGCCGAGCAAGAAAAAATTCAAGCTTATCTTAATAAAATCAACCTTTTTCTACCTTGCTCGACCTTCCCCAAAAATACCCATACGTCATGGAAAATTCAGAATCCCAGTGACGATGGGCATTGAAAAAGCCCCCAAAAGCTTAAAAATACACCCCCTTTTGGTCACAAAGAAAGGATTAAAAAAGAGACCTCACAAGAGTTTTCGGGTGGAGAAAATTGCCTTCGATAAGGCACTCGCTTTTAGCATAGAGACTATAAACCCCAAGGAGTGGCAGGAATGCCAAAACTTCTTGCTCTTTTTCCTGGTACAGGGCAACTTCCGCTAAGCAAAATTCAACGGGCCGGAAGCTCTCATGTACCAATTTAGGAGCAACATCATTATTTGCGCTTGTAGAGCGGGGGACCTGCCACTCCTTGGGGTTTATAGTCTCTATGCTTTTAGGCTTCTCACCAGAGAAGTACTAAAACTTGTCACAAGGAAGTGGTAAAAAAATAAAACTTTAAACTTAAAAAATAAACTTGACTTCATTCAATAAAAGTAACCTTAGATTTAGCTAAGGAACAATAAAAAATTAAAAGGTAACCTCAGAATTAGCTGAGGATTCTTAAACTTAAAACTTTAAGAAAATAACGAAAACAAAAAATCAAAAAAACAACACGAGATTTTTCAGTCGGTTTCGTGTTCACTAAAAATCAGCACCGCCCTCCCAAATAGGAACTTAATCCGCTTTAACTTCCCTGCAATTTTTTAATACTACCATCATATTCTAGAAAAATGCATATGTCGTTCTCCCGGGTCATGTTCTTAGTTGACTTAACTATATGTTTTCTCAATATTTACGGATGAAATTCATTGCATTTTAGCCAAAACAAATTGCAACTAAATCTTTCTCGATCTTCAATCTCCCTTTGCGAGATGAGCTTCTCTCTCTCTTCGAAAGGTGGAAACTGGAAACGTACACTTTGGCCTCCAAGGTAGAATAGCCACTGTTAATACTTTCGATACGAGTCACGCCCGGTGTTGTGTACTTAATTAAGCCTTTTATATGCTATGGCAAAATATGCACGTGGCTCTGGAGAGTTTAAGCTTTAAAGAACACTTTTTTGAACTGTTGAGTGTGTAGCGGTGGTAGTGATAAGACTAAATATAGTCTTTCGGAAAGTTTGAATTTATTTATATAATGCACTATGAGCACCCAGTTTTACAGCTGTGTTATGTGCACATATTTTTCAAAAACCTAAAGCTACTTATTCACGCACTTAAAAAATGCGCATGGAAATGATCCTAATTTTAACGTTGTTTGTGGGGTAAATGGGTGCGGAAGATGTTTCAAAAAAGTGGATACATTTAGACGTCATGTTAGAAATAAACACCCTGACGTCTATGAGAACAAAGAGGTCCTTATAAATACTGGAACTGAAATTAACGTAAGTGAAGAAAATATTGATTTAAATAGACCAGATGAAGCTGCTGATGTTGCGCTCGATGTTGAAATTGGTGACGAAGATGTTTCAGATGAGGAAAATTGAAAGCCTTTTAAAATCCGTGAATCACTTCTCAAGATAATTCTTAAATATAGAGAACTTCACCATTTGCCAGACGTGGTAGTTCAGTCTATTGTCAACGATTTATTTGGTTTTTGTGAAAATCTCCTCGATTCAACCAAGGATAACGTCGTACAAAGTTTAAAAGATAAAGATATAGATATAGATGAAAAGCGTTTGTTTTCAAGTATTTCTGAAGTAAAGGAAGCTTTTGGAAGCTTGGATTCAAACTACAAGATAACAGCATTGTGCAAAAATGAATATGGATTAGTAGAACCAATGCAGTTCACGTTCTCTGAAACCGTAGAAGATAGAAAGAAGAAAGTTTATCACTACGTGCCAATAATTAAAGTATTGGAGAAACTTTATTCGTCGGATCAAATGGTTAATAAGCATGTCAAGCTGGCTAAAATTCCTCCTAACTGTATTGGACATTATTTGCAAAGTGAACTAGCGAAAAAGATAATCAACGATAATCCTCGGTATTCCTTAAGCACTATCCACTTTCAAATTTATCTGGACGAATTAGAGTTGGTTAATCCGCTAGGATCAAAAAGAGGAAAACATAAAATCTTGGGTTGCTACTTTTCCGTTTTAAATCTAGACGGAAAGTACAGGGCACAGCTAAGTGATATTAACTTAGTATTATTGGCGAAATCTGTTGACCTTGACAGTTTTGGCTTTCGCGAGTTATTGAAACCCCTGATTTTTGATTTGAATCGTTTATCGGAGGAAGGACTTGATTTGGAAAAATCAGGAATACATTACACTGTGACTGTTTCAATTTTCTCGGGAGATAATCTCGGGCAACATAAAATAGGGGGCTTTAACTGTAACTTCAACAGCGGCAGAATTTGCAGATTTTGCATGACTGATTACAAGGAAATTCCCATCAAAACCAATAAAAATCAAGTTCGCCATCGCACACTAGCTCTCCATAAGTACCACCTGGAAGGAACACGTATTACCAAATCGTATGCCTCGTCATATGGAGTACGTAGTGAAAGCCCTTTAATGAGACTTTATAACTTTGACTTAACACAACAATTGCCCCCTGACCCGATGCACGATATTTTGGAAGGAGTAATTCCAAGTGTTTTAAAACGTGTAATAAACTATATGATTGCGAACCAGCACGTGACTTTAGATGAATTTAACGACAGTATTTTTAAGTTTCCATTCGGCAAAACCGAATCGAACATTCCACAAACTCAAATACATAAAGCCATATCTAGTAATGGCAATATCAAAGGGTCGGCAAGCGAACTGTTTTGTTTGTTTAGGCTACTCCCTTTCATTTTATTTCCCTACTTACCACATGACGGAGATGAACATTGGGTGGTTTATTTAAAGCTACGAGAAATCGTCGAATACATTTTTGCATCGCATTTGCATTTGACATTTCTGGATACGCTTGAAACAATTTGAAGAATTTTTAAAATTAGTTTCACTTGTTTTTGGGCCCGATTCTATGACACCAAAATATCATTATTTGTTGCATTATGCCGACTCTTACCGAAAATACGGTCCTATAAGGGCCATGTCCTGCATCCGTTTTGAGGCGAAACATAGTTACTTTAAAAAAATTGCGCATGCTTTAAAAATTTTAAAAATATTACAAAAACGTTAGCGTCTAGGCATCAGTACTATCAGTGCTATAACGCACTACATGATAGCCAGTTAAAAATTCAGGATAATTCGATGGGATCATTTGTGCAGAAAACTAGTTTGCCTATTTCTCTTCATTCATTGTTAAAAGACTACCCTGATAAACTTTACTCGGTTAAAAAAGTAACGCTCGATAACATGAGCTTTTTGGTAGGGTCATTCCTTAAACATGACATTGATAGAAATGAAATAAAGTCTTTCATTCAAATAAGGTATATTTTTTGCCTTAACCAGACTTTGCGTTTGGCCGGTCCTGTTTTTCAAGTGGTCAAATTCAACCGAAAAATATTCGCTTATGAGATACAAAACTCAGAAAGCTGGATTGTTTTAAACTCTGATTCCATATTGTGTCATGAATTATTAGATAGCTATGTGATTGAAGAGAAAAGCTTCATCTCTTTAAGATCAAAATTTTTTTTAACAGCGAAGTTTAACTTAAAATGCGTACTTGAAAATATTTGCAAATATGTCAAAATTTTATGAAGTGCAAAAAATAAATGCTTTTTATTCAGGCTGTAATAATAAAATGGAGTGTGGCATGTTTTTTTACTTAGTCATGTTATTCGTAGTTTTATTCTCGCAAGAGGCTGTCCGTAATAGTGCCAAGTTGTTTTGTTCCTACCAGCGTTTGTCTATATACCTACGTATCTGGTACGTATTTTAGCAGAAGTGGCATGAGACTAGAAGTGAAGGGCTCTAGCATTGATAGTAGATCCTGGCACTAGTGAACAAATTTGAGGATTTTATGCCGCTTCCCACGCGCCTACACTACTGAGAAAAAAATTGGCCGAGTTCCAAAAACATTTCTTACCCCTTCCCCTCAACCTAAAACCGCGTAACACAGACGCGGGAGCTTGAATCTAGTTCGGCCGTCTACCGCCGCGAGCGTCTCACCGTTTTGTAGGGAAAATTCAGAAATCGCCACTAGAGGGCCAGGTGGTACTTATGGAGAGCTAGTGTGCGATAGCGAACTTGATTTTTATTGGTTTTGATGGGAATTTCCTTGTAATCAGTCATGCAAAGTCTGCAAATTCTGCCGCTGTTGAAGTTACAGTTAAAGCCAGTAGGTAAAAAGTGTGGCATCCAGCTCACCCGGGAGTCGGGAGTCCATGTTATTTCTATGGGGAGTCGGGAGTTAAGGTTATTTCTATGGGGAGTCACGACTCCCAGGTGAGCTGGATGCCCCACTTTGGTATACTATCCCTAAGGAGGAGTTAATGTTATTTCTATGGGGAGTCAAGAGTTATTATGTTATTTCTATGGGGAGTCACGACTCCCAGGTGAGCTGGATGCCCCACTTTGGTATACTATCCCTAAGGAGGAGTTAATGTTATTTCTATGGGGAGTCAAGAGTTATTATGTTATTTCTATGGGGAGTCTTCTTCTATGGGGGTCAAGAGTTATAATGTTATTTCTATGGGGAGTCACGACTCCTACGAGTTGGATGCCCCACTTAGGTATACTATCCTTAAGGATAGGGGGGGGGTTAGACAGGGGGGCAGACAGGTGGTAATATACTTCCGCGTTCTACTAGGGATTGAGTGTCCATAGGTGTATACTTTGCGTACGATCGAACAACATCTGTTTTAATAGCGGGGGGGACATTGAGGAGGAATGTTGTCTGGAAATATATTTCCCCTTGTAAGAGTGATAACAGTTGTTCTAATAAGAAACTAATGATTGATAACATTATTGAGGGGTATTTTAATTTGGAAGGAAGAATTTCTAGGAATGTCAAAGTTTTATTATAATGTTTTCCAGTTGATTACAATAGGTTTTTTGATCACACTACATTTTGAATTCTTGAATTTCGTTCTGTTCCTTGTGACGATGTAACTTGGTGATAATTCGGAATTATTTAGTGCATTATCGAATAGTTTTAATGGTGATTTACTGGTTTCATTCGTTTTTCCTGTTTTAATTTTAGGCTTTCGAGACACGTTGAGTGATTTTTTTCCCCTTTTTCATTTTTAAAACTGTTTCAGATGTCAGAGTTCTTGTTACAGCGTTGTTATTAGGTGGGGTTACTGTCTGTGGCTTAACATTGGGTATTATCAGGAGCAGATGACAAAGGAGTCTCGGACGCTAGCTTCCACAATATAGAGGGCAATGGGACCCGCGTACGTCACAGCTGTAGCGGTTTCGTTTGCCATAGAGGCGCTATCAGACATTATAGCAGACGATGCTTTTGGTGGATTATACCTGGCACCAAAGTCTGCTGGGAAAATTTTTGTAATAACGGACTAACGGTGGCTACTGAGGTTCGCCTTACCCGATCGCGACATAAATTTACACAATATAATTACTTTATTCAAACAGCTGTAATCGTTGGTATTAAGATAAAAGATAAGACTTAAAGGTAGGAATTTATTGACTGCTACAAGAGGTTGGAAACGAAATCACTGTCTCTTACTTTTTGTGTTTTAAAAGATCGTGAGTGATTTCTTTTCCCAACCTCTTGTAGCTATCATTTAATTCAAGAAGAAATTTTGAAAAATTTGGCACTGAAACACATTTTAGTTTTTTAATAGTGTACATACGTTACTCGCTGGACTTTTCATTATCAATTTTAGTCTAAAAAAAAAGATTAAAAAGTCGTTGAAATCCATTTTTTAACTCTAATACTCGTTAAGCCTAGGCTAATTATAAGCAGACGATACGTATTTTTAAAGAGAGGCTCCAGACGCGATTTCCCAGATCTCCATTCGAGACTTTGCAGCCACGCTATTGGTTGGAAAATAAAGCTCAAATTTCCTACGAGAGGTGGCACTGGCGTAATGATTTTGGTTAATAATTGTGACGTTCGCGGATCCCATTGCCCTCTACATTATGGAAGCTAGCGTCCGAGACTCCTTTGTCATCTGCTCCTGGTATTATCTTTAGATTTGGTGGATGTGGTGATTGTGTTGTAACGGTCGGAATCTGAGATGGAAGGTTATCGACATGAACTACATCTGGTTGCATTTTGCTTTTATTATGTAGGAAATTTTCTAGCAGGTTCATGTATCGTTTAGCCTTTTCCTGTCTCCCTCAATATATCATACATGTCACGATCTAACGCTGTCATTCGATTATCCAACACACTCTTGTTTGACTCCAATTGTCCATATGGTACTAAAACCATAGGTCGTGAGGATGTCATTTTACACAGAGTAGGGCTGATATCCCGTTTACAATGGAGGGTAACAAAGAGCTCAGTAATGGGAGAAAACCCCCGTTTTTTTATTTAAAAAGTTCTTTCCGTTTGTCCTTTAGTGAAACTCTCCGCTTTGATAATTTTCTAATTAGGTTTTTATACCGTTTAAATCTTTTTTTTACTTTCACTGGAAGAACAACGTTCCCTTTCGTTATATTTGAGCAGATTTCACACACGGATTTTATTTGAGGGTTAGAAAGAGGATGAGAAATATCCCTCAAAGGGTGACCGTCTAAGGTGCTGTACCGCCTCATACTGCTGATCATTTTGAAAAAACCGGCGTCATTTATGTAAAATATCATCGAATCTTTTTCAAGAAAATTAGTTCACAGCCTAAGCAGATCGGGTGTTTCTTGACGGGTATCTATGATAAGATAGGAGAAATGTTTCGAAGTAGCGTGGTGAAATGCACTGGTTAAATGTTTGGGGTTGTGGCTATACATTTGATTCGCTAAATATTTTCTTGGCCCCTGATCCTAAGGGTTCCGCATTAAAATTATTTAATGGGAGTTCAAAGAAACATCACGCATGATTTTCCCATTTTTGAATAAATTTTGAGAAAGCAATATGACTGATAAACTATTATGATGACAACCTCTAATAAATAAATTTCCGATGTTAACATTATCTTTGGACTCGTTAATTAAATCATCTATTATTATTAAATTGTTAATAGACGGATCGAAAAAGTCATCTAGATTTTGAGGGAGTCCATTGTGAAATTCTACAAGGGGTTCCACTTTCCTCAATTCCTCGAATTTACTCTGATAGGCCCCGTAACAATAGCAAACTCGTTGTATTTTAGGCGTGATGCTGTTCACAAGGTTTTTTAAGATTTTGAAAACGAATTCCGACTTCCCACTTTGCGAACTCCCTGTAACTAACCAAGCTGAGGGGTGGATAAATTTCAAATACCACGTATCCATTTCATGACCCATAGACGAATGAGATGGATTTGAGAGGTACCTATGCTTTTGTAACCTCGTTACTAAAATTCCAAGAATTGAAAGATTCGGGGTAACCCAACCATTTAACGTATAATTGAACACCATTCTTTGTTTTTTTTCCTTAAAACCTTCTCGATTTTAAACGTGCAGTTCTTAAGATCTTTCCCAACTTTCTGAATTTCATTTTCATAAAAAATTCCCTCAATTTTATCCTCGTTTAAATCTTTTAACCGGTATACAGGCGGGGTCCTAGGGATACGTTCAATTATTCTAAAAAGTTCTTCTGACCAAAATGGTAGATAGCGCTTATCAAACACCCCTCTAGTCTTGCTAATCCGTACAATGTCACCAACATCAAACTGATAATCGGTGGGTTGGGAAAAGTCATGATCGCCGTACAAGTTTAACCACACCTCCTTCGAATTTTTAGAGGATACCATTATTGGCTTCATCTTAATTGCTCTGTGATGCGAGTTATTATAGGCGGAAGTAAGTTTATCTAAGATATGAATGTATTTCCTAGAACCCGATTTCGTAAAATATCTATACATACGTGCCTTTAACGTTCTTATTAATCTCTCACAAATTGATGTCTTTGTATCTGTACTTGTAGAGCACAATTTCATTTTTCGAGAATGGATGAATTTCTTAAAAGTTTGGTTGTAGAATTCACTCCCCCTGTCTACGTGAATGAGACGTAGGACTCTATTGTTAGAATTGGAAAGTATGCACTTAAATGCCTTAACAAGCGTCACGCCTTTCTTATTTTTCAACGCCTTTAAAAATGCGTATTTACTGAAAGTGTCAACACATACTAAGATGTAATTGATACCCCTGTTTTCGCGTGATAGGTTTCTTAGATCCATTAAGTCTAATTGCCAAATTTCATCTATTCCAAACACTAAAGTACGATTTCGCTTAAATTTGTGAACAACTGGTTTATGAAGGGTGTACACATCATTGTGCTTCAAATAATCCTTCACGTTTTTTAGAGTTACTTTTATCCCATTATCCTTAGCGGATCTATATAGTTGGTTTACACCAGCGTAGCTTCCGGCGTTTGCTATATCATGGTAGAGTTTCTCGAGTTCAGGAAAATTCTTCATTTATGATTTCTTCGAGTTTTATGTAAAATACGAGGTGTTTTTGAACTTAATGTTCTTAATAAGGACTTATAAGAATCCAAAGAAATACCCTTCACCCCTCTACGTTTTCTAGTTTTTCTAGCTGCTTCTAACCTTTCCATGACTTCAAGAGGAATGACTAACGTTCGCCTCATCCTCCTCCCTTGAAATGCGTCCCACAACTAATTACTATCACATTATATACAAGATTCCTAGAACTAATTACCATAGCGTTATATACAACTACATTAAAATATGGCAAGTGATTTTTTTCTCAAAACAAGAAATAAACCATATTTTATTAATGATCCATAATTTCATATATTTTCCTTTAACCATTTTTTTACATTTTCCAGCGAATCATCGCAATCAGAATTTCGCCATTCATGACAAGGACACTCGCCCCTAATTGTATATTTGAACCCTCCACAGTGTTCGCAAAAGTTTCTCACATCCAACAGTCGACGGGATGTAGCTCGCTTGGCCATCCAAACCACCTTTTTCGACTGGCTTAAAACGCATCGTCGAAATTTCACGCAGTTCCGAGTGGTACAGAATTAATCTAACTGGCCGTCACCAGGCATATGTTTAAGTTCCCCCTCGCAGTGAGGGCAGAGGAGACTACCTGTTCGAGGAACAGGCGCGAATCCATGTTTTTTCAGGGTTTCAAGAGTGTCATTATCATTTTCCATGGCCCTGAAACTAGATTAATAAAAATTCCAACACCACCACCACCATCAGAAACTACAATAACCTGGTCAAATTTGAAATAGTGTTATTTCTAAAGAGGGGGGATTTAGTTTACAGAGATAATGGGACTAAAGGGGGGATAGCGAATGAACCACCTCCGAATTAATAATCAGCGAATTCATCCCTAATTTTATAATGGCCAAATGCAAACGTCGTAATTCCGTCCTTTAAAACATATCGTTTTGAATCAAAGGAATTTAAGCACTGTTTTTTTGATGGATTGTAAAAAGTTTATGTTTTTGGCTCGTTATGTGAATAATGTCCGTCGTAGTGTTTTTTCTTATAAACAAACACTTTTTGTAATCCTCGTGACGTACATGCCTTTGAATCATTCATTTACATATGCCTTTAGCTGTTTTCTTTTCACCCGCGAGGGATTTAATGCTATACATTTTTGGTTTAAGACCGCAGAAGGAAATTATTGGGATGGAATTTAATTCATCTTTAAACACACCCAACCTCTTCTTGTTAGACTCACTGAATAAGATGTGGTTTTTTGGATAATCGGAGGTGTCCAATTTATCCATATGTTCCTTAAAATCCCGATATACATCCTCAGTTTGGATAGAATACAATAAGGAATCTGTATCCGTGAAATTTAGCAAAGCTCTATTGTTGTACTTCGCTTTGATAAAATCAAAGTGGAATTTGTACATAGTGAGTTTTGATAATTCTAGAACACAGAAACCGGTATAAATGGGGCGATTTAAAACTAGCTTCTTCTTAATCATATGAACACCGACAAGGTTTTCATTAAAAACAGTAATTCTCTCAAAAGCTGGAGAGGCTGTTAGTTTCACCATTCTTGCGGGCAGCCATCCATGACAGCCCCGGTCCGGTGTATGTTCTGTAGAGGGATGAAAGGTTGGGGGGGGGTTATACGTTAAACCCAAAATTACTTTAAATTACTCGAATTTTTTAACTGAAGAGAGCGGTCTATACCTAAGGTTTTCAATTGAAACACACTCCACACTTTAAGTGCATGATTATAATCCTCATCGCTAATATTTTCCCTGTCAGTCTGTTAAAAAACTTATCCTTTGAGGGTAATCTCGTTTCGTTGAATTTTTCAAAATCACTTATGTAATCGTAACAGTAAACCTGTTTACGTAGTAGTAACTCAGCCTTCTCCTTTTCATAAACTGAATTTAGAATTTTGAAGGAGGCTAAACCACCTTCCACTAAATTTTCTACTAATGTTTGTAAACTACTCGGCATGAATCTATACGTATCTAAATCTTAAATTCCCTAAAGAAAAGGAGATATAGGTCTCGGAATTCGATGGGATACATTGTATACGCTGGTTCTTATACATCCCTATTTTCTGCATTAAAAGATGACCATCATACCTATGAATTATGTATTAGACGCTTATAATAATTTTAAGTGTGAGTATTAATTACCGCGACATATTATGAAGTAAAGCGGGGATGTAGTTAGGCAGACGAAGCTTTAAATTACACGATGAATGTGCACTACCCCTATATTCACCAGTTATGTGCGAGTGATCACGAACAGGTTGGTTGTTTAAGTCATCAACATAAATTTCACCACATATGTAACAAGTTGTAGAAAGTTGGAACGCGAGTTCCTGTTGAGGGGATAAAGTTATAGGTACAGGATTACGGAGTTTCTCCTGTATAATCTCATCCTCCACTAGCAGGGAATCGATGAATTTTTCCACGGCGTCCTCCCCTCTATATGTAACGGGTTTTGCCGGAACACCTATATCGAACCTTAATCTATAAATAAAACACGTCGGAGTTACCTGAATTAAAAATATCTACCATTAGACGGGACAACGATGTTAGAAAACCCCGAGCAAATATGCTCCGAAAGTTTTACTGTAGCAGAAAGAGATTTTTCACATAAATCCACTTTCGCCAGTACCGATTCAAAATCGGCGTATATCGACCATGGAACATAAAAATATTATGGGTGAAGATACAGTCCTTTAAAGTAATCGACGGAGTTTACTTTTTCTTGAAGCTCGTATTTATCGAATTGTAATATATTGTCTTCAGGCATTTCGATCTTTTGTGGTGAATAAACCGAACACTCCTTCACATGTTCATCGCACCTTACTTTCGCATTGATACCGCTAAATCGGTGTAGACAATATCTACAATAAAATGAAGGCCCCTTGTGTCTCGCGAAACCGGATAAATGACGGTCAAGATCGTCAATTACACAGTAATGTTTCTTATTTCCTTCACCGAATAGTAGTAGGTCAATTTGTCGTCCTTTTTCGCATTTATTGTCAGAGATGTATAGTGGGAATATATTTTCCTCATAACCAAAGACATTTATAGAAAGATTATTTAATTCCTCAAACTTTCTAAGTCTCATGGAGTTTAATTCAAAGGGGAAGATTATTTAATTCCTCAAACTTTCTAAAGGCGCGTTTTCAATCAAGATTTTTTTGAACAAAAATTAAGCTTTTGCTTCAAAAGTAGCAGCGGAAAGCCGAAGCAAAAAATCTTGGTGTTTTCAAACAAGCTTCAAATTCAGCTTTTCGTCTTTTCAGGCTTTAAACCTTCGAGAAGCAGATATCTAAATGAGTTTGATATTTGCTTCCCATTTTCTTTAAGCTTTTGCCGCTCAAACAGTTTTGGCGCGTTCAGTTTTGCTACGGGTTTAGGACCTTTTTTTGAAAAGAAAATGACGTCTACACACATGAAAACACTACCACTTGTAACTTTTTATTCATTTGAAGCTTGTTTGAAAACGATACGAGTTTCAGCTTTTCCCTTTTAATTTTTTTGAAGATTTTTTTATCTTCGAAAGCCCGTCAAAAGTTCCCAAAAAAGCCACAGCGAAAAGCTTGGAAAAAGTTGATTGAAAACGGGCCTTAAGTCTCACGGAGTTTAATTCAAAGGGGAAGGTTATATTTGAAGTATTGAGCGAGTGTTCGTACCGTTTATATTTGGAAACCCGTTCTTTGTTATGCCCTGACACGGGATGGAGTTTAGCTAAGATACTCCAAAGAAAGCACTTATCGGCTTTGTTTTGAATGTTTATTAAACACTTTTTAGCAGAAAGTTTTTTTGGTAATTTAATGTACGTTCCACCTATAAGAGGTTTATACGAACAAATGTTGAATGTTTATTAAACACTTTTTAGCAGAAAGTTTTTTTGGTAATTTAATGTACGTTCCACCTATAAGAGGTTTATACGAACAAATGTTCAATTGAATATAAATTAAGTTTTTGATTTTCCACCCTAACCCCTGATTTTCAAACGCTTCCATTGAGTTTAAAATTTTTACTATACATCTCGTTAATTGACCGTGGATTGCATCCATCATCATAGTAGTTTGGGTTAAACTGCGGAAATATGGTTCACACTCTACTTCATCAGTCGAGTTCGCTAATTGTCTATAAAATTTGACTTTAGCAACTAAATACCACTTAATTCCCTTTTTCTCCTTTAAATGTTTTTTTAGATAGTTAGTTATTTCCCCTCTGTACTCGTTTATCAGAGATGTAATGTCGAGCGCGTCATTACCGTCAAAACGCGCCAAGAAAGCAGCACCCCCTAAAACGTTCATTGTTTCTATTCGGGGGTCGGTGTTCAGCTGTGTATTCGAGTTTTGTTGGGAGGTACTAGGAATAGGGGAAGAGGGGTGGGAAGACGTTTCTGTTACAGGTGCATCCGCTGTTACCGACTGTGAAGTTCTCGATGTAAATGGTACCGAGTGTGTTGCAGGGGTAGATAAATTTGAGACTTCGGGGTGTTTTTTCATGTGCCTTGTAAAAAGATAGTGCCGTTTAAAAGTTTCCCCGCAAATTTTTCAAACTAAAGACGTCTTTTGATGAGTTTCTCGCTCATGCCGTAGACGGTTACATTTTTTGGTGAAAGGTTTCCCGCAAATGGTGCAGGCGAATTTCTCCATTTTTTTCTCCAGTGTTTTGAATATAGGCTTACCTATATCCATCCATTATAATATCACGTGGTTCATTTCTATTTTCCCGGTTAGGGAGATTGTGGAAAGAGAGGGA
This sequence comes from Phalangium opilio, assembly GCF_054372755.1. Classification (NCBI taxonomy): domain Eukaryota; kingdom Metazoa; phylum Arthropoda; class Arachnida; order Opiliones; family Phalangiidae; genus Phalangium; species Phalangium opilio. Next base: position 529,986 of record NW_028324148.1, on the reverse strand, counting down.
CTAATGAAAATGTGAGACATACCTTAGGTTGGATGCTGTGGGATTCCCGGATGGTTTGCAGGATATAAATAATTAAGGGGAGCTGAATTCGATTATATAGGAAAAACTGATTAATCAATCAACGTCAACTACATCAAAATACTTGATTCACGTCTGCAATAGACAAAGTATTGGATTATATCTTCACCCAAACTCCCCCTTTCATTAAATGTCTGACGTAATTATTACCCTGAAACTAAACGATCGGGAAAAACAAAAAATATAATAATAATAATAAAACAGATCCACAAAAATGGCTCGTTCGTGTAACACCTGACAAAATTAGGTTGTGTGAGTATAGAAGAATTAGGATACTATAGAAGATAAAAATTAAGTAAAACTGGATTTGAAGGGGGCCATGTTTACACGCAAAACATATTTGTTTACTTCATATAACTATGTTAAGGGAAACAACGCGACAAAATTTGGAGGATTGATGTTTAGACGCGGAAACATCTGTTTTTAAAGAAAAATTAAATAAAATAAAAAATAAAAACAAATTAAGAAAATAAATATTTTCCCGATGGGATAAAAAATCAGTATTTGTTTAAGAATATTTATTTACTAGAGGCGAAGCATACATTTTCTTTTCCTATTTAATTCCCGGTAAATATGCAAAGTTATCATAATATCATTTAACATAGTATTATCAGGGAGGAGAAACTTGAGAGGGAGTGTTAAATTGAATAGGCGCGTTCATTCGCTTCGTGGCTAAAATCGTCTCTCTCTGGCGCTGACTCTGGGACTCATCGCGGTGTCCGCGCGCATGCGTCAAATTTAAAAACCGGCTTTGAAGTAGAAGGGGAAGGTCGTGTTTGAATTTCTGCCATGGTTAACTATAAGAAGTGTTGTTTTTTTATTGTTCAAGTAACCCTAAGTATTTAACAAGACCCGATATGGTAATTATCGTTTTCAAACCATTTCCCAAACCAAAAACAAAGCTTGAAATTTATTGAAAGTGAATAGAAGCTAGTGGAAATCGGTCTTCCACAAGCTAATATCCATCTTTTGCATTTTTCTATCTGTGTTTTTGGCTTTGGAACGCGTGGAAGGATATTCCTTTCATATATTTTTAAGCGAAACCCTTGAATCATTACAAAAACAATTTGGCATTTTTATTAAGCCTCGGTTTCCTCCCAACAGACGTTGATTGTTGGTTGAACAGAGTGAGTGGGGCAGCAGTCGATGGAAGCGGTAGTAAACGACGTCACTCGCGCCTGCGCGTTAGCTAAAATTGTGGAACGGAGATAAAAATTCCTACCCCCACTTTCTTTCCCATTTGCCACTGTATGACGGTTTTTTTAGCATTAGATCAACACTCCCTCTAACGTTCCTTACTCCCTGGTATTATTACAATAGGTATTAATAATTTTTTTTTAAAGACCACCCTTTAGACATTAGTAACAGGATATATATTACGTGTAAACCGCAGACTTTAGTAGATACATTTTGCAGGTGATATTTCTGGTATTCGAAATGTTTGGTTAGTTTTCTTATAAAGCTTAGTTCATACACTTCAGGTGATAATCCGAAACTGTCGAAGAAAGATGTTTTCCCATTTTTTACGTATAGTCCTAACCAGTGACTTCCGGGTTTCGCGCAATCCTCGTTGTTAAGACACAACCCGTATTCTTTAAGGTTACACTTGGGTATATGATTAGAGGGAAAAACACCGATCGCACGTTTACCGACAGTACATTTTAAAATATTTCAGTTGAATTCATCCCTGTTCGTAAATAACACCACGATCCCGAGATATTTGTAGGAGTGTTAAATGTAGTTGTATATAACGCTATGGTAATTATTTCTAGGAATCTTGTATATAATGTGATAGTAATTAGTTGTGGGACGCATTTCAAGGGAGGAGGATGAGGCGAACGTTAGTCATTCCTCTTGAAGTCGTGCAAAGGTTAGAAGCAGCTAGAAAAACTAGAAAACGTAGAGGGGTGAAGGGTATTTATTTGGATTCTTATAAGTCCTTATTAAGAACATTAAGTTCAAAAACACCTCGTATTTTACATAAAACTAGAAGAAATCATAAATGAAGAATTTTCCTGAACTCGAGAAACTCTACCATAATATAGCAAACGCCGGAAGCTACGCTGGTGTAAACCAACTATATAGATCCGCTAAGGATAATGGGATAAAAGTAACTCTAAAAAACGTGAAGGATTATTTGAAGCACAATGATGTGTACACCCTTCATAAACCAGTTGTTCACAAATTTAAGCGAAATCGTACTTTAGTGTTTGGAATAGATGAAATTTGGCAATTAGACTTAATGGATCTAAGAAACCTATCACGCGAAAACAGGGGTAACAATTACATCTTAGTATGTGTTGACACTTTCAGTAAATACGCATTTTTAAAGGCGTTGAAAAATAAGAAAGGCGTGACGCTTGTTAAGGCATTTAAGTGCATACTTTCCAATTCTAACAATAGAGTCCTACGTCTCATTCACGTAGACAGGGGGAGTGAATTCTACAACCAAACTTTTAAGAAATTCATCCATTCTCGAAAAATGAAATTGTACTCTACAAGTACAGATACAAAGACATCAATTTGTGAGAGATTAATAAGAACGTTAAAGGCACGTATGTATAGATATTTTACGAAATCGGGTTCTAGGAAATACATTCATATCTTAGATAAACTTACTTCCGCCTATAATAACTCGCATCACAGAGCAATTAAGATGAAGCCAATAATGGTATCCTCTAAAAATTCGAAGGAGGTGTGGTTAAACTTGTACGGCGATCATGACTTTTCCCCACCCACCGATTATCAGTTTGATGTTGGTGACATTGTACGGATTAGCAAGACTAGAGGGGTGTTTGATAAGCGCTATCTACCATTTTGGTCAGAAGAACTTTTTAGAATAATTGAACGTATCCCTAGGACCCCGCCTGTATACCGGTTAAAAGATTTAAACGAGGATAAAATTGAGGGAATTTTTTATGAAAATGAAATTCAGAAAGTTGGGAAAGATCTTAAGAACTGCACGTTTAAAATCGAGAAGGTTTTAAGGAAAAAAACAAAGAATGGTGTTCAATTATACGTTAAATGGTTGGGTTACCCCGAATCTTTCAATTCTTGGAATTTTAGTAACGAGGTTACAAAAGCATAGGTACCTCTCAAATCCATCTCATTCGTCTATGGGTCATGAAATGGATACGTGGTATTTGAAATTTATCCACCCCTCAGCTTGGTTAGTTACAGGGAGTTCGCAAAGTGGGAAGTCGGAATTCGTTTTCAAAATCTTAAAAAACCTTGTGAACAGCATCACGCCTAAAATACAACGAGTTTGCTATTGTTACGGGGCCTATCAGAGTAAATTCGAGGAATTGAGGAAAGTGGAACCCCTTGTAGAATTTCACAATGGACTCCCTCAAAATCTAGATGACTTTTTCGATCCGTCTATTAACAATTTAATAATAATAGATGATTTAATTAACGAGTCCAAAGATAATGTTAACATCGGAAATTTATTTATTAGAGGTTGTCATCATAATAGTTTATCAGTCATATTGCTTTCTCAAAATTTATTCAAAAATGGGAAAATCATGCGTGATGTTTCTTTGAACTCCCATTACATAATTTTAATGCGGAACCCTAGGGATCAGGGGCAAAGAAAATATTTAGCGAATCAAATGTATAGCCACAACCCCAAACATTTAACCAGTGCATTTCACCACGCTACTTCGAAACCTTACTCCTATCTTATCATAGATACCCGTCAAGAAACACCCGATCTGCTTAGGCTGAGAACTAATTTTCTAGAAAAAGATTCGATGATATTTTACATAAATGACGCCGGTTTTTCAAAATGATCAGCAGTATGAGGCGGTACAGCACCTTAGACGGTCACCCTTTGAGGGATATTTCTCATCCTCTTTCTAACCCTCAAATAAAATCCGTGTGTGAAATCTGCTTAAATATAACGAAAGGGAACGTTGTTCTTCCAGTGAAAGTAAAAAATAGATTTAAGCGGTATAAAAACCTAATTAGAAAATTATCAAAGCGGAGAGTTTCACTAACGGACAAACGGAAAGAACTTTTTAAATAACAAAACGGGGGTTTTCTCCCATTACTGAGCTCTTTGTTACTCTTCATTGTAAACGGGATATCAGCCCTACTCGGTGTAAAATGACATCCTCACGACCTATGGTTTTAGTACCATATGGACAATTGGAGTCAAACAAGAGTGTGTTGGATAATCGAATGACAGCGTTAGATCGTGACATGCATGATATATTGAGGGAGACAGGAAAAGGTTAAACGATACATGAACCTGCTAGAAAATTTCCTACATAATAAAAGCAAAATGCAACCAGATGAAGTTCATGTCGATAACCTTCCATCTCAGATTCCGATCGCTACAACACCATCACCACATCCACCAAATCTAAACATAATACCCAATTTTAAGCCACAGACAGTAACCCCTCCTAATAACAACGCTGTAACAAGAACTCTGACATCTGAAACAGTTTTAAAAAAGAAAAAGGGGAAAAAATCACTCAACGTGTCTCGAAAGCCTAAAATTAAAGAAGGAAAAACGAATGAAACCAGTAAATCACCATTAAACTTATTCGATGATGCACTAAATAATTCCGAATTATCACCAAGTTACATCCTCACAAGGAACAGAACGAAATTCAAGAATTCAAAATGTAGTGTGATCAAAAAACCTATTGTAATTAACTGGAAAACATTATAATAAAACTTTGACATTCCTAGAAATTCATCCTTCCAAATTAAAATACCCCTCAATAATGTTATCAATCATTAGACTCTTATTAGAACAACTGTTATCACTCTTACAAGGGGAAATATATTTCCAGACAACATTCCTCCTCAATGTCCCCCCCCCCTATTAAAACAGATGTTGTTCGATCGTACGCAAAGTATACACCTATGGACACTCAATCCCTAGTAGAACGCGGAAGTATATTACCACCTGTCTGCCCCCCTGTCTAACCCCCCCCCTATCCTTAAGGATAGTATACCCAAGTGGGGCATCCAACTCGTAGGAGTCGTGACTCCCCATAGAAATAACATTATAACTCTTGACCCCCATAGAAGAAGACTCCCCATAGAAATAACATTAACTCCTTAGGGATAGTATACAAAGTGGGGCATCCAGCTCACCTGGGAGTCGTGACTCCCCTTAGAAATAACCTTAACTCCCGACTCCCCATAGAAATAACATGGACTCCCGACTCCCGGGTGAGCTGGATGCCCCACTTTTTACCTACTAAAGCCCCCTATTTTATGTTGCCCGAGATTATCTCCCGAGAAAATTGAAACAGTCACAGTGTAATGTATTCCTGATTTTTCCACATCAAGTCCTTCCTCCGATAAACGATTCAAATCAAAAATCAGGGGTTTCAATAACCCGCGAAAGCCAAAACTGTCAAGGTCAACAGATTTCGCCAAGAATACTAAGTTAATATCACTTAGCTGTGCCCTGTACTTTCCGTCTAGATTTAAAACGGAAAAGTAGCAAGCCAAGATTTTATGTTTTCCTCTTTTTGATCCTAGCGGATTAACCAACTCTAATTCGTCCAGATAAATTTGTAAGTGGATAGTGCTTAAGGAATACCGAGGATTATCGTTGATTATCTTTTTCGCTAGTTCACTTTGCAAATAATGTCCAATACAGTTAGGAGGAATTTTAGCCAGCTTGACATGCTTATTAACCATTTGATCCGACGAATAAAGTTTCTCCAATACTTTAATTATTGGCACGTAGTGATAAACTTTCTTCTTTCTATCTTCTACGGTTTCAGAGAACGTGAACTGCATTGGTTCTACTAATCCATATTCATTTTTGCACAATGCTGTTAGCTTGTAGTTTGAATCCAAGCTTCCAAAAGCTTCCTTTACTTCAGAAATACTTGAAAACTCATGCTTTTCATCATAAGTTTATAAGATATGTTCCATAAGTATGTCACTACCTATACTTCGTAATGCTAGAGGCTTACTGAGAGCTAGTTCAAGAACGACGCGAGAATTGACTACACTCGGTTTTGCAGTCCATACTCCTCTTTAGTCTGTACTAAGCCTTTGACAGCGCCTCACCAGGCGTCACTTTACGAGAATCTATGACGTTTCACCTACGTCACTTCATGACAAGCTCTCATTAACGAGTGACATACTTATGGAACATATCTTATAAAACATATCTTATAAACTTATGTTTTCATCTATATCTATATCTTTAGCTTTTATACTTTGTACGACGTTATCCTTGGTTGAATCGAGGAGATTTTCACAAAAACCAAATAAATCGTTGACAATAGACTGAACTACCACGTCTGGCAAATGGTGAAGTTCTCTATATTTAAGAATTATCTTGAGAAGTGATTCACGGATTTTAAAAGGCTCTAAATTTTCCTCATCTGAAACATCTTCGTCACCAATTTCAACATCGAGCGCAACATCAGCAGGTTCATCTGTGTGCACATAACACAGCTGTAAAACTGGGTGCTCATAGTGCATTATATAAATAAATTCAAACTTTCCGAAAGACTATATTTAGTCTTATCACTACCACCGCTACACACTCAACAGTTCAAAAAAGTGTTCTTTAAAGCTTAAACTCTCCAGAGCCACGTGCATATTTTGCCATAGCATATAAAAGGCTTAATTAAGTACACAACACCGGGCGTGACTCGTATCGAAAGTATTAACAGTGGCTATTCTACCTTGGAGGCCAAAGTGTACGTTTCCAGTTTCCACCTTTCGAAGAGAGAGAGAAGCTCATCTCGCAAAGGGAGATTGAAGATCGAGAAAGATTTAGTTGCAATTTGTTTTGGCTAAAATGCAATGAATTTCATCCGTAAATATTAAGAAAACATATAGTTAAGTCAACTAAGAACATGACCCGGGAGAACGGCATATGCATTTTTCTAGAATATGATGGTAGTATTAAAAAAATGCAGGGAAGTTAAAGCGGATTAAGTTCCTATTTGGGAGGGCGGTGCTGATTTTTAGTGAACACGAAACCGACTGAAAAATCTCGTGTTGTTTTTTTGATTTTTTGTTTTCGTTATTTTCTTAAAGTTTTAAGTTTAAGAATCCTCAGCTAATTCTGAGGTTACCTTTTAATTTTTTATTGTTCCTTAGCTAAATCTAAGGTTACTTTTATTGAATGAAGTCAAGTTTAATTTTTAAGTTTAAAGTTTTATTTTTTTACCACTTCCTTGTGACAAGTTTTAGTACTTCTCTGGTGAGAAGCCTAAAAGCATAGAGACTATAAACCCCAAGGAGTGGCAGGTCCCTCGCTCTACAAGCGCAAATAATGATGTTGCTCCTAAATTGGTACATGAGAGCTTCCGGCCCGTTGAATTTTGCTTAGTGGAAGTTGCCCTGTACCAGGAAAAAGAGCAAGAAGTTTTGGCATTCCTGCCACTCCTTGGGGTTTATAGTCTCTATGCTAAAAGCGAGTGCCTTATCGAAGGCAATTTTCTCCACCCGAAAACTCTTGTGAGGTCTCTTTTTTAATCCTTTCTTTGTGACCAAAAGGGGGTGTATTTTTAAGCTTTTGGGGGCTTTTTCAATGCCCATCGTCACTGGGATTCTGAATTTTTCATGACGTATGGGTATTTTTTGGGGAAGGTCGAGCAAGGTAGAAAAAGGTTGATTTTATTAAGATAAGCTTGAATTTTTTCTTGCTCGGCCTTTGACCCGTTTTCTTTACAAATTTTTTTTTAGGGGTTTTTTAAGGGTTTGGTAATTTCTTATTTTTATTTTTTAAATTGTTTGTTCGAATTTTTCTACAGAAGTAACGCTGCTCACTCTCTTATTAATCCTAGTAGTTCTAAGGTAACGTTTGTAGTTGTTTTTTTAATGAAATACTGGTTTTAAATTTTATGAATTAGACTTAATTTAGATAAAGTGAACCGATAATAGTAACTAATTTTCAGGCTTATTCACCCTTTAATACGCGTGACCGTTCCGACGCCCGCTGACCTTGTCAAAGTAAGAAACCTTTAGCGAGGGTGATGTTAGGGAGGGAAAAAATTCAGTTGAATACTTGAATTCTCGAAAATCGAATGTGTTTCTTGTGCGGTCGGTACTTGGTCGGTACGCGGTTAGGTATTGGAAATTGTTAGGGGTGTTTGATAGGAGATGTTCCCAGCATAAATTAGGTTCGGCAAGCCACCTAGATCATTTTCGGGAAAAAATTGCGTTTGAAATTTCGGGAAAAATGGCTACAGAAGAAATTTTGTTATTAATTAGCCACGGCGCGAGTAACATCAAGACAAAATTGAAGAACCCGTCGTATAAAACCTTTCGAGAGAAACTACTAACTGATGAGTCGTTAAGGGAATTTTCAGGAAGTAGTTTCATTTACAAAGTAAGAACTTTTTGATGAATTTTTAATTAAGCACAACTAAATTCATATATTTGAGGGGTAGCTAGATGTTTGAAAATTATGGATTTACGAAATCAAATTTGGCTTATTACATTAGCTTATGTACAAGATCCGTTTCATAATCCTATCATGGGTGTAATCAGACAAAACACGACAACCTTTGTATCTATGCATGAAATCAAAATTGAAATATTAAAAAATCAGTTTAAAAGAATTTAACGGTTTTACAAACGTGGGAATGGCAATTTAATCGTGCAAAGCAAAATTTAAATAATCGTATTTATTATGATAATGATTTCATCAGTTTCATATAATTAACCAACTGGTTAATTATATGCATATAATTAACCAATTGGTTAATTATTTGAAATATAATAAACCAATCCCTATCAAATAGCATTTAAATTGGGTAATTTTTACACTTGAAAATTAATGAATCCTGATAAATCATTAAATCTTAGAAATTCCAATCTAAAACTTAACATTGAAATAGTTTTTTTGCTTGTATGTTTAATATTTTTAAATTTGAAATAGTTTTAGATTTCAAAGTTGAAAATAAGTTTAAATTCGAATATAAGTTTAGAAAAATATACAAATAATATAGTGAAGCGTGACAAAAGAAATAGTTTGCAGTCCTTCCCTTTTGTGCCGGATGAAAGACGAGGTGTCGTTTCCTGCCTCCGCCACATTTAGGTTCGGCAGGGAGGGTAGTGTTATTTTTGGAACTTTCTTTTACATGACTATTCCAGAACATTTTAAAGACGAGAGAGCCTCAGAGCCATCGAAAAAGATTGTTCTTCCACTTCTATAAGAGTAATGTCAGTTCTACGTATGCAAACGTCATAGCCTTCTATCTCTTACCTCAGTGTCATCCCCCTACCGAGCGCGTACAGTATCCCCTCTTAAAAAAAAGCGCTTAGAGGGAGTAATCATACACCGTGTACTTCCCTCTCTACCGACACTACTCTATAAAAGTCCCTCAATACGCAGAAACGAGCGAGGAAAATAAATGCTGCAGTCCATTATATTTCTAAATTTTAAAACCAGACTTTTCCAATTTCACTTCTCTTAAGTTTTTACACTGGTAATAAAAAAGGAAATACCATGGATAAAGAATGCGCTTAAAGAAATTTGTTTTCACGCGACAGGATAGGCAACTGCCTATCTCGGACGACAGCTTATTCTGTATATACTCTGTTACAACATCAGTTACCATCACGCGCAAACCTAGGTCTCTATGTAACCTAGCTTTGCGCGAGCTGACAAGAGGTTAAAAAGCTTCAGGATATTTCAAATCCTGAATATTTATATTTCATTCGTCTCTTGTCAGCACGCGCAAATCTACGTTACATAGAGACCTAGCTTTGCGCGTACTGACAACCGAAGCGGTAACAGAGTATATACAGAATAAGCTGTCGTTCGAGATAGGGAGTTGCCTATCCTATAGCGTGAAAAAATTTCCGCACGCGCATTCTTTATCCAATGGAAATAACTTTAATAGAATAACCATATAAATTGCATAGAATGTACTCCCCTAATAAGTCTAAGAGTAAACGATAAGAGAACTAGACATAAAAATTATTTTTATACTCCAAAGAAGACTAGACTACATAGCATTAAAAGAGCACAGCAAGCAGCTAACGAATTTTGTCAAGAACTTGAAATTTATGGTACGGATAAACCTAAATTTAAGAGCCAATTGCAGGCCATTTTAATAAGAATTCAGTTGGAACAACAGGTTCCAAACTTGAAAAACTGACAGAAGAAGTTAATCTACTATACGGTTTTTATTTTATATATTTTTTATTATATTTTATTATATCTTATTATTTTGTTTATTAATTTTTAATTAAAATTATTCTCTTTTAATAATATAAATGACGCGAATTTAATTTAACACTCTGTACCTCTATAAAAATTGCGAAAGCATGTTGTCGTATAGAGTCAATAAAAATTGATTTGAATTGAATTGAATTGAATTGTCGTTTGGGGCTCTTCGAGTGCTTGGATACAGGTTTTGCACCTTAGGACTTGCAAAGACGCGATGCCATTAAGCCAGCAATGTAGAAAACTGAATTTTCTCGGAAAATGGATCAATTTTCTTGTTGGATGTAAAATTCTTTTATTTCACCATCTGCTTGATTGTGAAATTCTCCTGTTCACGCTTGCATTTCTGAGTCATATTCCGGGTAACACCGAACATTGCAAAGTCTGGGGATTTCAGTTTCATCAAGAGCAGTGACATATCCGGTTAAAGTAGGAGTAAGCCGAGTCGCTAAAGATCTTTTGTAAGCACCTTCAAACTGTTTTGTTGTTGGATTGTTATTCCAGCCTCCGTTTTCACGAATTGTGTTAAAAAATAATTCCAAGTGATCTTGGGAAAATTTGTAGGTAAGTTAAAAACTTTAAGGAAGAAAACATTTGGTTAGTGTTGCATTTAAATGATTAATGTAGATGTTTTCATTGTCATGTGCTATTGCTAATTCTAATTGAAGCATTTCTGGCATGAGGTGTTTTACTGATATTGTCAGGGTGCTGGTGATTGAAATTGCTAACACTAATGGGCCAGTCTTCCTTTTCCCTTTAACGAGATTTCCTTCCTCGTCTTTCAAGTTTAGTTAGTTGGTTCTAAAGATTTTCTGGTAAGCTCAAATTTGTTTTTTCTAATACGAGCTTTGTAGCCTTTAGCGAATGGAGACCGTGAGTTAGGATATCTAAACATCTAAGGCAATAATTAGTGTTAATTATCTAAGGAATATATACTTTTGTATGGATTAAGTGCCTATTAATTGATTCTATAAATTATACTGTCGCTTGACAACCTTGAAAATTTTGGGCCCCAGTCTTCTCCATGAAGTTTAGCGATTTAGCAACGGAGTTATTTAAAACTTGAACTGTAGTTTAACTTTAATTTTTTGTGTTTTATAAAAGATGTGGAATTTGGATAGTTTATTGCCAAGAGTTAACTGTTCCTTATTTTGTATATTGTGAATAGGTTTCACAAACTGCCTATCAACCACCTATTCCAAAAACTTGCATAATAATAGGACTTGCATAATTTGTTAAAGTGGGTCTGAGTATGTAGGGCTGGATTTTACTTTCTAACTTTTGGCGGTAAACGTAAACCTACAGACTTTCTTAAACCACTCAATGCACTGAGAAGGTTGGCAAACTCGCGCATGTTGGGAAGGTTTACGCTTATCGAGGGAAATTAGAATATGAAAGATCCCATGTTTGTTTCACCTCATCTGTTAAGCCATTGCAAGTCTTATTAAAATCGGCCCAGAGGCTACGCAGCAGCTTAATCATATGACACACATCAAGGATCAGGTAAATTATGTCGTCAGGATCTGAATTATTTCCTGGGACCCTTTTCTCTAACTACATTTGGATCGTTCCTAATCCAAATGATTTGGATTTGGGGTCGATTCATCCCCAAATGACACTAATCGGTATTCTGTAACTCCAAATCCCTTTTCATTTGGTTCAAACCCTATCCAAACATTTGGGCAGCCAAATGGCCGGCAAATCGTCATTTGGATAGCTCTTTTCGCCTTTTTAACCCCTTTCATCGCCGCCATTTTTTTCGTTGTCATTTTCATAATTTTTGAAGATTTGCTCATGGATAGATTTTAGATATAATATAAAGTAGGTTTCAAGCTTTAATATAAGCCTAATTTCATAATTTTCCACCTTTTTATTGTCCCACAATCTATTTCTAAACTTGGCACTTTTTTAAGGCGGTGAAATTGCGCTAAGCCTTGGCCTACCGTTGATTTTTGGCATTTGATAAAAAATAATCTTTTTGCCCCTCGTTTTAAGGCTTAGGTCCCATTGAACCGAATTCCCATTCGACAGAACGGTTTTTTGTGGTGTCCCATTCGACCGAACGTAGCCAAAAGGTGCGATTTTATTATAGTCCCATTGGACCGAAATTCTATTGAACTGGAAGAAGACATACTGTGTGGTTTTGCATTATATATATTTTTAATTTCACAACTTATTATTGTTAAAATAAATGTGAGTTGAAAATGTATTACTGCACTTATTTTAACTACATTTTAATTACAGCGAACCTCACCTACCCTAGCCTAACCTAATGTAACCTAATCTAACCAAACGTAACCTAACCTAACCTAACCTAACCCAACCCAACCTTGTTTGGAGGTAAAAAGATTATTTATATGAGTATTGAAAGCCTCCTCTTACCACGAACAATTTATTAGCAATAATAGAAATATTTTGGAAAAGATGTCAGATAATTAATTGTAGAATATTTTGGAAAAGGTGGCAACTAATTAATAGGAGAATATTTTGGAAAAGGTGGCAGCTAATTAATAGGAAAATATTTTGGAAAAGGTTGCAGCTAATTAATAGGAGAATATTTTGGAAAAGGTGGCAGCTAATTAATAGGAAAATATTTTGGAAAAGGTGGCAGCTAATTAATAGGAGAATGTTTTGGAAAAGGTGGTAGCTATTTAAAGGGAGAATATTTTGGAAAATGTGGCAGCTAATTAGTAGGAGAATGTTTTGGAAAAGGTTGCAGCTAATTAATAGGATAATATTTTGGAAAAGGTGGCAGCGAATTAATATGAGAATGTTTTGGAAAAGGTGGTAGCTAATTAAAAGGAGAATATTTTGGAAAAGGTGGTAGCTAATTAAAAGGAGAATATTTTGGAAAATGTGGCAGCTAATTAGTAGGAGAATGTTTTGGAAAAGGTGGCAGCTAATTAATAGGAGAATATTTTAGAAAAGGTGGCAGCTAATTAATAGGAAAATCTTTTGGAAAAGGTGGCAGCTAATTAATAGGAGAAAATTTTGGAAAAGGTAGTAGCTATTTAAAGGGAGAATATTTTGGAAAAGGTGATAGCTAATTAAAAGGAGCATATTTTGGAAATGGTGTCAACGAATTATTGGAACCAAACCTAAACTAAACTAAACTAACCTAACCTAACCCTCCCGAAACCAAAATATTAAAATTTTAATTTAAAGACATTGATGGAACTACCATTAAGACTGTACTTCATTTTAAGCACAATTTGTTTATTAATTCTATATATCTCTTGCCTTGAAAGGAATGAAAGTGAGCGTTTTAATTAGTATCACGAAACATTTACTTTTAATATTATTAACATACCTTTCGGAGATTCGAACCAACATCCTATCGCTTCGCAGTCCAACATCGTATCCACTACACCACCGAATCACTGACGGCTACAGTGCTTCAAGTTATATTCGTGTATTTTTTAGGGGCATATTCGGGATTTCGGTCCGTCGGGAATATAGCCTTTGGGCTGGAAATCTAAAACCATTGCGGGATATTCGGTCGAATGGGATTTCGGTCCATTGGGAATTCGGTCCATTGGGAATTCGGTTGAAAGGGAAGATGCCGTTTTAAGCGTCGTTACTTGTCCATCTCGTATCGTCGTATTTTTAAAGTTTAGACTTTAAAATGAGTGCTTTGTTTTCTTAAATGTTACTTAATTGTACAAAATTTCAATATTATAATTGCGTAAAACGTCCGTATTCCTAAGAATTCAATGTTTTTCGTTGAAGGAACGCGCCTTGCATTTGAATTTCGTTCCCTCGAAACTACCCCCATTAACGGGCCGGAGCCTTTTTCTTTTTCGCCGTCTTTCGGTCGCTTCAGCCCCGAAAACAGCTGTAGTGAGAAATGTTGTTTACTAAAAGTGTACGCGGTCAGTGTGTTGTTTTTGCCTTTTAATGCTTCTAATGGTGGTGCGCGTCGAGGTTTACGAATCCAACGTGTTTTGCGAAATGAAAATGAAAATCAAGATCATATGATCTATGCTTTAAAAGGAATTTGACGGCGACAGTCAAGCAAAACGGTATTAGGCCTTGCCAAAAGTTGACTGAGCTATGGTGAGTCTTCGTCAAATTATCACATGCCAATGATATAAGAAATTGACCCTCGTATATCCTGTGATGAGAAGATGGTTATAAAGTTACTAACTCTCAATTTTGGAGGTAGATATTGTCTAGTGACACTTAAAGCAACGATTTAATCTTATAAACACTACCATCATAAGCGCATATCGTAAATTAAAAGATGTTGATATCTAAGCTTAATTGAAATACCAATACCAATTTTTTTTATCTACTGAAAGAGATATCAAGAGATATCTACTTATATTCCATTGAAATTTATCTCGCAAAATTTCAAATAAAAATGTGCAAATAAAGTCAAAACGGATTAACTGGGAAAATTGGTTTATTGGTCACCGTTACCGATTACAGATAGATTTGCGTCCTTCAGTAGTGTTTATTACGCTTGTGAAATGGTAAGCGAAGTCTGTGATTAAAGTTTAAAATAGACATGGGCAAAAATTGCTTTAAGTCATATCAACTAAATTACCGAATATCTAAATCTGACTAAAATTAACAAGATATTCTCTTCATGATTAAAAATCTTGTTTGAAGCAGCAAGCCATCTAATCCTTATTTACCTTCTTTTGAAAAAAAGTAGGTTGATACCTCTTTCAGTAGATGATTGATTGATATTTCAGTTTCATTGAGTTTAAAAAAAATTGGTTATACCATTAGTTAATAACTTAATATACAATATTCACCAATCGACAATCACAAATTTTAATAACTAAATTACAAAAACCGGTTCAAAACCTTATTAGTTTTGAAACTATTAAATTCTAATTTTAAACATATATAGTACATAATTTCTCGTAGGTAATTAATTTATTGCCTTAGTGAAATTAATTATGAATTTTATTTACACAAAATAAATGTTTACTTCCAAAATTTAAATGTAAAATGCGTGTATTATTTCCCAATTAATAAAAGATATCCACCTATTTTTCATTCAAATTAATTTCCCAATTAATATTAATAAGGCATAATAAGCTTAAACTATCAAATTAAGAGGTTCCTTAATTGTACAAAATTATTACAATCTAACATGCAACAAGTTGGGAAACCAAAATAAACCTCTCCGAGTCGAGACGAATTTACTTTCCAAACACAGGTCCACCATGGACGAACCAATACTGAAGGACGGATGGCAGAGGGAGAAAGTTGAAAAATACTTGTTAATTCGCCTTCTAGTGGCAGATAGTAGCAAACCGGATAGTGGGGGAATCTACGTTCTAACGAGGGAAGCAGCTAAATTCTTATTTTGTCTAGATGGCGCTAGCGTTTTCGGGGATTTGACTCCGCATTTTCATAACCCCCTCCATTTTGGGGCTGAAAAGGGGGAAGTAAGCTTTACATTGGTTGTTTAGTCGCTTAGTAATGGGTGCAGTAATGGGCTGCCATTGGTTCTTCAGTATAACTTCGTCCATGGGTCCACCAGCCAATGAGAAAAACCAGAAATACGTAGCTCAAATTGGCGGGATATTGCGAAGGTCATCTGAAAAGGTTTGATCGTTTAACATTTCCCTGTCTATTCTCATAATTCTAATGAGGACCTAACATGTATCAAGTAAGTGTTTATTTATTGGGTTTTAACCCTGCATGTAAGATAAAGAAAGAAACATCTATTCGTAACGAAAGTTTAATGAGCTAACAATAAAAACAGGTAGTACAATACTTTATATAACATCGGTTATCAATAAAACAATGTAAACAAATCCACTCTGAGTTAACAGAAAATAGATAAGAAAAAAAACAAACATCCGTTGTTCATTTTTTAGTATGCTGGCGCTCTACCCCAACACCCCTTCTCGACAGCAACGTAAAAAAAGAAAAGGCCTATATTTGACATATGATAGTTCAATTTTTCCTTGGGCAATGGCTTCGTCAAAATGTCAGCCATCATTTCGTCCGTTTGGCAGTAGCAGATGTCTATTATCCCTTTCTCTTGCATATCTCGCAGAAAGTGATAATTGACGTCAATATGCTTAGTTCTGGCGCTTGACTTTTCGTTTAGACTCAATTTAATGCAACCCTGATTGTCCTCGTACAAGGTCGTTGGGCGTTATTGTTCGTAGCCAATATCCTGAAGTATTTGTCGTATCCATATAACTTCCTGCGCTGCATGAGCAGCAGCAACGTACTCGGCTTCAGTTGATGACAGAGCAACGGTGTTTTGCTTCCGGCTTGACCAAGAAATTGTTGCTTGTCCAAGCTTGAATAGGAAACCACTAGTTGACTTGCGATCTGAATGATCGCCGGCATAATCCGCGTCTACATAGCCTTCGAGTGTTATTTCATCAGTTGATGGTAAACTTAGAGCAGCATTGATGGTGCCTTTGAGATATCTCATGATTCTTTTAATGGCAACCCAATCGCAGTTTCTTGCCTTCGCTACTCTCCTGTACAGGATATTAACACTCGCTGCGATATCAGGTCTGGATACCGTTGCTATATGCAGTAACATTCCGATAGCCGTACGATATTGTGTATTGTTGGAAAGTGTATCCTCGTCGTCAAGTAGTTTCAAATAAGCCATATCCATAGGACTACTTGATGGTTTTGCTTCTTCCATGCCGAAATCTTCCAACATGTGTTTAATTTTTGTAGCTTGGTGGATTGCTAATCTTCCATCTTCAGAACGCTCTATTTGTATTCCCAAATAGTAGGTAACGTCTCCAAGGTCTTTGGTTTCGAAGTGCAGATTAAGGTTGACTAGAATACTATCTATTACGCTGACGTTCCAATTGGCAACTAGTAAGTCATCTACGTACAGTAGAACGTAGGTCCAATGTCCGTCTTCTTCTCTTCGACTGTACAAACCAGGATCTGCTTTACTTCTGTCGAAATTCTCCTTTAGCAACACTTCGTTGACCTTCCTGTTCCAGGACCTGGCCGACTGTTTTAAGCCGTAAATACTTTTCTTGAGCTTGTATACCTTTTGCTCTTGTCCACTCTTGACAAAACCCGGTGGTTGTTCCATATAAAGGTCTTCGATGATATTGCCGTGTAGAAAAGCTGTTTAACGTCGAAGTGTTTGACTCTCATTCCCTTGGATGATGCGACGCAACCGGCGCGTACGTCTCCTCGAAATCCTCTCCATATCTTTGTGAATATCCTTTAGCGACAAGACGTGCCTTGTATTTGTCAATGTCGCCATCTTGATTATATTTAACTTTAAAAATCCATCTACAGCCGATGGCTTTTCGACATTTAGGCAAATCTGCTAACTCCCAAGTTTTCCTTTCTTCGAGTGACTTTATATCTTCTTTCGCGGATTCTTTCCAATTGATGCTCTCGCTATCAGGTAAGTTGGTAACTTCCTCCCATGTGGTGGGTTCTCTAACGTGATCTACAGTGGCTTTATATCCGTATTTCTTCGGTGGTACACCTTGGTTAGTTCTTGTTAGATATCTTCGAACGCTAGGCATTTCATCTATTTGTTGACTGATGGCTCCTTGGGAAGATTTTTCTTGTTGTTGCGGATTCGCGGTTGTTTCTTCTACTTTAGGATCTACGATAGTGTCTTCCAACTCTGTAAGATGTTCAACATCTTGGTATTCAGAGGCGGTTGAATCTGAGTAGTCAGTCAATTAGAAATCCGGTTCTTCCTTGATATCTGATATCCCTTCCCCTTCTGGCGTAGTTGAGGCCACTGGGACCCTGAAATTGTACTGGCAGTAATGAGAACCAATCCCCTCATCAAATTTAACGCTTCTGCTGAAATGCACCTTGTTGGTTTTAGGGTTAAGTATCCTGTAGCCTTTGGTTGCAGTACCGAATCCGACCAGAATGCCCTCAACTGCTTTATCGTCCCACTTTGTTCGTTTCTCTTTCGGTATGTAAGAAAAGGCTCGACTTCCAAAAACTCGTATGTGACCTATCCTATCCTTCGATCCATTCCACAACTCATACGGCGTCTTCTCTAACGCTTTACTCGGGAGCCGATTCTGAAGGTAACAAGCTGTGTTCACTGCTTCTCCCCACCAGCAATTAGATAGGTTGGCGTCGAGCAGCATAGTTTTGGACATTTCAATTAGAGATCGATTCTTGCGCTCGGCAACGCCGTTCTGTTGAGGAGTGTAAGGAACTGTTAGTTCGTGCTTGATACCTTCCCTTTTCAAGTAGGACTCCAGCTCCTTTGACACGCATTCGCCGCCATTGTCTGTCCTTAGCGTAAAAGGTTTGCGTTGGAATTTATTACTGTAGACCGCCACATATTCTTGGAATACTCTTTGTTTTTCTGCCTTTGTCTTGATTAAGTAAATCTCGGTGAATCTTGAAAAATCGTCAATGAAGGTTACCAGGAAACGATTTCCGCCCATGGTCGCTTCCTTCATTGGACCGCAAACGTCGCTATATACAATAGCCCATGGCTCTTTACTTCGGGAGATTGACGTTGGAAATGGATATTGTGACATCTTGCCCTTGAGGCAAAAATGGCACGCTGACACAATCTGATTGTTATTAAGTTTTATTCCATCTAAAAGGCCTTTCGTATAGAGTGTCTTGACTGCTAAGGGATCGCGATGTCCCATCCGCCTATGCCATAGGTGTAAACATTCTTCGTTAGTGGCACACTTCACCATAGTAGGACTGTGCATCTGAAGTCGATACAGCGATCCATCCATTCTGGCTATAGCTTTGACTTAATGCTGCAGCTATTCGCCTCGAAAGTGACCTTGTGACCCGTCCTGGCAAGCTGATGAACGGATAACAAACTTCCGCCAAGTTTGGACACGTACAAGACATCATTGACTGGAATATCATGGATGTTTCCTTCGGGTCCGAAGCATTTTAGAACTCTGCTTCCAATTCCTTCTGCTTGGATAGCAGACTCATCGGCCAAGTGAACATTCTCATTCCATGGTTCTATACTCTTGAAAAAACTTCTGTCGCTTGTCATATGGCTGGTCGCTCCAGAATCTACGTACCAAGCGGTTACTGCACCTGGGACGTTCGTAACCATGAATGCGGTAAACTCCTTGGGTTTAGAGTTTCCGACGGCGCATTTGTTTTTCTGAGAATCGGCCGTTAGCGTCCGTCTACTCTGATCCGCTTTCATCCGTCTGCAATCCTTTTTCAAGTGACCCGGTTTCTTGCAATAAAAACAAACCCGTGTTTCTCTCCTGTGACTAGTCTTTTCACCGTGGTTTGTCGTGTTTAAAGCTACTTCTGTCTTGGCTCCATCAGAACTGTTTGCATTCTCTTGCCGTCTATTGAATTCATCAATTAATTTGCTCCGAACGAATTCTAAGGTAAGTTCATCTGATGGTCTGACTTCCAACGCTGTTATCAGTGTGTCGTATGAGTCCGGTAGGCTGCACAACAGGATGGCTGCGAGGTTCGAATCTGGGATTTTCTCGCCTATGCCACGAAGACGTTCCACTATTTCCAGCATAGCCTTGATATGTTGCTGCATCTGTTGCCCTTCCTGATAGCACATCTTGTAGAGTCGACGCAACAGGAATAATTTGCTACTGAAGTTTGCTTGTACATGAAGCTTTTGAAGGATTTGCCACATTTCACGTGCACTGCCTGAATTTACGATGTGTATCAGCTGGTCGTCATCAACAGCGAGCGCGATACCTGCTTGCGCTTGCTTATCCTGTTTGGTCCAGGCATCCATTATGTCTTTGGCAGCAGGCATTGGCTGGTCAACAACGTTCCATAGCTCGTCACGGGTTAACAGCATCTTTATCTTGAAATTCCAGAGCTGGTAGTTTCCATTGTTCAATTTCTACACCGATAGTCCCGCATCGCCGCATCGCCGCTTCTAGCCATTACCGTTTTTCCACTGCCTGAGGCTCAAACTACTGACTAAAGCTAACCTGTTATAATTGAACAACGAAACCACACCGCGCACTCAAGAATGAACTGAGCCCATAACCTATAGGGTTTTAACCCTGCATGTAAGATAAAGAAAGAAATATCTATTCGTAACGAAAGTTTAATGAGCAAACAATAAAAACCGGTAGTACAATACTTTATATAACATTGGTTATCAATAAAAAACAAACTATACAAATCCACTCTGAGATAACAGAAATTAAATCAAAAAACATCCGTTATTCATTTTTTAGAATGCTGGCGCTCTACCCCAACACTGACCCGGCTCTTTACCTTGAAGGACCAGAAAAGTAAATTGATGCGATGGGCGATAGAATTGTAGGAGTACGATTTTGACATCATCCCCTGTCCTGGGAAATCTAATAGAGTCGCTGATGCCTTGTCCCGACCTATCGGGGACGTTGCCGAAGGTGAGAAAATACCGATTAAAACCTTCATGAGTATTTTCATAGCCGCTGATGAACATGAAGTGGATCCATTAACGAAGGATGAGATACGGGCGGCCCAGCAGCAGGATCCCAAGTGGACCGCAGTTTGGACCATTCTTCAGCGTGGTGAATCCCATGCCTTATATCAAATGACGGACAATCTGATCTTCCGGAAAAGCTCCTCCTACCGCCCCGCAAAAATATTAATCCCGGACGCTTTACATTCCCGGTTGTTTGACATTTATCATAACCATCCCCTTTCGGGGCATCGAGGAAGTCTCGCCACCGAACGGAAGATTATGTCCCGATTCTATTCATTCGTCGCTTGGTGCGACAGTGCTTGACCTGTCAACAGTATAAGGCACGTAATACTCAAACACCCGGAAGGATGATTTCTAATATTACTACTTATGGACCGAACCAACTTGTTGGAATCGACATGATGGGTCCGTTACCTACAACCCAACGACAAAATCGCTTCCTCGTCGTAATCGTCGATTACTTCACAAAATATGCGGAGCACGACAATTTGGTCTCGCCGAATTGGTCTCGCCATTTTGGTCTCGCCGATTTGGTCTCGGTACTATTTGGTCTCGGTACTATTTGGTCTCGGTACTATTTGGTCTCGGGACTATTTGGTATCGTGATTATTTGGTCTCGGGACTATTTGGTATCGTGATTATTTGGTCTCGGGACTATTTGGTATCGTGATTATTTGGTCTCGGGACTATTTGGTATCGTGATTATTTGGTCTCGGGACGGTTTGGTCTCGTGATTATTTGGTTACCTAATTAGTAGAGGTGTGCGGTTAACCGTTTCAATCGAATAATTCGATCGAATACCGAACCGAATAATTCGATTCGGTATTCGATAAGCTTATTTTCACTATTCGATTCGAATATCGAATACCGAACTGACTCGGTTAAAGTTCGACTACCATAAATTTAGGTCCTTGGAACTAGAGAGACCCACCTTATTTAAAAAAATATCATCCCAATTTTATTTGTCTCCCAACAAAAACTACCAGCAAGTGCATAGGAAAATTTTAAGAAATACTTGACCACCACTGAGGAGAGGTATTTTGAAATTTAGGACCTTCTAAATGTTCTTCTCCTTGCTTTGTAATTTTATTGGCGAATATTAGGGTTACTACCCGATTAACCGCGAATAGTTGGCCTAGTATTCGCGAATATTAGGGTTAAATATTCGCGATTACTAGGCTTAACTATTCGCGATTAATCGGGAAGGAAAAAAATTGCCAAGGCCCAACTATTCGGTATTCGATTTGGAATAAACTATTTGATTCGGTATTTGATAAGGAAAATTTTTGGGTATTCGATAACCGGTTCGATACCCAAAAAGTGGTATTCGCACACCCCTACTAATTAGTTGCCCCCTTTTCCAAAGCAATGGTCCCAATAATTCGTCGCCACCTTTTCCAAAATATTCTCCTATTAATTAGTTACCACATTTTCCTAAATATTCTCCTATTAATTAGCTGCCACTTTTTCCAAAACATTCTCCTACTAATTAGCTGCCTACTTTTCCAAAATATTCTCCTAATAGTTAGCTGCCACCTTTTCCAAAATATTCTCCTAATAGTTAGCTGCCACCTTTTTCAAAATATTATCCAATTAATTAGCTGCTACCTTTTCCTAAATATTCTCCAATTAATTAGCTGCCACCTTTTCCAAAATATTCTCCTATTAATTAGCTGCCACCTTTTCCAAAACATTCTCCTACTAATTAGCTACCACCTTTTCCAAAACATTCTCCTACTAATTAGCTGCCACCTTTTCCAAAATATTCTTCTTATAGTTAACTGACACCTTTTCCAAAATATTCTCCAATTAATTAGCTGTCACCTTTTCCAAAATATTCTGCTATTAACTAGCTGACAACTTTTCCAAAATATTCTCCTATTAATTAGCTGCCACCTTTTCCTAAATATTCTCCTATTAATTAGCTGCTACCTTTTCCAAAATATTCTGCTATTAACTAGCTGCCAACGTTTCCAAAACATTCTCCTACTAATTAGCTACCACCTTTTCCAAAACATTCTCCTACTAATTATCTGCCACCTTTTCCAAAATATTCTCCTAATAAATTGCTGCCACCTTTTCCAAAATATTCTCCAATTAACTGGCTGCCACCTTTTCCTAAATATTCTCCTGTTAATTAGCTACCACTTTTTCCAAAATATTCTGCTATTAACTAGCTGACAACTTTTCCAAAATATTCTCCTATTAATTAGCTGCCACCTTTTCCTAAATATTCTCCTATTAATTAGCTGCTACCTTTTCCAAAATATTCTGCTATTAACTAGCTGCCAACGTTTCCAAAACATTCTCCTACTAATTAGCTACCACCTTTTCCAAAACATTCTCCTACTAATTATCTGCCACCTTTTCCAAAATATTCTCCTAATAAATTGCTGCCACCTTTTCCAAAATATTCTCCAATTAACTGGCTGCCACCTTTTCCTAAATATTCTCCTGTTAATTAGCTACCACTTTTTCCAAAATATTCTGCTATTAACTAGCTGCCAACTTTTCCAAAATATTCTCCAATTAATTAGCTACCACCTTTTCCAAAATATTCTCCTATTAATTATCTGACACCGTTTCCAAAATATTTCTATTATTGCTAATAAATTGTTCGTGGTAAGAGGTGGGCTTTTAATACTCATATAAATAATCTTCTTACCCCCAAACAATGTTGGGTTGGGTTAGGTCCCGAGACCCATTTGTCCCGAGACCCAATTGTCCCGAGACCCAATTGTCTCGAGACCCAATTGTCCCGAGACCCATTTGTCCTGAGACCCAATTGTCCCGAGACCCATTTGTCCCGAGACCCAATTGTCCCGAGACCCATTTGTCCCGAGATCCAATTGTCCCGAGACCCATTTGTCGCGAGACCAAAACGGTGAGACCAAATCGGCGAGACCAAATCGGCGAGACCATAACGGCGAGACCAAATTGTCGCGTACCGGTTGGAATCGACATGATGGGTCCGTTACCAACAACCCAACGACAAAATCGCTTCCTCGTCGTAATCGTCGATTACTTCACAAAATATGAGGAACTTACAGCCATACGTAACATAACCGCTCTTACTATTGGTAATGTATTCCTGAAATATATCTCCCGACATGGATCTACCGAGGCAGTCTGTTCTGACAATGGGGCGCAATTCACCTCTTCCCTGTGGGCCTGTGTTTGCCGTTTGATGAAAGTAAAGCCTAAGTTTACAACACCCTATCATCCTCAGACCAATTTATCGGAAAGAGTTAACCGGGTTTTGGGGGAACTAATGAGTATGTACGTTGGTAATCATCATAAGCATTGGGATTTGAGCCTAGAGATGCACCAGTTGGCCATTAACTCTGTCATACATTTAACTAATGGGTTTTCCCCTTTTGAATTACAATATGGACGGGAACCTCGCTTACCTTGGGACCAGGACGAAGAGATTCGTGACCTGTCCATGTTAACCGGCAACGATCTGGAAGTCACCGCCTATGAACGCGGACCGTTAAGGGACTTACAAACCATTCGAGAGGAGGCAGAAGCTTTTTCCCGGCTAGCTCAAGCAAAACAAAAACATTACTACGACTTGCAGTATACTGGATCCGAATTGGAACTAGGACAACTTGAATGGAAACGCACCCATAAGTTATCACAAGCCGCGGCAGGTTATACCGCTAAATTGGCACCAACATGAGAAGGACCAATCCGCATCATCGCAAAACAAGGGCCGTTGACATAACGACTACGCCATGAAATATCAGGGGCCCTCGCTGGTACCTGGAATATCAGCCAGCTATAGTACTTTATTTCCCAAGATCATTTTGCGGGGAATTTACCGACCGATATCTCCACCGATGATGAGGTCAACACCGATGCCGATGATGAGGCCAACACCAATGCCGATTTATCTCGGAGCGATAGCAATATTTTAACTCCTAATTTAAAATCATCCTTTAAATCTTCCTCTACATCCGTTATCGCGACTCCTGAAGTCCTGATGCAATCGGCGAAGACGCTAATGAGGATCCACTTGTTGCGATCCAGGATCCCGATCCCTCCGATACTCTTTTAGGAGATTCCATTAATTACTCCGTGGACTCAACTACACCCAGTAACAACCCACTGCTAGCTCCCTTCGCTCTAGGATGATTCGGGAAATTGTCCAACGTAAGAAACCGACTCCCACCGGACAAACCCATGCGGTATACTACTACACGTCTGGGCCGATTTGGGTTAAATTACGATCTTGGCCCGATTATCAAAAAATTCCCCACATCCACACTTGATTTTGCCGAGACAATTTTAGTTTTGTACCCTATCCTATACCAGGTGCTCCCCCAACTCAGGAAATCTTTTGGGACGCCAGATAGTCTCGATTAGTAAAAAGGAACCATATAATTATACCACCACTAGTCTTGGGAATATCTATGACATATTAACATTCTTATCCTCCCCAGAATGTACTCAACCGCCAATGACCTTGTTCAGGCAAATTACGTCGTAATTTTTAGCAGGGTTAACATTGATTGTTCGTTACATACTGATGATATACACTGTAAAAAACTGTACCATTTAAAGGTTTTTTCGATGCATCCCCAGACTTACCTTTAAAGGTATACAAAACACCTTACCTTTACAAAGTGTTAAGGTACTCTAAAATTCTTCTTAAAGAAGGTATTTCTGAGGACTAGAAGGTATTTAGTGATGGGAGCAATCGTAGGATTCAACGGCGGGGTAGAGATGCACTGCCGCGTTCGGTATCAACTCCGTATTTACTATCGAGGGCCGGAACCCGAGCCGTCCAAGAAGTGGTCTGGCCATTGGCACGTATAGAATCGTACACTTGCTTGGCACTGTGATTCGGCGGGTCAAATTTAAGGCGGCGGCCGAGATAGCGGAGCTTCGACATCGCCTTGCGTACCTCCATGGATCTCCATCCCATTTCGCCATCTATCGCAGCATTCGCCGCCATGGGGCCCGCATTGAGCATGTTGCGGCCAACCATGGTTTGTTTACGTTAAAGGGTGGTCATGATATGAGCCGGAAACACAGGCCCTCTTTGCCAAGCGTTAGAGCTGGTACCGCTATGGCCTTCCACAGCGTGCGGTCAACGGAATAACGATTATAGGCCACGTCTGCGAGGCTGTTGCACTTTTTGCCGAGCTCTGCGGCTGCACAGAAAGGTAGATTGGAGAACTTAGCCCCATGTATTATATAAGAGCACCAGTAGAATAATTTCTCCCTAGTACACCGGTTCTTCAAATTAGAGGAAAAAGTTATTTACCTTCTAATTAAACAGGCATTGTTCCCGGGTTTTTTTTCAAGATAACTATGCTTAAATAAATAAGAACTAAACAATTGGTGACATTTATATAGATTATAAAGTTTTTTATTCTTTCTAACTCAAAAGTAGCAATCCCAGATTTCGGAAAACACACGATACAATATAAACGTGGGGTAAACAACTGGCGAACAAGAGTCTATTAGATGTTATCACTAAAACTAAGTTTTGGCATATCCTCTGACTATCCCTTTTGGCGGGTTACGGGCGCGCTGCTCGTCATTCAACGTATTTTCCATTTTACTAAAAATCCCGCTTTTCTTGAAGCCTTTTTAAGCCTCGCTTTTCATATATTTTAATTCAAATATTAATAGTATATTACGCTTATGATTTTCGTTAATTAAATTTGTGATACCTTCATTATTTGTTGCCATATTTAGCAGGTTATTATTATATGAGTTTTCTTTTGTGTGCTTTATCCTCACTACACCCTGCCTTTTATTTGATGGCAAGGTGTAGGTAAAAAGGCAGGGTGTAGGTAAGTATCAATTAAGCACATCTTTTTATAGTTTTGATAACTATAGCGTGAATAAACTAAGTGTAATCGATAGATGTCATATATTTAGATTTTTAACTAAATTTAAAAAGTGCTATTAAATTCGTTTGAAGAATTCTTTCAAAATGCTTTGTTAATGCCTATAAATGTATTTCTATAATTTTTGATCATAATTAGGTTACGCATTGCACGAGTTGTTGGACACTTTCCTCTTACTTCGCTGTTTTTCTAGAAAGCTTTTTCCCTCTATTTTTAAACTCAAATTTTGAATTTGTTTTATACAGCTTCCAGCGTAACGTTTGGCTACCTTTATTTCTCTTGCCTTTTATTTCATTTCGTCTACGGATTTGTCCCCTCACCATATCTGCAGTTTTAACATACCCAATTTTCGTTGCCAAATGACTCAACATTTCTAAGTCTTCGCATTTAAAACCTTGTTGTATAACAGCCGGGATAGTAATTACCACTTCATGGAACATTTGTTTTAATCTCTAGTCATTAGTGACACGGGCCATTGTTTCACTACAATTAATTAGGGCAGTTATTAATAAAACAGGTCAATATTCTAACATTAGTTCGAAATAAACAACTTCCATATGCTTTTTAAGGGACTATTGCTGAGCATCCAGTTCTTGTATTCTGCGACGAAACTTCTGCTCATTTCAGTTACATACGGAATTAAAACAGTAACTGGTAAAAACATGTAACCGCTGTTCAGTATAACTAACGCAGGTGTCATATCTTTTGGTAGGAGGTCGGTGTTTCTGACACTAAAACTCATTTTGTATAACAAATGAGTTTCGTCTCTTTGTTTCTGTGTTAAAGGCTTTTTTGCTCGTTTAAATTTGGCATGAATTTGCATATTGCTTTTGTTTAATTTCCAAATTTCTCCTAACGTACCATGTCCAAGTCTTTTTATCGTGTAAAGGCAATCAGTGTTAATATGTATTAAAGAAAACTTTTTAATTTCAATCTCGTTAGGATCCATTTTTCCACAGTTCACCCAAGCCCTGGTTATATGAGGGTTAAATCCGGACCCTTTTTCTTACGTTCTAACTCTTGCTAATTCATCAATTATTCGGAAATTGAGCCTATGAACTTCTGAGCTTAGCGATTCTTGATTGAAATTACACAAAGATAGTGGATTTGTCGCAAGAAGTTCATCAACGTTGAAGCTGTTAACCCAAAGGAATTGAAATGTTCCGTTTTTTTTCTTTTCTTTAGAGGAGAGTAATACTTGTACAAATTAGCCACTAATGTTTCTAATATCCCAGTGTTCTTCAGTTGTTCAAAGATGTTCATATGATCATCATTTTTTAATCCAAGCTTTGTCTATGGGGGGATTTCCACACTAAGCCTGTGGCTTGTTTACAGGTGGGTACCCTTACAATGCATAGAGGGGTGGCGGCTAGCCCCTATGCCACAGCTACTCTACAGCGCCCTATACTAACTATTACCGTTAACTTCTGCAAGTTTCGATGGAAAGGAGAAACCGGGTTAGACCGAGGAGGAACTCCAAGGTTGTTCGGATAGAAATTTTATTTTATTTATGTATTTTTCGCAGATGAAGTTTTACTGAAATTATATCATGAATATTTAGAAAGGAATTCATCTTGAATATTTACGAGAATTCGCACTTGAATATTTAGAATAAAAACTCCATCTTCAATGTTTTCAAAACAATCACCTTTAGTATTTACAGAGTAGCAAAAAAAAAAAACAACCGGCGTTGCCCATCGAGATATATTATTGCATTTCAGGCCGCCATTTTTAACGAAGGTATAAAATCGCGCTTCAAAAACATGAAGTCAGTCTTACGGAAATTGGGAACCAGTGTTTTAAATGTTATAGATTCGGTT
The DNA here is from genome assembly GCF_054372755.1 of Phalangium opilio. Taxonomy (NCBI): domain Eukaryota; kingdom Metazoa; phylum Arthropoda; class Arachnida; order Opiliones; family Phalangiidae; genus Phalangium; species Phalangium opilio. The sequence goes on along the minus strand of NW_028324148.1, from coordinate 501,675 downwards.
GAAACACGTAAACGCCGCCATTTTTCAAGATATTGAGGAATTGAAAACAAATCTAAGAGCTCGCCTACTGCATTTGAGTACCGTCCCTGCAAAATTTCATACCTCTAGGTAAAGCTGTTTGGACTCGGAGTAGATTATAAGTCAAATTGTAACTATAGATGTTAAGCATACAAGTTACTGAGCTTTACGTAGAGCTCCTCGTGATTTAATTTAAAATTTCGAGTTTAAAAATAAACTTGTTGTCTTAGATTAGTGGTGTCTTTGAAGTTTGAGTAATAAATGGTTTAGAGAACACTTTAGGACACGGGTTTGATTTTTTGGTTTTCGAGTATTGTTTCCGGTTGTAGTATACTTTTGACGGTTTATTTACTTTTGCTTAAAGCGCAATAGAGGTTTGCGTGCAGTTCAATGTCGCCATTTCGGTTTTTGGAAGTGATTAGGTTTTAAATAAGATCACAGGACAACTGGTGTAATGAATTTTAAAAGAACTATACGGTCATATTTAATGCTTTTTTACTAAAACTTGAGCAATGAAAAACCAGTTGACATCGCCAGTTATTATTTCAGTATTTACATGTGTGGACACCTTTCCACTAAAACCAATAATTATCAGTTAGAAGTAATTCTTACGATATTTAGAATACAAGATTTAAAGAAAAGTTTCATCAAATCTAATAATAGATCTAAACATACTCTAAAAAATTACACAAAACCAATTAAAGTTTTTACACGACGAAGTTAACGGTCTAATAATGTAACCAATATCCCTGGTTTTCGCAAACCTCCCAAACTCTACTAGGCATTGAATGATGATACGCCTGGAATAGTTCAACGTTCAACTGAGATCGCGCCAAGCATTTTGTACCGCTTCCAACAACTCAGCAGCGTTCCTGACGTTGACATGGTCAACTTTCCGAACCATCTCTGCCCACATGTTTTCGATTGGGTTCAGGTCACAGCCTTTGAAGGCCAATTCATCACATTCATGAGAAATTATCGGTTACAACGTATAAAATAGAGACTAAAATCAGTCTAATGAATTACATCATTAACTACAGTGACAAGATATTTACCGTAAAACCATGAACCGCACTAAGCCTTTCCAGAGCTTGAGTGGTCACTCTTGCCGTGTGGATTCGGAGCTCGGTCGTGCATAAAAGTTAAGCTCCCGTCCGGGAACCTTTCCAATATGCTAGGAAGGCAATCGTTTTCCAGGAGTTGGACATATCGTTGGGCGTTGTTCCGTCTCAGCGCCCTTATAAACATGAACTACCTTGACTACGCAAACGTCACAATCTTTTTCTGGTCACGACGGTTAAGTTTCGGCTTCATACACAAGCAACCGCATCCTTTCTTGCTCGCTTAGAAACGGGCCTTTATTGTTTATGCCCAATTCCAGGGTTTGATAAGAATTGAAAAGAACCAAACCATAATCTTCGACTAGAATAGACACAAAACAAATAACGATAACTTTGGGGAATGTTAAAATCACCAGGGAGACTATTCAATACGGAGTTGTCGATCGACATCTTTCTCGATCTCGAAGGTATCAGCCGAGTTCTCGAAAAACTCTAGTCTGTAATTATTTCTGGAGCGAGATATCATTCTATTTTAACAGACTTGCCGACGTCAATCTCTTCGACTTTCTTGGTGGCGAGAACCATAACGAATGGGATTTCATCCAATCAAACGAGATTGTTCTATTTATTCCCCTTTTACTTCCACGTTTTTGTAAGATGCCGCTGCTTTTAGCTCGGCTCGAGATGCTAAATGTAGCTTATTATAACAGAAAATTTATATAATAGACGCAATTTACGATGAGAGAGTAATAACAAGTGGTAAGTCGAGGTAAATGACTTCAACTTTCGCAAATTATTGGGAATTTGTCGGGTATGAGGAAAACAAATTTATTGTTGATTCCAAACTGGGTAATATTGGTTTATCTTAGAAATCTCTTTCCACACCAACAAAATGACTTCATGAATATTTTGATATTTCCTCACAGGACGTTTTATTTGAAGATAAGATTGAGTTAACAAATCTGTCAGGTGACCGAAATCGATGAAAGGTAATGATAATGGAAAGAGCGATTTTAAAAGTGAAAAGTTGAAGCAAAGTTGAGGCATAATGTGATAATTGTCTCTGATCAGGGTAAGGGCGTGATGCCGGAGATAAAATAGAAAAAAATAGAATGTGAAGGCAAAAGCAACTTTAAAAATAAACAAGAAGAAATTTTGGAGAAAAATAACAAGACTGAAAATAAACAAGAAGAAATTTTGGAGAAAAATAACAAGACTGAAAATAAACAAGAAGGAAAGTCAGAGAAAAACTAAAGAAAAAACATTAAAAAATATTCAGCAACAGTTTATTTTTGGAAAAAAATAAATAAGTCATTTATTAAGAGCCTCCAATGTTTCAATTAATTTTTGTATGAGAAGTGACAATGAAATAAGTTCAAATAATTGAGAAAAGTCTTTTCAAGAGTTAATTTAATGACCTTAAATGGAGGGTGAAGAGGATAATCAAGTGATTTTTATCCTTTAATTTACTGATCATAAGACTAATCTGCATAGTGAAACGCCCTACCTTCTTGTCAACAAAATTCTCGTTGCACGCTTCATGCCGAATGAAATTTAGCGCGATATTTCATAAAAGTTGCGCGCGATGCGACAATTGTGGCGCGAGATATAGAGCTTGCAATGGAATTATTTTAACAGGAAAAGCGTTATGTGATTGGTCGTAGGTGGTTATTTAAAAATATCCATAAACTCTCATCGTAGTTTGAGTTTCAAAATCATTAGGAGGTGTTTCCTGGATGTTTCACTCTACAGCCTGGTTTTGTTATTAGAAGAATCGATAAAAGGATGCTGTAAATAATTCAATGCACCGACAAACTATTTTTTCAGTTTTTTACTTTCCAATCGAGCTGCGTGTTTCCTAACATGATTAGCAAACTTGCCTTAAGATATGGATGCGATTATTGGGAACACGCTCTCATGAACTACTAATAGGATTGAGAGATAAACATCAATCGCTATAGAAACTAGTAAATTGACAAGGTTATTAAATATTTCATATTTTTTAAACTCTTTATCGAGAATATTTTGACTACAGGACTAGGTTTTCTTATTAGAGTTATAGCCGTGAAATTAAAACTAAGGTTACTAGTCAAGAAACTAACACTTTCTTAGTTTAATATTTAGTCTTTTATTTATTTAAATAAACAGGGAATAAAGACATAACGTCTTTGCAGCTTGGGCTCCGTATACCAGAATGCCCTCCTTAAGTGGCACACTAAAACATTGTAGTATACAGTTGAAGAGAGAAACCGATAGGCGATACAAAAGGATGCGAAAAAGAGTGAGAACATTCGGCTTTTTGAAGAAAGACCATGAGAAAGCAATATAGAATATGGGACCAAGTGTAAAGTTTATGGGAGGTAATTGGGCAGAGCACTTAGGTATCGTGGGCACGGTTTAGGTTAAAAATCAATGCAAGAACCAATTATAGAATTCAACTCAAAATTGGTTCTTGGAAATAGTTTGACAATAAAGCATAATTCTTGCAAAAATACAGGAAAAAAGAAATACCATATCCCCGGTTACATCTGTGACCAGAAGTTGGATCATTGTGGAACGTGCTAAGAATAATTGGAATTATACATTGCGGTTTTACAAGTTGGGAAAGCGATTTAACTATGTTCCTAAATAACAGTCCATTATTGATATAAAACTCGGCTCTGCATTTCCAAAGAGATTTCACATCCGGCACTGAATTTCTCGATTCTTCTAAAGCAATAGTCATCTTATTTCCAAGCCAATTTTTTACTTGTCTGATGTGTGGGTCTTTCTGCTAAAGCTCAGCCTTTTCTACGTAGGAGTGACTGGTTTCCACTTTACAAAGAGCTTTCTCATATACGTTTGAAAAGGTGTGGTGTTCAAGGCCTGAATTAGGTTGTTCTCGGTAGGTAAAATTAGCATTGTCCTGGACAATGCGTCAACATTGGTGTGATTTTTCCGGTCCGATACTGAATCTCGTAATCGAACTCCTCCAATTTGATAATCCAACGGGCAAGTTTCCCTCTCGGTTTTTTCACATTCTTAAGCAAAACCAATGGTTTACGGTTCCCAGCGTTTCTGAAAGCTCTTCCGAACAAGTAAGGTCGAAATTGTTCCATGGCGTTCATGACAGCTATTATTTCGCGTTTAACAGTTGAGTAATTTTTTTCACTTCTTCGAAGCATTCGACTTTCATATGCCACTATTTGTTCAATGTTATTTTTCGCTTCTGATAAAATGCAGCCTAATCTCGTTTCAAAGCCACGCCTTCAATACTGGGTAACACATCATCCAAACGTTCAAATTCAAAGCCACGCCCTCACCTCGGTACAACAAAGCGCAACAAATATATCCATTCTTGTAAGAGTATCTATAAATTCTTGACCTTTTTCTTTTTACTTTTTAGAAAAAAAGATTCAGTTTAGCTGGGAAAGGAGTTCTTAACCCACGTCCCCTATTTTCAACCTTATTTTGACTCAATTAGAAACGTTTCATAAGAGTTTTTTCTGGAACCTTAGAAGGTTTATTTCATAATAAAACCATGGAACATTTTAGTTAAATCTGTCCATAGTTCTAATTTTAATCACGGCAGGTTCTAGTTTTAATCTGAGTGGGTTGTAATTTGAATCCCAATAGGTTTTAGTTTTAATCTCAGTAGGTTTTAATTTGAATCCCAATTGGTTTTTATTTTAATATCATTGGTTTTAATTTTAATCCCAATAGGTTTTAATTTTAATCCCAATAGGTTTTAATTTTAATCCCAATAGGTTTTAATTTTAATCCCAATAGGTTTTAATTTTAATCCCAATAGGTTCAATTTTAATCCCAATAGGTTTTAATTTTATCCATATAGGTTTCAATTTTAAGCCCAATAGGTTTCAATTTTAATCCCAAGAGGTTTTAATTTTAATACCAATAGGTTTTAATTTTAATCCCAATAGGTTCAATTTTAATCCCAATAGGTTTCAATTTTATCCATATAGGTTTCAATTTTAAGCCCAATAGGTTTCAATTTTAATCCCAATAGGTTTTAATTTTAATCCCAATAGGTTTCAATTTTAATCCCAATAGGTTTCAATTTTAATCCCAATAGGTTTCAATTTTAATCCCAATAGGTTTCAATTTTAATCCCAATAGGTTTCAATTTTAATCCCAATAGGTTTTAATTTTAATCCCAATAGGTTTTAATTTTATCCATATAGGTTTCAATTTTAAGCCCAATAGGTTTCAATTTTAATCCCAATAGGTTTCAATTTTAATCCCAAGAGGTTTCAATTTTAATCCCAAGAGGTTTCAATTTTAATCCCAATAGGTTTTAATTTTAATCCCAATAGGTTTCAATTTTAATCCCAATAGGTTTCAATTTTAATCCCAATAGGTTTCAATTTTAATCCCAATATTTTTCAATTTTAATCCCAATAGGTTTCAATTTTAATCCCAATAGGTTTCAATTTTAATCCCAATAGGTTTCAATTTTAATCCCAATAGGTTTCAATTTTAATCCCAATAGGTTTCAATTTTAATCCCAATAGGTTTCAATTTTAATCCCAATAGGTTTCAAATTTAATCCCAATAGGTTTTAATTTTAATCCCAATAGGTTTCAATTTTAATCCCAATAAGTTTTAATTTCAATCCAAATAGGTATTAATTTTAATCCCAATAGGTTTTAATTTTAATCCCAATAGGTTTCAATTTTAATCCCAATAGGTTTCAATTTTAATCCCAATAGGTTTCAATTTTAATCCCAATAGGTTTTAATTTTAATCCCAATAGGTTTCAATTTTATTCCCAATAAGTTTTAATTTTAATCCCAATAGGTTTTAATTTTAATCCCAATAGGTTTTAATTTTAATCCCAATAGGTTTCAATTTTAATCCCAATAGGTTTTAATTTTAATCCCAATAGGTTTTAATTTTAATCCCAATAGGTTTTAATTTTAATCCCAATAGGTTTTAATTTTAATCCCAATAGGTTTCAATTTTAATCCCAATAGGTTTCAATTTTAATCCCAATAGGTTTCAATTTTAATCCCAATAGGTTTCAATTTTAAACCCAATAGGTTTTAATTATAATCCCAATAGGTTTTAATTTTAATCCCAATACGTACGGATTATCTCAGACCTTACTAAAAATTTTCTATTTTGTCGTCTGCCATGCCTAAATACTAATTATGGCATCTTCGGAGAAGTGCTTTGTTTGCTCGGCCAGATTTTATAGTACTCAACAAACGGTAGGGTGCTCTCAATGCGTAAAAAGGGCCCATGCTAAATGCTTTAAGGACACGAACCCGACATGCGGCCCTTGTAAGGGCCTATCTCGGCGATCATCCAGTAATTCCAGTACAGATACCTCTATTACACCATCACGCCTCACTACGGTAGTAAACTGTGATCCTTCAAAGTCGATCGCTTTGAATGATATTCATGACGCGCTCAATGAGTTTATGCAAGTCAAAAGTATAACACGCGCTAAAGACTCTGTGTTGGACTTAAATCTTACAAAACTACAGTCGTCGGAGGAGCTAGTCCAAGCACTTTAAGCCCAAGTTGACAGCATGGTTACCAAAGTGGATTCTCTGGAATCCAGACTTGAAGTACTCGAGCGTGAAAAATTGGAGCGTTCGTCTTGTGCACCTACCACCTTTGCGGGTACTTTCACAAATCCGCTTGCCTTCTCGTCCAGCTATGTTGCCTCTCAGGCACGTCAATATCAGGCCCAATTTCCGCCGTTACATGCTGCCAACCAGTATGGTTTCCCTTCCAAGCAGGCCCATCAGCAAACTGCTCCTCCTGCCCGACGCGCTACCAAACCAGCCCAAACGGGTTCTGGAACGACTACTAGGTTGAAGGCTGTTTCTAGAAGTCGACCACAAGCCCCGAAAGCCTTATTTGTCAGCCGTCTCGATCCTGGCTTGCTGTCAAGCGAATTACAAGAAACTCTCTCAGATGAAGCCGGAATTACCTCTGTACGTTGTATTCGCATTAAACCCAAGAACCCTGAGGCAAACATTCCTCATTTTATGTGACTTGCGACGACCCGGATGAATTCACCCAGCTTTCTGACCCCGCTACTTGGCCCGTGAATTGTATCATCACCGAATTCCATGGTATCCCTCGTGACGAACATAAGCACAGTTCTGAACTTACCCCGGACGACACCGTTCCTGATCCTGACAATTAATTTTATCCCTTATGCCAAACTCTACCATAACCCTAGCGTACCAAAACGTGCGTGGTCTTTAAACAAAATCTGATGAATTTTTTAACAGTGTTGGCACATTAGACTTGGACATTATTTGTGTAACTGAATCATGGTTAAATTGTGCACACTTTTCTTGCGATTATTTCCCTCAAAATTATAATGTTTACCGGGCTGATCGACCTGATCCAAATTACCGCAACGTTCGGGGAGGGGGTGCTCTCATAGCCATTAAGCGATCCTTCGTCTGCAGTCGTCGTAAGGACCTCGAAGCAACTCCTGAGAGTGTCTTCGTGGATATCAAACTTGCCTCCAACAGATCATTGATAATTGGCACTACCTACTTCGCACCCACGCTCACTGACTTAGAATATAGCCAATACTCGCATCGTTTGATATCAAACATTGACACTACTCGGGCTGACGTCTTGTTACTTGGAGATTTTAACCTTCCAGGCGTTGACTGGGATTCTTATGGCACTCAGGGCTGCTCCTCCCCTATACGTTCTAAGGCTACGCCAATTTTCGACCAATGTTTTGTCCTTAATTTAAATCAGCTTAATCCACGTCCTCCAGTTTATAATCTTTTAGACTTGTGTTTTGCCAATATCAATGGTTTGCAATTAGCACCACTTGATTCTCCTCTCGTACCCATTGATGCCTACGATCCCCCGTTTGCGGTTACCACTTCCGTCAAAAGTGTCAAATGCTCTTCGCCGCCAGGTGCAGCGTTCATTTACCCAAAGGGAGACTATTACCTACTGTACACCACACTTCGCGATTACGATTGGTCAGCTGTCTTACAGTCCAGGGATGTTGATCACTGTGTTAAGGAAATTACTAGTCGTATAACAGAGGCCATGACTCTAGCTATTCCAAAAAAAGCTCGGAAATATCACCCACGATATCCTCAATGGTATTCTCCGTCTCTGCAACTCGCTCTACAACAGAAAAGGTATTACTTTAAGAAAAAGAACCGCACCGGTTCAATTTCAGATGCTGATGAATTCCGACGCTTACGAGCTTCTGTCAGGCGTTTACTCACACGCGATCGGGCAGCTATGCTCAATAATCTCTGTCAAGATGCTCTGTCTCACCCACGGAAGTTTTGGAGCTTTATTAAGGGCAACCTTAATACCACTCCTGCCTCAATTGCATTGAAACGAGGTGCTGAATTACTTTCCGCCCCTAATGAGCTCGCTGAGATATTCCGAGATCAATTTTCTCGCGTTTCCGTGGATAACACAGATCCTCTTGATACTTCCATGATGGACGACTCGCTGGTTCCTGATAACCCCTACCACCACCAAATCATTACTCAATTGGACATCCACATTGCCATTAATAAACTACCGAATAAGTTCTCGACTGGGGTAGACGGCATACCCGCATTTGTAATTAAGGGCTGTGGTGATCTCCTGCTTCCGCTGTTGGAACACGTATTTAATCTTTCCATTACTACTAGCACTTTTCCATCGTACTGGAAGCAGGCTGTCATAGTCCCCATATTTAAATCAGGCGCTTCAACGGATTCTAAGAATTACCGACCGATATCTTTGTTGTGCGTCCTGGCAAAACCTTTTGACATGATAATGCATTCCCACCTTCAGCACTGGTTCAATATCTTCCCAAATGAATGCCAGGATGGTTTCCTGCCAGGGAAGAGCGTTGACACGAATCATGCGGCTTTCATGCACTTTGCGGCCCCGCCGGTAGAAAATCGAGGACAGGTTGATGTCGTTTATTTGGACCTTGCCAAGGCTTTTGACCGTGTTCCTCATGGTTTCTTAGGAGACAAACTTCGGATATTAGGCATCAATGGCGTACTTTTAGACTGGATTAGCAGTTACTTGGCGCGCAGAATCAATATCCTTAAATGCAATGGAACTCTTACCACTGTCAACTATCCCGTTAATTGCGGAGTCCCTCAGGGCTCGTCTTTGGGGCCTCTCCTCTTCAATATTTTTTTGTATGATCTGCAATTTGTTGTGAAGCATTCTACTATGCTCCAGTTTGCAGATGATAATAAGCTCTGCAAATGCATAGATTCGGATTTGGATAGAGCTCTCTTGCAATTGGATCTTGATTCAGTGGCCATATGGTGTCTTAAGAACAACCCACCCATAAACGCATCGAAATCCGTACACGTGACATACACTAGGCGGACTAGTAAACGAATAAACACTGCCTACATTATAGACACTCAATGGATACCTTCTGCGTCAAAAACCAAAGCTCTTGGTGTCATATTTGATGCTCACCTACGCTTTCAAGACCAAATTAGTTCCTGCGTCAACCGTTGCAGACGCACCTTGGCAGTTGTCCTTAAACTTACAAGAAAGCTAGGGTCATTAGATCATTATCGACTATTGTATCTGAGTCTAGTTCGGTCTCGAGCGTTGTTTGGTTGGGTTGCGTGGGGTGGCTGTAGTCTCTACCTTCTCAACAATATTGAAAAAATACAGAGACAATTTACAGAGTATTGTCATTCTTTCTTTATTCCCTAGGCGCCTTATGACTACAGTATATTGCTTGAAATTCTAAACCTTCCAAAGCTGCAATGTCTCTTGGCACTCAAAGAAATAAGATTTATTTACAAATTGCTTCACGGGCGTTTGTCCCTTTCCACGCTATTACCCAGTTTACATTTTAATATTAATAATTTTCTATCAACCCAGTAAAAGCATTAACCCATAATCAGAATGCAAAGAACATGCAATAAATTTCATAATCAATAGCTGTTTCAATAAATTTTCTATCAAAGTTTCAACTAGGAGTTAGGATCTTTCGCGAGGACAGGAGATGCAGCTTCGCGGCAGGATAGGCAACATACTTATCTTTGTGTAATTTGTGTTTTTGAAAAACGCGTCGTCTGCTACTCATTCTGGAGTGAATGATTGACGAAAACTTCAAATATGTCAACTAAGTCGTGCAATCGCGTTAGAGTTAAGGGAAATACTTGTTGCATTCCCGAATGCGAAAGTAACACAGTTTCAAATAAAAATGTAAGTTTTCATAAGTTCCCCAAGGAAGAACCAGTTAAAAATGAGTGGATTCAAAGAATTCGCTTTGCGGGAGAAAAGCTTTCTAAGCTGCAAAGGATTAAGCCCAGACACAACAGCCATTCACCAGTTCGTAATCCAATGACTTGGATGCCTTTGAAAAGCCATGTAGTTTGTGGGTTACATTTTCAAAGGGATGGTAGAAGGAAACACGACGATTTGTACCCAATATATATTGCCAACTATGAGTTTCCCCGCGAGTTAGCCACGTGCCGAGAATGGGATATACATGTACCAGAAGTTGCGGCATATGAAACTGTTAAAACATTGGATAATTCTTCAACTGCACCCGTCCTGAACAACACACACTCAGGTAGGAGTTACGGATTAAGTAAATTAAAAATATAAACCAATAAACTCCTTTAACATTACATTTTAGATCATACCTACTCCACCAGCAATTTGAACCATCATTACCACGAGTATTATAGCTCAACAAATGAAAAGAGCCTCACAGGCAAAATGATCCTTCTAGAGGACCAAGTCACTAAGTTAAAAGAAGAAAATAAACGACTAGAGAAAGAGATCGAAGCATTAAAAGAACAACTAATGTCTAAAGAAGAGACTCACAAGAAAGAAGTTGCGTCAAGAAGATTTTGCTTTGAAAATATTTCTAAAGATAAATCTAAGTTAAAATTTTATACATCTTTTCATTCCGAAGAAGATTTCAATGATTTCTTTGAATTCTTCAAAGATGATCTTCCAAATTTACAGTTTTATAATAGTGCTAAACAATATGAACGTAAAAAGACAAGGACTAGCTCCAAAACTGGTCGACCTTTTATTATTGATTTCAAAAACCAGCTTTTTCTTGTTTTGTGTAGAATTAGAGTGGGTTTATTAGAGGAAGATTTGGGCTACCGTTTCAATATTAGTACTCAAACTGTTAGTAACATTTGGGTAACATGGGTTGATTTACTCTGCAAAAGAATTACACGAATACCCATTTGGCCATCTCGTAAAGTAGTTGACGAATTTATGCCTGATCAGTTTAAAATTCCATCTTACGCAGCTACAAGGGTCATTATAGATTGTACTGAACTATTCATTGAGAAGCCTGATCATTTAACTACTCAAGTTGATACATATTCTCAGTACAAAAAACATAATACTGCGAAAGGGCTATTAGGGATTGCGCCTAATGGTTTTATAAGTTTTGTTTCAAAACTATCACCAGGGAGAATTTCAGACAAAGATATTACAATTGATAGCGGGCTCCTAGATCTTTTAGAGCCTGGTGATTTGGTGATGGCCGACAGAGGCTTTTTGATATCAGATGAACTAGAGAAAAAAGGCGCCAAGTTAACCATGCCACCATTCTTAGGAAAAAGATCTCAGCTTTCATCCAAGGAAGTGGAGAAAACTAGGGAAATAGCAAACTTGAGGATTCACATTGAACGCGTGATTGGAGAAGTAAAAAACTATAGAATACTAAAATATATATTTCCGAACTCTATGCACAGTCAGATTAACAAAATTTGGATGGTGTGCTGTTATTTAACTAATGTAGTAAATGAACCCTTGCTAAACAGAGTTGCAAAAAATGTCGAAATTTCTACCTCTGCTATAAATAAAGACCACTGAAATTTTCTTTCAAATTGAATTTAAAATGTTTTATTTTTTGATTGAATAACATTCATATATAAAACAAATTTATCACAGCTTACAGCGTTAAATGCGTAAATTATCAACAAAATGCTTAAAGTAAAACTCAGTTAGTTTAGGAACTATCGACTGATGAAATAGGTCTTCATCAAATTTTATTCTTTGGCACATAAAATCTGTATCGGTGACGATAAAAAAGTCACACCATTTATATCCTGTAACCCCCATTTGCCCTTGCACTTGGTAGTAGTAATTATGATTTTCCTTAAGTTTTATTTCCCCAGTTTTTTCTTTCTTTAAACACATAGCAAGCTTTCTATATACTGCTTCCTCTATCGTTAAACCTTCCTTCTTGGCTTTTGAGAGAGTTTTAATTTCAATTAACCCAAATCCATTGATACTTTCATCAAAACACAAACGGTCCGGAGAAGCCCCAACAATGGGAAACGATGGATTAACGCAGAAACCCATTTTATAAGTAGTGACTTTACCCTTTTTGTAGTCTAAATACATTTCGATTGCGTTGTCTTCATTATTTAAACCTTCTTGAACATAGGAATTTGAACTGAGGTCTGCCCCCTTTTTTAAGTATTCTACAAATTTTTTAGTTACAACTACCCGACGCTTAACAACCTCACCAAATTTTGAAGCTGTCAATCTAATTTGTCGTTCACTTTTCCAAAGTTGGCAGTGTTTTGATTGTTTATCTCCTTGATCTCTAGTTAAAACTTCCAATTCCCGGGCTTGTTCTAACGTTATGAGGCAATTGTCCGGGAAAGTTAAACCTGTTGAGATCAAATTGGGAAATGGGATTTCCTCTCTATTGATCACTGACTTAGTTGCCCTAGTTTTAGCTGGACTTTTATTCACTTCTAAATTTAAGTTTGTTGGTTTGAACTGGTTTTCCATAATTATTTGTTTTAGCATTTTTCTTCCATCACCAAAGCCACTGCTAAACTTCTCAAGTCTCCCTTTAAGATTTAATTCCTCTATAACAGCTTCGTTTCCTGTTAATTTTGGCAAAGATTCATATAAATCAACCTTACAAGAGCTACGTCTTTTATGGTTTTGGGAATCATCTGAAGAATCTCTAAGTTTAAACCTAACAAATTTGAGTTTTTCAAAGTGCTTTGTTTTGAGCTTTGAATTAGTAGGTTTGCGATTTCCCCATTGTCTCTCTCCCTCTGTACAGGACACGTCATCTCTTATATACACTAAATTAGAATTTTTACAGTCAAGAAGGAAAAAAAGAACGGTGCTTATGTGCTTGCACACTCCATTTATTCCACATGGACATTGGCAATAGCTGTCTAAAATTATGCCATGAGGATGTTTGAGATGAAGTTGAACTTTGTATTCTTTTGCTGCATATGAAGCAACAACAACAGATTTTACGAATAGAGTGTTTCTTTTGTTGTCAGGGCAAAGGAAAACACGTTCGGCTCTATCAGCTTTCATCATACGATTTCCATCGTGTAAATGTTTTTTGGCATGGTTTTTCTTAAAATAATCAAATATAACAGTTTTGCTATAATACTTTGGTAGATATTTCAGTTGCTTAGTCCAAGGGCCAGCGGGAAGACTAAAAACTGCATCTTGAGATTCACTTAGAACTTTCTTGCGCTTCAGAAGTTTGATTCCATCATCACTTTTTTTCGAGCTTTCTATTCCACGTGTAAGCACATTTTTTCCAGGATCCGATACAAAGTCTTTCTTCGCATGTGGAATTTGGTCACTAACTGACATAAAACTCAACTGTCGTTTGACTAGTGATGGTTTTTCACTCAGAGAAACATTGACTGGGCATTCTTGTAATATTGTTCTTTTTGGAGTTGTACCCTTTTCACTCAATGCAAGTGGTGAAGATATAAGATCGGTAAAAACCGATTTTGGACTTTCAATTGCATTTTCCTTCCCTTTAAAAATATTCTTTCGCTCATATGGCTTTTCCTTTCCAGTAGGTTTATGGTCAAGAACTAGACTAGGTTTTATTTTGGGTTGTTTTGGCTTATCCATTTGGTGCCAATCTCACTAAAAGTACTAAATATTTACATGAATTATAAAATGGGTGTAATTACCATTTAATATAATAGTTTAAGTTATTAACGCCTTACCTGGCTGTGTGATGGACTCGTGGGACAGTTGACTAGTGACTACTGGATTTTTCGCTTGGAGCGACCGATTTTTTAAAATACCATAGCGCGAGCAGTTGCGTCGTGGTGCGCGTGATTGAGTGGGCTATGAACCGACCGACCGACCGACCAGAAAATTTCTATCAAAGTTTCCCCTCTTCTCTCGTGTCGGGGGGAAACCACCAAGAGAGAAATTTATTGAAACAGCTATTCGACATCTTTTCAATAGAATTTCAAGCAATCACTCCCGCTCTACTGATATAATACTATGTTTAAATTTCACTGACTCATTGTTTTTATTGTATATTAATCTATGTGCTTTTCTTTTTTTCTTTATTTATGTGTATAATCCCGTTAACTCTCTGTAGTTATTTATATACACAATAAACCCGCATTTCATTTCATTTCAATAGGTTTCAATTTTAATCCCAATAGGTTTCAATTTTAATCCCAATAGGTTCAATTTTAATCCCAAGAGGTTTCAATTTTAATCCCAATAGGTTTTAATTTTAATCCCAATAGGTTCTTATTTTAATCCCAATAGGTTTCAATTTTAATCCCAATAGGTTTCAATTTTAATCCCAATAGGTTTTAATTTTAATCCCAATAGGTTTTAATTTTAATCCCAATAGGTTTTAATTTTAATCCCAATAGGTTTTAATTTTAATCCCAATAGGTTTTAATTTTAATCCCAATAGGTTTTAATTTTAATCCCAATAGGTTTTAATTTTAATCCCAATAGGTTTTAATTTTAATCCCAATAGGTTTTAATTTTAATCCCAATAGGTTTCAATTTTAATCCCAATAGGTTTCAATTTTAATCCCAATAGGTTTCAATTTTAATCCCAATAGGTTTCAATTTTAATCCCAATAGGTTTTAATTTTAATCCCAATAGGTTTTAATTTTAATCCCAATAGGTTTTAATTTTAATCCCAATAGGTTTCAATTTTAATCCCAATAGGTTTTAATTTTAATCCCAATAGGTTTCAATTTTAATCCCAATAGGTTTCAATTTTAATCCCAATAGGTTTCAAACTTAATCCCAATAGGTTTTAATTTTAATCCCAATAGGTTTCAATTTTAATCCCAATAGGTTTCAATTTTTATCCCAATAGGTTTCAATTTTAATCCCAATAGGTTTCAATTTTAATCCCAGTAGGTTTTAATTTTAATCCCAATAGATTTTAATTTTAATCCCAATAGGTTTCAATTTTAATCCCAATAGGTTTTAATTTTAATCCCAATAGGTTTTAATTTTAATCCCAATAGGTTCTTATTTTAATCCCAATAGGTTTTAATTTTAATCCCAATAGGTTTTAATTTTAATCCCAATAGGTTTTAATTTTAATCCCAATAGGTTTTAATTTTAATCCCAATAGGTTTTAATTTTAATCCCAATTGGTTCTTATTTTAATCCCAATAGGTGCTTATTTTAATCCCAATAGGTTCTTATTTTCATTCCAATACGTTCTTATTTTAATCCCAATAGGTTCTTATTTTAATCCCAATAGGGTCTTATTTTAGTCTCAATATGTTCTTATTTTAATACCAGTAGGTTTTAATTTTAAGCTCAATTTGTCGTAGTTTTAATCCCAGTAGGATTTTTAGGCTCAATTTGTCGTAGTTTTAATCCCAGTAGGTCTTAATTATAATCCCAGTAGGATTTTTAGGCTCAATTTGTCGTAGTTTTAATCCCAGTAGGTCTTAATTATAATCCCAGTAGGATTTTTAGGCTCAATTTGTCGTGGTTTTAATCCGAATTGGTTTATTTTGCAAACAACTTATTCTGTTTCTAATCCGGAAGGGTTTTTTAAATAAAAATACAAAAGTGATTTTAAATCAAAATACATAAGTGACTCTAAATCAAAATACAAGAGTGATTTAAATTCAAAATACAAAACTTTTTTCACGAAATTTACTGCTAAACTAACTTGTTCACAAGATTTGCAACAGAAATCGATATTTTCTTGTAATCCAATTTAAAAATTACTTTTTGAAAATATTCCAGTGTTCTAGAGTTTTGCTGCATATTTGAAATTGAAAGTGTAATAAGTACTGAACAAGCACAGAATTGCTTTTCGAATACAAGTCCAATAGATAGTAGTTTTTTTTTTCAATTTTCAGCACTATACTTCTGATGTAAAAAAATCCTTATCTAAGAAGAGGATTGTGGGTGTAAGAAACTCCGATTCGGTCTGGAAAAAGTGTGGTTTATCTTATCTGGAAACCTTTTGAAGCAAGGAACTGGAATTTAAAAAATTACTATTAACTTACCCCATGACTGTAGACGTATTTAGGATTTTCTGAAAGGAGAAGGGATAAGAGCAATATCGCGGCATCCATTTTGATTCCTGTTTTGATAATAGACTATTAAAAATTGTAATTAACCATTTACAAATTTCTAGAACCCGCCACCCAACGGAATGATTTTACAAAAAATAAATACCTTCAAACTCGCTTTCCAGTAAAACTTCTTTCCTCTTTTCCAACAAATTCATGATATTTTTGGCGTTGGATTTTGATTTTGCTAAATCTAGAACCTTCTTTTTTATTTGCATAAAATGGCTCACAAAAGTGTGCATAACGTCAGCGCCATTTGTCTTGCCGCAAATTCTGGCTAGCTCTTCAATTAACTAAAACCTATAAAAAGAAACTCATAAACATTTTTCTCGAATTAAGTAAAATATTTTACCTCATTTTACTTCAACAGCCCTGGAAACTTTTCCAAAACTGATAAAATCATATTTTTGAAGCAAAATTCCCGTCTGAAAGCAAAGGTTTTCTCATTTTTTCTTTTATAACATTTTAATCAGGCTTCCCTTTCTTCAATTCTTTGTTCATCATTTCGATGTGCAAATCAATGCTATGTGCATCTTCACCATCATATGATTTTTTATCCTAAAATTGCAAGTGCCATTAAATCGACGTTGTTCTTTTGTGCAATAAACTCGATTTTTAGGCGTAGACGGCTTCATCTTAAAAAATTATAATATAAAGTCTAGTTTCCGTTTCGAAATTTTTTTTAATCTTTGGCATTAGACAAATGCATAGATTTATTCTGGCTCATGAGGTCGCAAGAACTTTAATATAACTTTCAAATGTTCTTATTTATCTTTAAGAAATCTTTAGGCATTTAGTACTGTGCAACAAAGCACCATAATCAAAGTATGTAATGATAGATTACCCTTATTGAATAAAATATAATTTTTAGCGCAGCATCAAATAAATATACTCAAATTTCCCTTAAACAAGTTAAACCAAATTAGTTTCCTCTACCTGTATTTGCCTTTCTCCAAAACCTCCGTCTCCACAATTTTTCTCCTTCCACACTTTTCAGTAGATTTGTATTTTTGTTCATTTCCAATACTTTCTTCTCACTTGTGTTCGAACTTTTGCTTTAAAAACACCACCAAATTTGCCTAAAAATATTTTTATACATCCATTATTTTCTTTCGATAAAACAATATTATATACAGAATCACTATTAATAGCAATAGATTATTATGTGACAGGAAATTATTTTGCTGAAAGATAGAAACTGTGGGTGGAGTTTGTATTAAATTATTTTATTGGTGCCATGTTGACCTAAGCTTACGGAACTCAATCATTTTCATTCAAGCTAACCATTCTTGTAAGGCAGTGGATACTGGCTGGTAAGCACTATTTGTGTCACGTAAAAATTCGAGATGATAAGTATAGACTATAGACTGTTATGCCGCTCCCTAAATGTGGTATTAATACTCCTCTAACCATCGTCTCAGCCACAAACAGAAAGAACATTTTCTTACCTTTCATTCAGTTCGTGTTTAATGAGATTGTAATAATCTGGTTAAGTGTGAATTAATAACTAAAAATTTCAGGCACTTCTATGGTTTTCGACGTCACATTATGGTTGCGAGGGACCGATACCAGTTTTAACCGATACCGATACATCAGTTTAGCCGTATATTTGTACCGATAACGATATGGCTTTAGAATTGGCATATCTCTCTGTATGATCCGATACCGGTTTAAAACGATACCGATATATCGGCCAATCTCTGGGTTAATATGGCCTATATTTTTGAAAAACTCTGCTTAACCATAATATGCACTCACGTATTTTGAGCGTTTTGAAACTTTATCAGCCAGGAAAGGCTATTTTTGCACAAGCTTCATCGCAACCGTTTTATATTCATCTGACGTAGGGTATCATAAGAAAACTTTTAGGTTGTAAAAAGTGTTTATTATAATTTTGTTATACAGATCCAGAGATACGTACAGCACATATGATCTCATATCCTCGTATAGAGTTGGAAGAATTTTTCCTCGGTATTTTTTCCCAAATATTGAAATATCTTTATTCCTTATCAATTTTCCTACTTCCGCCGTAAACTTGGGAATAGAGTAGTAGATAGGTAGCTCTCCATCACAAACATCTCTATCGTTTGATTCCTCAAAATCTTCTTCTGTGTCATTAGATCCACAGGCCGATGTAATGGATGAATGTGCGCTTTTAGAACTAGCGCTAGTAGATAGTAAGTGTTACTTTTGAGCCACTGGCGTCAGACAGTGCCAGCATCGTGCCAGATGGCACCAGTAAATATGGCGTCAATGAATCAAACACGGCGTCCACCGCATTTTTCTTCTTATTTCGCCAGTGAATCAAACATTTTCCCCCCAATCTTGTTGTGACGTCAATGAAACGTACATGACGTGTCCTCATATGGCGTCAGTGAATCAATCATGGCGTCAATGTTAGGCTTAAGCGTCATATTCGGCAACGTGGTAAATAACCCCTGTCTTACACGTGATTTAAACGCCATGTTGACTATAAGAAAGTGATTGGTCTAAAAAGAGCGCCATGTTTACATGACCAGAAAGTCACGTGACATTAAAGTATAAAAGACGAGGACGGTTTAAAGATAAGGCATTCTACATCCTTCCCTGAAGTAGCGATCCGGATCCGAAAAATGTGAGTATAAATTTCTTTAAATATAAGTTTACGGTAGTTAATTCCTCCCGCATTTATCGATATGGATTTAAGTATGCAACACCCCTTTACCGGACTAGTGGCTGGAGTCACCGGCTGTGGGAAAAGTGTTTTCGTAGGAGAATTAATTAATCATAAGGATATATGTATTTCGCCCACCCCCGAAAGAATAATTTGGTGTTACACGGAGTATCAGTCGAAACTATACGGTGCTATAATATCCCATACTCCGAGTGTAAAATTTCACGAGGGCTTATTAGACGTTAGCACCCTAGATGCTAGTGCGAGGAACTTCGTTATATTAGACGACTTATTATGTGAAATAGCGAATAATAAGGACCCCCAGTAACACAAGACTCCGGAATGTAATCCTATAAGCGTCGTCGTGCCCTATAAGTATCCCGAGAAATTTGGAGATAAATATCGGTTTAATGCTGTCCAGGGGTTTGTACGAGAACTGTCTAAGATAATATTATTTTGGAGTGTCATTTCACAGTCCGACGACTGTTTCGTTTTGAGTCCCTAGTGTCGTAATATTAATAGAGTTATAATCTTACGCAAGGCATCAAGTCGTTCTTTGATATACAAAGCGTTAAGTTGTTTTCTAGCGTAGAGTTCTAGGACTAGTCTTTCGAGATCTTTAGTTTTAACTTTAAAGGTATGATAAAGTTCTTCAGTGTTTTCCATGGGTTTTTCGGGTGTTTTTTCCTCGGTCTTGATTTCGTTATTTATATTTTTGGTGTATGTTTCTGTTTCATCAAAACTGAAGGTTATATTTTTTGTTTGCCCACCTCTAATAAAGTTGCATTTGGGGAAATGTTTTAAATGTTCTTCGTAAGGATTATCATCGGGTTACCATGCTAATAATATTCCATCGCATTCGAAGCACTGTACTAGATCGTCGGTATGTAATGAATAAAATCCCGCTCTGCTTAAAGTTTTTATATAGTTTCCGTCTTGAGGCCAGGAGTAAAAAGTACGATATCTCTGCAGCTCCGAGTTCATGATGAGGAATGAAAATGATTATGGGAATATCCAACTTATACATCTGCCAAACATTTCCCCCCCCCTTTTCTTTACCTCCCCTCTCACATTCCAAGCATTACCCCCCCCCACATTCCTTAATATATGAAATAAAAGAACACAGTATTAAAAAAAAGGTGACACATTTATTTTTTAAAGATACAAAAGAAATTACAAAGAGTATTTTTTAACAAAAGGATTAAGTTATTCTTTACGGGCGCGTTTCAACATGTTTGTAACAATGATGTCATTTTTCAAACCATCTCGTCCAAACTGCTTCATGAATGATTTGTGGCTCTTTCTTTTTGTTCTTTGTATTATATAAGCAATACAGTATAATCCGCATGTCGAACCTGACAAGTTTTGTAGTCTTCTTTTGTTAAACGACCATTTTCTAGAATTTCTTTTAACAAATTCTTTAATCGAGGGGAGAAAGTTCCCTAAAGCCAATGAGTCAAAATAATAACCACGTCTCTTGCCATCAAAGTAGACGCTGACCCAGTGAGATCCGTCATTATAGTGATTGTCTAAATTTATTATAATGGACGAAGGAAACTTGTCAATTTCTTTGGGTAATAAATCACTTGGATAAACCCCCATGAAATGCGGCGTGAATCTTAGAAATCGTGTTATCTGTTCGGCATTCATTATATCTCTTAACAAACGATTGACACGTTTCTATTTTTATCTATTTGTAACAAAGCCTGGAATTCGGATAGTACGATGCAGCTTAGTGTAGTGGGCGTGGGTTTTTCAAAACCCAATTCTAATCTTAACTGTCCCTGCTTCATAGGACTCCAATGATCGGAATGACTCGCGCTACCGTCAGGTGTCAGGTCTAAACAGTATATGGCGTAGCCCGAGGCAAAGTCATCCATAGAGATATTGTTCCCCTTGTCGTTGTAGTGACTGTTTGACCCCGAAAATAAAGTGTAGTAGCTTCGGACAAATTTCTTTTTACTGTAGTGGGGTTTTAAGGCTTTCGAGGGGTATTGTTCAGAATTGATGAATGCTGCTAGATGATTGACATTCCAATGTCCAAAGTCAAAGGGGTTACTATCCAACGTTCCATTGTAAGAGGTGTGTTTTACAATAGCGATTGTAACCCGTGAAGGCTGGGTACCTAGATAGATGTTTCCGATTGATGTGTTTAAGATATTTAGCGCAATTGTGAATATTTTAGTTTCCGTTCTAGTGTAACTATATTGGGCGGCTTTAATGCTTAAAGCTTGTTCGTGAGCAAACAGAATTTTAGGAGCTAATTGAAGCTTTAAGACGTATAATACGGCTTCAACGATTACGGGTTTATAGCCGTTGCCTGACGCGTTAAGTTTACCCATAAGACAAAAACTAGCTTTGCTTCTATGTAATTTTAATTTCATAGAAACGCCGTTTATCAGGTATCGGGGGATATTGAACATATCTACGTAAAGGCTGGAATACATTTCAATTTCCTCGGATAATGCTGCGAGTTTCTGGCGTTTAACAAAACCCATATTTTCTGTAAGCGAATCCATGCTTCCGCCTGTATCCTTGTAAAACAAGGAGGCACCCAAATGGGATTCTTTAGCTGCCGGACCGTATGACGTCAGGGCCGAGAGCAAAGCAGTGTACGCGTAGTTACTAGCAGCTGGTGTTGTTGCGCAATCGCCCAACTCCAAATCGACACGCTCAAATTGACTATGCTGAAAATTATTTACGGGTCCAACTGCGTCAGTAGCTGTTAAAGCAGTTCCATCTTCATTTACAATTTTAGTTCTGGTGTACAGCATTGTTAGGGCTGTATCCACGTATTCGCTACCGCTAGACGTTACTTCAAATTCGATAGGTTGGTCGCCTTTCAAAGATGTCAAGGTTGATAAGGAACCCATTTGGAATTTTCGATGGCTGTTTGAAGGGGAGGGGGAGCGAAAATATCGAAACCCGTGCTGCAAGCTTCAGTCATTTTTAGGGAGAGAAAATATCACGAACCGTTTTGAATGAAAGTTTACGTTTATCTGATTTAAATTTGTTTGTGTTGTTTTGTTTTATAGATTTCTTTCTCTTTGGTGTTTTTTTCTTTTTAGCTAGTCTTTTCTTTGCAACCCCTCTACCGTATTGTTGTTGCACATCATCCAAAGTTTCGGTGAACCTTGTTTTAGCCGAAGTTTTCAGATCCTTTCCAGAGGCGACGTCGCTTATGATATTTGAAGATGTGCCCAGAAACTGTTTACCAAGGAACTTTGCCCCTTTAATTAAGAAAGGTGATACGTATCTTCCGAAAGATTTCAAGAACGAGCCAATACCTTCCCCGTTTTGGCCATGCCCTTGTTGCCCTTGTTTCCCGACGTAAAAAGTCAGACCTGATCCTGACTGCGCTTGTTGGGTATAATAATCCGTGTAAACACATCTTTTGTTATCTAACGCGTTGGACTTGCGCATCTTAAATGAACTTTACAGTGCAACAGTCCAAACTGAAATAAAGCCGGTTCACCCATGTGGTCCTTTATATGGATGCCAACCTCGCTAATATAATGTTTTGACAGAGGGACGTAATGGGGTGAGACAAACGTAAGACACACGGTATCCCCGTGTTTCTTGTCTTCGATGGGTATAATACCTAAGAGGGGGGCGTGGGTGTTACCGACAATTTGTCCTTCAACCAGATCGCAATAAATATATAATTGAGATGGTACGTGATAGTTTAACCTGGCTGGTCTATCGCTCAACCCTTGTATATTGAGAGGGTTTCTGTACCCCAAAATTGCAGCTAATGAATCGTGTGTTTTGAAGATAATTTTCGTATCTCCAGTGGCATCGGTTTTTAGTTTTACATGCCCCGTCGTCTCGTTAATATGAAATAAAGAAGAGGTTTTTTCGCATACTTTGGAAGTATTGATAGTTTCCACAATGTGGTTAAGTGATTTGTAATGGCCGGCCGGTATATTATGTAGATGGTAGCTTTCGTAGCTGGTCAGTTTCCCATCTTTTCGTTCAACAAGGTCGGTTACGTCACATTCCTTGGGGTTTTTAAATTTTTTAGAGCTACTTTCTTCAACTAAATCTTCAAGTGTTTTTCTCTTGCTCGCCTTCCTCTTACTCGTTTTGTATATAACATTGTAGAAACTGCTTGTATATATTACTTCTACTAAAGAAATTTCCCATTGTCCTTGTAAATTAATAGGATCGGGTAGTTTAGTGATGTAACTACCCATAGTGTTATTAGGGTAGACATCCATACTAGCGTCGCTGGGTAGAGTTAAATAGAATTCAGATTTTCTCGACATTGTCGGCTGTTACCCACGAGTTCTGCGATTTAGGTAGACCGATAAACGATACAAAATATTCTAATTTCCCTTTACGTTTACGTTTCTTGAGTATAGTGTCTATCTTAAACAGTTTGGGTTCCACTGTTCGAATGAGCTGATCAGAGTAAAACAACCCGGTATAACAACTGCGTGTTCATACCCCACGAGTAAGTTTTCATGCATTATTTAATGTTTCGTTTATCTAAATTTTAATTTTTTCTCTTTTAGCCTCCTGGCCTTCAACTGTCGCGGGTTCCGGTGAGTTAATTTCTTTATTATTTGTTGTTATCCAATACTTTATTTATTAACTCTCTCTCTCTTTTTCTCTCCCAACAGAGTGACGCAGGAGCTCGTGCAGTTGTTGACGTACCGCCGGGTACGGTTCCTAGAAGTCCCCGCAGGCCACGCACGAGTGTACGAGAACCGGGACGACGTGATGTTCGAGGGGGTTCGTACACTCGAGCGAAACCTCTCAGTCGATTGAGTGGGGGAGGGGGGAGTTAAAAAAAACAATTGTTGTAAATATTTTAAATAAAATAAATTGTTTTTACCTTATTTACTTCGTTTTATTTAAAATAAGTTCCTATCAAAAAATCGACAAGTTTTTCCTACACTTTAGTTATATCTACTTTTATATTTCTTAGGCTTAAAATTTAAAAACTAGAAATTTATATCATTTCTGTGTTGTATTAGTTATATAAAATGGAACAGTTTTTCAGTTTTAAATTCAATTTATTTTTGAAACATCAATGAAAAAAAAACAAATTATCAAACAGAAATAAATTTAAAAATGCGTTAACATGTGCATTCTCTCTTTTAAAAATGTTATTTGACCCGAAATTACCGAAAATACATTATAGTTATAAAATTTACTTTCAAGATTTTCTTCTTCCAGTACATTATTAAATTTCATTACCACTTGGTACGATGTTACGAAATTGGTGAAGTATCCCACCACGGCGTCGAATTTTTCGGGCTGCCCATCTAAACACGGTATGCGATCGTGTTCGCCGTATAAATTATCATAAATATCATTATAAAATTCTATAATAATATCAGCCATGTGCGTGAATACAATTTCATGGTTACTTAACTTAATAAGATGCTCCTTAACGGCGTTCGAAACTCGGTTCAATGCCGCTGTTTCCATACTGTCCAAAACAATGGAGTCCTCATTTAGTAGATCTTTAATGTGACACGTATTATGATACGCCACGACAGTTGTTTTTTCATTTGCGTTATCGTTCAAAACGATTTCAAAGTTATTGGTTTCGTGGCCCGCCGTCCAGCCTGCTAATACGGGTAGTCTGGGTATCAATTTTTCCCAGGTACTTGTTGAAATGGCGAAACTTTTTACCGACTGCTTCCTACATAAGCGAATCTCGGGATCGAGGGTGCCGTTCACGAACCCCGCTGTCAGGAACAACTCTCTAGAAATGTGGAATCTACCGTTGATTTTTCGTTCGTTAGTTACGCCAATCTTCCTCTTGCCAGCTTCTTGATTTTCCATGTTGCACGTTTAAGGTCTTCTCGAATAATGATACTCTCATCTGTCGAGTTCGAGGGTTTTTATACTAAATTTCCTAAGTAGCTATCGCGAAATATCTATTGTCCTTGACTGTTCCGTTGTTAGATTGTAGGCGTATTTTTATGTCAAAGTTCTGAAACCATAGATTAAGAAATTCTAACATTCCCAAAATCAGTAATATAAAGAATACAATAAGTAGTTTTTGAGGGTTAACCTCCAAGATCCGACGAATTCTTGACAACCTTTGTGTACTTGCCTCCATAACAGCTGCAGAGTAAATAAATAACACAATAGTAAACTTGACCTATTTATCTATTATGACCCACATTCCTGACCTGTCAATATTTGATTGACGAAATATTTTCCTAACATCTTCAAAGACCTAAAGTCATTGTTGAAGAACCCTCTCCCCTTCTTCGATTATAAGCGTATTTTTAGGTGCGTTTTTCAAACCAGGGATTAAGGAATTCCAGCACTCTCAAGAGCAATAAGATAAAATCTCCAAGATCTGACTAATTCCTGACAAGCTTTGTGTACCTGACAGTTGAGGAGTAAATAAATTACACAATAGTAAACTTGACCTATTTATCTACTATTCTCAACATTCCTTAAATAGAACTGTCACAATTTGATTGATTGAAGAAATTCTTTCCTATTGTTCACTGTCAAACAATGTTAGACGTGTTTAAACATGTCGGAAATCAGCTGCGATGGCCTTTGCTAGTACCTTGTATTGTTAGTCAATAATTTCGAAAAATATACTGGCCTTGAGAGGAGGAAGAGGGGGGGTAGGAATCTAGTATAAAGAACGTGAGAAAATAACAGTATTTCACAATCGAACATCAATCGTCAAAACCTCAACATGGACGCTGAAGCACTTCGCTGGACACTTGACGAAATGGCCGTAAATAAGCCTTGGAACATAGTTGAAATATACAAGTTTTATTATTTTCTCTGCTCTTATTTACACTTAGATCCTGCTAATATACCTTCAACATTACCCGGTTTTATCATAAATGGCGGTTTAAATATTATTCAAACGTTTCTCGATCTAATAGACTATATGAAGAACGTTCCTCGTACCCCTGAAACGTGTCAAACACTAGACGAATTGGAACATCTATGGAATTTAATTCCTAGCCCTTTAAAAATTGCTTACTCGGACCGCGTGAAAAGGCGGAAGCAAGAATTAGAACGTGATAACCGTGAAGAAGAATCTTTGATAGCCTGTTTCGATAATTCTCAAACAGGCAGGGAGATGGGGGAGATTCTATCTAACGCGTGTCAACAAGACGAGACGGAGAACGAACCACTCGAATGCATGTCCTTGAACTTTTCCGACTACGCCCCCAGCGAAAAGAGTTCCATTCAACACGACGGGACGGAGAACGACCCCTTCGAATACATGTCCTTGAACTTTTCCGACTACGCCCCAGCGAAAAGAGCTCCATTGTAGATTCAGAGGAGGCCAAGGAGATGCACGAGGCTGATGTCTATGACCAATGGGGTGGGGGTGTCCCCCATCTCCTGTAGAAGATGTACCCTCTTGCGAGATTTTAGAGCAAAGCGAGAGATTTTTCGAACATTTTAATATGTATGGCAGGGAAATAATTCTAAATATAACGGACGATCCGGTTGATAGTATATGTACTATTACGGAACATATATTAAGCGAGTACCGAGCAACAGATTACGTACAAATAACTTTACGAAGTCTAGGTGTAAACTGTCGTTCGGAACTCGAATTATCCTTTAAAAGATTAGATCAAGTAGACCCTTCTTTCCTCTTTGATCAACTAGCCGAATTACTTTATGACGATGAAATCGAACATTTTTTCAAGGACCTGTAAAAATGATATTCAGTATCGTTAGAATACCAGAAGGGTATGGACGGTCTAACCGGCGTCAACTTAAGCCCTTCAGTATTTTCTCAAAGGATCGAAGGGGGGATTCGACGAATCCCAAACAAGGATAATCTGTGTCTTGCGCGTTGTCTTTGCGTTGCTATTTCTCATCGTGACTACATGAACAATAGAAACAACACAGAGTTAAAAAACCGTTACATAACCATATCACGAGTAGGACCCCGATACACAATCCAAAAAACAGCGGCTTTAGATCTTTGTCAAAAGGCAGGAGTCTCTGTGCCTGAATGCGGTACCCCCGATTCGTTCCAGAAATTTAAAATTTACTTATCCTCCTATTCTATATTCGTCTATAAATTCGAAAACAGAGTACCCATTTTAATTTTAGGCGAAAACGACCCTACAGATACCCGACCACGTCTCTTCCTGCTTAACGAGAGTAATCATTATAATGTCATAACAAATTTAAAACCCTTGTTTAGTCACGACCACTTTTGCGAAAAATGCCTCACACCTTACTGGCAGGTTCAATCTCATAAATGCAATGAATTTTGCTTTAAATGTATGCGTCCGACTGTTTGCCATGGACAAGAAAAAACATGCGGTTCCTGCCTACGAAAATTCTGGGGTGACGATTGTTATAACAGTCACTTGGTTCCAGCTGGGAACAAAAAAAGCACTTTGCGAGCGGCTTTACATTTGTAAAAACTGCTTTAAAACAATTGATTTCGGAAAACGTACTACTAGACACAGCTGTGGGGAGATTTTCTGTCCTGTATGTGGAAAACACCAACCCAGCGACCATTTATGTTACATTCAGGTGATCAAGGATAAAATCCCGTGCATTATCCCCGCGAAAAAACCACGCCGTAATTTACCAGAGCTCATCTACGTTTTCTTCGACGTTGAATGTATACAAACGAAAAGATGTACGGAAAAGTTGGGCGCGTACGAGCATCAAGCCATCTTATGCGTTAGCATCTCTGTCTGCTTAGACTGCATTGACGAAACGTCCCTCGATTTTAATTGTATCAAGTGCAGTCAATTTGGACCTCGCAAACAACGCTTCACAGGTGGGAAACCCATAGCTGCCTTCCTCGACTACTTAGTCCGCTTATTCGACGTGAAGAAAGTCATCGTGATGTCTCATTTCGGCAGTAACTATGACAACCAACTATTAATAAGGGAAATAATTAATCGTGACGAGAAATTTGTACCCGAATCTTTGAAAATTAACGGTACACGTATTTTAGAAATGAAACTTTCTAATCTGTTATTCCTTGATTCGTATAATTTCATCCCAGTCGCTTTATCCAAGTTCCCCGCTACTTTCGGCCTCCCTAATGCCGCTAAAGGGTATTTTCCTCATTTCCTTTTCAACGTAGTGGGTCACGAGTTCGATATAGACAGACAAGAGGAGACTAACTACGTATTGGAGAACACTCTACCACCTAGAGAAGCTTACGGGTGTCAGTATTTCACCAGGAAAAACCTAGACACTTTTTTAAAATGGCACACTTCAGAAGTCAGTAAGGGTAAAGGCTTTAATTTTTTAAAAGAACTGTATTATTATTGCGAAAACGACACTTTACTCTTATTTTTTGGATGTGTAACTTTTCGGTCGCTCCTACTTAAAGTTACTAGCGTAGACCCATTTAATTGTAATTCCGTTACCCTACCGGGTGTTTGTTCCTATGTCTTCCGGAAAAATTATCTCAAACCAAACACAATTAGTATCATTCCTTCAAACTACTATAGACTTGGGGAAAATCAGTCATTAGGAGCCATTGAATGGCTAGAATGGACGTCATACGATAGAAACATTCTCATTCAATCCTCTTTTAGAGGCAAGGAGGTTAAGCTGCAGATCCTAAAGGTAGATGGTTATTGTCCCACAAACAAAGAAGTGTTCGAGTATATGGGCTGCTATTATCACGGTTGCAAAGTTCATTTCCCCGTAAATAGGAACATGATTTTACACGGTGACCCGACACAGACTTTAAATACAAGGTATACAAACTACAAAGTAAACGTCAAATTGGAATGCGACTGGCAGCAAGACAAACGCGATAAACCCGAAATAAATGAATTTCTTAAACGTAACGATATTCGTATTAAAACATCAGAAAGATTAAACCCCCGAGATGCTTTCTTCGGAGGCAGGTGCTGCGCTAATAAACTATATCATAAAACTACAGGCACTGAAAAAATGCACTACGTTGATTTCACCAGTTTATATCCTTTCGTGAACAAAACGGGTAAAATTCCTATTGGTCATCCTCAAATTATTTTAGATAATTTTCCTGACATATTTTCTTTTGATGGCCTTCTCAAGTGTGATGTACTACCAGCTCAAAATCTAACACACCCTGTTTTACCCGCTAGGATAAACGGGAAGCTAACCTTCCCCCTATGCTACACTTGTTGCAAAACTCAGTTTCAAGGTGACTGTACACACAGGCCTGATGAGAGAGAGCTGCGGGGTACCTGGGTTACAGACGAGCTAAGGTATGCTGTAGAGAGGGGGTACACTATTACTCGCATGTACGAAGCCTGGTCGTACAAGATCACACAATACGACACCGAGACTAAACAGGGTGGTCTTTTTAAAGACTACGTCAATGCCTTTCTCGAATATAAAACCCTGGCTAGCGGTTTCCCCTCCGATTGCGTCACACAGGAGGACAAAGAGAAATATGTCAGGAACTACAAAGAAGTTGAGGGGATAGATCTAGATATAGATAAAATTGAAAAGAACGAAGGGTTGAGATGCCTCAGTAAGCTTATGCTTAACTCTTTTTGGGGGAAATTTGGACAGAAAACTAGACACGCCTCAACAGACATCATAAAAGACGCCAAGACTCTATACGAATTGATCCTTAACCCCGATAAAGAAGTAAAAAGTCTCTTGACTTTAAATGACAACACCATCTTAGTCAAATCAGAAGACCTTGCCGAAAATGAGATAGCTCATAAGCATACAAACGTGGTAATAGCGTGTTATACAACAACAATAGCGCGACTTCATCTTTTAAAGCATCTTGAGATGGTAGGTGACCTCTGTTTTTATATGGATACAGATAGCCTTATCTACCTCTCACCAGATGGCGTCCCTATACTCCCGACGGGGGATTATCTTGGGGAATTAAAAAATGAACTTAGAACCTTACGGAAAAGACGCATATATTTGTGAGTTCGGAAGTGCTGGGGCTAAAAACTATTCCATGAACATTTATGATCCCGCAACTGATAAAATTACTAACATTATTAAAGTTAAAGGATTCTACTTAAACACATCTACAGAAAATTATGTTAATTTTGATATCATGAAAAAATTATTAGGGGTGAACAACCAGGGGAAACCCGAAATAAACGCTGTGCAGGTACCCATTGGACCCCAAATACGTCGCCTACCTAATCATACTTTAATTACGATAGAACAGACCAAAACATATCAGGTGGTCGTGGATAAAGTTCGCGTTTTCCCCGATTATACTACAGCACCTTATGGTTACATTAAATAATTTTAAATTTGTAAAATTGTATATATTTTAATTGACTGGGGCTTTGTCTGCAGACATTTTTATTAACACAAATTAGTCGTCATTGTTCTTGCGAAATAAATATTTCACACTTTATATCATGGTCTTTATAAATTCATTCCTACCTTTAAGCTTACAAAAAAATCTACGCTTACAAAATCAATCAAAGATTGACAGGTATTCCTCCCCCAAAAAAAGAGAGAAAACGTAGAAACTAGGCTCCCCCGCCTTAACAGTGGCCGCCATCTTTGTAGCTCATACTGGCGTACTACTCTCTACCCACGCACAAGTTTTTCTTATGTGGATGGTTTAAAGCCCTTTAAACTTGTCGTTTATTGCTAAATAAACATTTGTAAACACTGGGATTAAAATTAATAAAAAAAAACTGGATTAAGTGTGCACAACACAAGAATGCGTGGTATCTGCATACTAAAAAGACCTATTTCAACATATGCAGGACATTGGAATTTTGAGCCAAACAAACGAAATTCACATTTTTTGTTTACACTTCGTTTTCCTACCTCGATTAAGAAGATCGTGCGAATTTTTTCAAACGGAATGGAATCACCATTCGCTAAGAACTGAACACCGGTCAACTCTACTACTGCTTTGGTCTCTAAATCGATTGGACGAAATTCGGAGGAATGAAGAAAATAAAGAATATTTTGCTAATCCATCACTCTACGGTATTGATGACGACAACCATTTTAGTTCAATAGAAACACAAAATAATATAATCATACCCGAGAATCAATATGAACCACATTTTGATATCCCAATTGATCCATTTTCTGATGATGAAAATCATGGAATCACTCATTTCTTAAATGTTTTGCCATTTGTTCAACAATAAATGACTTAGGGATCATTTTGTAGTTTTGAGTTATTGCGAGCGGTTAAAGGGTTGGTGTCAAAGTTACGCGTCAATACGTGCTTCAATGGGTTCGAGATTGAGATAGTCGAAAAGTCTTATTTGTCATCAAACCTTGAACAAATAGCGGCGCTGGCTCGTGCTAATTAGAAAAACGGGGGAAAATGATGGCGCGACATTTTTTCGTTAGATATTATACGAACGACAAGTGTTAAGTCATCGTTATATTATTATTATTGTTGATGAGGAGGGTACGCGCCCTAGCACCGATGCCAAAGGCATATTGTGCATCCTCGTAATCAGGCCTTGAATAGGCCTGTAGCTGCAGCGTAGCGAAGAATTCGCTCCACCGTGAGAGAGGAGACCCTCGAGGGTTCCAGGGTGTGTGAATCAAAATATTCTAATCTAAGCGAGGCGAAGTAGTCGCACTCGCAAAGTACGTGGGCGGATGTTTCTTCCATCTCCTGACACGACCTACAGAGAGGGTCGTCGGCAAAACCCATCAGATGGAGGTGCCTATTAAGCCGGCAATGCCCGGTCAAAAGACCGGTGGCCAGCCTAATATCCCATCTGCCGAGCGAAATTAGGTCCCTAGCACGAGACCTGCAGGGACCATCGACAAACAACTTTGTCTGTCTCTGGCCCTCCATGCTGTGCCAGAGCTGATTTTGTATGACAGTCAACCTGTCATGCAGACACCGTTTGACGTGCCTGTAAGGGATGGGGACGGCCGGCTCCGGCCCCAAGAGCTTGGCCTCCACACCCCTTTTCGCAAATCTATCGGCTTGCTCATTGCCATAATAACCGCTATGCCCTGGCACCCAGTACAGCAGAACCCTGTTGCAGGATGCCAGTCGCGCTAGCAGGTCGAGGCAGCTACGCACCAGTTGAGAAGAAATCTGACACTGGTTCAGAGCGTTCAGGGCAGCCTGACTGTCAGAATAAATTCTCACAGTCCGTCCGGTATACCCTTTGTTAATACAGTAATCTGCGCAATAACAGATCGCGGCAATTTCAGCCTGGAACACACTAGCGAAGGTGCCCAGGCAAGCAGAAAAGCCGACCCTTGTGGTTTGACAGTAATAGCCGGCGCCAGCGCCGGAATCAGTCTTGGAGCCATCGGTGAACCAAATGGTTTCACCCCCAGTGCCAAGAGGCAGCAGGTTAGTCCACTCTGCCCGACTGGGGAAGTGGATACTGAATGGCTTAGTGAAATCAAAACTGGTAACGGTTTTGTCAGAGCACATCGTAAGCGACGGCTCAAGTGCGGCGTACTCCCGAAAGAGCTTCGTATGGCTGTAATCCCAAAGTCTTGGAACCCAACAGCCACTAATGTTGAGCCTGTAGGCTCCCATGACAGCCTCCTCCTCAATGAAGAGATGAAGAGGAAGCATGTCAAGGAGCACCTCCAGGGAAGCAGTTGGGGTCGATCTCATGGCCCCCGTAACACCAATGCAGGCAAGCCTTTGAAGCTTGCGCAGGGCAGCCTGCACCGTCTTAAGCCGGACCCTTGTCCACCAGACAAGTGCCCCGTAAGATAGTATGGGTCTGATGATCCCAGTATAGAGCCAGTGTACAGCCTTGGGGTTGAGGCCCCAAGTCTGGCCGACAGAGCTCCTGGTCCTCCAGAAGAGCATCTTGGCCTTCTTAATACACCGATCAAGATGCGGCTTCCATGTGAGTCTACAATCAAAAGTCACCCCCAGGTATTTCACCTCGGAGGACTTTGTCAGGACCTGGCCAAAGAAAGAGATATCATTGAACAGATCCTTAGTATTCTTCCTCGTAAAAGGAACAAGGACAGTTTAATCAGGATTAACGGTGAGGTTAACCGCCTGACACCATTGCTCCACGCTAGAGAGAGCAGATCTCATAAGCGCGGTAACAGTATCCGGGAACTTCCCCGTAAAGACTATCGCTACATCGTCCGCATACCCGAAGCAGCAACAGCCCCCAGCACCCCCGAGCCTCCCCAGGAGCTCGTCCACCACCAGGCACCACAACAGGGGGGAGAGCACTCCACCCTGAGGGCAGCCCCTGCTGGTAGTCACCCCTAGAGAGTCCCCAAGGAGGGACGCCGACACCTCGCGGTCGGTAAGCATGGACTTGATCCAGCGGCCAAGAGTGGCGCTGATGCCAAATCTCTCAACAGCTTCAGTAATAACCGAGCTAGAGACTTTGTCAAAGGCCCCCTCGATATCGAGGAAGACAGCCAGTGAAATTTCCTGAAACTCGAAGTCATCGTTAAGTTATCACGCTCGTGATAATTAAAAACGTTAGTGTTCATATTTTCTGCTTTGGATTTATATTAGCAGGAGCAGAAACGTGAGACCAACCTTGTGTTTTTTTAGTTTTGAAGACTAAAACTCTTTTCTACCATTTCAATCTCGCACTCATAGAAGCGCGTGAGGTTGACATTATCCCTTTACAAGTTATCACTTGGGACAGCCGGATAAATTTATTGATAATATTTCAAAAGCATTGCACATGTGTTGTGACGCCAAATCTGTATATAATTTTTTTAAAACTTTCCAAGTGAAGACCCTAAATGTCAAAGTTAAAAATTGCAAATAATGAAAATCTAATTATATTTTTTAGCAACTCTAAATAATTCAGTTTCTGTTTGCTGTTTACATAAGTAAAATATTTTTTTAAATTCTTTAATTTGACGAAACGAGACAACAGTGATTTTGAAAATATTTAATCTTTATTATCTCGTAAACTAATGGCATAAAAAGTAGTTTTGTTGCGCAGTCCTAAAAAAACAGTATTTATATGCATTACAATTTCACTCTAAAAAGGCCAGAATTTAAAGTTAAATTCTTTGTAGAAATTGGAAACTAACACTATAATTTAACTTTATTTGAAAAGATAAATTCACAGTTTTAATTGATTTCGGCTAAGCTTCAAAGCTTTTTTTAAATATTTCTAAACCACACTACAAATCATAGGTTTAACTATTAATTGCATGATTTAAATGATTAATAAAAACATTTTCATAGAATTTCATTAGAATAAAGCTTATATAAATTTAGTTTGAAGTAATCGTTTTTATAAGTGAAGCATTTTTAGAGAGGGTGCATTCTTTAAATGACATTAACCTACACTTCGGACCACACCATTTGATACAAATGATCGCCTTTTATTTTCAGTGAAGCAATCCGTTCTAAAAAAGTCGTGTTAATTTACTCAGAAACGCAATAGCTTGGATATACTCATTTACAGTAAACCGAACTTTTATATAAATGGTTTTTTTTGTTTCATAAACATATTTAAAAATGGTTACAATGGTTCAAAAAAAACATGGCGTGCAGCTTTAAAAATTGTTCACTAGCTGTTTCATAACCAGTGTGCCCGGATGGTTACTAATTATAAGACCTGTCTGCATAGTTAATCATTCGGGAAATATCTCTGAATGTTTTTAAAAATCAAAATAGATCAGGTTTTATTGACAAATTAATCGAAAAATTAATCTCTGACTTATCGCGTAACGACCTGGCTTCCAGCAAACAAAAAACTTGTGGCAAGCTCTAAGTGGTGCCATAATTGCACTCTCCATAGCGCGTGCCACGATTAATTTGTTCGCTGGAAGGCAGTTCGTTACGTGATTGGTCGGATATTCTACGATTAATTTATCACTAGAATCTGAATCTATTTTGATTTTTAAAAACATTTGGAGATATATCACGAGTGATTAACTACGCTGATGGGTCTTTTAATTAGTAGAAGAATAGATTAAAATTCACTTTCTTGACATCTTCACCCTCCCATTAACAGAACTATGGCCAGCCAAAATTTGTGTTACCCAGTATTACTCCATCTATCATATTTTTTTTTTAAAATTCAGAATAAGTGGTGTTGACTACAGGGAGGTACAATGTAAGCGCACAAGTGTTTGATGCGGGAAACATGCTACTTTTGTCAGTACCAGGAACGTTTTCGTGCAAGAATTCAATTATTGGTTGAGGGAAAAATCCCATAGGAGGCTCTTTATAAGCCCCAGTTGTAAATATTAATATTTCTTCTAGTCCAATTTTAGCATCACCTTCTTCTAAATCTATTAGTAAATCTCTCCAAAATGCCAGAGCAACCGTTTCTGCCTCAAATCGGTTGCTACCAGGTTCTGACGAATTAATTTTAAAAATCAAATTTATGTTGCTTCGAGTTAGTGCCACTGTTCCATCATAAATCATGATTGGTGCAAACAATTCCGGAAACTGACAAATCTTATCTAATACACCTAGTACTGCTAATAAATCTTTAAACTTAGCCAGGTTTGACTCGTTCCTAACCAGTACAATGTAGTAAATTTGTTTGACTATATCCTCTTTTTGCGAAAGATGAATTAAAGACGGATTTATTCCTTTAAGTTGTAAGATGTCGCTTTGTAAGGTTTCCCTCAGTTCGGTTCAAATCGGTTTTGGACTAAAACTGAAACTGAACTTAAACTTTTCAGTTAAGATTTTCAAGAACTGAAACTGAACTGAAACTTTTCAGTTAAGATTTTCAAGAACTGAAACTGAACTGAAACTTTTCAGTTAAGATTTTCAAGAACTGAAACTGAACTGAAATGATCAGTTCGGTTCAGCCAGGAAATTGAACTGATCAGTTCAGTTTTCAGTTATAACTGAACTGAACCGAAAGTTATCAAGAAGAGAAATTCGGTGTTAGAGGCCCAAAATACCCAGATTGTAACTATTAACCGCTAACATTTTCTACTACTAAGTATTTTGGAATCGTGAAGTGGCATACATTAAGAGTCATGTTATTTCACTAACTACTAATTATTAACATTGAACAATTTAACTTTGACTAATTCACTAATTATGATACAATTTTTAGTTACAATTATTGGTATTCTTTTAGCCTGTGTCCCTCTGCAGAGGGTCCCAGCTAATCACATGACTAAAATTTAAAGCTTATTTCTATGCATAATTAAATAAACGCTACATAAATGATGAAATATACGCGACACTAATAAGGTATCTTTATGCGACACATCCCCCAAAATATCATACAGCATGCAATACTAAACGATGCCAGTTTTTTATTGTTCTACTAATCTTTGCGGGAACGTATTGATATCGTTTCTCGCGATAGTTCGAAAGAGTACTTATCTATCTCTTCAGTTCAGATTTAATCAGTTTAGTTTAAGAAATAAACCGAACCGAACTCAAAACTGATCAGTTTGGAGATGTGCAAACTGAAACTGAACTGAAGCAATCAAATCAGTTTAGTTTCTAAACTGAAACCGAAAATAACTGAACTGAACCGAAAACTGAACTGTGGGAAACCTTATCGCTTTGATTTTCAATAGCTGCATCGACTTCGACAGGGTTTTCTGAATTACTAAGTTTCAAAACCCTATCTCGCCACTGTCTATCAACAATGCTATGTGGAGAGAGACTAATGGTGTTAGGATCTTTGTACAGACATTCGAAAAATAAAGGTGATAAGCAACATGGGCCAGGGCCACCGTGAACAATGGAAAGTGCTATAGTCAGACCTGCCATGTAATACTTGTTATCAATTATGGCTTGATTGTGCATAGCAATGGTTCGGGCTTCAAACGGACCTTCAAAAACCATGCTGCTCATCACTTGTTTTATCAATAGTCGAAAAAACTCCCTTGATGGACCTCCTAAATCCAGACCTCCCTCTAACTGTTCAAACTCATCTGAGAATATAATGTACATGTACATCCTAGATCGAGGGTTGAAACTTTTCCTTGAGAACGCACGAAAGGCTCCATCTATTACATCCTTTCTTAGTACATTAATATCGTTAACCTTCCCAATAGTTAGTGTGGAAGACAATTTAGAAATTATTTCTTGCAAGGTAGTTGGAACTTTTTCAGATATTCCATTAATTTCCTCATCTAAGCTCGCAAATTCAGTATTATCATCAGTTTCAAAAAAAGAAAAGGCATCGTTATTTGGAGTAGATTCAATTTGTGCATTATCATTGGATCTCAAAGGTAACGTTTAGTTTCGCTAAGACAAAGGAGTTACTAATCTGCTAATTGCACTCGTGGTGACTTCAGACAAAGCCGCCGACCTCGAACTTAAAATAGTTGCTTCTTCGTTGCTTCTAAATTCAGGTTCTGATTCATTACTTATACAGGTTCTGGTTACGTGGTACTGGTTTTCAACTAAAAGCGCTAGTTTATTAGACTTTTCATTATTTTAACAAATCTTTAATGAATTACCAATTGGAAGCTCAACATTAGTCATAACAGAGGAGTCTTCGCTAATTACTTCGCAATCGGAATCCGATTCATCGGAATTGTTTTTGGGTCATATATAAAGAATCCCTTTTCCCCAGACTCGATGATGCCATGGGTATGGTGGTATGGGTAGTGGTTTTAGTGGTGTTTTCGTGTCGGCGCGATCGTACTGGCGACAGACAGTGCATGCTTGTATGTGATGCGTTAGGTCTTTGGAAAGGTTCGGCCAGTACACGTGTATCCTGGCCTTGGCTAGACACGCTGTGATGCCCTGGTGAACCGAGTGTAACTGTTCCATGGTGTAGCGTTGTAGGCTTTCCGGTACAATCAAGCGATCGCCTCTGTATAATAGGCCGTTTTCCTCGTAAAGTTCCTCCTGAATTGGCCAGAATCTGCGGACTTTTTCGTTTGGGACTCCATAGATTGTCTTGGGCCAACCGTTCCGAATTAGTTCGAGGAGCTCCTGTAATGTTGAGTCCTGGGCAGTTTCTCTTAGGAATTGTTCCTCTTTTTCTCTTGATAGCGTAGATAATCCGTAAACTGTTGCATTCGGACCCTCGAGATAGCTTGAATCATATCGGATGTCTGGGTGCGGTGCCCTGGAGAGCGTGTCGGCGACATAGAGTTGTGACCCCGGTACGTATTTCAGGTTGGGGTTATACCGGGCTAGTCGTAATGTGAGGCGTTGTATTCTTGGTGACATCAGTTGGAACAGTTTCTTTGTGATTGCTAGTAGTGGTCGGTGGTCCGTCTGTATCGTTACCGGAGCAGCAGCAATATAGAAATGGAATCGCTCGCATGCATAGAGTATTGCCAAGAGTTCTTTTTCTATTTGCGCGTATCGGATCTGGGTTTGGTTAAACGTCATCGACGCATACTCCACTGGCCGGTTATTCTGCAACAGAACAGCACCTATTCCATGTTGGCTAGCATCCACTGAGAGCACGCACGGTAGTCCTTGATTATAGAATTGTAATACTGGGGCTGTTATATGGGCGTTTTTGATGTCTTGAAAGGTTGCTTGTAGATTGGAGTCCCATTGGAATTCAGCCGTCGATTTCATCAGGGCTCGTAATGGTGCGGTGCGTTCTGAATATGATGGTATGAACTTTGCCAGGTAGTTAACCATACCCAGAAAGCGTTGAAGTGCTGTCTTGTAGGCTGGTGGTGGCATGTCAGTGATTGTCTTAACTTTGGCAGGGTCTATACGCAAGCCGGCTTCGCTGATAATGTGGCCGAGGTACTTGATCTGTGGGACAGCCAGTTGTATCTTCCCGGAGCTGAATGTCAGGCCTTCCCTTTGGGCTTGTTTGAGCACGGTTATTAGCGCTACGTTGTGTGAATCCAAATCTGGGCCATGAATGATGAAGTCATCCGTAGAGATGTGTACGTTCTTGATGTGTCTGAAGAGTTCTTGCATGACCTCTTGAAAGAGCTGCGAGGCGGTGGCAATGCCGTAGGGCAGTCGTTTGAATCGGTATCGTCCGAATGGAGTGGCGAAGGTACAGATATGGGAGCTGGTATCCGTAAGGCGATTTTGCCAGAAGGTACTTTGCGCATCGAGAACAGTGAAGAATTTTGACCCGGATAGGTTGGCAAATATCTCTTCTGTAGTGGGCATCGGGAATTGCATTCGCTGTAGAGCCGTGTTAAGCCCTCTAGGATCAATGCAGATTCGGACCTTGGGCCTTGAAGGGTCGGTTGTGGGAGTGTCCTTCCTGACAACCACCATGGGGTAGACCCAACTGGATGGTGCAGTGACAGGTTCGATTATTCCTTGTTCGTGCATCCTTGTGAGTTCCTCTCTTACTGATTGGCGTAGATGGATTGGGATTTTTCTTGCTGCGCTAATCGTCGGGGTGGCGTTCCGTTTCAGATGCAGTTCATGTTGTACCGGAAGTTTCCCTATTTTGTCAAACACGTTACCCAATGCTCTAATGATGTCTTGTAGACTTGACTGTGCTGTTATGTTGTCGGTGCTCGGCACGGGGGTTGTATCTTGGCGGACAGTCGGGTTTAATGCGTGAAGGTCGCAATACTGGGATGAATCGGGAAGACGGGCTATCAATTTTAGTTGCATGGATACTGTGCCGCTCAGTATTGGCGTGGTATGGCTCGGTGTGACCTAAAAGAGGCTCGATGCCGTAGCGTTCTTGTGTCGGCATGGGAGATATACCATGCCCCTTACTGGGACGTTGTGGCCGGAATATGCTCTGATGCTGTGTTGCGGAGGGAGTAATGGTGGCAGATTTGGGATGCTTTCATAGACGGCGGTTGGGATGACGTTGACTTGTGAGCCTGTGTTCACCACGTTCAGATTGGACACTTGGACTGTTGCTTGCCTGGTATCGCTGTGCGGCACTTCCGGGCCATCCTGTGGATTCATCGTGTGTAAGGTCAATTCACCAAGGTAGACTGGTGAGAATGGTGCAAAGTCTTCCTCTTGGTATTGTATTGCGTGTTCCAGCCAGGGTTGTCGTGAATCGCGGTTCTGCTGTCTATATTGGGTCGTTTCTTCTAAGGTGTGTACCGAGCGACATTTGGCAGCCCAGTGGTTTGTTCCATTGCAGGAGCGACATCTGGAACCAATGGCTGGACATGGGCGAGCTGGATGTTGTAGGCCGCATTGGTTGCGTTCGGTCCTGTGTGTCCGATCATGATATCCTTGACTCTTGTACCGTTGATCCCGCTGTTGTTGTCTATATGGCCGATGGTGTTGTTCCGTGGGATTTCGGCTTCTACTTGTGGATTGGCGTATGGGATACCGGGCTCGAGGGAAGCTGGGCTGATGGTTGGGATCCCTGTTGCGAGTGATTGCGTCGAGTGGTTCCGTTGTTGTTTGATTCATGAGGGAGTTGGTGGTTTGTGCCATGGTTTGCAGGTGCGACTTGGCAGACTCCTCGGCCTGGCATGTCTTAACGGCATCTTCGAGTTGTAAGTCGTTTAGGAGAATCAACTTCTTTCGGGCGGTCTCGCTCTTGGTGCCAATCAGAATTTGCGTGGCTATCAGTGAGTCCTGGAGAGCGCCTAACTGGCATGCTGGGCAAGCGTCTTTAGTTCAGTGAGGAACTGTGCGAACGTTTGTTGTGTGTCTTGTCGCTTTTGGAAGAAAGTGAAGCGGGATAAATTCGAGCTTTTATAAGGCTTGTAGTGTTCGTCGAAGGCATCCAAGATGTGTTTCAGCGTGCGGATGGCCTCCGTTGGGTTGGCTACGCCTGGTTGTGGAATGGTCAAGGTTTTATATATTCGCAAACCTTCATCGCCCACTACGTGGAGGAAGACGTTCTTTTGGTGTTCCTCATCTTCAGCAGTCAGTTTCGATGCAATGGCGAAGATCTGGTATCGTTCTTTATATTGTTGCCAAGCCTGCGCTGGGGTGTCTGTTGGTTGGAAAGGCGGAGGGCTTCTGAATGAGGTCATGGCGGGTTTCTGTCAGTCTTCTGGTTACTGTTCGGTGAGCGTGGTTACTTCTGACACCATGTTGTGGTCATGTTCCCCCATTAATAACACAGCGATTGGTTTAAAATTAACTCCGACTTTATTATGTCTGCGTTCCCGTTCCACTGCCTCGTTTGTAGAGGCGAGTCCTTATATGTGTACAATCATTATAAGTTTTTTAATACAGCTCGTAAATTATTTTTTATGCTCTACTTTGGTAGTGTTTTTTTATGCCCGTATACAACACCTTCATTAATTTTATCAGTATTTCATGGGATCCGCGGTGTTGAAACCTGGGATTTGTTGCATGTAAACCTCTTGTTGTAATTGTCCATACAAATATGCGTTTTTTACGTCTAAATGACAAATCGTCCATCCTAACATGACAACGAATAAAGCAATGCATAGTCGAATCAATGAGAAGTTTACTACTGGAGAATGTGCTTGATCGTAATCTATTCCTTGTCTCATATTGAAACCCTGCGCCACGAATCTTGCTCAATACCGTATTTTATTATTAGTTTCTTGCTTTCTCGCGTAGACCCATCTACATCTAACGATTTTAGAATTCCCTGGTTTAGGTACCGTTTCCATGACTTCTCGATTATTTTGCGTGTTGACTTCATCTTCCATTGCTTTATTCCATTCTTCGCTTTCTTCCGATTTCATCGCTTCTTCGTATTATCTGGGAATTTGTACTTCCGTACATTGTGTCTCGTAAAATACGTCTTCTTCGTCTTTTATATTGTCAACGGTCACATTTGATTCTACGTTTGCTTGTTCTTTTACGTTATCATCCTGCTCCATTACAGTAGGTAGTCCTGGTTTTACATATTGTCCAAATAGAAAAGCTGTGGCGTCATAATGTAAAAAAACAAACGATATGTGTGAGGTTTGTCATTTGACTGAAGTATCAGATATTGCAATTGTTTTAGTTATTTTTATTCATTTAATCCTTAATGAGTATTAAATTCAATCAACTGATTTTACTGTTAATCGATCCATTCCCTCTAAATTAATTGGAAAAATTACATATCTACGCTTTTTCAAGAACAATTACATTTTCCGAAAACATTTTATCATGGAATTAAATATTTTGAAGGGATTTCGAGTCGACGATTACTAACTTGAAAGCACCTTGACGGGCATCGTTTTAA
Source organism: Phalangium opilio (assembly GCF_054372755.1). Lineage (NCBI taxonomy): Eukaryota > Metazoa > Arthropoda > Arachnida > Opiliones > Phalangiidae > Phalangium > Phalangium opilio. The sequence continues at coordinate 459,709 of NW_028324148.1, read as the reverse complement.
TTAAGGCTGGCTTGACAAATTTTGAAGTTTGCACCAAAATAGTTTAAATCTGTAGTAAGTTTCTGAGAAGACTGATGTTCAAGACATTATGATAAATAACTTATTTTGCTTAAACTTATTTATAAACTAATGTCGTCCTCTTAAGACAAAGCAACAATGTTTATCCTGTGTGGTTTCTTTTAGTAGGTAGCACTCTGTAACACACGAAAAATATATTCTTTATTTTAATGCTTTTGATGTAACTGCCCCCCTTCTATTCCTTCATGTTCCCAATATATAAAATTTTACAATCACCAGTGGTTCCAGTGTATGGGTCATCTGAGCCGTAGCAACACACTCAGCCAATATTATCATATAGTTCGAAACCTATTCACATTAGTGAACTGTACATGACTCTCCGGACTTGCCCGCCAACCTTAATAACCTAAAACTATAAAACATTCGTGTACATGAATGATTACGGTTGTGGCTTGACACTCGCTAGCGCCTGAAGGACCGATCACTTTGTGTAATCGGTGTACATTTGTAAGTGAGTGGACCATTTTGGAAATTACATTTAGATAATTAAAACACAAGGGTTATGCCACCATTGAGGTCTTCTCTATCTCTCTTGCCTAGAAGCACCGCTATAGGCAGTGGGAGTTGACTAGCCTCTTGCTTGTAGTGAACTTTGGCACAGTCTGGCGGTGACCCTTGACGTGAGGGAGAATACCCCAATGGTGGCCTCGCTCTTGGTGTTTTCCGAAATGGTCTTTATGCGTACTAAAAGGATTACACGTAAATACGTAACCGGTGTACAAGTAGAGCCAACAATGTAGAAAGGGGTGGTGTCGTTTCTAATGAAGACTGAATTATGACCAAGAAATTCTAAAGCACGGAGGGGAAATTGCAGTGCAATCTTTTCTTCATAGAGGCGACAATATAAATTTAGCATTTCGATTAACGAAATTAAATGCATTAATTCGTGCAACACCCTTGTTTGGCATCCACGATTAAATATTTACATTTTCCTTTCGAATTATGTCAAAGTTCACCTGCTCTTTTTAGAAAGTCAGTAGTATATTTCAAATATTCAATATTGAAAGCTCAACACGTACTCCCTTCAATATAATTAATTTCATGGTAAAATGTTTTCGAAAAATGTAATTGTTCTTGAAAAAGCGTAGATATGTAATTTTTTCAATTAATTTAGAGGGAATGGATCGATTAACAGTAAAATCAGTTGATTGAATTTAATATTCATTAAGGATTAAATGGATAAAAATAACTAAAACAATTGCAATATCTGAACTTCAGTCAAATGATAAACCTCAAACATATCGTTTGTTTATTCGGCCTTGGTCTAAACCAAGACGTTTTTTTTATTTTTTCCTATGTATTCCTATGGGATTTTAGGAATTGTAGATTATCGTTTTCGTTTCGATGAAAAGTAACGTAAACAATGAAAAACTTTTTGATTTATTTTTACTTCTAACACGAAATGCATTGTGAATACATTACTGTTTTACGTTTTCCACAAATTTTTGATTACTAGGCCGATAGTTTTTATAAAAATTATTGATTTCGGCTAACGCTACAAAAACATCTTAGACTTGTCCAAACATTTACCTCGGGGCAGCCACCTGGAGTCAATTAAATGTTTGGTGGAAGGATGGGCCACCAATTAACAAAGCAATAAATCAGTTTAAATACAAATTCCATTGACAACAATACAAATGTTACGACCACTACCCCAAAGCCCTTAAGATACGTCAGAACGTGTTTACTTATAAATACAAAACAGATGCAATAGAGGTTCACTACCTTGTAATGTCATAAAACCTGGTGGGTGGTCCAATTAAAGAAAAATAAATTCCATTGATAACAATGGAAGAACTCAAATTACACTGCCCCCCACCCCAAAATTCATGAAATTTTCGACACGTCTGAACGTGTTTACGTATAAATATGGACCAAGTTCGACCCCTCCTCCCCCTTAATGTCATATAACATACACCTGAGTGGCCAAAAGGGTATTTTGTAAACTATAGAGAGTCATTTCACCTCCAAACTCTGGAGAGAAAGGTTGGTGACAAGGCTACTAAGATATCATGTCTTTTCTCTGATGCACGTTACGGTATACGTATTTCTGTTTCGGCTAAAAATGTACCTTAAAATGTGTGGTAAATAGATATTATATGAAACAGTCTAGCTATATTCGTGTATGACAATGTCGGTATTTTACACAATATTCATGTCTACTTTAGTTAATTCGTTTCTAATAAGCAACTTATGCCGGGTTAAATTGGTGTTTTTAGATAGTATTATATAAATGGTAGTATTTTAATCTATTCATTTGCATTTTAGGCAGTATTCAGTTATAACTTTTGCATGTATTTTATATAAATCCATTGTAATCTAATATTATTCGTATGAAATTCAGTAATAGTTTCTAATAAGCCACTGGTGCATGGTAAAATTGGTGTTTTTTAAATATTATTCTATAAATGCCATATTTAAATCTATTCATGGGTATTTTAGGCAGTATTCAGCTATAACTTTTGCATGTATTTTATATAAATCCCGTGTAATTTAGAAATATTCGTATGAAATTCAACATTAGTTTATAATAAACCACTTGTGCATAGTGAAATTGCTGATTTTTAGGTAGTATTATATAAATTTATGTACTTTAATCAATATTCATGTGTATTTTAGTAGTATTCGTATGAAAAACCGGTAGTAATATTTTTATGAAAAATCAAATTTTCGTGATCATTAAATGTTCTAAACCTAACACAAAATCTGCATTTTCCGCCTATACAACTAGAATAAGCTAGCATAAGTATACCATGATCTACCATTGAATAACTTAGCATAAGCCTAACTTTTTCATATCATAAACCTATCTTTCAAGATCTAATATAGCATAAACCTACCAGTAACATAGAATAAGCCTATCTTTCACGATCTACCATAGAATAAACCTACCAGCATCTACCATAGAATAACCTAACATAAACCTATCTTTCAAGATTTAATGTAGGGCATAAACCTACCAGGATCTACCATAGAATAAGCCTGCCAAAGCATAAACCTATCTTTCAAGATCTACTATAGCATAAACCTACCAGGATCTACCATAGAATAACCTAGCATAAACCTATATTTCAAGGTCTACTATAGCATAAACCTACCACGATCTACCATAGAATAAGCCTACAATAGCATAATCCTTCGTATTTTAGTCAATTAGTATTGTATTTATTCACCAAATCATATCAAAAATAGTGTAATCCTTATGTTCTGAGTTATTTTAATAATATTTGTTCATTTTAACTAACTATTGGTAATTATACTTATTAATCTGCTACCAAATTGTGTAAAAACTGCCTTAATTCCCCTTTTATGATATTAAAATGAACTATTTTTTTAACATAGTAACTTGATAACCAATACACAAAAGGAGCACACCCTACTGTAGAACCGTGTCGTATTTGTACCCATTTCGATAAACTACGTAAACCTTATCTCAATTAAAACCGGTTCTTTAATATAAGAGAAACTTAAGCATACATGGAGACCTCAAAATCATACAGAGAATAGCATTACAGGATGGGTGGGGGGTGTAAAGAGGGTCCACTGAACCTATAGAATTACCACTAAATCATACCCTAAATGTACACAATATCCTAAAGATACACCAAAATAATAACAATACAAAACACGAGTTCACCTAGAACCGCGTCGTAGCTTAATTTGTAACTATAATTGGCAATGTAAACCTTATCTCAATTAAATCTAGTTCTTGTAATATACGAATAATATAAGCATACATGGAGATACCTTAAAATCATACACAGAATAACATTACGGGAAGGGTGGGTGTAGAAAGGGCATACAGAACCTATAGAATTACCAATAAATCATCCCCTAAATGTACACAATATCCTACAATACCACTAGAGTTGAGTGACACTGAATGTAGTCACCATCGACAAGTCACGTGACGTCATACCGATACACCAAAAAACCTTTATAAAATCAAATTCCCCGCCAACAACATCACGTGATACGTGTCGTCAGTCCCCCCAACCATATTTCTCCCCCCTCTGGCCCGGTACCATCTAGAGGCAAGAGATAGATAGAAAAGGGGGGGAAGAAATTAACCCTCTCCTCCCAGCTACACTAAGTACCACCGTATACGGACAATCTTGTCCTTATACGGACAATCTTGTCCGTATACGGTGGTCTATACTCTCTAAGCTTGTCGAATAGTATGGAACACATCCTTGCGTGATTGCGAAAGTACCCAGGATCGTGTTTCTTCATTGCTTCTTTCCTTGGAAATAATTAAGTGCGCCTATGCGATAATTGTAGGAAACAATCAGAAACGGATTTCCGATTCTGAAGCACAAAGCTGAACTTGAAAGCAGAAAGTGTTAAATCAGTTTAAGCTTATGTACAGCCGCTTCCGCTCGTTTGCGAAGGTACCTTAAGTGTGAAGAAATTAGTGCTGTGAGAGTACTCGATAAGACTCTAGTACTCGGCTCGATACTCGATAAGAGATTTTCAGAGACTCGAAAAAGTTTCGAGTATCAAACCAAGACTCGATAAAAACTCGAACCTGCTTTTGGAAGGCCTCTATCTCTGAAAATGGCGTGAAGTAGCAATAAAAATCACAAGAAAGTCACTCTTATTGGTTAACAGACGCACGTTAGTGATCATTGGGTAGTTTAGATCATAATTTCAGTGTAATGTCGTAGGGTAGTAGCTCCGAGATGATTCAATAGATGAAGTAAAAGTAATAAAATACAGTTAAAGAATCAGTGACTTTTTTATTTCACTTATTTATTTTTTTCTCAGTAAATTTTGTTTGGGACTTTGCGCGAAGTATAACAATGGTTAGAAGTGACTTCGGTGAGGAATGAGATTCCAAAGAGGATATTCATGAGGAATTAGATTGTTAAATTTAAAGGGAAGAAGACTAATATCGTCTGGGAATTGTTTGAAGTAAGTAGTAGAAACCACTCAGATAGCCACCGATCCAAGATGGCCGCCAGACCCTCATCCAGCAAACTCAAACCAAACTTCCAACCAAAGATCTTACCTGCCTTTCACTATGCTATGACTCTTCAGGGGAGTTTTACCAATTTCTTCCCCCAAAACAAGCCCGGCTTAACCCTCAAAGGGTGTAGTTCTTTTAATAAACCAGTCCAGTTATTTTGCGAGATCCCCGTTTGAATTTCCCGCCATAAAAAATGAACCTCTAGATATGTCTAAGAAACAAAGACAAATATACGAATAAAGATTTTTTTAATAACAAGTAGCAAATAGTATATACAATAAAATAATGGAGAATAACAAGAATATATAAAAAAAATTAACATTGTTTGTCAGCGTCATCAAGAAGGTCAATACTTCTTTTCTTTGAGGGCTTGTTCGGCCACAACACAAAAAACATGTTACATGCTAAATCCTAAATTATTTACCGTTACTTCCGGGGTAAACAAAACAGGGTGTTTTTCGGCACTTAACCGCAGGTTTCATGCGCACGACCTTGTGAATGACGTCAACCACCATTAATAAGCTTTGTTCATGCATTCTGATGGCTGACGTCAAGGGGCGCGGCGTGGGATAAACGCTGCCGCATGAATTTTGATAAAAAACAAGCAGGGTAGTCAGGATTGTTCGAAAACGACCTTTTAAGTGAAGCCCTCCATTGGTTCTCGAAGATCTTGGGCATTTCGACGCGGCCTGGTTGTTTTAGTCACTTCTTGTTCCCGAATTGTATCTTTCGCTGAAGAGTGCCACGGTGATGTTGTGAAATTGTTGAGCCTCACTGAAGAGAACGTGTTTCAACTGGTGCAGGGTACGCAGAACCTTATGCGGTGGGGTGGGGCTTGTGAGCTTTTACGTGCCATGTCCCATAAAACTCTTCGTTGACCATTTACCTCCCAAAGGAAGTTACATTCGAGCCATAGTGGGGCTTGGTCTTCTTGTCCAGGTCTGGTTGTTTGCGCCAATTCTTGGTCGCGAACAGTATCCAAACGCAATACTAATGGTTGTGGACTTCTCCTTCATTGCGACAGTCAGTTGTATGGACGCAAATGACGCTGCAATGAAGTTAAAGTTTTCTTGATCCCCATGACCAAATTCCACAACCATCAGTAAACTTTCTTGCGCCTCGTACGCAACTTTTTGTGCAGCCAAATGTACCGACGAAGGATTATACAAAAAGTTGCGTAAATCGAGGCACAGGAATCGAATTTGATCTCTTTTCAGGCGATGCCCGAAAAGAGACATTTGGAAAAATCGAATTTGATCTCTTTTCACGCAGCTTTTGTTGCGCGAGTCCAGGATCGGCGGATAAAGACATCTTCGTACTGGTACTGGATAGTTTTTTTTGAACATAGTCAGGCAACTGATAACTTTCTTTTCGAAACACGGCGCTTATATACTAGAATATCGAGGCCAAATTTAATATTAGAAGAGTTCTCTAGATAAAAAATTTATTTTTTACCGACTCCACCCTTTCATTTATTACTACAGGCGGATGGCTTATATAATAACTGCCTCAAACAAGCTTGAAACCGGCTCCAACTAGTCAGGGCGTGGTCCTTTTTTTTATTTGAATTGGGTCGAGTTGATTACCTATCCACGTAGATGTTTCAAGGGTAACGACTTTAAAAGTTTAAGAATTTTAACGTTTTGATGAAAATAAACAGTGTGTTTCTTAAGATTGCCAATGGCTCAATGGGTAAAGGCAGGGTTTACTAATGTGATAACCAAAAGGTGATGAGTTCAAATCCTGACCAGTCCACCGAGCCATTGGCAATCTTTTTTATGTATAAAATAACGTTAGCCTAAGAAGTTGGGTTAGTTGACAAACAAGCGTTAGTCATGAATGACGACTTTTTTAACTTTAGCGTCTAATACGTGTCTAGATATATATCCAAACAATATTCTGTCAAGTTTTAAAAATTATTTGCATCAACCGTTAAATTTGAGTAGTGATTTTGAAGTTGGGTTAGCGGAAATCATATTTCCAAATCACTGGGTGAATATAAGCGAAGAGTTTAACAAGTTTGAAATTCAGGTCGTAAGTGACTCAAATCGTGACAACTATGCGGCTGTTCGAGAGCCTATTGAATACCATAAATTAGAGTTACCAATCCAACGCTATGTTAAGTCTTACGAGTACCGGCTTCCTAAAAATATTATGGATATGTTAAATGATGATATTAGCAGCCATCCGTATTTAAAAAACAAATTAGTTTTTAAATTAGTCAATAAATATAAAGACGGAGCCCGTGTAAATAATCAGTTAAATGCAAACTTTCCCGTTTACTTGCAAGTTTTAGGCGATGAAAACATACGATTTAGAATACCAGATGGTTCACCTTTAGCCACCTTATTCGAGTTTAAGCACAATAATTTCGAAGACATCCCCTACATATCCAAACTACCTGTATCAAAGCATGCTAAAAATATAACTTTAAATTACACTAACAATTATGTTGAAATCAAAATTGAAAATGTTGGAGATAGTTTTAAAAAAAAATTGATAACAAGTACGTTCCTAAGGCAGCCATTAAACGTAAAACAAGCCACGAAGTTCCGCCAATATGAAAAAAACCTCAACCGGAATATAAGCCTCTACCGCCATCTATACCTATTTTACCGCGAACTACCCCCTTTCTGCCGATACCCATTGATCCACCTACGCTTGTAGTACCGGTGCAACCACAGCCATCCGAAATAACCCCTCCACCACCACCACCACCCAAAATAACTCTTCCAAACCAAACACTGCCAAAACAAACCTTCCCAAAGCCTGATCCGTCAAAACCCTACTATCCAACATTTCCGAAAACTGACCCACCTAAAACGATTATTCCGACATCATCTAAACCAACCCCTCCAAGTTCGACTAAACTGATACCTCCAAGTTCGTCTAAACCGGACGCTCCAACATCGACTAAGCCGGCTCCTATTACAACAACAAAGCCGACTGGTACTACATTAACTAAGCCAAGCGTTACTACAACAAATAAGCCAACCCCGCCTACTTCAGATCCCACGAATCTTGATACTCCAGATTCTCAGAAGCTTCCCACTACAGATTCCACAAAGCTTGTTAATCCAGATCCCACGAATCTTGCTACTACTGAGCCACCGAAGCCTGTCCTACCAAAACCGGAGTTACCAAAGCCAAAGCCAAAGCCAGATTCTACGAAGCTTGTTACACCAGATATCACGAATCTTGCTACTCTAGATTCTCAGAAGCTTCCCACTACAGATTCCACAAAGCTTGTTAATCCAGATCCCACGAATCTTGCTACCCCTGAGCCACCGAAGCCTGTCCCACCAAAATCGGAGTTACCAAAGCCAAAGCCAGATTCTACGAAGCTTGTTAATCCAGATCCCACGAATCTTGCTACTCCAGATTCTCAGAAGATTCCCACTATCGATTCCACAAAGCTTGTTAATCCAGATCCCACGAATCTTGCTACTACTGAGCCACCGAAGGCTGTCCTACCAAAACCGGAGTTACCAAAGCCAAAGCCAAAGCCAGATTCTACGAAGCTTGTTAATCCAGATTCCAAGAATCTTGCTACTCCAGCTTCTCAGAAGATTCCCACTCCAGATACCACGAAGCTTGGTACTCCAGATCCCACTACAGAACCCCCGAAAATTGCAACTCCTGAAACCCCGAAACTTCCTGCTCCAGATCCCCCGAGGTTCCGAAACCCCCTACCTTTGAACCACTTACACCCACACCACCCTCATCTCCAGAGCTTCCCATTTTACCCACCCCCTCACCACCGCCAATTGATGAGAAACCCTTGTTTCCGCAACCGGTTGACCCGCCGAAAAGAAAACCCGAGCCAATTAAACCCGAAGAGCCAGAACCAATTAACCCTGAAGATTATGACAACTACACAATATTGTTCTTACCGCAAACTTTTAAAGCCAGTAAAACGCCAGAGAAAAACGCCGAAGGGCTTTATCGGGCCGTAGCTCGCACTTTAGAAAAATTAGTATTTAAAAAAATTCAAGTAACATATCACACAGTAGATACTTGGGGTGATGCTATCATGTATAATTTCAAAACACCGGAATGGGTGGAAATTAAATTTTCTCCCCAACTGGCTAAATTGCTCGACCTTGACCCCGATAAATACTACACAGGACTTAATCAATCTGGTCCCTTGAGCATGACGTTAGAAGAATATACCATAAATGAAAACATTGCATACCTAGAATATCGAGTCAATAGAACCATAAAGCGCTATACCCCTTGGGAAGAACCCTGGCTCTATTTTTTTTTTAAAGTGTCAGGCGAGTTTAGATCGACAGATGATTATAAGATCTATAATGAAATCGCCGAAGCGCTCAAAGCCGCCTCGAGCAAAGATCCTTTAAGATTGCATCAGGCCGAATTAAGCGTTATTAAACAAGGAGCGGAACGTTATTTTAGAGTCCATTGTCCGGCAAAAATTGAAATGCTATTCAGCTCGGATCTGCAGAAAATTTTAAATTTAGAAGATGAATATGTTGGGGGGACGTTTCTATCCACTAAACCTTTAGAGCGTAATTTTACGCATTTCAAAACAACTAATGACACATACGTAAGTTATCGCGTCCATGACTCGTTAATGTATCTATTTACCAAGACTGATTTCACGAAAATCAAAATACCCGCGCGCGAATATACCTGCGATTTGACTCCGACCGGTGCGGTTATCCACTTCTCTTTACATTTAAAAATTATAAACGGGTTGTTGGGGGTTCAAGAATATATGCCTCGCCAGTATTTTAAAATCTTCATTCTCAAAACGGCGGTGGAAAATAGATTTTATGCTCGTCACGAAATAGAGCCAGGTGCTCGCGTATCGGTAGCTGGACCGATGGCCCAATTATTTAACATTCCCGAAGAGGGAGAGTTTTTTCAACACAGTCACTCGGGAGTGGCGCTGAAAAATCCCCGATTAAGATCAATGACACTGACAGCTAATAATAATTTTTGGACTAGCGAATACGATGTTGACAAATTTCCAGAAGACCCGGACTACGCTGACCAACCCTATATACCCGGGTCCCAAGGTAGACGAGTTGATAATTACGCGTGCCAGATTCCTCCCGGGGTATATTATCATATTAGCGATGTTTTAAGTGCCATGAGTGACGCCATGCTACCAGCGCATAGAAAAAGTCTTAAATTTACGCAAAATGTAGACGGAACCGTTACAGTTTCCAAATTGAACGATACGGTTTCAATCTTGTTTCCCAAAACAACACCCGGGCGAGGGCTCGGAAGACTGTTCAGGTTTAGCAGTAATCAATTGGATCGGTATATTAATAACGAGACTTCGGATTACCCCGCGGATATTATGAGAGGCGTTGACGCCATGTTTGTCTATACCATTATTATCCGTCAACAAGTAGTGGGTGGGGGTCAAGCCCCTCTTTTACGATTCATAAAAATGCCGGCTTTTTAGCTTTTAGACGAGGAGAACCAGGAAATATTTAATAATATCGATTTTTATCCAATCTCTATTAGCAATATACAAGAAATTGAAATTGAACTAAAATCCGATTACGGGGAAAATATATCGTTTAATTTAGGCAAAGTATACATTAAACTGTTTTTAGACGTAGACGTCAATAGAACTTGAGCGATGGTACCCAATAGATATACTCTGTATTTCCAAAGAGGATCGTCTCTACCGGCTTTACACGCAAACGTTTTCCAATCGGGGGGTCGTTTCAGTGTCGGCGGAATTTTCAATTCTTTACTGCGCAAAATTACACCCTTTATTAGGCCGGCCATTAGTACTTTAGCGTCCGAAGCTGTTGGATTAACAAGCAGAGTTATTAGCGATGCCCAAAAACCCGGTATATCACCTCGAGAATCGATTAAAAGAAATGTCAAACAATCAATAAATTCCCTACTACGTAAAGGCGTGGATAGGTTTGTCAACACTCAGAGTGGAACGGGCCGAAAAAGAAAGAGGACTGCTAAAACAAGCCCGAGCAAACGTCTCAAGCGACGCACTAAACGCGATTTTCTAGACTAAACATGTCGACCTACGAAAGTGTTCTCTCCGATTTTGAAGTATTTGAAAAGCCAGTGGTAAACAATAATATTGTCGGGACTAAAACGACCGCTCATTATCCAATTGCCCCGCTAACAAATGCTAAAAATATCGAATTTATCATTCCTCCCTCTAACAATTATCATGATTTGACTAAAACTCTTTTGAGATTAAAATTTCGCGTTTTACATGAGGACGGCAGGTCGTTCCAGATGCGGAAAAGAAAGTTTCGGTGACAAATTTAATAATTGCCTCGCTCTTTTGTCAAGTAGAATAATTTCTCAATGGCGTCGCCGTCCAGCAACCTAATAATATGTACCCATATATGGCCTATTTTAAAATACTTTTAAATTATGGACAAACGGCGGCCAACTCCTAGTTAACTTCTATGTTATATTATTTGGATACCATTATCGATCCGGCTACGGCTTTAGAAGACGCCAATATTAACAAAAAAGATAATGGTATATGGCGTCGCGCTAAACGCGTGGCAAAATCAAAGACGTGCGATGTGATTGGCGAATTATTTTTGGATATGTTCAAAACGCCCAAATTCTTACTAGATAATATCGAGGTTCGGATTAGACTTCATCGAAGCTCCACGGATTTTGCTATTATTCACAATGAAACGGGCAAAAAGTATAAGATTGTTTTAACGGAATGCACCTTGTTTACGCGCGAACTTGAGGTTAATCCCGAACTGCAACTAGCTCACGCGCAGATGTTAAATTTGGGAATAAACGCTCGCTACGAAGTAAACTCTATTGTTATGAAAAATTTCTTAATAACCACCGGAACGCAAGATTTCATTAGGGACAGCTTGTTTACCGGCCAATTACCCTCGCGAACTGTCGTGGCTTTCGTTACTAATAAAAAATTTGTAGGGGAAGCAACTTCTAACCCCCTGGACCTCCAACACTTCAATCTCGATTTCATGCAAATTATCCCGATATACCCTTTACGCCTAATTTTGCCGACGATCAATACGTTTGATGTTACAATTCTTTATTCGAGGGACTCGAGATATTAGGTCTTGACAGAGGAAATATTATTTCTTACGATTTATATAAGAAAGGCTTTTTTGTCGTTGTTTTTGATTTGAGTAGAGAACATCTCGCTTCGTTAGGTCTAAATTCCATGCCCCAGACTGGTAACTTGCGATTATCGTTAAGATTTAGCTCTCCGCTAACCGAAAACGTCACGTGCATTGTCATGGCCGAATTTCCGAACAACCAATTAATTATATCTAAAAATAGAGAAATTATTTATAATCACCCCAACGTATAAAGACTAAAACTTTATAAATATAATATAAGTCGCGCGTCACTATGCATCAAGTACACACCGTCACGCCAAAGCTCGACATTTGCGTCGTCTAATCGATTGAGCCTAAAATTTTAATTCAAAGATCGGATACGCGTACAAAAACTATATTAAAACCTAACGCTTGGTACGCTTTGTTTCGGTTTCAAAATGAACTCTCGTCCTTTTTTGACGGAAAAATACCTCGCTATCATATTTGGTTGCCCGTCAAAGAGCGCATCAAGCTGGTATGTTTCGTCAATTCGAAAGATGAACGTCTAATAGATCTTCGATACTATGAACGAGGCAGTGGCAGTCGTTATTTTCTCAACTTTAGTACCAGCGAAGGATTCAGCCTGAACAAAACAGGATGGCAGACATTGATCGATTTAAAGCCGCTAATTGACGAGGCTCTCAAGGCTAAAGGGATAGCTGTCTGTCGCATGCGCGAATTAATTTTAAACGAGCTCACCACCACTTTGTTTGACGTCACTTCCACTTGCGCCAACGTTGAGTGTTGAAAAAAAAATGCCACTCTCAAAGCTGCTCGGAATTTGACACAACTTTTAGTGATCGAGTCGAGCGAAATTTGCACGAAGCGTTGCCTCAGCTGGATCGAGAGAAAATTTTGCATCAATTTGAGACTGAACACGGATGGATTGAAGATCAAGAGGATATTTACGCTTATTTTGTCAACAGTTTTGCCGATTTAAAGAATGCCTTGATATATGGCTATTAAAAAAATGTACTGATACATAGTAATTGTTTAACTGATATTGTTTATAAAATACCTTTGTGTGTATTAAATAAAGTTGTTTATTGGGAAACCGTTTAGTTGTTATTTACACTCTTTAAGGCATGGATACTAAAATTAGAAAAATTTATTACGATGTGGCTAATCCAGCCGCCTATGGATCACTAGCGAGTTTACAAAAAGCCTTACCAGACGTGCCAAAAGCAAAATTAATCGCCTTTCTCGAGAAACAACCCGCCTACACGAAGCATCGATTTCGGCGCTTCCGATTCAAGACCAATCAGATGTATGCCACGAGTATCGACGACGTTTTTCAAGCTGATCTGTTGGATCTACCGAAATTAAAACACTTTAATAAAAATGTTCGCTACGTTCTGTGTGTCATTGACGTCTTAAGCCGGTACAGATGGACAGTCCCGCTCAAGAACAAAACATCTAACGAGGTTATCGAAGCTTTTAAAACAATATTTCGAGACAGGATCCCTTTAAAAATATACGCTGACTACGGTGGAGAATTTAGTTCGCGCAACTTTGATTCCTTTTTGAAACGCCATAATGTGCAAATACATTTTGCCCGGAGTCAGCATAAGGCCAGTTTAGCCGAACGTTTTATTAGAACTATCAAAGAACCAATTGCCCGGGTTATTACGGCCACGGGAAATAAAAATTACGTTAAATATTTACCTTTAATTACTCAAGCGTATAATGACCGGGTTCACTCAACTACTGGAATTGCACCAGCTAATGTTAATATAGATAACGAATCAATCATTTGGAATAAATTGTACGGGAAATCTAACGGAATTAATCGATACGCACCGGCCTTTAAAGTTCGTGACCACGTGCGTCTCTCTATAGCCAGTCGGGTTTTCAGAGAAATCAGCTCGGGCGGAACTTTTACTGTCGAAATATTTCGGGTTGTTGACGTCATACCAAGGTCACCACCCGTCTATCGTGTAGGGGAGAGGAGATCCTGGGCGTCTTTTACGGTGCTGAACTGCAAAAAGTCTCGCTACCAGAAACGGGACTTGTCAAGACTAAATTATGAACACTTCGCAAATAAACGCTCTTTTAACTTGCGACAAAAGAACGAAATCCAATTATTTAGGATGCTTTCCGACAGATAACTTACCACCGCGCCCAAAAAGACCCAAATTCTGCTTCATATTTAATAACGAACCATCTGGCAAGGCTGGAGAACATTGGGTAGCGTGTTTTTGTAGCAATGACACGGTTGAAATGTTTTGCACTTATGGTAATTCACCACGATACTATAAGGTTAATTTAAAACGATACGGGAAACGAGTTGTTTACAACAAATATCAAATTCAGCATCCATTTTTTCAACTGTGTGGCATCCATTGTTGTCTGTACCTAGCTTTAAGATGTGGAAATATTTCGAAAAAGACGATATTAGACGCCAACGATTATGTCGCTTTATTATATTTATGTTTACATTGAAAAAAACATGTATATAGATATTGTTCGCAATAAAAACAATTTTTTATTTGTCTTAATATTACATTTTTTATTATTTAATATCACGCCATTTATGATGCCTCTGTCTAATCTCGCCAGATGGCACCAGCGGGCCTAGGTTCTGAAGTTAATTTTTTTCTTTCGAGGTTTTTTTGTTTTTTCTTTTGCTGTTTGGCGGAGACACTTTCAAACAGGTTTTCCAGGTCTGTTAAATTCTCTGCCTCCTCTTCTGCTCTATTCTCCTGTTCATCAGCGATTTCTTCTTGAAAGGCGTCGTCCGGATTTACATAACCGACAGCGCCTTCGTCCGCGCTTTCCGGTGTAAAGAATGTCTTTTGTAAACGGTTGGCTAAAGTTGCCGCTTGCTCTTTAATCATATCGCCGACGTAGTTAGGACCGTATCGTTGGCGGAAATCTTCGGATGTTGGTGTTCGAAGTGCGGATTCGCTTTTAAAGACCTTTTGCCGAGGCTTAGATTTATAACGCGGCGGCGTAATAAACGAACTATCCGGTGCGTTGAAGAGGGAGATGCGTAGCTTGGCCATGAAAATTGTTTTTTTCAAAGCAAGCTTCAGTTTCTACGTCGCAAACTAGTAAAATGGGGACGTGGATATAATTTCTAAGAATAGTCTCAATGTCGTAATAATTAAACCGCGAGGCTTTCATTTTGGTTTCCAAAGGCATAACAAAATGTTCACCTGGCGGATGGACTATTTTACACTGAGAGCATTCGGGATTGCAGTCGTGATCCTCGCCCATAAGCCGCCCACATTCTAAACATCGTTTTTGACTGGTGCAGGTGCCATTAAGTATATGAGTTTCGAAGCAAAGGCCAGGGAAAAAGTAGCGGTGGCATTCGTCGCAACGTTTTAAAACGTCCTCGTTGGTTAAATGAAAAGCTTCTCCTTGGCACCGAAAACATATATAGGGTTTTGTACCCTCGGGGCATTTATGATCTTTCAACAAATTATATTTGTAAAAAGATTTCAAGCATAAATCGCAACCCCCATCATGCCGTGCCAAGTTTTCGCGGGGTGGATATGGTCGCCAATTTTTAAGAGATAAATAAATTTAGAAGCGCGCGGTCCTTTGAAAAATATGGTAAAATTATTCGCAGCATCAACTATTACGATCCAATAATGGGGAGCTAAATAATTTTGAAATTTTTGAACATCTTTTAGAGTAACGAAACCTTCGGGGACGCCGGATTTTCGGTGCAAGGTTTTTGCAATATTACCCACAAGGGTGCTATCACGTTTCAGTTTTTTAAAATTGTTCTGGTTAAAAGGCGGACCTTGCTTATTTTGTTGATAAAAATTGCGATCGGCCATCTCTTTACCCAAAACTAAACTCCGAGCAAAACAGAGATTATCATTGTTCTCCATAAAAATAATAGGTTATTTTGTTTAACGAAATAATCCAAATTAACCAACGTTCTATTTTTAATTGATTTGTACAATGTCCCTATATTGGCATCGAGGCTTAAAAAAATAATATCAAACTGAAAATCTTCGCCATTAAAGACAAAGTCCCGACTAGATTGCGTTACTCTATAGATTGAGCGCATAATTCGCTTACTGGTGAATTTGTCAATTTTTATAAATTTAATATTTACGGGGGTCGTCAATCCGGGGGAGCTTAAAACAAATCGAACTCGATTATAGTCCGCGTTCTCGGTTACTAATTTTCGTATAATTTCGTCGAGAATTTTTCGAAAAATTCGAAAAAAATCTCTCGTTGGAATGTCTTCCAGATTTTTGAAAGCTATACGCAAATCGATTTGTTTATCTGCCGCTCAATTGTGTAGAAACGGTTTACCTGCGCGTGTTCCTCCCTATCACTACCCTCCGAGTCGCTGCCGCTGCTGCTGTCGCTGCTCATTTTTTGAATTTCTACCATAAATAAAAAAAATTAGAAAAAAAATTTTGGTTTCTAAATTTATTGTTAATAAGATACTTACTTTGCTGGGAGGCTGTTGTTTTGGCTTCGTCGTCCTGTTTTACGGCCTCCACCAGCTTATGGAAGGCGTTAAGAAATTTAACGCCTTCTTTGTTTTTTTTTAGGACTGTCTTTAGTCTCTTATGGTCGCACTCCCAGATTTTGTCGGGCTGGGAGTTTCTGATATCAGGGAATTTGTAAACGCTCACGTCTACGTAAAAATCCCCCTGACGTGGGGTACTTTAGTTTCGAAGTACTTACTTGCCCTCTTTCCGAATGCGAAAAGAGCCTTCAATTCCGCTGGCCCCGACTATATTTTTTTGCAGGACCTCCTGCACAAATGTCTCGTCGTCTGACTCGATAAGTATCTCCGGGGCAGCCGGTCTTAGAAATTGCTCTAATGACCGACGACCGCTGCTAGGTCCTGCTCGAGCACCGGGAGACGTTGGCGGTGAATCGAGAAGTGATTGAGAGAGTGATTGGCTTTCGGGAAGATAACTCATGGCTGCTGGTTAGATTGTGAAAATCCAATGCCCATGCTCAAGTTTTTATACCAAAATCTCAGGGCCATTTTTTTTAGAATACAGGCCCAGACATGGTTTTTTTATAACACAACCTTATTCTACTCTTTTTAAGAGTTTAAAAAAATATAATTATGCCTGATACGCTATTTTTTAATTTAACCTAAAATACATTTTTTATTGTGGAGTTGATACTAAAGATTATAGAAGATATTAGTATAACTACCTATATAAAAAATACCTCTATAGTTTAATGTTAGTATACATTTATTTAGATTTAAATCATGTTAAAAAACAATTTCCGTCCCTCTCAAAGTAATTACTTTTAACCTTCACTAATAAATTGTTTTTCTTATCTAAACCGATCTCATGAGAATTATTCAAATTTAATTATTCGAAACACGCCCAAACAAGCTTTTGCATACGAATAATATTTGTCCCCTCAGGCTTCTATCAAAGTAACTCCTTTTTAACCTTCGCCAATGGGTTTTTTATATAACACGATCTCGTTTGAATTATTTAAAACATGCTTAGACAACTTTTTTGCATACGAAAAAAACTTAGACCTCGGAGAGATTTCAAATTTTATACCTATATATCTAATTAACTTTGTTGCTATTTATTGAATTTTAAGAATCTTGAAAGTATTGGCTAGACACTATTAGATTTGACCTCGATAATTTAGTATATAAATTCAGCATTTCAAAATGAAAGTTATCAGTTGTTTAACTTCTGTTTCTTAAACACCAGTCCCAACCACTTTAAGATGTCTTTCTCCAACGCTTCTCGTTTGCCCTGCCTGCCTGTCATCAAAATTCATCCGGCAGCGCTTACTCCCCGTCGGGCCACTCCCCAGTCGGCCGGATTGGACTTATATTGTCCAGTCGATACCGTGATTGACCCTCACGGTATCAAAATTTTGTCGACTGGGATCGGCGTTATGCTGCCGGCGGACAGCTACGGTCGCATTGTTGGCCGTAGCAGCTTGACGGCCCAAGGGCTGTTTGTTGCCGAGGAGACGATAGGTATGTTTATTAGTTATTTTATGATGCTGAAAGTACAATATTTCTTAACAATAATAGACGCCGACTATCGTGGCCCCCAGAAAGTGGTGATCACCAATGTCGGGGGGACTCCCTACTCTGTTCGGCGGGGTGATAGAGTCGCCCAATTGATCGTCACGCCGGTTATATTGCTAAGACCAGTGAAAACAGCGGTAAATATTTTTTAAGTTTTTTTAATTTAGGGATCAACATGTAACACATTTTTTATGTTGTTTGTAGACTCTGACCCCTACGTCACGCGGCAGTGGGGGGTTCGGCTCGACCGGTGTTTAGTCTTTTTTTTAAATGGTGGTGGGTTTTCATATAAATATTTGTTATTTTATATTTTATTGTATATATTTTATGTTATTAAAAAATTTTATTTGTATATTTGTTATTCTTTTCAGACATATAATTATAGGCTTATTTTTTAACCCCGCCTTAATTAACCTATCCAATGAAATTATCTCTTTACTTACGCTCCGCCTTATAAGACAAGTAGGAACCAGTTAGAACTGCCGCTAGTATGTTACATATATCACGTACTAGCTATTTAAATATCATTTGCTATCGTACCCCGCCCAATTTGCTGTGCCTTATTTTCTTTTTTGTTTACGGGTTAATAGTCAACGTTTTGTTAACTCTTTACGAAATTGAGCTGCGAAGCAGAAAACAATTGGAAACTAAACCCCGACGTCCCTCCACTGATCACCCTTCCGAGTCAAATAACTTTTCGGGGTCAACGTGAAAAAATGAACTCTTTGAAACGTTTGTTTATCCCTGCTGGTTGTTGATTATTTATTACGCATTTCTGTACATCTTATAAAAAGTAAATATCTGACGTATTAAAATCTGTTTTTATTAATTTTAGGTCTACAGAAAGCTGGTTCAGACTATCAGGCTAGGGATGACGTCAAGGCTGACTATAGTTTTAGTTTTGGTCTGAGTTAAGAAGATGATGTCATGGGGGTTGAAACTAACAGGCAGGAGCTCGGGCTAGTCTAGACTTGTTTAAAATGTATGGTTTGAGTTTGCTGGATGAGGGGTCTGGCGGCCATCTTGGATCCGTGGCTATCTGAGTGGTTTCTACTACTGAAGTAGTGGTCAATGATGAAAATTAAAAGTCTATTATGAGAGCGATCAATTAACAAAAAGTGTGGAAATAGTATAAAATAAAAACCCTATTACACGATAAATGCTCCAAACAAGTTTACCAACTACTCGATACTCGATTCGAGTACTCGAAACTCGACTCGATACTCGATAAGGGAAAATTTCAATACTCGAGGCTCGACTCGAAACCGAAAATTCAAGGCTCGCACAGCCCTAGTCAGATAATATTTCCTTCGTTTATCCAAGTTTTTACTTTCGCGCGTTTTAGAGGTTCTGCAAAGGTATAGGTTCGACCCTAGCTGGCTGGCAGGCTGGGCATCCCATCTACCCCATTTTTAATTCTAAAATTGTTTTAAAGTAAAAAAGATAAATGCTTTACGCACATAAAATAGTTTTTAAATTAATTTTTTTCTTCAAATATTATGAAATTTTTCTAACGTCTTTCGTTTTCGGCTTCTCTGATTAATTCGCACTTAGTACGTCATAAACAGAAAAGGAATGAGATTACTTTTGGCGGTTATATCTATCGGGCCTGCCTTTTATTCCAGTACTATTTTCTCTGTTCTCAATCTCCACCATCCGTTTACGTGTCACATCTAGCGTTGTTCGGTAGGGCTAATGCAAATTACTTTATTTCTATCGCTTCAAGTTTCAAGACAAAATAACTCGGGGCTAAATCTTAGCGCTTGTTCCATTTGCTATAGGCGTGAAATCAATGAATAATTTTTGTACCCAAACACATCTATTATCCCACAAATATTAGGTGTGTAACAAAAATATCAACAAAATTGTTCCAATTCATAAGACAGACGTCTATTTGATTCATTAATCAATAACACAAAATCATGCTAGATTATTTTTATTCTTAATTGGAATGATATTTGATATTTAAAAGAGAAAAATAATCAGTAAAGTATATAGGCCGGGGTCACCTTACAATAAATTTAGCTAGCCAGCGAAAATCGTTAATATGGCCGGAGCCATCTTGTTTAATCCAACCACTTGGTATTGCTTAGAAACGCCAATCAGTGACTGCAAAAACGAGGCTCGGAGAGACCAAATTATCCAGGAGTCAGGGGGGGAGGTGGATGTTGCGAGGAGCCCCGCGGTCCTATAACTCCCCATGCAACAAAAATCAACTGCGGGGACAGTACTGAATTTTAAATAGCTGGACGGTTTTTTGGATATTCTGATTTGTGACCTTAGACCGTACCCTACAGTGCGAAATGTCCGCCCAGATAAGTGTCTTGCTATCCCAGTATCTACGCACGTTTACTACGGTTGATTGCAAAATACACTTAATGGATACGAAATCGGTAAGCGAGTGGACAAGAAATTTGCAATCAAACAGTCAGAAAATCAGCAAATGGGTGGACGCGAAATCAACCGGTAAACGGTTATGAAATCGCAAGGTGAATAGACGCAAAAACGGTTTGCGGATGGACACCATGATGGCTGGCGAATGGACACGATATCGGCTGGGAAAAGGACACGATATCGGCTGGCGAATAAACACGATATCGGCTGGCTAATGAACACGATATCGGCTGACGAATAGACTCGATATCGGCTGGTAATAGTGGTAAATAGACTCGATATCGACTGGTAAATGGACACGATATCGGTTGGTAAATGAACATGATAACTTCTGCCAAATGGACACGATATCGGTTGGTAAATGAACATGATAACTTCTGCCAAATGGACAGGATATAGGCTGGCAAATGGACAGGATATCGGTTGGCAAATGGACAAGATATCGGTTGGCAAATAGACAACATATGGGATTGCGAATGGACAACATATCGCCTGGCAAATGGACACGATACCGGCTGGTAAACGGACAGTTCCAAGCATTTCGGTCGAAACCATAATTGGGAGGGCCCATTGGACCGAACTCCCGCAGTTTTGGCGACTTTCGAAAAGTGTTAAATAGCTTCTTAAGACTGCACTTATCGAAGGTGTTCATTGCTATTTAATCTCCAATAATAACAGAGTAGCAAAGAGTTATATTTTCAAACGATTTGAAGGCTTATGCAAATATAAGGGAATGGTGAAACAAGCCATAATCCGTAACATTTTCTTTGATATTATTGTAAAATTATGCTTATAAAGAGAAATTTATATTAAAATTTGGGTAAATTAACATTTAGAGTAAGTTGTTGAAATATAATGGATTTTTAAAGAAAGTTTAGCTTGAAGTTCAAATTTACATCAGCAGAATCGTGGAACTTTAGTGGAGAAGAAGTTTCGATATTATTTGGGTTTTCTAAACTTTTAACTTAACCGAAATTCTACACCTTGGGAAGTTCACGAAGAGTGTGGGAATCGTGAGCACTTGACGAGCATGCCGCTATCCGTCCGCTGCTAGTAATCTGTCACCATGGAGTATGATTAAAAGGAAACCACACGATTCCATAGACTTTTATCATTAAAATAAAATAACAGAAGTTTACAATGAAAAATGGAACAAATTGAAAAAGTCGAACGTTGACATGATATAGATACAATATAGATAAATTCCAACAAACTCGACGACGTTGGAACCTCAAAACTAGAGCAGCTGGAAGATTGTCCCATTACAAGTCTAAATTGAGCACGCGCGAAACTTAATATAACGTAACTAGTGGACTGTCTGATTCGAGTACTAAAATAAGGAAGTCTTAGACTTATTATGGGAAAGCCAGGGGGATGTCTCATTACATGATAAAACCAAGGAAGTCAGCGACTGTAATAATGAATAAAATAAAAACCCATAACACCTACAATATCAAATAACAATACTAAATAATGGATATCAGATACTGAATTGTAGCGAAGCCAGCGGACAGTCCGTCGGCTTCTCTATATTATGTCCCGCATTTTCAATTTTAGACTGGTTATGAAACAGTCCGTCGGCTTCTCTACATTAAGTCTCGCATTTTCAGTTATAGTCTTGCTATGAGACAGCTAGCTAGCTAGCTAATTGGACCAAGTCATCTTGCGACTTATCTAACGCCTTTACAATGCATAGAGGGGTGCTGGCTAGCCCCTATGCCACAGCTAACCGACAGCGCCCTATACTAACTATTACCGTTAACCTCTGCAAGTTTTGATGGAAAGGAGAAACCGGGTTAGACCGCGGAGGAAAACTCCTTTAACAAGCGGGGAGAGAACTTGCAAACTCTACGCAGAAGGATTTCTTCCCAGATTTTTCACCCGGTGCCACAGTCCGGGATCGAACCCGGGATCCTCTTGCTGCGAGGCGAAAGCGCTAACCGCTACGCCACCCCACCTTAACAGTCCGCCTTAGTCCGCTTTAGTCTGGTTATGAGAGAGTACACCGGCTTCTCTAGCCTATATTAAGTCTCGCATTTTCAGTTTTAGTTTGGTTATGAGAGAGTACACCGGCTTCTCTATATTAAGTCTCGCATTTTCAGTATTAGTTTGGTTATGAGAGAGTACACCGGCTTCTCTATATTAAGTCTCGCATTTTCAGTTTTAGTCTGGTTATGAGACAGTCCGCCGGCTTCTATATATTAAGTCTCGCATTTTCAGTTATAGTCTAGCTATGAGAAAGTCCGCCGGCTTCCATATATTAAGTGTCGCATTCGCAGTTTTAGTCTGGTTATGAGAGAGTACACTGGCTTCTCTAGCCTTTATTAAGTCTCGCATTTTCAGTTTTAGTCTTGTTATGAGACAGTCCGCCGGCTTCTATATTAAGTCTCGCATTTTCAGTTATAGTCTAGCTATGAGACAGTACGCCGGCTTCTCTATATTAAGTCTCGCATTTTCAGTTTTAGTCTTGATATGAGACAGTCCGCCGGCTTCTATATATTTAGTCTTGCATTTTCAGTTATAGTATGGTTATGAGACAGTCCGCCGTCTTCTCTGTATTGAGTGTGGCGCGTTCAAGCTATACTCTTGTTTTGAGAGACTAAAACTTAAACGTGCGAGACTTAGAGAAGCCGGCGGACTGTCTCATAACAAGACTAATACTTGAATGAGAAAGACTTAATATAGAATAGCTTGCGCACTGTCTCAAAACAAGAGTATTACTTGAACGCGCCACACTTAATAAAGAGAAACCGGCGGACTGTCTCATAACCAGACTTAAACTGAAAGTGCGAGACTTAATATATTCAAGTCGGCGGACTGTCACATAACAAGATTAAAACTTGATCGTGAAAGACTTAAAATGGAGAAGCCAGCGGACTATCTCAAAACCAGACTATAACTGAAAATGCGAGACTTAATATAGTCAAGCCGGCGGACTGTCTCCTAAGCAGTCTAAAACTGAAAATGTGAGACTTTATATAGTCAAGCCGGCGGACTGTCTCATCACCAGACTAAAACTGAAAATCCGAGACTTAATATAGTTAAGCCGGCGGACTGTCTCATAACCAGACTAAAACTGAAAATCCGAGACTTAATAATTTTCAAGCCGGCGGACTGACTTAATACATTCTAGTGTAAGAAAAAACAGGCTGAATTTAGAGCATTCGGAGGCTGTCAAGTGACTAATAAAATTAGTAACAATAATGGACTGTTACTTTATTGCTTTTAGGCTTGTGTTTACGTGTATTATCAGTCCCGAGTTTTTAAGACACCTAGCAGACACACGGACTGTTAAAAGATTGTACTGCGGAGCCCATGTGCTACTGGGGTCCTATAAAACGCTATATCTCTGAACCTGTCCCGTGTTACCCTATAATTTCATGAAAGGTCTTATAATATGCTATATATTTTTGACTTAGTTGAAGTTATTCTACTAGATCTATAAATAGTAATTTGGCAAACGATGGTGAGCTGATCGTAGCTCAAGGAGGTAGTCCTTTTTCCACCTGGACCAAAAACTGTCCATTAGTCTCTGCCTTAATTTGAAGCGTTTTGTTAGTTGTTGTCGCGTAGCTGGATTGGGTTCATTTACAGTGAATGACTTTGAAGGTAATGCCGTGAGACGCCCTCCGACAAGGAAATGGGCGGGGGTGAGAGGAACTGGCTCTCCCGCGTCTTGATAAACGTAGGTGACCGGCCGCGAATTTATAACGGCTTCGGCTTCAGTTAAAAGGGTATTGATCTCGTCATAAGTGAGACGAGCCTTTCCCATGACCGTACGGAGGCAGTTCTTTACTGATCGGACAAGACGCTCCCAAAAACCGCCCCACCACGCCGCTCGTTCCACAATGTAATTCCATGATATTTTATGTTCGCCCAAGTACTTGCAAACTTCTGGATGTCGAACATTTTGTAAGAGTGCCTTTAAGTCGGCTTCAGCCCGTTTGAACGTCTTGGCATTGTCCGAGTAAATATATTTTACTATGCCACGTCGGGCAATGAATCTGCGGAAAGCCAGTAGGAAAGCTTCAATGGACATGTCCGGGACCAGTTCAAGATGGATGGCCCTGGTCACGGCGCAAATGAAAAGTGTTATATAGCACTTCTCGCCAGTCTTGGTGTATAACGGGCCGGCGAAATCAAGCCCCGTCATTTCAAAAACGGGTGACTGAGTCGTGCGAAACGAGGGTAAGGGTGCCATAGCGGCGACTGTTCTTTGAGCACGTGTCCATTTGCAATGGTAGCAGTGATCCCCACCCCTTTTTAAAAGTTGGCGTCCTCGAGGGATCCAAAATTCTTCTCTGGTCTCGACAAGTGTGTCGTTGACGCCGGCATGCATGAGTCTTTCGTGTCGGTTGTAGACGATAAGCTCTGACAACGGGTGTTGAGACGCAATAAGCCATGGATGACGCTCTCTGTACGATAGGGAGTTTGAGATAAGTCGACCACCCACTGACATAAGTCCATCATCGTCCAAGTAAGGTTGGAGAGAGTAAATAGGCGAATTCTTTGAGATGGGTTGGCCATTTTCTAGACTAGCCCTTTCGGAAGGGTAGCTGTCCCATTGAGAACCTTTTATCCAATATTTTTCTGCACGGATAATCTCCATTGCATTGAGGCTCTCAGTGGATCGTTCTGCCTTTGCTCTTCGACAGTTATCAATGAACCGAAAAATATACGCAGTGATTCGATAGACCGAAAGCAAGAAACAGGAACTAAATCTCTTCAAGTCGAGTAGTGGTTCAGGGGTTGGCGTAATTATGCAAATTGCCTGCGAGATTGATTGGAATGACTTCCGTAATTCCAATTTGGTTTCTTCATCAATTTCAGTTTTGACTGAGATTTTCTTAGGATGTTTTCCGGTTTCAAGGCTTAACCAAGGTGGCCCTTTCCACCAGAGTTCGTTGGTGGCTAGATCAGAAATAGTCCTGCCTCTCGTAGGCAAGTCGGCTGGGTTTTCTTTGCTCCTACAGTGGTTCCAATTTTCTGGACTTGTTAGTGTTTGAATGTCTCTCACTCGGTTTGAAACAAAGGGCTTCCATTGAGAGACTGATCCTTTTATCCACTGCAGGGCGATCGTAGAGTCTGTCCACATTTTAACGTTTGATAGGGCAAAAGAAAAGGTCTTGGTAAGATGGTTAGCTAGTCTTGAACCAAGTACCGCTCCCATCAGTTCAAGGCGGGGAAGGGAGAGTTTCTTCAAAGGCGCAACCCTAGTCTTTGAGGCTACCAGAGCTGTTCCAATCTGACCATCAATGGTTTCGAAACGGAGGTAGGCTGCTGTTGCATACCCTTTTTCGCTGGCGTCAACGAAAACTTGTAACTGTGTCGCTGCTGGTTTTGTTGCTCCGATGTCTGCGTAGTAGAAACGCGTAATTCTCAATTTCCTGAGATCCGAGAGTTCGGCGCACCAGCGATTAAATAGGACGGCCAGTTCACTTGGGAGTTCTTCGTCCCAAGAAAGTCCCTTCTGCCAGAGTTCTTGAAACATGAGTTTTGCTCGAATGGTGAATGGTGCGAGCATTCCGAGAGGATCAAATATTCTGGCGACAGCGCTAAGTACGCATTTTTTAGTGTTTTCCTTTGTGAGCAGGAATTGCAGCAGCGCTTCCATGTCGAAAATCAAAGAATCATTCTTGGTGTCCCAAGACAAGCCAAGAACCTTAAGAGTGGTTGATTTTGCCAAGCTTTGAGTTGGTTGAGTTCCAAGCTCGGGGCTTTCAGCGCCCCATAGTTCTCGAAGTTCTGGAGAATTGGTTTGGAATTTCCTTAGTTCCATTCCTGCTTCCTTCAGAATTTCAGTTGCTCTAGTGGAAACCTCGTAAGCTCTTTTGACGTCGTCGACGCTTAAGACTAAGTCATCCACGTACAGACTTCTATCTATTGTTTCGCAAGTTTCAGAGTCTTCATTATAACCATTGAGATGGTGTCGTACGGTTGCGGATAGCAGGAAAGGACTGCTCGTTATGCCAAATGGTACCCGAGTAATTCGGTAAGTCTCCAGATCCGACTTTAAGTTGTTTACGTCTATCCATAAGAAACGTACAGCGACTCTGTCTTCTTCGGATATGGATATTTGGAGGAAGGCTTTGGAGATATCGGCCGTGAATGCCACTTTTCCCTCACGGAAGCGGATGAGCACGTCGAAAATCTCAGGGTTTAGGTTTGGACCGGTTTCCAGACAGTCGTTCAGGGAGGGAACGTTGGTTGCGTGCGATGAGCCGTCGTAGACAATGGGAACCTTCGTGGTCTCGCTTGATTCGCGAATGACGTCCCGATGAGGTAAATAATAGATAGTTTCCTCATCTTTCAAGTTTGGTCCTTTTACCCTTTCAATGACTCCAGCGTCGAGCTGATCCTTCATAACGTCATTGTAGTTGAGGAACCGTACTGGATTCTTTCTTAGTTTCTCTAGAACTGTATTCGTTCGTTTCTTAGCGACTTGGAGATTACTAGCGAGTTGACCTTTGTTAGGTTTCCATGGGAAACAGACCTCATACCGACCGTCTTTGAAGTTTATAGTCTTCTTGAAAAGGTCCAATACGTCGCTTCCGTCCGAAGAGTTTGAGTTTGAGTCTAGGATTCCAATGGAATCTAGTTCCCAAAAGGCGCGGACTTGTTTTGATAGTGAAGTAGTATCTTCGTTTTCAGAGCTTGCCATCATGATAGTCACCGTGTTTATTCCATAAGACCTTTTCTGGGCCGTTAATTACCCATCCAAAAACAGTGTCTTGAGCTACTATTTTTGGTCCAAGGCGCTCGAACTTAGGATAGACAATGCCCCAGTATTCGTCTGAGCCAATTAAAAGATCAATTGAGGATGCGTGATTATTTTCCTCGTTTTCAGTGATGGAGTCAACCAACTCAAGACCTCGCTCCTTCATTTTAGCAACGACACCGTGGCTTGGAACGGAGAAAACCGCGCCGCTGATGCTAGGAGATTCTATGGCTTCGATTTTTATTCGTTTCGTGGGGTCTGTAACGTTGATTAGTTCCACGAGAACTGTCCTCCTCTTCGTGCTAATGGGAATGGCGCCTTCGAAGGGATAAATATTGAATTCTTCTTCACTGATGATTGGCAGGTTGAGATTTCTAGAAACGCTTTGTTTTATAACAGTAATTTGACTCCCATTATCAAGAAGGCATCGTAATCTTTGAGTGGAGTTATTCTTAGGATTCTTTGCCAAGGCTTGGGCCATCTGAAGTAGGACAATACGTTTGTCATCGTCTGAAGTTCCAACGTTGCAGCTGTGAGATTCGTTACGCCTTTCGGTTGCTTCTTGATCTTGGTCGATTTCTCTTTCACAGAGTGTGACGTGGTGTTTCTTATCGCATTTTGGGCATTTTTTGCTTCGGGAGTCGCAATTTCGGGTAAAATGCTTCCTGAGACATATGTAACAACGCTGCTTTGAATTGACCATGTTTCTTCTTTCGGCGAGAGTTAATTCTTTACATTCAGACGTTTTGTGGGAGGGTTGGTTACAGTAGAAACAAGTTCTAATGTACTCATTAGTAGCGCTTACGTTTAAGGCTGATGCAGTAGAAGGCTGATTTTTAAAATTAGATCTCTGGCTTCGGTTATCGTGACGGATGTTAGAAACGTGGGGTTTAACGGGATTTTTAGGTTCATAATCTTTTTTAACGTTTAGCTTATAGGCACGCTCTCGGCAAGTAATTTCTTTACGAATAAAGGTTAAAGATCATCTACTTTATATGCTCTACTATCATAAATTCTATTAAAATTCACGACTAATTCTACTGGCAACATTTTAGTCAAAACATGGCATAGCAAAACCCCATAAGAACCGGTAACTACACCTAACGATTGAAGGCTGCGAATTTGGACTTCACATGTGTCATAGAGACTCTTAAGACCTTCTATATCGTTAGCTCGTTGAAAAGGCGAGAGATTAGTTAAAATGTTCATATGCGTGCTAGCGATATCTTCTGGATTTCCAAACCGATCATATAAAATTTTAATGGCCGCGTCATAGTTAAGGTCAGTTACTGGCATTCCCGAGATTGCAACGCGTGCTGCGCCTTCTAAATACGATTTTAAATAAGTAAACTTAGCTTGTTTGTGCAGACTACTGTTGTCATGTGCGCTGATCTTGTATTGAGACCAAAAAGATAGCCATGTCTCCACATCGCCGTTGAAACGCTCAATTTCAAGTTTCGGAAGGCGAACACCACTTGCGGATAATGTCCCAGCAGCACTTCCTGTGGTAGATAGAGCAGGATGATGTATACCGCTGGTAGAAGTTGTAGGGTTGGGCGGTACCACAGTAGGTACGGCAGGATTTAGCACGACGCTGTTAGGAGTTCCAGGGCTTGGCGGAAAGGGTGCTGTGCTAGTAGAGGGTCCCACGAAGGGTGGGGCGAAGATAGATAGGTTCTGTTGTTCTCGAAGATGCTTCAGGCGCCGCGAGGTTGCTCCTTTCCATCTGATTAAGTCCTCAGAATATTTTGTCACAGATTCAAATTCTTCTTCTTGTTCTTGATCTCCTACATTGTCTATAAACGGTTCGATTTGATTGTTAAGGGCCTCCAGCTGAGGCTCCCTTAATTCAAACTGAAGAAGAGCGTCTTCAAGTTTCTCAATATTAGGGTTGAGTGTTTCCGGTAAAAGTTCGTTTTCCACCATCGCGCATATTTTAGTTACAGCGGCGCGGATTGGAGCCCGTTTTCGGCGTAAACGCGCTAGTTCAGGGTCCACAGGCATGTTTTTAATTAACGAAGTTATATTTCAGAGTTACACTTACTCGCGTAAACAAACACCGTCCCGGGTTTATCGCACTAAAATGTTATGGCGTAATGTTAAGCAGGGTGCTTAAGCGGAAGAACGGAGAGGTGGGACTTTTGGACCCGACTGAAAAAGTCTAAAAGCCTTTAATTAATTTTGGGCAATTAATTAAATCCAGTGTGGTTCGGACTAAATGCTTATTTACGCAAGAATGTACGCAGAGACGAGATGAAATAAAACAAATTAACTTTAATTATTAAGGTAAAAAATACTAGGTCAATTTACGATTTACATTCTTCGTAGGGCAATTAATTAAATCCAGTGTGGTTCGGACTAAATGCTTATTTACGCAAGAATGTACGCAGAGACGAGATGAAATAAAACAAATTAACTTTAATTATTAAGGTAAAAAATACTAGGTCAATTTACGATTTACATTCTTCGTAACGAAAGTTTCCCACAAGCGGGACAGAGAGGTTATTTGGACCTCTCGAGTCGAGGTATAGTAGAGACTAAAAAGTGAAAGTCAGGGTTCTTCGTGGGTGAATTTTGGGCTCATCCCTATTGGCCAGAAATGCCCAGCTAAAAGTTTCAGAACTCCATATAAGGAGATATTTTTAGCGCTTGACTGAGAGTCTCGCATTCCTGGCCACCGAGGAGCTAGAGTCCTCTCTCCTAAAGGGGTAAACCCCACGAAAACCGGTGACTCACTTTAAAGTGTACAGAATAAAGAAATGCAAATATAAAGAGTAAAAAAACGTTTACAAAATTTAGATACATTGAAAGTAAAAATACATGCAAATTAGATTTTTAACATATTTAGATATTAATCAAACATTTAATGAAAATATCTTTCTACAAATGTGAAAGATGGGTTGCCGTCTGTGGTCGTTCCTTTTTTTCAAAAGCTGATGTTACAAAATCTAGTCAAATATATGTAGTCACCATTTCGAAGGTTTTTGTGGACCAACGTTAAAAAACCCAGATCCAGTTCCGTTGATTGATGTTATGGACGTCCAGCTAATAAAAGTATTCGTTAACCCTCCGAGTAACATAATAGGCAGCTCGAACCCCCAAATTGTATTTGATCTAAATAATGTTGCTCCCAAGCTGGATGGGCAATGGAAATTACCAAAAATAGCGTAAAATTCAGTAAACTTCGTAATGGGACATGAATTATTGGGTGTACAGTTACGTCTAATAAGGAAGTTGTAATTAAGACATTGGAGGAATATGCTTATCTTATATTTTGCATTTATTTATCAATTTCCGTTACAATGTTTAGCGCGGTCACTGCAAAAAAAATATATAAATTATTCTTTCAAAACAATGAAATATACTCAATAATGTCATAAGTAACATAAAACAATAAGTATGACATTTAATGAAATTTGCTAAGGTTGATGCGTTTCCAGGTAAAATACAGTTTCGAAAAAAAAACAATACATGGATACAAACATTCTTTATGAAAACGTGTAGTATCAGATTTATTTTTATTACCTTTCTTATGGTAATTTAATCTATTAATTAAGAAATTACGTATCGCGTTCAATAAAATTATTAACGATATAGACGAACAAACAAATTTAAGCCACAGATAAATTGAAAATATAATTTACATGTGTGTTTATTATGAGGAATATAACATACAGGGTGGAAACCTTGGCCAACAACCTCCTAAAGGGTAGTGGATTTACAGGCGCTGTTAAGGTAATTAAGCGAGTAGTTGAAATATTTCTAATTTGCATATGAAAACTACGAGAAAGCAATGTGAGTTTGACTGGGCGTTGATAGTCCAGTCAAGTACAGATAATCAAATTTTCACGTTTGATGTCATGATTATAAACCGTGAAGTATTTGAAAAAATTCTTATCATAGATTTTTTCACCATAATTTCATTTCCTCAACATTGTTTCAACATGTATTTTGCTCTGAATGGTAGTTCTAGTAAAAATGGCATCTTCAAGAGTTTTTATGGATTACTAGTTTTACACTAGAAAAAACGGATTTATGCAAGAAGAACGTTCGACGTAGCAAATTCCCTACTCATCCTCGACTACTTTGAAAGTTTTGATGGGAGTGGCTTTTAATTTCGAAACTCGCGCTCGCCATCTATCGGCATTATCCTCTTATACTTTAGGCTTTAAATATAGATACTGCATAAGGCAAGTAAAAAATAACATTTATAGAACAAAGAAATAAAATCCAGTACTTAAGGAAAATATTTAAAGAGACATCAATTATATATATTCTTAACTTTGAAACTTAATTCCACTAAATCGGGAGTTATATCGCATTGTTGTCCACTTTACTTTTTTACCACTGGCGCACTTTCGGAAAAAATATCTTACCACGAAAATAGAGATAAGAATGACGAGAAGTCGCTATATACAAAATTTTTAGGTGCAGTCAAAATATAAGCAGACGAAGTTTCTCAATAAAGTATGCGAGGATGGTACCAGAGGCTAAAGCTTTGATCCGACGTTCTTAGTACATAAATCCGTTTTTGATACTAGGTACTATTTTAGACTAACATTTGCTATTAGGGGGTTCAAATACTCGGATATATAAAAAATTGAGCTTGATTAGTTAAAATTTTTACGTTTTAAAATCGGAAATATCGCGAAGCGGAAAATGACATAGGCCGTTTTACTGCGATATAGTTCTTAGTGTTCGAAAAGATCTGTAGGTTAATCGTGATCCTTTGTGAGCTATCAACGAGTTTCTGTCCATTCGGCCCGAGATTCGCTCACAACCGGTCTGTATAGAGCGACAGATCGCTCGCTAAATCGGTAAAGACGCTTAGGTGAAAAAGAACAAACTTTTAAGCAGCTCCGGAAATGATGCGTATTATATTTCCAGAGCCGTCTGTGAACGATTGCTGGTGGATTATATTATTCAATAGAGTTAATAGCGACCAGTAAACGATACACGCCATAAGTTGCGTACTCTTTTCTAAAATAGTGGATATGGTCGCTTCCGTTTTTTTGAGGCTGTGGCAACTGGAAATGAAAGTTCCGCTACCAATACGAGAAACGCCAAAGCATTTCCGTAAACCAGAATCTTGAATACCGCCTCCAAGGTTTTCAGGCTAAATCCTTTCACTTCGTCTGGTGGCATTTTCCAGAAAAACTGTCGCAGTTTGTAATTGAATTCGAAATCCATGGAGCCGAGTGGGACAGTTTCAAAGTTATGAGCGCTCCTAATAAACCGTTAAACATTTATTTAAACAATAATAACTGGTGTTTTCACAAGGTGGAACACTTGCAACTCCGTGGAGGAGATTTCGTTTTATGAATTTTCACAAGGTAATAATACAACTCCAAGGGACGATACACCCTTTTTGTCATAAACTCTATTTCAAAAAGCTGCAACGTAAAGATCGCGAAGATCCGCAACAGATTATAAATAGAAAAAATTCCAAGCCAGAACGCAGCTTTATCAACAATCTTGGTGAAGAATAAATGTAATTAACTCAGCCCAGGAGAGCAGCAAATAGAGATATGTACGAATCAGGTCATATCTAATATTTATTACTACCAAAATTTCTTCGTGTAACCGAAACATAAAATAAATAAAAAGTAAGAAATAGGGGTGAAAGTGTATATGGGTAGCCCAGAGTTAGAGGTTTGAGGTGTTCAAATCTACTCACTCTATAGAGAATAAATTCGGCCTTGCCTTAGGCTCTTAATGTTTTATTATCATTTGAGATGAGACATTCGACCAGAGAGAATTTGTAATAGGGAGTAGAAGCTCTTGTCCTTAACAGTGCTAAATACTATGTTGCTCAAACAAGTAGGATGCGACGCTAAAACTGGCCAGGTAAATTTTCGGTCACGTGACGCTCCTTTAATTTTTAAGTTTGCCCTCAATCACTGTTGGTTGTACAATTTCCTAATAAGGGTTTGCGATTTCGAGTGCGACTGGCGCCATTTGAAGTTCTTTTAAATCAGATGTTTCCCTTTCCCTAAAAAAGTAGTGTCCTTCTCCCCTAGAGACCCTCTTGCATCATTCTAGAACCGCACTAGAGGGAGGAAGGGGTCACAAACAATTATACTGGAAATAGACCTGGCCAGTTTTGTTGATTACGTGATTTTTGAAATAGATACTAGATATTGTTTCCACTCCCTATTTTAAATTCTCTCTGACTTGATTCAATGCCTTCAGCCTTAACACATCAAGTTGTATGTTTGAAGTTGTGTTATTTTCATGTGGCATGCATTATTCCTAAATTATATTGATAAAATTAACAAATCTTAAATTTGAAACGATATAATACCGGGTTACTATTTTATTGCGTTCAACAACTCACAACGGACGCAGCACTCTGCGTAACGGTGTAAGTAATTTTTATAAAAAAATAATTTACATTTCCGAATTTGATGTCACTGTGTTAATCGGATCGTCAACGCCATAAAAGGTTTTGTGATTACATTATTTTGTTTCACATCTGTTTTATTACGCCATTTGCAATGGATACTAAATTTTGTGGAGGATAATTCATGAAGTTTTCATGAGCTTTTATTAAAGAAATCAATCTAATTGGCTCTCAAAAATGTTTTGCCAAATTCTTTCAAAAGCTAATTTAATTTTAAAGAAATTCGTTAAACATTGGTTCTCTGCGAGCTGTTTGAAAATGATGCAGCAGACGCCATTTGAATCGAAACTCAAGAACGCACCAAAAATGCATTGCAGAATTTCATGACGTAGTGTTGCCAAAATGAACGAAACTGAATTTTACCGTTGAGGGTTGTTGAACGTAGCCCTTTATCTTGAAATACCGAATCACTCTAGAGCTAACGATATTGTCATTATCTAAGAGTTTTGACTATTGAGTTACGATTTCAGACTTCTGATATTGAAAATTAATAATGAAGTGGGAAAACAAGTTATTATTAGTTTCCAGTAAGGTCACAAAAATATTGCAACTCACATAATGTTAAACGTTTCACGAAGTTTGTAGTCGTGATCGTCAGCGAAGGGAACGAACACATACGAATTTGTGTTTAAAGCGGTTTCACTCATGTAGATCTTCCCAAAATTCTTTTGATCTATTTGTCCATCTTTATAAATAATTTTACTCCATGTTAATTTAAACTCACAAAGTTAACGTCGGTAATGAGGATCGAAGAGCTTTTTCGTTATTGGACACACGAATAAGACTACTTAACTAAAAGAAAGTGCTAAAGTACCTTTTTAAAATTTATATGTAAAAGATAAAAGATTTATTTATATTTCAAATTTGAAGTCATATTATCATCTGTAATATTTACGAATATACGAACAATTAAATTCTCTTATAATACCCTACGTGTTAGACCTGTGTCCAAAAAATTACAAGAGAGGACCATAAAACTCTAAACAGTTAGTTGGTACCAGAAGTAGAATAAGGAACTAGAAGTATCGAGGTAAACAAATTCTTCACTAGGCGAAAGTGAATATTCTTGGTAACACACCACAGATAGCAGTGTATGAATTTTCCCCCCAAAACGTGAGACACTCGCGGCGGTAGACGGCCGAACTCGATTCAAGCACCGGCGTCCGTGTTCCGCGGCTTTAGGTTCAGGGGAAGGGGGTAGGAAATATTTTTGCAACTCGACCAATTTTTTTCTCTCTTGTGTAGGCGCAATGTAAGTGGCATAAAATCCTCAAATTTGTTTCCTAGTGCCAGGATCTATTACCAATTGAGTAATGGCAGTACTTCGTATGCAAACGTCATACCATTCTATCTCTTTGCTCAGTGTCACCCCCCTACTGGATGCGTGCAGTATCTCCTCTTATAAGAGTGCGCCCAGATGAAAGGATGGATACACAGTCTACGCCCCTCTCAACCGCTACTAGTTTAGTCTATGCTAGAGCACTTTACTCCTAGTCCCTTATCTTACTTCCGGTGGTACTAGTAGTTTATGATCATCTGTCGTTGTCATCGTAGAATAATTTCTATTATCCTTTTTAAATTTTTAAACATACATATGGTTCTTATTTAAAATATTCATTATTCAATATTTCTTTCAAAAACATAAATTAGACTGAAATTCCTCTAACTTTCGAATTTCTCCAAACCTTACCCTTGACCATGTATCCCAATGAAAGCATGATTAACTGGTAGATTGAAGCCAAGACTCCTTTCTCTTCAAGTATGGTGTTCAAGTAAAGTTCTTGTCCGAGAAAATCAGCGACACCAATTAAGCCTCCCTTTTTTCACTTCGATCAATCAGACCCGTTCTACGGGAATTAAATGGTTCCAATTAATCAATATGAATTATAGATTTAAAATAATTAAAAAATATTCAGAACTATTTTCTAAAACCACGTCCGTCGGAAACGTGCTTAATGGCACTTCTTTTGTCTGAAACTATTAACTCCATAACAATATATAAGAGTATATTTGATCTTTTGCTTTATTGTTCGGTCATAAATGACAAAAATAATAAGTTTTTCCGCAGCGCTCAAATTCGTAAACAAGGGTAGTGGCGTGAAAATGACATGTAAAATTGGTGAACCACTCTCAAAGGATGTTACTGCTTTATGTTTATACCTATTGGCTTTGGCTTAATCTCTCTTAACGAGTTTCATTTTCATTGTTCTTTATTTTACTTATGGTTAGGATTAGGGTAAAATCTTGGGAGCTTATATTTCTTGCGCTTCTTTGGTTATGATCTACGATCGAAATTTCAAAACTTGAGTTTGTTAAGAAATGAAAGATTTGGTACCTCGGATATGTATTATTACCTGGGTTTTCAAGTAGCGAATCTCCTGTGAGTTCTCAACGAAAAGCCCATGAAGATCCTTTTGTTCGATCAAGTCGTCTAAAGTATCCACTTTAATGTATTCTATTGACGAAAATTCAGATTTCATGGTACTTCCCAGCACAATAACGAAGAAAAGTATGAAGGTAGACCAGAAACCGAGAATTATTCGCCTCGATGTCAAAATCGGATTTCCAAGCATAGCTGAAAATATTGAACGAGGGTCGGTAAAAATTATGGTAAACTTATGAATTAGTTAAGACCATTTTAAATTTGCTTCTTTCATAAAATAATTTTGTTGGAGTTAAGGTACGTCCGCACTAGGCGTAAATTTTCGCTCGCCACGCTACGCACGCTACGCTCGCCACGCACGCCGAGAAAAACCACTGTCCGCACTTGGCAAATTTTCGCGCCAACCGCGCTGGGCGAAGGAGGCGTAGAGAGAAAAAATGTTCGCCAAGTTGAACTTTTTACGTCGGTCTCGCCGGCGTTGGTGGCGTACATCCAATCAGCGAGCGTCTTTGGCTCACGTGCGAATGTCGTCTGCTTGAAAAAATATATACGGTGTTTATTTGAATAGTCTATCGTCGTGAGTGACTTAAATATGGCCATGTCCTTAATTACCCTCGATATTAATGACAAATAGTCAAATTGGGTTGGTGTATATCGACAGTATTCCACAAAAAGATAATCCCTGTATCTTTGGAAAATAGGTTTTTAAAATCGCCATCAATTTCCCTATCCTTAAAAACTTCTCTAATCCGTATTCTTCGTT
This sequence comes from Phalangium opilio, assembly GCF_054372755.1. NCBI lineage: Eukaryota > Metazoa > Arthropoda > Arachnida > Opiliones > Phalangiidae > Phalangium > Phalangium opilio. The sequence goes on along the minus strand of NW_028324148.1, from coordinate 422,894 downwards.
TATTTACGTTTTGTTTACGTTTCTGAATTAAAAGCAGTGGAACTATTTAATTAACTGCGTGAGCTAATCGTTCTACTTTGCTACAAACAGGCGCTATTTTAATATAGAAGGCAGACAACATTCTCACGTGAGCCAGAGACGCTCGCCGATTGGATGTACGCCACCAACGCCGGCGAGACCGACGTAAAAAGGTCAGCTTGGCGAACATTTTTTCTCTCTTCGCCTCCTTCGCCCAGCGCGGTTGACGCGAAAATTTGCCAAGTGCGGACAGTGGTTTTTCTTGGCGTGCGTGGCGAGCGTAGCGTACGTAGCGTGGCGAGCGAAAATTTACGCCTAGTGCGGACATACCTTAATTACAACGAAAGACGAGCATTAAAATAAATTAACAGTTTCTATTTTTCACATAACCACTAGCTGAAAATTTAAAACAGCTTTTTCGTTTATTGATTCGTTAACAATTTGAAATTAGCGATTATGACTCTCATGAAACTAATACTAACGTTCGGAGAAGAAGAAGCACAAAAAATCTCCAACTAGTGTCGCAAATCGAGAATAAGAAGGATTTGAATGTCCTGTTATTGGTATGAGTCATCTTCGGTTCATAGATGTAGCTCGGTATCATCCAGATCAACGATGTTACAATCAAAACAGATGGAATCATTATTGAAACCTTAAGAAGTTCAGAGAAAGTAGCGCTATTTAATTAATTACCTTATCGACATGCGCTAATTATTGACATTAAAAATGTAGTTTGCGAAAGAGAAATTGAAATAAAGAAAGTGGGGAACTAAGGGGAATGAAGGCTTTCCCTGGTGGGCAGCATAATACTTAAGATTGTTTAATAATCATATGAGCGAACCCCATAATAGTGATTCTCATTAGAGTGGTTCCCCAAACCGGGATTTAACAAGATGGCCCAAGGGCTGGGCCTTAATAGTAGCCACATACTTATCTATTTATTAAGCACATAAAAGAAAAGAAATATATAGGCCAAAACACACAATTTTAGAAGTATCCGACCCCTTTTATAAATAGAGCCCTCCCTCATTCCCGACCATTTCGAGATAAATTAGAGGAAGAAAACTAGCCGCTTCTGATAGCCGTCGTGGTACAGTGGTGTGTTACTACTGCGTGAGCGACCCGGGTTCGAATCCCGGCTGGGACCAAAAAGAATTTTAATTAAAATAAAATCTCTAACCGAGCTCAGCTCCCCCTATGAGTGGGGTACTATCGAATACTCAAGGTCTTTCTTCCTAGTCTTTTTTGGTCGACCAAACAGACCTCTACTTTTATATTACGTTATAATTTTCCTCTCTTCGATGAAAACTGATGGAATTTTCAGAAATATTGGTTGATAGAATATTTCTGATTGTATGTATTGATAGTTTTTGTAGTCCGAACCTTTGAAAGGTATTCCGGTTGGCATGTCTACTGGGTATTCATCCGCTAGTTTTCACCTAGCATACCACTGGGGCCAGAAAAAGTTTTTTCTTTGGATGAGGGAGTCATACGTAGCCCACCCTTTCCTTACAGCCCCACTTTCTGGTATTTCTGTTTGCCTTATATGAAGTGTTATAAATGTTTTGAATAACTTTATGTAAAGGTAGATGCTGCATAAAGTGTTTTACCGATGCTTGGAAAGTGATGACTTCAGATGTAGTTTTCACAATCTTCTCAGGTGTTCTGGAAAAGAAGTAGGTGTCGCTACTGCCATATACGTGACTGGGACACCAAGGGTACAATTCAGGCAATAGTGACAATTCAAACGGCGTTATAAAAAAGTCCACTTTCTGAAATAAAAATATTTTTTTAAATTGTAAGAGATAGTATTCTATAACTGACTTATTCAAGACCAAAACATCAAAATAAGCAATTTTATCTATGTGGAAATTTCACCCGGCGAGCAGACTCTCCATACTTTTCCTAACGCTTTTGATGTAATGGAGGGATAATTTGTAATGGATGAATAGCAGCAACATCTTATATATAGATGTTTGTACGTTCGCTTTTATGTTTACTCTTTATGCACACTCACAATTCGTTACTGAAATTGAATGATAACAGTTACACCATAAGATCATAAGATATGTCCCAAAAGTTTGTCACTGCTAACTGAGAGCTTGTAATGAAGTGATGTCGGTTAGGAAGATGGACTGCAAAACCAAGTATAGTCGGTTCTCGCGCCGCTTTCGAACTAGCTCTCAGTAAGTCTCTAACACAAAAAAGTACAGGTAGTGTCATACTTATGGAATATACGTTATAAACCTTATAAGGATGCTGCGTCACAACTAGCGGTGCCTTCCCCATATTTCCTATCTAATGCAGCGACGCGGAAAGTCCATGAGGTATCTATACCGTTTGCACGAATTGACTAGTGCATTGACTACTCAATGGCTTGGATATGAAGTATTGTGGACCGACAGTCAGATAACTCCACTGGGCCCATTGATCAGCTTTGTTGTCGGCCCGACTCGATTGGTTTCTGCTGCTGGGTATGGTTATGAGAAACATCTAGTCTCCATATGGCGGGTTTCCTCCATAGCTACCATTCATACTCTAAGCTGTGATTCGAAACCCGTTTATACTACCAAATTTCTGTGAGGCGGAACAAGTGGCATATGCTGCACTTCAAACCTCAATTTTACAGAAGTGTCTCAAATATTTTTAATTGTTTTTCTTTAAAACGATGTAACGCACAATGATGTGAATAACTAACGAAGAAAATGTATAATATTTACTTGATATTTAATGTAATCTTGAATTTCGTCTCAACATTAATAGAGAAAGAGTAATAGACCCTTTCGATATAATTAAGAGGGAAATGCAAGGCGCTAAAATTTTGCTTTCCGTATCACTTTTTGACATCGGCGCTATAACCCTTTGAATCATGAGAATGCTCAGCGACGGAAGTGTATCAACCCCTAGTATGTCCCAATACAGAGGGTTGTCTACATCGAAAAGGTTTCAAGTCGGTGTAGTGACGCGCCCCATAAATACCATGCAGAAAATACATTTAGTCGGTTTAGTCCACAGAACGATCGCATAAAAATGCCATAAGCTGCTGATAATTCGCTCTTACTGATTTAAGAGATTTTATTCTAACTACCCATCTGTAAAAAAAAACATAAATTGAAAAATTTCATGAAATGTGTACTTTTAATATTAATCACATACTCGGAGTCTCGGCTTTTTCTCTGCCATAACTCCCGTGAGATTCCTGGTGGGTAAAATACCCACCCGGAATTTCCCGGGTGGGTAGGCCTACCCACCATACCCACAGCATCCGCCGACCCTGGTATTTACTACTACTCTCTCGAGTTGCGCATGTAAATCCCGTACAAATTATCCCTGCATATCACCAACGCTTTAGGACTCGGAGAAGCAATGAACACAAACAGATACTCCCTTTGAGAAGTTTGAAAACTGCTCATAGGAAATAAAGTTCTCTGTCCCGTATTATCCCGTACAAAAATTTACGGCTGCATTTTTGCTGTTAATTAGATTTTTTAGAATCTGCAATATATTGCAAATAAACTGGAATATTCTGGAAAAATACTGGAATAAACCTGAAAAATGTTCAATTTCAGACAAAATTAAGGTGATTCCAGAGAGCAATGCAGAACATTTTAGACGTTTTGCAGAAAAAATATCTTCCGTTGGAAAACTCAGTACAACAGTATACAAAATTTAGCAACTCTAGAGTCATAAAATAGTTACCTTACAGCTAGAAAACAGAGGGGAAATAGTAACTCCCGTAAGAAATCAGGATGTTTGTAGGCTCATTACAAGTACTGTACCTTCCAAATATATTGTATGCATGTTACAGTCAGAAATTGCTAAGTTTGTAGGATAATTGCAGGCGTGTTTCGGATACTTTTTACGATAATTGCAGACGCGTTTCAGATACTTTTCAGGATCATCACAGGCGCGTTTCAGATACTTTTCAGGATCATCACAGACGCGTTTCAGATACTTTTCAGGATCATTACAGGCGCGTTTCAGATACTTTGTAGGAAAATTGCAGGAGCGTTTCATATAATTTTCAGGACCATTACAGGCGCGTTTCATATACTTTTCAGGATCATTGCCGGCGCGTTTCATATACTTTGTAGGAAAATTGCAGGCGCGTTTTAGCTACTTTTTGGGATCATTGCAGGCGCGTTTCAGATACTTTGTAGGATAATTGCAGCCGCGTTTCAGATGATTTGCAGGATCATTGCAGCCGCGTTTCAGATAATTTTTAGGATAGTTGCAGGCGCATGTCAGATAATTTTTAGGATAGTTTCAGGCGCATGTCAGATACTTTGCAGGATAAATGCAGGCGCTTTTCATATACTTCGTAGGATAATTACAGGCGCGTTTCAGATACTTTTCAGGATCATTACTGGCGCGTTTCAGATACTTTTAAGGACCATTACAGGCGCGTTTCAGATACGTTTAAGGACCATTACAGGCGCGTTTCAGATACTTTTAAGGACCATTACAGGCGCGTTTCAGATACGATAATTACAGGTGCTTTTCAGATATTTTTTTAGGATAATGGCAGGTGCTTTTCAGATAATTTTTAGGATAATTGTAGGCGCGTTTCAGATACTTTTTAGGATAATTACAGGCTCTTTTCATATACTTTGTAGGATAATTGCAGGCGCTTTTCATATACTTTGTAGGATAATTACAGGCGCGTTTCAGATACTTTGTAGGATAATTGCAGGTGCTTGTCAGATACTTTTCAGGATAATTGCGGGCGCATTTCAGATACTTTGCAGGGTCATTGCAGCCGCGTTTCAGATACTTTGTAGGATAATTGCAGCCGCGTTTCAAATACTTTGCAGGATCATTGCAGCCGTGTTTCAGATAATTTTTAGGATAGTTGCAGGCGCATGTCAGATAATTTTTAGGATAGTTGCAGGCGCATGTCAGATACTTTGCAGGATAAATGCAGGCGCTTTTCATATACTTTGTAGGAAAATAGCAGGCGCGTTTCAGATACTTTTCAGGATCATTACTGGCGCGTTTCAGATACTTTTAAGGACCATTACAGGCGCGTTTCAGATACGTTTAAGGACCATTACAGGCGCGTTTCAGATACTTTTAAGGACCATTACAGGCGCGTTTCAGATACGATAATTACAGGTGCTTTTCAGATATTTTTTTAGGATAATGGCAGGTGCTTTTCAGATAATTTTTAGGATAATTGTAGGCGCGTTTCAGATACTTTTTAGGATAATTACAGGCTCTTTTCATATACTTTGTAGGATAATTGCAGGCGCTTTTCATATACTTTGTAGGATAATTACAGGCGCGTTTCAGATACTTTGTAGGATAATTGCAGGTGCTTGTCAGATACTTTTCAGGATAATTGCGGGCGCATTTCAGATACTTTGCAGGGTCATTGCAGCCGCGTTTCAGATACTTTGTAGGATAATTGCAGCCGCGTTTCAAATACTTTGCAGGATCATTGCAGCCGTGTTTCAGATAATTTTTAGGATAGTTGCAGGCGCATGTCAGATAATTTTTAGGATAGTTGCAGGCGCATGTCAGATACTTTGCAGGATAAATGCAGGCGCTTTTCATATACTTTGTAGGAAAATAGCAGGCGCGTTTCAGATACTTTTCAGGATCATTACTGGCGCGTTTCAGATACTTTTAAGGACCATTACAGGCGCGTTTCAGATACGTTTAAGGACCATTACAGGCGCGTTTCAGATACTTTTAAGGACCATTACAGGCGCGTTTCAGATACGATAATTACAGGTGCTTTTCAGATATTTTTTTAGGATAATGGCAGGTGCTTTTCAGATAATTTTTAGGATAATTGTAGGCGCGTTTCAGATACTTTTTAGGATAATTACAGGCTCTTTTCATATACTTTGTAGGATAATTGCAGGCGCTTTTCATATACTTTGTAGGATAATTACAGGCGCGTTTCAGATACTTTGTAGGATAATTGCAGGTGCTTGTCAGATACTTTTCAGGATAATTGCGGGCGCATTTCAGATACTTTGCAGGGTCATTGCAGCCGCGTTTCAGATACTTTGTAGGATAATTGCAGCCGCGTTTCAAATACTTTGCAGGATCATTGCAGCCGTGTTTCAGATAATTTTTAGGATAGTTGCAGGCGCATGTCAGATAATTTTTAGGATAGTTGCAGGCGCATGTCAGATAATTTTTAGGATAGTTGCAGGCGCATGTCAGATACTTTGCAGGATAAATGCAGGCGCTTTTCATATACTTTGTAGGAAAATAGCAGGCGCGTTTCAGATACTTTTCAGGATCATTACTGGCGCGTTTCAGATACTTTTACGGACCATTACAGGCGCGTTTCAGATACTTTAATTTGTACGATAATTGCAGGTGCTTTTCAGATGCTTTTTAGGATAATTGCAGGCGCGTTTCAGATACTTTTTAGGATAATTGCAGGCTCTTTTCATATACTTTGTAGGATAATTGCAGTTGCTTTTCATATACTTTGTAGGATAATTACAGGCGCGTTTCAGATACTTTGTAGGATAATTGCAGGCTCATTTCAGACACTTTTCAGGATAATTTCAGGAGCGTTTCATATACTTTGTAGGAAAATTGCAGGCGCGTTTCAGATACTTTTTAAGGATAATGGCAGGTGCTTTTCAGATAATTTTTAGGTTCATTGCAGCCGCACTTCAGATACTTCGTAGGATAATTACAGGCGCGTTTCAGATACTTTGTAGGATAATTGCAGGTACTTTTCAGAAATTTTTAGGATAATTGCAGGAGCATTTCAGATACTTCGTAGGATAATTGCAGGCGCTTTTCATATACTTTGTAGGATATTGCAGGCGCTTTTCATATATTTTGTAGGAATATTGCAGGCGCTTTTCATATACTTTTTTGGATCATTGCAGGCGCGTTTCAGATACTTTTTAGGATCATTGCAGGCGTATTTCGGATACTTTGTAGGATAATTGCAGGCGCGTTTCAGATACTTTTTAGATTAATTGAAGGCTCTTTTCATATACTTTGTAGGATAATTGCAGGTGCGTTTCAGATACTTTGTAGGAAAGTTGCAGGCGCGTTTCAGATACTTTTTAAGGATAATGGCAGGTGCTTTTCAGATACTTTTTAGGTTCATTGCAGCCGCACTTCAGATACTTCGTAGGATAATTACAGGCGCGTTTCAGATACTTTGTAGGATAATTGCAGGTACTTTTCAGAAATTTTTAGGATAATTGCAGGAGCATTTCAGATACTTTGTAGGATAATTGCAGGCGCTTTTCATATATTTTGTAGGAATATTGCAGGCGCTTTTCATATACTTTTTTGGATCATTGCAGGCGCGTTTCAGATACTTTTTAGGATCATTGCAGGCGTATTTCGGATACTTTGTAGGATAATTACAGGCGCGTTTCAGATACTTTTTAGGATCATTGCAGGCGTATTTCGGATACTTTGTAGGATAATTGCAGGCGCGTTTCAGATACTTTTTAGATTAATTGAAGGCTCTTTTCATATACTTTGTAGGATAATTGCAGGTGCGTTTCAGATACTTTGTAGGATCATTGCAGCCGCTTTTCAGATACTTCGCAGGAGCATTTCAGATACTCTGTAGGATAATTGCAGGTGCGTTTCAGATACTTTGCAGGGTCATTGCAGCCGCGTTTCAGATTCTTTGTAGGATCATTGCAGACGCGTTTCAGATACTTTGAAGGATAATTGCAGGCGCGATATAGATACTTTGTGGAATAATTGCAGACGCGTTTCAGATACTTCGCAGGATCGTTGCAGGTGCATTTCAGATACATCGCAGGATCATTGCAGGTGGATTTCAGATTCTTTGTAGGATCATTGCAGGTGCGTTTCAGATACTTTGTAGGATAATTGCAGGTGCATTTCAGATTCTTTGCAGGATTATTGCAGGCGCGTTTCATATGCTTTGCAGAGTCATTGCGGGTTTTCCTATCAATTATTGTGAATCAGTAGCCTTATATACCCTAAATTTTCAAAAAAAATTAAAGAGGCTTACGCTTGAGTTCAAACGTCAACAATAGCTATGTTTAAAATGATTTTAGGAATAAAGTTTCTTAAAACGATTTAACTAGAATTAAGGTAAATTAATGACGATTAAATTAATAAATATCATTTATATTTATTTAAATATTTAAAAATAGCCTCTAAATTGCGTCTCGACTTGGAGAGGTTTATTTTGGATTCCCAACTTGTACTCATCTCTTACAAAAATATTAAGCTGTAATTCATCTGAATACACGCTTTTCTGAGATGGTCCATCTGTTTAGGTACATGTACATTAAGTTCTCACCACATCTAGATAAGAAGGTCTTTTCGTCTATCTAACATCCACAACATACACACTCACAGAACGTAATCGAAAAATTCTTTCAAACTTATAGCTAAAAACCGATTTCAACTGAAGGGAAGGGTCCCGACAGGCTTGTTTTACGTCTATCCGCAACCAGGAAAACTGCTGTAAACTTATATGATAGCGCTAAAGTACTTTGGTTCGCAATTTCCTTCACATTTCGAGCGCCATGGTGATAGTAGATCTTGTCTTAATCGGTTTCTATCCACGCTTGTTTTTCGTGTACCCGAGGCCACAAACACACACATGCACACACACACAAAGCTAGGTCTGGTCTCAAAAACTGGAATAAAATCACTAAAATAAACTGAAATTAATTTTATTTACTTTTTTTGGATGAAAAATGGTTTTTCTACGACTTTTTACCTCAAATAGAAGTAACTCTTATTTTATTAGGTTTTGAATCTATAGAACTTGACTGCCAACACCTTTGAAAGCTTGGAATCCTTATCTTGTTAGTATTGGATACACCTTAAACATAACTGCATAAGTTCGTAAGATGTGTTCCATAAGTTTGTCACTGGTTACTTCATGAAGTGGTGTAGGTGAAACGTCATATTCTCGTAAAGCGACGCCTGTTGAGCCATTGTCAAAGGCTTAATAAGGCTAAATAGGAAGTTGGACTGCAAAACCGAGTGTATTCAATTCTCGCGTCATTCTCGAACTAGCTCTCAGTAAGTCTCTAGCATTACGAAGTATAGGCAGTGTCATACTTATTGAAACAAATCTGATAAACTTATGATAACTGTATATACAATACTGGTCCATTTATGACCAAAAAATGTTTCAATTTTCTATCTTTTATGGTGGTTTAAATATTTTTAGGATCGAGACGTGACAGTATTAGATCAAAAGATTTTATTAAGATGAATGAGTAAAGCTTTTTTAAGATGCCTTTTTAGGCCTAACCAATTCTTTATTCAAATTTTAGAAAAATAAAAGCAGTAATATTAATGCCTAAAAGAAGCAGATAAAAATTTAGGGTGCGCTCGAAGTTGACTTCCCGTACAAAAATTTTAAGCTGTAATTCATCTGCATACGCGCTTTTTTTATCGCTACCACGCTGTAATAGGTATACATTAAGGCTACATTTCTGCAGCTCAAAAAACGGGAAAATTTCACAGCAATTCTAGAACTGCAAATTGACTGCCGTTTCTTCATTTTCTGTTTGTTAACTGTTAACTGTCTAGCCTGGCAGAAATATGCAGCGCAATTCTGCAAACGCTAAGCAAAAGTAGAAATACCAGCTGTTAGTTTAAAACTGTAATTTGACCGTTTTTATAGATATGATACAGGTCTGCAAAAGTGATGGAAAAGTAGAAATCCAGCTGCTAATTTAGAACTGTAATTTGACGGTTTTAATAGACATGTTACAGGTCTGCAAAAGTGATAGAAAAGTAGAAATCCAGCTGCTAATTTAAAACTGCAATTCTACCACATTTATAGACATGTTACAGATCTGCAAAAGTGATGGAAAAGCAGAAATGCAGCTGCCAATTTAGAACTGTAATTGGACCTTTTTTATAGACATGTTACAGGTCTGCAAAAGTGATAGAAAAGTAGAAATCCAGCTGCTAATTTAAAACTGCAATTGGACTACATTTAAAGACATGTTACAGGTCTGCAAAAGTGATGGAACAGTAGAAATACAGCTGCCAATTTAAAACTTTAATTTGACCTAAATTGACCATTTTTATAGACATGTTACAGGTCTGCAAAAGTGATGGAAAATTAGAAATTCAGCTGCCAATTTAAAACTGTAATTTAACCACATTTAGAGAGATATTGCAGGTATTCAAAAGTAGGAAATTCTACTTTTGAATACCTGCAATATGTCTATAAATGTTGAATAGTTACAGTTTTAAATTGGAAGCTAGATTTGAACTTTCCCATAACTTTTGCAGACCTGTAACATGTGTATAAATGTGGTCAAATTGCAGTTTTAAATTGGCAGCTGGATATCTACTTTTCCATCACTTTTGCAGACCTGTAACATGTCTATATAAATGGTCAAATTACAGTTTTAAATTGGCAGCTGGATTTCTACTTTTCCATCGCTTTTTCAGACTTGTAACATGTCTATAAATATGGTCAAATTACAGTTTTAAATTGGCAGCTGGATTTCTACTTTTCCATCGCTTTTTCAGACTTGTAACATGTCTATAAATATGGTCAAATTGCAGTTTTAAATTGGCAGCTGGATTTCTACTTTTCCATCACTTTTTCAGACTTGTAACATGTCTATACATGTAGTCAAATTACAGTTTTAAACTAGCATCTGGTATTTCTACTTTTCTATCGCTTTTGCACACCTGTAACATGTCTATAAAAATGGTCAAATTACAGTTTTAAATTGGCAGCTGAATATCTACTTTTCCATCACTTTTGCAGACCTGTAACATGTCTATATAAATGGTCAAATTACAGTTTTAAATAGGCAGCTGGATTTCTACTTTTCCATCGCTTTTTCAGACTTGTAACATGTCTATAAATATGGTCAAATTACAGTTTTAAATTGGCAGCTGGATTTCTACTTTTCCATCGCTTTTTCAGACTTGTAACATGTCTATAAATATGGTCAAATTACAGTTTTAAATTGGCAGCTGGATTTCTACTTTTCCATCACTTTTTCAGACTTGTAACATGTCTATAAATATGGTCAAATTGCAGTTTTAAATTGGCAGCTGGATTTCTACTTTTCCATCACTTTTTCAGACTTGTAACATGTCTATACATGTAGTCAAATTACAGTTTTAAACTAGCATCTGGTATTTCTACTTTTCTATCGCTTTTGCACACCTGTAACATGTCTATAAAAATGGTCAAATTACAGTTTTAAATTGGCAGCTGAATATCTACTTTTCCATCACTTTTGCAGACCTGTAACATGTCTATATAAATGGTCAAATTACAGTTTTAAATAGGCAGCTGGATTTCTACTTTTCCATCGCTTTTTCAGACTTGTAACATGTCTATAAATATGGTCAAATTACAGTTTTAAATTGGCAGCTGGATTTCTACTTTTCCATCACTTTTTCAGATTTGTAACATGTCAATAAATATGGTCAAATTGCAGTTTTAAATTGGCCGCTGGATTTCTACTTTTCCATCACTTTTTCAGACTTGTAACATGTCTATACATGTAGTCAAGTTACAGTTTTAAACTAGCATCTGGTATTTCTACTTTTCTATCGCTTTTGCACACCTGTAACATGTCTATAAAAATGGTCAAATTACAGTTTTAAATTGGCAGCTGAATATCTACTTTTCCATAAGTTTTGCAGACCTGTAACATGTCTATAAATATGGTCATATTACAGTTTTAAAATGGCATCTGGATTTCTACTTTTCCATCACATTTGCAGGCCTGTAACATGTCTATAAATGTGGTCAAGTTGCAGTTTTAAACTAGCAGCTGGTATTTCTACTTTTTCGTCACTTTTGCAGACCTGTAACATGTCAATAAATATAGTCAAATTGCAGTTTTAAATTGGCAGCTGGATTTCTACTTTTCCATCACTTTTGCAGAACTGTAACATGTCTATAACTGTGGTCAAATTACAGTTTTAAACTAGCAGCTGTTATTTCTACTTTTGCATCGCGTTTGCAGAATCGCGCTGCATATTTCTGCCAATACAGACAATTAACAGATAATAAACAGAAAATGTAGAAACGGCAGACAATTTGCAGTTCTGGAATTTCTGTGAAATTTTCGCGTTTTTCGAGCTGCAGAAAATGTAGCCTTAATTTATACCTATTACAGCGTGGTAGCGATAAAAAAGCGCGTATGCAGATGAATTACAGCTTAAAATTTTTGTACGGGATAATATAGTAGAAAAACTTACATGTGAGTTTGGAGTTTTAGGGTTCATGTTCTGGAAAAACTCGTAGTTAACGGGTTCAAGATGAATGCTGCACAAAAAATCTATAATTAGTATATGATATTTTTGCTTGCACTAAATACTACAACTTAAAATCAAACGAATTTGGTATTTTACATCATGGCCAAATATTTTTTAGTTTCTCTTAACAGCAGAGAAACTACTAAAGGAATAGCAACTAGGGGCTCTTGTTGTTACAGGCAACAGTTCTCTCTCTGCTTCCGGTTATGACGTCTTGATTTTAACGTTAGAAAGTAGGCGGAGCTTAATTTTAAATTGAAAACCTGGCGTCTGCTTATGCTTCCAGAGCATCTGAATCAATGGCTGAAGAGCTCGAAATTATGGCGAATTTTAATAAAGGTAAATGCTTTATTTCCAATATAGATCAAAATATAAGTTTATCATAATAATAAGCCTATTTTTCAGATGATGAATGTGAAACCAAATATATCTTACAATCTACTGTTGATGAATTGAAGATAAGGCTTCCCCAAGAATATGCAGACCCCGATATTAAAACTAACGTTGAAAAATCATTAATCCAATTAAGCAACAATCAGCTAAGTTTAAGCAAGCTGCATTCAATATTACAGCATTCAATTGCATTTAAATCATACACCACAAGGGAAGAATACTTGCAAGAAGTACCCGTACAAAAATTTTAAGCTGTAATTCATCTGCATACGCGCTTTTTTATCGCTACCACGCTGTAATAGGTATAAATTAAGGCTACATTTTCTGCAGCTCGAAAAACGCGAAAATTTCACAGAAATTCCAGAACTGCAAATTGTCTGCCGTTTCTACATTTTCTGTTTATTATCTGTTAATTGTCTGTATTGGCAGAAATATGCAGCGTGATTCTGCAAACGCAATGCAAAAGTAGAAATAACAGCTGCTAGTTTAAAACTGTAATTTGACCACAGTTATAGACATGTTACAGTTCTGCAAAAGTGATGGAAAAGTAGAAATCCAGCTGCCAATTTAAAACTGCAATTTGACTATATTTATTGACATGTTACAGGTCTGCAAAAGTGATAAAAAGTAGAAATACCAGCTGCTAGTTTAAAACTGCAACTTGACCACATTTATAGACATGTTACAGGCCTGCAAATGTGATGGAAAAGTAGAAATCCAGATGCCATTTTAAAACTGTAATATGACCATATTTATAGACATGTTACAGGTCTGCAAAACTTATGGAAAAGTAGATATTCAGCTGCCAATTTAAAACTGAAATTTGACCATTTTTATAGACATGTTACAGGTGTGCAAAAGCGATAGAAAAGTAGAAATACCAGATGCTAGTTTAAAACTGTAATTTGACTACATGTATAGACATGTTACAAGTCTGAAAAAGTGATGGAAAAGTAGAAATCCAGCTGCCAATTTAAAACTGCAATTTGACCATATTTATAGACATGTTACAAGTCTGAAAAAGTGATGGAAAAGTAGAAATCCAGCTGCCAATTTAAAACTGTAATTTGACCATATTTATAGACATGTTACAAGTCTGAAAAAGCGATGGAAAAGTAGAAATCCAGCTGCCTATTTAAAACTGTAATTTGACCATATTTATAGACATGTTACAAGTCTGAAAAAGCGATGGAAAAGTAGAAATCCAGCTGCCTATTTAAAACTGTAATTTGACCATTTATATAGACATGTTACAGGTCTGCAAAAGTGATGGAAAAGTAGATATCCAGCTGCCAATTTAAAACTGCAATTTGACCACATTTATACACATGTTACAGGTCTGCAAAAGTTATGGGAAAGTTGAAATCTAGCTTCCAATTTAAAACTGTAACTATTCAACATTTATAGACATATTGCAGGTATTCAAAAGTAGAATTTCCTACTTTTGAATACCTGCAATATCTCTCTAAATGTGGTTAAATTACAGTTTTAAATTGGCAGCTGAATTTCTACTTTTCCATCACATTTGCAGACCTGTAACATGTCTATAAAAATGGTCAATTTAGGTCAAATTAAAGTTTTAAATTGGCAGCTGTATTTCTACTGTTCCATCACTTTTGCAGACCTGTAACATGTCTTTAAATGTAGTCAAATTGCAGTTTTAAATTAGCAGCTAGATTTCTACTTTTCAATCACTCTTTCAGACCTGTAACATGCCTATAAATGTGGCCAAATTGCAGTTTTAAATTAGCAGCTGGATTTCTACTTTTCTATCACTTTTGCAGACCTGTAACATGTCTATTAAAAAGGTCCAATTACAGTTCTAAATTGGCAGCTGCATTTCTGCTTTTCCATCACTTTTGCAGATCTGTAACATGTCTATAAATGTGGTAGAATTGCAGTTTTAAATTAGCAGCTGGATTTCTACTTTTCTATCACTTTTGCAGACCTGTAACATGTCTCTTAAAACGGTCAAATTACAGTTCTAAATTAGCAGCTGGATTTCTACTTTTCCATCACTTTTGCAGACCTGTATCATATCTATAAAAACGATCAAATTACAGTTTTAAACTAACAGCTGGTATTTCTACTTTTGCTTAGCGTTTGCAGAATTGCGCTGCATATTTCTGCCAGGCTAGACAGTTAACAGTTAACAAACAGAAAAAGAAGAAACGGCAGTCAATTTGCAGTTCTAGAATTGCTGTGAAATTTTCCCGTTTTTTGAGCTGCAGAAATGTAGCCTTAATGTATACCTATTACAGCGTGGTAGCGATAAAAAAAGCGCGTATGCAGATGAATTACAGCTTAAAATTTTTGTACGGGAAGTCAACTTCGAGCGCACCCTAAATTTTTATCTGCTTCTGTTAGGCATTAATATTACTGCTTTTATTTTTCTATAATTTGAATAAAGAATTGGTTAGGCCTAAAAAGGCATCTTAAAAAAGCTTTACTCATTCATCTTAATAAAATCTTTTGATCTAATACTGTCACGTCTCGATCCTAAAAATATTTAAACCACCATAAAAGATAGAAAATTGAAACATTTTTTGGTCATAAATGGGCCAGTATTGTATATACAGTTATCATAAGTTTATCAGATATGTTTCAATAAGTATGACACTGCCTATACTTCGTAATGCTAGAGACTTACTGAGAGCTAGTTCGAGAATGACGCGAGAATTGAATACACTCGGTTTTGCAGTCCAACTTCCTATTTAGCCTTATTAAGCCTTTGACAATGGCTCAACAGGCGTCGCTTTACGAGAATATGACGTTTCACCTACACCACTTCATGAAGTAACCAATGACAAACTTATGGAACACATCTTACGAACTTATGCAGTTATGTTTAAGGTGTATCCAATACTAACAACAAAAGGATTCCAAGCTTTCAAAGGTGTTGGCAGTCAAGTTCTATAGATTCAAAACCTAATAAAATAAGAGTTACTTCTATTTGAGGTAAAAAGTCGTAGAAAAACAATTTTTCATCCAAAAAAAGTAAATAAAATTAATTTCAGTTTATTTTAGTGATTTTATTCCAGTTTTTGAGACCAGACCTAGCTTTCTGTGTGTGTGTGCATGTGTGTGTTTGTGGCCCCGGGTACACAAAAACAAGCGTGGATAGAAACCGATTAAGACAAGATCTACTATCACCATGGCGCTCGAAATGTGAAGGAAATTGCGAACCAAAGTACTTTAGCGCTATCATATAAGTTTACAGCAGTTTTCCTGGTTGCGGATAGACGTAAAACAAGCCTGTCGGGACCCTTCCCTTCAGTTGTAATCGGTTTTTAGCTATAAGTTTGAAAGAATTTTTCGATTACGTTCTGTGAGTGTGTATGTTGTGGATGTTAGATAGACGAAAAGACCTTCTTATCTAGATGTGGTGAGAACTTAATGTACATGTACCTAAACAGTTGGACCATCTCAGATATTACTTTAGCAAGTCAGAAAAGCGTGTATTCAGATGAATTACAGCTTAATATTTTTGTAAGAGATGAGTACAAGTTGGGAATCCAAAATAAACCACTCCAAGTCGAGACGCAATTTAAAGGCTATTTTTAAATATTTAAATAAATATAAATGATATTTATTAATTTAATCGTCATTAATTTACCTTAATTCTAGTTAAATCGTTTTAAGAAACTTTATTCCTAAAATCATTTTAATCATAGCTATTGTTGACGTTTGAACTCAAGCGTAAGCCTCTTTATTTTTTTTTGGAAATTTAGGGTATATAAGGCTACTGATTCACAATAATTGATAGGAAAACCCGCAATGACTCTGCAAAGCATATGAAACGCGCCTGCAATGATCCTACAAAGAATCTGAAATGCACCTGCAATTATCCTACAAAGTATCTGAAACGCACCTGCAATGACCCTACAAAGAATCTGAAATCCACCTGCAATGATCCTGCGATGTATCTGAAATGCACCTGCAATGATCCTGCGAAGTATCTGAAACGCGTCTGCAATTATTCCACAAAGTATCTTTATCGCGCCTGCAATTATCCTTCAAAGTATCTGAAACGCGCCTGCAATGATCCTACAAAGAATCTGAAACGCGGCTGCAATGACCCTGCAAAGTATCTGAAACGCACCTGCAATTATCCTACAGAGTATCTGAAATGCTCCTGCGAAGTATCTGAAACGCGGCTGCAATGATCCTACAAAGTATCTGAAACGCACCTGCAATTATCCTACAAAGTATATGAAAAGAGCCTTCAATTAATCTAAAAAGTATCTGAAACGCGCCTGCAATTATCCTACAAAGTATCCGAAATACGCCTGGAATGATCCTAAAAAGTATCTGAAACGCGCCTGCAATGATCCAAAAAAGTATATGAAAAGCGCCTGCAATATTCCTACAAAATATATGAAAAGCGCCTGCAATTATCCTACAAAGTATATGAAAAGCGCCTGCAATTATCCTACGAAGTATCTGAAATGCTCCTGCAATTATCCTAAAAATTTCTGAAAAGTACCTGCAATTATCCTACAAAGCATCTGAAACGCGCCTGTAATTATCCTACGAAGTATCTGAAGTGCGGCTGCAATGAACCTAAAAATTATCTGAAAAGCACCTGCCATTATCCTTAAAAAGTATCTGAAACGCGCCTGCAATTTTCCTGAAAAGTGTCTGAAATGCGCCTGCAATTATCCGACAAAGTATCTGAAACGCGCCTGTAATTATCCTACAAAGTATATGAAAAGCAACTGCAATTATCCTACAAAGTATATGAAAAGAGCCTGCAATTATCCTAAAAAGTATCTGAAACGCGCCTGCAATTATCCTAAAAAGCATCTGAAAAGCACCTGCAATTATCGTACAAATTAAAGTATCTGAAACGCGCCTGTAATGGTCCGTAAAAGTATCTGAAACGCGCCAGTAATGATCCTGAAAAGTATCTGAAACGCGCCTGCTATTTTCCTACAAAGTATATGAAAAGCGCCTGCATTTATCCTGCAAAGTATCTGACATGCGCCTGCAACTATCCTAAAAATTATCTGACATGCGCCTGCAACTATCCTAAAAATTATCTGAAACACGGCTGCAATGATCCTGCAAAGTATTTGAAACGTGGCTGCAATTATCCTACAAAGTATCTGAAACGCGGCTGCAATGACCCTGCAAAGTATCTGAAATGCGCCTGCAATTATCCTGAAAAGTATCTGACAAGCACCTGCAATTATCCTACAAAGTATCTGAAACGCGCCTGTAATTATCCTACAAAGTATATGAAAAGCGCCTGCAATTATCCTACAAAGTATATGAAAAGAGCCTGTAATTATCCTAAAAAGTATCTGAAACGCGCCTACAATTATCCTAAAAATTATCTGAAAAGCACCTGCCATTATCCTAAAAAGTATCTGAAAAGCACCTGTAATTATCGTATCTGAAACGCGCCTATAATGGTCCTTAAAAGTATCTGAAACGCGCCTGTAATGGTCCTTAAACGTATCTGAAACGCGCCTGTAATGGTCCGTAAAAGTATCTGAAACGCGCCAGTAATGATCCTGAAAAGTATCTGAAACGCGCCTGCTATTTTCCTACAAAGTATATGAAAAGCGCCTGCATTTATCCTGCAAAGTATCTGACATGCGCCTGCAACTATCCTAAAAATTATCTGACATGCGCCTGCAACTATCCTAAAAATTATCTGAAACACGGCTGCAATGATCCTGCAAAGTATTTGAAACGCGGCTGCAATTATCCTACAAAGTATCTGAAACGCGGCTGCAATGACCCTGCAAAGTATCTGAAATGCGCCTGCAATTATCCTGAAAAGTATCTGACAAGCACCTGCAATTATCCTACAAAGTATCTGAAACGCGCCTGTAATTATCCTACAAAGTATATGAAAAGCGCCTGCAATTATCCTACAAAGTATATGAAAAGAGCCTGTAATTATCCTAAAAAGTATCTGAAACGCGCCTACAATTATCCTAAAAATTATCTGAAAAGCACCTGCCATTATCCTAAAAAGTATCTGAAAAGCACCTGTAATTATCGTATCTGAAACGCGCCTATAATGGTCCTTAAAAGTATCTGAAACGCGCCTGTAATGGTCCTTAAACGTATCTGAAACGCGCCTGTAATGGTCCTTAAAAGTATCTGAAACGCGCCAGTAATGATCCTGAAAAGTATCTGAAACGCGCCTGCAATTATCCTAAAAAGTATCTGAAACGCGCCTGCAATTATCCTAAAAAGCATCTGAAAAGCACCTGCAATTATCGTACAAATTAAAGTATCTGAAACGCGCCTGTAATGGTCCGTAAAAGTATCTGAAACGCGCCAGTAATGATCCTGAAAAGTATCTGAAACGCGCCTGCTATTTTCCTACAAAGTATATGAAAAGCGCCTGCATTTATCCTGCAAAGTATCTGACATGCGCCTGCAACTATCCTAAAAATTATCTGACATGCGCCTGCAACTATCCTAAAAATTATCTGAAACACGGCTGCAATGATCCTGCAAAGTATTTGAAACGCGGCTGCAATTATCCTACAAAGTATCTGAAACGCGGCTGCAATGACCCTGCAAAGTATCTGAAATGCGCCTGCAATTATCCTGAAAAGTATCTGACAAGCACCTGCAATTATCCTACAAAGTATCTGAAACGCGCCTGTAATTATCCTACAAAGTATATGAAAAGCGCCTGCAATTATCCTACAAAGTATATGAAAAGAGCCTGTAATTATCCTAAAAAGTATCTGAAACGCGCCTACAATTATCCTAAAAATTATCTGAAAAGCACCTGCCATTATCCTAAAAAGTATCTGAAAAGCACCTGTAATTATCGAATCTGAAACGCGCCTGTAATGGTCCTTATAAGTATCTGAAACGCGCCTGTAATGGTCCTTAAACGTATCTGAAACGCGCCTGTAATGGTCCTTAAAAGTATCTGAAACGCGCCAGTAATGATCCTGAAAAGTATCTGAAACGCGCCTGCAATTTTCCTACGAAGTATATGAAAAGCGCCTGCATTTATCCTGCAAAGTATCTGACATGCGCCTGAAACTATCCTAAAAATTATCTGACATGCGCCTGCAACTATCCTAAAAATTATCTGAAACGCGGCTGCAATGATCCTGCAAATCATCTGAAACGCGGCTGCAATTATCCTACAAAGTATCTGAAACGCGCCTGCAATGATCCAAAAAAGTATCTAAAACGCGCCTGCAATTTTCCTACAAAGTATCTAAAACGCGCCTGCAATTTTCCTACAAAGTATATGAAACGCGCCGGCAATGATCCTGAAAAGTATATGAAACGCGCCTGTAATGGTCCTGAAAATTATATGAAACGCTCCTGCAATTTTCCTACAAAGTATCTGAAACGCGCCTGTAATGATCCTGAAAAGTATCTGAAACGCGTCTGTGATGATCCTGAAAAGTATCTGAAACGCGCCTGTGATGATCCTGAAAAGTATCTGAAACGCGTCTGCAATTATCGTAAAAAGTATCCGAAACACGCCTGCAATTATCCTACAAACTTAGCAATTTCTGACTGTAACATGCATACGATATATTTGGAAGGTACAGTACTTGTAATGAGCCTACAAACATCCTGATTTCTTACGGGAGTTACTATTTCCCCTCTGTTTTCTAGCTGTAAGGTAACTATTTTATGACTCTAGAGTTGCTAAATTTTGTATACTGTTACTGAGTTTTCCAACGGAAGATATTTTTTCTGCAAAACGTCTAAAATGTTCTGCATTGCTCTCTGGAATCACCTTAATTTTGTCTGAAATTGAACATTTTTCAGGTTTATTCCAGTATTTTTCCAGAATATTCCAGTTTATTTGCAATATATTGTAGATTCTAAAAAATCTAATTAACAGCAAAAATGCAGCCGTAAATTTTTGTACGGGTAAATAAATTATGTCGTAAAGAACGAAAGAATGATTTGGTTAGAAGTATTTTAGAAAGGAATCTAGCTAGTTTTGCTTTGCTTCCAATCCAATATCAAAAATCCGTTGTTAATGTCATTTTTGAGAAGTATTATTCCACGTTCATGGTGAATTCGAAAATTGGCATTGAAAAAGTTCTCGTAGCGCATGAAAAAAAACAAATAAAATTAAAAGTTTAGAAAAAGATGACATCGAGTGGCCCCAAAAAGAAGAAATAAATAATGATGTCTTAAGATTTGTTAGTGGCTATGCTACATTCTCAAAAGCTAAGAAACAAGAAGATCACTTAGCCAAACTTAAAAAAGATCTAGATAATGAACTAGCAAATGAGATGGTTACTCCGTCGGAACGTTGGATAGCCAAATTAACAAGAGGAAGATTAACAAACGTGACAGATGAGTTTTTTGATCTGATGAAAAACGTAAAAGAAATTTCTGACAAATTTTACGTCGAATCTCCAAGTAAAACCAGGGACAAAAAACTGAAAGAAATCGGAATAAATGCAGTATTACAAGTCAAAGAAATTAAGGAGAAATGGCTTCAAATATACCCAAATGATATTGAATGCAAGGTGTTTTCTAAAATATTAGATGCCTTTTTTAATACCAGGGGCAAATGCCTAGTCAATGACGTGATGGAGCAGTATCAGTACAATACCAAAGAAGCGTTGAAAACAAAGAAAGCCCTTAGAAAAGATTTGAAAGAAAAGAGTGAAGCGGCTAATTCAAAATGCGACATTTGTACACATTCTACGAAAGAAAATCCTAGCAATGATTTAAGTTTCCTGGATAATGATCCAGATAGAGATATCTTCTTGCAATTTACAAACCAAAATTCCGTCAGTCACTGTGATAAGAACAAACTAATTAATACTAATAAAGAAAAGGGTGATTTTAGTTTCCTGGATAATGATCCAGATAGAGATATTTTTTTGCAATTTACAAATCAAAATTCCGTCAGTCACTGTGATAAAAACAAACTAATTAATACTTGTAAAGAAAACAAACAAAAGAAAAGTACGAAAAAAGCTCAAATACATAATGAGGAGTCCATCGTTTTAACTTCGGGCTTATCAGGACTAAGTGCCCTTATTAAACCAAGTTCCTCCAAAGTTTCATTTTTTGATCAAAGCAATTTAAAAAAGACTACCTCTGAAAATAATAGAAAGAAAAGCCCCCCTTCCCCAAAGAAAGGAGAGAGGTCACCAGCAAAGAAAAAAACTAAAGTCTTTCACTCTCAAACAACTAACTGTTTGTGGTAATTTAAAAAATTGTGATAATTTCATATCCCAACATGTGCCAATTAATGTTCCTCAAAGTGTAAGCTACCCTATTAATGACCAAAAACAAGCTTGTAATATTCTTAGTGATAATTTTTATTATTTAAACTGTGATAATCAAATGTTTCACGTAATTGATTAATTAATTTTGGAAGGTAAGATGGAATAAAAGATTTAAGACTGGTAGTCAACTTTCATTTGGGCTTTCCATTTCTATTTATTTTGTGTTGCCTCCAACAGCCTCAAGTATAACGCCCTTTAATGATTTTAATTTATCTATGTTGGCTTCGTACAACCAAACTGACGGATTGGTGTTCCTTCCACACGCCGATCTGTGACGACCAAAGCTTTGTTCCAACGGATCTTGGTTCAAATGTTGTGTAAGAACAAAAGATGTCCCTTTATTCAGAAGAAAGCGTACAATTTTTGCAGTTGAAAAGGCTACAAGGAAAACAAACGTTATTGAGTTTTTGGTATCACAAGTGTTTCTAAAGTATTTACCAGTCATTTTTAGTCCCTCAATGGTCTCTCGGCTTAACAACATTTTGTCTCTCTCTGACTTTGAAAAGTCACCAGGTCTGGCTCTGACATCCCTCTCCCAGTCATTCAAATACTCAATGAAATCATATTCTAGCCACTGCAATAATAGGGAACTTATTATATAAAAAGTTTAAAATAATAAAAATATATCAAAGCTAACCTTTAGTCGTTGATCATCAATTGAAGTGTAAGGCTTTTTATCCTCATTGAGGGTTCGAGAAGCATCGTTTAAACTTTTAACATTGCATAAATCAAAATATTTGTTGAAAGTTCTAATAAACTTAACAGTTTCCTTATATTTGGGCAACTCTTTTGCAAACAAAATTTCAATCGCCGAAGCAACAGTTTCGCTTAATACTTGAGTGGCAAGATTCACACGCATTCTTGAATAAGAATTTAGAAAAACATGGGAATAAGTTAGCTTTGGCAAGTGTTTGAATTGTCCTTTTTCCCTCAGTTTCTTGTAATATAGCCGCATAATAATTTTCCAAGAAATTTCTTCTCCATTTTTCCATAATTTTCTCGCTTTAGAATTGCAAAAACTATTACTCAATCCATTTCGGCACGTTTTGATTGCGTGGGGTGCATCAGATATAAAGAATAACTGGCGCTCTTCGTCAGTAGCGTATAGATTCTCGGTAAAATAGGGAATTCCTTTTTCATCACTATCTGAAGGATAGCACATGCGAAAAAACTTTCTATTGCTTGTGGCCTCATCACCCACTATGCCTAAAATTCTAAATCCAGCATTTTCGCAGCGCCTTATGGCTTCCCATATTATGCTATAAAGTACGGCTCCAGATGCAGTTTTGCTTGGAAAATGGGCAAAAGGAATAATTATATTAGATGTAATCCCCCGGAGCATCAGTTGGAGAACTTGAGTAGCCAATGGCGGAGTGCTATTTTCTGTAATTTTTCGCTCCATATCGTCCAACTCATTATGCTCTTTAGTCAAGTTAGAAAAACCGGTTACAATTCCCGTGTTTTTATGGCAAACTAAATTTTCCTTGACCTTCATTTCATCAAGCAACAACATAAAATATTTTTGATTCTCAGGTAACATGGCAACTCTAGTTTCTTCAGCCATTTGTTTGAAAACTTCATCGTGAAAGCCAGATGCACTAGTAATAGTGTGCATGTAGTTATATAATGTTCTGGTAGTTGGGAGACGCATAGTTCCTGATCTTCTCAGAGAATCGTAAGTCAACTTGGATTTATTTTTTAAATAGCAGCACCACTTAAGAAATATAGGGTACCATCTCATTCCGTGCTTTGAGGTTGTCATGGCTTTAATTTGTTGTTCCAAATAAACTGATATAAATGAACCTCTCTCTTCGTTTTTTAGTCTTTCTTTACAAAATCGTACCATTGTTTCTATAATTCTAAGATTTTCTTTGGACTGGGACAAATTCTGCTTAGATTTAGACACAATAATCCTGGCTTTAGTTCCTTTCCCCTTGTCTTTGGAACGCTTTAAACTGCGAAGCTTCATCATTCTTAGTTGACACCGATATTTCAAACATTCGTGACACCGGTGAGCATTTGTTTTCCTGTATAGCCTCAAACAACTTCTGCTATATACAGATTCTCGCTTTGTGCAAAAATAGCTTTTAGGTGTTGAGTAAAGAGGAGTTTTTCGCGATTGTTTATACAAAGAAACCAAATCACAATCATTATTGCCAGGGCATATGGTGAAATCATCAAATTTTCCAAGAAAAATATAAACATCATTAGCAGATTTGATCATAACATTGGGTAAAATCGTCTCTGGATTAAAAAATTCCTCCCAAACTTTCACTGAGAGAGAACATGTTGAGGTATCCTCAACACTTGTTAAAATTATAACTTCGATAACTTTAAAATTGTTTTGGTGCTTTGTAAAAATAAACCCTTCATCAACAACTTCGAGAGACCATCCCTTAGGTGGATATATATCACTCATGTTAAATTTACTCGACGCAGCATTGAAGTTCACTGGTGATAAAGTTTCTGTATTGGGTCTGTACATTGGAGTTAAGCACAGTTCTCTTGGGCAAAACCTTTTGCGCACGATGGAGGTTTCATTGACCTAGAATGGACAAACTTTTAGTCCAGAAAACGTATAGGAATTACAATTTACATACCGAATCTGAGTTAGATCTCCGGTGTTTTATAATTTGTTTTGGTGGTGTTGTGTTTATACACTCTGGTGTCACATCAACTTCGGTTAATATTGTACAAAGAGGTACAGGGTCCGGATTTTCAAATGTAGGCCCTTGAAACCCAACAAAGTGTCTCGAACATACATAGCTCGATTTTTTAATGTTTTCTATTGTAAAATTCTTTCGTCCACATGCTAAGACCCACCTTTTACATTTTTCCAAATTTTTCTTTTGATCAGGAAATTTAATAAAAAACACCCCTTCCGCACCTTTAATACTAGATTTGGGGCTCTTGCTCCGCGCATTACACAAACCATAGCAACACTCACAACCCATGATGAAAAAGGTTAATTAATAGTTAAGTTTTTACCATAATAACCTTAACACGCTAAGCCTAGGACCGTTCTTTCTCTGCTGCTTGCAGACGAAAAAAAACGTTTCTCTGCAGCCAATAAGAGGAAAACTATATTTGAAAATATTAACCAATGAGAGAAAACCGGAAACGAAGAGAGATCTAAGAGCGGAAAAAACGGGATGAAAGTCGTAACATTTAGGCAAAGCACGTACAAAGGCAGGTCCTTCCATTCCTTTAGTAGTTTCTCTGTTAACAGGATCATAGCGTATTCCACTATTTCTTGCTCCTAATGTATTTGCATTAGTTAATAAATAGCTTTTTACAACATTGTATTATAAATGACGTATATTACGATAGCTTTAATAATTTAAACGATGTTAAAATATAAATTTAACACGGTTAAATAAAAGGAGAATGTGACGTCACACATTTCTAGCATCTGATACCCTAGTCTGGAGTAACCTGAAGTTCATAATAACCCCCTTTGGGGAAAAGTACGAAACTAACCATAGAGCTAATGGTAAAAATCGCGAACAACAAGATTTTGTCGTTGCGCATAGAAAGGACTAGCCTGTTGATGGACATACAAATTTACTGTAGATTGTAGTGGTATCTACGCTCCTTGGTTTTCGCTCCAAAACTTCCGTTGGCTGGGATCTCCGTCGTTAAGAAAAATGGCTACTATGGTGGACGTACGTAGAAACACGATGGAATTCTTATAGTAAAGATACTGGGAATGAATTTGTCCAAACCATTTTAATTTAACCACGGAATTCTCACTCACACATTTCACAACAAAACATTAATGATCATCGTTTAATTTTTTGTAGAAAACTAGAAACCATCGAAAAGCCAGCTTCTTAGCCAATGCTTAATTTCCACCGCGCAGACAGAAGCGAGCCATTTTCACTCCCAAAATCACAAGATAAAAATAGTGCTTATGCAGAAGTGTGGAAGTTAATGCGCGTGGGTGCTAAAAATTGGAGTAACTATTTCTTTGGGAGTTAAGCAGTGCATAAATCCGATGAGCGTTACGGCGAAACTTTGAGGTTACGGGCTTTTTAACCGGTTTTGTACTTCCCCCCGAAGGGGGGTTATTATGAACTCCTGGTGTAACGTATAGTTAAAGGGCGGTCCAGTAGCTCTAAATTTTTAATTTTTCTCCTAAAATTTAACCTAATTTTATTTTATTCCATCCATTTTAGTTGAAGTTGTTGAACTGCATTTAATTAATTTATTAAAAACCGCGAGTATCAAGATGCAACCAAATTCAAAGTTCCAGTGATTGTCGCTCTGTTCAAAGGTAATAAGTTTTACAACGATGCAAGAAATCAATTTCCGAATTTTTAGGGTAAACCAAATATTTTCCGATAGATGTCACTTTAATAAAACAAAATTGAATTTTCACCCTTCAGCTTTTTATGGTACCTTCGCGAGCGGTTTTAAATACTCTGTTTTTCATGAAATTCCGTTAACTATCGTAATATACTTATATGCAGATTTGTTGAATAATTCATTTCAAGACGACACTCACTGCCAAAATTATTGTTACTGCACGTCATTTTCGTCGTGAGATTTATACTTTGAGTAAAATTTATCCTTATTAGAAATTAATTTATTATAATTCCTGTATTATTAATTAAAATTTAATCCAAATAAATTAAATAAAAGTTAGTATTAATAGAATTAATTTAATAGGACTCGAGTGGGACTTGATATAATTTATCAGGACTCGAGTGGGACTTGATATAATTTATCAGGACTCGAGTGGGACTTGATATAATTTATCAGGACTCGACACTGGACTTGAAACCTAGTTCTTAAGCTGACCTTCGGACTCGAGGACTCGATACGAATTAAAAGACTCGACTCGAGATTCTATAAGACCTGTTTTAAGGACTCGAGACTCGACTCGAACCCCAAAAAACTGGACTCGCACAGGCCTACAAAAATCGCTACAGGTTTTCAATAGCGACATCCATGCGTAGTGCCGAAATAAGCCAGGTCTCCCTACCCTGAGTACTCAGGTTTGATATAATAATTTTGGCGAAGACGTGAAAGATACCATAACTTATCTTTTCTCTATGGTAACTAATGATATACGAGGTGTGATAATGACCAATAGGTTCGAAGCTTTTTTTAAAAAACAACGTCTCATGTTCAACCAACAGTTAGCAAATGTAGCAATATTATATATATGAAATGAAATTATCTTACTTCCATTTATAGAAGTTGGATCTAGGAGTCGTTGTGTAAGAAATATTCAGATCAATTGCGCTGTACTCGTCGTCCATTTCCGAGCCTGTTGCTCATGCAAGTGGCTCGCCAAATACCACTCGTATGTTCTTAATCTCAAAATTCACATTTCGACTTATAACGTTTGTGGGAAATAAAAGCTGTAGCATATACAAAGTATAGCTACCAAATTGGCACACATTACTTATTTATCTAATACTTGCTTAGCACTTTGATAAACCCTTTATTAAACACGACCGAAACACAAAGTTTAGATCTAGTTCATAAATATTTCCTTGGATTACATTACTGCAGTTTGTATGAAATTAAATTTTTTTGTTATATGAAAACAGCAAAACACAAAAACCAAATGCCTCAGACTCGGTTATTTGAAGATTCAAACGGATTTTGAAGGACGTTGCTGGCAGCTTTCAGCAAAAGAAACCCATCAATTGTAATTATATTTTGTAGAAGAGTGTTATATGAAGAGAAAATCTCCATTCCTATAACTTGGACTCCGAAGTATTTCCATCATCTTCAAACTTTCGATAGGGTCGATTCAAACGCCCCGATTTATTCGAAATATATGCTATTTCTCGAGTAAATGAAATGAGAAACCAATTCCTAAAATTTCCCCAAAGTGGCAGCATTAGTCACGCTTTCACTGAATCGCGAGGTTTTCTTGGAAATATCGTCTACCAAAAACTCTTTATAAAAATTTCTCTTCAAAATACGATTTATAAAATGAACGTTTCAGTACATACTACGCTAAATATCATTGTGACTTCGAGAAGAACGGTAAGTTACCTACCGAACATTTTTAATCGGCTGTCTCTCTTTTTTGTCCTTTTAATGTGCTAAGACGACATCTGAAACCTTTTCGATATAGTAAAATATTCAGTATCTGATAAAATAAGTGTCTAAGCGAGTAAACATTGAAATACGAGTGTATGTAAATGGATTGTTAATGGAAACTAACAGCTAAAGCTAATTTAATAAAACGACTTGTCTACTTGAAAAACATTGGTATGAATAAATAAAGAGGTGTACAGTACATTTTTTCAGTGACTATGTGAAAATTACGAGGCGCTAGAAAAATGTGTACTTTTTTAACTACAGCCCCTTTCAGACGATGCTTTTTGACTTAACTATATGAGTAGAAAAATGGATCCCCGATCAACGTTTTTATCACAATGTCTTTGGTACGTGAGTCAGCGCATTCAATTTTAATTCTATACACACCTCTTAACTAGTCTACGAAGCTTATTTGTGTTGAATCATCTAATAAATCAAAAAGAAGAATCATCTAAATAGGTCTTAATTGTAGGCCGAATTTGAGTTTATTTTTTGTTTTTTCCCCTTGGTTTTAGCCTACAAAATGTCTTCTCTATTTCGTTCAAGTTTTGCTAAGCTGCAAATGTGTCATAAGTGGCATAATGACAACAAATATGGCTTTTTGCGTTTCAGTAATGCTCAGTTTCATAAGCAAAATTCGTTTTCACATTATCAATAAACATTTTGATTGAAAATGGTATTCGGGAAGTTTTGAGCAAGTCCTAAAACCATTTTATTCATTGCAGTTTAAAACTATGGGTTTAACCACACCAATATATGTCTTTCCCAATTTTGTTGGGAAAGACAGTTTTATTAAGTGTGTAACGTTCCATTCGTAAACGCTGAAACCATTACCATTGATATCCCATTTCTGTTCTTAACGTTAAACTTATTGGATATGGGAAAAAAGGAAAAAGCAAATGCTCGTAAAACAATCAAGGGTGTCTAGAGAAAAGAAGGCGGCCGTGGCGAAAAAGACAGTTGTTTCGCCATTTTTTGGGAGGGGATCATTGCCAGATAGCTCCCGAAATCCAGATGAACCGCTCTTTAATTTTGTATGTTAAAAGTTTGAAAGATTTTTCTTTGTAAATATGGGTTGAAAAGATGGATGGATGAGTGAATCGAAGAAGTTTAGGGGAGCTTACTTCTTCCTGTTATGTTACTTATGGTGTGTGCAAATGGAACTGCAGGCTGCAAATAATCTCACACTCTTTCACCCTACCGATATATGTAACTGCTAAAAGGTTCAAATCGATAAGAGAGATGCACATCAAATTCCAACTACAAAATTTGCTTATATAAACTATGCCTGTTGTTTAGGAACACTTTTATTTCAAAAGTAGCAACAAAGGCACCCGGGGCGCTTGATGGGATACCTTCGGGGAGCCGTCTACCGCGCCTTGGGAATTTCTGCTTGAATGGCCGGGGCCCTAACGTACTCCTGTGAAGATGCGTTTACTGGGCAGTGGTTGAAGGAAAACATATCCTACTCGTTGGTGGGGCATGCGGTGCTCTCAGTGATGAGAGCTAGCGAACTCCCTAAGCCGTTTAAGGTGATGTTCCGAACCAGGGACCAGATTACAAAGGAATCGGCGGTGCTGTTCCTCAACAGTTGCTTTACCACTGAACGTTGGAGATGTATCCGGACGTACGTGGATCGTGTCGTACGGTACTGTGCATTGATGTTTCCTCTTTGGATGTCATTAAGAACGCTGGTTTTGTGGGCTTTACTGGAGTGGATAACGGTACTTTCAAGCTACTGCAGCCCACGGAAACCACTACAACAGCTGAGTCTGCGGCAGTGGATGGGGCCAGCGAGCTGGGAGCTCTGGCTGTAAAGCTCGCCGGTGTCGCTTTAGGTACAGAGGGAGAGGGAGGGGCTCATTCGGAAAATTTATCTTCCATGGATGAGTCCACCCTCCAGACGATGAGCGTTCTAGTGATCCTGACGGGGGGAGGAACTTAGGGCTGGGAGCTTGCCTGTCAGTGGGAAGGTGCTACTGGCCCTCTCGGGACTGATGAGGTTAAGCCAGGTCCCTTCTGAACCCCTATCTTAAGGAACATGGGGACGCTACGTGCAATTAAAATCAAATCCTCCGTCTCGACACAGCGGGGTGGCTCTTCTGTGACTATACTGCTGCTAGACCTAGGGCGTGTATTCTGGTCCGGAAAGATCTCTGCGGGTGGTTCCCATTCAACCGAATCTCATTGGACCGAATCGCATTCGACAGAAAATGTTTGGCTAGAATTTCAAAATCTAGCCCAACGGCGGGTTTCAATTGAGGTGGAATATTTTATTACATTTTTAAAGTCAGTTTAGGTTAGGTTTAGTTGTAATTGGTTTATTGATTGGTTATAGGTTTGGTTAGGTTGGTCAGGTTAGGTTTGGTTAGGTTTGGTTAGGTTTGGTTAGTTTAGGTTAGGTTTGGTAAGGTTTGGTTTATTGCAAGCTGTGTATTATTGAAATAATAGGTTCTTAAATAATGCTATGTTTTTATTGGTTTCTTACAAACTTTGATGTTCCATTAATATTTTTTCTGTCAATTGTAATATTGGTAGCTATTATCAAAACGTTATGTGAGCACTGATTGCTATAGCGTCAAGTAATTTCATTGCTGTAGTTATTCGGCTTATTTTAGGATTCTTGATATCGTTTTGATATGCGGAAACAGAATTAATATACCTTTTATTGAATTCGATGGTTTCTTTTTTGACGGGTCTGGGTGGTTTTCCGATATCGTTGTCTTGTTTGGAGGCTCGAAATTTCTGCTGTACTTTGTGTAGTTCTTGCAAAAACGGATTGAATGAAGGTTTCACACTGAGCTTGCTTTTGAAACTTCGATGCATGCTTCCAAATGGTTAGTCGTTCGTAACTCATAATCGGCGAAGTGATTCCACATTTCAAGTGAATGGATACTACTTTGTAACCAATTGTCAACAAAGAAGTCCAGGAATCGAACTACGTTAGATTTATTACTAGGAATTGAACTTTGTAGAGCAAGCCAAAGCTCATCGTATTCTTCAGTTGGTACCAAAGGTAGAGCCATTAGACGACGAACCAATAGTCGGATTTCGTTATTGTCTTTGTACTGGTTTGCGAGGTGACTTTTGTTCACGGCTCTCCAAACAGCTTGGGTAAAGTGTAAGTTGCATCCCTTAATTTTTGATGTTGGAAACGAAAGTGATATCGCTGAAATCATGGCTGTTTCGAAATCAATTTGAAATTGTGATGGTGAAAATGTTAAATTTCTTTCTTCGGCTGCTTGACGAATAAGGGAGAACAATCGAGAGTAGACTGTTCTCGAAAGGCCAGGCAGTAAGACGTACAAAATGGGTAGCACAAAATCGTTGTATGGTATGTGAAGAATGTAAAGCTACTTGAATTGCTCTGGACACACGAAGTGAGTTCCGTCCATGAGTACCGATTGAGATTGGCATAGTAAAGTGAAGAACTCAATTGTTGCGAATCCATTAATTTTGTCTTCTGCGCCATTGTCAAAGAGTAAAAACTGTTCCTCGGAATCCCCGACGTTTACCCACTTTCCGTCTAATTCGATATCTTGTCTATGCTTTGGATTAGGAGGGAGATGTTTACCGCGCCAACCGTACATAGAAGAACGTACTCATTTATATTGTGGTAATGAGGCTTGCGCTTCCAAATCTATATTACAATTAACAAGATGGCCCCGGCCAGATTACACTTTTGCGCGCCCTCTAGTGACTAGAACTAGTATTACTATATTCATGGACCCTGGCAAATTTAAAATTTTCGGGTTTATTTCCGTTGTTTATAAAATAGCATTCCGATTATGAATAAAACAAATCTAGTAAGAATTTGGTTTACAGTTTAATTAAATAAGTAATTAACAAAATTTCTTCTATGAGTGAACTGGAATCTAATATTTGTACTCTGACTAGTTGATGGGTCCTGACTCGCAGGAGATTCTAAAACCAACTGCCTCTTTAGCTTTTTATTTGCTGTATATCTCTCTCTCGTCTTCCAGCATTTTCTCTTTCTCTGTATTCTGGATTCAAACGAAGCCTTCTCATCTTTTCCGCTGATGTTTCTTTCATAATAGATGCCATTTCTGAACTCTCTCGTATTTGTAAAACAGCCGAGTTAAACAGGCACAAAGTCTATTTTGATTTCAGACCGTTGAAAATGTTTTCAAGAATAAATAAACTATCAGAAGAAAAGCAGCTTCGGGTAACTTTTACGTTTACATTGACGAAGAAACGGATGAACTGGAACTGAGAAAAATTTCAGACGTCTATCATCAGATTCAGGGTCAGGTTTTCGTGTGTAACGTACCTGTATGCTTTATGGCAGTATTTGTGTCACCCGATAACATCGAAATCTTGATGATAGTGAAAGGCAACCAATTCATCAATGATACCTTGCTTCCAAAATTATCCACTAAATATTTCATTAGTCTCCTACCTCATTTTGCCATAGAAATGTTCGAAAAGCCTAAAAAATAAATTTTCCAAGTTACAAAAGTACAGCCTCGTTCACTCTATGTGCAAATCTACATTATGGCCATGACCAAGGCTAAGCTCGCCCTAAATGTTTTATTACTAATAAATGTATAAAAAAGACTCTTACCGTAAGAAAACGGTGGTATTTCCTCGAAAGTAAGTAGAAATACAAGTTCCAAGTGTTTTTTAAAAGATTTTACAGGTGTAAAATTTATAAAATACGTTTTTCCGCTCTTAGCTCGTCTCCGCGAATCGCTATAAAATGGAGTAATGTCATCTCCGAGGGTTTGACTTATTATGTCCTATAGGGAGTTAACATAGAGTGCCACTACTCTAAGCTCATCCTTATGATAGTTCCAATTTTGGCCGCTATGCCCTCTGTGCGCTGATCAGGCATATGGCTAATTGGCATTCACAAAAAGCAGAAGAAATCTTCCACAGCCGTTAAACCAGGTATAAGGGAGTTAAACGCAGAGTTCGCAAGCATAGACATTAGAAGTTCACTATTATGAACCTAGACAAACTATTGCGAGGGGGGTCTCGCGACACTCTGTTACGAAAATTTCCATCCCACCCCTTCGCGTGTGTGATAGGATTTTTGATACGTGGCGCCCCTTTCGGCGAGCGAAGGAGCTATTCAATCTGAACAAAAAATAAGTACCGTAATGTTTCATCTTGAAAATATTTTAATTCTCTGTTAATAAACATCTCTTTATTTTACGAACACTTTTCCTTCCATTAATTAATACGGAAATTAATAAAAATTAATTAAATATAAAACGGCTCGGGCGGGATTTGAACCCGCGTTGTCTCCCTCCCAAGTACTGACCGCGCTCAAAGCTGCTTAACTTCGAGTGTTAACATGGGGTTAGTAATATTT
This sequence comes from Phalangium opilio, assembly GCF_054372755.1. Classification (NCBI taxonomy): domain Eukaryota; kingdom Metazoa; phylum Arthropoda; class Arachnida; order Opiliones; family Phalangiidae; genus Phalangium; species Phalangium opilio. The sequence goes on along the minus strand of NW_028324148.1, from coordinate 389,588 downwards.
TAGTTTACCTCGCCGCATGTAGATGGCGCTACAAGAAACTCAACCTATCACACCAGGGATAAGGGAGTTGAGATGGATTGGAAATGATGATGGGCGACCTACGACACCGTATCTCTCCCAATGTACCTCGCGCACGCCCCTACCCTTCGGTAGGCGATTGCTAAGTGCTGCCGCGTAGCGCCATTTTATTTGTATGAGAGCTAGTTTCTATTTAAGATAGAGGGAGCGCCCTTTACAGTTTCATCCAGTACGAGTGACGTACGACCCTACCTAACCGCTGAGGATGCTGGGAGGACTACGGTGCCGTAGGTGGGGGTACAGAGGCAACGCTATAGGTTTCGATTCCTCTCTCCTTCAACATAGCCGACTTGTATTAATAAAGGCCTATAGGTGATCCTCGGTTTTTTTTCTGATATTGGCAATGGCCGTCGTGATCTGCCGCCGCTAGATGTCGTTCTTAGGGGGAAAATTTTGTGGCGGGAACTTCAAAACGAATGAAAATGCCAATAGGAGAAAGCTTACTTTTTGCCTTGAGGTTGGGGGGTTTTTTTTGAATAAAGTAAGGCAGTTTATTCAAAAGTAATACATTTACTTGATAACAATATATTTGTCTTTATCTCATTTAAAGTGCGTTTAGAAAAGTATGTTTTCTACTTTTCTATCACAGTGCAATGTAATATTTTCAAAATAAGTGTTTTGATTAGTACCTTACATATGAAATTTATGAATCACATTACAACTTCGCATATTTTCGGGGGATCATTAGGGGTTTGACAAGCTTATCTAACATAATATCACATAAATTAATATATACATATCACAGTAGGATTGAAAAGGTTTAGTAACTTATTGCGTTATTGCATACTTTATAATACCTTAAATATCTTGGCGAGGTCGAAACGTTAAGGGTTCTTTAACAAAATCAGATACGAATCCTACGATGATTTATAATTTGTAATTTAATATACTTTTGATTTGTAATTATAATTTTTTATTTGAGGTTCATGTAATTTGGCCAACCCTGTGAATATGCCTATATTTACCAAAACATTACTGGGGTATTTAAGGGCAAGGAATGGGGGTGGATACGAAATCTGAGAGAAATACGCGCCTTAAAGGCCGGGAAACGGCGAGAAGGGTTCTTGTCAAACTGAAAACCGTGCATCGAACTAACAATGGGCGACCGTGCTTCAAACTTTTTAGGGGTTCTTGTCAAACTGAAAGCCGTGCAAAGCGGTTCTTGTCAAACTGAAAGCCGTGTAAAGCGGTTCTTGTCAAACTGAAGATAAACAATGGACAATCTCTTCAATTTTGTTTCCCCGACTTTTTGCATCCCCCATTTAAGAGACTGTCCATTGTGATTTTTATACATTTATTAGTAATAAAACATTTAGGGCGAGCTTAGCCTTGGTCATGGCCATAATGTAGATTTGCACATAGAGTGAACGAGGCTGTACTTTTGTAACTTGGAAAATTTATTTTTTAGGCTTTTCGAACATTTCTATGGCAAAATGAGGTAGGAGACTAATGAAATATTTAGTGGATAATTTTGGAAGCAAGGTATCATTGATGAATTGGTTGCCTTTCACTATCATCAAGATTTCGATGTTATCGGGTGGCACAAATACTGCCATAAAGCATACAGGTACGTTACACACGAAAAGCTGACCCTGAATCTGATGATAGACGTCTGAAATTTTTCTCAGTTCCAGTTCATCCGTTTCTTCGTCACTGTAAAGGTAAAAGTTACCCGAGCTGCTTTTCTTCAGATAGTTTATTTATTCTTGAAAACATTTTCAACGGTCTGAAATCAAAATAGACTTTGTGCCTGTTAAACTCGGCTGTTTTACAAATACGAGAGAGTTCAGAAATGGCATCTATTATGAAAGAAACATCAGCGGAAAAGATGAGAAGGCTTCGTTTGAATCCAGAATACAGAGAAAGAGAAAATGCTGGCAGACGAGAGAGATATACAGCAAATAAGAAGCTAAAGAGGCAGTTGGTTTTAGAATCTCCTGCGAGTCAGGACCCATCAACTAGTCAGAGTACAAATATTAGATTCCAGTTCACTCCTAGAAGAAATTTTGTTAATTACTTATTTAATTAAACTGTAAACCAAATTCTTACTAGATTTGTTTTATTCATAATCGGAATGCTATTTTATAAACAATGGAAATAAACCCGAAAATTTTAAATTTGCAAGGGTCAATGAATATAGTAATACTAATTCTAGTCACTAGAGGGCGCGCAAAAGTGTAATCTGGCCGGGGCCATCTTGTTAAATGTAATATAGATTTGGAAGCGCAAGCCTCATTACCACAATATAAATGAGTACGTTCTTCTATGTACGGTTGGCGCGGTAAACATCTCCCTCCTAATCCAAAGCATAGACAAGATATCGAATTAGACGGAAAGTGGGTAAACGTCGGGGATTCCGAGGAACAGTTTTTACTCTTTGACAGTGGCGCAGAAGATAGAATTAATGGATTCGCAACAATTGAGTTCTTCACTTTACTATGTTAATCTCAATCGGTACTCATGGACGGAACTCACATCGTGTGCAAGTACCTACAAGCACCCAAAGGCATCCGGGGCAAGTACCCACAAGTACCTACAAGCACCCACAAGTACCTACAAACACCCACAAGTACCCGGGTAAACATCCGGAAAAGTACCCACAAGTACTTGTGGGTACTGACTATATTTTGTTTAAGGTTTTAAGCTTAATATCAAACAGACGTTAGTTTATGCTACAAAAAAGTTTGAAATTGACAATCTCGGATCGTCTTTATGAAGTTTTAAGGATATCCGAATTTAATATTGGGCTTATGACAATTTTGAGCTAAATGTTAAACGGACATAAATCAGCATTTTTAAAAATTTTGAAAAATTGTCAATTTGGTCCTACTTCTGGAATTTTTAGGGTAGCGCCTCGCGTTTCAATAAATGATTGTAAAAATTTGAATTATGTTCATTACAATAAGAATACATACTTTTAGTGATTTACGTTTTTTTTGAAGTATCATTATAAATAAATGTCTGATTGAGCTAAAGTTATGGTCCCCTTTATATATGTTTCTGCTTAGTGCAGATTTTGAAAATGTTAAATAGTTTCTTACCATTCTTAATTAAAATGAAGACTGAAGGAACAGATATTAATCAAAAATGTCTTGATTAGAATCAAGACCTAAAAAGTATCGATAAGACTGAGGCTATCACTTGTCTGAAGGATCAGATATTAATTATTCTTTTTGATTGAAACTTAAATGCATGATTAAGAAAAAACAACGTTCCATTACCGTTTTCCGTTGAAATAAATTATTTTACTGGTAATCAATTTCAAAAATTTACTTATCTCGGCTTTTCGACCACAATTCCATTCCCCGAAAACATTTTATCATTACATTAATTACTTTTGGGAGATAACGTGTCAAAATAACCTATAAAACAATAAAAAACTGTAATAGCGGTCTGTTTAGCCATGAAAACAACCTTTTAAAAGTTATAAGGACTATATAACCCTTTCGAGACTAACAGGACCTGAGCAAACTATAGCTTAACCTGCTACTAGTACGACCAGGGAGAGATGATGAAAACTGGAGTTGAAATTTCATCATGTGCGACCTGCGGCCCTGAAACTCTCCCATAGTCCCAGTGTGTGTAGAACATAATTTTTTCGCAGTTATCTGCCAAAATCAATCTTTCTAGGTAGTGCCGCCTCCTCACTTGAATTTTTCATGATTCTACCTCTGCTACCTTGAAGCAAACTTTCCTCTCATTTTGCTGCTCATTACCGGTGCCATTCTTTTGACTTTCTGTTCGTTATAACTACTATCATGAGTTTATTTATTTCAAACCAAAATATAAAAATATGGATTCTTTTTCCTTTTGTGCTTTTTAGAATTTACAAATGTATATAACGTTGTGCCGTGATATATCAAATAGTCTCTAACCCTTGTTAGAAACTAGAGAGAGAAATTGGGCAGTAACACTGATCATGCCCTGAACTATGAGAAAGAACAATACGACGGTTGACTAAAGTACACTTGATATTACATCAATTTGCAAAACCGCGAGTAAAAATCTTACTGTCCCTATTGAATTTGGCGCCATTGGTTTTAGAATAATTAAAATGTTCCACTGCGAAGCGTGCCGGTCACGAATGGGGATGTAACGTCTTTAGGAACCTTTTAAAACGCAATACAATACACGTACTCTTCCAAAAGTAATTAATGTAATGATAAAATGTTTTCGAGGAATGGAATTGTGGTCGAAAAGCCGAGATAAGTAAATTTTTGAAATTGATTACCAGTAAAACAATTTATTTCATCGGAAAACGGTAATGGAACGTTGTTTTTTCTTAAGCATGCATTTAAGTTTCAATCAAAAAGAGAAATTAATATCTGATCCTTCAGACAAGTGATAACCTCAGTCTAATCGATACTTTTTAGGTCTTGATTCTAATCAAAACATTTTTGATTAGTTTAATATAGTAATTAACCATCAAAGTTATTGTTTGACCCCACCTGGCAGTTTTTCACAGACCGGCACTTAAGAGCGCCATCTCTTTCACACTGTATATTCATTTCCAGTTTCATGTGTCGGCGGTTTCATCATCAAGCATTCGCGCTAGACCTCGGTTATTTTTATATTAGCGTTGGCTTCGTCGCATTTTGTCCAATTCGTTTTGTTATTAACTAAGTTAGTCATAATGCCCTTCAATAAACGATGCACGGTGCTTGGATGTTCAAGCTGTAGTGACGATCTAGCCCAAGACGGTACCTACAGTTTACATAATTTCCCTAAAGATAATGATGACCTGGTGAAAAAGTGGGTTACAGGCTACAGCTACAAAACGAGGTGAAGCGTGGAGGCCAACCAAAGTATCAGTGATTTGCTCAAAACATTTTTGTGGGAACGATACAATTGTTACTAAAGGGAAAAAGCGGATAATTCTCAAACCAAATTCAGTGCCATTAGCTGCACCAAGCACGAGAAATGAACCTGGGAAAGGTTCAAGTCTCAAATGGTTTCGAACAGATGACTATAAGGGAATAGATATATCCAAGAACATTAAAACTTATGGCAAGGCAAGAAGTACCTCTACAGTCACATCAAATTTAGTAACATGTGTTGGAACAAGTTCTAATAATGAGCCTGGAGATAACTTGAGTCGTTTACAAACAGATGATTTTGATATAAATATATCCAAGACCATTCAAAATTCTGACGATGTTGAAATTTTTAACAAGTTAAAGACAACTAAGGGTCGCTTATGAAGGTAACAGCAACTTTTCAGAAGATGACGAGTGGAAAGATAACTTATTGGCAAAATGAAATTAACAGTAGCAACAAGCGAGTAGAAGGGAATATTTTGCTTTCAGCGGCAATTTTGTTTACAGGATCTTGCCCTAAAACCATACTACGAATGTTAAATTTCATTGGTGTGCAAACGTGTTCTTATAGAACCTATTTCCGCATTCAGTCCAGTTACTTGTTTCCGGCAGTTGAGTGGGTATGGGATAATGAACAAAAACGTATGTTTGAAAAATTCCGTGGAAAGAAATTAATACTCGCTGGTGATGGTAGCTCAGATTCTCCTAGTTACTCAGCCAAATATGGGAGCTATACTATTGTTGAAACATCTGAAAACAAAGTAATCCATTTTACCTTGGTGCAATCAAATGAAGTTGGAGGGAGCTCCTATATGGAAAAAGGTCTTATTCGTTGTTTAGAATACCTTAAAAAAGACTTGTCAGTTACATTATTACAGATCGTCATGTTCAAATTAGATCATATTTAAAAAAGTGTCATCCAGATATAATCCACCTGTTTGATTGTTGGCACATTAGTAAAGGATTTGCAAGTAAATTGAAAACGCTAGGAAAGAAGAAAAAGTATTCAATTCTTGGAGAATGGGCTAACAGTATAGCCTCAGAGGAACCAACTTAACTGGAGGGTGAAATATGCCGGAATCTCGTGCGTCGCGCTCGGCAGTATAAGTTACCCATGATGCTTTAGTCTACGTGGGCCTAAGATTGCAGCGCCTTCTATTGCGAGCCTCGGGACTTCGGGTCAGGAGTTATTTATTTTCACGGTTCAGGGTCAGTCTCGAGGTTCCGTCAGCCGAGCTCAGCTGGTCGGGCCTTGGTCGATGATAATGGAAATGAATCAATTTATGAATCATCATTTACATGATCACAATTACACGAAGAATTCGAAAGTGCCTACTAAGGAAAGAAAAGGTGACTACATTTGTTTCATAAATTTTGAAGAATATGAATAATATATTCATAATGTTAAAAAGACTAACACAGTTATAATTTAAGATGTGACCAAAGGAGTTGTAAAAAGAAAAGCTGAACCTGGTCAGGCTAGTCAAGTAATACATTCTTCGTTCTTTCTTGAAAACGGGAATCTTTTATTAAAGAAAATCACTCAGGAAATGAAAAGTGCTATTTCAGAAAATGTTAGCGAGGAGTTTAAAGTAAGTATTCGAATCATTTATTTATTTATTTGAGAGTTTGTTAAAACAAGGCTCATGAAGTTGAAATATTTATGAATTAATTGGGCCAATATTCAATATGTATATTTTAAAGGGATGTGTAATAGATATCGCAGAGTTTCCAGAGAGAGTTACGTTCAGTGAAGATATTTACATGTTTCTTGATATATTCAGTGAAAAGAACGTTAGTGATAGACCAACTTTCATCCATTCCATTCACAAACTGATGAGCAACGATAAGTTTACTGATGCAATGGAAATAGTATTTAAAGATATTAAGATATGTTACGATTTGACCAAAAATAGGACAAGGACTCTAAATCATGTCAAATGGTCTTTAAACAGGGACTTTTGTCAATGTCTGAAATGGAAAGGTATCAGTTCGTTCAATGCTTTAATAGAAGGCTCCTAAATGAAGCTTTGGTTAGGAAAGTCGAAATAGAATGCTCGTTATTACCAAAAAAATCAAATCTAGTCCGGCCATATCCTCTTATGTCCATAAAAGATTAATAAAAAATGTCTTCGTGGACAAAGACTAGAAAAAGTAAATGATAAGAGAACAAAATGGAATGACCGAAGTAACAGATATTAAATTTTTTCAGTTCAAAGACATGATTATAAAACATCAATTATTTAAAAAAAAATACTTATCTTCGTTTTTTTTACCAAAATTACATTTGCATTGTTTACGAAAGACAGGTTATTCATTCTATATATCATTTTTGGTATTAACAGTTTTCAAATGAAAAGGATTAGAATAAATATCCGAGTATGGATAAGATTTATTTTTAAAGGTTCCTATTTTCGAACTAAAGAGAAAACGTTGTTTAAAACGACTAAATGCTACCGAAGTTAGAAATTTTATCTTTAATCATGATTGACATTTTAAACGTCACTTTAGGGTTGGTTTTGCGCCTGCATTTATACGACCACGATTCGATTGGGTCCTATTTTTTGGTTCGACGATTTAAAATGTTTTATAAATCAATCATTAAAATTTGGATAAAAGATATTATTTACAAAAAAACGTTTGGTATTTTATTGAGTGCGTGAGAGCTGTTTTAAAAGTTGTGATTGAATTAGTTTGGTATGACTTCTACTTGCTATTTATGAGCAAACGTATAACACGAAACACGTAAATGGACACCGACAAATTGGTGGGCTGTTTTTATTTCACTATTGGGCATAGTTTCCAGTATTAAAACGTATTGTAGTTCAAATTAAAAGCTGCAATCCATTTAAATATCACTAACGAGGAACTGTTTCTATCATGGCCTACACTGGAAATCTAGCTTTAAATATAAACGATGTCGCATGTATCTGTTATATAGTAAAGATTTGACACGAACCATTTTGAAAAGAATGGAAAATTCATGATTCTAAATTTTTGGGCAAATGTAATTTTGGTGAAAAAAAACGAAGATAAGTATTTTTTTTTAAATAATTGATGTTTTATAATCATGTCTTTGAACTGAAAAAATTTAATATCTGTTACTTCGGTCATTCCATTTTGTTCTATTATCATTTACTTTTTCTAGCCTTTGTCCACGAAAACATTTTTTATTAATATCTGTTCCTTCAGTCTTCATTTTAATTAAGATTGTTAAGAAACTGTTGCATTTTTAAAATCTGCACTAAGCACAAACATAAATATAGGGGAGCTTAAGCATAAGGGACCTAATATTGCTAGTTAGTGACTAATGCTTTCAGGTACCAGTTAATCAGTTATCACCAATGAGATTAATTTATCACTGAAAACATCAAATTTTCATACTAAAATTATTTTGGCCTTTCTTTATCCCCTGGCTTTGAGTATTAAAATATTTAAAGTAACTCTGAGAATTATCTAGAATCATTTCTACTGATATTTCAAATTCAGAAGAATCAGAGTCATCGTTTTGAGTCTTTCAGATGATGGCTTGGACTTATGTCACTGGTTTTCGGTTTTCGTTGTAGCAGTCTAACTGAGACAAAGTTTCTGCCTGACAGCATAGCCCACTCGATCCGCGCTCATGGACGCAAGCTGCTCGCGCTATAGAGAGCTTTCAGTTGGAGAAGGGGATGAGCCTCGTGACATCATTTACGCTGCCATATTGGTGGGTTTAAAGCAGGAATGAAGCTGAGACCACCCAATATGGCTACCAGAACAGCGGTAAGACTTGGGAGGGTGTGACGTACTACAATCCCATCTGAAAGCTCTCTATGTAATAATAATCGACCAGGTCACGTCGTCTGCTGAACTTAGGGATTGGACAATTATACTTTTTGAGTTAATGTCTGGACTCTGGTTACCCTTGAATTTTCTTAGTGGTCCCGTGGTTCAATTTTTAAACTGGTCATTTGCCTTGTGCCACCGCCTTATTTCCCCCCACTGGACAAGGAAGCATTTCTCATAAAGGATAATGGCCATCATTGATGTGTAAGAGACAGCCTGGCAGCCCCGTATTTGTTTACCCTGCCTATAGCCCACTCGATCACGCGTAACACGACGCAAGATGCAGAGGGCAGAGCAGCGTCCGTGAGCATGGATCGAGTGGGCTATGCCGTGCCTGGCCAAGTCAGCTGACTTAGGTGAAATATTCATAACTTCTATGCGACTTAATTCTAGACATTCTTGAACGAATCATCTTGTGAACATTTTATAAGACAGGCTTCTGCCGCTGGGTTTTTTTCCGAGCCAAATTTGCTTTTTAAATTTAAAAAAATTAATTTCAACCTTTTTTTCCTCTCTTCAGAAATTTAATAATGATAGTGTGTTACATATTTATCCAAAATTTATATTAATTAATTAACACACTGTACATCGCCTTAATTTGTAATTTCGCGCTTGGAAGAGGCTGAATTAAAAATATTGATTTGGAGACAGGGATTAGTGATTGAATCTATCATTTATTTTACCAGCAAAAAAAGTATCTTCGTAGCGGTAACCGTTGGCTGCTGGCATCAGTCTAGAAACCAGGAAATGAACCCTTCTGCGTAGTTTGAATTAATCTACTTTAAACATCAAAAATGTATCTAATTTAAACAAAAAGGTTTATTCTAAATAGCGGTTATAAATAGTAATTAAAAACGCAACTGTTACCTAATAAAAATGATTGCAAGAGCCGGGATAAAAAAACATTGGTTGGTTTGTTGACAGGGTTTAGTGATCGTGTGATTTAATTATTCAATTATATTACCATTAATTTAAACCAATAAAATGATCTACATAGTGGTTATCGGTGGCACCAAATATAATCTGCACAGTTACCGTTGGAAAAATGACTATTGTTTACTGTTTTGAGGTTATGTTAGAATAAGCACTAAATAATTAAAATTTAAATTGTTAACCTATAAGAATTATTGGAAAAGCGTCACTTAAAAATATTGTATGATTTGGTGACAGGGTTTAGTGATAGTGTGATTGAATCTATCATTTATTTTACAAGTAAAAAACGTATCTTCGTAGCGGTAACTGTTGGCTGGTGGCAACAGTCGAGAAACCAGGGAACGAACCCTTCTGCGTCTTTCGCATTAATCTACTTTAAACAACAAAAATTGATTTAATTTAAACAAATTACTTAATTAGCGCCTATCGTTGGCCGATGGCACCAGGTGAAACACCTTAAAACGTACGCTACACGGCCAATTGGTCTCTAGTCTCTACATACAATCATCTGTATTTAAATTTTGACCGAGGCTTAGTGAAATCAGTGAATTTAAAAATTAGCGGCTAAATCCTAAATTTAAATTCTTTTGTATTAAATTATAATAAGGTTTACCTTACGAAATTAAAATAAAATGAGGACGAATTAACCCCTTCTTTTATGTGAAAAGTTTAAAAATTCGCCTTAAGCTCGACATAGCCACACGCGTTGTCTAAACAAAAATCTTCGCTCAGTCGCTCTATTAGCGGTAAAACAGCGTAAGTCCAACAGTACGTTTCTCTATGATTTTAGCTAGGATTAAACCACGTAAGTCCGACAGAATAAAAGATCGTAAGTTTAAGTATGTGCTTAAAAGTACAAAAAGTAATACTTAATATTAATTGTTTTCAATAAAACTTTGAAAGGCACCAGTTTAATGTTCAACCTTTCATTTAAAACCATTTTCAGACCTATCGAATAAATACTCTTCAAAAAATGGTCGAGACCATTTGGCTATCACAGCAAACCTTTCCCATGTTATTCCTATGGGAAAATTTGCCTTTTTTTTGCCAAAATGTCTTAATTTTTTTATGGAAATGAAAATCACCCTTAGCAAATTTATTTTCTATGAAAAAAACTAATGAAGGGATCTCTTTGAAATTTTAACCACATATTAAGGGTCCGAAATTTAGTTCAGTGGAATTTTTTCAAAACAATTAATACAATACAAAAAAAAACTACATCCAAACAAAAAACCCTCCTTGTACATTAAGAGCAGTATGAGATCTTATCTAAGAGAGCGACCGCTCTCTCAGAATTCTCATGAGAAGGAAGAAAATGTGGTTCACCATATTGGTGGTTAAATTTCTCACGAGCTGATTCTACAATATGGGAACGATGCACATTTGTTTGTAAGAAATTCCATTACTACACCTGCTAATGCAAGTGAAGAAACTGAAAATTACTCAAAATGGGCACAGCTGTTAAGCAATGGCCGCTTAATTAAGTTAAAACCCAAAGCATTTAAATTTATGTTTAAGCTGCATGTTCTTTCAAAAGTGAATTTTCAGAAAGGAAATGCTACCATGAAATATAGATTAGCGAAAGCTTTTAAAGATTTAGAAAGTAATGATTTTCTAGAGAAAACATGGTTAGAGATTTGGGGGGATGGTAAAGTTTCGCAAGCTGCGAAGAAAAAGGCATACCAAATATTTTTAAATTGTCTGGGGAAGGGATATGTGGGAAAAATTAAAACAAATGTACAAATTGATAAAAAGGCTTCTTTTAAGTCAAGTAGTTTGCGAAAGCAAATGAAAAATCAAAAGGCTTGTGATAAATGCAAGGATGTGCCAAATGAAAACAAAGTTAAAGTTCCTCGAGTTAAGAAAATTAAGAAAGGTTTTCTAGCTCCTTAAAATGTGATATCATTAATTACTGATAGTATTAAATCTGAATCTCATGATTTGAAAGTACAAATGTTCCGAAAAGAGTTTATGATATGTTTATAAAAAGTTTCAGAAATGATTTCTAGCTCCTTAAAAAGTTAAAATGTGATATTATCAGACTGTGAATGTTAAAACTTATTCTAATGAATTATAGAAACATTAATTTCGTGTCACATTTAAGGGCACAAAAGTGTAAATATGAACAAAAATAGTTTCAGTAAAACAAAAGTTCAATGTTTAATTTTATTATCTCATTCTTTACTATTTTCAATCAAGAGCCTTCGGAGTATTTTGACCTTTTTTGAATTTACTGAGATGTTTCCATTTCTAACATTTGGAAAACTCTTTCTCAGGCATTTAATGTTTGGGATATTTTGTTGATAACTCAGGACATTTGGATTATCATTGGCTCCTGATGCTGCTCTTTGTTTTCCGAAGTATCTTTCCAGTGGATCTTGGTTGAATCTTTCAGTCAAAACAAAGTCCGCTCCTTGTTTTAGCAAGGTCTGAGTTGCTTCAATTATTGAATTAACTACACAAACAATTAGACTTTTAAACTTCTTCCATTTACAAACTTGGGGTACAAGGAGGGAAATTAAATTACCTGTAATCGTTATACCATCTCGAGTGTCACGGCTTAGAAGCATTTTTGATTTATCAAAGCCTTTGGGCACAACTAGGTTTTCAACTTCAACTTGCCATTCCTCAAAGTATCCCAAAAAGGTTTCTGTGAGCCACTACCAAAAATGATCAATTATATATATTTCAATAATATAATAATAAAAAAGGAATTGACCCATTTTTAGTGATAGGATTAAATATTTACCTTAAAACGCCAATCGTATAAGCTTGTATATGGATTTTAGAAATGGTTGCGGTTATGTTTCCCATCGGTGAGATTTGTAACATTTACAGCATCAAAAAAGTTGTTTACCAGCTCAATAAAAGTGATAGTCTCAGAGGCCTCGTCTCCCACCAGCATTTTCATAGCACTTGCCATTGTTTTACTTAAAACCTGCGCTGCGTAGTTCACTTTCATTCTCGAAAAAGATGTGAGGATATATACCTCATATCATATTTTATTTTCGATGCTAATTTTAAACCAGATTCTAGTTCACAGTCTTTTTTGAAGACTTCTTCAACGTGAGACCATAGCATGTGTTTCCCATTTTCCTTGAGAAACCGTGTATTTTTACAATTACCACTGGCTTCTAATCCATTGCGAATTGTTTTAATCAAATGTGGCACATCTGATATAAAATAAATATACTCTCCTTTAGAAAAGAGATTCTTAGTTTTATATCCAACTTGGAAACGGTTTCCATCATCAGCACAACACATTTTAATAAGTTTCTGGTTAATTCCAGCCTTGTCACACACGACTGTCAGAACTTTAAAACCTCCGAGTTGCAAATTTTCCACAGCCTCCCACAAAAGACTGTAAAGTTCATCGGCTTTCATATTGTCGCATGGGAAATAAGCGTATGGATAATTAAAACTTGTAGTTAAACCCCGAATCACAAATTGCATCACGTGAGTAGCGAGCTCTGGAGTTTCCACTGTGTTATTTCCCACGTTATTCATTAGGGTCTTGATTTTATTTTGGCTATCATTTGAGTTAGTAAGTCCCCCGGTGCTAACTCGATATATTAAATCTTTTTTTATGGTCATTTCATCTATCATGATTGAGATATATTTTTGGTGTTGTTTTAACGTGTCAAATTTTATATCTTCCTTCATTTCGATAATTGTTTCTGGGTGAAAACCACTCTCTGCTTTCAAATTTGCGGAATAACTGTAGAGCGTTCTTTCGGTTGGCAGTGTGAAAACTTGACGCAGAGCTTCGTATGTTGTTGTAGATTTGCTCTTCAAATATAAACACCAGTGTATTATTGCTGGATGCCACTTTTGAGGTCGTCTGGTTTTAGAATCGATATATTTCAACTGTTGTTGTAGGAAAAATCTTTGAAACTTGCTTGGCGTTTCAAAAGGATTCTCATCTTCAAACCTTCACTTTCTTCAGGAGTTACCTGAACTCCATCTTTCTGAATTAGGTTCTGAATTCTCTGTTTTAAAGACTTGTTACCTCGTAAAAGGGCTTTATTTTTCTGTTTTCTGGCAGCTATTGCTCGTCTTATTTCTTCAAGGTTCAAGTAGCGAATATTAGTACTTTTCGGGCAATGGACATTTTTAGATTTTCGACGTATTCGTTTTAGGAGGCAATTACGAAATAGAAAACATTTTAGACACCAACTGTGAGATTTACTTTTCAAAAACTCACACTTATTAGAGCGTAGGCTGTTGGATTTTGAGCAATAGTATGCTGTTTTAAGTTTATGACGAAAATAAGGTTCAAAACTACTTCCAGAAACACCCAAGCACACATTCCATTCCTTATCAATTGCTTTGCCACCGACCAAAGCGAAAATAATATTTTACATCTTTTGTAATTCCATAAATATGCATGGGAAACAAGATGCCCGGCCACTATTAAGGCGGGGACCGGGTTTTACGTACTCTCCTCTTTTTTTCTCAACCTGTCAATATTTGATTGATTGTGTAGGCTTATAGTTTTGTAAGCTTATAACAAAGAATGCTTCTGTAGGAATAAATTTATAAAGACTATGATATAAAGTAAAAAGTTATTTATTTTCTTTAAAAGTATAGGTTCTAATAATAAGGATATTTTTTCAATTTTCATTTTAAATTGCATTTGATTTAACCTATAGTAATTTCTTCTACCTTCGTAAGGAAGATGATAAATTTTAATATTATTTTTAAATCTTACGTAAGTCATTAAGTTTTTATTTGATATACAAAGCGTTTAGTTGTTTTCTAACGTAAAGTTCCAAGACTAATCTTTCGAGATCTGTAGTTTTAACTTTAAAGGTATGATAAATTTCTTCCTTGTTTTCTTGGGGTTTTTCAGGTGTTTTTTCCTCGGTCCTGATTTTGTTATTTATTGACTTGGTGTACGTCTCTGTTTCATCTATGCTAAAGGGTATGTTTTTTGTGTGCCTACCTCTGATAAAGTAATAATAATAATAATAATAATAATTTTTATTTTTCAGTAAAAAAAAAAATACATTTTACTGATGGCAACTAGGTAAAGGACAAGTCCCATTTTCTCACTAGTTACCAGTACACACACAAAAAAAAGAATAATAATTTAATTTAACATAAAAAAGTGCATTAGACCTGATATGGCTGCGCTTTAAGGTGTATACTGAGGTCATTTTTAAAAGTATACACCGACGTACAACATCTTATTTTAGCAGGAAGTACATTCCATTGTCTTATAGTGCGACTAAAAAATGAATATAAAAACGCGTCACATCTACATTTGGGGATATAAAAGGTTAAAATTTCATGCCGTTCATTGATTTTAACATAGTCTAATAAAGGTAGATAATAAAAACCATTAATGATTCTAAATAAAAATGTGAGACAGGCTTTTTGTTGTAAAAGATACATAGGTAAAATGTTCAAATGTTTAAGACGCGTACAATAATCCATTCTGTTATTTAAACTATTAACAGGCAAGTTTATACAAGGCTGTCCAACAAAAAATGAAGTAAAATGCCGCAATACTCTCTCCACCGAATTTTTATCTTTCACCAAATAGGGTGACCATACCTCGACCCCGTATTGCAGTAAAGGTATAACAAGAGCGTTAAATGAAATCAAACTAGCCTTGGAACGGCCAAAAATTCTGCGTATCATACCCGAAATACGACGGGCTTTCGCAGTTATGTAAAAAACATGATTCGCCCATTTAAGGTCACTCGTAAAAATAATACCTAGTAATTTACAATTAAAAACACGAGGCAAGACAGTGTCACTTATCCTATAGTCAAAATTAATTACTTGTCTCCTTCTAGTGAAAATAATATAGGAGCATTTTTTAATATTCAAGTTCAAAAGATTAACCGTGCCCCAATCAACGATTGCATCAATGTCCCTTTGTAAATTAAGGGAATCCTGTTGGCAAGTAACCGCACGAGATAAAAAAGAATCGTCCGCGTACTGCCAAAGAGTGCTATGCGGGGATATATTATGTGGTAAGTCATGTGCATATAGGTTAAAAAGTAGCGGACCAAGTATTGAACCCTGAGGGACTCCAGAGGTAACAGGAAGAAAACAGGAGGATTTACCCTGATAAACTACACGCTGTGTCCTTTCCCTAAGAAAATCAGCTACCCAACGTAAAGTATTCCCCTTAATTCCCAAGACTTTAAGTTTCATCACCAGTCTATCATGAGGTACCGAATCAAAGGCTTTTTTCCAATCGAAAATGACCACATGTACGTCGGGCGGGTTTCTTTTGTCTAAGATAGAGGCCCAAGAGTGAAAGGCTTGAACTAGTTGCGTTGAGCAACTGAACCCCTTGCGGAACCCAAATTGACGTTGCGGAAGGATCTCATTTTCAGAGCAATAACTTCCAATTTGATCACTTATTATTGACTCCATTACCTTACAAAATACCGATGAGAGAGAGATTGGCCTATAAGAGGCCAGCTCGGACCTACTGAGGGAGCTACCTTTAAAAAGGGGAACCACATTAACTCTTTTCCAGGCTAAAGGGAGTTTACCCAATCTATAAGAGTAGTTGAAAAAATCTGACAAAGGTTCTGCAATACTCGTAGCACACAACTTAATTAATTTAGAGGACACGCCATCAGGACCAGCTGAAGAGCTAGACTTAAGGCGCGCAATAGCCGTAGCCACCAAACTGGGAGTAAAGATAAAGTCAGCATCAGCAGTGTTGTTAAACTCATTGTCCGTTAAAAAAGAACTGGACTTAGTAAAACAAGACTGAAAAAAAGAATTGAACATTGACGCAATCGTTTGCGCGTCAGTGATAGGCGTATTATCAATATTCATAAAGTCAGGAATTGGGATTTTAGTTTTTTGTGCAACGAATTTCCAAAATGTTTTAGGTTTCGTTTTGAGCTGAGAGGACAAGCCATTAACATAATCTTTGTAATTCGAACGAGTTTTAGCTTTAATCCTGTTACAAACTCTTCTATATTTGTATCTATTGACACTAGTTGGTTTTGATCTGTATATTTTGAACAAAGTTCGCTTGAGATTGGCGAGGTGAACAATGTCTCCAGAAATCCAAGGCTGCCTAGACCTTCTTGAATAAACCATCTTTGAGGGAATAGCGTCTTCCACACAAGACCAAAATAAATCCGACCAAAAATTCCAACTTTCATTAATATTTCCACCAAAGGCAAGATGCCAAGGTGCATGGTTAATTAGCCCATTTAAAGAAGTTGCATCCGCTTGCTTCCACTGCAAAACACGCATAGGAGCACGCATAGCCCTTACGTACTCACAGGAAATTCTACCGCTAATCGCATGGTGATCACAACCGGGAAGATTATCAACTACCTGAATATCATTGATAAATCGGCGCTCATTAATGTAAACCAAGTCGAGGATTTTGCCGTTTCGAGTTACATCGGATACAATTTGAGTAAGTCCAAGATTAGAAATACATTCGAAAAAATCCATAGCAGGAAGACTGTCCGGGACAGGTCTAGTTAAACCCAAACATGCCATGTTAAAATCACCAAACAAAATAAAAATATCATGACCGTTGATAATATCAGTTATAGCGTTAAGTAGAGAGCATAAGCTCATTATATAGTCTTGAGTGACCGGTGGCGGAACATAAACGCACCCAAAAAGAATTGTTCGAGATTCACATTTAGCAGAAGAAAAGACAATCTCAAGACTTTTCCCTAAGGCAGTTTTAAAAAGTTCAGTATTGATTACGGTTTCTACAGGCGAGAGATTTTGATTAATTGCCAAAAGAACACCACCACCCCTTATAGATTCTCTGTCATTTCTAAAAACGACATAATCGTCATTAAAAAACTCTGTACTAGACACGTCACGATTAAGCCAGGTCTCCGTAAGACCGATAACGTCCGGTAAATTCTGCTCCACAAAAACCGAAAAGTCGAGAGATTTATTTTTTAAACTACGCACGTTCGCCACATGAAACGAAACTAGTGACCGGGATAACTTTTTTCCCACTGTGTGGTCCGCAACCTTTCTTGGCTTACAAGAAACACTATTTTCCGTAAAGAATGAGTCGCTAAAAGGTGGTAGTCCTCAACTAAGACACACGAAAGATGAGTCTTGTAGATGAAAAGATTTCTTTAAGACATTAGGGTATACACACTTCGCGTGAAATTCAAACACACAGACACAGCAGCGAAAACGTTTTTGATTCTTACGAATCAGTTTTTGGCAAGCTTTGCATTGTCTTTTAGGCAAAGGCCCGGGATTCAACTCAACATCACCAGAGAGTAACAGCACGGAGACGGAAAAAAGCTTACCGCAAAAGTCATAACCCTGCTTAACCGCCGGAGACTTTCTTTTGATAAAATACCGTCCATTGAGAGTTAAGCTAAAAACAAGTTGGGAAAACCAAAATATTACCTCTCCGTGTCAAGAGGTCTACTACTACAAACTTATTTACCTAGATATGGAATTATTTCTTTTTTTTTTTGAAGTAAAAATTTACGAAATATTGAAGCAGTATTCCAAACATAGCGAATGTACAGTAAAGCAGACGACATTTTACATCCAGTAAGGATAAATCTTGGACACATGGAAATCAGTCAATGGGGAAAAGAACAGGAAATGAAGTCTGCGCTTCAGCTGTTTAGCCTATATTCTGATAGCTACATTCACAACTGGTTTGCAGTGTAAACACTATCGTCTCGTCTCACCTCAACAATATTCTTAGTTTGCCAACATGAATGTTAACGTTAAATAACACCAAAGCTAAATTGTAGCTAGACGCACTAATAGTCAATGCGCACCATAAAGAGAATAATAAGTCTGTAGCTACTACCCGTTCACCATTAGCCCTTTTACTAATTAAATTGCCACCATGATCTTTTCTTCCATTATAAAATCTTTACATGATTATTTAAGAGTGTATTTAACTTTCGGCTCACTCTGAACCGTTGATGTCTCTTCATTACAGACACGAAAATCAAAGCCACAAGTTTACTTCACCTCAGGCCTCAATTATTCACTCTTTATTTCATTAAGCCTATTGCGGATAATACTTGTTATACCCGCCGGAGTCTAGGTCTTAGTTTTCTTCATGAAATCACTAAACCAAGGATTATTCTATATACAGATGTAGTATAGCTTAAGCAATATGTAAACAGCCATTTCAAATAACAATATTAAAAAAAATCTTTGGAATATCAAAATGAAACAGAGCTTTAAAGCTACAAAAGTACTTAATGCATCATAATTACGAAAAATACTTCCACATATTCACTTTATATTATGGAAAAAGGGAATATTAAGGTTCTGTATGATTTCTTAACACATCAACACAAGGCTAACTGCTAACGCGACGCACTAGTGTAACAATGGACGGACACACACAGACACAAGGAGTATAAACCCATTAGTGGAAGCAGTATTTTTTTTCCGAAACAATCTCGCTTATGTTTATCCTCTCTAAACTTCGCTAAAAACGTATTACTACTACGTAAAATATTAACAGACAGGCATTAAAGAAGGAGCGCAATATTATCCATATTTTCATTTCATATACAGAGAAAAGAAATTATTATGTTTCTGAGAGGAGCTTCCCATTTTGGTTGTTGTTTTGAAAAATACATCGCAATGCACGGGCCTTGATAGATATAGGAGGCAATGAATGAAATATATCGCATTCACGGGCCTTGGCAGATATAGGAGGCGATGATAATCTCTCTCTTTGCACGAGAGGTTTATCTTTAATATTTAAATAAATATAATTATTTTTAATTATTTTAATCTTCAATAATTAACATTAATAATAGTTAAATCGTTTAAAATAAAGTTATACCTATTATCATCTCACACTTTGCTAATATTGACGTTTAAAGTGAAGGGTACCCCTCTTGCCCACTTTCTTCCAATTTTGGGGTATATATACGATTCGTTTCCATTATAATAGTATGGAAAAAGCGCAATTGCGAAAACCTTTGGTGGCGATCCCACCTTAGGGAGGCTAGACGTTTCTCGTAACCCTAGCTGATCGCCGCGTATATCCTAAAACCAAACGATGATAATGGAGTAGAAGCCAATGAGACAGATTGGTGTCTATGTGGAATAGACGGAAGACCAGTAGATGGTGGTGTTAGAAGCCAGTGTAAGTGCAGACTGGTGTCAATGTGGGATTGACAAAAAACAGAAGATGGTGGTGATTAGAAGCCAGTATGTACAGACTGGTGTCCAAGTGGAATGGACGAAGACCAGAAGATGGTGGTGATTAGAAGCCATTATGTACAGACTGGTGTCCAAGTGGAATGGACGAAGACCAGAAGATGGTGGTGATTAGAAGCCATTATGTACAGACTGGTGTCCATGGGGATGGATGAAGAACCAAATATGGTGGTGATTAGAAGCCAGTAAGAACAGACTGGTGTCTGTGTGGGATGGACAAAGACCAGAAGATGGTGGTGTGAGAACTCAAGTAGAGGAGCCATTTCCGTGACTGCGAAAGCAGTTCGGAAATGGCGAACACGTTTGCTCCGATACGCAAACTGCGAACGCGGTCACGTGGGTGTAACAACGGACAGACAGACAGACACACAGACAGACAGACAGACACACACACACACACACACACACACAGACACGGCCGTTACAGAACCTCTCCTGGACTACGTCACACGGAGAGGTAAAAAAACTCGACGGCAAAAAGCAACCAGCAAAAAGAGACGAGACGCGATCGTATAACTGTAATTCAAAAGAAGCACTACACGACAAAAACAGTAGCGAAAATAATCCAATGAAATAAATTCCAGCGAAACCCGTTTCACGATATAACATACTGATAAGATAACGCTTATCGGAGAGAAAATTAAATGCGACCGCACGGCACGAAAACAAATGAACTACCCAAAAAAATGAACTACTAAGCAACAGGTACTGCTAGCACTTAGGGAAATGTTTCAAATGTTCTTCGTAAGGATTATCGGTGGGTTTCCAGGCTAATAAAATGCCGTTGCATTCGAAGCACTGTACTAGATCATCGGTATGTAACGAATAAAACCCCGCTCTACTTAAAGCTTTTTTATAGTTTTCATCTTGTGGCCAGAAGTAAAAAGTATGATATCTCTGCAGCTCCGAGTTCATGATGATGAATGCATATGATGATAGAAATATTCGATTTATTTATCACCAATAGTTCCTACTCCTCTCTTTTACCCCCCCTCCATTACTTAATATAGGAAATAAAAGAAAACAGTATTAAAAAGGTGACACATTTATTTTTTAAAAATACAAAAGAGATTACAAAGAGTATTTCTTAACAAAAGGATTAAGTTATTATTTACGGGCGCGTTTCAACATGTTTGTAAGATGACGTCATTCTTCAAACAATCTCGTTCAAACTCTGAAACCAGAGATTAAGGAATTCCAGCATTCCCAAGATCAATAAAATAAATAGTAAAATAAGTAGATTTTAGGGGGTTGATCTCCAAGATGTGGCGTATTCTTGTCAACCTTTGTGTACTTGCCTCCATAACAACTCAAAACATACAATGGGGATGGGGAGAACATAGCAACCTCCCGCACCTAATGGTAACGGACCCTTCAGCGTGTCATAGTGAGTTATTTTTACAATCATGCCGTTAACATCTTTGTTGATCTCCTTCCCCCTCCCACCCCCCTTGGGTGGAGTATATACCGTTAAGAAATGTATCCTAAATTCTTAATCGGTGCTAAATTAAAAGTTTTTTTGGTGAAACAGAGTAATTTTGATAAATTTCGCTAAAATTTAACTCAACGTTTTTAACAATTTGAAATGTTTTTCAAATGACGCTTTTCGTTTCGGTAAAATGTATCCTAAACGACTGATTTCGTTTCGGTGGTTTATTCATTTTCCCATGTATTCCTATGGGTTTTTAGGATTTGTAAATTAGCGTTTTCGTTTCGAAAAAATGTATCGTAGTTGATCAAAACGAGGATGCCCATTTCCGCACAATTTTCGAAAATCATAGCCCAATCCCGCACACTTTTCATGGCCCATTTCCGCACAGTTTTTACATTGAAATTTTAGTTCACCATTTTTTACCATAACCCATTTTTGTTTTCTTGTTGATTAGGTTAGGTTCGGTTAGGTACGGTTTGGTTATGCTACAATAGAGGCATGCTACTAAACTTGTGATTTGACCATTGCAATATCACTATTGATATAGAAAATGTATTTCTAGACGTAAGCATTAAACCAAGTATGTTTTTGTTGAAAAATAAAAGTAAAAGGAGCATTTTTTAATTCCGTTTGCAAAATCTGCTTTAAAAATAAATCTATGGACAATTTTATAGTCATAAAACCTCACATTTTGGCTATTTTGGTCCAATGGGTCAACGGCATAAGTTTTTAAAATGTAATCAGCAAGAAAATATTTTTTTTGCAAACTGTGCGGAAATGGGTTATGAAAAATTGAGCGGAAACGGGCTATAGGTTTTTAAGGTGTGAAAAATAAAACTGTGCGGAAACGGGCGACCACCGATCAAAAACGTTTCGATTGTTTTTTACTTCTAACACGAAATGCGTTGTGAATGATTCTTCTTTCAATACCGTTTTACGTTTTCCACAAATTTTTGATTACGCTGCCGATAATTTTGATAAATATAGTACGTTTAGGTCAATGCTTCGGTCTAATGATATATTGCCTTTTTTGTTGACGCAACGGAAACATCTTAAACTTGTTGAGACTTGTCCTAATAATGCCCTCGGGGCAACCACCTGTAATCAATTAAATGCTTGAACCCCTTGTAGGATGAATCACCAGCCCCTATTAATAAAGCAATAAATCACTCTAAAAATAAATTCCATTGATTCAATACAAATGGTTCTACAGAAAGCCATTAAGACACGCCTGGACATGTTCACGTAAGTAAAAAATAGATGGGTATAAAGGTTCACTACCTCTTAATGTCATAAAACCTGGTGGGTGGTCCAATTAAAGAAAAATAAATTCCATTGATAACAATACAACTGGTTCGACCACGCCCCCAAAAGCCATTACGACACGTCTGAACGTGTTTACGTATAAGTAAAAACAGATTGGGATAAATTCTTCTGTTATGAACCATTTTCGACCCCCCTTCTCCCCCCTTAATGTCATATAACACACACCTGGGTGGCCAAAAGGCGATTTTGTAAACTATAGAGAGTCATTTCACTTTCGAACTCTGGAGAGAAAGGTTGGTGACAAGGCTAGTAAGAAATCACGTGTTTCCTCCGATGCACCTAACGTAATATGTAATTCTTGTTTTGGTAAAAATGTCCCTTAAAATGTGTGCTAAATAGAAAACATATGAGACAGTCTAGCCATATTCGTGTATACTTTACTCGGAAATGTTAAGATCGGTAAGTTTTTTACCATAATAAGTTATATTCCGGTATATTTCATTCATCTGACCACATCTCTTTCGGTATGGCCGAAAATGTTCATGAAAACCTAAAAAAACTAGGGTATGCCCCCATGCCACGTACAGGTCATCTACACTGCCCTCATTGTGATGGGACTTTAAAAGACGTGCCTGACTGCGGCCAATTAAATTATTTCTGCACATCACGTGACTGTGCGCACTTCAGACGTTGTGTTTTAGTTCAATCTAAAAACCTTATCCGTATGTCGACCCATAAAGAGCGAAGACATCTTCTTGACGAGCGAAACTTTTGTACTCTGTGCGGTGAGTTTAAATACCGGATTAAGGACCTGTGCCCGTGTTACAAATGGACAGATGATTCACCAGAGATTTAAATCAGGTACGGCAGTGACTTTTGAGAGAAATAGAATTTTGGAAGCATCATAGTTAATACAAATCAACTTTTGCTTCATAAAAAAAGGGTATGTTTCACTTTGCATCATAACAATGTTTGTAATTTAGTCGATATTCATGTGTACTTTAGTAATAGTCAGCTATAACCTTTGCATGTATTTTATATAAATCACGTGTAATCTAGTATTATTCGTATGAAATTCAGTATTAGTTTATAATAAGCCACTTGTGCATGATAAAATTGGTGTTTTTTAAGGTAGTATTATATAAATGCCAGTATTTTATTCAATATTGATGTGTATTTTAGTAGTAATCAGCAATAACTTTTGCATTTTTTTTATATAAGTCACGTGTAATTTAGTATTATTCGTATAGAAAATCGGTATTAGTTTCTAATAAGCCACTTGTGCATAGTAAAATTGGTGTTTTTAAGGTGGTATTATATAAATGCCAGTATTTTATTCAATATTAATGGGTATTTTAGTAGTAGTCAGCTATAACCTTTGCATGTATTTTATATAAATCCCATGTAGTTTAGTATTATTATTCGTATAGAAAATCGGTATTAGTCTCTAATAAGCCACTTGTGCAGGGTAAAATTGGTGTTTTTAAGGTAGTATTATATAAATGCCAGTATTTTAATCAATATTCATGTGTATTTTAGTAGTATTCGTATGAAAAAACGGTAGTAATTTTTCTATGAATAATCAGATTTTCGTGCTCATTAAATGCTCTAAACCTAATACAAACTCTGATAATTCCGCCTATACAACTAGAATAACCTAACATAAGCCATTGTTTCAGGATCTATCATCGAATAACTTAGCATAAGCCTATGGTTCAAGAACTAGTATAGTATAAACCTACCAGGATCTACAATAGAATAACCTAGCATAAGACTATATTTTTCAGCATTTACCAAGAATAAACCTAACAAAAGTCCATGTTTCAAGCTCTAATATAGTATAAACCTACTTGGATCTACCATAGAATAACCTAGCATAAGCATATCTTTAATGATCAACCATAGAATAAACCAAGAATAAGCATATCTTTCACGATCTACCATAGAATAAGCCTAGCATAAGCCTATCTTTTCAGGATCTACCATAACATAAGCCTAGCATAAGCGTACCCCTACAGGTATTAGCCACGTGACGTCATCAAAAATTAGTGCTGACGCCATCAAGAAAACCACCACCAGGTTATTATACCTATAAATAAAAAGCCGACGGGGATAATTGCCATTCGTTACGCTTTAGCCACGCCCCCTTTTAAGGTCCTAAATCACCTGGTATGTAGCCAAGAAAGGACAATAAAAAAGATAAGAATCAGTCAATATACCCTCAGGCTAAATATCAACCCGAACTCTCAAGAAAACCGCGCAAATGCACTCGTTAGACTATGGGGATGAATATTATGCCGTTTTCGGGGTGATTGGTTAAAGAGTCAAGTCTACTTTTGACAGAAAAGGATAGATTCATTGTTACCGTCTCGGAAGACGTTTTGAAGGAATTTATGGAGGAGTGGACGGAGATCTATTCAGCGACTGTGGTAATTATCGTTACTTAAACTTGAAAATAAAAGTAACCGTTATGGAGGGGAGATAGTATTCAACGCGGGTAGCGTCTTCACTCTAACAAAGACCGAGGCATGGAAACTGAACGATAAATTTAGTTTTATGAAATTTCACTACAACCTTTTGAATGATCAAGTTATAAAATGCATGTACGAAGCTATTTTAAAACGCCTAGGATCTACCATAGAATAACCTACCATAAGAGTATATTTTTGCAGCATTTACCAAAGAAGATAATACAGCTTAAGCCTACCAGGATCTACCATAGAATAAGTCTAAAATACCAAAACCCTTTCTTTTTCAGAAATTACAAAAGAATAAACCTAGCATAAGCCTATCTTTCACGACCTAATATAGCATAAAGCTTAATTTATTATTAATTTAACTTAATTATGTATGTTATTATCACGCTAATTAAATGTTTTTGATTTAAAATCTGATTCGTAATAATAATAATAAGCCTAGAATAACATAGCATAAGCCTATCTTTCAGATTCTACCATAGCATAAGCCTATCTTTCAGAATCTACCATAGCATAAGCCTACCAGGATCTACAATAGCATAAGCCTACTATAGCATAAGCCTATCCCTACAGGTATCAGCCACGTGACGTCATCAAAAATTAGCCGTGACATCATCAAGAAAACCACCACCAGGTGGCTCAACAATTCAAATTTCCCGCCATTACCATCACGTGACGTCATCAACTCATAAAAAAAATTAGCCGTGACGTCATCAAGAAAACCACCACCAGGTGGCTCAACAATTCAAATTTCCAATCTGATTGTAATAATAATAAGCCTAGAATAACGTAGCATAAGCCTATCTTTCAGAATCTACCATAGCATAAGCCTACCAGGATATACCATAGCCTAAGCCTACAATAGCATAAGCCTATCCCAACAGGTATCAGCCACGTGACCTCATCAAGAAAACCACCGCCAGGTGGCGCAACAAATCAAATTGCCGCCAACAACATCACGTGACGTCATCAATTTCCCCCCTCTCCTCCCCCAACACCATCACGTGACGTCATCAATTTCCCCCTCTCCTCCCCCAACACCATCACGTGACGTCATCAATTTCCCCTCTCTCCTCCCCCAACACCATCACGTGACGTCATCAATCCCCCCCCAACCCCCGGAAACAATTCAAATTTCCCGCCAAAACCATCACGTGACGTCATCAATCCCCCCACCCCCTCCCCCTAAAGGGTGAAGGTATAAACCAAAAAATTTCCCCCCCCTGAATGGGGGAAAGAAGGGGGGTAAAATTTTGGGGTTTATACTGTCACCCCTACTCTCTAGAATTGCTATCAGCGTTAATATTGTAAGAAGATGACGGCAAGGAAGGTATTTCTTTAGTTGTTATCTCCTCTTTACCATTCACTCTCTATTTAATCAAATACTATTTGAAATTGGTTTGCTTATTTATTTTTAATACTTTACCATAGTTGTATTTAAGCACGACCCTTGAATAAAGTCGGAATTCGCTTTTATTGGTGGAGTTTGCTCAATATCCATTTCCGTGTCCAAAAAACTAAAAGTTGTCAAGTTGCTAGGAACTAAATGTGTTTGCACGTTTTTCAATATCTCCTAAAAATTTTGAAACTAAATGAACTTTGCAAGATGAAATAATACATATAAATAAGCATTTACCCTTGTTTTGAGTAATTATTGTCATTAGTTTTGTTAACTTGAAATTCTTGTAACGGCTCACGAACATTCAATCTTACCGTGTGTTCACAAAGACCTGAACTTGGATATGGATTTTGTAGTGATGGACCTTGACTGTCAGTAAAATGTAGATTACATACACGATGATGTGGTTTTACATTATCCACCGTTATATCATCACGGTTAATAGCCTGAATCCACTTAAGACATTTATCATAATTTAGGGGATTCCTACCAGGCTTTGGTATGGGATAAAATTTACGATCTTTGTGATACCTTGAATCACTTTTACATTTTTAAACAGCAATACTTCATTATTAATTAGTAGTTTAAATAAGTGGTAATACTTATTTTCAAATTAATTCTACCACATAATAAGCACACAAGTGACACGACTAATCCCGACGGTTGAAACTTGAAAGTTGAACCTCTTCCAAAAATTTAAAATTTAGCAGACGCCAGTAAATTATAAAAAAAAACCTCTCTGGTGGAACTTATTTACAATTTTGTCCACGAGGTGCTACCTAAAGAGTAGGCCCACTTTACGCGAGATGCATGCTGGGTGTTTTATACTGACAACCGTGGGTGTAAGACCTCTCTGTAAAAGGTATACGCTTTTCCCCTCCAGTTAAGTTGGTTCCTCCGAGGTATAGCTAATCACATTTATTGGTTAGCTTCTACAAGTGATGGAGAACCAGAGATTATGGTTGCAAAATGGCCATCCATGCTTAATCATATTCTGGATATCCATGTGGGCCATGATGGCCCTTTTGGCTGTTGTGAAGATGCAGAACTTGAGGGACCTTCTCGAAAGTGGCTGGTTAGAGAAACGGATTCCTTTATTGAATTGGAAAAAATGACATTGAGGCTTGTACGAGATGTGAGGCATCTTTCACCTTACGAACGGACTTCTAGCGCAGAAATTTTCCACAGCGTTATAAACCATTTTGCTCCTTAATCTACGCACTATTTTCTTCGTGGGATGAATGCTCGACTTATAACAGCTGCTTTGCATTTTAATGAAAATAGTAATGAAAAGCAAGCTAGAAAGGCGGATGGTAGTCTAAGGTACAAACTTGTATATCCCAAAGTAAAAGCGGGCGAGCACAGTTTAAAAAAAATTAAAGAGGAAAGCACATATGCATATTTAGAACAATTGATGGCGGAACTACATAGAGTATTAGAAGATGTTTTAAGTTATGAAGAAGGAAAAAAATAACTTCTAAATCCCTCCCAAACCTTGCATCTTCCTACAAACGACCTACAATGGAAGATGCAATTAAAAGTTTTAAGTCCGGATACGCAAAAAGAAACTAAAATTATCAGCTGTTTTTTTAATTTACATTTTAAGATTTTTATCACTTGATATCACATTTCTTTACACTTTGCCAAAAAGATTTAAGAGTTACACAAAGATAAATGTATACATTAATTTTATAGCAAACATGATTTTGAAAAAAGCTCTTTAGTACATTATCACTTCATTATGAAAAAAACCTACATTTTTTTAAATTTATGCTATTATAAACATACCCGTAAAATGTTTTAGTTGCTTTTTAGAAAATAAACAATTTTTATATTTAAGTATTAGGAACATAATACTGTCATTGATGTCCAAAAATTAGAAACCATACCTATGCTCACAGTCTTATCAGCATAAACTGTTTAATAGAATATCACAAAAAAATCATTTGCATCCATTTTAACAAAATGGATGCAAATGAAAACAGGATTATTTTTCTGGGCTATTTCTTTCTTGAAAAATTAATCAGGAATTTAAATTTAATATATTGAAATTTTAGGAACATATCAAAAATAACTTATACAAATATTGTCATAAATTATTTGCAAGACTAGGCTATATGACAAGTTTCAAAAATTGTAAATGAAGATTTAAATTGAAACAGCTTTTCAGCGTTGTGGATATTTAAACCCAGAATATTCCTCAGACGGAAAGGTTTCTTTCATTTTTTAACTGCGCAGCTTGGCAATGGTCTTCTATTATTTTTACCTAATTGTCTATAAACTCGTGCTGTAAAAGCCCTGTATGCGCAATAGCGGTACTGTCTAGATTAGTTATAAAGAAATATTGAGAACTGAACATGTAAAACCCATTAGAGATCATACTGATGTATATCGTCTTCAGCATTCCTTCGACGGCGATTATATCGATGGAAGGCATATTACAAGGCATGAACATTCAAACACCCTTGAACGAAGAAGTCTTCTGTTGTTACACAGTTTCTTACATCACTCTTTAGGTCTACTATCTTTGGATTTTCAGAGCAACAGATGCTCTCATGTTCACTTAACATCGCGGTACAACAACCACATATGCACCTTGAATTTGGAAAAACGTTTGCTTATAGTCTAGGTTACCATTTCGTTTCAATTTCTTGTACTAAACTTACCAATTTGTGTTCCCTAGCCTTGGTCCCGCAGGAGGCTGATTAGTCTCAGAACTTTCTGATAATTCTGTCTGAGAATCCTACCTGCTACTTGTTTCAATAGGTTCAAACCTATATGGCATCACAACAACTCTTGGTCTTATTATAACATCATTATGTTCCTCATCACTCTCATTAGAACTATCCAAATTACTATCATCTGTTGACGATAGTATATAACTAACGTTCGCGGCCATAATACTAAACCGATGTACTAATAGCATGAATTCATTTACTAACATGAATGTCTTTCCGGCTTACCATACATCGCCTCTTACTCGGCAGTAGGAGGAGCCTATTTAAAAAAAAAGATGTGGCGAACTGGTAGTAGCGTCCGATCAGCAGTTATATTTAAAGCAGACGACTCGTTTTAACAGTAGGCATAGGCTTAGCAACGAAACTCGCGTTTTTAGGTGTTATATTTTGGTATTTTGTTTATTAATTTTGATGTTATCAAAGATTTGTTGCTGTCAAGGCTTGGTCCAAAGTTTGGCCAAGGCTTACGTGTTCGGTTACAGTTCTTACATTCAAGTCGTCAAATACGGTACAAGCACTCGATATAATGCTTTTTACGAGTTCAAGATCAGGATTACATTTTGTTGCCATTTTAAAATACTATCATGTTAAATGTTAACAACTAAATTACGTGAGTAAAACGACAACCCGATACAGGTAGATTAATCAGTATCCCAAAGACCTGTCTGCTTAATAATAAACGGTAAGACACGCCCGAAAGAAGAATTTCCATTATGGTTCCTATATATATAAAATTTACGTCACACGAGTTGCGCGAAAATTTGGCTCCTCCTATTGCTTTTTGAGAGTGGACTACAGGGGAATGCTTAACATGGACATTCATGTTAGTAAATGAATTCATGCTAATAGTGATAAAGAAATTGCCTAACCCTTTGCTAAAACCGACTATTTTTGTACTGAGACGCGATTGGCTGAGATTAGCGGAAGTGAGAATCAGCTGGCCGAGATCCCTAAAAGAGGGCGCCACGGGTAGGTTTAACCTAGGTCTTTTTATGTATTTGGCGGCTGTCCTATACAACTCCGAATTTTTCTAATAACTTTTTCATTGATTTTTTAAAAATGAAAGCCTTGAAAATTTATTATATTGGACATAAAATATCTTTGACTGTACAAAAAAATCCAAAATTTTGATACTAGTAACAGTTGTCCTTTAATCAAGTATAATTAGTGTGAAATTAAACAAAATACGAATGTTTTTGGTAAATTCATGGATACCTTATAATTAAACGAACAGAATATAATTAAAACTACACTTATCTTTCACTCAGGCTCCATTTTCCAGTTTAATTCTTACACTTAAATAAATTGTCATTTAAATGCATTTTTCCCATATTGAAAAGAGAGCCATTGACAAGGTGCGAAATTCAAAAGATTGGGAGTGAGGTTAGAGTATTTTTTGCCTTTTAAACAGGAGTATTGTTAAAAATGTAACACAACAAACATAGTATTTCTTATGGGACTGGTAATACCGCAACGCTTAGCCTAAAAACCAGGTTGGTAATTGTTTGGACATATCGGATGAAGACATTGGAGCACCAAAAACCTACCGCGGTGTCACGTGTCGAACGTTAAAGCGACCTTCACCACTATAAACCTAATGACCTATTCAATCTGGTAATCTTTCAAAACTCAACTTTGAGGTACTTTCTGGGAAATTCTGTCCATTTAGATATACAGGGTCTTCAGTGTAGCAGCTGGTTAGTCTCGTTTCCTAGCAAAATGCCAACCTATTCCAACCAGGATAAATTGGACAGGATCTTTGTTTTGGGTGAATGTCGCGGTAACGTTCAATTAAAGGCAGTGCGGATCGGTTTCTACACCGACAACATCCGGTGCAAAGTACCTCTTCCGACATTGGCGAGCACTTTCGTGATTTCGGTGGTGCGAGATCGTCAACGAAGAAGAGACTGTATAGTCTGTAATGAGGATAGAGATTTTGACATAGTAGCACGTTTTGAGGCCAATATAATGCTAGTTTTAGAGTGGGGGAACAAGAAGTTGCACTAAGCCATTATACTGTTTGTGCCAGTTTACAAGGGCATCACTACCGGCATTATCATACCCCCCAACATCAAGCTTTAACGGACGAGTATTACCTGAGACGGCAATGCATTTGTCTTACCATGCGTCATGAGTTTACTGCTTGCAAATGTATTGCAAGATATGGACAGTCGTCTGGAAGAGTGCCTAAACCATAATGGTAGACACATCGAATATTTAGGTTAAGGTGTTTACCAAATAGTTAAGATGTTGTAATTTGAGGTCCACGTTCTAAGACTAATCGTAGGACTGTGCTTTAAAATATTTTCTTGCATTCAGGCATATTCTCCTGCATTCTTTTTGTACTTTGTCACTCGTTGTCACTTGCATATAATAAAACGTGAATTCCAAACATTTACTTTACACGCTGTATAATTTAATGACCCGTTGGCAGTATTGGGAGTTGTACATAAAGGAAGGTTTTAGTCTGATCTCGCCCACACTGTATATGTATAGAGTGTTCGAAACAAAAAACATTTTTATTCTATATTTCAAATATTGTAATTTTTAAACTTCTTTCATAAATAAAGTACAACCAGAAGTAGTAGGAATGGAGAACGGTTAGTATTTACTTCAGTTAGACTCATAGCACAGTATAGAGTCCCTCCCTCCAACACGTAACGAAAAGTTTAAATTATCTTATTGGCTCACTTAAACTACGTTTGATGACGTTGCTGACGGGGACGACGAAAAATACGTAATTTCTTTTTACCTCTGTCACTATGACCCGCCTCTTCTTTCATACCCCTCCGTCCCTGGGAAGGGGGTCCGGGACTTTGACGCGCGCCCACATTACACTGTTTTCCATTCCTACTTCTAAAATTAATCTATCCCTTGTACAACATTATATGCTTATCGAAATCTATGTTTTAATATAAGTTAAATGTATTTAACGATACACAAGTACTTCTTTCAACCCCAAAAGTATGACGGTAAAACAAACATAAACAAACATAAAATTATCCAAATTTTAATTACATTAAGACTGAAGTGACAGATATTATTAAAAAAGTCTTGGTTTGAACCAAGGCCGAAAAAAGAAACGATATGTGTAAGGTTTATCAATTGGCTGAAGTTTCAGATATTGCAATTTTTTAGTTATTTTTATCCATTTAATCCTTAATCAATATTAAATTCACTCAACTAATTTTACAGTTAATCCATCTATTCCCTCTCAATTAGTTTAAAAAATTACATATCTACGCTTTTTCAAGAACAACTACATTTTCTGAAAACATTTTATCATGAAATTAATTATTTTGAAGGCATTTCGTGTAAGCCCCTTGACGGACATAGTTTTAATTGTTGCTGGCTTGACAAAGTTTCAAGTTTGCACCTAAAAAGTTTAAATCTATTGTAAGTTGCTGAGAAGACTGATGTTCAAGAAAATATGACAAGGAATTTATTTTGTTCAGATTAGTTAATAAAATAATGTCGTATACTTAAGACAAAGCAACATCGTTTATCCTGTGTGGTTTCTTTTAGTAGGTAGCTGTCATCTGTAGCACTGGAAAAATATGATATCGGTATAAATATAACCAAAGGGTAAAGATTACATAAAAAGAAATACGTCTCAGTACCAATAACTCGTTATATTCATTTCCATTCATTACCATACACTTCCCTTAACCCCGCCCCCTTTCTCCATTTTCTCAATATGTGAAATTTTACAATCACCAGTAGTTCCAGTATATTGGTCATCTGAGCCGTCGCAATATACTAAGCCAATATTACCATATAGGGCGAAACCTTTTCACATTAGTGAACGGTACATCACTCTCTGGACTTGCCCGCCAATCCTTATATCCTAAAACTATAAAACATTCGTGTACATGAATGATTATGGTTGTGGCTTGACAGTCGCTATCGCCTGAAGGACCGATCACTCAGTGTAATCGGTGTACATTTGTAAGTGAGTAGACCATTTTAGAAATTAGATACAGAGAAACTAAAACACAAGGGTTATGCCGCTATTGGCGTCTTCTCTCTCTCTCTCTCTCGCCTAGAAGCACCGCTATAGGCAGTGCAAGTTGACTAGCCTCCTGCCTGTAGTCAACTTTGGTACAGTCTGGCGGTGACCCTTGGTGCGAGGGTGAATACCCCAATGGTGGCTTCGCCCCTTTGTGTTTTCCGAAATGGTCTTTATGCGTACTAAAATGATTACACGTAATACGTAACCGGTGTACATGTAGCACCAACAATGTAGAAAGGGGTGGTGACGTTTCAAATGAAGACTGAGTTATGACCAAGGAAATTCTAAAGCACGGAGAGGGAAATTGCAGTGCAATCTTTTCTTCATAGAGGTGACAATAGAAATGTAGCATTTCGATTAACGAAATTAAATGTATAAATTCGGGCAACACCCTTGTTTGGCATCCACTATTAAATATTTACATTTTCCTTTCGAATTATGTCAAAGTTAGCTTGCTCTCTTTAGAAAGTCAGTAGAATATTTCAAATATTCAATGTTGTACTCTCAACACGTACTCCATCCATAATAGTTAATTTCATGATAAAATGTTTTCGGAAAATGTAATTGTTCTTGAAAAAGCGTAGATATGTAATTTTTTCAATTAATTTAGAGGGAATAGATCGATTAACAGTAAAATCAGTTGATTGAATTTAATATTGATTAAGGATTAAATGGATAAAAATAATTAAAACAATTGCAATATCTGGACTTCAGTCAAATGATAAACCTTACACACATCGTTTGTTTTTTCGGCCTTGGCCTAAACCAAGACGTTTTTACCTCTCCGTGTGACGTAGTCCAGGAGAGGTTCTGTAACGGCCGTGTCTGTCTGTGTGTGTGTCTGTCTGTCTGTGTGTGTGTCTGTCTGTCCGTTGTTACACCCACGTGACCGCGTTCGCAGTTTGCGTATCGGAGCAAACGTGTTCGCCATTTCCGAACTGCTTTCACAGTCACGGAAATGGCTCCTCTACTTGAGTTCTCACACCACCAATCTTCTGGTCTTTGTCCATACCACACGGACACTAGTCTGTTCTTACTGGCTGCTAATCACCACCATCTTCTGGTCTTCGTCCATTCCACGTGGACACCAGTCTGTACATACTGGCTTCTAATCACCACCATCTTCTGTTCTTTGTCAAGACCACATTGACACCCGTCTGCACTTACACTGCCTTCTAACACCACCATCCACTGGTCTTCCGTCTATTCCACATAGACACCAATCTGTATCATTGGCTTCTACTCCATTATCATCGTTTGGTTTTAGGATATACGCGGCGATCAGCTAGGGTTACGAGAAACGTCTAGCCTCCCTAAGGTAGGATCGCTACCAAAGGTTTTCGCATTTGCGGTTTTTCCTTACTATTATAATGGAAACGAATCGTATATATACCCCAAAATTTGTAGAAAGCGGGAAGAGGGGTACCCTTCACTTTAAACGTCAATATTAGCAAAGTTTGAGAAGATAATAAGTATAACTTTATTTTAAACGATTTAACTATTATTAATGTTAATTATTGAAGATTAAAATAATTAAAAATAATTATATTTATTTAAATATTAAAGATAAACCTCTCGTGCAAAGAGAGAGATTATCATTGCCTCCTATATATACCAAGTCCCGTGCATGCGATATATTTCCTTCATTGCCTCCTCTATCTATCAAGGCCCGTGCATTGTGATATATTTCATTCATTGCATAAACATAAGCGAGATTGTTTTGGGAAAAAAATACTGCTTCCACTAATGGGTTTATACTCCTTGTTACTGTTGTATAGAGTAATCATGATAAAAGCTTAAAAAATTACGAGAGGACAGACCTTTTTTATCCTCATTCAAAAATATTTTTTGGTGCTAAGACTGCTTTAAAAAATCCAAACGGTTAGGCATTGGTAAAAAAGACAAATGATATTTTTCAAATCTTATGAGATAACGCCCACCTAGTTGAAAATTGCCGTTTTTTATCCGCGGGAGCCATTCCTTAAGAGAATTTCGATGCTAGTAGGTTGTCAGTTAAACTACCGGTATATTATTGTTGTTGGAAATTGGATATTAAGTCAAATTAAGTGGTTGTAAAGAGCCAGCAGGTTTTTGCCACTTCTTTTTGTGAGTATTTGATTTTTATATGTAAAATTGAGGAAGATAATGTTGAGAGTAAGGATGAAATGCGGAAGCGCAAAGCGCGGGAAAGGATGAGGGCAAAAGGTCGACGTTTTCATTGGATACTTAAGGTTATATAATCTTCTCGACACGGAGAGGTAATATTTTGGTTTTCCCGACTTGTTTATAATTGAAGTAAGCACCATGTTGGCAATTAGATCAGTGAAAAGGCTAATCGTAATCGGGTTGTAGCTTCGGAGTTTTCATTCTTGTTATGGTGAGCATTGACTAAGAATATATATGAGGTGAAACGAGACAATAGTGTTTATACTACAAAACCAGTTGTGAAAGTAGCTTTGAGAATATAGGGTTAACAGTTGAGGTGTAGACAACTGGGCCTTTTCAAACACATAAAAGTTATTTTTCTCCCAAAGTTATACACTTCATTTTATGTTTTTTCCTCATTGACAGATTTCATGTGTCCAAGGCACATTCTTATTGGATGTAAAATGCCATCTGCTTTACTATATACTCTCTATGCTTAGAACACTGCTTTAAAAATTGGTAAATTTTTACTTCAAAAAAAGAGATATAATCCTAATCTAGGTAAATAAGTTTGTAAGTAGTCCTCTCGACTCGAAGAGGTAATATTTTGGTTTTTCGAACTTTTGTTATAATTTTTTTGTTGAATTATAAAATCTATTGAATGGTTAAAATGGACTGTTCAAGAGAAAAATATCCCTATTCATTCTTCTTTTAGAGGCAAAGAGGTTAAAATAAAAACCATGAAGGTAGATGCTTATTGCCCCACAAACAAAGAAGTGTTCGAATACATGGGATGCTACTACTATGGTTCTACAATTCACTTCTCTATAAATAGAAATATGATCCTATGAAAAACAATAGCATGTGAAAAAATGGGCCAAGCCTCGCCTCGTGCCCAGTGATGGGCACTATCATATCTTTTTTGAATCTGATACTTTATTTGATAGTTGGAAAAAAATCTACCTATCATTTGACCGATTTTGATAGTGATAGATCAGCCTATAAATGATAGGCATGAAAAATTGAGTTTGAAAGTTCCGATTCCTAAGGAATTTTTTTGATACTTTTCCTGATTCATTAGTTTTTAAGAAAATTTAATTTGATTTAAATTTGATAGGTATCGCTACCTATTAAAAATATTTGAAAGCAAAAATGATATTTCTAATATATTTAATAAAATTTTAGTGAATTCCTTCCTTCCCTCTTCCCAGTAGGTCTGGAGAGAGATCTACCCGAGGCCGACTAGTAGCTACTACGCATCAGCGGTGCGCAAGTACGTCATCACTGACGTTAGAGAAAGAGAAAACCAAGTTTCAAATTCCTAAGCCTAACGACTCGCGCCGTCACGACTCACGCCGTCACGACTCACGCGAGAGTAAATTTTAGCGGCCGACGGTCCGGAGAAAAAAATCGCGCATGCGCCTGAAAAAAAGAGCCTCGGTTAGGTCTCAGGGCTCTAACCCGGAATCTGCTAACTCTCGCCACCCCACCCACGGTCCGACGGTTCCCACCCTCCCGGTGTGAACGAAAGTTTCAAGCGATGGACAATATGCCGAAGAAATGAAAGGCTGTAACTCCTCAGTTATTTTGAAGCTGTCCCTTTTCGCGGTATTTCTCCCTCCGAAGCTAGCCTGCACATTCATTGGATTGTTTCCGCGAATCGGTTTATTTATTCTAGTGATCAGTCAAAAGAAATTACACATAAAATTAATCGGAAATTTCGCGGTAGTAAGTTAGTAACTAAGCTCCTTCTCCTTATTTCTGTTATCTATTTCATCACGGGAACTTGTAAAAACCTATCCTTGATAGGTAAAAAATTGATAGGTGCAAAATCCAAAATATTTTGATAGGTAAAAAATTGATAGGTGCGAAATCCAAAATATTTTGATAGGTAAAAAATTGATAGGTGTGAAATCCAAAATATTTTGATAGGTAAAAAATTGATGGGTGCGAAATCCAAAATATTTTGATAGGTAAAAAATTGATAGGGGCGAAATCCAAGATATTTTGATAGGTAAAAAATTGATAGGGGCGAAAACAAAAATATTTTGATAGGTAAAAAGATATATCGAAATAAATGTGCCCAACACTGAGCACACCCATAAAGGTGCAGATTAGTGCCCCAATTTTTCGTTGGCAAACCCTTCAGGGTTCTGCTCAGTTCCCTAACGGGTTCCATAGCAAACCCATCACGGTGCAGCTTAGTGCCTTAACGGGTTCGTTAGCAAACCCTTCACGGTTCTGCTTAGTTCCCTCTTGAGTTCGTCATCAAACCCATCATGGTCCTGAGTAGCGCCCTATTGAATTCGTCATCAAACCCATCATGGTCCTGAGTAGCGCCCTAACGGGTTCATCATCAAACCCATCATGGTTCTGAGTAGCGCTCTATTGAATTCGTCATCAAACCCATCATGGTCCTGAGTAGCGCCCTAACGAGTTCATCATCAAACCCATCATGGTTCTGAGTAGCGCTCTATTGAGTTCGACATCAAACCCATCATGGTTCTGAGTAGCGCCCTATTGAGTTCATCATCAAACCCATCATGGTCCTGAGTAGCGCTTAGAAACTCGTTAATACTATTTAGAATTACATCATTTCCAATGGTTTTTAAATACTTTACATCGTTGTCAATACTTTTTTTCGATTTTTTGCCTGGGCCGACTCTCTCGCTACTGACCGCGTCCATTTTACATTTTAATCAGTAATTTCCGATTAGTAGGTGGCGCGCTAAACCGACTTAAACTAGGCCCCTACCAGAAAAAAAGATAACTCTGACTTCATGGAAGGGGAATAGACTGACTGGAACGTTCTCTCTTTACGTGAATGAGATTTTGGTGGCTCTCGTAGATGTCAAGGTTATGAATAACTTCAAAACCATCTTCATTTATTGAAAGCTGTATTCGGTATAGTCCCATTGGACCGAAACCGCTTTTTGGTTTTTTATGGAGAATTAAGCATGGGCGAATACTCGAGTAACACGAATAACTCGATCGAATATCGAGACGAATAACCGTCTCGATATTCGATAAGCCCCATTTCGGGTATTCGAACGAATATCGAATAGTGAATTTTACTATTCGGGCCTACTATTCGTTAAATATTCGACTAACTATTCGTTAAATATTGGATTAACTATTCGAGAAAACAAAAATATTAACCCTAAAAATGTTTTAAAAAAGTAATGGCAGTTACACTTTTTAATGTATAAGTTACTATGGGAAAATAGGCCTGAAGTGCTACTACTCTATAGCGCTATTCTATTTCTGACTATTCGATAACTATTCGATAAGGGCAATTTTAAGTTAAGCCTAATTATTCGATATTCGGTTCCCAAACAACTATTCGTCTCGGTATTCGATAAGAAAATTTTTCACTATTCGATTTTCGTCTCGACAGTCAAAAACTGGTATTCGCCCATGCTTATGGAGAATATATTTAAATTTCCAGCTCAATGGCGGGTTTCTGCTGAATGGGAATTCATTTGAAAGAATTAGTTAATTAAATGTCTGTGAGGATTTCGGATCACCGCAGCAGCATGGTAGAATATCAGGCTTTTAAAATTAAAAGGCTCGGGTTCAAACCCAGAGGAAGAAATTGTAAGTTTGGTTAGGTTAGGTCAGGTTCTGTTAGGTTATTATCCTATTAATTAGCTGCCACCTTTTCCAAAACATTCTCCTATTAATTAGCTGCCACCTTTTCCAAAATATTCTCCTATTAATTAGTTGCCACATTTTCCAAAATATTATCCTATTAATTAGTTGCCACCTTTTCCTAAATATTCTCCTATTAATTAGCTGCCACCTTTTCCAAAACATTCTCCTACTAATTAGCTGCCACCTTTTCCAAAATATTCTCCTAATAGTTAGCTGCCACCTTTTCCAAAATATTCTCCTATTAATTAGTTGTCACCTTTTCCTAAAAATTCTCCTATTATTTAGCTGCCACCTTTTCCAAAACATTCTCCTACTAATTAGCTGCCACCTTTTCCAAAATATTCTCCTACTAATTAGCTGCCACCTTTTCCAAAATATTCTCCTAATAGTTAGCTGCCACCTATTCTAAAATATTCTCCTAATAGTTTTTTGCCACCTTTTCCAAAACAATGGTTCAATAATTCGTTGCCACCTTTTTTGAAAATATTCTCCTATTAATTAGTTGCCACCTTTTCCTAAATATTCTCCTATTAATTAACTGCCACCTTTTCCTAAACATTCTCCTACTAATTAGCAGTCACATTTTCCAAAACAATGCAATTCTCTCCATTATCAATCACTCTTAAAATTAAATTTTGCATTTCAAACATCAATATATATATACAACGAAAACTGGGGGGTAAAAATATTCATTAGAAAAGTTAAAACGTTTGCTTTTTAAATTTTAATATATATTTTCCAAAAACCGCACATTTGAGCTGTTTTCGGTTGAATGGGAAACGCGTTCGGTCGAATGGGACACAAGGGATCCTTCAGGAGCTTCTCCGATTCTGGTTTTAACCCACACAAATTCTTCTGGATTCGGTAAAATACTCGCCCATCCATCTTTAACTCCGTTGGAACTAAGGTATTTAATGAAAGCCTTTGAAGCTTTGCACACTTCATTTTTATCAAGATTTGAGCTTGCGTCATACATTTTACATATTAGGGGTTTATTTTTCCCATCTTTTTTCGGTGCTTGGAAATTAACATCTATTACTGAGAAGGGGTAATTTTTTTGCCTCTGGGACGATTCCACTGTTGTGGCTTATCTGTACACGAAAGTTCTTTTGGTGGATTGACAACATTTTGACTTCGTAACTGCGCAAGAAGCCTCAATAAAGCAATACCATGGTTGCATGATCCTGAGATACCGGCTGGACAACCACAATACTGATCCAAAATTGAAGGTGTTGATATTTTTAGTGCTGCACAAATTGTGTAGGGGTTTTCGTTCTTCCTTTGACTTTTGTAGCATGTCGCCTTTACAAAAACTCTGTCATTTTCACTGAAATATTTTTTTATTTCTGGTCAGTTAAGTTATAATTTATAATACTGAATAATTTCCATCACTTACAGTTCTGCTTTGCTCATAAAAGAATCGGAAACAATGTATTCTTCAACAAGAAATTTATAGCTCCTACGGTAGTGTTGAGTTGTTTTGGTTTTAGACTTGTAAAATGATTTTATATCATTTTTAGTTATTACGGGTACATCTTTAATAGTCTTATGATACCCCACAATTGGGAAAACCAATCCACCGTTAATTGCGGAGTTAAAATTCATTACTTTATAGTTTTAATCAAAGTGTCCAACTATGAACGGTAACCCATACGCGATTTTACGGCTAATCCTAAATTTAAAACTATGTAGCAGACGACAGAAAACGTAAAAATGCGCCATCTGTAGGAGAATCTTCACGGTAATAAACTGAACGCGAATGGCTTACGCCCCTGGTGGTTGGCTTTTTGTATGGAATTTATGAATTCGACAATAGCAATTTTAATTTGCGTTTCTGGACGACTTGATTCTGTTTTACCATATGGAAATGTTGTAATTATAACATTGAACTTTTCGAGAGTAAAATTGGTTTTTGAGAACATTTGCTTCAAAAGGTTTTTCAGAATTAGAATTCTAGGAATTACGCCTTCTTTTAGATCATGCATGGGATCAGGTGGAAGCTGTTGCGTAAGGTCAAAAGAAGAGATTTTCAAGAGAGGACTTTTAAAATTAACCCCATAAACAGATGATTCGCTTGAGTCTTTCGAAATGCCTTCTAAATGGTAGACATGGCGTTCTAAAGTTCTCATTTGCAACTGCGCTTCATTTGTTTTAAGTGAAACATTTGCTTTGCTCACCATGCAGAACCTACAGATCCGCCCCGAATTAAACACGTGTTAAAACCGACCAGTTTGTGTAGACCCAGGTTATCTCCAGAAAATAGGCAACATTGGCTGTGAGCGTTATTCCTCTGGATTCAATCTCAACACCATTCATTATCATGTGATTTATATCGAAGATTAGAGGCTCCAGAACCTCGTTCCATCCATATTTTTCTACATCGACTGATTTGGCTAAAAGCGCCTGATTTATGTCACTTAATTTCGATCGGTACTTTCCTTGTAAATTAAGTATTGAGAAATAACTACCGAGTTTTTTATGTTTCCCACGTTTTGACCCAAGGGAATTACACGCCTCAAATTCGTCAAAAAATATTTGCAATTTAAGAGTATTTGGAGAAAATGTAGCAATTTTTGAAAATATGGTTTTCGCTTATTCACCTTGAAGGAAGTGACCGATGCATTGATGGGGTATTCTTAGGCAATCCTCGTGTTTTCCGATCTGATCATCCAAAGAATACAGTTTTTGAATAACTTTTATTATTGGGACATAGTGGAAATATCTTTTTTTTTCGGAAGTCGCCGTTTCCAAAAACACGTACTGAAGGGGCTCGATTAATCCAAAACTAGATTTACATAGTTCAGTTATTTTATGGTTCGAGTTAATGCTCTCAAATGCTTCATTAACTTTAATGTTTTTTGAAAATAATAAGTGAATTTCCTCAACGCTTATGTCTTGGGAATGAAGTACCTGCAGCACATTTTCTTTGTTGGTGAACAAAATATATTCCCAAACTTTAGCAAATCGTTGATTAATGACTGAATGACGGTTCGTGGAAGATGGTGTAACTCTCGGAATTTTAAAATGATTTTTAGTAACATTTCCCGAATGTCCAAAGGTTTCAACTCTGGCTCCTTTCCATTTCCGTTGTTTGAAAGGTTCTGTCTATGTTCAAGTCTTTCATCCAGGTTTAAATTGTCCAAGAAATATTTGTGTTTATATCTCACGAGACGTTGAAACTGCTGTATTTTTTAAAACTTATCCAACAATTGTTCAAACCGCAATCAACTCGAAAGTGTGGATCATAGGCGTGCTTTTTTAACAAATGAGCTAAGAGAGTACCAAATGTTTTCGAAACATATGTACACTTAACGCAACTAAATAACCCTGACATTTTAAATTTTAATATGAGAAACTGATTTTCTCCTTTTCAACATTTCTGAACCACATACGAAAATTGGGGAACTCTTATGCTCTTATCTTTCATCAAGCAAAGGTGGTCAGAGAATAAGAAAGAGGGCATTTGTCAGGGAGGGAAAGAAAATCTAACGTTATTTAGGCTTCAAAGGGTTTGCTAGTTATGTCAAGAAAAAATATCCATTCTCTCAAAAAAAAGTGTGGTGCGCGCCAACTTTCCGCGAGAGAGTTTCCCACGTGACTCTGCTAAATGTCTCATCAATGATCAAATTTTGCCCTCAGTTCACTTCGACGACTGACCTCGTGGCCATGCTACTTTTCGCGAGAGGAGATTTCCATGCCAATTTTACTACTATACTGACGAACTTTCGTGTTGACACGGTTGAGTTAGTTTTACGGAATTACGGTTCTAGTACGGATTTCGTCTTTTAGTCAATATTTTATTATCACATTTGTGCAATAATTTCTAAAAATGGCTGTTGTCTTTCTGCGAAAGAAGGAAGAAAATAACGCTGTAAAGTAACATATTTCCTGCGCTTTTTGAACGTTTAAAAAGTGATGAGACGTTAAGTGATTTTACTGGAACAGATTTTATGTATCAGGTAAAAACAATTTATTACTTAAGCTTATGAAGTTAAGGTTTGAGTGACATTAAATTAATATTTCTTTAGCAAAGACTTAACTATGAGCATGTGAGCACTTTGATTTAGCCCGAGGGGTCTGACATGTGGCGTTATGTGTACGGGATTTTGAAATTTTTGAGAGATTTTCGGATTTTAAAGCAATTTTTCGGGGTATTTTTAAATTTTAATGTTAAATCTCTATAGGACATATTTAGAAATTTAGGGATTTCGAAGAATTTGCACGGGAATTTGGGTAGTGTCCGACCCCCACTATAGACTAGTGGCACCCCATGTTCTTTGCCCATAGACCTTATTACAGTTAAAGGTGGGAGACTGCCATTACACTACAGAGACTTGGCAGTACTACGTCATGCAACCTCACTCTAGCTTCCACTCTAGGTAGGAAATAATTCGAAGAGGGAGGGTCGGAAATTGTGGTGGAATAGCTTCCACTCTGGAAAAAAGGAATAGAGTAATCTCGGTAGAGAAGGGAAAAACCGGTTTAGTCCTCTCTTTAGGCGCGCTTTTGTAAGACGGAATACTGAGCACGCTTGTTAGGAGGGATGACACGGAGCTCTGAGATAGAAGGAGCTGTACGTAGCGCTGATACTACTATATACCAGGATGTCGGCAAGGGGTTGAAATACCCCGAATTGCCAAGTCCCTATAGTATAGAGTAGTGTCAGTAGAGAGGGCAGTAGACGGTGTATCCCTCCCTCTAGGCGCGCTTTTGTAAGAGGGGATAATGTTCGCGCCTGGTAGGGGGGGATGACACTGAGCTAAGAGATAGAAGGGTATGACGTTTGCATACGTGGAACTAACATTACTCTATACTACTATGAACTTTCTGGTGGTGTCCGAATGTTTTCATAGCAATTAACAGTTATTCATGTAAATACTATGGTTTTTTTTCTAACTTCTTAGATTATATTAATATTTAACTGGCTTACAATTTGTATATAGTAAAAAATCATTTAAGCGCTTTCTTTTCAGTCTGATTTCATAATTTTACAGCCGCTATATTTTAAGCTGCGAAGTTTCAAAGTTTTTAAACGGCTTAACATTAAACCTTAGTCCACAGCATTTACATTAGTTACTGTCCGCCAGAATATGTTGGCAGCACACGGTAGAGGGGAATGAACGTTACCTCCTTTAGCGAAAATTATGTTTTGATGTCACTTGCTCTTTTTCTTCATTTAAAATATTTAATGTTGTATATGTTTTAATTTATAATATATTATTCATTAAGGTATACGACAAAGACTTTAAAAAGAATGTTGAGCTAGATCAGCATAGTATTTTAGAGAATTTGACTAAAATTCAATTGATTGTAAGGGTGAGTACTAAATTTCATATTTTTATAATTATTTGTGTTATTGGTAATAGAGTTAACTATAATTTCATTCATTATAGAAAAAGAGACGTAGATGAGTCGATATGAATGAAACACCAGAACCTAAGATTTCACAAAAAAAATGAAGACACTATCACAACCGCTAAACCACTAGATGTCGAAGAAACGGAATGAACAGATGCCACAA
The DNA here is from genome assembly GCF_054372755.1 of Phalangium opilio. Taxonomy (NCBI): domain Eukaryota; kingdom Metazoa; phylum Arthropoda; class Arachnida; order Opiliones; family Phalangiidae; genus Phalangium; species Phalangium opilio. The sequence goes on along the minus strand of NW_028324148.1, from coordinate 345,115 downwards.
ATATAGAACCGGTATTTTAATTAACCTTTAATTATAATTATTGTATAATAATACCAATTACTTTTTTTTATTGAACCAGGAAAATGTTCCCACCATTAATGAAAATAACAATCTTAATGATAAATCAGAGAATGGTGGAGCACTTATATCTTGGTATGTAAAATTAACTCCACAATTACTGGCCCTATAGCGATCCACAAATAATCCCAAATAATCGTTTTTAAATATTATAATTTCCCAGGGGTGGCTGAGAATCTATCCCAAAATGTGGAACATATGTCAAGAACCACTTTTGCACTGGTATACACTTTGCCAGATATACCTGAAGTATGTAAAAATTCCGATCAATATAAGAACTTGCCACAAGCGGATGCAAAGGTTTTGAATAAAGAAGTTTTAAGCATTCTATTCAGTGACTGTATTAAACGGTATGGCTTGCAACTATTACCAACTGTATTGAATTATTGCTCAATTGAATCCGAAAATAAATAACCATTTCTCAATGCAAATCTTTAGATTACCTTATCACATGCACATAGCTAGAAAGCTAGTAATACAGTATTCTCATTCAAAACAAGTGCCTGGCGAAGGACATGTAAGATAAATATTTCTTTCAAATATGAAGGTTATTACTGTTATAAAACAAAAACTCACAAGGCTTAATTTTACAGGAATTATGGTATCAACAACTTAGATCAAAGTTTAAAAACTTTAGAAGTAGCCTCGAGCACGTTTCAGTTGTTGCGCAACATAAAACAAAATACGGTAAAGACTGTTACAAAACACCTGCCAATGATGTGAATAATCCTGAAGCTGCAATAAGAATCAAGGTAATATATAACTCTTCTTTAAAGTTAAATCGCGTACTAGGAAGAAGTCACCCACACTATTATTTGCACAATTTATTGATTTATATAATTTTATTATTTTCTGATGATAAAATTGTTTTAATCATAACACCAAATTCCAGAATTTCAATTTCGATATTGAAGAAAGCATTATAGCTTTCAAAGTTCTAATGACTAGCGAAATGCTAAAAGAAGAAATAGATTGGTCTTTAATTGATACAAAAATGGACAAAACCTTTAGAGACCGAGCGACCATGATCTACGGAAAAAGAGATGATGCCTTGGAGAAGGCTCTTGAGGCATACCCTGCTCTGGGTAACGAAAGACAGGTAGAACATATATAAGCGACTATTATGAAGGCAATAACTAAATATTATATCTCATGTTCAGATAATATTGGAATTCGGAAGAGTTACCAAAATAAGCATGAAAAAAAAACTAGAAGATTCTCTTACAATGTACGCTGGCGAAATATGGAGCGCTGCAAACAAAAACGCAACAACGTTTAAAGGAGAAATAATGGACGAAGTAAAAAAACTGAAGGAAACTGAATAAATGCGACGTAAGTGCAGGGCCGTCGAGAGACTTTGCGGGCCCCGGGAATGGTTGTGGTTCGGGCCCGATAAAAACGTCTCCAAATCATTGGGAGGTAAAATATTTGCGTGCACACAGGCGGGTCCGCACTCCGATTATTCTTTTCTCGTAGCAACTTCAGCACTTTTAAGCCCCGGTATCTTCGTTTTCGTTAAAATATTTATTAACTAACAGTGCTTACTAGGCCTACCTTTATAGCCTAATTACAAGTGTCTACCTAATTTGGTTTACGAAATACCTCAGCTCAAATGTTTATTATTACAGTCACTGGCCGAACATGAAAATTCTAAGGTAGAAACATAAAATTTGGGAGATATTAATTATTTGAAAATACTGAAATTTCTTTGAAATGAACTTTAGTTCTCACTTTAAAACTACCTATAAAGTGAGATCCTAAAAAACACACTAAGGTTTAAAAAATATGCCAAGCTTCGCTTTGGAACTAATACACCGTAAAAGTTCTGAGATCACCATCCTGAACGGTATCTTCCCAATGAAACAAATTCCCATTTGACCGAAATGCGCCAAGTAAGATACAAATTTAGCGGGACAGCGGGATTTACGTAAAATGCCGATTTTAAATAATCTGCATTCAGCGTAACTATAATGAAGTAATTCACAATTAAATGAAATATTATAATATTATTATTTTCTCTTGTGGTGAAATTCGTGTTAATCTAAGTATGTTATGTGTGGTTTGGTTATATTGGGAAGGCCCAACGTCTATGGTATCGGTTGAATAAAAAGTTTCGTAAACCTAAATAATAACAAAGTTTATTTTACTCTAAAATTGCTTGATTCTGCCTCTGTAAATTTGAACTACGCACATAACTTTTATTAAAATCCAATAATATCACAACAATTTACTGTAAAATGCTAACTTACCCTGATTTCAATATAAATTTTTCTATTACGCATCATTTACAATAATATCAAATAAAATTATTATTATGGCATATATCACCTTTCCCTTAAAGTAATCAAATCGATTGAAAATGTAACTCCTTGCTACTCCGTTATTATAGGAGAGAAGTTATCAATGAACGCTTTCGTTACGTGCAGTCTTTTGAGGCTATTTTCCCTTTTTCGAAAACTGCCAAAGGTGCCGGAGTTCGGTCTAAAGGGAACTCCCAATCACGGTTTCGGTGGAATGGTAATTTGGTTCAAAAGTAGGGAACTCCATGAACAGTAAAGTTTTATATATATACATTTTTTGAAATTCTATAGAGTTTATATAAAACATATTGTCACTTGGCTATATCACAAAACATATTGTCACTTGGCTATATCACAGCAAAAGTGATATAATAAAAACAATATTACCAATATTATAACCAAGTTAAGATATGTATTATTATATAATCGAACAGCCCAAAATTTTATTTAAAACTGGGCCGTAAACAGGATCTCAGAAAATTTTACGGTGTAGCAGGACAGGGCCTAAGCGAAGCTTGTCATATTTTTACATGCTAGTTTTTTTACAGGTAACTAGTTAAGAAGTTCATTTAACTTAAGTATGATACTCTTTTGGCTTCTTTAATTTTAACTCATAAAATATGAAGTTACAAGCATCCCATTTATGAGCGACTAAGAGACGTTGTCTGCACTCTTTTCTTGTTGTTAAATTATTAAACTCTTTCGTATAAATCCATAGCCATCAACTTGAAACTTAGAATGCTGTTGGTATATATATTTAATAATATTTATGAATGCGCGAACGTGCACAGCAAAGAAACAATTATAAAAACTTAAACCTCCGTTTATATTTTACTTTCAGTGAGAAGAGACGGGAATGAGGGACTGAGAGCATTTTAAGAGAAGGCTCAAGTTACGACACTACCACTAATAATTAAATATTATAAATAAATTTTCACAACCATTATCCACTAAAATTAACCAAGGTCGAGACCTGACCGGGCCCCCGAAAGGTACTGGCCCCGATAAAAAATGCACCGAATTGCCACCCTCTCTAGACGGCCCTGCGTAAGTGGTAGGAAAGATTGAATCCATCAATACGCAAAGTTTTTTATATCCAGAACTAATCTTTATAACTTAAATTTAGGCTTTAAGGATAACATGGCGATTTTGTTAATTCCTAGTATTTTCAAGGAAAACCATAAGGGTTTTTTTTGTCAGAAGGATACCTTAGATAGGATTCAAAAGGGTCCTGCTATTGTTTATTCAGGGCCAAAAATTCTAACAAGTAACGAATATGAAATTTATGTGGATGGAATGAAAATCACTGAGGCGTCTGATATATTAAACGCCATTATGTGCTTATTCTCATCATTTTGGATATTTAATATTCAATATAATCCTCTACTATTCAAGTCATCATCATTCATTGAATCGTGTATATTTGGATTGCTATACACAAATTCCTCTCGCTTAGTGAAACACTTTGAAAAAAAAATGTAAGGGCTTTTAAAAACAGTAATTAAAAATGGTGAAATCTTTGAAATTAAGCGTTTTGTGAATATCTTTGCACATTTTAAACATTTTTCTACATTTCTCAGAAACGTCAAGGGTTTGTTGTAAAATAAGTATTCCCATTTCGGTCTGCAAGAATCCCCACGCTAGGTTTGGCTCTAGTATAGTGTTAAACCAGTCTGGGAAATTCTCAAGCACCTTAAGGGTTGATTCAAAGACCATAATGGGTGTAGATTAACACCATTTAGAGTTTAGTCCAAAACCACTATCGGTCTTTCAAAAATCCTCAAATGGTTTGTTACCAAAAGCAATGATACGCATTTAAATGTTAGGGGGGAGTTAAAACCTTCAATTTCATTTATCTGAACATAATCAATATTCTTAAAGATGCAATTTATGCTGTTAAAGTTCCAACAGTTTATAATTGTTCAATTAATGTTATAAACAAAGCTTTAGTTTTTAATAATTTCACTAAAAACGATACGCATTTAAATGTTAGGGGAGAAAAAAGTAATTTTTTTATTCATTTTGATTCTAAAAGCAATCTCTGTTTTGCCAGTAAAATGACAATTTTTAATTTCAATATTTGACCTGGTTTATTATGACGTCACAGAAATTGGACATAGCGACTGCACGATTTGAATTAAAAAAATCACGGTGTACGTTCTTTCTAGCAAAGAAAAAAATTGGGCTTGAAATTGAAGTAGGAAAACTAGGATTACTTTTAGGTGTAGAATCAAATAATTTTCCTTTTAACCTCGTTTTAAGATGTACTCCACGCTGTTGAAGGTCTAACAGATCATTAGTCTTAAACTTGGAAAACTATTTCAGACGAAATTTTAATAATAAAAATCATTGCGCTTAAGCGTGTTAAATTTATAGTGAAGTAGAAAAGAAGTAATTTCTAAGGAGTATGTGGTTAAAGTATGAATAAAAACCATTAGGATTACTCACCAAAACGTTCGCTTAATTTACGAATAAAAACCAAAATGGGATTTTAACTCGCCAGGCCTAACTCCATTTAAAATTAAGTTATTTGTGAAATGAAGTTTTGTGCCGTGACAAATTACGTAAATGATCGATTTAGGGGGCCTAATTTGGCAATGATTGGTCGCGGAAACTTTTTTTTTGTAAAAATATGACATAAAGCTTAGCGAGTGCAAATCAGTCTGATCGTAATTTAACGCGAGTTTCAGAGGGTAATACTATAGTGTTTTTATGCATATTTTAATAGCTTTGTCGATTAAAAATAATTTTGTCCTACAACACTATCCCTTGAAAGAATTCATACCATGCTGTTGAAGCAGTTTTAATAGCATTTTATTTGTGTTGCAGGGCTCCCATCTGGTCTCTAAAATACCTAAAAGTCTCTACTTTTTGGATAGGTCTCTAAACCACCCTAAAATCGCCATTTGGTCTCTAAACCACCCTATTTTCAAAAATTCCCGTTTTTAATATTCCCATGTAAAATTTTTTGCAACAGTAAAACTATTCTCACTCCGACTATATCATCAGCTATAGCATAGCTTTTGGTAAACTGACAATTCGAGATGGAAATCATGGTATCCTATTAAATTTTCAAACCTTTATTAGTTCGTAAGGTGGCACCACTAGCTTGCCTTAGTTTTCTAAGCTGACTCATAGCCTACTTCTCTCCTGTCTCTTCACAGTAGCTACTTCCCTACATGTGTATAGGAATAGTCCAATATCGAAAGGGGGATATTGGGGTCGCAACAGCGGTAGATACCCGTGTCCGCTGACGTAGTAAACCCTCTATCACAGGATCTAACCCCCTATCGGTATGCTGCGAGGGTTTCGACTCGCCCTTTAAATATTAGTCTATAGCCCATGTATTTTGGAAGCAGACGACAAATTAGGCGGGAAATTGATAGTGGTTATATGTGTCTCGTGTGAGTGTCATTTAAATGTTATCATTTCGCATCTAAAATGGGAAAGTGTCATTTTTGCAATGACTGGTTGTTAAAAACGGACGAAAATGGACATGAAGTTTCATCTTGGTGTAAGAAGGTTGATGAGAAACAAGCCTTTTGTACTGTATGTCTCAAATCATTTAGCTACCTTAAGGGATACGCCGCTATACAGCAACATGCCAAAACAAGCACACACAAAGAAAAAGCCAAAGCCTGTTTGGGAAAACTTCAACTTCGGTTAAGTACAAGTCATTCCTCCAATGGAAAAGATGCAAGTATTGTTTTAAAAGAAACCGAAACTGATCGTGCCAGAAAAGCCGAACTTATTTGGGCTATGAAAAACGTAAGTTGTAATTGGTCTGCGGCATCGTGCAATTCAATCGCCGATACATTCAAAGCAATGTTTGGCGAAGCTGTGCCTAGTCAATTCTCCATTGGAGAAACGAAGTTGAGCTATCTAGTCAGCGAAGCTCTGGGTCCATACTTCAGAGAAATGATGTTAAGTGATGTTGTTGGAGCTTATTATTCCATTCAGTATGATGAGACTACAAATTCTGAAGGAAAGAAAGAACTTCAGATTGCTATCAGATATTGGTCAATTTCCCAAAACGTTGTTGTAGTCAAACATCTTGAAACATTTTTTATGGGACACGCCAAAGGCCAAGAATTATCCAAGAACATTCTAAAAGCAATAGATAATGCCCAGTTACCCATAAGCCATGTGCTAATGATCGGTAGTGACGGCCCGAATGTTAGTAAAACTGTTTGGAGGTCCATTAATGAAAAGCTGGTGAAAGACAGAAATTGCGGCCTGGTTGACGTTGGAACGTGTTCTATCCACACTATGCACAATGCATTTCTTAAAGGCCTAGAACAACTTGATAGCAATCCTTCGGATTATGTACTATCTCTTTACTACTTTTTCCATGACACGCCAACAAGACGCGAGGACTTTGAGAAGATCCAAGTGGAACTAAGTTTAAAAGTCCAATCATTTATTAAGCACGTTCCTTCCCGATGGCTAACTCTTGGACCAGCGTGTGAGCGTGTAATCGATCAGTGGCTAGCTATCGAAAAATATTTTTGTATTTTTTTACCAAAGAATCAACCAAAAATCAAGGACAATGAAAAGTACAAAAAAATTACCCTGGCAATCAAAAACCCTACGATGAAGGCAAGGCTCCATTTTGTAATTTCATTAGCGAAAGTTTTTACGAGATTCACTGGTCACTTTCAACGCGAAGAGCCTTTGATTCACGTCCTTTACGACGAACTTAGAAGTTTATTACAAACACTTCTTGGTCGTTTTGTCAAAAAAGACGTTTTGAAACAAACAACTAAGTACGAAGAGAAACTCATTACTGATGAAGCCAATCTTCTTCCTAGAAAAGATATGGAATGCGGCGAGATGGTTAAGAACTGTCTGATCAAGGTTTCTGAAAAGAACGTTCTAGAGTTCCTCATCGGAGTTCAAAAGTGCTACATTGAAGCATCAAAACACATAATTAAGAAAACTCCTGTCTCTCAAAACATCATGAAACATTTTCGTTTCCTTCAACCAGCAGAGAGAACAAAGCCAAGAAGTTGCAATGATTTAATCAAAGTAGCTTCAGCTCTCCCTATAAAATTTCCAATTGACGTACTTCTTGATGAATGGAAGTTGATCCAGCTTGAAGAAGACAACCCTTCTTGGGTAAATTCAGAACGAATTGAAACTTACTGGAAGTATTATTTCGAAATAAAGAACGGATTGGAAGATATAAAATATCCCAATGTAACCGCGTTAGTTAAAGCTGCCCTTACATTATCTCATGGTAGTGCTGACGTAGAGCGTGGATTTTCAAAATCAAGCCGGATTTTAACTGACGACAAAGCATCCATGTCACTGAAAACTTTAAATGCCCGACTAACGGTGGCTAGTGGTTTACAGCAATTTCATAGAAAACCAGAGCTGGTGCCAATTACGAAACCGTTATTACAACTAGCCATCAACGCCAATCAGAGCTACAGACAACATTTAGAAAAAGAGAGGGAGAAACAAAAACAGGCTGAACAAAAAGAAAGAGATGATGAGGACGAAGCACAGAAGAAAAGAAAAAAAGAAGAACAGTTAAAGAAGAATGCGAAAGATATTAAATCTCTAGAAATGCAACTCATCGAAAAGCAACAAGAGCAGGAGAAAAATGAGTCGGCTTCGGACCAGTTTTTAAATGAAGCGAATGATAGGCTAAAAAGAGCTCTGAAGAAAAAGGACTTGGCAGAAATAAGTTTAGCGCAATCTATGATAGACTGCATCACCAAAAAGCGTGCTGAATGTTCGTCACAAGCCAGCGAAACAACACGCTTAATGAAAACTATCAACAAAAGAAAGTCTGACATTATTTCTTATTTTGTTGAAAAGCGAAACAGAAGTACTTAATGTGACTTTATCAAAAAGTGAATAATCCTAGAGAATTTTTCTCATATAACCTTTATTAATGTGATAACTAAAGCTTAAACACTTTTTTGTGATACTTCCGTACAAATAAAGATCTCATTTTGATTTTGAATTGGTCTCTATTTGGTTCCTATTTCCAAGAATTTGGTCCTTATTTTACCCTATTTTTACCGTGAAAGGTCTCTTTTTTCACTATTATTTTAAGAAATTTCTGTGGGAGCCCTGGTGTTGAGGTTTAACATTCCACAGCAACAAAGTCATGTAAATATTTTTATTACTTTATAAGAAAGATGGTTAAAAATTGTCAAGTTAAATATTTAGAAACAAGTATTTCCTTCCTTTACTGTTGATAAAAAATTAAGATTTAAAATCCAGTCTAAACACTGTGAAGGTCGAAAATCATCTCTATTTAAGCTCATATACTGTATGTTTCAGAAGGCATTTTAGATTTTATTTGTCGAATTGTATCCCTCAGGGAATTATCTCTCTTCCTTGGGTTAATTATTAGAATTTTCAACCCCTAAAAGTAGTGTTGCTACAATTTTTTAAATTACACAAATTATGATTTCTCGTGAAACTAAGAGCCCTTGGAAAAGTATTAATTCCATAGTCATTCCCCACATTTCCATTTCTTGATATATGCTCAATAAATACATTAAGAAGATTTTCCGGAATGGGATTTTTAACATGAGGTACCTCAACTGGTTTGTCACTATCTTCCTCTGTTAGCGGGCCATTCCAATCAATAACATAGTCACCAATATCTGCATTATTGTCCAGTTCTTGAAGTAAAGAGTAACTATTTCCATTTAACATTCTTGAAATATATAACTGAGAAGGAGAATAATTATCTTCCGTCCTCACTCCTCAGTGCGTGTCTGTTCCATTGTTCTTGAAACAAGTTTAAATTCGTTTGAATTTTTGATTTGAAGAACACGTGTAAGCAGTAAAGATGAATTTCATTGATGAGATCCAAAATATTTTCTTGTTCCAAAAATTTGAAAAGGTTATAATAGTGATTTGTACAGGAATCGAACAGATCGACCCATAGCCTCTCAATTCTTTGGTTGTGGACACTCTTTCCGTAAATTATGCTACCTCTGTTTTCACCTCGTTGTTGAACCATTAAGTTTCCAAACATGTTGGAAAATGGCCACCGGGAAGGTCAATGAAATACCGTATATTCTTCAAAAATTATGAAAATTGGTAATAATTATGTTGAAGACCGTCTAAACATAATTAATGAATATTGAAGACGTGCTACTTATAGTTTGGGCGCCATCTTGGAAAATGACTGCTAGAAATACTAAATATATTTCAAACATATAAATCTTTTCGAAATTCCTAGATTGAGAAGATGATTTTCGTTAACGTAATAAACACAAAAAAAGGCATCTTCAAGTCTATATTATCGACGCCATCTTTAAAACTGGCCACTCGAAAATTATTACCTTAAATTCTGAGAGAAAGAAAAGTTATTCAAAGCTGTAATTCTCTACATGTTGATTAGGGTATATAATTTAATATGGGGGTTTATACATTCTCGTGTTGTTAAATATTAGATTTAAGACAAATCTCTAACAGTTCGTTCATATTCATCTCGTCAGCTTGAATTGTTTCACAATAATTGCATGTCAGAGGCCTTGATTAGGCGCAGCACCTAGCTGGGGGTTCATCATATTCCAAATTGAACCTGCGGAAACGCCGTCAAGGCACACGGGATCGGCCAGCGGCCCCAACAAACGCCCCTTGAGCAGGTGAGAGAAGCTGGACACCGTCAGCGGCGAGCCCAGCCAGAAGGTGGTCGGTGACAGGGTAGGATTAAGGCAGCAGAAGGCTCGAGGAGACAAGCACATCAGTGCCACACGACCGAAACATTGTATTCGCGACCCTCAGAGGGTTGCCAATAAGGCAACACCTGGGCGAACGGGGCAAGGAACGGTCTGAACCAAGGGCAAACCCAAGCAACTCCCGAACCGACACACCGAACTCGGGCCCCCTCCGCCACAAGAAGCCCTTTTGCTCTGATCAATCACAGCTAGTGCAGTGACAATGTCCACGCAATGCTGAGCAAATTCATTCGGATCATCTACATCCACAGTAGTAGTAGAGGTTCCGCAGTTACAGATAATGAGTATTAAATGTTGGTCTTGAGTGTCGTGAATGGGACTTAGGATTCGGGATCGTGAACCCATCCCCATTCTTAGCGGTTTAAATCGTTTCCTAGCCATTGTAGTTCCGGAATGTCTTGGTTATTTTGCTACACTATCACAACCGAATTGAAAAGTCTTCAGTCTTAAATCTGAAACCAAAACCACCCCAAGAAAAGAATCTCAAATCGAGGCATTTGAGAAAAAAAAAAGGTTCATAGAACAATTCTTTAATTTACACGCTGAAACTGGATGTGGTTATGATAAGGTGGGGTTTAAAGTACTGACAAATAATCAACATCTTACAAATACGTTGAGAGTTTTTAATGAAAATATTAAGTCAACAAGAGCTAGGAAACGATTTAATCCAGAACAGTGGGGATGGGTTGGCTGTCGCTAAAGTCAAAGACCCATTCACACCACTCTGATTCCTGCATCAAATATAGCTTTGCTTTTCTTATTTTCATATTTTAGGATAGTAATCTTTCAGTGACCATTTTTAAAGATGGCGTCGATAATATCGACTTGGAAATAGTTATTTTCATGGTGTTTATTACGTTCATGAAAATCATCTACTCAGTAAAGAAATATCGAAAAAATTTATATATCGGTAATATATTTGACATTAACGAAGTAATTTTCCAAGATGGCGCCCAAACTATCAGCAGCACGCCTTCAATATTCAGAGATGGTGTTTAGACAATCTTCAACAATAAATTTGCCAATTTTCATAATTTTTGAATAGTATACTGTATCTAAATGACATTCCCGGCGGCCATTTTCCAACATGGCGGCCAAACTATCTCATGAATGGCTTCAATATTTTACTATGAGGTTCACACAGCTCAAATTTCCTGCCAACACCATCACGTGACGCCATCAATTTCCCCCTCAAATTTCCTGCCAATCCCGTCACATGACGTCATCAATTCCCCCCCCAAACGCAAAGGGTGACTCTATAAACCTGGTTTTACTCCCTCCCCTCTGAAGGGGGGTAAAACCTGGTTTATAGGGTCAGCCCTACTCTCTCCGAGCATTCCATTGCGCATGCTCAATTGCTCATACGCGTGTTGGAATTTCGGAAATCCGAATGCTCCGAATTTAGTGTGCGCATTTGAAGAAAATTATCCGATGCGTGCGATCCGTCGGATGACGTAAGGTATACGCTTGCCATAAAGCGCCATTGCTAATGGGCCTTAAAGGGACATTATTGAGAGAAGTTAAGTACTTTTATTCCGATTACTTATGTTGAAATATGCCGCCTTGAATTTTTTCTGATGAGCTATTTATAATATAAGAAATAATTCATGTTTTGTATCCAAAACTGTAAAACATGCATTTCAATTTTGTTAAAGCGACTTACCGGTCATTCAGCGCCCTCGATTTATTAGAGGCAACCACATAGTTTTTTCTGGCGACTCTCATTTACGTCGTCTGCATTAGGTTCGGATATTCTACTTTTAGAACTCGAACAAAAAAGACACGGGCTCGATCTTTTAACGATTAGCGGATAAGTGCGGATTAGGAACTTCAATGATTAGCAGGTTTATGGTTTTAGGTTTCACTTAAACTCAAATTACTCTCACAATCTTATTATATTAAAATGTGGCGTGTTGTATTTTTTGTATAACTGAGTGTCTAGTTATTAGTCATTGGAATGGGAAGATCTGTGTTCTTTGTAACCATAGAGACTATCATCCTCAAACCTTTGCAGACGACGAGCCCCAGGGAGTCTCTGGTGACGAGACCACTCTAAAAAACTCCTTTCCCACCCTTGAAAACTCGGCTTTTTCTTTTTGAAGCAGACAGCATGGGACTTTATATTTTCTAAACCTCACGGGATTGGCTGATTTAGCTCTATCCCTAGAGAGGTTTTTATTAGCCGGTAGGTAAGAACGCTAAAATAGACACCCAGGGACCGTCCATAAACTACGTCACACTCTTTAGGGGGGAGGGGGTTTCTAAACTTGTGACTATCCGTGACAAGGAGGAGGGAGGGGTTCTTCGATGCGTGACGTCACATTTAGAATTGATTTTGTTTCGAAGTCAGTAAGAGGCCGATTGGGTCTCTTATGTTATAGAAAAAGAAACAACATTCCAAAGTCCACCGTTACAATAATTTACCAACATTTTTATTCCATAATCGCTTAAATAGTAGAAAATCTAAGCAATTATCTACTATTTACACCTTTTTATAGCCAATTTAAATAGCGCATTTAAAATAAACAGCCCAAACTCTCTATGTCTCTGTTTATTCGCCCCTATTATTTGTGAGGATGAATTAAATCCCCCTGCCGATTGAAATCGTTTCGTTTCTTTGGCAAATTTTTATTTATTATTATATTATTTTACTTTTTTGAAGCTTATAAAAAGCACATCCAGACATTAAAATTCTAAAGGTCAGTCAGAGGGAAAAAGCTTAAAACGGAAGAGAACTTTGAATTTTCCAATGCCAAAAGAACATCACAAGTTCCGATGGAAGATTTAAGAATGTCTTAAGAACACGCGTTCCAATCGTGAATCATTCTAGGGAGAATTCCTTCTACTCAAGAAAAAGAGGTTGTCCGCCTACCACGTGATAAATGAATTTCAGACTAGGAGGATTGATACTATTTGAACCAGTCCAGTATAGGTTTCAAGGTTTATTTATTGCCGTATAAGAAACAAGTTGGGAAAGCCAAAATATTACCTCTCCGAGTGGAGATGACTATCACTACCCCTTAAACAACCTAAATATACGCATCTATCGCTTTTTTTTAATTCTTTGCAAGTGCTGGAATTCAATTTTAAAATAGTCAATTGTTCAAGCCTTTTCAATATCTCTCAATTGCTGTGGAACTCTACTCTCTCGCTATACCTCAACCGTATTCTTAGTCTACCAGTATGATTTGTAACATTTGTCCATATCAAAGCTGAATCATACTTCGCCACACAAAAAGCAAATGTCCCCAAAACATGGAAGCCACAACCCAATCACACATAAGCTAGGCTCCCACTTAACCAAAATAATTATTAAACAGTTAAATACTCACAAAGATTGGCAAAATCAATCTCCTTCAGTAATACGTAGCGCTTAAATATATTATTTTCCGAACAAAATTAATCGAGGAAATTTAACGTTTAACTTTTGCCTTTGAAATTCTATCATCAAAGAGTGATTCAACTGTTTAAAAAAATGTTTTTTTCGCAAATAGGGCGCTATCATATCAACCGCAATTCCGTCATATTTAAAAAATATACATTGCCAACACTTTTTTAGACACAATAGTGGAAGTTTTAGCCTCATTTAAAACATGTAAAACATTATCTCATCTACCAAAAACGGATTTATGTGAGAAGAACGTTGAAGGTAGCAAATTCACTACCCATCCTCGCATACTTTATTGAGAAACGTCGTCTGCTTATATTTTGACTCCACCCACAAATTCTGTATATCTCTATTTTCGTGGTTAAATATATAAAGAAAGAAAAACTAGATGCTTAAAAAAGAAACATCAATTATTTATATTCTTAACTTTAAAACTTAATTCCACTAAATCGGGAGTTATATAGCATTGTTGTCCACTTTGCTTTTTAACCACTGGCGCAATTTCGGAAAAAATATTTAACCACAAAAATAGAGAAGTCTCTATACACAGAATTTGTGGGTGGAGTCAAAATATAAGCAGACGAAGTTTCTCAATAAAGTATGCGAGGATGGTACCAGAGGCTAAAGCTATGATCCCACGTTCTTAGTGCATAAATCCGTTTTTGTATCTACAAATAGCTTACACATGTCTTTTTTACCAATACCTAGCCGTTTGGATTTTTCTAAAGCAATCTTAGCACCAAAATATTTTTGGATAGAAAATAAATGTTCTATATTCTTCATTTTTGAAAATATATTTTTAAGCGTTTATAATGATTACTCTCTACACCTACACTAATCTTACACAAACAAGGAGTATAAATCCACTAGTGGAAGCGGTGTTTTTATTGAAAATATATATTTTTAAGTGTTTACCATGATTACGCTCTACAGCTACACTAATCTTACACAAACAAGGAGTACTATAAACCCACTACTGGAAGCGGTATTTTTATTCAAACGTAAAACAATTTCACTTAAGTTTATCATCTCTAGGCATCGTTAAAAATGTCTCTATCACTCCTAGGTAACTGTATGCACAGGATTTTACGACATTGTAACTCAAATTTATCTGATTATGTTTTAACAAGGTTAAATCTAACTGGGAGTAAGATGAAAGGAGTAGAAGCTTATCTGTCTTAGGAAATATGAAATTTTATCTTAAAGGAATAGCGACGTGATTTAAAAATTATCTCAAATCTAAAGAAAACCTTACTTTTTTGAGAGTTTAAACTCTTCTGATTCCAAAAATATGCTTGAATAATATTTAATTATGAGGGAAAACACAGAAAAAACACTTTGAAAACTTGAAATTTGGGGGACAAAGGCAAATTTGCGGAGAAGATTTGTGGCGGGTTTTTCACCTTGCAACGTCATTCACGGCATCTCGCGGAAAAGCCAAGCGCGAGACTCCCGAGTTTACTAATGCGGCGCGCGCGCGAATCAGAATAAATTAGGCTTAACGCTGCGCGGCGACACTAAAAGGCGCGTCACGTGAGCGACATCTAGAGTGAAAATTTCTCCTTACTACGTCATCAAACGAAAGAAAATCTCAACTAGGCCTTTTCCAAACACAAAACTTTGATTGCAATTTAATAAATTGCTACGAAACCAAATAAAAAAGTAAACATCTCATAATAAACTAGATTTTTCAAGGATTTTTTTCGCATTTTAAGTTTGTGGGTGACGAAAATTATGTCACTAACACTTTAACAGTTCGTTAAATCATAAGTTTATAACGAAAAAACGCGGAACGGGAAAACGAGCAGACAACAGTGATTTTTGGGGGGTAGAAGGTTAAAAGCGCCATCTGTCGTCCGTGCCAAAGTTGAACTTCCTCTCGAAACACAATGAGAAAGTGGATAAAATAATGCCATCAGCTATTTAACTGCGTCGATATATTTAACGACTTGACCCATGACATGCGCTTAATGAATCCTATTTAATGTTGGATGCTAGGAAACTTGGTAGACATAACAGTCTGTACTAGTACCCAAGCATCCTTCAATAAACGCCTGGCAACATTGTGGTACGCATGGTACAACTAAAAACTAGGATGTGTATTTATCTTTCGACTCACTCCAAGCCTTTAAGCCCTCATTACAGAGGATTTGAAACACTATCGTAATTCCTAGTGTCTCGAATCTCTACGTTCCTGTCCATTATGAACAGTGCTGAGAGAATGATACATCAGAAAGAGCCATTCAAATCGAATTGCCGAAAATATTATCCATATTTTCATTTCATATAACAGAGAAAACAAATTATTATGGTTCTGAGAGGAGCTTCCCATTTTGGTTGTTGTTCTCAAAAATATATCGCAATGCACGGGCCTTGTTGGATATAGGAGGCAATGAAGGAAATATATCACAATGCGTGGGCCTTGATAGATACAGGAGGCAATGTAGGAAATATAACGCAATGCACGGGCCTAAATAGATATAAGAGACAATGTAGGAAATATAACGCAATGCACGGGCCTTGATAGATATAGGAGGCAATGATTTAACGACTTCGGTACTTGGGCTTATCTTTAATATTTAAATAAATATAATTATTTTTAATTATTTTAATCGCCAGTAAATAACTTTAAAAATAGTTAAATCGTTTAAAATAAAGTTGTTCCTATTATCTTTCGAAACTTTGCTAATATTGACGTTTAAAGTGAAGGGTACCCCTCTTGCCCGCTTTTTTCAAATTTTGGGATATATATACGATTCGTTTCCATTATAATAATAGATAAAAACGCATTCGCGTGAACCTTTGGTGGAAGCCCTGCCATTGGGAGGCTAGACGTTTCTCGTAACCCTAGCCAATCGCCGCGTATATCTTAAAACCAAATAATAGATAACAAGACGGCCCAAGGGCTCGTAATAGTAGCCATATCGTACGAGTGAATAGCCCCTCCATACCCTACCCTAATGAGTGGATAACCCCTCTATACCTTACTTTAATGAGTAAATAGCGCTATCTTTTCAATGCTTAAATGATTTACCGTGCATAAAATCTGAGTGAATAGCCCCTCGATTCCCTACTCTAAACAGTGATTAATTTATGACCGTATAAATTTACTTATGGTGTAATTCTAATATTCCGGCGAATCGAAGAACAGATAGTTTTTAGTGATAATCCCCTCGATGAGTTTACAACATAGACTTATGCCGATGCACACTTATCGCATCTTATAAATTTCTAACAAGGACTTATGCCCAGAAACTTTTGAAAGAGAAGGTTTAGTTATAGTGATTACGCACTTTAGTGATTATCCCCTCGAATTACCTTTAGCAATGCTAAAATGATCAAACGCATAACGCTCATTTAACACTATGTTAGCTCTATCAAAAACGTTCCAGTCAAACATAACGGGGAAAATCGTTATCTATTTAATTAGCACACACATAAAAAGAAAATAAATATAAAAACCCCAAACCCAAACATACAAATTCATAAGTATCCGACCCCACAGATAAAAATTCAAAAGTATCCGATCCCACAGATTAAGAGGTACCCCACCCCACATCACCCCGACATTTTAGAGATAAAAAAATCTGACGATAACGAAGCGACAACCCCGGCCACTACTACGGACGGCTCGGGTCAAACTAAGAGCCTATCGTATACTACGATATGGCTAAAAACGCATTCGCGTGAACCGATGGTGGAAGCCCTGCCATTGGGAGGCTAGACGTTTCCCGTGACCCTAGCCGATCGCCGCGTATATCTTGAAACCAAACGATGACGGAGGAAAAGAAGCCAGAATGTACTGACTGGCGTCCATGTGGAATGGACAAAAGACCTGAAGATGGTGGTGCATTGAAGCTGGTGTCAATGTGGAATTGACGAAGAACAGAAGATGGTGGTGCATAGTAGCTGGTGTCAATGTGGAATTGACGAAGAACAGAAGATGGTGGTGCTTGGAAACTAGCAAGTATAGACTAGTGTCCATGTGGAGTGGACGAAAACCAAAGCTGGTGGTGTTGGAACTCAAGTAGAATAGCCAGAGGAGACAAACCCAAATTTCCGTGAACTGTCAATGCAGTCCGGAAATTGGGAACACGTTTGCTCCGATACGCAAACTGCGAACGCGGTCACGTGGGGCGTGACAGACAGACACACACACACACACACGATCGTTACAGAACCTCTCCGTGACATACGTCACTCGGAGAGGTAAAAAGTAACTTTAGACTCTGGTGGGGTGGTGTAAGGACCAAACATACCGTGGTGTCACGTGTCGAACGTTAAAGCGACCTTCACCACTATACAAACCATGACCTGCTCAAGCTGGCAATCTTTTGAAAACTCAACTTTGAGGAACTTCCGGTCTCTTAGATATACAGGGTCTTTTAGTGAAGCTAACTAGCAGAATTACAGTAGTTAGCCGCGTTTCGTAGCAAAATTCTAACCTATTATAACCAGGACAAATTGGACAGCACGTTTATTTTGGGAGAAGGTCGCGGTAACGTTCAACTAAAGGCAGTGCTTTATGCCGAACGGTCTTCACACTGACAACATTTGGGTGGGAGGACCTTCGTGGTTTCGGTAGTGCAAGATCGTGAACGTAGAAGAGACTATAGTCTGTAATGAGGATAGAGACTTTGACATCATATAAAGTTTTGAAGCCAATCTAATGCTAGTAGTAGAGCGGTGGAAGTTGCACTAAGTCATTCTACTGTTCGTGGAAGTTTACAAGGGCATTACTACCGGCATAATATTATCCCCCTACATTTAGCCTTATCGGACGAGAAATACCTAAGACGGCAATACCATTAGTCTTACCATGCGTCATGAGTTTAGTGGTTGCAAATGTAATGCAGGACAGGAACAGTCGTCTGGAAGAGTGCCTCAACTACTGTGGTTGACACTTCGAATATTTACGTTCAGTTGTTTACCAAACAGTTTAAAGGTTGCAATTTGAGGCCCAGGTTCTAAGATAATCGTAGGACTGTACTTAAAAATATTTTGTTGCATTCAGGCATATTCTTCAGTACTCTTTTTTGTACCTTGTCACTTGTTGTCACTTGCATACAATAAAACATGAATTCTAAACATTTATTTATACCCTGTATAATTTAGTATGACATCACCAGTTGGCAGTATTGAGGATTGTACATAAAAGATACTGTTGGTCTGATCTCGACAACACTGTATATGTATACAGTGTATGAAACAAATATTTGTCTTCCATATTTCAAATACCGTCGTTTTTAAGGGGGAAGTCTAGCGTTTTGAAGTAATAAAGGCAAATTTTCTAGAACTAAATACAAGATAACTAAATAAGATAGAACATCGCGGTTTGTTTAAAAATAAATTTAATGTCTATTGTAGCGATTTATATAGTTTTGAGAATTTTTTAAGTATAATTACTATTCGTTAAATTTAATTTAAAATAGAGAACTCTATAACGCCTGTTTGTGAGCAATTCTTTAACACCTGTTTGTGAACAAGTCTATAACATCTCTTTGTGCACAAGTCTATAACAACTGTTTATCCACAAGTCTATGACATCTGTTTGTGCACACGCGAGGGACTTCTGTTTGAGCAAGAGATTAAGGAATATTTTTGAGCACGGGTCTACGGATTATTTTTGTGCAAATGGGTATGGAATCTTTTTGAGCCTAAGGGTTTGGTATCTGTTTGAGCATAAAGGGGTATGGAAATTGTTTGTGCACGACTCCATGGAATCTGATGTGCATATGTCTATGACATCTCTTTGTAAACAAGCCTGTGATTTCTGTTTGTGCACAGGTGTACGAAATATTTTATGCTTAGGTGTACGGAATGATTTTTTTGAAAATAGATATGGAATATTTTTGTGAAACTAGATATGGAATATTTTTGTGAAAATAGATATGGAATGGAATATTTTTGTGAAAATGGATATGTAATATTTTTGTGAAAATGGATATGGAATATTTTTGTGAAAATGGATGTGGAATAGTTTTGTGCACACGTGTACGGAATATTTTTGTGCAAATGGGTAAGGAACGTTTTTGAGCATAGGGATATAGAATGTTTTATAGCAGAGGTCCATGGAATATTTTTGTGTACAGGTCTATGACATATGATTGTGCACAAGACTATGGCGCCAGTTTGTGCACAAGTCTAAGGGATGTGTTTTTGCACGAATATGTGACATCTTTTTTTTCACAAGTCAATGGTATCTGTGTGTACAGGTCTACAGAATATGTTTGTGCACAAGTCTGAAGAATCTTTATGTGCACAAGTCTATGGAATCTGATGTGCACAAGTCTATAACATCGGATTGTGCAAAACCGCGTGACTTCTATTTTTGCACGAGTCTACGTAATATATTTGTGCGCAAATCTATGAAATCTGTTTATGCGCAAGCCTACGGCATTTGTTTGTGCACGGGTCTACGGAAACTGTCTGTGCAAATGGGTGTGGAATATTTTTGAGCATATAGGGGTATGGAATGTTTTTCTGCACAGGTCCAAGGCATGTTTTTGTGCACAGGTAAGTGTAATATTTTATATACAAAAGCCAATAGAATATTTTGTGAATAGGTCAATGGAATCTATTTGAGCACAGTTTTATGGAATATTTTTGAGCAAATGGATATGGAATAGATTTGTGCTATGGGTATGAAATCTTTAAGTACACAGGTTTATGGAATCTTTAGCGCGTAGGTCTATGAAATATTTATGTACACAAGCTTATAGAATGTTTTTGTGCACAGTTTCATGAAATCATTTTTGCACAGGTTTATGGAAACTTGATGTGCACAGGTTTATGGAAACTTGATGTGCACAGGTTTATGGAAACTTGATGTGCACAAGTCTATAGAATGTTTTTGTGCACAGGTCTATGACTTCTGTTTGTGCACAAGTATATGGAATCTGATTTGAACATGTCTATGACATCTGTTGTGCACAAGCCTGTGACCTCCACTTGTGTGCAAGTCTACGGAATCTATTTGTGCACATGGCTACGGAATCTGTGTACAAGTCTACGGAATCTGTTTGTGCACATAGCTACGGAATCTTTGTACAAGGCTACGGAATCTGTTTGTGCACATGGCTATGGAATCTGTGCACAGGTCTACGGAATCTGTTTGTGCACATGGCTACGGAATCTGTGCACATGGCTACGGAATCTGTGCGCAGGTCTACGGAATCTGTTTGTGCACATGGCTACGGAATCTGTGCAAATGGCTACGGAATCTGTGCGCAGGTCTACGGAATCAGTTTGTGCACAGATTTACGGAATCTGTTTATTTACAGGTCTAGTACGGCATCTGTTTGTGCACAGGCCTACGGAATATTTTTAAGCACAGGTCTAGGGAATCTTTTTGTGCACAGTTTTATGGAATCTCTTTGGGCACAGGTCTATGGAATCTTTTAGTGTACAGTTTTATGGAATCTCTTTGTGCATAGGTCTATGAAATATTTTTGTGCACATGTCTTCGGAATATTTTTGTGCACAGGTCTACGGAATATTTTTGTGCACAGGTCTACGGAATATTTTTGTGCACAGACCTACTGAATCGGTTTGTGCAGAGGCCTAAGGAATCTAGCTGTTTTTGCACTGGCGTACTGCATCTGTTTGTGCACAGGTCTAAGGAAAATTTTTGTACAAATGGATAGGGATATTTTTGTGCAAATGGATATGGAGTATTTTTGTGCACAGGTGTACGAGATATTCTTGTGCATATTTTTGAGCATAGGGGTATGGAATGTTTTTCTGCAGAGGTTCATGGAATCTTTTTGTGCACAAGTTTATGACATCTGTTTGTGCGTAAGTCTATGACATCTGTTTGTGCTTAAGTCTATGACATTAGTTTGTAAGCAAATTTAAGACATCAGTTTGTGCGCAAGTCTATGACATCAGTTTGTGCACAATTCTAAGGGATCTGTTTGTGCACAAGTCTAAGGGATCTGTTTGTACACAATTATATGACATGTGTTTTCACAAGTCTATGGTATCTGTATGTTTACAGCTCTACGAAATATGTTTGTGCACAGGCAGGGTGACCACAACAAAGCCTTGTAATAATTATAGGAAAATAGGAAATTTACAGTTGATTTACAGGAAATTATAGGAGACTAGCTTTTACCCGCGGCATCGCTTGCGTGTAGTAAGAACTTCCATCAAGAATGGGTACATTTTACTGATCCAACTAATATTTTTGTAGAATCCTATTAGCGAAGGCACTCGGCGTCGCCCATCAGCTCGTCGGGACATTTTTTTTTTACTTTACACGTTGACATTATTCTATAAAGAAGGGTTTTTAAATATCTGGCCGCCATTTAAAATGATGGCGACAAATTGAACCCGAAAAACGATTCAGCCCGTCTTTAGGTTAAAGGAATCCAGTGTACTAAGTATTTGTGAAATCGGTTGAAACACGCGGACTTTCTTACAAAGAGAAGATTTTTTTACATTTCTGGGCGCCATTTATTAAGATGAAAGCGGATTTGAAAAATCTTCCTTAGTACGCGCCTACTACTTACGAGTAACGTTCCTCCAAATTTTCAGCCTTCTGGGGCCAGCGGTTTGGGCTGGGCGTTGATTATCAGTCAGTCTGTCAGTCAGTCAGGTTTTTGATTTATATAGATATAGATGTATAATTACAAAAACAGGAAAATACAAGAGAATTACTCTTGAAAAAATAGCAAAATATAGGTTGCAAATGCTTTGACAAGACAAGATTTACAAGGGAACTTTGGTTTAATTATAACTATAAGTTCGTAAGATATGTTACATAAATTTGTCACTGGTTACTGAGAGCTATTCTTGAAGTGACGTAAATGAAACGTCAAAGATTCTCGTAAAGCGACGCCTGATGAGGCCCTGTCAAAGGCTTAGTACAGACTAAATTGGAAGATGGAGTAGAAAATCGCGTGTAGTGAATTCTCGGGCCGTTTTCGAACTAACTCTCATTAAGTCTCTAGCATTTCGAAGCATAGGAAGTGTCATACTTATGGAACATAATCTTAGAAACATATGCTATAACTTTAAAACAAATCAGACTTCCGTGACAAATATTTTTAGAGGCTTCCATAGCTACATACCTCATGGAATACTGAACTAAAACTTAAAACACGATCGGAAAACCTGAACCACAGAAGCGTTAGCTTGTATTGTAAATACACGGTGGCTGAATGCTAGTAGCTAGTGGAAATCGGCATTACTTTCTGTCAAATTTCTATGTTTTGAGTGATATATAAAAAACCAAAAGTGAGAGCGAACAAAATATCTACAATTTCGAAAAATAGGTAAACTATCGAAATTATAAGATCTAATAGGAAAACATCCGAAAATAGGAAAAATTATAAAATTTAGGAAATGTGGTCACCCAGCACAGGTCTACGGAATATGTTTGTGCACAGGTCTTTAGATTGTTTTTGTACAAAGGTCTACGTAATAATTTTTAGCCTAAGTCTTCGGAATCTCTTTGTATTATTGCATCCCTTGTGCTTTGCAGGTGAAAACGACGGGAAGGCAATTTGAGTTGGACTGGGCCTTGAAGCAATCAGGATTAATACTTCTATAATAGATGGTTAGGGCCTTCTTTGTTCAAACGCGGTAACTAATAAACGCGCAACACCACAAGACTTAAATGGAGCGCCTGCTTTTCAGTAGGAGTTTTAAAAAAATAGTTTTCAAAAACAGTTTTAATTCATATTAGGACTGAAGTAGCAGATATTAAAAAAACTGTCTTTGTAGACAAAGACGCGAAAAAGTAAGAGATGAGAGTAGAAAATTAATCGTTTAAGTGACAGATATTCAGATTTTCATTTTTGAAGACGTGATTATAAAATATCAATTATTTTAAAAAATTTCTTATCTTAGTTTTTTTGACAAAAATTTCAGAGAAACTATCTTGATACTACTGTTTATTTTCTAGAAACTTTTGCTCGAGGAAGTACAAATACTGGGATATCTGAAAAATAGAGCTAGATGAACTTATTTTTATATTTTAAAATTGAAAATAATGCGAACCGAAAACTACATTCGCCCTTTGACAGTGATGTAGTTATTAAAGTCAAAAGGATCTGTAGCTGGATCGTAATCTTTTGGGAGATATACAACACGTCAATTTTTGAAACTTCTAAAACTTTAAAAATAACGAACACGTTTTATTAAGTTTTCATGCTTATTTTGTGTGCTATCAATGATTTTCGGTCCATTTTATTCTCCTTTTAGGCCCGAATACTCATACTAACTAGAGAGTGATGTTTTAAAGTTATAGCATATGTTTCTAAGATTATGTTCCATAAGTATGACACTTCCTATACTTCGATATGCTAGAGACTTAATGAGAGCTAGTTCGAGAACGACCCGAGAATTGACTACACACACAGGGCTCAGTGGCGTAACTACAGGGGAGCAGAACCCGCAACTGCGGGCGGGCCCATGGCTTTTGGGGGCCCTTTTGAAATTTTGTTTATAGACTTTTTGTCCCATATTTTATAAAATGTCCTATAATTTCACAAATCGTCCAATATAGTCCTATATTTTTGAGATTTCAAAGTAAGTAATTACTTAAACGCAGAATTAGTGCTATCTCATTTTGTCATATCAAAAATCGCGGAGCTCGCTTCGCTCGCTTACTAATTTTTTATCTTCAATTTCACATAATTGAATTTATACGATTTTCTAAGGTTTTTATATGAAATGATAACAATTACTTTGCATTCTGAGCTGCACTCCAAAATAACACAATTTAATTTCGCCTCAGACCTTTCATTTAAATATCTAAGCCCACAGATTGAACTGACCCTTAAAATATGTTTTATTATAGAAAAGTTTTGAGAATCTGTCATCTCTGAAAACATTTCTTCCTACCTGACCCGTTTAAATAGCTTGATTTGGTGATTTTCACTCACTTGGGACTCTTTTTGCTTACAGTTTCAGTTAATTAATAGTCACTCTTTCAAGTAAGTCTAAATGTATGTCTGTGTGATATAACTTTGCGAAGAGAATCCTATTCTCTAAAAGAGTCTAGGCCCTGCATTGCAGTTTAGAGGAGTGAGCCATGTATGTGCGAGAAATCTTAGCCGAGAGCGGCGACAAGGCGCATTGCCATAAATTATGAAAGGATCAAGGCGACCCAAGGGCTCGTAATAGTAGCCACATCGTACCGTACTTAACAGGCGACGGCGTACAGAAAAAAATTGAGTGAATAGCCCCTCGATGCGCTACATTTAACTGTTGTAAAATTATTACTTAATTTTTTTTAATTCTGTTATAATTATAATAGTGTGACACGAACGGAAAATGTGAGTGAGCACCCCATGATGCGCATCCTTTAACAGTGGTAAAACGATATACCAGAAAACACCCATTAAAATAAGTACTGAAGATCAGAGTGAATAGTCCCTCGATGCCCTAACAAAAAATTTTAACCCTTAATCCTTTACTAACGTTATAATTGTCCCAAGCTATTACCTTCTTTTAAAACTTTTCTCGATTTTTGGAGAAATAAACGTAACTTCCAATGATAAACACCACCTTAAAGGGATAGAACCAAGTTTTTTAATCTAGTATAAACTGCATTTGGTTACATATAAAAAAGTATGCCTAAACTACGTGGTGTACGTAAAAAGTCTGAAAAAAGATTTTAATTACGGAAAAAGAACGTTATAAGTTTTAAAATCTAAACTATACATGGGCACCCGCCAACTTGTTTATCCCCGTTGTTTCGTCACAACGGGATGCGATCCAATTGGTAGGGAAAAAACTGGAATGCTTCCATTGATTTTAGCTACTGCAGTAGGATTTTTTGTTACTTTTTGTACTGGGGAAGCAGCGCATATTTGAGAAGACGATTGTAAACATAATTCTGATTTTTCATATTTATTATCATTTGTTCTCGTAACTCTTGGTTACGTTATAGAGTAAGGATGATAGCGATTTGTCAAAACTGTTACAGGTAATGGCCAAAACACCACATTTTTACGCTATTTTGGCAAAGGCTTAGCTTCCATGTATAATTATGGAATGGCTTTATTTCAGCCTAATGGTCCTAATCTAAGCTTTAATATATTTTTATTTGTAATTAAACATAGTAGAACTATTACTTTGAACAACAAAATTACAGTGAAACTATTTACCTCCCTTTATAACTTTCAAAGCATCCGTATCGAAATGAGTTATATTAATTTGGCGAAAATGCAGAATAGTATGAAAACTACCTTTAGGAGTAAATCTACCATATTTCCGTGTGAGAAGCGGGTAGCGGGGGTAAGTAGTTGTTTCGCAAGTGTTTTTGCCAAACGACTGTAGAGGGGGCAGTGATCGGAGCGGTGCCGAAAACTAATACTTTTAAAAACTAATTAAAAAATAGTTAAGTTATTAAAACTATCAATATATATATATATTTTTGAAAACGTAATTTTAGGTTCTATCTGATTTAAAAATGAAAGCCTTTCATTAGTGGTCAAAAGATTGATTCTATCCCTTTAAAACCATTCTAAATATAACGTCCGTATATACTTCCTTTTGCTTCTTAAAAATTCCCCTCGATTTCTATGAATTTTGCAATAGGAGAGTGGGTTAAAAGCGTGAAACCCTTATTGTCGACGGGTGACAGGAATTTTAAAGGGAGTATTAAACCCTCCATTTAAATTAAGGGAATACCATAATCCTCTCTCTCGCTTTAAATAAATCGAGCAAACGTAAAACACAATTCTCAATGTTTAACTTTACTAGAACAAATAAATCCAATTCTTAAACTTACTGTTATAATTCCCTCTCTTTTAAAATACACGAACGAAAAATACCACCTCACCACAATTCTGTCCCATTCATTCTCCCTTCAATGACGATCGAAAAATTTTATACTGTCTAAGGCAGTTCTCTTTCACGACGCCCCTGCCGCCACCATCACCACCACCACCACCGCCAACAACAGGCCAGGTCAAACTAAGACCCAGATCATAGATGTTCATCATACGATGTGGCTAAAAGTAGTAACGTTCGTGGTGCTTTGATATACTTTTTGAAAGCTCGACACTCTAGAAGGGGCCCGAATTGTCGGGATGCGGGCGGGCCCAACAAAATTCGTTACGCCACTGACAGGGCCTCATCAGGCGTCGCTTTACGAGAATCTATGACGTTTCATTTACGTCACTTCGAGACCAGCTCTCAGCAACCAGTGACAAATTTATATAACATATCTTACGAGCTTATGGTTATAATTAAACCAAAGTTCCCTTGTAAATCTTGTCTTATTACTTTCAAAGCATTTGCAACCTATATTTTTTCAAGAGAAATTCTCTTGTTTTTTCCTGTTCTTTTCCTTCTCTTCGCAAAAAAGTCCGCGCGTTTCAACCTATTTCACAAATATTTAGTACACTGGATTCCTTTAAGCTATAGACGGGCTGAATGGTTTTTCAGGTTCGATTTGTCGCCATCATTTAAAATGGCGGCCAGGTATTTAAAAACCCTTTTTTATAGAATAATGTCTGCGTGTAAAGTAAAAAAAAATATCCCGATGAGCTGACGGGCGACGCTGAGTGCCTTCCCTAATAGGATGCTACAAAACTATTAGTCGAATCAGTAAAACTTACCCATTCTCAAGCAAAAACGCTTCCGATAGAACCAATTGAGAATACGTTTCAATGGGCGTAGAAAAAATATATTTTCTTCTAGGTTTAAGTGGAAGTAGTCACTATATGCTTTCCGAAAAGGCATAGAATTCAGTAATTTTTATTAATGAATTTAGTGAGAATCATTCATTTAATATTTAATCTTTACTTCTAGATTTCTCGCATATTTTTGTGACTGAATTGGGGCGGAAGAAGACTCGGACATTGAATAAACGTGAAATGGAAAAATTTAACAATAAAAAATGTAACGTTAGGAAAATAAAACATACAAACCACTACTCTAAAAGTCTCTTTATCCTTCGGTTTTCCTCAAAACTTTACTTTTTACTTACCATAGTCCTATTTATTTCATTTATTTAAAGTAAATAAATATAATTAAATAAAATACGATAAATAAGTAATGCGATATAAGTAGGGGTAAGAGAAAACTTATGAGGTGGAATTGAGGTGGGATCGTGGTGGCTTTCACATGTTAAATCCCCATAGACATTAGTATGGGTGAGGGTTTGAGAACAGTTGTACTAGAATTCAATGAACAGACTGTTGTCATCTTTGTAAGATAAAATAAAGTTTGATATAAAAGCTACAACATTTTTAAATGTAAAGTACTCAATTATATTCAACCCGAAGAAAAATCTAACGATGTAAGTAAATATCGCTATCTTATTTGTGGGTGATTCGTATTAATTTAGTATTATTTTCTGTAAAATAGTTAACATGGCCTGTGTTATTGAAGGAAATTTCCTACGGGTGGATGGTGAATACGTTGTGAAAGAGCTGGCCTTCTATGACACAGAGACGGGAAAAGGAGATGTTTTCCATTTCAAGGAATCTACCCCGTATCATGTAATTACAAAGATAATAGAACAGATTCATGGATAATGCAAAACATTTGTGGACTGCAGGGGGAGGATGGTGAAATTCCTCTAGCAGATTTGCTGAAAATAGCCGCCGAAATATCTTCAAATCAATCAAACTTTTACACCAAGGGAACTGAAAAATGTAAAATATTCTCCAAACTCTTAGGGAAAAAGTTACAGGGTTGGCAACTACCTATCCAGTCCGGTTTAAACCACCTGGTTTAATCCGGATTAATCCACTTAAAAAAATCCACCTAAAATATCCGGCTTAATTATGAATGGGGAAAAAATCAATTTTGTGCCATAAAAATAATTAAAATACAACCAGAAACAAGGCAAAAATATATGAAGCGATAACTAAAAATTACATGATATTATAAATGATAAAACTAATAGTTATGTTAGCAGTTACTGTCCAGTTACAGCTTACAATATATTACCAGTATTACTCGAACTTAAAGCATAACGTGGTTCCAGTGGATCCCCTACAAGTTGACTTTCCTTACGAACTCCAGTCTTGGCCTGGGAAAGCTAGAGGCATTTGTGGGCGGGATTTATACGTCCATGTATAAATCCCGCCCACTAGCCTTTGCCAAGCCAAACCCGGAGTTTAGAAGGAAAGTCCCCTTTTGAGGGATCTACTGGAGCCGCGCTAGTGTTAGGCTCGTGCACTCAGGAAAGAAATAGATTTCATGAAAATATTTTAGCAGTTAAACTAGAAGACGATTTTGTATTTTAACCTGGGCTAGGGGTCGGGGAGTGCCCCAAAACCCAAATAAGAGCTAAACAGAAGTACTTTGCCTTCAAAAAACCTAAAATGACTCGTTTTTTAAAAAATCCGGATAAATCCAATAAAATCCGGTTTAATCCAATAAAAACCACTGGTCTGGATTTTATTCAAATTATCCGGATTTTTGCCAACCCTGAAAAGTTAGAAATCTAGAGGACGAGGGTTGTCCCAAGTTGAGCCATATCCCCATATGCGATAAGAAGCCTCTATGTAGATATCATCCTAAAAGGATTAATTGCGCGCTATATAAATCTTTTGAATATGCCAAATACTTTCAGGACTTTCGCTTCAATTAGAATTCCGTTATAGTCAAAATTTCCTAAACCTTTCAAATTTAATTTAGCCATACACACGCATAGCTTTTTTAAATTCTGATTGTTAAATTTTCGATCTATAAGTACAACAGCCTTACTCCATAAAGAAATGGTTCCTTCCAAACGTTCCATACATCCGACAGCCGTAACAACGTAAATTATATCGGGTGCTAATGGGAAGAACAACAGGGTGACCACTCAAAATTGTAAATTCCTTTAAAGGAAATATAAAAAATTTATCCTGGAAATATAGGAAGATATAGGAGGAAATTGGCGTAAAATATAGGAAAATATAGGAGGAAATTACTGAAAAATATAAGATAAATGGGGTGCATTTCTTTTGGAAAAATGATATTCATATATTAAAAAGTAGGAACCATATTTTTATTGCAAACAGAACATTTCACCTCACATATATGAGCGATAAATTATCACATACTGTTACTATCACAACTATTTATTTTTGTTTTTTTTAGGAGCTGGTTCAACACCTTTAGGCTGGTTAAATTTAGGAGCATATGGTGGTTTTTGTTTTCAATTTTGAGTAGCTGCCTATTAAAACGCCGACAGTCTCGTCGTATGCATTAGAATTTTCCAATTATAGGAGAATATAGGAATTATCATAAAATTATAGGAGAAAATAGGAAGGACTTAAATATATAGGAAAAAATAGGAAATATAGGAAGAGTGGTCACCCTGGAACAATCCACTCTCTTACTTGTAAAGTTCCGTTTCAATAGTTGTGCCTACTTTTAGAGATAATCGGTACTTATCCGAAGGACTAAGATATTGTAAAACCAATTTACGTAGCCAAATAACACCGGCAACATGAGTGAAAAACGAACTGTCCAATGAGAAAAAATATAACCAAATGCGAAAGAATTTACAATAACATAATTGGGAAACTTTGTTAAAACGACGGCTGTTTTCGATAATCGTGGCAAGCCCCTAATATAATTCCCGAAAGTCTCTATTACGCAGTGGCAACTTATTTCTAGTATGTAGAGGCACAGGGATGTGCTACTATGGTTGTTATTTATGTCGGCGGTAAGTTGAAACACTTTAGAAAAGTTAATAAAATTTCGAAATCCCTTTGAATCCATGTGTTGCGAATAATCGAACTAACACAAGTAAACTAGTTTATTGCCATCGTCGACCCGAAAGTTTTTGCGAATGTCCGGAAATGTACTTTCGTGGAACGTGCGCAAGGTAAGCCCTCAATTCTTTGCAAAATAAATAGTCGTTACCTGATGCTACGTTGGTTCTGGCCGAGCGTCCGTATAGAAAATGAGGCAAAAGAGCTTCTCCCGCTTCAACGGTCATTATTTCATCTGAAAATTGAAACTATCATTTACTGTATGCTTAAGTTTATGTCGATGATAGTTAACATTACTGGCTGTGATATTTAAAAAGTCTGTGTTGTTACTATTGAGCATCTGCGATAGTCTTTCCAAATGATATGTGACCAAATTAATGTACGGTTTGAATATGGCTTCGCACCAGAGCTTTAACGTAGCACCTTTTATGACGTAAAGTGGGTTTGACGTGTTTAGATTAATATTCCTGAACTTCATTTGGCATCTTCTAGCTACTACTGTAACCTATTCAAACTCTTTCGCCGCGTAGATTGCTTCTAATCGAGCAAAGCCCGTACACTCTACAGGAAAGTCGGTCAAAATACGATTTAGCAAATCTGTTTGCTTGAAAACTGTTTCAACCTCCTTTTACATTTTCTTGGATGATTTTTTGTTTTCTTCTGAAAACCCATGGTGGCGCCTTTAAGAAATAGATGCGAGGCACATAAGTTCCTGAATAGGGGGCTCTGGATTTGCATGAACATACGAATTACATTTTGAGTACATTTTTAAAAACGTAACCACCGAATTTTGTTCGATGAAAGGAATGTTAACGTTGTAATAGAAGTTTCCAAAATTTCCCAAGCAATTTGGGAAATATTCTTAGTATGGTTAAACAATACCCGCAGCTTTTAATCCATTCAACGACCACAAAAGGTAAGTTTCCTCTTCCGTCGGATAATTATCAATTGCTACGTGATATAATAATTCAACGATTACGCTGCTATCTTGCAAGTTAATATTCAATGAGTTCGTTTCAAAATATTCAATCAAATGGCTTTGACCTATTGAAAATGACAAGAACAAAAAACGCACACTTGTACATCTCACAGCGTCTTCCAACTCCATTGCAAATAATTGCTCAACGGCCGAAAGTCTCTCAAGCAAATGAAACAAACGTCCTTATGTTGTGTAAACGTTCCTACTCTTTGACGTTCTCGCGAAAACGTTACAGAATAGCCCAGGCGATTAATAGCTTTTTCGAGACACGTTGTCACAATGTTAAGTATTCATCTGAAGCAAATTGTTTCGTCCTCCAAGAAGAAAGCTAGTTTTACAACAACATCGCACGCCTTATTAAGTAAACGTCACTAACAGTTTGGAAGTAGCACTAACCTTTTAGAGTGCTTTTTACCCTATCTTTCGCGACAATCAAGGGAAATCCCATCGCAGGGGATTTCTTTGAAGCCCATATGTTCCAACTGGTAGTAACCACTATTATGGCGTCCAATTTGACTTTACTTGAGAAATTCAAAGCAGGTTTTGGTGAAAAGTCGGACATGTTTAACACATGAGAGGCAACGAGCCGAATGAAGCGAAGAAGTTTCCGTTCTTTTATAAAGAATAAAGAAAATAGGCAGAACTAAGGAGCGTGAAAAGGAGAGTATTTCACGTAATGATGCAGCTCTATTGGACAACTGTAGACCCCTTCATTCATTCCCCCGTTTTAAAATTTAGGTCCAATTGTGCAAGAGGTTAGGCGCCTAACCTCTTGCATAATTGGCCTTATTCCTGATCAACGCCACCGAGGCGTAGCGGCGACTTTTGGAACTATAATAATACGGTAGCCTATTAGAGGTGGCGCTTCAGTCAAATCTAGGGTACTTTCACTTTCTGTAGAAGTTTCCATGGCTCTAATATCTATAAAATTATTCTAATTTCATATTTCTGAGTTTATTTTAAGATTGTTCCAAAATAAATGCATTTTATTATTATTATTAAAACAACATTACCATCTTTATCACCAAGAACGTTTTCCGTTGTCAATGAAGACTGTCATTAGACTGATACATGGTTTCAATCCTTAATTTTCGACTAAGCATTCTTTTTCAACGTTAATAAATCATATTGGGATTTTTTAAATTCTTTTTGCCTAAAAACAAACTTGGTGCCCAATCTGGATTGGTTTGAACGAACATCGCTTATGGTTTTCCTGTAAATGTTCAATTATATTAACTTACTAATTAAGATTACTCTTACAATTAATAGGCTCTTACCTGAAAGAAAATGTGTTGAACATACGTGTGGGCCTCGTTTATTAGGCGAAAAGATTATTCTAAATAACTCTTTTCTTTCTATTCTAGTAATCCAAAGATGCCTACGCTTTTTTGATAAGTCTAACGCAATTGGGCCTTGGTGCCTAAGTACAGCTGGTATTTTAAAAAACGACAACTTATTTTACTTCCGATTCCGCGAATTTTCGTTACATTCCTTCACCATACAATAAATACCGCCTCCCATTTTAAATAACCGCTTAGTTTTAATTCAACTCAACTGTAACGAAACTTATTGCAGGCCGTATAACTCTAACCACCCTATTAACAGTCCACTGAGGCCAGTCAATATGGCGGCGTAGTGAGCGAGCAGTCGACGGAGAGAAAATCTCGTAAAGGGAGAAAGGGGACGGAAACTGACGTCACGCGCAAAGACCCTATATACGCTGACTGCGAGGGAATATCCATTTCTTCCAAATTAATCGAAAAATATCAAAAATAAACAAGCTTGGAGTGATGGCACAAGATATGAACGACGTTTCTACTCCCAAAACTTGAAAACTAGCCCTTCGAGTGGTACCACAAATAATGAATCGGAAAGGATTCATAGCGATATTTTGTTGGCTTCTTTCAATATTTAACTTGTCTTTTTCAGAAGTAACATTGCTGTAAGAGTTGTCGTGGGCAACATGAATATTTAAGGAGTTATCTAAAAAGCATTATTTTAGTTAGATTAAACTTCAGTAAAAGTAATTAAAAAACAAACCTCTTTTTTCAGATCCAAATTTTCTTGTGTTTCCAAAATCAAAGTTATGCCCCGTTCAGACTACCCAATTTTGGTCAGCTGACTTACGCAGCGTGACAAATCGGCCGGAGTTGTCATGTAATGTGAATGTTGTAGTAAACCTGACTGTAGTGACGGATTGGACCCAATTTTAATCGGGTGGCTAGGCGATTGCAGTCGGACGGACCAAAGTCAGAGCCAATCATTATGCTCAAAATTATCACGTTATCAGTAACGTAAACGGAGCGTTTGGGATCTACTGCTCGAATACAAACATTACCGCTACACAAAAAAGGAAAAGAGCCTAGGCTTAACTTTTAGAGGAGAGAAATATAGGATAATATGGCTACTGGGAATAAAAAAGAGGTAAGATCGTGCATAAAAATGTTTTATTATTATGTACTGTTCCGCCAAACATCTTAACTTGATTCAAACATCTAGAAATTCTATTGGCATTCCCACAACTCGAGACAGGTAATTGATACGGTGAGAGAGAACGAATTTGTTTTCAATTCTAAACACGCCAATTACAAGAAAGCCGGTCTTCGAGATCGCGTTTTCACAGAAATATCAATATGTATTGGTTGAACAGGTAAAAAATGCATGATATTGGGTGCACATCTGTCTTGGAAATAAGCTTTTTCTTTAAAGTTGCCCTCCGTGCCACGGTGCCAGTGACCCCTGATGTTTAAAATAACTAAACTGGTCCAGGGACCAGGAACCCCCTACCGTAATCACTGTTTTTAAAGAAGTACACTAACCCTTTTGGCCACTGGCCCTCACCATTTCTGCATGTTCCAAGAACGGTACGCATGCCATTGAAAGAAAATCCATAATGTTTAAATCTTTTCATTGTTTACTTCAGTTGCAGAAGCGAAATCAAGATGGGAAATTCTTCGAACTTATTTTCTAAGGGAATATACAAAAGTTACCCATTCGAAAAAGAGTGGGGCTGGACGTGACGATGTATACAACCCTAAATGGGAATATTTCTCCGATCTGGGGTTTTTGAAAGCTCTCTTGAACCGAGGTTAGGAAGAACAAACTTAGATTTGGAATCAGTGGAACCCGTTACTGTATGGACATAGATATGTAACATCTCTACAACATATTTTGAAGTCTTGTTTTAATTATTGACAGATCACGGCTGATATAACTCTTGGAACTTTCATGATGATGAAATAATGGAACCCCCAATTAATCAGATTGAAGAATCAAGGGATGAAATGTCTCATGTTAATCCACCCTCGACCTCTAGCAGCGGCAGCAGCAGCAGGACATCCTCTAGTGGAGATAAAAATATAGTTGGGACGAAAAGAAAAGGCCATAATGGTTCATTGTCTGATGCATTTCTTGAAGAAGCACTAGAATGCCTCAAATCCCCTCCAAAGCAAAACAGCCAGTAGTAACTAATGAGCATGACACATTTGCGTCGTTCATAGCATCACAGTTAGGGATTTTATAACCTTGAGATTCGGATGAATTAAAATTAGACCTTATGCGGAGAATTTTTGAAAATAAACATAAAACGAGTTTTGGATGAACAAAATGGTGCCAATTTTTTTACAATAAATGAATAAAATTAAGCAATGTTCATTAGGGTTTGTAAATTTTCCACAAACCTTGTTTTGATTAAAAGAAATAAGCCTTTCCAGCTATAGCATAACAAGGCTTTTTCCTGGACAATCAAATGAGTTCATGAGATTTTATAATTGTACAGCCTGCTCCATTGCTTTTCATACACGCCTTCGTTGCAAAACTAACTCAAACTCTTTGCGTATATCTTCGGCCTCTTACGATGAACGACATCCTTGATGGCCTAACCTCCTCAACTCTGGTCCATCATTCTGCGGTTGTCCTTTTTCTTTATGGTTGACTTCATAATGAGTACTGTCATCATTGCTACTGTCATCTTTTGTCTTCTTTTTGTTTTCTAGTGACTGGTCTCTCAATATGCTGTTGTTCAAGGTACAAATGCACAACACAATTTTTTCGATGTTTTCTGGATAGCCTTGAATTGGTTTGAGAATGATTCGAAAGCTACTCGCTAATATTCGAAAGTAATTTTCAGATATTCTCCGGGCTCTCGAAAGTCTATTATCAAAGAAAACGTTGCTTAAGTTTTTTTTATTAATATGAATAAAAATAAACATTATTAATCATAACCTATAGTTGAAAACCCTTTTGTGGAATGTAAGCTTGTTTTTTGAAAACAGTCTCATTAAATTTGGGTTTAGCGTATAGGCCTCATCTCATGCAATTACATTATACAAAAACGTCTTTGTTTGGACCAAGACCGAAAAAACCAACGATATGAGTGAGGTTTATCAATTGACTGAAGTTCAGATATTGAAATGTATTTTTAGCAGTTTAATCCTTAATCAATATTTAATTCAATCAACTGATTTTACTCTTAATCGATCTATTCCCTCTAAATTTATTCAAAAAATTGCATATCTCCGCTTTTTCAAGAACAATTCCATTTACTGAGGAAAAAATTTCAACAGTAGACAAAATAGCCAATGTAGCGTTCTCCTTTAAAAATCTCTGCTCATCCGTTGTTCCACTGGATTAATTAAAAAATTAACCATTTCGTTGGTTTAGCAATGTCTCCAGAACAGTTAGCAACCTTGGATGATATTTAGGATCAGTTAAGCACCGAGGAAACTATTCCTAAAGCAGGCTACATCCTGCAGTGTTTGTGGAGGGATCTAACATCGGATTATGACATAATTTGTCCCTATTTTTCATCCGAGGGTTCGACCAACACTCACTTTATTTCTGCTTGCCTATTTGAAGTTTTAAGTGCCCTACATGCTGTTGGTTTGAAAGTGTCTGCTTGCCTATGCGACGGTGCAAGGTCAAATTTGAGTATAATTATACTAACTCAAAATTATACTGGGGCCGATTGTACTAAAATTGATCCAGTTACCAACGATTTAGACATTGAAGTTAAACCGTGGTTTAGAAACCCATTTCGCTTAAACCACAAAATTTATTGGATTATCACCTGGTACCCAAATTAAAAAAAATTACTGTGTGTAGATGCACCTCTTTAAATTTGCTATTTTTTTAAATAGCTGAAAAGTTTGATCAACGCGTTGTTTTCCTCTAAGCCTTCTGT
The DNA here is from genome assembly GCF_054372755.1 of Phalangium opilio. NCBI lineage: Eukaryota > Metazoa > Arthropoda > Arachnida > Opiliones > Phalangiidae > Phalangium > Phalangium opilio. Next base: position 308,800 of record NW_028324148.1, on the reverse strand, counting down.
TGCACGTTCCTTCACTAATAAGGAGTCACATTTGGGTGGCAAACAATCATTGACATGAAGAAGAGGGAGGATGCAAGGCGAGATGAGGATATTCCTCGCTATATTCCGAAACTGTTAGAGTCTTACATAATTAGAGACTCATGGACCAAGCTGAATGTAAAACCAGTAAGTTTGAAATTGCTAACACGTAAAGAGTGTGAAATCTTATTTTAAATTAAATTTTAGCAAGATGACGTTTGTCTGAGCTTTACGAATATGCTAATCCAGACAATGGAGATCAACCAACAGATCACAAGGAGACCATGGAGGCTTATAATTATTTGAAAGCATGCAATATAATATTTGAAAATGGAATGCTTTCAAGTTTAAAACTAACCTTGAGGAGGGTCTAAGCTATTTTAAGCAATGGCTTTTAAACTTAAAAAGTTTAAAAATAATCGACTTTGCCATGCAAACTTTAGCAGAAAATAATTTTTTAATTTTTTTTGTCTTTGATATTATTTTGATAAAGGTAAATATCCCAAATATAACCTGGTGTATCCAGGCAAAGAATTTATTTCTTGGCAGGTAAATATTAACCCAAATGATAAGCACATCTTTTAAATGTAAGTTCACTTAAAATAATTTTATTTTATAGACTAGGGATCAGTTGCGTGTAATTGTCTTTGGGTTTAAAGGGCTCGCTAAATATTTTATTAATGAATAACCTACTTACTTCTTGATGCCAAAACGATTAAACGGCAGTGCAGTAGAGACATTGTTTTCCCAATATAAATTCAACGCAAATGTCAAAATAACAAGCTAGAATTTTGCCTATTCCCGCTAAGCTCTGTTGACTAAGAAAGATGTTCCTGGACATCACCACTCTGGAAAAGGGTACAGAAATACTCCACTGTACGTAAAGCAAACTTTTGAAAACAATGTGTAAAATTTTCAAATCTTAAATAACAACAAATATTGAAAGTAATAAAATTATTTTCTGTTTAAAATCCATAATCGTCTAAGTATTTCGGCTTCAAAGACAGTCTTCGGGAAGAACGATTCCCACTTCCCAGTTGTTCAATTGTTTTTCCACCATCAGTTTTATCTTGACAAGTTTTCATTTCATTTTCGGTAACTTTCATTTTGAGTTGACTAGTTTTTCTTTTCTTTCCTGTAGTTTTCATTTCTACGTCGGTAGTTTTTCTTTTAGCTTTAGTCGGATTCAATTTAGCCTCACCATATTTTGTACTTGAATTATCCATTTCAATAAGTGTAGTTTTAGCTTGACTAGTTTCGTCTTTATCTTGGCTAGTTTTAGCTTGACTATGTTTTGACTCGAGTAGTTTTTGCTGGAGTCTTTTTGGCTTGATTCGTTTTTGCTTTACTAATTTTGTCATTATCTTGCCTTGTTTCAGCTGGACTATGTTTTGCTTGAGTTGTTTTTTGAGTAGTTTTTGATAGACTCTTTTTGCCTTGACTAGTTTTAGCTTGACTAGATTTGTTCTTAAAGTTTTTGGTTTTGATTTCAGTTTCAGCATTTGAGTAAATTTCCTTGGAGGTTAACACAAACAGTTTATTACGTAGGCTTGCGCAACCTTTTGAAGATGACTTCCTCTTTTCAGATCTTTTAGCATCCCGTGCTGTGATAGTTTCATTTGTGCACGCATGCAGCATCTCTCTTTGTCACTCGTTAAAAAATATTAAATTTTCTCATGTGCTTTTCTTTCCCTCAATACGGGCGCAAGCGTGAAGAAATTCATCTTTCAAGGTGGCATCTTCAAAAACCTCGTTTTTTGCAACCTGAAAATTTGTAAATTATTTTGGATATACCCAAAGGGTTCATTGTTTAGAGACTATTTTTTTTCATGCTTAATTGAGCAAGTCGTCTTCCGTGAACTTTAATTCCTTCTTGGCAAAGTACCAGCCTCATTCGCTTGTTTAGCGCCACTAAATATCCATGAAATTCAGGTTTTGGGGAAAAAAAGCCGCCACGATCCCTTTTTCTTAAGCCAGAAAATCTAACATTTTTCTTTTCCTTGTGGTTCATCCGATATTTCATTACATAATTGTACAATATTTGGTCTTATTTAATTGGGTTTTTGAGAGCTTATTTTTTATCATTTCCTTTCTTGCCACTTTCCATATTTCTCCCATACATCCCCCTCCAATTGTCAATAGGGATCTTTCAAACCTTTCTGAGCTCCGCTGGGTCGTTTGGCTTCCCTACATTTACTATTGTTTGACGATGCGGTAGATGATCTTTCATTATACCAAAAACAATCTTTCCATAGGCTTGCAAGACTTGTAGTTTTTCATTTTGATCTTCCCCTCCACAAAACTCTAAAAAGCTGACAAGATGCGAAAAATCTTCTAATATGGACGTGTACCAGTCTATTAACGTCCTGGTATTTTTCTCTACATTTGTTATTTTCTTATTTGTGGCATTTCTGTTAACATATTTCTCAAAAATGCTTAAAAAGCTATCCCATAATCTTTTAATCAGGCCTTGAAGGCTTTCTGCCCTCTGTAAAGCAGCTTCATGCTTGAGCTAATGTTCCAAAAGTAAAGTTGTTCACATTACTTTTCTCAAAAATTAAGTCCGAAACTTCGCTAATATTCATATTCACGGAATTCGCGTTTAAACTTCATAACAAAAAAACATAAATATCACTAATAAACTTTTGATATCACAATGAAAATACACCAACAAACTTTTTAATCAACCTTGGTTAGGTCTTTGGCTAGGATTACAGTTAGCAGTACAAATAGCAGACGAACAACCGCGTTACTTTAACATTAACACAAAGGGACTCATAGGTTCTGGGGTGTAACTCTACGCGAGTTCAACGGCCAACTACGACGAGAGTCTGGGGTAGCTGAAATATTCCCTTGTGTCATACTTTCCCCTAATAAACTTTTCCTTTTATTAAAATATACATTTTACAAATAAGTTGGAATACTATATTTCTGAAAAACAGTAAATTTTTCCTTGTGAAAATGGTATGAAATGAAACGGTCCTTAAAACATTTAACTGCATTTTGCTCAATCTTTCTTTTTCTTGTGGCCATAAATTTCCGACATTTTCGTTATCTCCCGTTTTTAAAGGGTATGAGCAGCTTTATTTGAAAAACTTTTCATCAATTTAACAAAAGATAGAATTTCTTTCAAAGAATCCAAAAATATCAAACTTTTAAGATAACTTTTTTGTAAGATAAGTTTGAATATATAAAGTTTCTACCCCCATTTTTCAAATTAGGCCGCCATTTTACCAAAGTAAAGACAAGTATATGACGTCAGATACTTGTCTTTCACTAGAGGGTTTTTAGGTCGGGACTCGGGGAAACGAAATCTTCAGTTGGCGGCCAGACCGCGCTCCACTGCGTCGTCTTCAATCACGGAGCAATTCTGTTTTGATTTTTAAGAAGCGGATAGTTTAGCTGAAATTTTACCTGTTATGTCTTCAAACTCTAGTAGTGAGTCGGATATTCTGGTCGATGTGTTGTCAGATTTTTCAATTAATTTAAGCGGTTCGTCCGAGTCTGAAGGGGAGGCTACAGTTGCTAGGCCTAGGATCTATGAAAATCTAGGTGCAGAACCCTATCAGTTCGAGCCTGAGGCGCGACCTAACCTAATTTGTAGAGGAGCCAGAGAGAGAAGGGCATGAACGACTTAACAACAATAACTGGTAGGCATTTAAATTAATCAAGGCTAGCATATTGTTAACAAAGTTTGGTGATGAACGTTGCTTCTAAATAACCAGGTGTACTTGCGGGTTTTGTGTTCCAATGAGCTCCGTGGAAGAGAGTATTTGTTGCCAGGAGATAAGAAAAGTGTGGGACAAAATCCAAGCGCAACACACCTGCATTACTCAGCACCCAGGCACAGAATATGTTTATTTAAATATTTATGGCTTGGAGGCTGGAGTTTATGAGTGTTGCTATAACAACTTCGTTATACGCAATGATGCTACAATTCACAGGTAAACCAACTACACCAATTTATTTATATGCATATGTGTCCTAACAAACTTAGCATTTAACCACTTAAATTTTTATTTAGAACGTACCGCTACACTGCTTACCGCAAGTTCACCAGATGGATTCACAAGCGTTTGAGACGGGGCCAAAGACGCGCAATTCCTAGCTGCGTTTTGACGAAGATCAGAACTGCATTTCCATCTGAAGAATATGCTGGATTTCGTTACCCACGCATTAATGACTAAATTAAAATAATCAAGAATGTCACAAGGGCTGGGCTCGTAATAGCCACATCATACTCAAATTGATTACACTTCTTCTGGTTAAACTATAATTGTATTCTTAATTTATGGTATAAAGGTATGCTAACTTCCTATACTTATTTTAAAGAGAGAATGACATCCGCTATAACATTTCTCGTATTATAGACAATTCTTATGGGCTAAGTGTGAGAATGTTTAAAGACAATGATGACTTAAAACTCAGATACCGTGTAACGAGGAGGCTAATTCCGTTAACACTTCTTCTGGTTAAACTATAATAGTATTCCCAATTTATGGTATAAAGGTACGCTAACGTCCTATACTTATTTTAAAGAGAGAATGACATCCGCTATAACATTTCTCGTATTATAGTCAATCCTCATGGCCTAAGTGTGAGAATGTTTAAAGACAATGATGACTTAAAACTCAGATACCGTGTAAAGATGAAGCTAATTTGACGAATGTGAAATGATTCTGACAATATATCTTTGGTATTATTTTTTTATTAATGGATGTAATGATGTGTAGCTTATTAAAACTACCACATCGAGAGACTGGCTTTATTCGCCTCAATTTTCTTCAACTCTAAAACGTTTCTTTGTCTTGTACGATTCAATTGCTTCTGATTTTTCAGGGTGAACATATTGAGCACTTAACGGTCGTGGAATTGGTACGGACTCGACTTCTCTATCATATAAATCTTTTGCATTCTTCATGCTCAATTCCGCTCTATCCATAACAACAGAAGTGAATCATATTACAGCTCCCTAGAAGTACTGGACGATATAACATCGCCGTGCATCAGCATTGTCTCCCAGCACTGAAGAGAAAAGGGTATATGCGAAACGCAGCGGTGAATTTGTGAACTAAACCAGAGGAATGATTTTGGCGCGAAAGTAATTTTTAATAAGCGGGCGAAGCAAACGGAAGTAAGTGGTAGGCTGGTAGCCAATGAGGAAAGGTTTGAGAGAGAAGAGCGCGGTAGGAAACAAGTTGTTCCATACAAAGTGTTGGGTTGTGAATATAATAGTAGAAGTCCAATTTATTTTTCCGATTTTAAAAAATAATTGCCAGTCTATAGGTATTTCGCGCAATTTTTAAGCGCTTGTGTTGAAAAGAAAATTAATACGAATTCAAATGATCAAAATAGCCTTCATCATGCTAGAATATTTTTAATGTGTCCCTAGTACAGCACTGCGCTAAGCTTCCACCGATCGATTTAAAGGTTTTTAGCGGGGATAGTTGGACCTATTTATTACTAATTAAAGGTTATGTGCGTCGACATAGAAATTTGTTTTCCTTTTTTAAGTGTGACAAATTTTTTCAATGCTTCCGTTTGCGAAAGATGCTGGTCAATATTTTTCAGTTTTACAAAAAGTTTTTTTTAGTTGCTTACGGTTAAGTGCTTTTAATATCACATAGATCGTGTTCAGATGTCTCTTTAATGTGGGCATGCAACCATTGCGATTAGTTACATTGATCCTAACATAAGTCATTCTAAATCAAAATTATAACGCGATAATAAGCTTCACACTAATCACGACACTGACGGCGGTCTGACAGCCATTATCATCAACCGGAACTTCCGTAGGTTAGCCTAACTCAAGATCCGGGTTAATGGGAAAACTATACTTGTAAAACTGAACTATAGATGGCGGGCTTGGATGTCTTGGAAGAAATCGCTGTTTACAAAAGCATAACCTACGTCCAGTACTTATAGGGAGCTGTAATATGATTCACTTATGATAACAATTTTGAATAAATTCTGTACATAATCTATCCAACAATACAAAAAAAACAAGTTGGGAACACCAAAATATTACCTCTCCGAGCCGAGACGAATTTACTTTCTAATCTAAACACAGGTCCACCAGCCAGTGAGAAAAACCGGAAATACGTAGTTCAAATTGGCGGGATATTGCGAAGGTTATTTGTAAAGGTTTAATCGTTTAACATTTCCCTGTGTATCCTCATAATTCTAATGAGTACCTAATATCTATCACTTAAGTGTGTATTTAAATTTCGGCTCACTCTTAAACGTTAACACCTCTTGTAAGAGGACACGAAACAAGGTCAATTCTGGTTTAAATCTAGGGTACCTTATTTCATAGACCCAATAGCTTCAACACTTATAGAGAGCCGAAGTGTTAAAATCCATATACTGTAGTGAAGTTAAAAGTTGTGTTTACACTATATATAAATGTAGTAAAGCTGAGTTGAAAAGTAAACATCTAATTTGAAATGTTATTATAAAAGATGTTCTTGGAATATTGAGATGAAACAGAGCTTTATAGCTACACAACTATTAAAAGAATCGTAATTCCGAAAAATATTTAAAATATTTCCATTTAATATTCTGCAAAAAGGAAATGTTATCGTTTTGTAAGAGATCTTATCATCCTACTCGCTTTATATTAACTTTGATATGCGTGGAATGTTTCGATTCGGATGCAATCTTCATTACTCGTTCTATATAAACTCTCACTTGTGTCATTACATAGAAAGAAGTTTATCTTAAATAATTAATTAAATATAACTGATATTAATTATTTTAATCGTCAGTATTTTACGTTAATTATAGGTAAGTCGGTTTAAGAAACTTAATTCCTAAAATAATTTTAAACATAGCTATCTTTAACGTTATACCTCTAGAGAACACCTATATCAGAACTTTTGTAATTTTGGGGTATATAAGGCGATTGATTCACATTAAGTGGTAAGAAAATGCGCAATTGCGTGAACCTTTGGTGGCGATCCCACCTTAGGGAGGCTAGACGTTTCTCGTAACCCTAGCCGCTCGCCGCGTACATCTTAACGACGATGATGGAGTAGAAGCCAATGTTAAGGCCCGTTTACAGAAGAGCGTAAAGGCCCGTTCGCAAAGGCGCTTTTAGCTCAAGCTGATAGCTGATTGAACAGAATGCAGTTCCCGCTTCCAATTTACTCGATAAGCGTCAGCTTCCGCGAATTCGTTCACATAAACGCTGGTTTGGTCGTGCTGATTCTTGAATCTAATCACTGGCGTCAAGAAAATAGAGGACGAACAAAGGGAGCGCAGCCAAAACTTATAAATTCCTTGCATGAAAAATAGGATTTAATGGGAGAAAAAAATAGGCACTATTGGAATAATAATGCTTATATATAATATTATTCTTGCGTACATTATGTGGAAAAATCTCATAAGAAAAAATACTATACTTTGAAAGAAGGAACGTAATTAAAATATAATTTAAAAACAATTTAAGCTAACAAAGAAAGCTCCGCAACTTCGGTGTCTTGTCAAATGTAATCGCGATAAAAGAGCTAAATATTGAAAAATTTGATGCTAAACCATAGGAAATCTTCAAAAACGTCAAAAATATCGGATATTTAGTTCCTTTCATATGATTATAGGATAATATAGGACAAGATCAAAAATATAAGATTTAAATAGGATAGGAATTATGAGAAGATGGAAATTGAGCTCAAGTTTTGCTTTTATTGTGAAAAAGGAAAAAGAGCTAAACCAAAATTATCGCTCTCTGTTCATGTTTTAAAGCCTTTTCAGCTTATTTTTTTATTTTAGAGACATATGTTACCCGCACAAGCACGAAAGGTTCGCTTCTGTGCGTTTTAGCAGACGAAACAAATAGCGCTGATCAGCTATATATCTAGCAGTGATAGATCGAGGCTGACTCCGACAATCAGCCTCTGCTACCATCGTACGCCCGTATGAAATCCGCCTAAGCTCCTTTGAGAACAGTCATGGAAGACGCCGAGAGCGAAGTCCGCCTACTCTCTCAGCAATCAGCTTGAGCTAAAAGCGCCTTTGTGAACGGGCCTTAATGCTTAAGCGGAAAGAGCAGAGATCAAGCTGAAGCGTTTTCTGGAACTCGCGCGGGTGTTCACAAACGAGCATAAGCCGACGTGTTCGCGCTTTTAGGGGCTGCTGTAGCAGATATTTCAAAAAAGCTCCCGATCTGCCACGGCAGATTCTTCCGCTCATGATGAGCTGAAGCTTAAGCACACGTGACTATAGGTAGCCAATGAAAAGATTTCGGGCGTTCTGCTATTTCTTCGTCGTCTGAATTCATGTTATCCAAATATGTCTTTGAAAGAAAAGAAAGAGCAGGGAAAGGTTTTAAAAGCCCAAATTAGGCAAAGAAGCGAGCAAAAAAGGAAGAATTGTGCAATTTAATGGTAAAATACCCGGAAGTATGGAATAAATCTAGCCCAGAATTCCGGGATAGACAATTGCAAGCTGTGAAATGGGAAGAAATTTCCAATATTACGAAAATGTCCAGTAAGTAAGTGGAATTCTAATGAGAAATTCCATTTTAAATATAACTTGTTACAATAGCCAAAGATGCTAAAGCTTTGTGGAAGTATCTAAAAGACACTTTTCGAACCAATTTTCACGCGGTAAGTAAAGAAAAATCGGGGCAAGAGTATGTCGAAGACGAAGACATCAATCTAGTCAAATGGCGCTTTTTCAAGTCACTAATGTTTTTGAAAGACACAGTGAGTCGACGAGAGTAAGTTAAAATTTAAAATAACAAATTATCTTGTTTTAAAAAGGTCAAACATAACTTAATTTCCAACGAATTTTTGATTTAGCACATTTTACAATCTAGGAGAGACCGTCGAAGATGATAACGGCGAAACAGCTGAGTAAGTAAATATATGAATCAATGGTAATAAATAGAAATCTAAATAACGTTTGACATATATTGAATGATATGGCAAACGGAAATACTCCGGACGATATTGAAGAGCCATGTGATGAAGGTGATGAGTACAACGACTCAACTTTGTCCAAACAAGATCCACCCCCAGGCCCCTCAACAAGTTCTGCAAAACAATATCCACCCCCAGGCCCCTAAACAAGTTCTGCAAAACAATATCCACCCCCAGGCCCCTCAACAAGTCATTCAAAACCAAATCCACCCCAAGGTCAATCCACCAGAGCATCAACAGCCACAAAAAATACCAAAAAAAGGAATAAACGGGCATTCTTAAACATACTATAGGTTTTTAGCAGCTTCAATTGCACACAAGTGCCAAAAAATGCAGAAACCAGGCCTCAAAGATTCTGCAAATATTTGGTAGATTTACTTTGTCAAGTACCTGAAGAGGCGCAATTAGACTGCGAACTCGAATTAATAGGAGTTGTACAGAGCTACATCCGAAACAAGAACCAATCTGATTAGAAGTCATTGAAAATGTTTATTAATTTGTTTATATATCAACATCAGTTTAATACTTGCATTCAAATAATTATTAATATTACCGATAGAATAACAAATTATCTTAGAAATACATGTAGTAAATATATTAGCGAATAACGCCGGGCATATCCCACTGCCAACGAACAGAACCTTCCTCTGACCAAAAGTAGTCTGTGTATATCATTCTACATCTTTTAGCTTTTTCTGTAGAATTTCTGGCCATCGTACCAGGCAGAGCAAACAAAGCATTGTCCGGCTCGTCATTCCATCTGCCATAGCAATAATTTCCCTCGCTATCAATAAAATCGGCATATCCAGGTGTACTGTAAGCTTTTTGTGACTTTTTCAAATGTTTTTCTTTGCAAAGTAGGAAATTATGCAAAACCACTGAAACTTTGATAACACGGTGTAACGCTCTGTATGATAATTTAACTAAGGGAGAAAGCTCCCGAGGGCCATAAAAAAGAATTAAAGACAACTTACTTTAATAATTCAAAAACCGAAGACTGATTTTATTGCTGAACAAAACACAACTTGGTTACTACAAAAACTAACTCCGTCTTAGGAATCTTTAGTGAAAGAACGAGGAGAGAACTAGTCTCTTCCGCCGCCAACTATAATCTACTAAATCACTAACGTGAAGTAGGGAGGAGGAGCATGTAACATGGAGGCATATATACCCTGCCAGATCCAAGGAGTAGAAACTCCAAGGAATCTGGCAGCCATGTTACATCTCCCTCTTTAGGAACTTTTGTTTAAATACAAATAGAATACATTTTTTTTTTTATTTTTCCAGTTTAGGGTTACCCCGAGGAACCCTTATATTCATTAGGAGGGGCATAGGAAATGATTTTATCTTCATTGGTGTTAAATGAGTTTCTGTTCAATCTTTATACTCGAAGGGCTTCCCCTTTACCGTGATATTAGGCTCTCCTTCCGGAGGATCAAAGTATGTGGGTAGTGGACGTCCTCCTTCGGTCATCTAAAATTAGAGATATTAGTAATTTCGCTTATTAGCTTGGGTGATAAATTCCCAAGGGAAAACAGAGATTGGCTCTCGGGTAAAACAGAAGTATTCCCTTTTTAGGTTCGTGACGTTATTATTGTTAAGGTAAACCTGAACCTCATAAGGTGACCTTAACCTTTTATCATCAGGAGGTCGGTAGTAGATATCTACTTCATTACCTCCGGGCAGAACCGTCGCCCTCTTACATACCTCTCGGCGCCATCCCAATTTAAAAGGTTCTAAATAAATGTCGGGTAATGTAGCCCTATATAGACGAGGAGTTCTCATTGATTCCGATAACGTGGTTGAAGAAGACGTAACGATTGGGATTTCGATTGAGAAGGCGGTGTAGGTGTTGACGTTTCTTCCGACAGAGTAGAATTCTGTTCCGGATGTACTATTTCTTCGGTAGAAATAGAAATCGGTTCAGGAGGTACTATTACCTCCGAAAAACCAGAAGAAGGTGAATGGTGTAACGCAGGTTCCAATATGGACTTTTCAGAAGACGTTGATTTGTCCTCCGGCGTTACAATTTCTTCTGTAAAACTGGATGTTGATGTATGTAGCTTATTTTCCACGACTGATTCACGATCAGACGGGGAAGCCTCCCCTGCCGCAGAAGGCGGGCTATCGTTAGAGGGATGATCGAGCTGAAAAGCCCTCATATCATGATAGGTAAAAAGGAGGAGAGGAGGGTCTTCAAAAAGGGCCATGCCCGGTTCACTATCAGAATCTGTAGGTTGATGTGAATCATCTCGAACGGCAGGAAGGATCTGGTCATCCGCTGCTTCATCTTCTAGAGTACTTGATGTCGAGGTTGGAAGGCCATTTGGAATGGCAGGAATAATCGGTTGATTGTCTTCCTGACCGTCCCGAAGTGACGGTGACGAAGAAGGTGATGATGATTCAGATGAAGTTGAGGAAGTCTCCGCAGATTGGTGGTGCGCGCTACCACCATCCGTAGGAGGACTAGGTTCAATTTCATCGGCTACCTCTGATTGAGAAATGGGGGCATTTTCGGCATTGTCGAAGACGGCTACATTAGTCCAGTAGAGTTTCAAATGCTCTAAATTAACTTTTCCTACATTCTGTCCTGAGTTAGCGCCCTCTAACTCATATACTACGGGAGAATGTTTTGCCACGATTTTAAAGGGACCTGCCCATTTAGGACTAAGCTTTTTCATAAGCTGACCAGTCGTACTAGATAAAGGATGAGTTTCCATCCATACTAATGTTCCTACCGCAAACTCTAGCAGGTCATGGCGGAGGTCGTAGTATTTTTTCTGGTGGGCTTTTGCTAACTTAGACAATTCATTACTGAATGCTAATTGTTCCTTAAGAACTTTCAAGGCCTTACTACGACTAGGGTCATCATTGTCCTGAATGGGTTCTTCGATATCTAAATCCCAAGGGAGACGTGGCTCCCGCCCTAAGTTCAAGAAGAAAGGGGATCTTCCCGTCGTATCATGGGGTGCGGAATTTATTGCGAACTGAAGAAGGTCAAGGGATTCATCCCATTTATCATGGTGATTCCCTACATAAAACGATATTAACTCGCCTATTACTCTATTGACTCTTTCAGTGGGGTTTCCCTTAGGAGTATAGGGGGTGGTAAACTTTGGGTTAATTCGAAATGCTCTGCAAGTTTGCAGCCAAAGTTTTGAAGTAAACTGTACCCCTCTATCACTAAGAATAGCTTTCGGTGCTCCCCACCTAGTAATAATAGACTTAAAAGCCTGTACACAGGTCTTAGCAGTAATAGTTTTTAGTGGAATCATTTCCACAAATTTAGTCATGTAATCGACAAAGACTATTAAATATTTATAGTGGTGTCTACTGGAAGGGAAAGGTCCCATTATGTCGACACTGATCTGGTCCAAAGGACTTGTTATTTCTGAGGGTTGCATTAGCCCTGGCTTTTTCCTGTTTCGAGCCTTAAATTGTTGGCATAAAGAGCATCCTCGAACATAATCCTGCACGTCACTAATTATAGAGGGCCACCAATATCTATATGTAACTTTACTAAGGGTCTTATCTTTGCCCCTGTGAGCCGATAAAGGGTGGTCGTGTAATAACCTCATGGCTTCTAGCCTTAAACGAGGCGGTAAATAAATCTTTTCAGGATGATTCCTGTAAGGTCTTCTATAAAGAAGATCATTTTTTAACTCAAACATTTTATTCCTAACTGGGTTAGGTCCTTGCAAGGAATTAATAATAGGGGAAGCAAATGGGTCTTCCCTCTGAGACTTTCTTACGTCTTCTATGGTAAAGACTGAATATAAGGCTCTAGGACCTGGGGGACGTATCCGCCCTTCAACAGAGTCACTAGAGGAAGTTGTTAAACTAGAATTTTGACTTGTACTGGTACTAGTTGGATCCTGGTTACTAGTAGAATTGGAAGTGGAGGAGCTAAAGTTAATACTTAAAACGTTTATCGGAGCTCTCGATAAAGCGTCTGCTACTACGTTCTCCACTCCTTTTTTATGCTTAATAGTAAAGTCAAATGTTTGAAGGTACATTGCCCATTTAACTAGACGAGAAATAGGTTCCCTAATATTAAACAACCACTGTAAAGCCTGATGGTCAGTGAGGACAGTGAATTTACGACCTTCTAGAAAGGGCCTAAATTTCTTAACCGCCCAAGATATGGCTAAACACTCTTTCTCGCTAGTGGAGTACCTTGTTTCTGCATCTTTTAGCCCTGTGCTAGCATAAGCTATAGGGACTTCTATATTATCCTGAATTTGGGAAAGAAGGGCACCTAACCCTGCATCACTAGCGTCTGTAGTTAAAATGCACGGGGAATCCCTTCTAAAGGAAGCTAACGGATGAGCCTTACAAATGGCTTCCTTAAATTTTTCGAACGCTTGTTGCTGCTCGAAACCCCAAATAAATTTTTGATCCTTTCTTTTAAGTTTATTAATAGGGGCTACTATTTGAGAATAGTGGCTAATAAACCTATTGTGCCAACCTGCCATCCCTAAAAATCTCTGAACTTCCTTAATATTTTTAGGAGGAGGAAATTTCTGAATGGCTTCTATCTTAGAAGGATCTATATGCACCCCTGTTTCATTGACTATGTGACCAAATATGGTAGCTTCTTTTTGAGCAAAACGACATTTTTTTAACTGAAGGGTGAGACCCGCTTCCTTTAATCTATTCAGGACATATTCTAAACACGTTAAGTGTTGATCCCAATCTTCGCTAAGCGAGATTAAATCATCTAAATAGTCTATTAATTGGAAGTAATCTGCGTCCCTAAAAATCTCGTCGATTAAGCGCTGAAAGGAGCTAGGGGCGTTACAAAGCCCAAAAGAGAGTACATTGAATTCGTACTTTCCCATATGAGTCACAAAAACTGTTTTTTCTCTATTCTTAGGGTTTTAAGGTCAAGTGTTGTGATGTATTTAGGTCTTCCAACCCTAGCTAGCATGTCCTCTATATTAGGCAAAGGATAAGGGTCCTTGATGGTAACTTGATTTAGTTTTCTGTAATCAATACAAAACCTATAGGGTTTACCCCGTTTGGTTTGATCAACTAAAACTACGGGCGAAGCCCAAGGAGATACTGAGGGTCTAATTATCCCGTCATCTAACATTTCCTTTACATGTTGTTCAATAATTTTTCTTTTCTGGTCATTAACTCGATAAGGCTGAGATTTTATGGGCGGACTAGAACCCGTATGAATCTCGTGGAAGACTAGTCCTGTTCTTCCTACTTTATCAGAAAACAACTCAGGGAATTTCAATAAAAGGGTTTCTAGTTGATGACGTTGTTCATCAGTAATAGAGGCTGCAGAAACTGCGTCCCTAATATTCTCTACAATCTCCTAATCTATTGGATCCTTTTCTGATGGTATTGAAAAAGGGATCCTTAAGTTACCCACTAAGCATTGAGATGATTAAAAATCTAATTTGACCCTATTTTCCTCAAGAAAATCTTGACCCAGTATAAAGTCACTATTGAGGGAAGGAACTATGTAGAATTTAAATTTGAATAGTTTCTCACTTTCATTTGATTTGAGAGTAAACTCTAATACGTGAGAACCTTTTGTAAACGTATAACGGCCGTCGCCCCAAACTACACAATCTAGTTCTTCATCTTCAGGTAACTCTGAAGAATTTCTATATTTACAGATTTTCTGCCACTGGTCAAGACTAACAAAAGAGGCATCGGCCCCGCTATTTAATTTCGCGTGAGCTGTCGCGTGTTCAAAAGTAACGGGAATAGTAACCCTTTTATAAACCGAACCCTTTCGGACTGATTCAATCCTCAAGGGAAACGCGACACTCTTCTTGTTAGGGGAATTTATTGGGCACCGGGAGAGGGACCACGAGGGACCTCTCCCGTCTGGGCTTCCCCCGACTGGATCATATTTTTATTCGGACAATCGGCTGCAAGATGACCAGGTTCCTGACAACTAAAACAAGTGATAGAACGAGTAGATGGGTAAGACAAGGCCAATTGACGACCATGTGACTTCGATCTCTGGTTATTATATCTATTATAAGATCGTTGACCTCTATTTGAAGTGTTTTGAGCTCTTGCTTGAGATCTAGAGTCTAAGGGTTTCAAGGGATATACCCATTTAGGATGTGAAGGAGAAGTAGGACAAGGGCTTTGACAATGCCCGGGGGAACACTGACTATGGGCAGAGCCCTTATTAGCTGGGCAAGAAGACTCAGCTTTAACTTTAGGCTTAGTGGGTGATTTCCTCTTTTCCCTTTTCTCAGCGTTCTTTTTCCTAACTTCAATATCCTTTTCTATGGTTTTACAGGAATTCCTTAACTGTTCCATAGTGGTAAATTGTAAGAAAAGGAGGGGAGTTCTAAGTTCATCTTTCAGATTGCTCTTAATTATCGGAACTAACTCCTTTTCGGAAAGAGGAAGGGTCATCCCTAAATTCAGCTTCATAACTTCCCCGAAGAAATCCTCTACCGACTCCTTATCTTTCTGACTTCTATGGTTTATCTCTATCTTAAGCTTAGAGTCAGCTTCGGAATCTCTAAACTGAACCTTAAAGGGTCTCTTAAATGTTCTCCAAGCTAAATGAGGATGGGAAGGGTTTACACTACACATATCGTCATATTGACGGACTAAATCCCTATACCAATACAAGGCATGCCCTCGTAATAGGAGAGGCAATGCAGCTAACCTTTCTTCATTAGATAGCTTATGAAATTTTGCATACTCCTCAAAAGCTGCTAAAGACTCGGTGGCGTTATCGTTAGACGATCCCATAAAAGCTAACCTTTCTGGAGGTTCGATAGGGACTTTTCCCGGTTAAGGAGTTGAACTTCTATTTATTAACGTAGGTAGATCCCTAACTAATTTATCCAAACTAGTAGCTATAGCTTTATGTATTGCTACATTTTGGTTAGAATTATCTGCCAGTGTTTGGAGTAAGGGTAATATAAAAGCTTTTAATTCCTCATCGGTAGTGTCTGGGCCTAATTGAGGGATTTGTTGGGACGGAGAAAATTGGGTTCCGATTGTTCTGACACTAGGATTAGGCAATGTGGTAGTAAACCTAACTTTAGGCTTATCACTTTTGGACGTTGATTGGGGAGTAACAAGGGAATCAATCCCGGTTTGAGGAGGGAAAATTGAGGGAGTTGAACTTCCCTTAGGGGCAGAATTACTATTTTGAGGGAATAGTTGGTAAGAGGAGAATTCCGATTCTGAAGAGGCGGCCGTCCTCTCCCGTGTATTTGAATCCTCTTCTTCTTTCTCATCCTCAATTCGAAGAATCCGGTTGAAATTCTCCAAAGGATTTTCTGTCTCTGGCGGTACTAGCGTGTCGCCATCATCTTCAGTAGATGTAAACAGTATAACAATAAGTCATTACCCCTTTAATTATTTGAGTTTATAACAATAAGTCATTACCCCATTAATTATTTGCAGTACCCCTTTAAATTTAAATTTTAAATAACAACACATTTTGGTTAGGTTTAGGTCTTGTTTACTAATAAAGTGAAAGGGTATAAAATACAATGGCTGGTTTTCCCAATACGCTGGTTCCCTTTTCGACAATACTAGAAATCGCGCGGCATCAGAGGGTGAACACCCTCGAAACTTTCCAAGGGTTGTTCTTCAAAAACTTTCCACTGGCTCTACCGTACACGTGTTGGAGCAAACTAGAAGTCGAACTACTTCCCCCCTCTTCGGCCAAGAGGTTAACAAGGGCCAACTTCGGAGTAGCCAAAAAAAGGAGTGAAATGAGATAAAAAGTTGAAAACTTGAAAAAGAGTGTGCACGAGGCTTTGGTGAGAGCAAGTCGCTCAAAAACAGTACGCGACCATGCAAAAAGCAACTTCAAGTCCAACTCGGAGACGACCTTAGAAGCGGGCGCCCCAAGGCCCAAGCCGAGGCTCCAGGCCACAAAAGAAAGCGCGATCCGAAGAGTGCGCGAATGAGTATTTGCGTGATAATGAAAACCCGAAGTCCATCCTTGGAACAATGAAAACCAAGTAATACGGTACCGTAACACTTTTATTAATGTGAACCAGCCAACCCTGTTTTATGTTTTAATTAATTAATATTATTGAATTTATGTTTATGTTTGTGTTAAGCTATTTTTGTTTAGTTAATGTATTTTTGTTTAGTTAAGTTAGCTTTAAGTTTAGTATTAAAATCATTGCCAGTTCCATGCGTTTGTTTCTGTCTTTTAAATGCTGACACTTTTTCCTATCTCAATAACTTTCCCCTAGACAACTGATTACCTGAATTAACTATTTAACCCACTTCCCCTTTGTTTTTAATTTAAAAATAAAAAGAGTGTCACAACAGATCTTCTTTTAATTGTTCTTCCCTTTTCTTTAATATTAAATCGTCATCCTCATCCTCATCCTCAGATGTTCGAGGCGATCTCCATATTTTATTATTAGCGTCCGAATAAGCCATTATTTATTTAATTATTTAATTTAATTTACAATACTCAAAGTAAATTACAGTAGCCAAGTTAAGTTAAATTTATACAATATAAATAGTTAGTCATCTAAATTCAATGGCTTTATTACAAAGATAATTTTATTTTTAATTTATTATTTAATTCATTTATGATTAATGTAGATTTAATTTAGTACGATTATCTTACTAAAATTTAAAACTATCTATCAATGTGGAAGCCAAGGCTTAAAGCCACATGGAGGGCTGGAGGGCGGATATCCTAACCGACAATGATAAACAGTTTTTCTACGGGACTGACCGAGGCTTAGTCGGGTCCTTGTTCGGGCGCCATTTTATGAAACCCTCTGTATGATAATTTAACTAAGGGAGAAAGCTCCCGAGGGCCATAAAAAAGAATTAAAGACAACTTACTTTAATAATTCAAAAACCGAAGACTGATTTTATTGCTGAACAAAACACAGGGATGAAAATCCCGTAACCCAACTTGGTTACTACAAAAACTAACTCCGTCTTAGGAATCTTTAGTGAAAGAACGAGGAGAGAACTAGTCTCTTCCGCCGCCAACAGTAATCTACTAAATCACTAATGTGAAGTAGGGAGGAGGAGCATGTAACATGGAGGTATATATACCCTGCCAGATCCAAGGAGTAGAAACTCCAAGGAATCTGGCAGCCATGTTACAACGGTCAACATTTTCTGGTAAAAGGTTTATCATCTTGTGGAATATTCTCCATCTTGCGCCCAATATCCCAAAAGCGTTTAAACTACAGCGCCTTGAAAATCAATTGTAAATAATTTGTTACAATTTATAAGACTTAAACGACGTCATTAATCAGAGATAACTTTACCTGGCTCTGCTTAGTCGATAATTGAAAACACGAGATTTTGAATTAAGTTCCTTGGAGGAATATGGTCGTAAAAAATTTTCATGCAATTGAAATGCCTCGTCCCCCAAAAATACATATAGTGCCAAAGCATTGCTTCTTGGTAGTTTCTATGGTGGTGGTATATTAAGACGCTTGTTTTCTAGAGCACATCCTATTGGGGATGCCTTGAAAATTCCACCATCAGAATTAGCTCCAAATCCACCAATGTCGACTGCCAAAAATTCATATTCCGCGTCTACTACGGCCATGAGCACGATTGAATTTGTTCCCTATAAAGTAAATTAAGCTTGAATTCAGTGTTAAATGAGAGACCTCTATATATTTACCTTGTAATTGTAGTAAGTAGAACCACTGTTTGGTGGCTGCTGAATCACCACGTGCTTCCCGTCGACAGCCTTACAGCAGTTTGGATACTGCCACAGTCTACCAAACTCTTGAGCATCGTTCTTCCAGGTTTGTTCAGTTGGCGCCTTTATATTACATAATTAATTATAATAAATTTTCAAATATATGCTTTTATACTTGCTTTAAGATAAAGGGGCTGTAGAACATCCCACAAAGCGTCACAAGTCTCTTTAATCACCACATGAGCTGTTGATTTGCCAATTCGAAATCCATAAGCGATACTTATCAAACTGTTGCGACTTCCATCCCAACATAAGAGTTTGTGATAATTCCTGATATCACATCGGCGGACTAAAAATCCCTAACTTATTTGTGTGTGTCTTTATTTCAATAACGAAGAAGATTCAAACGCAATAATCAATAGTTCTTTAATTACTGTATTGTCTTATCAAATCATACTTAAATCAACATATCTTTACAATAATTTTCCTTAAAACACGTCCGTTTATCTAAAGTTTCTAAGTCTTTCTTTTACAACCTCTCTCGGCAGAGTCGGTTTGCGATCTATATTGTCCGATGGTAACAAGCGCTCTTTCTCCATCAAGAGTCCAATACGTTCTACTCATGCTTTGCTTCTGCTAGTTTTTAACACAAAGTTCAAGTTTTACCCCCTATTGTTGGTACCAAGCGATCCCCAAAATTCGTCACTCCTAAGTTTTATGACTATACAGGGCCAGAGGGCCTTTTAACACACTAGTAACAAAAACCATCCGTCGAACCCTTCAAATGTATTACTATAGCCTTTACAATAGTACAGTATTTCTTAGCAATTACAAGCCGTGCTCTACGACAGTTCTTATTTTGGTTTATAGAACAATATTATTCTTAAAAGTCTTTACAAAAAAAACATATCGAACATAAGTATTCACTATAAGTAAACCTTAACTAAATCTTAACTGAACCTTAACTAAGCTAAATTCGGACCATAAAAACCCATAGCTTCTGCTTATGGGAAAAAGGGTCCTGGGAAAACCCCAGTGGGGAAAACCATAAATTCAATTATTATTTAAGTCTAAATGACCAGGCTTGTTTTGGATCGCCGGATTCAACACAAACTATCTCCAGAAGCTAAAAACCTTCAAAATAATTTAAATAATAAAACCAGACCAAAAGATTTCAATAAAATTACCAAAATTACCTGAGAGTAATTGCTAATCTGTGGGCTGGTGAAAGGGGTTCTCGGGATAATGGGAATTTTTGTATTTGAAATTTTAACAGTCCCACAAGTTCATCAAAGAGTGTTGGGGTCAATTGGGTGAAGTTTTTAAAATAACCATGGTCATGTTCTCTCATTTTTGCTAGCTAGAATATAAATATGCATGGTTCGTGAGGATAAAATAACCATCAAAGTTGGACGAATTACAACTGGAAATTAAGCCTTGGCTTCTTTAGTTTATTGTAAAAATAACTTACTAAAGTATGAAAATACCCTTCTTTTTTTCGATTAATCCATATAGAATGAATCCACCAACGTCGTGCAAGTCTTTTCTTTTGTTTTTTTGGCTCGTAATTGTTTTAAAAGTAATAACTTTCTTTTTAGAAGAAGGAAAGTTACCACAGTTCCCGCCGCCATCTTTGTTGTTTACGTTTTTTAGGCCAGCCTCTTTCGCGATAAGCTCAAGCGCTCTCGTTTCAACTTTGTGAACAAAAATTTGAAATAGAGAGCTGAACGCTCGAGCTTTGTCCGAACGCGGCATAGAGTTTTTCCGCCTACAACTTCAGCCCTACGCTTATGCTACAGCATTACGCTCTTCTGTAAACGGGCCTTTACAGATTGGTGTCTATGTGGTATAGACGAAAGACCAGTAGATGGTGGTGTTAGAAGCCAATGTTGCAGATTGGTGTCTATGTGGTATAGACGGAAGACCAGGAGATGGTGGTTGTTAGAAGCCAATAAGGATAGATTGTTGTTTGTGGGATACACGAAAGACTAGCGCATGGTGTTGTTGTTAGAAGCCAATAAATAATGAGGGTGTTGAGTGAAAGAATCGGCGGTTAGTCAGCAGATGAAGGCGTAACGACTAGTCAATGATTGGCGTTAAATAAGATAGATAAAGATTTTCGGAATTTTTGTGTACTGCGAACGCGGTCCGGAAATTGCGAACACGTTTGCTCCGACTTGCCAACTGCGAACGCGGTGACAGACAGACACGTCCAGTGTAAAACCTCTCCGTGACGTCATCGTCACTCGGAGAGGTAAAAAATAATTAAAACTAAGTTTACTTGTAAAAGTTTTATATAATTAAATTACCCTATGTAGATGGCTCCTTGATAGGTCTTACACTATACTCGCCTAGTTTAGCCTTAGGAAAATAAACACGGTAACGCAAAGTGCCATCCGCTTTGCGAGCGTGAGCTTTGTTAGAATTTTCATTAAAATGTAAGACTGACAAGAACAATCAGAAAAGTTAAATTCAATTATGTTTGTCTAATGTGGGCAAAATAAAGAAATATAAGTTTACCTAGCTTCCATAATTTTGTAGGGGTAATAAACACTCTTGCTTGCAAAGTGCAACACCACAGAGTGATATGCTTCTACATTAGATGTTCGTACAGTGGGTGATAATTGGCCCATGTCATGGCTTGCGAGCTTCACAATATATGCTAGTCTATTGTATGGCTCGGATACTGCAATTATTAGTTGTTAAAATTCATTGAGAGTAGTAACCCAAAGCCATAATTTTTGTCATCTTACAATGTACGAGCCATTCTTGTGGTGTTATTTGTTCGTGAGCACACTCTGGAAACAACCCACCATGATCAGTATGCGCATTTGTGACATGACGAAGAACAGAAAGCCATTTCTCTTTTGCTAACTCCGCGTTTCCGTAGCTTGAAACAGCACACCAATAAACATGGTTTACAATGCTACGCTTCCATTGCAAAAGAACTTCGCAGTTTTTTTTCTTTCCTGCAGCTTCAATTTTAGTTTTAACCCCTAGATGAATATAATTTACAATTAGGCCTATATTCATTAATTTTTTTGGGTTTGAGGGATTAACGAAGGCTCTCTAGATAAAATAATGGATGGTGCACACTCCTCTGGCAAGGGAGAACATAAGTTGTATAGAATAGCGTAATCTCAGAGCTAAACAGCGTTACTTTTCCGTGCATTAGGCGCGAATATTTAACCCAGTAGTTGGCAGGGACTGGTTTTTCCACGAAAATATTTCATGTAAATCAATGAGAAATTCCATTTTTGGGTTGGAAAAAAAAATAACGTGCACCAGCCGTTATTTTACCAGTGGAGCCTTGGATTTACCATTTGCAAGATGCCAGCAATGAAAAAAATGCTTTACAGCGGGATGCTCTTCTCGCATGTGCTTCCGAATACCTTTATGTCTGTCAGTTACAATACTTCCAACTGTTATACCACTGACTTCCAAGTAACGTAAACCTCTGCGTAATCCTTCCAATTCCATTGCCTAGCTACTATTAACTTCAGAAGACTAGTAAAAGAATATTTCAAAAAGCTTGCCTCATTAATAATAATTAATTAAAGTCCATATCAAGTCGTGTTTTTGTAGATTTACCTGGACAAGTTGCAAATGTATGACTTTTTTCGTAGTTCTCTCCGAAAAACAATAACTTCCAAATAAAGCTGAATAACCTGGTGAATCACACCTACCATCTCCACCAATGTCAATGGTTTTGCCCTCAAATGATGTTAATAGCTCATCTTCTTGTCTTATCCATGCCTACCATAATGGCAGTAATTTGAAATATAGATCTTTCACGCACCAAAACCATCTTACTTCTCGAATAGCAGGAATTAGATAAGCTTCTTGTATGTTGCAATAAGCTCTTTTCTGGATCATGGCTATACCAATGGACTTGAACATTCTTAAAACTTTAGTAGGATTTAGTCCAGCGAAAAGGATAGCTGCCGCAGTCAAGAGATTCCCCAATGGTTTTCTCATCATTTTGGGTTGACTTTCCCAAACAAAAGTATGGTTATTTTTGCAAACAGCTTTAACCGCGACCAGTGATCCCAAAATTGAGAGAGTTTGAGTGCATGGCGTCAAACAAGAAGAACAATATTTGAACAATACTAATGACGCTGACTGAAAAACTAAGAATTTTGGCTCTGAAACTGGATTGTCAATAACATCCAAATGATCCGAAGAGCTATTAGTAATAATATAGATTTATTTTATACTTTATAAGATGTAATTCACGTATCAAAAATGCATACCGAATAAAACTAGTATTTCCGAAGCCAAGACTTGAAGGAGTAAAACTAGTATCAAGTGGGTCAGACTCAATACTTTCATCATCGCTCTCATGAATATCTGACATTTCTTCATCTTTTGTCATAGTTGTATTATGATTTATAAAATCAGTTTGGGTTCCAATACTGTTCACGCTGTTTTATTGGGTCTTTTGACATGCTTAGTAAAAGTTGTCTCAGATTATCCGTTTATATAAAATCTAACTACGAATAGTTTAATACCTTTATGCCGATTGCTGGGAAAAGCTTGAATACCAACACTTTTGCCAAGACTATAAACTTGGATATATTTGTCTTTACCTTTGGTGCCAAGACTATAAACTTGGATATATTTGTCTTTACCTTTGGTGCCAAGACTATAAACTTGGATATATTTGTCTTTACCTTTGGTATTTCTCTGCAATAACTTATCGCTCTGCGTTTCATCTGGGCGGCAAATTGATTCTTCACCTTTTGATTTTGAATATTATTTTTCAAGGCCGAAAGCGCGACTCCGGTGTGACATAGGGCTTGTTGCGCAGATTTGTTTTACGGGCAAAGGTCTCTGAAGTGGTTTTGCACTGCCACTGCAGCTTGCAGAAAGTTCTTTGGGTTTCTCAATGAAACAATCGGAAGGAAAAATAGTTGGTATAGCCGACGAAATTAAACGTGACTTTTTCTTCTTTCCCAAGGTTTTTACAACTTCTCGATTATATTCAAAACACTCATTTGTAAAGTGAGCTGAACATACGAGAGATCTAGCTTTCGGTTCCCAGTTTGGTCTATCAATATTTTTCTACTAAAGAAGGGTCTTTAGCAAATATGTGAAACGATATATCCTTATTTAAGTTGTTGTTTTTACAACGTGGAACTACGCAAATCGTACTCGGTTTAGACATTTTTTATATCTATTTTACATTTAGTTCACTTACCCAGAAACCAGAAGGTACAGTAGTACACGCTACAAACAAGCAAAAGTTTAACGCGGTACAATAAGTAGCAGACGTCACGTAACCTCAACCACGAGTCGACTCCAAAGAGTGCAAACGCTTCGCGCCTAGAGAGTCCGGACTACCGTTTTCGCATATAGCCTAGATTAAGGCTCCATGGTTTTTCCCGCGCTTATTCAGTTGACGTCAAAAAACAAGGTGGACAGGCAAGGGTATATGTATGGAAAAATTCAGTTTTTACGATTTTTAAATTCATTTGAAGTACAGAATAAATTGTTAAATTGTTAAATTATTTAAGAAGTTGATATTTATAAATTGGAGACTCGAAAGTGTAACTTTAGACCTTTTAAGATATAAAATATGATATGAAATTAAAGCTGCCTATACCCTTTAAATAGCAGGCATGGCAGGCTTTTATTCCTTGAATTCTGCTGTATGAAAAAAATGCCGGATTGGGCTCGCATTCACCTGGGCAGATGTCATCTCAGCGATAGTTATACTTTAGTGGTTCTCTTTTTGTAACCGGTCCATATTTTGTTTTTATTTTCTTTTTAATCTCTCTTTCTGCAAGTTTGGGTACCTCTTTTATGGCTGCATTCAGGATTTCATTGATTATAGAAACTCGCGTTTCTAAGTTAATGGTATAACATCCCCACCTCTAAAAGTGGTCAAGGGTGTCCCCCAAGGGAGGATCCTTGGTCAACACTCTTTAATACCTATACGAGTGACGTTATCGAATTCCTGTTAACAAGCATTTCTAAAGAGTACGCTGATGATGTTGCTCTCATAAACTCTTCCGCTAACCTTGCTGACCTCATACCAATCATGAGTTCGGAAGCAACTATCCTGAGAAGCACTATCAATGCCAGGAAATTAATTCTCAATGAAGATAAGACAGAATTCATGATCTTCTGCCATAACGGAAAATCCTTGGATCCTGAGTCTTTTACTTGCCTGCCTAATACCTCTATCAAAAGAGTTTCATCGTTTAAGTACCTTGGAGTCCTTCTAGATGATCCCTTATCGTGGAGGATTCATATTGATCATCTGACAAAGAAAACAAATGCTCGAATGGGGGTACTAAGACCTCTCTACGACTCTTTGGACACGGACGTTCTGAGTCTACTATATGAAGCTCTAATCCAGCCCATCTTCCGATACGGCGACATTTTCTACAATAGCTCCAGCGCAAAATATCTAAAAAGATTGCAGGTGGCACACAACAACGGCAGCAGATTTGTCGCAAAAAAGAGTAAACGCACATCAGCCACAGGGACTCTCAAGCAACTCGGTTGGCTTCGCTTGACCCAATTGTACAAGTGCAGTTTACTGAATCTAATGTACAGAATATCCCGAAATTCAGGCCCAGAATACCTAATGCCTTTTTTTACAAAGTCATCCGAGCAGCACAAACACTCTACTCGAGGCAGTTGCCACAACTTCTTCGTTGAAACTTTTCAAACTCCACTAAGAACCCAAAAGCGCCAAGCATCGTGGTATCTCCTTATGGAATGAGCTTCCGTCCCATATAAGGACTGTAAATAGCTACAAAACGTTTAAAATTGAAACCAAAAAATATATAGAATCTGTCTAGATAATTTATTATGTATTCGGGATGCCTTTGTAAATCAGCTTTGCTGAAAGGTTCTCCTCAATAAAAGCCATTTATTATTATTATTAAGTTCTTATCCTTCCGTTCAAAGTTTTAAATTTTTTGGCTACTGCTAGAAACAGTAGCAGCTATGCTTGAAATACTAGCATAAATGCTTGAAAATCTGGCACTCAGTACGTGTGTTGACTCATTCAATGTGTTCAGTTTTTCTGCAATTTCTTTTCTGCTGTTGTTTCGATAAGTTTCATTAGTTCCTTTTTTCAATCTCTTCCTTTTCCTTTTTTTGCCAGAAAAAATCTTGACAGAACAGTTTTTTTGGTAGTTAAGGTAGCCATTCAGCGATTTGTTGCTTTTATAACTACAAAACTTACTTTCTTTATCAAGTTCCAATTTTTCCGTAACATAAACCTCGCATGTTTTCCATCGTCCTTGTAGCTTGACATTTTCCAAATTCAAAAGAATGGAGTTCAAATGATGCGGTGTTTGAAGTTTTATCCATATTCCTTGTTTTTCCGAAGGAAAACACACGAAGATTTATTTCTCACTAGTTTTGTCACAAACAGACTCGCGTAATTAATTTAGGAAAAATAATTTGGCTAATGGCTTATTTTTCCGGCGAACTTCACAATTTTACAGAGCACAGCGAAAACGCGTCTTCACTGCACCACGGCGTCATCTCACTTGAAACAGTTATGACACGATCGTCTTTTCATTGTGATAGAATCAACGTCATCATGGTGTGATTATAATTTGTAAGTAATCAGCCATAACTGACGTAAATCGCCGAGTATCAAGTGGAAACTATTTTTACAGTATATGTATATCAGACCTCGGGGACTTTCGGAAAACAATGCCAAAACCGATAGGATTATGCTTTATCTAACTAACACAGCCAACACTTGATTCTATTTAATTGGACTAGTGGGGAGTTGAAAGAAAAATAGTGAAACATTTCTAAATCCGCCGCAATTGATCAAAAAATTTTAAAAATTCCAAAATTGCATGTACAGTCGCCGCAATTAAAAACTTTCACTCTCGCGACGTCTTGTTTCAACAAAAAGCCGCAAATTATTGATCTGATACAATTCATATCATATTGCTCCTTCAAAATTGTTTTTACTAATCGTTTTTTTAAGGTCGCCACTTCCCATTTCCAACTGCTAAATAGGGGGTTTTGAATCATTGGGATGATTTCAAAGAGAAGGTGATCAGTTGAAAATAGCTCGTCCAAATAACCGCATGACATTCTAGTAAAGGGGCAGTGATGTTCACTGTAATGTTCTGAATACACGTCCACCACAGAATCAAAGCATTGAGCCATATTCTTAAACCCTCTAATACCCTTTAATACTAAACAAATGTATAAGTCAACAATTGTGGAGTGAAACTTCAAATCTTCCTCCGGTGAAGATAAGGCCACGGGTGCGGTTTTCTGTTCCACTATGGTTCGCAAATGCCAGGGCCCCAGGGGTTGAAGAGAGATTTCTATCTAGATTAGTGAGCGATTCTTGATGTCAGTTTCAACTTAAGTCTGCATGAATGTTTGATTGAAAACGGCGCATTTCGGAGAGAACCATATAATAATTCAATGCCCATCCAATTCCATCAATATGTCGCCCATTTAAAACCGTTTGGCGGAAATAAAGGTTTACCTACATTGAAAGCATTTGAGAAAGTGGTTGTGTCCGTTGTGTTCATTGTATTCAACTTATTGGGGTTCGCCATAAACAAGATGACGGAACCTTTCTCAAGGAATACTGATATTTACAATTCGTTATTATTATTATACTAAAGTTCCACCAGCCTTAGCAGTGTATCCGATGGCATATTATGGCCTTTTTGACAATCAGTGGAATCTGCTGAGCTGCACGAAGTATAATTTATTTAAGTAACGACGCAGTGCAGAGTATGTATATCTTTTATTGAGAAGAACCCAACCAAGAAAACGAGTTAAATAAAGAACTACGACACTTTGCTAATTACTATCTGACATTTATTCTTAATTATAAGCATGATTAGGATAAATACATTTATACCTTTTCATTTTTTATTTCATTAAGCGATTAATATTTAATCATTTTACTGTTGGCGTTTACAACCTGTTGCATTCTTTGCGGCATTGAAGAAAACAGAATGCTTATATAATCGGGCCGCTCACCAACCTCTTTTCATGCGGTCTGGATGATGGTGAAAAGTTCGTCCTTATCATTGGGAATTATATTGTTCTGGGATACAATCCTAATCGCTCAGACGTTTTCTATTGGAGATATGTCGGGTGAATTTCTTGGAGAGTTCATTAAATCTATTTCCAGATGATTCTCCTTCAAATACGCCATGGCTGCACGTGACTTGTGTATGCTCGAATTATCTTGTTGAAATATAAATTTACCGTCCGGAAAATTATTTTCGACTACATAAGGGAAAAATGTTTGTTCCAATATATCATTATATTTATCCGAATTAAGGTGCCCTTTCATTAGCGCTAAGGTGCCAATTCCATTTTTTGACATATAACAACAGACTGGCACAAAATTCCGTCCGCTGTTCCGGATTGAGTGAATGTTAGCCGCATCATAACGGGTCCCTTTTTCTCTTCACACCCTTACGTGATGGTCCGTAGATGAACAGAATGTTGATTAGTCGCTGATGACAACTTCATCCCATTCGTTCCTCCTGTAAAGGTGAGCGCACGCAAATTCTGAGTGTTCTTGTTCATGCTCTGGTTTGAGATATGGCTTCTCCGCGGCGATACGACTGTGTAGCCCAACGTCACGTAATCGGTTACTAATCGTTGTTTCCGACCCTTCCAATTCCATGATGGATTTTACAGGATTATTCATAAGGGCAGCAATAACGTCGTCTTCTTCTGCAGTGGTAACGCGTGGAGTTTATGCTCTGGGTTCGTCGGTAAATCGTCCACTTTCACCTTAAGCGGCTAGCCATGACCTCGCGGTTGGCTTTGAACAGCCCATTTGCTGAGAAATAAAAGGAATTCTCCGACCAGCCTTATGTAACGCAACGAGCCTAATGCGTTTTTGCTTTGATAATCCTGGCATACTTGTAACCGTAAAGTTTAAAATGTAGGAAGGGGGCTTAACTTCATGATTCATGGAGAAATTAAACTAGAAAATAAACTAAGAAGTTCCCAGGTTCCCGTTTAAAGGACTTATGGTCCATGACTTATTATAATAACCAAATTATCCACACTGTAAAAAATAATGGTTTACTTCTATTCCATTAATGGATATATCACTTTTGTCAGAAAACCAAACCCTATCCGGTTTGGGTTTGAACCCTTATGGGCATATGTAATGGATCGGTACAGCACCAATATCATTCCCATCATGGATGTTATTTAAACCATTATGGGCATATATAATGGATCGGTACAGCACCAATATCATTCCCATCATGGATGTTATTTAAACCATCATTATTCCCATCACGGATGTTATTTAACCAGTTATTATTCCCACCATGGATGTTATTTAACCCGTTTTTATTCCCATCATGGATGTTCTTTTAACCGTATTAATGCCTATCATGGATGATATTTTAACCGTTATTATTCCCATCGTGGATATTTTTTAAACCGTTATTATTCCCATCATGGATGTTTTTTAAACAGTTATTATTCCCATAATCGGTGATATTTTATCCGTTATTATTCCCATCATGGATGTTTTTAAACCGTTATTATTCCCATAATCGATGATATTTTAACCGTTATTATTCCCATCATGGATATTTTTTAAACCGTTATTATTCCCATCATGGATGTTTTTTAAACCGTTATTATTCCCTTAATCGATGATATTTTAACCGTTATTTTTACCATCATGGATATTTTTTAAACCTTCATTATTCCCATCATGGATATTTTTTAAACCGTTATTATTCCCATCATGGATGTTTTTTAAACCGTTATTATTCCCGTAATCCATTTTATTTTAACCGTTATTATTCCCATCATGGATGATATTTATACCCTTTATGATGAAAGCTACATTAACATATCGATTGCCGTGTAAACACAATCCTCTCGTTTCACCCCAACTATATTCATAGTAGCTAGAAACCGATTACGACCGGACCTTTCAATAATCTGATGGCCACCATAAAGCTTTATTTCAGTTTGAAATCTAAACCCGATTATTTAAATGTATATTTGACTTTCGGCTCACTCTGAACCGTTAATGTCTCTTCTTTACAGAGACGAATAACAATACCCATATATTAATTCACCTCGGGCCTCAATTGTCTACTCTTGGACTCTCTAGGCCTGGGAGTCGTGGCGTACTCCTGTAATCCAGCCTCTTGGAAGCTAGAATGGTTGAGTTTACCGACAAATTATAAGCCTTCGCGTTCTTTTTGTATTATCTAAAGCAAGGATTATTCTAATTACAGATGTAGTATAGCTTAAGTAATATATAAACAGCCATTTCAAATAACAATATTTAAGAATATCCTTGGAATATCAAAATGAAACAGAGCCTTAAAACTACCTAACTACTAAAGGAATCGAAATTACGAAAATATTTCCATATAATCACTATATATTACGAAAAAAGGAAATATTAAAGTTATGTAAGATTTCTTTACACAAGCGAACTGCTAACGCAGTGCATTAGTATAGCTACGGACAGACACACACAGACAAACACATATACTGCTGTTTAACTCTTTCTGTATTAATTTTGAGTTGATAAACCTGATTATCTTAAATTCTGAAATAAATATAATTAATATTATATATTTTCTTCGTTAATTATTCACCTTTTTCAGCGTTACGTCGTTTTAACAAAAATAATTAGACATTCTTGAGAGACTTGACTAATATTGACGTTTGAAATGAAAGATACGCCTGCTGTTTCGCCCTACTCAAATCGGTAGTATATAAATGTTTCAAATCTCAGTTATTGATAAGAACAGCGCAATTGCGTGAACTTTTGGCGGAAGCCCCACCACTGGGAGGCTAGACGGTTGTCGTAACCCTAGCTGATCACCGCGTATGTCTTAACCTTAGCGATGACAATGGAGATAGAAGCCAGTACGTATAGACTGGCGTCCATGTGGGACGGACAAAATACTGGTTGATGGTGGTGTTTAGAAGCCAGTAAGTACAGACTGGTGTCCGTGTGGGATGGACAAAAACCAGAAGTTGGTAGTGTTAGACAGACAATGGAGTAATAGCCAGTGTAAGAGGAATACAATTTTACAAATTTCCGGGAACTGTATACGCGGTTCGGAAATTGAGAAGACATTTGCTCCGATTTGCAAACTGAGAACTCGGGCCCCTGGGGTGTAACAACAGACAGATACTTCGAAATTTGGACTCTCCGTGACATGATTCACTAGGATAGGTAATAAAAAATAAATTGTTTCATTAAAAGTTGGGAAACCAAAATAAACGTCTCCGAGTTGAGACGAGGGCTACTCTTTCAAACAAAAATTTACCTTCTAAACACAGGTCCATTAGCCAATGAGAGAAACCGGAAATACATAGTTCAAATTTGGTGAGTTATTGCCAAGGGCAATTGTAAAGTTTAAAGCGTATAATCATTTTCTATGTATCATCAATTCTAATGCGAACCTAATATCTATCACTTAAATGTGGATTTAACTTTCGCCTCACTCTGAACCGTAAAGACCTCCAAAAAGAGGACACGAAACAAGGGCAATTTTCGTTTTCATCTAAGGTATATTATTTCATAGACCCGATCGTTTCAACACTGGGAAAATGAAATAATAACATACACATTATCTATTGAAGTTACAATTTAAGTTTACACTATATATAAATGTAGTAAAGCTGAATTAAAAATTAAACACCAAATTTGAAATGTTAACATCAAAAGATGTTCTTGAATATTGACATGAAACAGAGTTTTATACATACAAAACTACTAAAAGAATCGTAATGCCGAAAAATATTTAAAATATTTCCATTCAATATTCTGCAAAAAGAAAATGATACCGTTTTGTAAGAGATCTTTTCATCGTACTCGCTTCATATTAACATGATATTAACTTTGATATGCGTGTAGTGTTTCGATTCAGATGCAATCTTCAATTCTCGTTCTATATAAACTCTCACTTGTGTCATTCCAAAGAAAGAGGTTTATCTTAAATAATTAAATAAATGTAACTGATATTAAATATTTAGTCGTCAGTAATTTCCGTTAATTATAGTTAAGTCGGTTTGAGAAACTTAATTCCTACAATAATTTTAAACATAGCTATCTTTAACGTTATACTTCTAGGGAACACCTATATCAGAACTTTTGTAAATTTATGGTATATAAGGCGATTGATTCGCACCAAGGGATAAGAAAATGCGCAATTGCGTGAACCTTTGGTGGAAACCCTGCCATTGGGAGGCTAGACGTTTATCTTAACCCTAGACCCTCGCCTCGTACATTTTAAGCCTAACGACGATGATGGAGTAGAAGCCAATGTTGCAGATTGGTGTTTAAGGGGTATAGACGAAAGACCAGTAGATTGTGGTGTTAGAAGACAATAAGAACAGATTATTGTGTTTGTGGTGTACA
Source organism: Phalangium opilio (assembly GCF_054372755.1). NCBI lineage: Eukaryota > Metazoa > Arthropoda > Arachnida > Opiliones > Phalangiidae > Phalangium > Phalangium opilio. Next base: position 276,840 of record NW_028324148.1, on the reverse strand, counting down.
CGAAAGGCGAGTGCACAGAGTTGTTGTTAGAAGCCATTGAATAGCGGTTGGCATTTTGTGAAACAATGGCGGCTAGACAGCAGATGAAGGTGTAACGGATAGTTAATGATTGGCGTTAAATAAGATGGATAAAGCAAGGAAGTAAAATTTTCTGAATTTCTGTATAGTGCGAACTCGGTTCGGAAATTGCGAACACGTTAGCTCCGATTTGCCAACTGCGAACGCGGTGATAGACAGACAGACACACATAGACACATCCAGTGTAATACTTCTCCGTGACGTCATCGTCACTCGGAGAAGAAAAACCTATGTCTGTGTCAACAGTTTAAATTTAAACTAATGTGCCAACGTTTCAATTTTATGCTTGTTATGGAATAGAGTAAAAATTGTTAACTATTTTTAAACCAAATTTTAACCATATACCCTAATTTTCCATTATCAAACCTAATATGGAATATAGAAAAATGTTTAACTATGTTTATACCATATTCTAACCATATATCCTGACTTTCCATTACCAAACCCTACATGGAATAGAGAAAAAATGGTTAAATTTTTTAAACCAAATGTGAACCATATATCCAACTTTCCATTATCAAACCATATATGGAATGGTCAAAAGTTTTTAACATAAACCATTTCTTAACCATATTTTAACCATTTATCCTAACGTGCCAGTATCAAACCATATATGGAATAGTTCAACATTTAATATAAACCATTCATACACCATCAATGGTTTGCCAATCAAATCAAACCATAATCACACCATTGTGTAGCTAAATTTAAACCATTAATGGTGCAGCGGGAGAGGATATACCCTTTTTATACCATTTATGAACCATTATTTTTAACAGTGCATCGTGCAGAAAATAAAAGACGCCCCAAATTGGTGACAGAGAAAAATACCTGTAATTTGTTTTACAAAAACGTGTCTTGACACTTCAGTGACAGGAGAGCGAGTACAAATAAAACCGAGACTACTCTTTTTACATCAGTCCGCGCCTTTTTATGGCGTACATAAAAAACATAATGCAGTGGCGCTCGAGGCGCAACTTCGGGAAACGTTTTTACAAAACAATTAAGAGAGAGAAATGTGCCGCTTAAGGTGCCACTCTAGGAGAACGACAAGTTGGAAAAACCAAAATATTACCTCTCCGAGTCAAGAAAAGGACTACTACTACAAACTTATTAACCTAGATAAAGAATTATTTCTCTTTTTTGAAGTTAAAATTTACGAACTATTAAAGCAGTATTCCAAGAACAGCGAATAAACAGTAAAGCAAACGACATTTACATCCAATAAAGATATGTCTTGGACACATGGAAATCAGTAAATGGGGAAAAAAACAGGAAATGAAGTTTATAAATTTTGGAAAGATATAACCTTTATTTGTATGAAACGGCCCAATTGTCTATGCCTCAACTGTTAACCCTATAGAGCTATTTCAGTGGGGGAAAAATTTCGTCTGCTACAAAAATTGGGCCTGCCTTTGAGTGTAGAGGGCGGCCATTTTGTGAGGGTTTCTCTATGGGCAAATAGCATTGGTGACGTAGCCATTACCCCCTCTGAAATAGCTCTATATTCTCATAGCTGCATTCACTACTGGTTTGCAGAATAAACAATACTGTCTCGTTTCACCTCATCGATATTCTTAGTTTGCTAACATGAGTGTTTTCGTTAAATACCACCAAAGCTGACTTGTGGTTAGACGCACCATAACAAGAATGAAAACGTCGAAGCTATAACCCGATAACGATTAGCCCTTTCATTGATCTAATTGCCAACATGATGCTTTCTTCTATTATAAAATCTAAACCGGATTATTTAAACGTGTATTTAACTTTCGGCTCACTCTGAACCGTTAATGTCCCTTCATTACGGGCACGAAAATCAAAACTCAAAGTTAACTTCACCTCAGGTCTCAATTATTTGCTCCTTGGTTAACTAAGCCTATTGGGGCAATTACTTGATTTACCCGACAGAGTCCAGGCCTTAGCTTTCTTCTTGAAATCATTAAAGCAAGGATTATTCTATATAAAGATGTAGTATAGCTTAAGTAATATATAAACAACCATTTCAAATAGTAATATTAAAAAATGTACTTGGAATATCAAAATGAAACAGAGCTTTAAAGCTACAAAAGTACTAAAGGCATCGAAATTACGAAAACTATTTCCACGTATTCACTTTATACTATGGAAAAAGGGAATATTAAGCTTTTGTAGGATTTCTTTTCACATCAACGAACAAGTCGAACGGCTAACGCAGCGCAATAGTGTAACAACGGACGGGCACACACACACACAGACTGCTTTTTAACTCTTTTCTTATTAATTTTGAGTTGAGGAACCAGATTATCTTAAATATTAAAATAAATATTATTAATATTAAGTATTTTTCTTCGTTAGTTATTCGCCTTACTGAGCGTTACATTGTTTTAAAAAAGAACAATTAAATATTCTTGAGAGACCTGACTAATACTGACGTTTGAAATGAAGCACACGCCTGTTGCGTCGCCTTACTCAAATAGGTAGTATCAAATGTGGATCAGAGGGAAAGTATGACAATGGCCATAGAGTCTGTGTTAAAAAACGCGGACATCAAAGTTTCGCCAATAACTATTTAGTTTACTAGTGACTGATGGACTTGCAAACTCGCGATTGAAAGTAGTTCAGACATTTGTGCTCCTTGGTTTAACCATAGCCAACTCGATCTTGCGCATCACGACGCAAGCTGCTCGCGCTATAGCTAAATTACTGAGATTTTTTTTAAACGTATCTGGTTTTATGTGCTTTTCTATTGCTTCGATAACCTTACTTAAATCCATATTATACCTTCAAATACCTGTTAAAACATTACCAGCTACTCTGTCCTGACTACAAACACAAATCGAGGAAGTTCAAGCATACACAATAGCAGACGACGGTAACCGCGTAACCGCGAATTAACACAAGACCTATTTTAAGGGAATGAGCAGGCCCAGTATAGCTACGCCAATAAAACGGAGAACTACGGCGAAACTCTGATGACTCGCGACTTTTGGCCATTTTCGTACTTTTCCTCTCATCCACTTTTGGTAGTATATAAAGGATTCGAATCGTAGGTATGGATAAGAAAATCCGCAATTGCGTGAAGCTTTGGTGGAAGCCCCACCATTGGGAGGCTAGACGTTTCTCGTAACCCTAGCCGAATTGAAACAGAATTAAAACCTAAACCAAATTTAAACCCAATTTTAGGAATTTAACATAAATAGGGACTGTATTTTGACATGGACGCGTTGTTCGTTTCATGTCGGTTCATGAGACGTAATATTTTCTTCAAAGCGTTTCTCTATAAAATTCAAGGAAAAACTGGCTGTCCTTGTAGATGGATTTTAATTCAATTACGTGATTCGCATTCTGCCCCTTTTTCAGCTCTTCCCTCAAAATAGTTTTATTTGTGGAATTAATTAGTCGCAACTAATTCTAACGAAAAACTTTAATACGACATTGAAAAAATGGAATGGAAATACAGTCAGTTACTACGCCGCAGCGTTATACACGTCTTAACTTTACGCGTTATAAAAAGAGAGAACACTCTTAGAGAGCAAAATATTTGTTATGTCCAGCTGTTGACAAAGTAGGTCGCTAGGTGGTGACACTGGGCCGCGTGAGGAAAATAACAGGGCGCGTATATTTGAATAAATGTTCCTAGATGTCGCAATGACTCTAACACCCCTTCTCGACCTCTTGGCACATAGAGTTTAGTCCTGTAGTCCGAGACGCTCTGACAAGCAAGCGAAAGCGTCCTTACACAAGGGCTTAGTTAGAATGTCCGCCAACATTTCGGACGTTGGGCAATATTGCGGTGCAATTACTTTCTGGGCGCGGAGATCACGCAGGAAATGGTGGCAAACGTCTATATGTTTTGTTCGGGCGGTGCTGCGGTCTGAATCAATCATTCTGATGCAACCTTGGTTGTCTTCGTGGACAATCGTTGGCCCGTTTGCCTGGATCCCCATGTCTTTGACAAGCTGTCGCAACCAAAGCAGTTCACTACAAGCGTAAGACGCTGCCAAGTACTCAGCTTCCGTTGAGGACCGTGCCACCGTGGTCTGTTTTCGACTAGACCAGTCGACGGTGCTCTGTCCCAATGTTATGACGTAGCCACTTGTTGATTTTCGATCTAACCGATCACCCGCATAGTCAGCATCGACATAGCATTCTAGTTCGAGAGCATTGCTTGTCTGGAAACGCAATTTCTTATCGATGCTAGTGGCTAAATAGCGCATAACGCGCTTTACTGACTTCCAGTCGCTTTCTGTTGGTTGTTCGACTCGTCGACGTAAAAATCCTACCGCTGCCGCTATGTCTGGTCTAGACACGGTGGCAATATACAAAAGAGACCCAATTGCTTGTCTATATCGCTTGTTGTTGGGCATCTTTGGGCTCTCGTTCGGATTCGCGAAGAAACCCGTTTCCATTGGAGTTGCTGCTGGTTTTGGTTCTAGTAGCCCGTGCTCTTCGAGCATTGTCGCTATCTTTGTCTTTTGATAGAACAGAAAAGATCCGTCATCTTCCCGTTTAATCTGAATTCCTACGTAATGCAAGACAGCTCCTAAGGCTTTTACTTCGAAGTGTTCGTTTAGCGCGTCCAATATTAGCAGTTTTTCTGATTTACTTCCTACAACCAGTAGGTCATCAACGTACAATAAGATGTATGTTCTTCCCCCGTCTTTCTCAACGCGAGAGAAGAGACACTGGTCGGCTTGACTGCTAATAAACCCAGATTCTGTGAGCGCTTCGGTGGCCGGTTTGTTCCATGCGCGTGCCGATTGTTTTAATCCGTATAAGCTGCGTTTAAGGCGGAGTACTTTATCTTCCTGTCCGGGTTCCTCGAAACCTTCGGGCTGTTCAAGGTAAAGCTCCTCCTCTAGTTCGCCGTTCAGGTACGCGCATTTCACGTCTAAGTGACGGACGTGTAGGTTCTTTGCTGCAGCGATGGCGAATAACACTCGGATTGTTTCATGTTTCACTACGGGAGCGAATGTTTCGTCATAGTCCTCCCCGTAGCGTTGTGAAAAACCTCTCGCCAATAATCTGGCCTTGTATGTGTCGCTATCGCCTTGTGAATTCCATTTTGTTTTGAACACCCATTTGGCCGAAATCGCTTTTCGACCTGCTGGTAATGTCGCCAGCTCCCAAACTTTGTGTTTTATCAGTGATTTCATTTCTTCTTTGGCCGCGGCCATCCATTTTACCTTCTCGCGGGAGGGTAACTGGATCATTTCGCCCCAACTAGACGGTTCACGAGAACGGTCTACTTCCACCTTTAGGGAATACCTACTGGGTGGCTGTCCTTTGTTTTGACGTTGTGATCTTCTAGGCACTGAGGGTAATGCTTCCTCTACTTCTTGGTCCGATTCTTGTGTTTCTTCTTTGTCTGAATCCCCTTCTGAATCTGGCGAGGTATTCTCGTTCTGGGGTGGCTTGGTCGCTTTCTGCTCCTCTTTCCCCTTCTCCATCTTTTCGTCGGCTTCGATGATTTTTACCGATCTGCTGATCCATACCGTGTTTGATTTTGGGTCAAGGATTCGATACCCTTTGACTTCGTCGCTGTACCCAATCAATACACCTTCCTCAGTCTTATCATCGAATTTCCGGAGCTTGGCTTGCGGGATGAGTGAGAATACCTTTGATCCGAAGATTCGGATATGTCCTAGACCTGGCTTCGCGCCATGCAACAATTCGAATGGCGTCCTCGCCACGCTTCTACTGGGTAGTCGATTTTGCAAATAAGCGGCCGTTAACACCGCTTCCCCCCAGAAACGTCTGTCAATGCCTGAGTCAAGCAACATACATTTCGCAATTTCGGTCAGTGAACGGTTCTTTCGTTCCGCCACGCCGTTTTGTTGTGGAGTGTGGGCAACGGTCGTTTGGTGAACGATACCCTGTTGCTTGAGGTATGTGAGCAACTCGTTATTCACATACTCCCCTCCATTATCTGACCTTAATGTTTTCGGGTTGCTTCCGAATTGGTTGTTCATTTTCGTGATATACTGCTTCACGATTCCTACGACGTCGGTCTTTTTCTTCATCAGACTGACAACAGTAAATCTTGAGTAATCGTCTATCAACGTCAACATGTATCGGTTTCCTGACGGTGTAGGTGTCGGCATTGGTCCGCAGACATCCGTATGTATTAGGTCTAACGACTTTGTTGCTCTTGATTTGCTCGTGGGAAACGGCAGTTGTGACAATTTTCCCTTGATACAACATTCGCAAATAGTTTCCTGGATTCCTTTCTCAATCTGAAGGCCAGTTGCGAGCTCCTCGGAACTCAATAGCTTGATTGCTGCTATATCTCGGTTGCCAAGTCTTCTGTGCCACTGCTGAATGTCTACTTTGACTCTTGCGATCTTTGCCGATTCCGATGTCGGGCTCGGTAATTCGTCTTTTGCTGTAGCTACCGCGATAGTCTCTTTCCCTTTGTTGATTGTACAATTGGTGCCCTCAAACACCAACTTAAAACCTTCTTTTGTCATCTGGCGTACTAACAGCAGACTATCTTTTAGATTAGGAACTTATAATACCTCTTGTAGTTCTACTTTGGCCAATTCTCCAGTGAGCGATTCCCAAACGACATTACCCTCACCGATAGCAATAGCGGTAACCATTATGTTGTCTGCCAGGTATATGTTGGCGTCATGTTTCCTCCGCGAAGTGAAGAAGGACTCGTCACAAGTCATGTGACTAGATGCGCCTGAACCTATTACCCAAGCCATGGGTTTTGCTACTTTAGCGCTTACATGTGCAGTAAATGATACGTGGCTCACGTTTTTCTCGTCATCGGTACTGCTGTTCGTTTTCTTTGCCAGCTTGACTGACTGCTGTTTCTTGAATAGATAGCAATCAGCTTTGAGATGACCCGTTTTGCTGCAGAAGTTACAGACTCTAGTTTCCTTAAACTTCCCACCTGTCCTTGAGGTGTGGTGCTTTCTTGCAGTAGTGTGGAGTGCCACAACTGTGTCCTCAGATACGCCGCTACTCTCCGTTCTACGCTGATATTCATCTAGGAGCTTCCCAGTAACATAGTCAGTCGTCAATGTAGCTTCGTCACGTCCCTCGAGAGCGGTGACCAATCCTGAGTAAGACTCCGGTAAACTACACATGAGTACGGCGATCAGCTCGCCGCTTGTTACATCGACTCCTACGCTTTTGAGCAGGTCGATGATCTCTAGCACCTGATTTATGTGTTCGCGCATCGTCCCCTTCGAGAAACGAGCACTGTAAAGCTTTCTTCGTAAGTACAATTTAGTCCCAAAAGTGGCTCTTTCATAAAGTTTTTGAAACGTTGTCCACATCTCTCGTGCTGTCTGCAAATGTCGGACGTGTACCAGTTGGTCGTCTTCCACGTTTAAAATTATTTGAGCTCGGGCCTTGTCATTTGCTTTCTCCCATGCCGCCAGTATAGTTGGGTCGGTTGAGACAGGCTTTACCTGATCAACAATACTCCACAAATCTGTGGTTATCAGGACCATTTCCATTTTTGTCTTCCAAGAAACAGTTCTTTCCATTCAGGAGATTGATTTTTGCTCTACTGCTTGCCGCCATTGTGATATCTCTAGGCAGTCCTCAAACTAAGCACTAGGATTTTCCCTCGAGAACAACAACTCAGCTAAGCCTAACAAACAGATCGATCTCTTTAAATTTACTTGCAGTTAACGCTCGCTAGGCCCATAACCTGTTGAATTAATTAGTCGCAACTAATTCTAACGAAAAACTTTAATATGACATTGAAAAAATGGAATGGAAATACAGTCAGTTACTACGCCGCAGCGTTATACACGTCTTAACTTTACGCGTTATAAAAAGAGAGAACACTCTTAGAGAGCAAAATATTTGTTATGTCCAGCTGTTGACAAAGTAGGTCGCTAGGTGGTGACACTGGGCCGCGTGAGGAAGATAACAGGGCGCGTATATTTGAATAAATGTTGCGAGATGTCGCAATGACTCCAACATTATTCACTTTTTCTAATAGATTCAATACGAAAAGCTTCTTGAAAACGCAAAATATAAAGTCCAAATTGGCAAAAAAGACTCAAATTTTTTCAATCTAGTTACAAAGTCTCAAACGAACGTTGGAGAAAATTGAACCAAGATTTATTTTTAGCGACGGATGGAAGTATTGAGGAATGCGGCAATTGCTGAAAACCTGCCTTACTTTGTCAAAAAATAGTTTAATTTCAAAATCATTCTACGCTTTCTCTTTAAAAGTCGTATCAAACTAGGATAATACGACATTCACAAGCATTCCTTCGGTAACTGGCGGAGTTGATAATATAATCTGGGTAGGCACAAACTCCAGACCTATTTAAATCCAGGAACGAATTTATCAACATGACCTGAAAGGTTGCGGACGCGGTGGTCAACCCGAATATTAAAACTTTATATCGATACAGACCTCGATGGGTGACAAGCGTAGCAATATCACGATGTGGCACGTGGATCGGAATTGGGTAGTAGCCGCTCCGCATATCCAGCGTGGTATAAAGTTGAGTTTTTTTTTATATTGACTAAAAAATGTCGTCCATGCGGGGGAGCGGGTATGTGTCCTTCCACGTAACTGAATTGGTTTTACAGTAGTCGATACACATTCGATAATCGCCACTTTCCTTTTTTTGCAATTAAAATTGAAAGGGCAGCCAAAGTGCCGCTAGAAGATTCTTTAACGTCTTCGGAGAGCATATCATCTATTAACTGGTCCATGATTTCGCGCTTAACTGGTGAGACGCGATGGGGGCACTAACTATAGAAAAATATTGTCTACATCAAGTTAATGCTCCCCTCTATGGGTTCTTCTTGGAATTGCTGAAAATATATTTGGTTCTTCCCTACCAAAGCTTCTAATTAGGACTGTTCAGTTAATCCAAATGGTGATGTAAATTAGGCTAATTTTATACCCCCCTTATCTACTTTGGAACATTTAATACATTAGTTTAAACACATTGCTTTTGTATGTAATCCCCTGAATTCTATAAAAACCACAAAGAAGGCCAGAGAGTTTCTACCGGACTTAATGCTGGGGTCAGAATTAAATGAGTCTCAAAATTCTTGAATAAAAATTACGTTACTTTTCTGTCGTGCAACTAAAAGACTATTTATATCACCCGTAATTTCAAAACATCCAAACTATCATTCCAAAGACTTGGAACGGAAATCACCGCGATACGGTTAAAGAACAAAAAGATACTTTTTTTCACCATGATAGGAGTCTTTTAGCCAAAGCTTCGTCTCGAGCTTCATAAGTCAGATGTAGTCCGAGTTATACTGATGATTCGATAGGTACAGTCCCAAAAAAATGTTTCTGGATATTTTCAATGGCTGACATTTTGTTCCTATTTGAGCTAGAATAACAAAGTAGGACTTTCTAGGTAGCTTGGTTTCTTACAATTGTTTTAAAACAAAAATAACCCAATGGCGCTAATTGGGCGTTAGAAATAGCGGAAATAGTAAAGTCCCCAATAATGACGTCTTGAAATAATGCTTCAAATGGATTTACAATGCTATTATTGCACTCGTCTTATCACGTGGAATCCAGAACTGTTTTCAAATTGTAAATCGGTTGATAAAATCAAAAGTTATGTCACAAAATATGACGTTCAAAACATTAGCAAATAAGCCTAACGATTATTTATTTTATCTATATCAAGTTAGCGCCGTAGTACATATTACGATCAGAAAAACAAGATGTTCCAACCCGAGAATTTTTAGTTCGAAACTGACATATGAGAAATGAAAACTTATGAATTAGACTAAGTATTCAGAAATGGAGGGGGGGTGAATATGTATATTGCCAGTAGGACGAATATTGTGAAAGGACGATTTGTGATGATAATGATTTTAAAGAGTTCTTGGGAAAGAAGCTTTTGGTGGCGGCTTGTAGACGTCTAAATATTTAGATAGAGATTTGGATGACTTTAAAGGGCTAAAATTCAGAGAATACATTTCTTATAATTAGCTAGTTGCTGAAAAATTTAGGGATAAATCTTTTGACGAATATTGGTTCAATTCTGCAACTTTTTAGACGAGTTATCCTAAGTGATAACTATTGTCGAAAGACTTGTTGTCAACCTCGTGCCGTCTATGAGAGCGCGATATCTAAAGGGGTGAACAGTCTTAGATATCATCAAACCTTGAATGAAAATCGGCGGATGTCTCACGAATTCCTCTCGCGCTACTAAGAAACAAGGTCGTCAATTTAAATTTTTATGGTTTTTATAATCACGGGAGTGATTACTAATCGAAAGAGTTAAGCAGGTCGATAAGTTACAGCTTGCTTTTTAGCTAAAGACAGTAAAATTTAAACTTGCCCACCTTGTTTTTTATTAGCACGAGGGAATTCGCGAGACAAACGCCGATTTCCGTTCAAGGTTTGATGACACCTATTTAGATATCGTGATTTCATAGCACGCACGAGGTTTACAACAATAATTTAGACAATAGAAATCACTGGCGATAACTCGCTTAAAACGTTGCCCCCATTTTACGACAGACAGCGTTTTGTGTTGAATCATTATTAAAAGTTGGACGAGCCGTGGTATTGAATGATGGGCACTGTTTCAAGAATATACTTTGAGAATGATTAAGGAGCAAAATAGTAGGCATGACCAAAATACAGGTGTGACAAAACTTATTTGAAGTTCGGTAATTAAAATTTGGACGCTTGAGAATTGGATGTTGAGAAGTGCTCTGAATATGATATTGTGGGAATAGTATTTCGACGGCGACTTCATGAGAATGGTTGAGAAGGCATACTGTTTAATTCAAAGTGGATATTTCTATGGTTTGAATTATAATAATATATATACAGGTTACATTATTCGCAAGTTCTTATAATATGAAAATATTTTACGAAGTGGATAATGTTAACATATTTCCCGCTTTCTCGGCTTTACTCTGCAAGTTTTCTTATTCCCAGCACATTTTAAACGTGATAACTATCCCTTTAAACTTTATTTAAGAATTTGTTTTTTTCGAGAACTTAGGGTGGTTCTACAACATAGAACATAAAGGGGCACCTACAAACGATAAACAGGGCAGCGTTTGCAATTGTTCCGTGTTTCAGCGTATGAAGGTTGCTCTATATATTTGTTCTTTAAGAGTAGACCAGTTTCAATGTTCATCGGAAAGCAATCAAACTCAGTAGCCCATACTAGACGAAAATAACCAAACGTAACCTAACCCAACCTAACTTAACCTGTACTGAATTTGAAATTTAACAAAATTAATGTTACATCGTTTATTCATAAATTTGGGTTATACAGTGTAGCCGCAGCTTCTAGAAATGCAAAAAAATTGTTTTCTTTTCTTTTATATTTTTTTTCCTAAACATATGCATCGCAATATACCCTCCGTACATAGTCTTTCTTCGCCCCCCTCTGGGTAACGAAGCTTTGGCATCTGCCCAAACACCTTCGATGCGGTTTGTATGCTCGCCTGTTTCTGGGTCTTTGAAGTGCAAAGAGTGGTTCACTTTCAAAAGCTCATAATATTCTTTAGTTAAGCAGTCATATGCTTTCTAACAATCGGATATAATGGTTGTTTCAGGAAGAATCCACTCTTTGATTTTGGCAATTAGGGTCTCGGAGTCCCTTTTTTCACAGAAACCATAAAAAAGTTCTTGGTTTCTCTCTCTACTCCTCCAAAGATCCACACGCAGTTCACCCTTTTCCCGCGGCTGTATTTCCGTTTTCCAAAAAGGGATTCATCAATTTCTACGACTTTTCCAAGTCCACCAATCTTCTCACTTTTTGAAATAACAATATCGTATGCCACTTCTCTACAAAAATTATTCCAATCAACCACAGTGGTTGGTGAAACGTAATGCATCTTGGCGACCTACCATTGTGGCCTGATGTTGTACACGTAGTAAAAAGTTAGTAAAAGGATGTCTCTCAAAATCAGCATTGATTTTGAAAAGAAAGAATTCTTTCTAATTGAGATGTACTTGTCACAACTTCTCTTTTCTTTCCGTTTTGGCACCCTTTGTTCACGCTGGCATCTCCACACATAGCCATCAATCGCGTCATTCTTGACGGTGAGCTTCAAGGGCTGACCACACTTTGGACACCGTGCTACATAAATTGTTTTGACCAAGGCTTAGTGAAATGATTTAGATTAATTTTCAATAATTTACAAATTTAATGATAATTATTACCTTAAGCGTTTTATATTTGAATAATATTAAGTTTTAAAAACAAAAATTTTATAATTAGACCAAAATACTCACCTAAAGCTTCGCAGAGTTCCTAAACACTGATTAAGACGACGATTTAGACTCCAGTATTTTGATGGCTTCGCTGGCCGTATCAACGTCACGGCGGCATTATTAAAGTCGTCTTTTCGCGCTCTCTATAGGCCATTTCACTCCAAAAGCATTATGAAGAAACTCTAAAATTATTACGAGGCAACTAAACGTTAAAAAACGACATTTTTGGTCGCGCTGATATTTTCTAGTAAATTAGTGTATCCATGATATAATATCGCAAATCGAGTTATGTTCTAAATATTATCAAAATTAATACTTAAACTTAATTATTTTCCATTAAAACCGCTTAGCGGAATGAGAAATGTTGTGCCTTTCATTTAAGACCATTCCCAAAAGTAACAAACGTATAGTTTTTCTAACATCTTATTAACCGCATTGTTTTTTTCCAAAAATTTCCCGTGTTATTTCTATGGGAAGAATTCCTGTTTTTCATAAAAAGGTGTGATGAATTTTATGGAAATGAAAACCACCCTTATCAAACTTTAATCTTTTGAAAAAAGCTAATGGATGGATCTTTTTGAAATTTTAACCACACATTAAGGGCCCGAATTGTAGTTCTTGGGTATATTTTCAAAACAGTAAACGTAATACAAAAAACGTTACATCCAATAAAAAAACCACTCTTATACATTAAGACAGTTTGAAGTCTTATCTAAGAGAGCTACCGCTCTCTCAGAATTTCGCCAAGTCTGAAACAAAAAATAACTTTTCATAGATTATCGTGCTTTGGTGTTTTTCGGGTAGGAGTTTTACAGGGGTCCTTAGGAAATAAATTATTATTTTAACCCTGGATGTTCGGCACTTGAAAGTAGCATGGATCCAAGTATTTTAGAAGCACTAATAAAGAACAGGGTAATTTGGGCGGGCGTTAAAAGTCCACGAGCCCCTTCCCCGGGACGGGGGGCATGAAAGAAAAGGCGGGTTATAGCGCTAAAAGCAAAAAGGAATTACTTTATTTTTCGCCGTCCCCGTCAGCATAGTTTAATAGAGCCAATAAGATAATTTAAAGTATCGGTTCTCTATTCCTGCTTCTAAAATTACGTGGATCCCTGTATCTAAAACTATTTTTAAAAAAATCACAACTACACAATTTAGGCGAAAAACACTATTGTTTTTTAATTGCCTTTAATTAAGATGTCAATAATTATTTTAATTTTGAATTTTATTTTTTGTATTTAATTAATATGTTATCAATAGTAGTAAATCTCTTCAGTGATGACAGTGATTACATTGTTTGGATGGCATGAAAGTGTTCATTCCGTTATTGCTCCCTATTTTTAAAGAGGGAAGAGAACTTTTCAGACTGAACCAAATTGATCGAAATACCACACAAAGTCAGTTGATTTGCCATCACTTTGGGTTACATGGAGGATTTCTCACGATTGAAAGTATTTTATATTCCACATGTAACGGAAAGTAACGTTGATCCTTTCTTTTGAATGATCTGGACCTGCCACTCATGTTACACAGTGTTGCCAAGTTTGCTGACAGGACCCTCTCATCAAAAGAAAGGAACCATGAGTTAAATCAACTGACTTTGTTGGGTATTTCGATAAATTCGGCTTCATCTGGAATTCTCTCGTCCCTCCAAAAGATAAAGAGGCAATAGCGGAATGAATTCCTTCCTCATCATCCGCGTGCCATCCAACCGAATCCCTGCCATTTCTGTGGAGATTTACTACTGCGGCATTAAATTTAAATCTTGTTTTTTCCACTAATTTCTTCAAAACTAAAACAGTCTTGGACCAATACTTAAATGCTGACCCTGCCATAAGAATATTGAGACTATTCTGAATTTGAACATACGTAAAACACTTTTCTTGGTAATTTTACGTTGTCGTAAAATGTTTCTAGCTCCGTTTCCAAATCATAAAAATTTATGGTTGACACTAAGTTCGTTTCGTATTCCACGATGGCTCCATTACCCAAGTTTTGTACTCCAGGTTTTAATTTTGCTGTAATGTGAAATTATTAGTTCAGTTAAAAAAACCATGTTTTTAAGATCGTGTGAAAGTTAATTTTTGTTCACGCAGAAATTGTTAAAGGAAGGGTGAAAAGGAAAATGAAGTTATCTGTATTCACACGTAAACAATAAAATTAAAACAAATTTGACACGTACGAGGTAGCGAAATTTCCTTTAAATCCATGTTATTTTCGTATCTGGAAGAAGCTGCATTAAATTATGAAACTTGTATAATTAACACGTAAAGAATGAAATAAAAACAAATTTGGCGCGTACGAGGTCGCGGAATTTCCCCGAAAGATTTTTTTTCCTCTGGACGGAGCTGCATTAAATTATGAAACTTGTATAATTAACAGGTAAACAATAAAATAAAAACAATTTCGACACGTACGAGTTGGTGGCCTTGAAATAATTGCTATAATGTTTCGTATTTTTCGGCCCCCTTTTTTGAGAATCCGGCCCTCTTTGTAGATCTGCCCCTTATCCTTTTCGTTTCAATCTCATTTTTACCACAGTATTTTACTATTTTAATTTTATTCTTTAATTTAGATATGTTTGCATTTTACCGCAGTATTTTACTATTTTAAATTTATTCTTGCGAGCCTTAACTGGTAAGAAAAAAACTTCCTCTGATGTGAAAAAGGCGCGCGAAACCCCTACAACTAGTAGTTCCGGGTCCTCGTTTACGAAAGAAACGAAAAATCCAGCTGTATTAGCTTTTGAGAAATGAAAGGCAACGGTGCAAAAACTTAGCAACCACTTGACTGCTAGTTTGAAACCCATCTCGTGTCCACCAATTCCCGAAGAAAAAGAAATGGAAGATGATACGGTTAAACTTGCCAGTTCTAGTAAACTTTTGAATTTGATATCGCATCCTACGGAATAAGATCCCTCCGCGCTATAGTGTTGAACCAGGAAGTAAACCCGAACCCATTGTGATAGGCTTAGACAGTGAATACGACAAGACTTTTCCGAATACCATAGATATATCGGGTGACAGTTGCCCCTCGCAGCAGGCATTAAACGATATAAATAGTAGTAATAGGTTTTATTTTATGATAAGTTCAATATTTTTGGTCTTTTCCACTAAATTAAGATTTTAATTTTATTTTTTAATTTAAATATTTTTGCCTTTTACCACAATATTTTACTATTTTAATTTTATTCTTTAATGCGTTTATTTCTCTTTTGTTATTTTAAAACATTTCATCTTAAAAATAAACTAAGTTGAATTTTGCCAATTTGTCCACGATTTATTGTGCTGACAACCGAGGTTGTAACAGAGTATATACTAGGGTTGTAAATTTTCCGGAAAAATAAAACGCGGAACATTTTCCTCTTCGCGGAAAATTTTCCGCTAATCGGAAAAATATAAAACTAGCAATTATGTGAGCTTTGAGTCAATTTATCTAACTTTTAAAGATTTAAAACATTCTCCAGTTATTTTACCATCTTTAGTAGATTTATTAAAGTACCACCAAATATTTGTGGTTGATTTTCCCTTAATTTGTGACTTTAAACAGGGTTAACAAACTTAATAACATTAACAACATAGCACCTCGTTTCCCTCACAATGACGCAGACGATCACTATCCTTTATGCCTGATAATTTTAGTTTCACTTGGGTCTCTTAACGGTTAGGTCTCGACTCTCTAACGCCTTATACCGTCATAAGAGCAAAAAGTAACCCTATGCATGCAAGCGATAGCAAATAAGTGAGCTTTTCCTATAGAGAATAGGGGTCATTAGACTCTGTTCCCGTGGACAATTTTTTACCCCTCCGAATTCACCTAAAACCAAATAATGAATGTTTTGAAAAGAAAGGCAATTGAAAAATTTTAAAGTTTTAACTTTTTAATTGAAAAACCGGTAGCGGAAAAATACGGAAAATTTTCCGGAAAAATATAGCTCGGTCATTTTCCAGAAAATTTTCCGAGCGGGAAATTTTCCGACTTACAACCTAGTATATACAGAATAAGCTGTCGTTCGAGATAGTGAGTTGCCTATCACGCCTAATTTTTATCCATGCCCAATCACTTTATGGCGGACGAATTATAATACGCGTGTTTGGTAAATAACTCAATTTATTAACATTAAGGTTAAATAAAAACATAATAATTAAAACTGAATAACATGACTAGTTACGATGACTAAAGAGTGAGAGGGCAGACATCTACCAATCGCGGCTGCGCAAGAAGTGACAGCAAAATAAAAATGAACTACCAACTATCATGTAACCACCCAGCGTTCTTTATCATTACACCCTTAAAGCTTTCACTTTTTTCCGTTTGTGTCGAAGCCTACTAAGTGTTGGCCTACTATGCCAAGATATTTAAATTTCCCGCCATGAATAAAGTAGTGAGTGGTATTGTAGTTCGGTAAGGACAAAAAATCATTGCGATGTTTGGAAATTTCAGATATTATTTGTCTTATAATACTTTATAAGAATTAATATAGGTTATTTTCAAATGAAATAATTTGTTCTTTAATCTCGCTCGTTATTTAAGGGCCATGTGACTACCGGGCTGTTTATCATAGCCTCTTAGATCAGGCGTTCGCTCATACAATGCCCGCCAATCAGTGCATTAATGGTGAAACGTAAGCAGCGGGTATTAGAAGGCCCGCAATCTAGAAGGCTTATTCAAAGGTTTAAGGGTCAATGTGTGGCCATAACCTCAGCCTTTTATTTATTCTCTCTTTTTTAAATTCTATCCCATTAGTTTGAATTACTGTTCAATCTATTTCTATCTCTCAATGTATCCGATGTTCGTAAAAAAGCCACTCTGCTGGCTTCACGAACAGCTCTCATTCAAGAAATAAATTAATTTTTGGCCTATTGACGCTATTAGACCTTTTTTTTCTTTGCGGGCCACTTTGTTCCCTGGCGGGCGATTCCTGCACTGCCTTAGAAATACGTTATAAATTTTTAGTCTCTCTCGAACGGTTGTAGTGGTTGGTACTTGGTAGGCGTAAGCTTTTGGTCTTGCCTCTCGAACGGTCGTAGTGGTTGGTACTTGGTAGGCGTAAGCTTTCGGTCTTGCCTCTCGAACGGTCGTAGTGGTTGGTACTTGGTAGGCGGAAGCTTTCGGTCTTGCCTCTCGAACGGTCGTAGTGGTTGGTACTTGGTAGGCGGAAGCTTTCGGTCTTGCCTCTCGAACGGTCGTAGTGGTTGGTACTTGGTAGGCGTAAGCTTTCGGTCTTGCCTCTCGAACGGTCGTAGTGGTTGGTACTTGGTAGGCGTAAGCTTTCGGTCTGGCCTCTCGAACGGTCGCTTGGTAATCTTAAGCTTTCGTTCTTGCTATATTTCATAATCGTATATAGGGTAATTTTAGCATGTAAATAGTATTTAAAGCATGTCTTAGATGAACTGAATTGGTTTACTAGTTGATAAAACACGGAACTCCTAAGGTTTTATCTGTATTTATTATGGGATGGATTCTATCGTAATTGTAGTGACTAGTCATCCTGGCGGCTTATAAACTATAATTTCAATTTATTTGCGCAGTCATGTTTTGACCAGAGAGATTTTAAGTTATTATAAATTGTTTGTGGTCAATCTAGGCTCTTTCCGGAAATCGTAATCTATTTTGCGAACTTTTCAACCCCCTTCTGATGGTTTTGAAACAAGCATTCAAATCGAATATCCCCGTTATCCAGATTGCTTGTCATATAACTTGGGAAGGTGTAATTGACCATTTCGCGCGGGATAAAGACGTCCTAGTTTCTGACAAACGGATGACTCTATTAATGGCACCGTTATCGAGTGGTAAAAGATACAGTGACGATACGAATGTCGCTCGATTCGAAGCATGGTGGCACCTTGCCATTAGAATGGAGGAAAAACTTCATTCCGAGAAGTTTTCTACTGTAAGAATTTGTTGTTTATATTTAAGTAAAATCCCCCATGGAAGTTTCAAATAATTTCAAATCATTTTACTACAGGTGATATTACGACTATTTAATAGAACCCTCGACGACAAAAGAGACGAAACGGCGAAAATTAGTTTAAAAGTTCAAATGAAAGGGTGTGAAATACTGATAAGATTATTAGAACTTCCCGTTACTTTTGCAGTTGGTTTGGCTTCTCCAAAGAAAGCTGCACCAAATTCAACAAGTTAGTTATTTAATGTTTGGTTAATTTCATCTTACATTAATTTCGTGTTTACTTTAATTTTAGAGCCATTGAAAGTGCTTCTCCCCAACGTCGTCTTCCATAAACACTCGACTAAGCTTTTGGAACATTGCAAGACTGTTCTAGGGATATATAAAGAGAATGGAATGAGTCGGGGAACTCAGTATCTTGTGCATTTAGTTTCGGAGCGAATGTCGAGTATCAGCAAGGAATTGAATGATAATCAGGCCACAATTTCAAATATTCTTCATTTCTTTCAAAACGTTATAAAAGAGGGGTATTTGGAGTCTGGAGATTCCTTGGTTAATATATTTAAAGGAAAAGGGCAGGAAACGATGTAACTGATTATAGCTTAAAAGAACGGCCTTTTTCTGCATATAAAAGGAATCGAATATTAATGTATAATCTTTTGTTGACTGAACTTTACCGTTGATCATTTATTTAAATAAAATTAAGGGTTGAAATTAAAGTTTTGGTATTCTCCAGAAATTGTTCGATGAGATCTGGCGATCATTACCATCTTTGGACATCAAAGATGGCCAACCTTATAAATTTGACGATTTTGAAGTACCCCAATCCTTGGATTTCAGCAAAATCTCCGATGAAAGCGATGAAATCCCCATTAAGTCAACTGTCTCCAAAGGTTCGAGCCAAGTTTCATTTCCATACAAAGAAGGTGGGGTTTTAGAAACGGTAATTGTTCCTTTAGAGCCGAGTAAACGGAAACGAGGGCTAACTGACAAGAAAAAAAACTTCCTCTGGTTTAAAAAAGGCATGCGAAACCCCTACATCTAGAAGTTCCAAGTTTACAAAAGAAACTAAAAAATTCAGCTGTATTAGATTTTGAGAAATTAAAGGTAACGTTGCAAAAACTCATCGCGTGTCCACCAATTCCCGAAGAAAAAAGGAATGGAAGATGATACGGTAGACATATCGGGAGACCGTTGCCCCTCGCAGCAGCCAGAAGTATTAAACCGTAAAAATAGTAGAAAGAGGAATTTTTCCTCATTAAATTCCACTGATGAATGCCCCGAAAAGAAAATGATTAAAGTGGTCCCGGCAGCTGCTGATGAAGACGCGCCGATTATACCCGAGACTTGTTACGTATCTCTTGGCTCCAGTGATCAGGATTTGGAAATCGGTCAAGAAAGTGAAAATGCTGAACTGGAATCACTCGAGAAGGGTTCGGAACTGAAAGATTCGAAACCGATTGATAAAGAATTAGCGCCGTCGTAAGAAAGTTGGGTTGAAATTCCTGAAGTTCCTAAATCGACTCTTTCTTCCTTGACACCTCAAAAGGACAATCACGACGATGCCTTAGCCAGCGCCAAAAGAACGCGGATTGCCTTACCTTAAATTGATACTTTGCAATCAACTTCCACAAAGAAGGACAAAACAAAAATGAATTCATCGGTACTTGAACTTACTTTTTCTATTATTCTAGGCCTACTTGATTATTATAATTAATAAAAATTAATTACCGGACTACTTGCGTATAAAATACTAGGTATTTAAAAAATAATTCAACTTTATTTACGCAATAAAATTTTAAAACTCGCAAAAAAAAATTTTACCGAGCTCCGACGACTAGTTTCGCATCTTACAGATGCATCATCAGGTCTAAATTAAGGGGCGAGATTTTCTATCACAAATTAACAATCATCACGTGGTTCCATAAAGGTCGGGGATTTTTCTATTCCAACTTGATTATATTGGTTCTTTTTCTCTTCCAGGAGTCCCAGAACGATGAACCATCCACCAAACTTCAAATGCAAAGCGGCTTAAAATTAAGGACCAGAGCAGTAACCCCCGTTTCCGAAACCAAATTTGCGACGGTAAAACAGAAGAAGAAAACCCCCAAGAAAGTGTCTAACGAATCTGAATCTGACAATATGTCATCGCAACCGGAGTCGTCGTCTAATGATACTGGTCTCGATGAAAGTAATGTTGCGCAGAAAGTTGACGAAGTTAAGTCGATAGAGACAGTAGTTGAAACTGTTCATGTATCAAAATCGGTGGCTGAAATTATTGGTGAACCCAAAGTATTAGAAGACATTGATGGGCGTAAGTCAATGGATATTTCTGATGAGGGAGCAGTTGAACAACAATCAGTGGAAGCCGTTGACAAATCTTCGTTAGTCCAAGCCGCTAAGAAACGAACTTACTCGACTGTGTTGGCAAGTCTACATTACTCGATGACAATGACACGCGAACAGTAATCAAAGTCTTTGGTAAAACATTTGTCGAATCTAAATTTTTGGAAGGCGATGACGATTCTGAAATACTGGAGGGTGTTGATGAATCTAAATTACTGCAGTCCTTTGCTGAACCAAAACTGTCAGATACCAATGAAGAACTTAAACCATTGGAAACCGTTGAGAAATCTAATTCAAAGCAGAAGTTGTTAATGACTGTATGGACGATGAACCTAAGTTAATTGTTGACGTTAATTTGGAGGAACGTCAAGCAGTTCCTTTAGTGGTAGTTGTAAGTTATAATTAATTAATTAAATGTTTTCTTAGAATACTGTAAGTACGTTTCTTCACTAGGAACCAATTGAAGCCGATTCCCATACTAACTGGAGAAATTACCACCAGCCCCGAAGAAACGCTGGATAGTCACAAACCAGTATTTTGTCAACTTTTTAAGTGTAAAGAAAACGTCCAATTAATTCTTCATAATCTATGGTCTTCATTCTGGTGAGAATATATATTTTGATTCAGAAAGACCCTTATTAATTTTTAATTACAGGGCCAAAGGTCTGGAAGGCTCGTTAACTTCCAAAAACATTCTTTCCATCGGTGAATTTTTCACGATCAAATAGAAGAAACGCAGAGGTTGGATATCATTTGTCCGTCTAATAGCCTTTTTGCTACTTCCGCCATCGTGGTACCAAAGACGGATTGTTCGAAAGAACGTTTTTGCTTAGGCAGCCGGGCTGTTAATAACATCACCTTGTCTGATTCTTATACTTTGCCACTAATAGATGAGATTCTCGACACATTTTGGAACCCAGAGTTCATTTCCAAATTTGTTACACGTTCTGGATTTTGGAAGATACCCATGGACCACAATAGCTCTCAATATACTTCTTTAATTACTCAAAGTTGAAAGTATCAGTTCACGTTTATGCCATTTGTCCTCAAAAACGCTCCCTCCACCTTCCAAGGTCTTATGGATAAGGTACTCAAGCATGGACGTCACCTGAGTATCGTCGCATATCTTGAAGTGCGTGATTGAGTGGGCTATAGTTAGTGTGTCAAAATTCAAACTTAAAGGAACGAAAGTGAGTTCTATGCCAAAATTTATCAAGAATTAATTTTCTTTAATTTGTTTTTAAGCTAAGTCATATATTTAACAACTTGAAGGTTTATTTATATGAATTAGTTGAAAATTGATAGTTGAGCACTTTCTAACGTTAATTGTTATTTTTTTAAATCCTGGTTAACCGGCCAAGGCTTAGAAAAAATGGACAGCTGGAAAATAACCGGCAACGTGTACGTCAGTAATAACAGGTAGTCGAGGCGGTCGTGGTGGTCGAGTCGGTCGCGGTAAACGTGGGGGGCGGCGTCCGCGAGTTTGCTACTCGTGCAAAAAAGCAGGATACTTCATTATGAATTGCCCTGCCCTCAAACGTACGGGATCCTTTCTTTAGAAGCTGTTAATGTGACCATGGATAAAACATGCGCGTGAGGGAATTTGTTTTTCGCGCTATAGGATATTCAACTCCCTATCTAGAACGACAGCTTATTCTGTATATACTCTGTTACAACAACGGTTGTCAGCACGCGTAAAGCTAGGTCTCTATGTAACGTAGCTTTTTACGAGTTGACAAGAGACGAGGAAAATAAGGATCTTCAGGATTTAAAATTTCCGCGAATTTTTTAGCTCGAGTGCATGGACCTCTAGGCCTTAGGCAATTTCACACGTATTTGAAACGTAGGCCTAAAGGTCCGTGCAGGCGTGCATTGGAGGTAAGAAACTCGCGTCTCGCGCATATTTTAAATCCTGAAGATACTGAAGTTTTTCGTCTCTTAACATTACGTACAAAGCTACGTTACATAGAGACCTAGCTTTGAGCGTGCTGATAACCGTTGCTGTAACAGAGTATAATACAGAATAAGTTGTCGGCCGAGACATAGTTAATTATTTGCTCTATATGTCATTTAAATATTATAACAAGTTAGAGCAAATTAAGCAATAAGATCAACTCACTCTTGATACTACCAGCATGGAGATGTATTTTAAGAAATGATACAACCCCGTGGTTGCAAGACTGGCAGCACAACACTTTTTATCCTGTCCTCTATCTCTCATGACTAGTTAATTGTAAACACCGGTCCTTTTTCTATCCAAAGCCTAGTCCCTAAACTATATTTAGTTTTCACATATAGGGGATTCATACCATTTACGCCAGGAGGGCAGGCTACCTGGAAGACAAAAACCCCTTTTACATTTTTTCCTCCTGGTGCCTCCTGGCCTTCAGGTGTAAATGGTATGAATCCTCCTTGTGTGTAATAATTGTTAGACCAAATGAATGGCTTAGCAAACAAACATATAGTCTAAATTCAATAAAGATAGTTAATAGCCTTTTATATTATTGGAAAAGAAAAAAAGGAGGAGGGCAAGGAGAAAGGAGAGGGGGCGTCACAGAAGGCCCGCCCAGGATGTCGTCATCCTCACGACAAGAAGGAGGAGGCTGTCGCCAAGCAGACAGTTTAAATTTTTTATGTAAGTAAAATAAATAATGGTCTTAGAAATAATGTGAAGAATTATATTAAACTGGGGCACTGGAAAAAATGTTAACAGTTTTTAATGTGTTAGACATGAATATCATATAACAAATTAAAAAATTTAGGTACAAATATAATGAATGACGAAATATAGTTCCTTAAGCCCTAAAACTCTGAGCATATTTCTCCAGAATAGGCAAAACTTTGGTTAGGGCTAAAATGTATTATTATGAGTAAAGTCTCATAGTTATGGATTAGCCAGGACGTTGTGGGTGACAATGAAGGGACCTGTTGCTGACATGCGTGAAAATTTAAACTTTAAACTAGCCTTATAATTAGTTGTTACTGACTTTTCTACCAGTATTATATGGTTAATTTAATTTCCTGTGTTCCAATAAAATTCTTCTTAGAGTATAATTTTTCTTCTTTTTTTATATAGGATCATTATTCACTTTTTTTTTTAATTAAATTATTAAAATTTCACTCTTTTAAAATTACATCACTTTTCTATTAATCATTTAAATTTGGTCTATTATTCCAATTTTTTAATTCATACCGGGGAGGGGACTAGCAAATCATAAATGGTGTGCAGTTTTATAATGATTTAATACAATTTCATTTATTATTTCAACATTAATTAATCATTGTAATATTTAATAAAATATGTTCTTAAATGTAAAGTGTTTCCAATGATTAATTAGAAATCTACAATATCTTTGATATTTAACACCAAAATTTAAGTAGAAATGTCCTATTTGTTTTATTGTAAAGCTTACTTAACACTTATAAGAAATCCATCATGAACGTCATGCGTAATTTCCAAGCTATAATGTGTTTTTTACTACCGTTAAAATTGTATTTAAAATAAAAATTAATTTACTTGGTTTTATTCCGTGTGGTGGCACTGGGAACTCAAGAAACCGCAATAATTTTTATCTTTGATGAAGAATTTTAATTTAAATAATGTAAATGTAAAATGATTTTAAATGAAAGAATCTATACAGTTCTGTTTGCCATAATTTCCCTGGAAAAAGTATCACCAAGGTTTCGGCAGCGGAGGTTTCATCATTAAGGTGTAACCTCTACAGCTTATATTAATGTGTCCTAGCTGTCACAGAAAACAATGTACTAATTGATTGATCTACCAGTAAGATTAATAATTAATTTGTTTATAATTTATTTTAACCTACCTACAGTAATCTTAATGACTGGCTTTTATCCCAAATAAGTGAAGTTGATGTTGCCTATCGTATAACAACAACATCAACATGATTATCTAACGCTATTTTGACTGAGGCTTAGCGAAATTGCTTAAACAGCGTTATAAAATAAAAAGCCTGGGAATGGGATTCTCTTAAAAACTAGAATCAAGACCCATAAGCGTAAGGTAACAAATTGGACAAATCGCTATCATCTTTATTCTACAACGAAACCAAGAGTTAAGAGAACAATGAATAATAAACACGAAAAATCATAATAATGTTTACAAAAGTGTTCTCACATATGCGCTGCTTCCCAGTATGAGTGAACAAGATATGCCCCAAGGCATATTAACGCTTTATGCAGTGTGATATTGGCTTTAACAAAACCCGAAATAAGGGATATTCACACCGGCAACGTCAGTTCCATTCACGCTACCAATAAGCAAACGCGTGGAAAAGTATAGGAAAAATATCGATAGCTAAGCAACAATCGTAGTGGCGCAAACGTAGAGTGTCCGCATCCCACACCGGCGTCGTCAGTCACTCGTAAGTTCGAGTCCCGCTAGCTCCGAAAGACCGCATTTTCTAGTCGAAAATATGATCGAATTTAGTAAAGATGTCGCTAGTGCGGTGGAGAATCAAATTCCAGCGAGCTCTGCCGCGTAATTTAAATTTTCGAAAATGTACGCGAACGCGAAACAGCCAGCCTGCCTGCCTGCCAGCAAGCCTGCTTCCAGGGGTCTCCGTATAAAGCTTTTGCTATGGGCAAAAAGCTTAAAAACTACTATACAGACAGTCGCCGAGAGCAGTCTGGGAAATAGCACACTTTCTCTGGTCCAAAACCAGTTTATTACTTGCTTGGACTAGTTTTTTAATTCAAAAACTGGGGGTTACTGGTCCTCGGGACCAGTTTGTTAATTGCAAATCTGTAGGAGAACAAAACTGGGACCACTCCGGAGACCAGTTTATTATTTAGGACACTAGGGGGGTCACTGGTCCCAAAGACTAGTTTAAAATATACCCTTATTTCCCAGACTGGTCGAGAGCTCCCTAAATTGTCCTATCACGGTCCTTTCACGGATGTGTATTGTGGTCCTATTACCAAACAACCAATCTAAAAAGGAAAAGTCCCCTTTATGACTTCGTAACGTTGAAAACAAGATTGCTGGTATCAGGGTCGGAAATAAGTTTTTTTTTTAAACTGGACATTGGGTCAGCGACCCCTCTGGCCTGGAATAAATAAACTGGGCTATGATCACTGACCAGGGCGTGTCGTCTGCTAAATTGAAGTAGTGGATAATTACAATTTATTAGCTAATGTTTGGACTCTGGAAACGCTTGAATTTGCTTAGTGGTCATGTGGACCACTGATCCCCCTCCGATTTAATTTTTAAACTGATCCACGCAATTTTTAAACTGGTCATTTGCCCTGTGCCACCGCCGTATTTCCCACGCTGGTTGGTATTTCGCGGTTGCTTTTCACGCTATAGGATCGGCAACTCCCTATCTCGAACGAGAGCTTAATCTGTATATACTCTGTTACAGCATCGGTTGACAGCACCCGCAAAGCTAGATTACATAGATTTGTACGTGCTGTCAAGAGGCGAAAAACTTCACAACTTCAGGATTTAAAATATCCGGGAGTTTTTGCTCGAGTGCACGGACCTCTATGCCTTTTAGTTTTAAATAAGTGTAGTAGGCTGTAGGTAAATTAACACGTATTTGAGACTAAGGCCTAGAGGTCTGTGCATTTTTCGGACAAACACACTTTGCATGTGCTGTCAACCTGTCATTGACAGTTGGAATTCCTTGCCCAATGAATCATGTCGTCATTCTAACTAATAAATCCCATTTTCGTCGTAAATTATTTGACATTTTTTGTATTAAATTGTAAGCATTATACTTCTTTCACCCTTCAACCTAAATGATTATTATAAAAAATTGCATTAATGTGCAGGGAATTCCTAATTAACTGACATTGTTTTTATTGTTATTATTATTTTTTAATATTACATTATACATTTTTGTTCTCGTATTACTCTACTCCATTATTGTCTTTCCGCAACTTGCCTAATGTATTAATTTCCGATGTTGACACATACGTCATATTGTTGACTTTGTGAACAACACATTCAATAAATAAATAAATTATTAACACTGACATAAACGAATTATTTACACTGACATAAATGAATCATTTATACTGAAAATAATGAACAAACATGAATACTGACAATAATGAACAAACATGTATACTGAATTTAATGAATCATGTCATGAATGAATGAATGGAGTCATTTAGCTACTGTTGTCTAATATTAATAATATCTATTAAAATTGTCAATTTATAAATTTGCGTTAACAATTTTGTCCACATAACAAATTTCCACACAATCTCAAAGCAAAATATCTGTTAGGGTTAATTTAACCCGACGGCACTTGATGCTCCGCTAACCTTGGCAAAATAAACTTTTTCTGCAAATGAATAATTTTACAACATTAGGAACATTGGTTTTTTTAAACTGAGTTATGGACAGTGACTGGAAACGCAAATATTTTATTTATAATCAAATTTTTACCTAATATCAAATGTTGGGCATTAAATACTGATTTCAACACTCCATTATTCGTTGTTCAGAAAACTATGTTAACGCTAACGCAGAATTTTCTCCGCCAAACTGATGGAAGTATTTTGTTAAAATAAAATAAAATACTAGCAGCATTCTAGGAAACTATTAACTATTTTTGATTTACTCACAATAGTCTATTTGGTTAGAAACCATTGTTTGTTGGTTGGCTCGCGTACCAAACTGAACTTCATCCATCAAGCGTAACATTCATATAATAACAATTAATAATAAAACTTGTTAAAAGCGTGTCAATTAAAGCACTTTGAGCTAAAATTATAATAAATGAGGACTATTAGTTAACAAAATAAGGTGTGCAGTCATTACTTATTTCATTGGAAAATCACCGTTAACGGCAGTGCCATTTCTTGTGTTTTCATTGGAAAATCACCGTTAACGGCAGTGCCATTTCTTGTGTTTAATAGTTTACAATGTAAACAAAGATGTTACGTTGGTTGTTCTGTAGTAAGCGTGGTCTTTCAAAAGGCATGACCTAATTAAATATTTCAATTATTTGGGT
The DNA here is from genome assembly GCF_054372755.1 of Phalangium opilio. Classification (NCBI taxonomy): domain Eukaryota; kingdom Metazoa; phylum Arthropoda; class Arachnida; order Opiliones; family Phalangiidae; genus Phalangium; species Phalangium opilio. The sequence continues at coordinate 249,350 of NW_028324148.1, read as the reverse complement.
AGAAATGCCATTTTTTATTTAATACAATGCAGATATGGAAATAGCGGTAATGGATAAAAGCCAATGTGTACTAAAGAACACGACTACATTGTTTTCTACCCTGATTTGAGCAAATTAGATAACGGTATCCTAAATTAACTAGCGCTACTGTTACCTATGTTGACGAGATAAACAAAGCATAAAATCATAGCATAATTACGACTTCGAAGTTAAGAAGCACCGTGCTACTGATATTGTTTTGACCAAGGCTTAGTGAAATGAAATAGATTAATTTACCATAATTTACAAATTTAATGATAATTCTTACCTCAAGCGTTCTATATTTAAATAATATTAAGTTTTAGCAACTAAAAATACTAAAATTAGACCACATTACTTTCCAAAAGCTTCATAAAGTTCATAAACGCTATTTAAGGCGACGATTTAGACTCAGTATTTTAATGGCGTCGCCGACTTGCCGTTTTAACGTCACCAAAGAGAGTATTCTCTTTGACGTCACCGTTAAAGCCGTCTTATTGCGCTCTCTATAGGCCATTTCATCCATAAAGCATTATGAAGAAACTTTCAAATTATTATGAGGCAACTAAGCGTTAAAAAAGGCCAATTTTAATCGTGCTGATATTTTCTAGTAAATTAGTGTATCCATGATATAAAATCGCAAATCGAGCTATGTTCTAAATGTTTTCAAAATTAATACTTAAACTTAATTATTTTCCATGAAAATCGCTTAGCGGAATGAGAAATGTTGTACCTTTCATTTAAGACCGCTCCCAAAACTAACAAACGTATAGTTTTTCTAACATCGGAGCCAACGGATGTTTTTTTCAGAAAATTTACCATGTTATTTCTATGGGAAAAATTCTGGTTTTTCAACAAAAGGTGTGATGAATTTTATGGAAATGAAAACCACCCTTAGCAACTTTATTTTTTATGAGAAAAACTAATGGATGGATCTTTTTGAAATTTTAACCACATATTTAGGGCCCGAATTGTATTTCTCTGGAATTTTTTTCAAAACAGTAAACTTAATACAAAAAAGTTACATCCAATCAAAAAACCACCCTTATACATTAAGGGCAGTATGAAGTCTTATCTAAGAGAGCTACCGCTCTCTCAGAATACCATTAACCGTTTTTTAATCTTCACTCTATTTTAAGATGTACAGAAACTGTTCTTAGAAATTGGTTGTAAAATCGAAAGTAACAATACTCAAGGTGTAAAGCGTAAGAGAAACTTGATGAAATTTTAAAATAGTGTACGTTATTATAAGTGCATTGGTTTACATTCATTCACTTTAGAAACTCAACGTAAACGAGTTAAAATCATGTACTTTTCCGACGATACAGACGGAGAAGATTTTACGCCAGTTTCAAGGAAGAAAACGAGAACAAGCCTCGGCGAGCTAACCCCCAAGAAACATACTTATATGCCCTACCGAAGAATAAGCAACTAACCCCTTTATATCTCTTTGGGACAAACATACAAATCTTATAATTACCCCTCCCCCTAAAAAAAAAGATAAAATAATATCACCATACTCAGATGATGATTTTGATGGGGAAGTACGAGCTGGAAGCAATAATAGTAAGTATTTGATTTACTGTGCTTTTAAATAATATTAATTAAAAACAATTATTTATATACGTTTTTGTAGACAATGTATTAACAGAACCAATTGCGCTTTCTGTTCAATCCGAAACGAATAAAGCATCCATGCATTCCTTACCTGCTGAACCATCCTTGCAAACCATGCCTATTGATCCATCCTTGCCAACCATGTCTAACAAACCATCCTTGCAAACCGTACCAACAGAACCAGACTTGGCTTCAGACCAATCAGTCTCCTCCGTCAAAACGGTGCAGTGGGAAAGGGGAGTTAAGGCCTCTTTGCACCATGCCGGTTTTTACAGGGCATTTCCAGACACAAATCCTGTTTTACGTAGATTTGATTTGTATATGCGTAAAGAAGAGCAAAACGAAAGTGAAAGTAACTTATAATAATATCAAAAGTAATATAAAAAACTAATATAATTTTTAAGGATCCGGCCGAAATATGGTACGCCATATGGCTAAGCCAGGGTTGGCAAAAATTGAGTTTTTTTAAAAAAAAAACAAAAGTTGTGTTTTTTATTGTTTAAAACACGATTTTTTGTTTTAAACTGTTTTTTAAACAAGTAGAAAAAAACAGTAAAAAACACACAAAAAAAACTAGTTTTAAACATGTTTAAATCACTCTTCCAGATCTAATTGTCTATATCGCCGGTCTCCATTTAAGCCACTACTCCCGCTAGCGCAAGGCGCTTATTTTCACAACCTACTTGATTAAAAAAAGGTCTTGCTTTGGACCAAGACAGAAAAAACAAACGATAAGAGTGACGTTTATCAATTGACTGAAGTCCCGATATTGCAATTTTTCTTTATTTATATTAATTTAATCCTTAATCAATATTTAATTCAATCAACTGATTTAACAGTTAGTCGATTTATTCCCTCCAAATTGATTGAAAAAACTACAAATTTAAGCATTTTCAAGAACAAATTAGATTTTCCGAAATTATTTTATGATATTAATTATTTTGAGCGTTCAATATTGAATAAATTTAGAATTTCAAGTTGTAAGAAACTGTCCGTGTGGAATTAGAACCAGGGACCACTTGAACCCAAAGCAAGTATTATACACCTAGACCAACGAACCACGAAACGTACAGAGAAGTAAAACACGAAAATAAAAATACTCCTAAATTTATAATATGAAGCTCTAAGACGCGACCTTCCGGGATTTAACCTGGTACCACTCGCAACCAGCGCGAGTATCATACCCCTAGACCAACGTACAACGAACATGTACTGCAAAGTCAAACAGGAAAATCAAGAGCTCCTAAAATTTAGAATTTGAAGGTGTAAGAAAGGGTCCTTGTCAGGGTTGGCAAAAACTTAGTTAAAAATTTTTGTGTTTTTATTGTTTATAACACGATTTAAAGTTAGATTTTCGGAAAACATTTTATCATGAAATTAATTATTTAAAAGGGAGTACGTGTTGAGGATACAATATTTAATATTTGAAAAATTCTACTGACTGTTTAACAAGATGGCTCCGGCCATATTACGCTTTGGTGCTTGGCATGTAATTAAAATAAATTTCTATCCAACGGGCTGGGACATTTACTGTAAATGGCTTTCTTAATGCAAAATTGGTACTTGTAGCATAATATGTGACTGGAACTAAAATTATTCAATGATTGTACTCATATACAAATATACAACCACCGCCTAGAATTAGCCCAACAGCAATATTTTTACTTCAGAGTTGACACAATAGATATAAAATATACTGCTAAAAGGGAGAACTATACGTCTGTAAATTTCACTTTGAAACGAATGAAGTTTGAACGACTTTCTTTAAAGTCCATCGGTGGACTGGGGGCCTTGCGTCCTTTTATGAAAATTCCAATTGCAGTGTCGGTGCTTTACTAGAAGTAAAGTAACTTAGTGTTGATCTTGTAGTTTCATCTGGAACACTTTTTATGGAGGGTTCCAAGTCGAATATGGGTCTCTTTATCTAGGATCTTAAGCCTAATGTGGGTCTCTTTTTCTAGGATCCCAAGCCTAATGTGGGTCTCTTTTTCTAGGATTCCAAGCCTAATGTGGGTCTCTTTTTCTAGGATCCCAAGCCTAATGTGGGTCTCTTTTTCTAGGATCCCAAGCCTAATGTGGGTCTCTTTTTCTAGGATCCAAAGCCTAATGTGGGTCTCTTTTTCTAGGATCCCAAGCCTAATGTGGGTCTCTTTTTCTAGGATCCCAAGCCTAATGTGGGTCTCTTTTTCTAGGATCCCAAGCCTAATGTGGGTCTCTTTTTCTAGGATCCCAAGCCTAATGTGGGTCTCTTTTTCTAGGATCCCAAGCCTAATGTGGGTCTCTTTTTCTAGGATCCCAAGTCTAATGTGGGTCTCTTTTTCTAGGATCCCAAGCCTAATGTGGGTATCTTTTTCTAGGATCCCAAGCCCAATGTGGGTATCTTTTTCTAGGATCCCAAGCCTAATGTGGGTCTCTTTTTCTAGGATCCCAAGCCTAATGTGGGTCTCTTTTTATAGGATCCCAAGCCTAATGTGGGTCTCTTTTACAGCTTCTTATGGTGCTGGGCGCTATAGCGGGGTAAACGCATAAACACCAAAAAAAGGCGGGGCTTTTGCACGAAAAAAAGGGGAAAAAAGAGGGGCGAAAAGAGAGAAAAGAGGGAAAAAAATATTGTTAGTTTATAAGCTTGTACCTTTTGTCTGCCAAAAGAAGGCAAGCACAAAAACAAAAATGTAAATAATCACGATTATGAAGTCAATGAATGTATGTTAAACTTGTTTTGCTTTGCCCATATCAATGCTAAGTTAAGACCATAATAAAACTAGTTTAACATGCATTCAGTCTGTTTCATTGTCGTGATTATTTACATTTTTGGTACTTAAATTGACTCCAAGAGCCGCACTTAACAAAGACTACTCTCCTCATCCTGTAATTAACTACCAAAATTCAGAGAAAAATTATGCCTAAAACAAAGTAGCTACTAGAAAACTGTTAGTCTTTATTTTATGAAGATTTGAACTAACATTATAACAACACCAATGTTCTAAAACAAAGCTTTCTAAATTTCGTGCCAAAGAGTAGATTTTCGCGAAATCTACGTGTCACTGTTGGAAGTAAAATATCCAGTGGTTACCGCGCATGTCAATGGGCGGGGCTTTACATTCCCCCACTAAAACTTGGTATATCATTCACCACTCTATGAGAAATCTTTCTCTTCATCGGTTAGAGAATTTAAACTAATCGCAATGTTTGCATCTAAATTGAGCTGCATGAAATCCACTCTGTCCAGCATAATATTGAAGAACAACATCAGGCTGTCCCTCTTACCACTTTGAAATCTATTTTTATCATTCTTGATGGGGCTTTCAGTTAACAGTTTTTCCTCGCTTCCTTCTCCCCGTTGTCTTTTTCTGACGTGACTTAAGAAATTTTCACTGGGTTCTATTTGCTTTTGTAAGGATGTTTCGTAATTTGTACTTCCTATTAGTGATTTGAGAATTTGGTCTTGTTTTCTTTTCAAAATGCACTAGTTTGCACGTGGGAGCTGTAATGCAAAACAGTTTATCAATTTATATATTTATTTTATTTATATATTTTTGAAGCTGTGCATTTCTTGAAGTGATTTTTTTAGTTTTCCCCAAGTTTGTTACGTCAGTGCAGGTTAGCGTCGGAAGATTATCTTCCCTGTTTACGAGTAGTAACCTAGTAGTACAGCTATGCAATGCTTGGAAACCCTCCTCCTCCTTCTACCACGAATTAATTGCTGTCACTCAGGTCCAATTTAACCTTGTGAGGCTCTTCCAATAATCCTGAATAACTTAGTTAAAATTTCTTTTGATTTTCCAGAAACGCCACAGCTATTAATATGATTTTTTCTTAGTTTTTGTTCCCCTTGTATTAAGCAATTCTTCCCATTTCCAATATAGTCCATAATTTTGACAAGAGAGGTTTTCAACACTTACCACTTTTGACCATATTCTCTCCTGTAAATTGTGGTTCATCCATTCCAAGAAATTTCGAGTACTAATTTTCATTACAAATTATCAGTTTAAACGTCACATACTCTGCCGTTGTTGCTATGCTATAGACCTGCATTATTTGTTTCCTTTAGATCAAGCTTCGCGTTTTCTCCGCTCAGTGGCACTAGTGAAACTTTTCGTTACAATCAGTCTGGGCATTAAGGATATTTTATAAATTAGTCCTTGGGACCAGTGACCCCCCCCCCCTAGTGTCCGAAATAATAAAATGATCCCCGCCATTGTTCTCCTAGTTATTATAAGGAACTTCAATTATAATACTAGGAAACTGAATTTGGAATTGTCCCTGCCATTGTTCTCCTAGGTTTAGTGATACCGTATATAAAATACACCCTTTTGAAACAGGGCGGCTACCGAAAGAGTTATTTTAAGCATAGCCCACTCGATTCGCGCTCACGGACCCGCGTGATCGAGTGGGCTATGTTCTAAGGAACTTCAATTATAACACTAGGAAACTGAATTTGTATTTTGGACTAAAAACTTTTAGCCGCGTTGTTCAGTTTAATCATGGTAGGAAGCGTTCCCAATTTATTAAAAAAATCTATGACAAATTTTAATCGAATTTACAATGGAAATCTGTAATTTGACTTGAAAATTCTATTAAGTTAACGTCCTTATTTTAACCAAACGTATTTTCAACGTTAAATTAATAGTAATTTGCCACACGTTGTTAAATTTATGGTTAATTAAAAAATATTTGACAAATTTTGATCGAGTTTACAATTCAACTCAGCAATTAGATTAGAAAATTGAAAGCGCTACCTACCTAATAATTTTTAGCAATGTAATTTAAGTCAATGAAACATATTCATATGAAGTTAAATAATTATAAGTCGCTAGGGGAGTTGCCTATCCTCTAAGCGTGAAAACAAATTTCCCCAGGTGTATCCTTTATCCATGTAATTGTTTTGTGCAATATCTATTTTAAAAGTTGGCGCTTTGAAAACCTATGGCGACATCTACTCAGAAGTGACGACACTGGAGTGGAGACAACTTTTTATATTTAAATGAAATATAATATCTTACTCATGTCATAACGATTGAAATTATTTATTTAAAGACTAATGATTTCCAACATAAACATTTTCTAGCTCACATTATTAATTTGAGTTCACAGAGATTTGAAAATTTAAAAAAATTCAACCAAGTCCAAAAGGAATTATTAAATTCATATTTTCGGATATTAGGTTCATATATTTTAAGATGAAATTTTATGTTGTCCAGCATTAGTTGAAAATTAAGCCAACCTACGAATTTAATTAATACGTTCATAATCAGATTCATTCACCATTACCGTTAGTAGAAAAACATGTTAATGTTAGTTAATTTAGCCATGCACAGATTCATCGTGAATGTCTGTAAAAAACCAGTGGTTTTGTAAACGTTGTATTTAACAATGCTTACCATTACACAATGGTGTTTTTACGTTCATCTTTTAATTACTGAATGTCCTAGTTGTCATAATCAGATTGATTCACCGTTAATCTTAGTAGGAATACTCCTTACGTATTCATAATAGTGTTACATATTACAGGCTTCATATTTTCTTTACTGAATGTCCTAGACAGCTAGACTCCAGATTGAATCACCTTTAATGTTAAACCCGTTGTTGTGGTTTCGAGAACGGTGTTTGAATGGTAAATAAGCAATACTGTTGTAATCAGAATGGTTTTTGAGGATATAAATAGGTCTGTAATTCTAATGATTCTAAGTGTTAAAGAGACTCGGACTCAACGAAGCTAGAATCAGGGTTGGCAAAAATCCGGATAATTTGAATAAAATCCAGACCAGTGGTTTTTATTGGATTAAACCGGATTTTATTGGATTTATCCGGATTTTTTAAAAAACGAGTCATTTTAGGTTTTTTGAAGGCAAAGTACTTCTGTTTAGCTCTTATTTGGGTTTTGGGGCACTCCCCGACCCCTAGCCCAGGTTAAAATACAAAATCGTCTTCTAGTTTAACTGCTAAAATATTTTCATGAAATCTATTTCTTTCCTGAGTGCACGAGCCTAACACTAGCGCGGCTCCAGTAGATCCCTCAAAAGGGGACTTTCCTTCTAAACTCCGGGTTTGGCTTGGCAAAGGCTAGTGGGCGGGATTTATACATGGACGTATAAATCCCGCCCACAAATGCCTCTAGCTTTCCCAGGCCAAGACTGGAGTTCGTAAGGAAAGTCAACTTGTAGGGGATCCACTGGAACCACGTTATGCTTTAAGTTCGAGTAATACTGGTAATATATTGTAAGCTGTAACTGGACAGTAACTGCTAACATAACTATTAGTTTTATCATTTATAATATCATGTAATTTTTAGTTATCGCTTCATATATTTTTGCCTTGTTTCTGGTTGTATTTTAATTATTTTTATGGCACAAAATTGATTTTTTCCCCATTCATAATTAAGCCGGATATTTTAGGTGGATTTTTTTAAGTGGATTAATCCGGATTAAACCAGGTGGTTTAAACCGGACTGGATAGGTAGTTGCCAACCCTGTCTAGAATCCTCCCTTTGGCCACAATACACGATAAGTTTATACATAATTGTCGTTAAAGGATTGGCGCACCGAGATGAAGTTTATTTAATTATATGAAGCTAAGCCTTTGCTTGCTTACTTCTAGAATCCTCCCTTTGGCCACAATACACGATAAATTTATACATAATTGTCGTTAAAGGATTGGCGCACCGAGATGAAGTTTATTTAATTATATGTTCATTTTAAAATTAATTAAACTAGATCAATTATTGAATAGATTACCCCTCAGGCTCGACATAATAATAACAACACGGTAAAAAAATGTAAACAAGAGAGACACTGGGGATTGGGTAAAGGGAAAAGGTGGGAGTCATAGCAACAGTAATCCTGTTGAATAGCTGCGGTCCGGCTTCTAAACACCATAAAAGGAGGGGCTTCTAAACACCAAAAAAGGAGGGGATTTTGCACACGAAAAAAAGGGGAAAAAAGAGGGGTGAAAGGGGAGAAAAGAGGGGAAAAAAGATTGTCCGTTTAAAGTTGCTGATACCTTTGGTCTGCCATAGATGGCAGCACCAAAGCAAAAAAGAGCAAACGATCTTTTCAAAAGGAAAATATAATTTTTTTAATAGCGGATACAAAATGAGTGTGATGCGTAAATTTGCACATTTAACCCCTAATGTCTAAATGCCTGATTTCTTTTGTGGCCACTATTCAGTCATTTCCGCTTCCGTACTTCCGAGTTTCTTGGTCAGAACTCATCATACATTTGAAACTTCACCACCCCTTACTTATTCGTAGGAGCTCATGTTTTCCGTTATCGGATTAGGCGTATTAATTTTAGCACTGTCAAAGGCCTGGCTTTATAGATTACGCGTAATCTTTTTAGAACAGTAAAATGTACCAACAGTGTAGAGAAACCACATAGGAAAAATGTTATTGCTTTGCTTTAAGTAGATGACAAAATAAGTTATCCTTAATCATATTTTTGAATATCAGTCTTCAATACAGATTGGTAATGGATAAAACAACTGGTAGGGTCTCCAAACAATTAAGCACACATTTGAAACAGTCGAATAATTGGAAGGTTTCGACTGGAGCTTATTATTTCTATTATTTAATCTTTTCGCTCATTTTCAAATAAAAAAAGAGTTAAAAATATTCGAAATTTTCTCCATAAAAAAACATGTTTTAAACTTTTTGTTTAAAACGTTTTAAACAAATTAAAGTTTTTTTTCATGCCTGTTTAAAACAAGTTTTAAACCAAGGTGTAAAACAATTTGTTTGAAACTTGCCAACCCTGGGCTAAGCTATTCTTTTTTTTTTGGCTACCAAGGCAAATTCCGATTCATTGGATGTAAAATATTTACAAAACAAAGAAGGAATAAGGACCTTTGTCCAATTACATCGAGAACAAGGAGTATGTTATTTTATGGCGGTTGTTTGTTTTGCATGTTTATTTATATATTTTGTTTTGTAGATGGCCGCGGACGGGATCAAAAACCTATGGAGTGCCCTACAACGTTTTTTAACGTTCGTAAGAACAGGGACAACAGTTCAAAGTGAAGGTATGTTACTCAACTCTAGATATTCTTTCCAAAAACGACTCGTGTTGTAACATTTATTTGGTTTTAGACCCTGATTTTTACATCTACCTCACGCATTTGCAAGACTGCGTGAGTGCTTGGAAACGAGGAAACAGTAGGGCGATTTCCCACGAGTTGGCACAAAAACGTTTCAATTTAGTGGTGCACGGAGACGGAGCCCAAAAAATTGTGTACACTTTAAAATTTTTCCTGAAGGAGCCATTAAAGAGAACAATGGAAAAACACTTGGAAATTTTAGAGGAAAAATATGTCAAATCCTCTTTTGTGCAGTTGACGAGGTAATTTTCAATAAACATATTAAAATTGTAATATAATCTGAAAACCACTAGATCTTTAATATATATAATTTATAATACGCCAATTCTAGCTATCTTGTGGCATATTCTGCATTATCTAATGGGCATAGAGTCGGTATTCCCGAAAATTTGACTATTATCGAGTTCGGAAAGGGAAAGTGGAACGAAAGTGAGGACATGTTTATTGTAATGGTGCAAAAACATAAAACATGCACCACCACATTAGGAACGTTGGCAATAGACCGCGCTATGAAAGGATTTTTGACGGGTAAGTTATTTCTTCTTGCAGAGAAAATTCAAATCAAATTTTTTTCGTTGAGATTATAAAACCATTACAATTATAGGTACCTAAAGTGCAGACAACAAATGCCGTTTTGCGGATCGTGCAAAATGTCTTTGTTAACACAATTGGCAACCCCATTAACGCCGCCAACGATATATCAAGGTAATAATATAAAACATTAAATATTTTGATTTAGACATTACGACAGACTTAATAAGGCTATTGCATCTCTTGTTCTATTTTGAGCGTACTATACTAACCGCTAATTACGCTATCTTATATTATAGATTTGAAGAACAATCAAATCTACCGAAAACAACAGCCACTCAGTCGAGAAAGGCTATTCAAACGGCTATGACGCACAAAGACGTTACTGAACGAGAGATGGTGTCCGCGGTGATGGCCCATTCTGAAAGCAACGCAGCCAAGCACTACAGGGTCATTAATGTGGAGCAGATATCCGCAAGAGTCAATAAACTGCGTAGTGTTCAGCAAGGTATTTTGAAAAATAATGTTATATTTTTTCATTTTTTACTAAATTTTTATATTTGCAGAATCGGATGTAAATGATGGCGCTAGCACCAGCTCGTCAAAACCAAAGGATTTTCCACCAAGTGAGATAAGCCCACCAAGAATGTCCAGTTTGAATCTAAATTCGACCCCCGAAGGTAATATAATTTAAATTAATTGTCAAGCATTACAATATTTAGATGAGGTATTTCTTTTTATTAAGATATTATTTCACAGACATTATAATTATGTTTCAATTATCCAACAGATGAAATACGCGTTATAAGAAGTTGAAGATCATTTTGAATGATCTGGTTCTCTCGACACCCTACGCAAAATTTCCTAATACACATTCTCAACTATTTCAGTTTTCAATAAACATTGAACTTACGGAAAATATTTCAATGTTATATAAAATTAAGCGCATATGCAATATTGCACGTCGCTCTCAAGAATGGTCTAAGAAGCCTTCGAAAATCTATGCAACTTTGGTTTTGTTCTATCAGAGGTGGTCCCGACTCGGACACATACTCAACTATATCAGTTTTCAATAAACATTGAACTTTCGGAAAATATTTGAGTGTTATATAAAATTAAGAGGGTATGCAATATTGCACGTCGTACTCAAGAATGGTCTAAGAAACCTTCGAAAATCTATGCAACTTTGGTTTTGTTCTATCAGAGGTGGTCCCGACTCGTTCACATTCTCAACTATTTCAGTTTTCAATAAACATTGAACTTTTGCAAAATAAATAAATGTTACATAAAATTAAGAGGGTATACAGTAACAGATACATATATTGCACGTCGCACACAAAAATGTTACAAGAAGCTTTCGAATATCTAGGCAACTTTAGTTTTGTTCTAATAGAGGTGGTCCCGACTCGGACACATTCTCAACTATTTCAGTTTTCAATGTTCATTGAACTTTTGCAAAACATTTAAATGTTATATAATATTAAGAAGGTATACAGTTACAGATACATATATTGCACGTCGCGCTCAAGAATGGTCTAAGAAGCGTTCTAAAATCTATGCAACTTTGGTTTTGTTCTATCAGAGGTGGTCCCGACTCGGACACATTCTCAACTATTTCAGTTTTCAATAAACATTGAACTTTATGAAAATATTTGAGTGTTATATAAAATTAAGAGGGTATGCAATATTGCACGTCGTACGTCGTACTCAAGAATGGTCTAAGAAGCCTTCGAAAATCTATGCAACTTTGGTTTTGTTCTATCACAGGTGGTCCCGACTCGGACACATTCTCAACTATTTCAGTTTTCAATAAACATTGAACTTTTGGAAAATATTTGAATGTTATATAAAATTAAGAGGGTATGCAATGTTGCACGTCGTACTCAAGAATGGTCTTAGAAGCTTTCAAAAATCTATGCAACTTTGGTTTTGTTCTATCAGAGGTGGTCTTGACTCGGGCACATTCTCAACTATATCAGTTTTCAATGTACATTGAACTTTTGCAAAATATTTAAATCTTTTATAAAATTAAGAGGGTATACAGTTACAGAAATATATATTGCACGTCGCGCTCAAGAATGGTTCTGAGAAGCCTTCAAAAATCAGTGCAACTTTGGTTTTGTTCTATCAGAGGTGGTCCCGACTCGGACACATTCTCAACTATTTCAGTTTTCAATAAACATTGAACTTTTGGAAAGTTTTTGAATGTTATATAAAATTAAGAGGGTATGCAATTTTGCACGTCGAACTCAAAAATGGTACAAGAAGCTTTCGAAAATCTAGGCAACTTTAGTTTTGTTCTATCAGAGGTGGTCCCAGCAGAGAATATGCAGCCAGTATACCGATCCAAAATGGCGGCCACTCAAGCGGGGAGGAGCTGGTTTATCCCGCTCTTCTCTCTTTACCTGTCAATATTCGGTTGATTGATTGTATAGGCTTGTAAATTGAGAAAAGAAATTATTTCACAAGAATATCAAATTTTATTCTAATTGCAATAAAACTAATCACAATTAACATATAAAAGAAACATTAAAGATTAAACAAAAAAAATCATTTATTTGGAAAAAAATGTCTGCAGACAAAAACCCCAGTTAATTAAGTTACAAAAAAAAATATCTATAACTATATAAATCAAAGTCCTGACTGACTGACTGATGATCAACGCCCAGCCCAAACCGCTTGCCCTAGAAGGCTGAAAATTAACAGGAACGTTACTCGTAAGTAGTAGGCGCGTACTAAGAAAGATTTTTTCAATCCCCCGCCATATTATAAAATGGCGCCCAGAAATGTAAAAACTCTTCTCTATGCAACAAAGTCCGCGCGGTTCAACTGATTTCAAAGATATTTAGTACCAGGGTTTCCTTTAACCTATAGACGGGCTGAATGGTCTTTTGGGTTCAATTTGTTGCCATCTTTTTAAATGTTGGCCAAAAACAAAAATCCCTTCTTTATGGAATAATGTGCGCGTGAAAAGTAATAAAAAATGCCCCGACGGGCTGACGGGCAACGCCGAGTGCCTTCGCTCCTAGGGTGCTACAAAAATATTAGATTTTACTGACCCAATTATTTTAAACAATTTAATTTTATATGGGGAGGTGTGGCTGTTTTTTTTTTCAATTTCGAGTTGGGATAGTTTAAAGTCACAAAGCCTTATTTTTAATAATTGTTTTTTGATTTATTTATTCTTTTTAATTTTTGTAGAAGATAGTGGCTGTCCATTAACTCCATGGTTATTGGTCCCCATAACAGGGCCCGAATTCGGTTTATGTCATTTTTTTTAAGGCTAGATATACCATTGAAAAGTGTAATGGATGTCTAAAGCAACGTTTTCGGTGTTTGCTAAAGGCTAGGGTTCTCCATTACAATAAGAAATTCGCGGCACATATCATTATGGCATTGTTGTTTTACATAACATGTGTATGGCGAATGGCCTTTGAGAAGACATTGATGTAGAAGTCGAAGATATCCCATATGTGTTAGCGTGTTACTATAAAAGATGGGAATTAATAAAAATAACAAAACAGAAAGTGTTTTTAATGATAAAAATCAATACTTAAACTTAATTTTTCATATTGAACCTAATTGATGGCACGTCTATGGACTGTTATCTTTCATTTAAGATGGTTCCCAAACGTAACGAATGAACAGTTTTCTTTATGCACTATCCCAATTAAGGTCATTTTTCAAAAAAATCCCATGTTACCTCTAGGGAAGAATATAGTATTTTTCACGAAATGTCTGACTCAATTTATGGATTCTAAAACCACCCTTAGCAACTTCATTTTTATTAAATTAACTATTAGATGGATCTTTTTGAAATTTTAATCACAAAATTAGGGCCCAAATTGTAGTTCACTGGCAAAATTTCAAAGCAGCAAACACAATACGAAAAAAGTTACGGCCAATCAAAGAACCCTCCTTTAGCATTAGAGGCAGTATCAAGTCTTATCTAAGAAAGCGACCGCTCTCCTAGAATAACGCTAAGTGACGACTCCCTCGTTAGAGATTCTTTGTTACTCAAACACGTCCATCTAGTAGATTTCCTAAACCAGATTTTACCAGTAAACATTTCATGTTAAAACAGGACTCGCTCGATAAAAAATCACTTTCAAACGGATATATAATTTTCATTCTCTGAGTGAGAGTGAAGTTCTCGAATTTTTTATATTTGAAAGGCCTTAAGAGTGATTTCGTCTCGACTTATGAAAGTCACTCCCGACAATTGAAAGAGGCATTGGTGAAAGAAACCTTATCACTCTTTTAGTAAAACATTATTTCGCGAGAGTGAGATATTGTCATTCACGTGCATGAAACTCTCAAGCCACGAGTGCTAACAAGTCACTCATTCTTGTCTCACTGTTTCGGCGCGAGAGACTTCTTTAAGAGAGACGAAAAATCTTTCGCAATGCGAGTGACACTCGCGATTTGCCAGCCCTCCTTAAGCCTTGGTGTAGAGGGACATTGACCTTGCCCATCAGCCCGCCCCTTTCTCAACGCTAAGCCTTGGTCCCATAAGCGGCCTTAAATGAACGAGTACTCAATATTTTAGGCTCTAGAATACAAATCCAATTATGAAGTTTTCGAAAAGAATGCAAAAAATTTGACATCAGAAAAAGCTGTTACAATTCCAAGTGAGAAGGTTGTCAGTGTACCAAAATCACTTGATGATGCTGAAGATGATTTAGACGACATCGTTCTGTTTCAAACACCGGCTTACGACCTCGCCGAATACGCTTACATAAATGGGAATTACGTTGAAAGTGATCACGAAAATGATTCGGAATTTGGTGTGACGAAAAGTAGGTCAAAATTTGGCAAGAAAGGTAATGGAACGGTGAACAAATCCAGGAAGTCGCAAGAAAAGATATCTTTCCCGTCAACCCAAGAACAAATCGACAATTTAAACGAAAAGATAGCGGAAGCTGAGAATTTTAAGTTAAACATCGAATACAATGATGAAAAAAGGTCTCGTAGATACTATAACAAATTTCTATGGATCGGACTTTGACAAAAACCGCCTGTTGTTACACAGAGACATGTTTCTAGATGCTGCGACGTCTGAAAAAAAGAGGCTTTGTCATGTAGCTGATGTCATTTCGTTTTTACTTGAGCGCGAATGAAGACCATGCTATCAGAACTAACTAAGCTTTTAAGAGTTTTGCTAACGTTACCGGTAAGCTCTGCCACTGCAGAAAGATCTTTTAGCGCTTTAAAAAGGCCAAAAAAATATTTACGAAACACTGTGGGCCAACTGAGGTTAAACAACTTGGCTATGATACACGTTTATAAAGGTTTGGCTGACAACATTCCCCTTAATATTCTAGTGAATAATTTTATCGATAAAAGCGATATTAGGAAAAATACATTCCATAAAACAAATATTTAAAGCATCAATTTTTGGCAAGCAGCATGACGATTTTAAATGCCGCATTTGTGATCGGAAATTTAAGATAAAATATACGTTGGAAAGACATATCCGCTCTTAAAGTTCCAGAAATTTTTTAAATAACGTTTGTGCGTCTGCTTTAGGAACTTCCACTAGTCCCATGAACGAATCACAGACGCGATTAATTTCCTCGTCAAAATATCTTGCAACAAAAATGTTTCAAGACATTTGGAACGGTCATACTTAAATGGGTCATTAAATTATTCTTGGATAATTGGTATTTATTAAATTATATTGCTTATCTCTCACATGACTAACAACTGACCCTCACAAAATTACTAGTAATAAAATTACTAGTAGTGTAAAGGCGTTAGATAAGTGGCAATAAGTCGCAAGATGACTTGGTCCAATTAGCTAGCTAGCTGAAAAGGGAGCTAGTATTTGACAACCAATATATTCATTCCAAGCGGATTTTACTGACCCAATTATTTTAACCAATTTTATTTTTATATGGGGAGGTGTGACTTCTTTTTTTCAATTTCGTGTTAGGATAGTTTAAAGTCACAAAGCCCAATTTTTAATAATTGTTTTTTGATTTATTTGTTCATTTTTGTAGCAGATAATTGCTATTCATTAACTCCATGCAGAAGTAAATAGGGGGAAGTAGGTTTCTCTATGGTTAACTAGTGTAAGTCGTCCATTTACCCTTAAAAACAAGTTGAGTAGTAAAAATTTTGAATTCGTCCAATCAGCGAGAGTCTGAGATTTTACCTCGTTTTTGTCAACGCGCCACCGTTCGGATATAAAGCGAATTATAAAAGTTCAACCGGGGTTGGGAAAGTGTATTAATATCGTTGTCGTCTGCATCGTCCGTCGCTATCTGCGTACTTAAGGCTAACCATGAACGAAATAGTGAACAATCCAGGACTTAACAGCCGTACCTTTGCACGCACAAAGCGAGACATCCACTAGTTGTAACAAGAAGGGGGTGGAAAAATAGGAGGGGATGGCATTCTGAGAGAGAGAAAAAAATTGGGGACAAATTGGAGCGGTTATTTCCGGTTTTGCTAACGCCATCTGCGGGAGAACAAATAAAGTAGAATATTTGAACTTATAAAGGGTAATGGTGTAAAACATTATCTCTGGTTCGCTTTTCGTCAAATTATTTTAATTTGGTAGTTATTAAAGTAAAATGGGTAAGAATAAGCACTGTGTATTTCCGAACTGTAACAGTGATAGCCGGTATTCACATAAACCGCACATGCAAGGAGTGAAATTTGTTGCATTTCCAAAGCTTAAACAGAAATCTGAGTACTGTATTCAATGGGTTAAGTGGCTATCACAGTTTAAACCTGGCTTTAATGTTAATAACGTCAATTATGATACGTTTTTGTGCTCAAAACACTTAAACGATGAATTTTTTAAAGGCCAATTATGGCTTAAATATCCAAAACCCCCAGGTATGTATTTTTATTTATATCCAAATTTGTTACGTATCAAATATTCACACACCCTTTTTTTAGTTGTGAAGATAATCAAACCCCCAGTGTCAATTCTAAAGGAACAAGAAACAAAGGTAGATCATTTTCCTGAAGTATCCAAAACAACCCAACGAATACCAATACTAATGTCAGCGGTAGAAAATCTCAATTCTGCCAACGAGGACTTCGCCGTTATATCAGCGTCACTTGTAAACGCGGTGGATGTACATATGCCCCAAAATATTGATATTATTGATAATGCAGTTACACATGAACGAGCCCCTGTGAAGATATATAATAAAAAATCTACGGAAACTGTTCCAAAACCAATACTACAAAATCTCCTTGATCATGATTATGGGAAAACCACCTTTTCTGATCAACAATCAAATGATCAGCATTTGTCAGTATTTGATGATTATCGTTCCATTGATGTACTAAACGAGTGTAGCCATCAGCATATCCCATTCGTTGTTGGAGCAAATGCCGTTGAGTTAGTGTCTCATGCTGAAACAGTTTTAACATTGAAAAAAGCACTGGTCGAAGATACATTCTCATCCTATGATTTTCCTAAGGATTGGGCGATAAATTTTGAAGATGGCATGAAAATGTTAAAGATTAACTATGAGACTGGGGGTGTTGTTATTTTAATAGCAATTTGTACCGAATTTAACGTTTCACTGAGAATAATGAACAGGTCAATAACAAAGCACCCTCTTATCCCAGAGTTCCCTTCAAAAATATTGTGCCATGAAGATTTAGCAAAGTTCTTGATAAAACTTAATTCGCTTAAAATTTGTTCTGGAACTCGTGAGAACGTTTACTGCAAGATGTTTGAAGAAAAGTCTGTTCCGAATGGTGCTAGGTGTTGGATTAGTGATTCCATCCGTCACACTTCCTGTTGCCTTTTATCGCAAATGAAAAAACGTGTTTTCTCTTGACTCCGAACCAGTCGCGCAAAGTAACGGTGCATTACTAGAAGCTGACCTAAAGTTGCTTTTTAGTTTCGCATCAAGGAATCTAAACATGAATTTTATTTTCGAGGTTAGTCCACATAACTTTAAAGGTCTAATTGAACTGGGGAAATTCAAATTGGGGTGGGAGATCTGCCCTATAAAGGAA
Organism: Phalangium opilio; assembly: GCF_054372755.1. Classification (NCBI taxonomy): domain Eukaryota; kingdom Metazoa; phylum Arthropoda; class Arachnida; order Opiliones; family Phalangiidae; genus Phalangium; species Phalangium opilio. The sequence goes on along the minus strand of NW_028324148.1, from coordinate 231,103 downwards.
TATTTTAAAGTTCAGAGGTGCTTTATGTGTTGCGGGATTGGACACACGACCAAAAATGTAAGAGTACGGCGCAGTTATGTACATCTTGCGGGGGAGTACATGGCTTCAGTTTGTAAATCCGAAACTAAGCACTGTAGAAAATGCTCAGAAAGCAACGCGACGAGAGGGACAGAATATCGTACAAATCATGGGGCGCTGGATATGCATTATAGTTTCGCGTTTGAGTATAGGAAAGCTCGGATTGATTATGGGCAGTCCAGATCCCCGTGATGTAAGCACTAACATAGGTATAAGGAGTTCCGCGCCCTTTAAATGCCTCCAAATCAATTTGAACAGGTCAAAAGCCGCAACAGAACAATTGCAGCAGCAATTTTTATCCGATAATATAGATTTAGTGTTTATTCAAGAACCTTACCTGCTTGCTGGCACTATCGCAGGGTTCTCGTTAGGAGTAAGGACCTTTTGTGCTACAGGAATTGGGAAAGCCGCGTGCGTTTGTGCTAATAGGGACATGGACGTTATAGCACTTAGGATTACAGAACTCTACGTTGCTCTTAATGTAAAGTACTGTGACAAAGATTATGTTATGGTTTCAATGTACGCTCCACCCTCTCAGGATATCGCCCCACTTTTATGGGAAATACAGACTTACCTCGAAAGTATCGATTCTCCAAATATTTTAATCTGCGGGGACTTTAACGCAAAGCATGCGCTATGGGGCTCACCCCTGTACAGATGATAGAGGTGACGCAGTTTTAGACTTTAGTAACACCCTAAGTCTGCATATTTGTAATGATAACGATTCCTTAGCATCCTTTTCTTCAAGTAACGGAGAAAGCTGGATAGACCTGACGTTGGTTTCCAACGCACTGCTAAATTTTTAAGAAAACTGGGAAATACCTGACATAGTTATCTGTAGCGATCATCGCTACATAAAATTTAGCACAATAGGGCATAGGATTTCACGAGCAATCTCCTATAGATACTCCCTGAGGAACGTCGACTGGACCGCCTTTATTACTGCCGTGGGTAGGAGTTTCAGGGATTTTGAGTTAAATATGGCCAACATCTTAGAGATGGAAGCCACAATAACAAAATTTATGGGCATTCTCTCGCGAACGTGTCAAGCTACCGTAAAACATGTGCGACCGCTTGAACGCAGGGCTGTTCCCTGGTGGAACAGGGAAATTTCAATAACTCGAAAAAAAGTTAGGCCCTTACGGCGTCTTATGTAAAAGACTAGGTCTAGGAAATTAAGACAGGAGAGAAAAGTTAGATATAATAGGGCGCATGCGCAGTACAAAAGATTAATGAATGAATGTAAACGGAAATCATGGGAAGATTTTTGTTCTAAACAGGACAATAACCCTTTTAGTACCCCTATAAGATTGTTTCTGGGAAGTGTATAAAACCAACGGAAATCCAATCTGTAAGGAAAAAGGATGGGAGTTTGACTTCGTCTTTTGAGGAAACAATCAACACATTATAAGAGAACTTTTTTCAGGATGATAATATATGTGAGGACAGCGTTGAGCATACCCAAGTAAGATTAAATTCTATAATCCCACCACTCACGCCAGATGACTCTTATTTCGAAAAACCTGAGATTGAGGGCGTAATTCAGGGTTTTAGTAAGGGCAAGGCCCCGGGCTTAGATGGTATCACCATCGAGATCTCCCAAAGGGTTTTTGAGGCTGTACCGATATCTTTAATGCCCGTCTGAGGCTTGGTCTCTTTCCAAAATGTTGGAAGATCTCTAAAGTGATCCTTTTGTCGAAAAAGGTAGAGACGGTAGTGATCCCAAAGCGTACCGTCCCATTTGCTTGTTGTCCACTGTAGGAAAGGTCTATGACAAGCTTTTAACAAATAGGCTCTACTACCATCTGTCTAGTAGAGGTCATCTTAACAAATCCCAGTATGGGTTTAGACATGGGGTGTCAACAACAGACGCAACTAAAAATATCTTGGACTTAGTCGGGGAAAAACGGAGGGAAGGAAACCATGTGGCTATAATTTCCATTGACATTCAGGGGGCGTTTGACAATGTATGGTGGCCATATGTGCTTGCCAGGCTGCAGGAGGTTGACTGTCCTAGAAATTTGTTTTCAGTCTTTGCTTATTATTTTAGCGAGCGCCTTGTGATATTTGATACCCCCTCTACCCATATCGAGAGAATAGCTACTAAAGGTTGCCCCCAGGGCTCATGTAGTGGGCCCATTCTCTGGAATTTAATAGCGGATAAAGCGTTGGAGCTAAATTTAGGGTATAGGTGTCATCTGCAGGCTTTTGCAGACGATCTTGTTGTTATTTCCTGGGGCAAATCCAGAAGGCAGTTAGAGGAATCTGTAAATAACGCGTTATTACCACTAAAAACATGGAGAAAAAACTTTAAACTTACCTTTGCCGAGAGCAAAATGAGTGCTCTGACAATCGCCTGCAAAAGCCGTATGGAACGAAAACCTATTTTTAAAATAAACGGGGTAACTATTAGAAATGTTAATACAATGGTTTACTTAGGGGTTGTGCTGGATGATAGGCTGAACTTCCTACCGCACGTTACTTACCTGAAGGATAAAATCGCAATAATTGTTGCCAAATTAGCACGAGTGGCAAAAGCGTCCTGGGGAATAAAAGGGCAGGATTTAAAAAGTATCTATAAAAGGGGCATAGAAAGGTCGATTACGTACGCATGTGGGGCATGGTGGCGTCAGACTGAGAACAGTTTACTGCGAAGGAAACGGCAGTCCGTACAACGTATCCCCTTTCTAAGAATAGTTTCAGGGTACCGTACTGTCTCGAATGACGCGTTGTGCGTGATGGCGGGCGTAATGCCTGTTGCGTACACCATTGCCGAAGAATCCGCTCTGTATAGAATTTTTAGCTGTAAAGAAAAGGGCATTATTAGTGGCGTTTATTTTGAGTTTCCAAACCTATTGGAAAGAGTTGACGTATGGGACTTGCATCCTGCGGTGAATTATGAGGTCCCCACCTCAGATATTGAGCCTATAGGTAAAAACGTAGAAATCTTTACTTATGCATCCAAGTCCGATTGCGGAGTGGGTTCTGCATTCTGTGTCCTGTTCGATGGTGTGGAAACCTTTAATAAGAAAGAAAAGATTAGTGATTGGGCCAATATATTTGAGGCTGAATTTGTAGCAGTAAAACTAGCGTCAGAATGGGTAAGAGTAAATATAAACCCGGGGAGTCCTGTGAGCATCTTCTCGGATAGCAGGTTGCTGTGTACTCTATTATGGGCAGTAAAAATAAATTAAAATTGACGAGGGACATAAGAGACTTAATGACTACCATTCAGAATAGAAATATTAGCATTAACCTTTCCTGGATTAAGGCACATAACGGCGTCCCCGGAAATGAGCGCGCGGACCGTCTTGCTAAGGATGCGTGTAATCACTCACAAATTACTTACGAAGTGGCTATCACGAAAGAGGCTATTAATGCAAATCTTCATGCCTTCAGTCTTGACAGGTGGCAGGAAGATTGGACCTGCTCTGAAAAGGGACGAATCACTTTTGGCTTTAGAAAGGAAGTTAGGGAGAAAGTATCTGTCCTTGACCATTTCATAAGTCAGGTTATGAGTGGTCATGGGCAGTTTCCAAATTATTTGAATAAATTTAATTTGCGCGAAGACGATCTTTGCGTCTGTGGTCAGGAAAAGGCTGATCCTATGAAAAACATTAACATGTACAAAAATGGGTCAAGCCTCGCTTCGTGCCCTCTCCGCCGTAAAACGTTCTGAGATCCCATGTAGAGCCAAGTCTGCCTTTTGTTCTCATTCAATCGCCAATTGAACAATTATGTTATAATTTAAGTCTTTTTCCAAATTAATAACCGCAGGTAAGTAATATTAAAAGGAGGTCGAGGGGATATTCACTAAATCGTTGCCGATTTTAAAATAATCGAAGGGATATTCACTATATCGTTTATGGTCGAGGGGATGTGTACAAGTTTATAAGATTAGTCATGCACAACCCTATGTACAAATTATATGGTGAGTTATACATAACCCTATTTTCAAGTTTATAAGGCGAGTTATGCATAACTTTATGTACACCTGCGCTTGCCAAGTCACGATATTTTTGATACGAACAAAGATGTATAATAATGATAGAGTCAAAGAATATTGGTTATTAATTTGGAAAAGGACTTAAATTATAACATAATTGTTCAATTGGCGATTGAATGAGAACAAAAGGCAGACTTGGCTCTACATGGGATCTCAGAACGTTTTACGGCGGAGAGGGCACGAAGCGAGGCTTGGCCCATTTTTGCACATGTTAATGTTTTTCATAGGATCTCACTTCTTTTTGTAGACCCTCTCGTTATACTTCGGTAGTTATATTAAAACAAGACCCTCTCGTGGTACTTCGGTAGTTATATTAAAACAAGACCCTCTCGTGCTACTTCGTCTGCCAATATAAATCGCTAACGTTTGTCCATATTTACGCTGAATTACCCCTTTCGACCGGCAGAGAATGTGCAATAACGATTGTACGTGATATCCTAATATAAGAATGTAGCATCAGTTACGACACATTTCTTTTAAACTACAACTCCTATTAGCTTTAATATATATATAACTTTCGTTTAACTTCGGACCATTACGTCCTTTCATCAAGAACACACACTATTTCTGTTGAAAAGACGGCAGCGCCATCTAGTTTTAAAATAAAGAACTAAAGAACAATTTTATAAAAATTTCGGGATGTTTTAATTTTTCTGTGCTTTATAAAATAAATGAAAACTAAATCCTGAATTTTAAGTTTCTATCTCCTTTAGAAGTACCTTAGAATTTTGATGATCGGAGAGTGAGTGAGTGAGTGACAAAATAAGGTAAAATTCACCTGCGATATTTCGAAAAGTATATAGGGTAGGAATTTGAAATTTGGAAACTATAGCTACGATTGACAGTCCTCGCGGCAAGCAAAATTTCAGGCTTTTACCTGTACCCATCACGAAGTTACAGTGGGCTTAAAAGTGCCACGAGTTGATTCGAGTAAAGGATGTCAGTGCTCGACTTGGCTGGGAGCACTGCCGTGCTCCCAGATTCCCTTCACTATTTGTGTGAATGTCCCTTATTCGGTACTCGAATACGCAATCGTCCAACGCGGAATAATATAAATGAGAACTATCTTGATTTACCTGCAGTCAAACTTCCCATCAGGAACTTAATAAATTCACTATGCGAGTACTACTCCGCTCTCGCTGTTTGAAGCTTTCCGTTTCCTTTGTCGTGCTCTAGCTAGCTAGCTGGGACGATGATGAGGCAGTAGAGATGTGAGTCGGTAATTTACCGTCCGTAAATTACCGGTAATTTACCAACTACCGCGTAAATTACCGTTTTATATCTTACCGTAATTTTACAATGGTAATTTACCGGTAAATTACCGTGGTAAATTACCAAACCTTTTTATTACGCATTAAATGTTCATTTAACACTTAAATGATCAATCATTTCTGTGTTTACTTCCAAAATGACTCACCAGACGCTATTCGCTAGTCAGTAATTCGCTAGAAATTAGTCTTTTAATAGATCTTTAATTAAAAATCAGATTAGAAAGGCCACGGCTGCTGTCTTTGTAGCAAAAGCCGCAAATACGTGTAAAGGAGTCAGACAGTGCTCACAATTAAACTTTGTTTTAAGTAATGCATTGTAAGCACAGGAAAATATACCAAAAAATACCCAAAATTTCAATCGGTAATTTACCCGGTAAATTACCGTTTTTAAAAATTACGGTAATTTCACATCTCTATGAGGCAGGCTCATCCCCCGTCATGTGCAAACGATATGGGTGAATAAACAAATTGCAACTGATGTCCCTATTTACTATCTAGCGAAACCACAGCCAAGGGAACGGGCTTGGCAAAAACAGCTGGGAAAGAAGACCCTGTTGGGGTTGACTCTAGTGTGACTCTGTGAAGAGACATGAGAGGTGTAGCATAAGTGGGAGGTCGCTCGCGGCCGCCGGTGAAATACCACTACTTTCATCGTTTCTTTACTTACTCGCTGCAGATGCGATTTCGTTCGCGACATAGCAGTGCCTTCACGACACGAGAGGCGCCGTAAACTTTTCTTACGGCGTCG